>NC_086318.1:285474643-286888791 GCF_036172605.1 Pelobates fuscus | reverse complement strand
AAACCAGACCCGAGTCTGGATGGCTTCCGAGATCTGACGAGATCAGGCATTTTCAGACTGGTATGGCCGTAGGTGAAATTAAGAGAATGCGATCTCGCTAATGTTGGTAGAATATCAAACTCTGGTTGCGACAAAAGACAAGACGCTTCTGGATAGGGAAAAAAGTGGTCTGATTATGACATCATAATGGAAAAAAAGAAATAAACAAAAGCTTACGGCACCTGAGGTTCCTAGTTGGTCTCCCATAGGGAAAAAAGTGGTCTGATTATGACATCATAATGCAAAAAAGAAATAAACAAAAGCTTACGGCACCTGAGGTTCCTAGTTGGTCTCCCATACAAGTACTAACCAGGCCCGAGTCTGGATGGCTTCCGAGATCTGACATTTTCAGACTGGTATGGCCGTAAGTGAAATTAAGAGAATGCGATCTCGCTACTGTTGGTAGAATATCAAACTCTGGTTGCGACAAAAGACAAGACGCTTCTGGATAGGGAAAAAAGTGGTCTGATTATGACATCATAATGCAAAAAAGAAATAAACAAAAGCTTACGGCACCTGAGGTTCCTAGTTGGTCTCCCATAGGGAAAAAAGTTGTCTGATTATGACATCATAATGCAAAAAAGAAATAAACAAAAGCTTACGGCACCTGAGGTTCCTAGTTGGTCTCCCATACAAGTACTAACCAGGCCCGAGTCTGGATGGCTTCCGAGATCTGGCATTTTCAGACTGGTATGGCCGTAAGTGAAATTAAGAGAATGCGATCTCGCTAATGTTGGTAGAATATCAAACTCTGGTTGCGACAAAAGACAAGACGCTTCTGGATAGGGAAAAAAGTGGTCTGATTATGACATCATAATGCAAAAAAGACATAAACAAAAGCTTACGGCACCTGAGGTTCCTAGTTGGTCTCCCATACAAGTACTAACCAGGCCCGAGTCTGGATGGCCACAGAGATCTGATGAGATCAGGCATTTTCAGACTGGTATGGCCGTAAGTGGAATTTAGAGAATGCGATCTCGCTAATGTTGGTAGAATATCAAACTCTGGTTGCGACAAAAGACAAGACGCTTCTGGATAGGGAAAAAAGTGGTCTGATTATGACATCATAATGCAAAAAAGAAATAAACAAAAGCTTACGGCACCTGAGGTTCCTAGTTGGTCTCCCATACAAGTACTAACCAGGCCCGAGTCTGGATGGCTTCCGAGATCTGATGAGATCAGGCATTTTCAGACTGGTATGGCCGTAAGTGAAATTAAGAGAATGCGATCTCGCTAATGTTGGTAGAATATCAAACTCTGGTTGCGACAAAAGACAAGACGCTTCTGGATAGGGAAAAAAGTGGTCTGATTATGACATCATAATGCAAAAAAGAAATAAACAAAAGCTTACGGCACCTGAGGTTCCTAGTTGGTCTCCCATACAAGTACTAACCAGGCCCGAGTCTGGATGGCTTCCGAGATCTGGCATTTTCAGACTGGTATGGCCGTAAGTGAAATAAAGAGAATGCCATCTCGCTAATGTTGGTAGAATATCAAACTCTGGTTGCGACAAAAGACAAGACGCTTCTGGATAGGGAAAAAAGTGGTCTGATTATGACATCATAATGCAAAAAAGAAATAAACAAAAGCTTACGGCACCTGAGGTTCCTAGTTGGTCTCCCATAGGGAAAAAAGTGGTCTGATTATGACATCATAATGCAAAAAAGAAATAAACAAAAGCTTACGGCACCTGAGGTTCCTAGTTGGTCTCCCATACAAGTACTAACGAGGCCCGAGTCTGGTTGGCTTCCGAGATCTGACGAGATCAGGCATTTTCAGACTGGTATGGCCGTAAGTGAAATTAAGAGAATGCAATCTCGCTAATGTTGGTAGAATATCAAACTCTGGTTGCGACAAAAGACAAGATGCTTCTGGATAGGGAAAAAAGTGGTCTGATTATGACATCATAATGCAAAAAAGAAATAAACAAAAGCTTACGGCACCTGAGGTTCCTAGTTGGTCTCCCATACAAGTACTAACCAGGCCCGTGTCTGGATGGCTTCCGAGATCTGACGAGATCAGGCATTTTCAGACTGGTATGGCCGTAAGTGAAATTAAGAGAATGCGATCTCGCTAATGTTGGTAGAATATCAAACTCTGGTTGCGACAAAAGACAAGACGCTTCTGGATAGGGAAAAAAGTGGTCTGATTATGACATCATAATGCAAAAAAGAAATAAACAAAAGCTTACGGCACCTGAGGTTCCTAGTTGGTCTCCCATACAAGTACTAACCAGGCCAGAGTCTGGATGGCTTCCGAGATCTGACGAGATCAGGCATTTTCAGACTGGTATGGCCGTAAGTGAAATTAATAGAATGCGATCTCACTAATGTTGGTAGAATATCAAACTCTGGTTGCGACAAAAGACAAGACGCTTCTGGATAGGGAAAAAAGTGGTCTGATTATGACATCATAATGCAAAAAAGAAATAAACAAAAGCTTACGGCACCTGAGGTTCCTAGTTGGTCTCCCATACAAGTACTAACCAGGCCCAAGTCTGGATGGCTTCTGAGATCTGACGAGATCAGGCATTTTCAGACTGGTATGGCTGTAAGGAAAATTAAGAGAATGCGATCTCGCTAATGTTGGTAGAATATCAAACTCTGGTTGCGACAAAAGACAAGACGCTTCTGGATACGGAAAAAAGTGGTCTGATTATGACATCATAATGCAAAAAAGAAATAAACAAAAGCTTACGGCACCTGAGGTTCCTAGTTGGTCTCCCATAGGGAAAAAAGTGGTCTGATTATGACATCATAATGCAAAAAAGAAATAAACAAAAGCTTGCGGCACCTGAGGTTCCTAGTTGGTCTCCCATACAAGTACTAACCAGACCCAAGTCTGGATGGCTTCCGAGATCTGACGAGATCAGGCATTTTCAGACTGGTATGGCCGTAGGTGAAATTAAGAGAATGCGATCTCGCTAATGTTGGTAGAATATCAAACTCTGGTTGCGACAAAAGACAAGACGCTTCTGGATAGGGAAAAAAGTGGTCTGATTATGACATCATAATGGAAAAAAAGAAATAAACAAAAGCTTACGGCACCTGAGGTTCCTAGTTGGTCTCCCATAGGGAAAAAAGTGGTCTGATTATGACATCATAATGCAAAAAAGAAATAAACAAAAGCTTACGGCACCTGAGGTTCCTAGTTGGTCTCCCATACAAGTACTAACCAGGCCCGAGTCTGGATGGCTTCCGAGATCTGACATTTTCAGACTGGTATGGCCGTAAGTGAAATTAAGAGAATGCGATCTCGCTACTGTTGGTAGAATATCAAACTCTGGTTGCGACAAAAGACAAGACGCTTCTGGATAGGGAAAAAAGTGGTCTGATTATGACATCATAATGCAAAAAAGAAATAAACAAAAGCTTACGGCACCTGAGGTTCCTAGTTGGTCTCCATTAGGGAAAAAAGTTGTCTGATTATGACATCATAATGCAAAAAAGAAATAAACAAAAGCTTACGGCACCTGAGGTTCCTAGTTGGTCTCCCATACAAGTACTAACCAGGCCCGAGTCTGGATGGCTTCCGAGATCTGGCATTTTCAGACTGGTATGGCCGTAAGTGAAATTAAGAGAATGCGATCTCGCTAATGTTGGTAGAATATCAAACTCTGGTTGCGACAAAAGACAAGACGCTTCTGGATAGGGAAAAAGTGGTCTGATTATGACATCATAATGCAAAAAAGAAATAAACAAAAGCTTACGGCACCTGAGGTTCCTAGTTGGTCTCCCACACAAGTACTAACCAGGCCCGAGTCTGGATGGCTTCTGAGATCTGACGAGACCAGGCATTTTCAGACTGGTATGGCCGTAATAGAAATTAAGAGAATGCGATCTCGCTAATGTTGGTAGAATATCAAACTCTGGTTGCGACAAAAGACAAGACGCTTCTGGATAGGGAAAAAAGTGGTCTGATTATGACATCATAATGCAAAAAAGAAATAAACAAAAGCTTACGGCACCTGAGGTTCCTAGTTGGTCTCCCATACAAGTATTAACCAGGCCCGAGTCTGGATGGCTTCCGAGATCTGACGAGACCAGGCATTTTCAGACTGGTATGGCCGTAATAGAAATTAAGAGAATGCGATCTCGCTAATGTTGGTAGAATATCAAACTCTGGTTGCGACAAAAGACAAGACGCTTCTGGATAGGGAAAAAAGTGGTCTGATTATGACATCATAATGCAAAAAAGAAATAAACTAAAGCTTACGGCACCTGAGGTTCCTAGTTGGTCTCCCATAGGGAAAAAAGTGGTCTGATTATGACGTCATAATGCAAAAAAGAAATAAACAAAAGCTTACGGCACCTGAGGTTCCTAGTTGGTCTCCCATACAAGTACTAACCAGGCCCGAGTCTGGATGGCTTCCGAGATCTGACGAGATCAGGCATTTTCAGACTGGTATGGCCGTAAATGAAATTAAGAGAATGCGATCTCGCTAATGTTGGTAGAATATCAAACTCTGGTTGCGACAAAAGACAAGACGCTTCTGGATAGGGAAAAAAGTGGTCTGATTATGACATCATAATGCAAAAAAGAAATAAACAAAAGCTTACGGCACCTGAGGTTCCTAGTTGGTCTCCCATACAAGTACTAACCAGGCCCGAGTCTGGATGGCTTCCGAGATCTGATGAGATCAGGCATTTTCAAACTGGTATGGCCTTAAGTGAAATTAAGAGAATGCGTTCTCGCTAATGTTGGTAGAATATCAAACTCTGGTTGCGACAAAAGACAAGACGCTTCTGGATAGGGAAAAAAGTGGTCTGATTATGACATCATAATGCAAAAAAGAAATAAACAAAAGCTTACGGCACCTGAGGTTCCTAGTTGGTCTCCCATAGGGAAAAAGTGGTCTGATTATGACATCATAATGCAAAAAAGAAATAAACAAAAGCTTACGGCACCTGAGGTTCCTAGTTGGTCTCCCATAGGGAAAAAAGTGGTCTGATTATGACATCATAATGCAAAAAAGAAATAAACAAAAGCTTACGGCACCTGAGGTTCCTAGTTGGTCTCCCATACAAGTACTAACCAGGCCCGAGTCTGGATGGCTTCCGAGATCTGACGAGATCAGGCATTTTCAGACTGGTATGGCCGTAAATGAAATTAAGAGAATGCGATCTCGCTAATGTTGGTATAATATCAAACTCTGGTTGCGACAAAAGACAAGACGCTTCTGGATAGGGAAAAAAGTGGTCTGATTATGACATCATAATGCAAAAAAGAAATAAACAAAAGCTTACGGCACCTGAGGTTCCTAGTTGGTCTCCCATAGGGAAAAAAGTGGTCTGATTATGACATCATAATGCAAAAAAGAAATAAACAAAAGATTACGGCACCTGAGGTTCCTAGTTGGTCTCCCATAGGGAAAAAAGTGGTCTGATTATGACATCATAATGCAAAAAAGAAATAAACAAAAGCTTGCGGCACCTGAGGTTCCTACTTGGTCTCCCATACAAGTACTAACCAGGCCTGAGGCTGGATGGCTTCCGAGATCTGACGAGATCAGGCATTTTCAGACTGGTATAGCCATAACTGAAATTAAGAGAATGCGATCTCGCTAATGTTGGTAGAATATCAAACTCTGGTTGCGACAAAAGACAAGACGCTTCTGGATAGGGAAAAAAGTGGTCTGATTATGACATCATAATGCAAAAAAGAAATAAACAAAATTTTACGGCACCTGAGGTTCCTAGTTGGTCTCCCATAGGGAAAAAAGTGGTCTGATTATGACATCATAATGCAAAAAAGAAATAAACAAAAGCTTACGGCACCTGAGGTTCCTAGTTGGTCTCCCATAGGGAAAAAAGTGGTCTGATTATGACATCATAATGCAAAAAAGAAATAAACAAAAGCTTGCGGCACCTGAGGTTCCTAGTTGGTCTCCCATACAAGTACTAACCAGGCCTGAGGCTGGATGGCTTCCGAGATCTGACGAGATCAGGCATTTTCAGACTGGAATGGCCGTAAGTGAAATTAAGAGAATGCGATCTCGCTAATGGTGGTAGAATATCAAACTCTGGTTGCGACAAAAGACAAGACGCTTCTGGATAGGGAAAAAAGTGGTCTGATTATGACATCATAATGCAAAAAAGAAATAAACAAAAGTTTACGGCACCTGAGGTTCCTAGTTGGTCTCCCATACAAGTACTAACCAGGCCCGAGTCTGGATAGCTTCCGAGATCTGGCATTTTCAGACTGGTAAGGCCGTAAGTGAAATTAAGAGAATGCGATCTCGCTAATGTTGGTAGAATATCAAACTCTGGTTGCGACAAAAGACAAGACGCTTCTGGATAGGGAAAAAAGTGGTCTGATTATGACATCATAATGCAAAAAAGAAATAAACAAAAGCTTACGGCACCTGAGGTTCCTAGTTGGTCTCCCATAGGGAAAAAAAGTGGTCTGATTATGACATCATAATGCAAAAAAGAAATAAACAAAAGCTTACGGCACCTGAGGTTCCTAGTTGGTCTCCCATAAAAGTACTAACCAGGCCCAAGTCTGGATGGCTTCCGAGATCTGACGAGAGCAGGCATTTTCAGACTGGTATGGCCGTAAGTGAAATTAAGAGAATGCGATCTCGCTAATGTTGGTAGAATATCAAACTCTGGTTGCGACAAAAGACAAGACGCTTCTGGATAGGGAAAAAAGTGGTCTGATTATGACATCATAATGCAAAAAAGAAATAAACAAAAGCTTACGGCACCTGAGGTTCCTAGTTGGTCTCCCATACAAGTACTAACCAGGCCCAAGTTTGGATGGCTTCCGAGATCTGACGAGATCAGGCATTTTCAGACTGGTATGGCCGTAAGTGAAAGTAAGAGAATGCGATCTCGCTAATGTTGGTAGAATATCAAACTCTGGTTGCGACAAAAGACAAGACGCTTCTGGATAGGGAAAAAAGTGGTCTGATTATGACATCATAATGCAAAAAATAAATAAACAAAAGCTTACGGCACCTGAGGTTCCTAGTTGGTCTCCCATACAAGTACTATCCAGACCCGAGTCTGGATGGCTTCCGAGATCAGGCATTTTCAGACTGGTATGGCCATAAGTGAAATTAAGAGAATGCGATCTCGCTAATGTTGGTAGAATATCAAACTCTGGTTGCGACAAAAGACAAGACGCTTCTGGATAGGGAAAAAAGTGGTCTGATTATGACATCATAATGCAAAAAAGAAATAAACAAAAGCTTACGGCACCTGAGGTTCCTAGTTGGTCTCCCATACAAGTACTAACCAGGCCCGAGTCTGGATGGCTTCCGAGATCTGATGAGATCAGGCATTTTAAGACTGGTATGGCCGTAAGTGAAATTAAGAGAATGCGATCTCGCTAATGTTGGTAGAATATCAAACTCTGGTTGCGACAAAAGACAAGACGCTTCTGGATAGGGAAAAAAGTGGTCTGATTATGACATCATAATGCAAAAAAGAAATAAACAAAAGCTTACGGCACCTGAGGTTCCTAGTTGGTCTCCCATAGGGAAAAAAGTGGTCTGATTATGACATCATAATGCAAAAAAGAAATAAACAAAAACTTACGGCACCTGAGGTTCCTAGTTGGTCTCCCATACAAGTACTAACCAGGCCCAAGTCTGGATGGCTTCCGAGATCTGATGAGATCAGGCATTTTCAGACTGGTATGGCCGTAAGTGAAATTAAGAGAATGCGATCTCGCTAATGTTGGTAGAATATCAAACTCTGGTTGCGACAAAAGACAAGACGCTTCTGGATAGGGAAAAAAGTGGTCTGATTATGACATCATAATGCAAAAAAGAAATAAACAAAAGCTTACGGCACCTGAGGTTCCTAGTTGGTCTCCCATACAAGTACTAACCAGGCCCGAGTCTGGATGGCTTCCGAGATCTGACGAGATCAGGCATTTTCAGACTGGTATGGCCGTAAGTGAAATTAAGTGAATGCGATCTCGCTAATGTTGGTAGAATATCAAACTCTGGTTGCGACAAAAGACAAGACGCTTCTGGATAGGGAAAAAAGTGGTCTGATTATGACATCATAATGCAAAAAAGAAATAAACAAAAGCTTACGGCACCTGAAGTTCCTAGTTGGTCTCCCATACAAGTACTAACCAGGCCCAAGTCTGGATGGCTTCCGAGATCTGACGAGATCAGGCATTTTCAGACTGGTATGGCCGTAAGTGAAATTGACAGAATGCAATCTCGCTAATGTTGGTAGAATATCAAACTCTGGTTGCGACAAAAGACAAGATGCTTCTGAATAGGGAAAAAAGTGGTCTGATTATGACATCATAATGCAAAAAAGAAATAAACAAAAGCTTACGGCATCTGAGGTTCCTAGTTGGTCTCCCATACAAGTACTAACCAGGCCCGAGTTTGGATGGCTTCCGAGATCTGACGAGATCAGGCATTTTCAGACTGGTATGGCCGTAAGTGAAATTAAGAGAATGCGATCTTGCTAATGTTGGTAGAATATCAAACTCTGGTTGCGACAAAAGACAAGACGCTTCTGGATAGGGAAAAAAGTGGTCTGATTATGACATCATAATGCAAAAAATTAAATAAACAAAAGCTTACAGCACCTGAGGTTCCTAGTTGGTCTCCCATACAAGTACTAACCAGACCCGAGTCTGGATGGCTTCTGAGATCTGATGAGATCAGGCATTTGCAGACTGGTATGGCCGTAAGTGAAATTAAGAGAATGCGCTCTCGCTAATGTTGGTAGAATATCAAACTCTGGTTGCGACAAAAGACAAGACGCTTCTGGATAGGGAAAAAAGTGGTCTGATTATGACATCATAATGCAAAAAAGAAATAATTAAAAGCTTACGGCACCTGAGGTTCCTAGTTGGTCTCCCATACAAGAACTAACCAGGCCCGAGTCTGGATGGCTTCCGAGATCTGACGAGATCAGGCATTTTCAGACTGGTATGGCCGTAAGTGAAATTAAGAGAATGCGATCTCGCTAATGTTGGTAGAATATCAAACTCTGGTTGCGACAAAAGACAAGACGCTTCTGGATAGGGAAAAAAGTGGTCTGATTATGACATCATAATGCAAAAAACAAATAAACAAAAGCTTACGGCACCTGAGGTTCCTAGTTGGTCTCCCATACAAGTACTAACCAGGCCCGAGTCTGGATGGCTTCCGAGATCAGGCATTTTCAGACTGGTATGGCCGTAAGTGAAATTAAGAGAATGCGATCTCGCTAATGTTGGTAGAATATCAAACTCTGGTTGCGACAAAAGACAAGACGCTTCTGGATAGGGAAAAAAGTGGTCTGATTATGACATCATAATGCAAAAAAGAAATAAACAAAAGCTTACGGCACCTGAGGTTCCTAGTTGGTCTCCCATACAAGTACTAACCAGGCCCGAGTCTGGATGGCTTCCGAGATCTGACGAGATCAGGCATTTTCAGACTGGTATGGCCATAAGTGAAATTAAGAGAATGCGATCTCGCTAATGTTGGTAGAATATCAAACTCTGGTTGCGACAAAAGACAAGACGCTTCTGGATAGGGAAAAAAGTGGTCTGATTATGACATCATAATGCAAAAAAGAAATAAACAAAAGCTTACGGCACCTGAGGTTCCTAGTTGGTCTCCCATACAAATACTAACCAGGCCCGAGTCTGGATGGCTTCTGAGATCTGATGAGATCAGGCATTTTCAGACTGGTATGGCCGTAAGTGAAACTAAGAGAATGCGATCTCGCTAATGTTGGTAGAATATCAAACTCTGGTTGCGACAAAAGACAAGACGCTTCTGGATAGGGAAAAAAGTGGTCTGATTATGACATCATAATGCAAAAAAGAAATAAACAAAAGCTTACGGCACCTGAGGTCCCTAGTTGGTCTCCCATACAAGAACTAACCAGGCCCGAGTCTGGATGGCTTCCGAGAACTGACGAAATCAGGCATTTTCAGACTGGTATGGCCGTAAGTGAAATTAAGAGAATGCGATCTCGCTAATGTTGGTAGAATATCAAACTCTGGTTGCGACAAAAGACAAGACGCTTCTTTATAAGGAAAAAAGTGGTCTGATTATGACATCATAATGCAAAAAAGAAATAAACAAAAGCTTACGGCACCTGAGGTTCCTAGTTGGTCTCCCATACAATTACTAACCAGGCCCGAGTCTGGATGGCTTCCGAGATCTGACGAGATCAGGCATTTTCAGACTGGTATGGCCGTAAGCAAAATTAAGAGAATGCGATCTCGCTAATGTTGGTAGAATATCAAACTCTGGTTGCGACAAAAGACAAGACGCTTCTGGATAGGGAAAAAAGTGGTCTGATTATGACATCATAATGCAAAAAAGAAATAAACAAAAGCTTACGGCACCTGAGGTTCCTAGTTGGTCTCCCATACAAGTACTAACCAGGCCCGAGTCTGGATGGCTTCTGAGATCTGATGAGATCAGGCATTTTCAGACTGGTATGGCCGTAAGTGAAATTAAGAGAATGCGCTCTCGCTAATGTTGGTAGAATATCAAACTCTGGTTGCGACAAAAGACAAGACGCTTCTGGATAGGGAAAAAAGTGGTCTGATTATGACATCATAATGCAAAAAAGAAATAATTAAAAGCTTACGGCACCTGAGGTTCCTAGTTGGTCTCCCATACAAGAACTAACCAGGCCCGAGTCTGGATGGCTTCCGAGATCTGACGAGATCAGGCATTTTCAGACTGGTATGGCCGTAAGTGAAATTAAGAGAATGCGATCTCGCTAATGTTGGTAGAATATCAAACTCTGGTTGCGACAAAAGACAAGACGCTTCTGGATAGGGAAAAAAGTGGTCTGATTATGACATCATAATGCAAAAAAGAAATAAACAAAAGCTTACGGCACCTGAGGTTCCTAGTTGGTCTCCCATACAAGTACTAACCAGGCCCGAGTCTGGATGGCTTCCGAGATCAGGCATTTTCAGACTGGTATGGCCGTAAGTGAAATTAAGAGAATGCGATCTCGCTAATGTTGGTAGAATATCAAACTCTGGTTGCGACAAAAGACAAGACGCTTCTGGATAGGGAAAAAAGTGGTCTGATTATGACATCATAATGCAAAAAAGAAATAAACAAAAGCTTACGGCACCTGAGGTTCCTAGTTGGTCTCCCATACAAATACTAACCAGGCCCGAGTCTGGATGGCTTCTGAGCTCTGATGAGATCAGGCATTTTCAGACTGGTATGGCCGTAAGTGAAATTAAGAGAATGCGATCTCGCTAATGTTGGTAGAATATCAAACTCTGGTTGCGACAAAAGACAAGACGCTTCTGGATAGGGAAAAAAGTGGTCTGATTATGACATCATAATGCAAAAAAGAAATAAACAAAAGCTTACGGCACCTGAGGTCCCTAGTTGGTCTCCCATACAAGAACTAACCAGGCCCGAGTCTGGATGGCTTCCGAGAACTGACGAAATCAGGCATTTTCAGACTGGTATGGCCGTAAGTGAAATTAAGAGAATGCGATCTCGCTAATGTTGGTAGAATATCAAACTCTGGTTGCGACAAAAGACAAGACGCTTCTTTATAAGGAAAAAAGTGGTCTGATTATGACATCATAATGCAAAAAAGAAATAAACAAAAGCTTACGGCACCTGAGGTTCCTAGTTGGTCTCCCATACAAGTACTAACCAGGCCCGAGTCTGGATAGCTTCCGAGATCTGACGAGATCAGGCATTTTCAGACTGGTATGGCCGTAAGTGAAATTAAGAGAATGCGATCTCGCTAATGTTGGTAGAATATCAAACTCTGGTTGCGACAAAAGACAAGACGCTTCTGGATAGGGAAAAAAGTGGTCTGATTATGACATCATAATGCAAAAAAGAAATAAACAAAAGCTTACGGCACCTGAGGTTCCTAGTTGGTCTCCCATACAAGTACTAACCAGGCCCGAGTCTGGATGGCTTCCGAGTTCTGACGAGATTAGGCATTTTCAGACTGGTATGGCTGTAAGTGAAGTTAAGAGAATGCGATCTCGCTAATGTTGGTAGAATATCAAACTCTGGTTGCGACAAAAGACAAGACGCTTCTGGATAGGGAAAAGAGTGGTCTGATTATGACATCATAATGCAAAAAAGAAATAAACAAAAGCTTACGGCACCTGAGGTTCCTAGTTGGTCTCCCATACAAGTACTAACCAGGCCCGAGTCTGGATGGCTTCTGAGATCTGACTAGATCAGGCATTTTCAGACTGGTATGGCCGTAAGTGAAATTAAGAGAATGCGATCTCGCTAATGTTGGTAGAATATCAAACTCTGGTTGCGACAAAAGACAAGACGCTTCTGGATAGGGAAAAAAGTGGTCTGATTATGACATCATAATGCAAAAAAGAAATAAACAAAAGCTTACGGCACCTGAGGTTCCTAGTTGGTCTCCCATACAAGTACTAACCAGGCCCGAGTCTGGATGGCTTCCGAGATCTGACGAGATCAGGCATTTTCAGACTGGTATGGCCGTAAGTGAAATTAAGAGAATGCGATCTCGCTAATGTTGGTAGAATATCAAACTCTGGTTGCGACAAAAGACAAGACGCTTCTGGATAGGGAAAAAAGTGGTCTGATTATGACATCATAATGCAAAAAAGAAATAAACAAAAGCTTACGGCACCTGAGGTTCCTAGTTGGTCTCCCATACAAGTACTAACCAGGCCCGAGTCTGGATGGCTTCCGAGATCTGACGAGATCAGGCATTTTCAGACTGGTATGGCCGTAAGTGAAATTAAGAGAATGCGATCTCGCTAATGTTGGTAGAATATCAAACTCTGGTTGCGACAAAAGACAAGACGCTTCTGGATAGGGAAAAAAGTGGTCTGATTATGACATCATAATGCAAAAAAGAAATAAACAAAAGCTTACGGCACCTGAGGTTCCTAGTTGGTCTCCCATACAAATACTAACCAGGCCCGAGTCTGGATGGCTTCTGAGCTCTGATGAGATCAGGCATTTTCAGACTGGTATGGCCGTAAGTGAAATTAAGAGAATGTGATCTCGCTAATGTTGGTAGAATATCAAACTCTGGTTGCGACAAAAGACAAGACGCTTCTGGATAGGGAAAAAAGTGGTCTGATTATGACATCATAATGCAAAAAAGAAATAAACAAAAGCTTACGGCACCTGAGGTTCCTAGTTGGTCTCCCATACAAGTACTAACCAGGCCCAAGTCTGGATGGCTTCTGAGATCTGATGAGATCAGGCATTTGCAGACTGGTATGGCCGTAAGTGAAATTAAGAGAATGCGCTCTCGCTAATGTTGGTAGAATATCAAACTCTGGTTGCGACAAAAGACAAGACGCTTCTGGATAGGGAAAAAAGTGGTCTGATTATGACATCATAATGCAAAAAAGAAATAATTAAAAGCTTACGGCACCTGAGGTTCCTAGTTGGTCTCCCATACAAGAACTAACCAGGCCCGAGTCTGGATGGCTTCCGAGATCTGACGAGATCAGGCATTTTCAGACTGGTATGACCGTAAGTGAAATTAAGAGAATGCGATCTCGCTAATGTTGGTAGAATATCAAACTCTGGTTGCGACAAAAGACAAGACGCTTCTGGATAGGGAAAAAAGTGGTCTGATTATGACATCATAATGCAAAAAAGAAATAAACAAAAGCTTACGGCACCTGAGGTTCCTAGTTGGTCTCCCATACAAGTACTAACCAGGCCCGAGTCTGGATGGCTTCCGAGATCAGGCATTTTCAGACTGGTATGGCCGTAAGTGAAATTAAGAGAATGCGATCTCGCTAATGTTGGTAGAATATCAAACTCTGGTTGCGACAAAAGACAAGACGCTTCTGGATAGGGAAAAAAGTGGTCTGATTATGACATCATAATGCAAAAAAGAAATAAACAAAAGCTTACGGCACCTGAGGTTCCTAGTTGGTCTCCCATACAAGTACTAACCAGGCCCGAGTCTGGATGGCTTCCGAGATCTGACGAGATCAGGCATTTTCAGACTGGTATGGCCATAAGTGAAATTAAGAGAATGCGATCTCGCTAATGTTGGTAGAATATCAAACTCTGGTTGCGACAAAAGACAAGACGCTTCTGGATAGGGAAAAAAGTGGTCTGATTATGACATCATAATGCAAAAAAGAAATAAACAAAAGCTTACGGCACCTGAGGTCCCTAGTTGGTCTCCCATACAAGAACTAACCAGGCCCGAGTCTGGATGGCTTCCGAGAACTGACGAAATCAGGCATTTTCAGACTGGTATGGCCGTAAGTGAAATTAAGAGAATGCGATCTCGCTAATGTTGGTAGAATATCAAACTCTGGTTGCGACAAAAGACAAGACGCTTCTTTATAAGGAAAAAAGTGGTCTGATTATGACATCATAATGCAAAAAAGAAATAAACAAAAGCTTACGGCACCTGAGGTTCCTAGTTGGTCTCCCATACAAGTACTAACCAGGCCCGAGTCTGGATGGCTTCCGAGATCTGACGAGATCAGGCATTTTCAGACTGGTATGGCCGTAAGCGAAATTAAGAGAATGCGATCTCGCTAATGTTGGTAGAATATCAAACTCTGGTTGCGACAAAAGACAAGACGCTTCTGGATAGGGAAAAAAGTGGTCTGATTATGACATCATAATGCAAAAAAGAAATAAACAAAAGCTTACGGCACCTGAGGTTCCTAGTTGGTCTCCCATACAAGTACTAACCAGGCCCGAGTCTGGATGGCTTCCGAGATCTGACGAAATCAGGCATTTTCAGACTGGTATGGCCGTAAGTGAAATTAAGAGAATGCGATCTCGCTAATGTTGGTAGAATATCAAACTCTGGTTGCGACAAAAGACAAGACGCTTCTGGATAGGGAAAAAAGTGGTCTGATTATGACATCATAATGCAAAAAAGAAATAAACAAAAGCTTACGGCACCTGAGGTTCCTAGTTGGTCTCCCATACAAGTACTAACCAGGCCCGAGTCTGGATGGCTTCTGAGATCTGATGAGATCAGGCATTTTCAGACTGGTATGGCCGTAAGTGAAATTAAGAGAATGCGCTCTCGCTAATGTTGGTAGAATATCAAACTCTGGTTGCGACAAAAGACAAGACGCTTCTGGATAGGGAAAAAAGTGGTCTGATTATGACATCATAATGCAAAAAAGAAATAATTAAAAGCTTACGGCACCTGAGGTTCCTAGTTGGTCTCCCATACAAGAACTAACCAGGCCCGAGTCTGGATGGCTTCCGAGATCTGACGAGATCAGGCATTTTCAGACTGGTATGGCCGTAAGTGAAATTAAGAGAATGCGATCTCGCTAATGTTGGTAGAATATCAAACTCTGGTTGCGACAAAAGACAAGACGCTTCTGGATAGGGAAAAAAGTGGTCTGATTATGACATCATAATGCAAAAAAGAAATAAACAAAAGCTTACGACACCTGAGGTTCCTAGTTGGTCTCCCATACAAGTACTAACCAGGCCCGAGTCTGGATGGCTTCCGAGATCAGGCATTTTCAGACTGGTATGGCCGTAAGTGAAATTAAGAGAATGCGATCTCGCTAATGTTGGTAGAATATCAAACTCTGGTTGCGACAAAAGACAAGACGCTTCTGGATAGGGAAAAAAGTGGTCTGATTATGACATCATAATGCAAAAAAGAAATAAACAAAAGCTTACGGCACCTGAGGTTCCTAGTTGGTCTCCCATACAAGTACTAACCAGGCCCGAGTCTGGATGGCTTCCGAGATCTGACGAGATCAGGCATTTTCAGACTGGTATGGCCGTAAGTGAAATTAAGAGAATGCGATCTCGCTAATGTTGGTAGAATATCAAACTCTGGTTGCGACAAAAGACAAGACGCTTCTGGATAGGGAAAAAAGTGGTCTGATTATGACATCATAATGCAAAAAAGAAATAAACAAAAGCTTACGGCACCTGAGGTTCCTAGTTGGTCTCCCATACAAATACTAACCAGGCCCGAGTCTGGATGGCTTCTGAGCTCTGATGAAATCAGGCATTTTCAGACTGGTATGGCCGTAAGTGAAATTAAGAGAATGCGATCTCGCTAATGTTGGTAGAATATCAAACTCTGGTTGCGACAAAAGACAAGACGCTTCTGGATAGGGAAAAAAGTGGTCTGATTATGACATCATAATGCAAAAAAGAAATAAACAAAAGCTTACGGCACCTGAGGTCCCTAGTTGGTCTCCCATACAAGAACTAACCAGGCCCGAGTCTGGATGGCTTCCGAGAACTGACGAAATCAGGCATTTTCAGACTGGTATGGCCGTAAGTGAAATTAAGAGAATGCGATCTCGCTAATGTTGGTAGAATATCAAACTCTGGTTGCGACAAAAGACAAGACGCTTCTTTATAAGGAAAAAAGTGGTCTGATTATGACATCATAATGCAAAAAAGAAATAAACAAAAGCTTACGGCACCTGAGGTTCCTAGTTGGTCTCCCATACAAGTACTAACCAGGCCCGAGTCTGGATGGCTTCCGAGATCTGACGAGATCAGGCATTTTCAGACTGGTATGGCCGTAAGTGAAATTAAGAGAATGCGATCTCGCTAATGTTGGTAGAATATCAAACTCTGGTTGCGACAAAAGACAAGACGCTTCTGGATAGGGAAAAAAGTGGTCTGATTATGACATCATAATGCAAAAAAGAAATAAACAAAAGCTTACGGCACCTGAGGTTCCTAGTTGGTCTCCCATACAAGTACTAACCAGGCCCGAGTCTGGATGGCTTCCGAGTTCTGACGAGATTAGGCATTTTCAGACTGGTATTGCTGTAAGTGAAGTTAAGAGAATGTGATCTCGCTAATGTTGGTAGAATATCAAACTCTGGTTGCGACAAAAGACAAGACGCTTCTGGATAGGGAAAAGAGTGGTCTGATTATGACATCATAATGCAAAAAAGAAATAAACAAAAGCTTACGGCACCTGAGGTTCCTAGTTGGTCTCCCATACAAGTACTAACCAGGCCCGAGTCTGGATGGCTTCTGAGATCTGACGAGATCAGGCATTTTCAGACTGGTATGGCCGTAAGTGAAACTAAGAGAATGCGATCTCGCTAATGTTGGTAGAATATCAAACTCTGGTTGCGACAAAAGACAAGACGCTTCTGGATAGGGAAAAAAGTGGTCTGATTATGACATCATAATGCAAAAAAGAAATAAACAAAAGCTTACGGCACCTGAGGTTCCTAGTTGGTCTCCCATACAAGTACTAACCAGGCCCGAGTCTGGATGGCTTCCGAGATCTGACGAGATCAGGCATTTTCAGACTAGTATGGCCGTAAGTGAAATTAAGAGAATGCGATCTCGCTAATGTTGGTAGAATATCAAACTCTGGTTGCGACAAAAGACAAGACGCTTCTGGATAGGGAAAAAAGTGGTCTGATTATGACATCATAATGCAAAAAAGAAATAAACAAAAGCTTACGGCACCTGAGGTTCCTAGTTGGTCTCCCATACAAGTACTAACCAGGCCCGAGTCTGGATGGCTTCCGAGATCTGACGAGATCAGGCATTTTCAGACTGGTATGGCCGTAAGTGAAATTAAGAGAATGCGATCTCGCTAATGTTGGTAGAATATCAAACTCTGGTTGCGACAAAAGACAATGACGCTTCTGGATAGGGAAAAAAGTGGTCTGATTATGACATCATAATGCAAAAAAGAAATAAACAAAAGCTTACGGCACCTGAGGTTCCTAGTTGGTCTCCCATACAAATACTAACCAGGCCCGAGTCTGGATGGCTTCCGAGTTCTGACGAGATTAGGCATTTTCAGACTGGTATGGCTGTAAGTGAAGTTAAGAGAATGCGATCTCGCTAATGTTGGTAGAATATCAAACTCTGGTTGCGACAAAAGACAAGACGCTTCTGGATAGGGAAAAAAGTGGTCTGATTATGACATCATAATGCAAAAAAGAAATAAACAAAAGCTTACGGCACCTGAGGTTCCTAGTTGGTCTCCCATAGGGAAAAAAGTGGTCTGATTATGACATCATAATGCAAAAAAGAAATAAACAAAAGCTTACGGCACCTGAGGTTCCTAGTTGGTCTCCCATACAAGTACTAACCAGGCCCGAGTCTGGATGGCTTCAGAGATCTGACAAGATCAGGCATTTTCAGACTGGTATGGCTGTAAGTGAAGCTAAGAGAATGCGATCTCGCTAATGTTGGTAGAATATCAAACTCTGGTTGCGACAAAAGACAAGACGCTTCTGGATAGGGAAAAAAGTGGTCTGATTATGACATCATAATGCAAAAAAGAAATAAACAAAAGCTTACGGCACCTGAGGTTCCTAGTTGGTCTCCCATACAAGTACTAACCAGGCCCGAGTCTGGATGGCTTCCGAGATCTGACGAGATCAGGCATTTTCAGACTGGTATGGCCGTAAGTGAAATTAAGAGAATGCGATCTCGCTAATGTTGGTAGAATATCAAACTCTGGTTGCGACAAAAGACAAGACGCTTCTGGATAGGGAAATAAGTGGTCTGATTATGACATCATAATGCAAAAAATAAATAAACAAAAGCTTACGGCACCTGAGGTTCCTAGTTGGTCTCCCATAGGGAAAAAAGTGGTCTGATTATGACATCATAATGCAAAAAAGAAATAAACAAAAGCTTAAGGCACCTGAGGTTCCTAGTTGGTCTCCCATACAAGTACTAACCAGGCCCGAGTCTGGATGGTTTCCGAGATCTGACAAGATCAGGCATTTTCAGACTGGTATGGCCGTAAGGGAAATTAAGAGAATGCGATCTCGCTAATGTTGGTAGAATATCAAACTCTGGTTGCGAGAAAAGACAAGACGCTTCTGGATAGGGAAATAAGTGGTCTGATTAGGACATCATAATGCAAAAAATAAATAAACAAAAGCTTACGGCACCTGAGGTTCCTAGTTGGTCTCCCATACAAGTACTAACCAGGCCCGAGTCTGGATGGCTTCCGAGATCTGAAGAGATCAGGCATTTTCAGACTGGTATGGCCGTAAGTGAAATTAAGAGAATGCGATCTCGCTAATGTTGGTAGAATATCAAACTCTGGTTGCGACAAAAGACAAGACGCTTCTGGATAGGGAAAAAAGTGGTCTGATTATGACATCATAATGCAAAAAAGAAATAAACAAAAGCTTACGGCACCTGAGGTTCCTAGTTGGTCTCCCATACAAGTACTAACCAGGCCCGAGTCTGGATGGCTTCCGAGATCTGATGAGATCAGGCATTTTCAGACTAGTATGGCCGTAAGTGAAATTAAGAGAATGCGATCTCGCTAATGTTGGTAGAATATCAAACTCTGGTTGCGACAAAAGACAAGACGCTTCTGGATAGGGAAAAAAGTGGTCTGATTATGACATCATAATGCAAAAAAGAAATAAACAAAAGCTTACGGCACCTGAGGTTCCTAGTTGGTCTCCCATACAAGTACTAACCAGGCCCGAGTCTGGATGGCTTCCGAGATCTGACGAGATCCGGCATTTTCAGACTGGTATGGCCATAAGTGAAATTAAGAGAATGCAATCTCGCTAATGTTGGTAGAATATCAAACTCTGGTTGCGACAAAAGACAAGACGCTTCTCTATAGGGAAAAAAGTGGTCTGATTATGACATCATAATGCAAAAAAGAAATAAAAAAAAGCTTACGGCACCTGAGGTTCCTAGTTGGTCTCCCATACAAGTACTAACCAGGCCCGAGTCTGGATGGCTTCCGAGATCTGACGAGATCAGGCATTTTCAGACTGGTATGGCCGTAAGTGAAATTAAGAGAATGCGATCTCGCTAATGTTGGTAGAATATCAAACTCTGGTTGCGACAAAAGACAAGACGCTTCTGGATAGGGAAAAAAGTGGTCTGATTATGACATCATAATGCAAAAAATAAAATAAAAAAAAGCTTACGGCACCTGAGGTTCCTAGTTGGTCTCCCATACAAGTACTAACCAGGCCCGAGTCTGGATGGCTTCCGACATCTGACGAGATCAGGCATTTTCAGACTGGTATGGCCGTAAGTGAAATTAAGTGAATGCGATCTCGCTAATGTTGGTAGAATATCAAACTCTGGTTGCGACAAAAGACAAGACGCTTCTGGATAGGGAAAAAAGTGGTCTGATTATGACATCATAATGCAAAAAAGAAATAAACAAAAGCTTACGGCACCTGAGGTTTCTAGTTGGTCTCCCATACAAGTACTAACCTGGCCCGAGTCTGGATGGCTTCCGAGATCTGATGAGATCAGGCATTTTCAGACTGGTATGGCCATAAGTGAAATTAAGAGAATGCGATCTCGCTAATGTTGGTAGAATATCAAACTCTGGTTGCGACAAAAGACAAGACGCTTCTGCATAGGGAAAAAAGTGGTCTGATTATGACATCATAATGCAAAAAATAAATAAACAAAAGCTTACGGCACCTGAGGTTCCTAGTTGGTCTCAAATACAAGTACTAACCAGGCCCGAGTCTGGATGGCTTCCGAGATCTGACGAGATCAGGCATTTTCAGACTGGTATGGCCGTAAGGGAAATTAAGAGAATGCGATCTCGCTAATGTTGGTAGAATATCAAACTCTGGTTGCGACAAAAGACAAGACGCTTCTGGATAGGGAAAAAAGTGGTCTGATTATGACATCATAATGCAAAAAAGAAATAAAAAAAAGCTTACGGCACCTGAGGTTCCTAGTTGGTCTCCCATAGGGAAAAAAGTGGTCTGATTATGACATCATAATGCAAAAAATAAATAAACAAAAGCTTACGGCACCTGAGGTTCCTAGTTGGTCTCCCATACAAGTACTAACCAGGCCCGAGTCGGGATGGCTTCCAAGATCTGACGAGATCAGGCATTTTCAGACTGGTATGGCCGTAAGGGAAATGAAGAGAATGCGATCTCGCTAATGTTGGTAGAATATCAAACTCTGGTTGCGAAAAAAGACAAGACGCTTCTGGATAGGGAAATAAGTGGTCTGATTATGACATCATAATGCAAAAAAGAAATAAACAAAAGCTTACGGCACCTGAGGTTCCTAGTTGGTCTCCCATAGGGAAAAAAGTGGTCTGATTATGACATCATAATGCAAAAAAGAAATAAACAAAAGCTTAAGGCACCTGAGGTTCCTAGTTGGTCTCCCATACAAGTACTAACCAGGCCCGAGTCTGGATGGTTTCCGAGATCTGACAAGATCAGGCATTTTCAGACTGGTATGGCCGTAAGGGAAATTAAGAGAATGCGATCTCGCTAATGTTGGTAGAATATCAAACTCTGGTTGCGAGAAAAGACGACGCTTCTGGATAGGGAAAAAAGTGGTCTGATTATGACATCATAATGCAAAAAAGAAATAAACAAAAGCTTACGGCACCTGAGGTTCCTAGTTGGTCTCCCATAGGGAAAAAAGTGGTCTGATTATGACATCATAATGCAAAAAAGAAATAAACAAAAGCATACGGCACCTGAGGTTCCTAATTGGTCTCCCATACAAGTACTAACCAGGCCTGAGTCTGGATGGCTTCCGAGATCTGACGAGATCAGGCATTTTCAGAATGGTATGTCCGTAAGTGAAATTAAGAGAATGCGATCTTGCTAATGTTGGTAGAATATCAAACTCTGGTTGCCACAAAAGACAAGACGCTTCTGGATAGGGAAAAAAGTGGTCTGATTATGACATCATAATGCAAAAAAGAAATAAACAAAAGCTTACGGCACCTGAGGTTCCTAGTTGGTCTCCCATAGGGAAAAAAGTGGTCTGATTATGACATCATAATGCAAAAAAAAAAAATAAACAAAAGCTTACTGCACCTGAGGTTCCTAGTTGGTCTCCCATACAAGTATTAACCAGGCCCGATTCTGGATGGCTTCCGAGATCTGATGAGATCAGGCATTTTCAGACTGGTATGGTCGTAAGTGAAATTAAGAGAATGCGATCTCGCTAATGTTGGTAGAATATCAAACTCTGGTTGCGACAAAAGACAAGACGCTTCTGGATAGGGAAAAAAGTGGTCTGATTATGACATCATAATGCAAAAAAGAAAATAAAAAAAAGCTTACGGCACCTAAGGTTCCTAGTTGGTCTCCCATACAAGTACTAACCAGGCCCGAGTCTGGATGGCTTCCGAGATCTGACGAGATCAGGCATTTTCAGACTGGTATGGCCGTATGTGAAATTAAGAGAATGCGATCTCGCTAATGTTGGTAGAATATCAAACTCTGGTTGCGACAAAAGACAAGACGCTTCTGGATAGGGAAAAAAGTGGTCTGATTATAACATCATAATGCAAAAAAGAAATAAACAAAAGCTTACGGCACCTGAGGTTTCTAGTTGGTCTCCCATACAAGTACTAACCTGGCCCGAGTCTGGATGGCTTCCGAGATCTGATGAGATCAGGCATTTTCAGACTGGTATGGCCATAAGTGAAATTAAGAGAATGCGATCTCGCTAATGTTGGTAGAATATCAAACTCTGGTTGCGACAAAAGACAAGACGCTTCTGCATAGGGAAAAAAGTGGTCTGATTATGACATCATAATGCAAAAAATAAATAAACAAAAGCTTACGGCACCTGAGGTTCCTAGTTGGTCTCAAATACAAGTACTAACCAGGCCCGAGTCTGGATGGCTTCCGAGATCTGACGAGATCAGGCATTTTCAGACTGGTATGGCCGTAAGGGAAATTAAGAGAATGCGATCTCGCTAATGTTGGTAGAATATCAAACTCTGGTTGCGACAAAAGACAAGACGCTTCTGGATAGGGAAAAAAGTGGTCTGATTATGACATCATAATGCAAAAAAGAAATAAAAAAAAGCTTACGGCACCTGAGGTTCCTAGTTGGTCTCCCATAGGGAAAAAAGTGGTCTGATTATGACATCATAATGCAAAAAAGAAATAAACAAAAGCTTACGGCACCTGAGGTTCCTAGTTGGTCTCCCATACAAGTACTAACCAGGCCCGAGTCTGGATGGCTTCCGAGATATGACGAGATCAGGCATTTTCAGACTGGTATGGCCGTAAGTGAAATTAAGAGAATGCGATCTCGCTAATGTTGGTAGAATATCAAACTCTGGTTGCGACAAAAGACAAGACGCTTCTGGATAGGGAAAAAAGTGGTCTGATTATGACATCATAATGCAAAAAAGAAATAAACAAAAGCTTACGGCACCTGAGGTTCCTAGTTGGTCTCCCATACAAGTACTAACCAGGCCCGAGTCTGGATGGCTTCCAAGATCTGACGAGATCAGGCATTTTCAGACTGGTATGGCCGTAAGGGAAATGAAGAGAATGCGATCTCGCTAATGTTGGTAGAATATCAAACTCTGGTTGCGACAAAAGACAAGACGCTTCTGGATAGGGAAATAAGTGGTCTGATTATGACATCATAATGCAAAAAAGAAATAAACAAAAGCTTACGGCACCTGAGGTTCCTAGTTGGTCTCCCATAGGGAAAAAAGTGGTCTGATTATGACATCATAATGCAAAAAAGAAATAAACAAAAGCTTATGGCACCTGAGGTTCCTAGTTGGTCTCCCATACAAGTACTAACCAGGCCCGAGTCTGGATGGCTTCCGAGATCTGACGAGATCAGGCATTTTCAGACTGGTATGGCCGTAAGTGAAATTAAGAGAATGCGATCTCGCTAATGTTGGTAGAATATCAAACTCTGGTTGCGACAAAAGACAAGACGCTTCTGGATAGGGAAAAAAGTGGTCTGATTATGACATCATAATGCAAAAAAGAAATAAACAAAAGCTTACGGCACCTGAGGTTCCTAGTTGGTCTCCCATAGGGAAAAAAGTGGTCTGATTATGACATCATAATGCAAAAAAGAAATAAACAAAAGCTTACGGCACCTGAGGTTCCTAGTTGGTCTCCCATACAAGTATTAACCAGGCCCGATTCTGGATGGCTTCCGAGATCTGATGAGATCAGGCATTTTCAGACTGGTATGGCCATAAGTGAAATTAAGAGAATGCGATCTCACTAATGTTGGTAGAATATCAAACTCTGGTTGCGACAAAAGACAAGATGCTTCTGGATAGGGAAAAAAGTGGTCTGATTATGACATCATAATGCAAAAAATAAATAAACAAAAGCTTACGGCACCTGAGGTTCCTAGTTGGTCTCCCATACAAGTACTAACCAGGCCCGAGTTTGGATGGCTTCCGAGATCTGACGAGATCAGGCATTTTCAGACTGGTATGGACGTAAGTGAAATTAAGAGAATGCGATCTAGCTAATGTTGGTAGAATATCAAACTCTGGTTGCGACAAAAGACAAGACGCTTCTGGATAGGGAAAAAAGTGGTCTGATTATGACATCATAATGCAAAAAAGAAATAAACAAAAGCTTACGGCACCTGAGGTTCCTAGTTGGTCTCCCATACAAGTACTAACCAGACCCGAGTCTGGATGGCTTCCGAGATCAGGCATTTTCAGACTGGTATGGCCATAAGTGAAATTAAGAGAATGCGATCTCGCTAATGTTGGTAGAATATCAAACTCTGGTTGCGACAAAAGACAAGACGCTTCTGGATAGGGAAAAAAGTGGTCTGATTATGACATCATAATGCAAAAAAGAAATAAACAAAAGCTTACGGCACCTGAGGTTCCTAGTTGGTCTCCCATAGGGAAAAAAAAGTGGTCTGATTATGACATCATAATGCAAAAAAGAAATCAACAAAAGCTTGCGGCACCTGAGGTTCCTAGTTGGTCTCCCATACAAGTACTAACCAGGCCCGAGTCTAAATGGCTTCCGAGATCTGATGAGATCAGGCATTTTCAGACTGGTATGGCCATAAGTGAAATTAAGAGAATGCGATCTCACTAATGTTGGTAGAATATCAAACTCTGGTTGCGACAAAAGATAAGATGCTTCTGGATAGGGAAAAAAGTGGTCTGATTATGACATCATAATGCAAAAAATAAATAAACAAAAGCTTACGGCATCTGAGGTTCCTAGTTGGTCTCCCATACAAGTACTAACCAGGCCCGAGTTTGGATGGCTTCCGAGATCTGACGAGATCAGGCATTTTCAGACTGGTATGGCCGTAAGTGAAATTAAGAGAATGCGATCTCGCTAATGTTGGTAGAATATCAAACTCTGGTTGCGACAAAAGACAAGACGCTTCTGGATAGGGAAAAAAGTGGTCTGATTATGACATCATAATGCAAAAAAGAAATAAACAAAAGCTTACGGCACCTGAGGTTCCTAGTTGGTCTCCCATACAAGTACTAACCAGACCCGAGTCTGGATGGCTTCCGAGATCAGATGAGATCAGGCATTTTCAGACTGGTATGGCCGTAAGTTAAATTAAGAGAATGCGATCTCGCTAATGTTGGTAGAATATCAAACTCTGGTTGCGACAAAAGACAAGACGCTTCTGGATAGGGAAAAAAGTGGACTGATTATGACATCATAATGCAAAAAAGAAATAAACAAAAGCTTACAGCACCTGAGGTTCCTAGTTGGTCTCCCATACAAGTACTAACCAGGCCCGAGTCTGGATGGCTTCCGAGATCTGACGAGATCAGGCATTTTCAGACTGGTATGGCCATAAGTGAAATGAAGAGAATGCGATCTCGTTAATGTTGGTAGAATATCAAACTCTGGTTGCGACAAAAGACAAGATGCTTCGGGATAGGGAAAAAAGTGGTCTGATTATGACATCATAATGCAAAAAAGAAATAAACAAAAGCTTAGGGCACCTGAGGTTCCTAGTTGGTCTCCCATACAAGTACTAAACAGGCCCGAGTCTGGATGGCTTCCGAGATCTGACGAGATCAGGCATTTTCAGACTGGTATGGCCGTAAGTGAAATTAAGAGAATGCGATCTCGCTAATGTTGGTAGAATATCAAACTCTGGTTGCGACAAAAGACAAGACGCTTCTGGATAGGGAAAAAAGTGGTCTGATTATGACATCATAATGCAAAAAAGAAATAAACAAAAGCTTACGGCACCTGAGGTTCCTAGTTGGTCTCCCATAGGGAAAAAAGTGGTCTGATTATGACATCATAATGCAAAAAAGAAATAAACAAAAGCTTACGGCACCTGAGGTTCCTAGTTGGTCTCCCATACAAGTACTAACCAGGCCCGATTCTGGATGGATTCCGAGATCTGACGAGATCAGGCATTTTCAGACTGGTATAGCCGCGTAAGTGAAATTAAGAGAATGCGATCTCGCTAATGTTGGTAGAATATCAAATTCTGGTTGCGACAAAAGACAAGACGCTTCTGGATAGGGAAAAAAGTGGTCTGATTATGACATCATAATGCAAAAAAGAAATAAACAAAAGCATCCGGCACCTGAGGTTCCTAATTGGTCTCCCATACAAGTACTAACCAGGCCCGAGTCTGGATGGCTTCCGAGATCTGACGAGATCAGGCATTTTCAGAATGGTATGGCCGTAAGTGAAATTAAGAGAATGCGATCTCGCTAATGTTGGTAGAATATCAAACTCTGGTTGCGACAAAAGACAAGACGCTTCTGGATAGGGAAAAAAGTGGTCTGATTATGACATCATAAAGCAAAAAAGAAATAAACAAAAGCTTACGGCACCTGAGGTTCCTAGTTGGTCTCCCATACATGTACTAACCAGGCCCGAGTCTGGATGGCTTCCGAGATCTGACGAGATCAGGCATTTTCAGACTGGTATGGCGGTAAGTGAAATTAAGAGAATGCGATCTCGCTAATGTTGGTAGAATATCAAACTCTGGTTGCGACAAAAGACAAGACGCTTCTGGATAGGGAAAAAAGTGGTCTGATTATGACATCACAATGCAAAAAAGAAATAAACTAAAGCTTACGGCACCTGAGGTTCCTAGTTGGTCTCCCATACAAGTACTAACCAGGCCCGAGTCTGGATGGCTTCCGAGATCTGACGAGATCAGGCATATTCAGACTGGTATAGCCGTAAGTGAAATTAAGAGAATGCGATCTCGCTAATGTTGGTAGAATATCAAACTCTGGTTTTGACAAAAGACAAGACGCTTCTGGATAGGGAAAAAAGTGGTCTGATTATGACATCATAATGCAAAAAATAAATAAACAAAAGCTTACGGCACCTGAGGTTCCTAGTTGGTCTCCCATACAAGTACTAACCAGACCCGAGTCTGGATGGCTTCCGAGATCAGATGAGATCAGGCATTTTCAGACTGGTATGGCCGTAAGTGAAATTAAGAGAATGCGATCTCGCTAATGTTGGTAGAATATCAAACTCTGGTTGCTACAAAAGACAAGACGCTTCTGGATAGGGAAAAAAGTGGTCTGATTATGACATCATAATGCAAAAAAGAAATAAACAAAAGCTTACCGCACCTGAGGTTCCTAGTTGGTCTCCCATACAAGTACTAACCAGGCCCGAGTCTGGATGGCTTCCGAGATCTGACGAGATCAGGCATTTTCAGACTGGTATGGCCGTAAGTGAAATTAAGAGAATGCGATCTCGTTAATGTTGGTAGAATATCAAACTCTGGTTGCGACAAAAGACAAGACGCTTCTGGATAGGGAAAAAAGTGGTCTGATTATGACATCATAATGCAAAAAAGAAATAAACAAAAGCTTACGGCACCTGAGGTTCCTAGTTGGTCTCCCATAGGGAAAAAAGTGGTCTGATTATGACATCATAATGCAAAAAAGAAATAAACAAAAGCTTACGGCACCTGAGGTTCCTAGTTGGTCTCCCATACAAGTACTAACCAGGCCCGAGTCTGGATGGCTTCCGAGATCTGACGAGATCAGGCATTTTCAGACTGGTATGGCCGTAAGTGAAATTAAGAGAATGCGATCTCGCTAATGTTGGTAGAATATCAAACTCTGGTTGCGACAAAAGACAAGATGCTTCGGGATAGGAAAAAAAGTGGTCTGATTATGACATCATAATGCAAAAAAGAAATAAACAAAAGCTTACGGCACCTGAGGTTCCTAGTTGGTCTCCCATAGGGAAAAAAGTGGTCTGATTATGACATCATAATGCAAAAAAGAAATAAACAAAAGCTTACGGCACCTGAGGTTCCTAGTGGGTCTCCCATACATTTACTAACCAGGCCCGAGTCTGGATGGCTTCCGAGATCTGACGAGATCAGGCATTTTAAGACTGGTATAGCCGTAAGTGAAATTAAGAGAATGCGATCTCGCTAATGTTGGTAGAATATCAAACTCTGGTTGCGACAAAAGACAAGACGCTTCTGGATAGGGAAAAAGTGGTCTGATTATGACATCATAATGCAAAAAAGAAATAAACAAAAGCTTACGGCACCTGAGGTTCCTAGTTGGTCTCCCATAGGGAAAAAAGTGGTCTGATTATGACATCATAATGCAAAAAAGAAATAAACGAAAGCTTACGGCACCTGAGGTTCCTAGTTAGTCTCCCATACAAGTACTAACCAGGCCCGAGTCTGGATGGCTTCCGAGATCTGACGAGATCAGGCATTTTCAGACTGGTATGGCCGTAAGTGAAATTAAGAGAATGCGATCTCGCTAATGTTGGTAGAATATCAAACACTGGTTGCGACAAAAGACAAGACGCTTCTGGATAGGGAAAAAAGTGGTCTGATTATGACATCATAATGCAAAAAAGAAATAAACAAAAGCTTACGGCACCTGAGGTTCCTAGTTGGTCTCCCATAGGGAAAAAAGTGGTCTGATTATGACATCATAATGCAAAAAAGAAATAAACGAAAGCTTACGGCACCTGAGGTTCCTAGTTAGTCTCCCATACAAGTACTAACCAGGCCCGAGTCTGGATGGCTTCCGCGATCTGACGAGATCAGGCATTTTCAGACTGGTATGGCCGTAAGTGAAATTAAGAGAATGCGATCTCGCTAATGTTGGTAGAATATCAAACTCTGGTTGCGACAAAAGACAAGATGCTTCTGGATAGGGAAAAAAGTGGTCTGATTATGACATCATAATGCAAAAAAGAAATAAACAAAAGCTTACGGCACCTGAGGTTCCTAGTTGGTCTCCCATACAAGTACTAACCAGGCCCAAGTCTGGATGGCTTCCGAGATCTGATGAGATCAGGCATTTTCAGACTGGTATGGCCGTAAGTGAAATTAAGAGAATGCGATCTCGCTAATGTTGGTAGAATATCAAACTCTGGTTGCGACAAAAGACAAGACGCTTCTGGATAGGGAAAAAAGTGGTCTGATTATGACATCATAATGCAAAAAATAAATAAACAAAAGCTCACGGCACCTGAGGTTCCTAGTTGGTCTCCCATACAAGTACTAACCAGGCCCGAGTCTGGATGGCTTCCGAGATCTGACGAGATCAGGCATTTTCAGACTGGTATGGCCGTAAGTGAAATTAAGAGAATGCGATCTCGCTAATGTTGGTAGAATATCAAACTCTGGTTGCGACAAAAGACAAGACGCTTCTGGATAGGGAAAAAAGTGGTCTGATTATGACATCATAATGCAAAAAAGAAATAAACTAAAGCTTACGGCACCTGAGGTTCCTAGTTGGTCTCCCATACAAGTACTAACCAGGCGCGAGTCTGGATGGCTTCCGAGATCTGACGAGATCAGGCATTTTCAGACTGGTATGGCCGTAAGTGAAATTAAGAGAATGCGATCTCGTTAATGTTGGTAGAATATCAAACTCTGGTTGCGACAAAAGACAAGACGCTTCTGGATAGGGAAAAAAGTGGTATGATTATGACATCATAATGCAAAAAAGAAATAAACAAAAGCTTACGGCACCTGAGGTTCCTAGTTGGTCTCCCATAGGGAAAAAAGTGGTCTGATTATGACATCATAATGCAAAAAAGAAATAAACAAAAGCTTACGGCACCTGAGGTTCCTAGTTGGTCTCCCATACAAGTACTAAGCAGGCCCGAGTCTGGATGGCTTCCGAGATCTGACGAGATCAGGCATTTTCAGACTGGTATAGCCGTAAGTGAAATTAAGTGAATGCGATCTCGCTAATGTTGGTAGAATATCAAACACTGGTTGCGACAAAAGACAAGACGCTTCTGGATAGGGAAAAAAGTGGTCTGATTATGACATCATAATGCAAAAAAGAAATAAACTAAAGCTTACGGCACCTGAGGTTCCTAGTTGGTCTCCCATACAAGTACTAACCAGGCGCGAGTCTGGATGGCTTCAGAGATCTGACGAGATCAGGCATTTTCAGACTGGTATGGCCGTAAGTGAAATTAAGAGAATGCGATCTCGCTAATGTTGGTAGAATATCAAACTCTGGTTGCGACAAAAGACAAGATGCTTCGGGATAGGGAAAAAAGTGGTCTGATTATGACATCATAATGCAAAAAAGAAATAAACAAAAGCTTACGGCACCTGAGGTTCCTAGTTGGTCTCCCATAGGGAAAAAAGTGGTCTGATTATGACATCATAATGCAAAAAAGAAATAAACAAAAGCTTACGGCACCTGAGGTTCCTAGTTGGTCTCCCATACAAGTACTAACCAGGCCCGATTCTGGATGGATTCCGAGATCTGACGAGATCAGGCATTTTCAGACTGGTATAGCCGCGTAAGTGAAATTAAGAGAATGCGATCTCGCTAATGTTGGTAGAATATCAAACTCTGGTTGCGACAAAAGACAAGACGCTTCTGGATAGGGAAAAAAGTGGTCTGATTATGACATCATAATGCAAAAAAGAAATAAACAAAAGCTTACGGCACCTGAGGTTCCTAGTTGGTCTCCCATACAAGTACTAACCAGCCCAGAGTCTGGATTGCTTCCGAGATCTGACGAGATCAGGCATTTTCAGACTGGTATGGCCGTAAGTGAAATTAAGAGAATGCGATCTCGCTAATGTTGGTAGAATATCAAACTCTGGTTGCGACAAAAGACAAGACGCTTCTGGATAGGGAAAAAAGTGGTCTGATTATGACATCATAATGCAAAAAAGAAATAAACTAAAGCTTACGGCACCTGAGGTTCCTAGTTGGTCTCCCATACAAGTACTAACCAGGCGCGAGTCTGGATGGCTTCCGAGATCTGACGAGATCAGGCATTTTCAGACTGGTATGGCCGTAAGTGAAATTAAGAGAATGCGATCTCGCTAATGTTGGTAGAATATCAAACTCTGGTTTTGACAAAAGACAAGACGCTTCTGGATAGGGAAAAAAGTGGTCTGATTATGACATCATAATGCAAAAAAGAAATAAACAAAAGCTTACGGCACCTGAGGTTCCTAGTTGGTCTCCCATACAAGTACTAACCAGACCCGAGTCTGGATGGCTTCCGAGATCAGATGAGATCAGGCATTTTCAGACTGGTATGGCCGTAAGTGAAATTAAGAGAATGCGATCTCGCTAATGTTGGTAGAATATCAAACTCTGGTTGCTACAAAAGACAAGACGCTTCTGGATAGGGAAAAAAGTGGTCTGATTATGACATCATAATGCAAAAAAGAAATAAACAAAAGCTTACCGCACCTGAGGTTCCTAGTTGGTCTCCCATACAAGTACTAACCAGGCCCGAGTCTGGATGGCTTCCGAGATCTGACGAGATCAGGCATTTTCAGACTGGTATGGCCGTAAGTGAAATTAAGAGAATGCGATCTCGTTAATGTTGGTAGAATATCAAACTCTGGTTGCGACAAAAGACAAGACGCTTCTGGATAGGGAAAAAAGTGGTCTGATTATGACATCATAATGCAAAAAAGAAATAAACAAAAGCTTACGGCACCTGAAGTTCCTAGTTGGTCTCCCATAGGGAAAAAAGTGGTCTGATTATGACATCATAATGCAAAAAAGAAATAAACAAAAGCTTACGGCACCTGAGGTTCCTAGTTGGTCTCCCATACAAGTACTAACCAGGCCCGAGTCTGGATGGCTTCCGAGATCTGACGAGATCAGGCATTTTCAGACTGGTATGGCCGTAAGTGAAATTAAGAGAATGCGATCTCGCTAATGTTGGTAGAATATCAAACTCTGGTTGCGACAAAAGACAAGATGCTTCGGGATAGGAAAAAAAGTGGTCTGATTATGACATCATAATGCAAAAAAGAAATAAACAAAAGCTTACGGCACCTGAGGTTCCTAGTTGGTCTCCCATAGGGAAAAAAGTGGTCTGATTATGACATCATAATGCAAAAAAGAAATAAACAAAAGCTTACGGCACCTGAGGTTCCTAGTTGGTCTCCCATACATTTACTAACCAGGCCCGAGTCTGGATGGCTTCCGAGATCTGACGAGATCAGGCATTTTAAGACTGGTATAGCCGTAAGTGAAATTAAGAGAATGCGATCTCGCTAATGTTGGTAGAATATCAAACTCTGGTTGCGACAAAAGACAAGACGCTTCTGGATAGGGAAAAAGTGGTCTGATTATGACATCATAATGCAAAAAAGAAATAAACAAAAGCTTACGGCACCTGAGGTTCCTAGTTGGTCTCCCATAGGGAAAAAAGTGGTCTGATTATGACATCTTAATGCAAAAAATAAATAAACAAAAGCTTACGGCACCTGAGGTTCCTAGTTGGTCTCCCATACAAGTACTAACCAGGCCCGAGTCTGGATGGCTTCCGAGATCTGACGAGATCAGGCATTTTCAGACTGGTATGGCCGTAAGTGAAATTAAGAGAATGCGATCTCGCTAATGTTGGTAGAATATCAAACTCTGGTTGCGACAAAAGACAAGACGCTTCTGGATAGGGAAAAAAGTGGTCTGATTATGACATCATAATGCAAAAAAGAAATAAACTAAAGCTTACGGCACCTGAGGTTCCTAGTTGGTCTCCCATACAAGTACTAACCAGGCGCGAGTCTGGATGGCTTCCGAGATCTGACGAGATCAGGCATTTTCAGACTGGTATGGCCGTAAGTGAAATTAAGAGAATGCGATCTCGCTAATGTTGGTAGAATATCAAACTCTGGTTTTGACAAAAGACAAGACGCTTCTGGATAGGGAAAAAAGTGGTCTGATTATGACATCATAATGCAAAAAAGAAATAAACAAAAGCTTACCGCACCTGAGGTTCCTAGTTGGTCTCCCATACAAGTACTAACCAGGCCCGAGTCTGGATGGTTTCCGAGATCTGACGAGATCAGGCATTTTCAGACTGGTATGGCCGTAAGTGAAATTAAGAGAATGCGATCTCGTTAATGTTGGTAGAATATCAAACTCTGGTTGCGACAAAAGAAAAGACGCTTCTGGATAGGGAAAAAAGTGGTCTGATTATGACATCATAATGCAAAAAAGAAATAAACAAAAGCTTACGGCACCTGAGGTTCCTAGTTGGTCTCCCATAGGGAAAAAAGTGGTCTGATTATGACATCATAATGCAAAAAAGAAATAAACAAAAGCTTACGGCACCTGAGGTTCCTAGTTGGTCTCCCATACAAGTACTAAGCAGGCCCGAGTCTGGATGGCTTCCGAGATCTGACGAGATCAGGCATTTTCAGACTGGTATAGCCGTAAGTGAAATTAAGAGAATGCGATCTCGCTAATGTTGGTAGAATATCAAACACTGGTTGCGACAAAAGACAAGATGCTTCGGGATAGGGAAAAAAGTGGTCTGATTATGACATCATAATGCAAAAAAGAAATAAACAAAAGCTTACGGCACCTGAGGTTCCTAGTTGGTCTCCCATAGGGAAAAAAGTGGTCTGATTATGAAATCATAATGCAAAAAAAATAAAAAAAAAAAAGCATACGGCACCTGAGGTTCCTAATTGGTCTCCCATACAAGTACTAACCAGGCCCGAGTCTGGATGGCTTCCGAGATCTGACGAGATCAGGCATTTTCAGAATGGTATGGCCGTAAGTGAAATTAAGAGAATGCGATCTTGCTAATGTTGGTAGAATATCAAACTCTGGTTGCGACAAAAGACAAGACGCTTCTGGATAGGGAAAAAAGTGGTCTGATTATGACATCATAATGCAAAAAAAAAATAAACAAAAGCTTACGGCACCTGAGGTTCCTAGTTGGTCTCTCATACAAGTACTAACCAGGCCCAAGTCTGGATGGCTTCCAAGATCTGATGAGATCAGGCATTTTCAGACTGGTATGGCCGTAAGTGAAATTAAGAGAATGCGATCTCGCTAATGTTGGTAGAATATCAAACTCTGGTTGCGACAAAAGACAAGACGCTTCTGGATAGGGAAAAAAGTGGTCTGATTATGACATCATAATGCAAAAAATAAATAAACAAAAGCTTACGGCACCTGAGGTTCCTAGTTGGTCTCCCATACAAGTACTAACCAGGCCCGAGTCTGGATGGCTTCCGAGATCTGACGAGATCAGGCATTTTCAGACTGGTATGGCCGTAAGTGAAACTAAGAGAATGCGATCTCGCTAATGTTGGTAGAATATCAAACTCTGGTTGCGACAAAAGACAAGACGCTTCTGGATAGGGAAAAAAGTGGTCTGATTATGACATCATAATGCAAAAAAGAAATAAACAAAAGCTTACGGCACCTGAGGTTCCTAGTTGGTCTCCCATAGGGAAAAAAGTGGTCTGATTATGACATCATAATGCAAAAAAGAAATAAACAAAAGCATACGGCACCTGAGGTTCCTAATTGGTCTCCCATACAAGTACTAACCATGCCCGAGTCTGGATTGCTTCCAAGATTTGACGAGATCAGGCATTTTCAGAATGGTATGGCCGTAAGTGAAATTAAGAGAATGCCATCTTGCTAATGTTGGTAGAATATCAAACTCTGGTTGCGACAAAAGACAAGACGCTTCTGGATAGGGAAAAAAGTGGTCTGATTATGACATCATAATGCAAAAAAGAAATAAACAAAAGCTTACGGCACCTGAGGATCCTAGTTGGTCTCCCATACAAGTACTAACCAGGCCCGAGTCTGGATGGCTTCCGAGATCTGACGAGATCAGGCATTTTCAGACTGGTATGGCCGTAAGTGAAATTAAGAGAATGCGATCTCGCTAATGTTGGTAGAATATCAAACTCTGGTTGCGACAAAAGACAAGACGCTTCTGGATAGGGAAAAAAGTGGTCTGATTATGACATCATAATGCAAAAAAGAAATAAACAAAAGCTTATGGCACCTGAGGTTCCTAGTTGGTCTCCCATACAAGTACTAACCAGGCCAGAGTCTGGATAGCTTCCGAGATCTGACGAGATCAGGCATTTTCAGACTGGTATGGCCTTAAGTGAAATTAAGAGAATGCGTTCTCGCTAATGTTGGTAGAATATCAAACTCTGGTTGCGACAAAAGACAAGACGCTTCTGGATAGGGAAAAAAGTGGTCTGATTATGACATCATAATGCAAAAAAGAAATAAACAAAAGCATACGGCACCTGAGGTTCCTAATTGGTCTCCCATACAAGTACTAACCAGGCCCGAGTCTGGATGGCTTCCGAGATCAGGCATTTTCAGAATGGTATGGCCATAAGTGAAATTAAGAGAATGCGATCTCGCTAATGTTGGTAGAATATCAAACTCTGGTTGCGACAAAAGACAAGACGCTTCTGGATAGGGAAAAAAGTGGTCTGATTATGACATCATAATGCAAAAAAGAAATAAACAAAAGCTTACGGCACCTGAGGTTCCTAGTTGGTCTCCCATAGGGAAAAAAGTGGTCTGATTATGACATCATAATGCAAAAAAGAAATAAACAAAAGCTTACCACACCTGAGGCTCCTAGTTGGTCTCCCATACAAGTACTAACCAGGCCCAAGTCTGGATGGCTTCCGAGATCTGACGAGATCAGGCATTTTCAGACTGGTATGGCCGTAAGTAAAATTAAGAGAATGCGATCTCGTTAATGTTGGTAGAATATCAAACTCTGGTTGCGACAAAAGACAAGATGCTTCTGGATAGGGAAAAAAGTGGTCTGATTATGACATCATAATGCAAAAAAGAAATAAACAAAAGCTTACGGCACCTGAGGTTCCTAGTTGGTCTCCCATAGGGAAAAAAGTGGTCAGATTATGACATCATAATGCAAAAAAGAAATAAACAAAAGCTTACGGCACCTGAGGTTCCTAGTTGGTCTCCCATACAAGTACTAACCAGGCCCGAGTCTGGATGGCTTCCGAGATCTGACGAGATCAGGCATTTTCAGACTGGTATAGCCATAAGTGAAATTGCGAGAATGCGATCTCGCTAATGTTGGTAGAATATCAAACTCTGGTTGCGACAAAAGACAAGACGCTTCTGGATAGGGAAAAAAGTGGTCTGATTATGACATCATAATGCAAAAAAGAAATAAACAAAATCTTACGGCACCTGAGGTTCCTAGTTGGTCTCCCATACAAGTACTAACCAGGCCCGAGTCTGGATGGCTTCCGAGATCTGACGAGATCAGGCATTTTCAGACTGGTATGGCCGTAAGTGAAATTAAGTGAATGCGATCTCGCTAATGTTGGTAGAATATCAAACTCTGGTTGCGACAAAAGACAAGACGCTTCTGGATAGGGAAAAAAGTGGTCTGATTATGACATCATAATTGTGGCGAAACCAACCTCGCCACTGGGCCCTGGAAAAGCCTGTTTGCTAGCCTCCTACCTGCTGACTATGGCCCCTGGGTTATTTGGGGCATATTGTACTTTATATTGCTGCTACTGGCCCTTTTAAAATCATCGATGGACATATTGGGACTTTTTGGGATTGTGGCGAAACCGACCTCGCCACGTGTCCTTGGAGGGGGCTGATTGCCCGCCTCTTGCCTTTGGACTATGGACCAGACTTTATGGGAATGTGATACCCCAGATAGCCATACCATGGAGCCTATTCATATAATGAAAGAGTATGGGAAAGACTTTAGCTCCATGGCAATTGTACTGTGTGAGTAGGATCTGCGCGCTATTCGGTAGTTTTGTGCGCACAGATCCCAGCTATCTGGGGATATGTGAAATGTCTGTGTGTTATGTGTAAAAGGTGAATTTATGTATTTTAAAGTGTTTTACTGTCTTTGTGTCCCCATGTGCTTAATGGAGTCTGTCTCTGGGCTGGGAGATAATTGAATTACTTCTCCAGCACAGAGAAGGCTCTGTAAAAAAACGGTCTGAGCTGGAAAGATAGGGGTTTTAAAAGATACTTTTAGTAACTTTTGAACCCCTGGTCGGATTCATGCCATTTTTTAATATGTTGTTCCCCTGAATGGATTGATTGTGGATATGTATTTTTATGTGAATGTGATGTATGGTTTTAAAGTTATGAAAGTTGTGTAAAAGTATATTTTACACTGTATGCATAATGGGATTATGTGTCACACTAAGGGGAGGGGATGTGTGGGAGGTAACATCTATGTCATTGGTTCTTTTATGCCTCCCCCTGGGTGTGGCCTGTATGTGTGAGTTGGAAATAAAAGCCAGGCTGGATGAGCCAGTCCAGAGTTCCTGTTTTACCCTCAAAGTGATGTGTCGTCTCATTATTGGGGGGAAGGATTTATTGCATGCTGTTCCAGTTGACTGCTAGGAGTACAAGCCTATTCGTATGGTTCCTATTCAATGGTCTACAGCATTCATATGCATGGGAGAATTTAAAGGTTTTCTCGGATTCGGTGATTGTGGTGTCTGCCAGAGTGCTTGGAGTCCTCAGGAAGCACTAGGAGCATCCATTAACGGAGGTACCAAGTCGGGGTGCCAGGTGATCCGTTACATTGGTGGCAAGCGGTGGGATGGCGTCCTAGTGCGAGGTAAAGCAGCTCGGAGACACAGTTCGTTTGGATTACAAATTGAGGGCAACGCTAGCAGTCGTGCAGCGCCCCTGGGAGCAGACAAGTATGGAAGGTTCTGGCTCTGGAGATGATTGGCTGGCCGAGGTGAGGCAGCGAGTGGCCGAGTATGGGGATGATATACCCATGGAGACACGCCGGGTGATCTGGAACCAGGTCATGGCTGAGCGAAACACAAGGCTGGACCGAGAATTCCGGTTGGCAAAAGAGAGGAAGTATGCTCAGCAGCAGGAGCGGTACAGCAGCCGAGTAGAGGCTGCATCCGAGGAGGTTAGCCGTCTTTCCCTGAGGTGGCGGGAGGAACCCGAAGTGGGGGTCCTCATAGACTGGTCCTGTGAGGAACCACAACAGGCAGGTAGAGATGGGACCAAGGTCTCTCCACCGGGCCCTTACTCACAAATGTTGCGGGGCCTCACGGATTGGTCCTGGGAAGACCCACAGATGGCAGGTGGAGATGGGACTGCAGTCTCTCTACCGGCCCTACAGGGATGCTGGGCAGTCGGCCCAGATCCCCAGCGGCAGTGTGCGTTACAGGGAGCTGAAAGTGCCGTTCTTGCTCCCCAGCGGCAGTCTACGGTGCAGGGAGAGGAGCCTGTTATCCCCTCTCCCCAGCGGTTGAAGGTGTGTAAGGGAGAGGAGTTTGTTACCCCCTCTCCCCACCGACAACCTAACCCACCAAGGGGAGACAGTAAACCCCTCACCAGCGCAGATGGGACCGTGGTCTCTGCGCCCAAGTTACAGGGAGCTGAAGGGGCCGTCCTCCCTCCCCAGCGGCAGTGTGATTTGTTGGGAATTGGGAGCCCAGTCTCCATTCCCCAGCGGCAGTGTGAATTGCAGGGAATTGGGAGCCCAGTCTCCATTCCCCAGTGGCAGGCTGAGTTACAGGGGACAGAGGTAGTTGGTCCTACCCCCCAGCAGCAGAGTGATATGCCGGGAAGGCAGTGTGAAGTGCAGGGAGAGGAGAGCAGCGTCCTCCCTCCCCAGCGGCAGGCTGAGTTGCAGGGGGCAGAGGTAGTTGGTCCTACCCCCCAGCAGCAGCGTGATTTTTTGGGAATAGAGAGCCCAGTCTCCGTTCCCCAGCAGCAGGACACTGAATTGGGAGGAGAGACAGTCGGTCTCCCTCCACAAAGACTGAAAGTAGGCATGGGAGAGGAGATTGTTACCTCCTCTTCCCAGCGGCAGATCATCAATGGGCAGAGTGTTCTAATGGGAGAGGAGATTGTTACCACCTCTCCCCAGCGGCGGATCATCAATGGGCAGAGTGTTCTAATGGGAGAGGAGCTGGTTACCACCTCTCCCCAGCGGCAGCTTAATGTACCAGGGGGAGACTGTAAGCCCCACACCTGTGCAGATGGGACCGTGGTCTCTGCACTTCCAGCACAGGGGGTAGGGACGGTCGGTCCTGCCCCCCCACAACAGGGCTGTTTAGCCAAAGGGGAGACAGTCTGTCTCCAGCAGCGGAGCTATGTATCCAAAGGGGAGACAGTCAGTCTCCAGCAGCAGAGCTGTGCAGCTAAAGAGGAGACAGTCGGTCTCCAGCAACCAGGCTCCAACCAGACTACTCCCGTGGTAGTGCTGGCACCAGGACAGAGTACCGCTGGTCTCTGCCCCCTCAGCAACCCACCAAGGCAGCCTACCAGTCCCCCACACAGCCGTGGTAAGGCACCTGGACATGGACAAGATTCTCCCTTACCCAGGTGTAGTAACCATTTATTGCGGGTGGGCTGTACTGCTGTTTCTGTCTTGTGGATGGGCTGCTGGACTAACAAGGGCACTGACCGGCAAGAGGTCAGGTACTCTGTTAGTCTGTTTGGAAAAGGGGAGAAATGTGGCGAAACCAACCTCGCCACTGGGCCCTGGAAAAGCCTGTTTGCTAGCCTCCTACCTGCTGACTATGGCCCCTGGGTTATTTGGGGCATATTGTACTTTATATTGCTGCTACTGGCCCTTTTAAAATCATAGATGGACATATTGGGACTTTTTGGGATTGTGGCGAAACCGACCTCGCCACGTGTCCTTGGAGGGGGCTGATTGCCCGCCTCTTGCCTTTGGACTATGGACCAGACTTTATGGGAATGTGATACCCCAGATAGCCATACCATGGAGCCTATTCATATAATGAAAGAGTATGGGAAAGACTTTAGCTCCATGGCAATTGTACTGTGTGAGTAGGATCTGCGCGCTATTCGGTAGTTTTGTGCGCACAGATCCCAGCTATCTGGGGATATGTGAAATGTCTGTGTGTTATGTGTAAAAGGTGAATTTATGTATTTTAAAGTGTTTTACTGTCTTTGTGTCCCCATGTGCTTAATGGAGTCTGTCTCTGGGCTGGGAGATAATTGAATTACTTCTCCAGCACAGAGAAGGCTCTGTAAAAAAACGGTCTGAGCTGGAAAGATAGGGGTTTTAAAAGATACTTTTAGTAACTTTTGAACCCCTGGTCGGATTCATGCCATTTTTTAATATGTTGTTCCCCTGAATGGATTGATTGTGGATATGTATTTTTATGTGAATGTGATGTATGGTTTTAAAGTTATGAAAGTTGTGTAAAAGTATATTTTACACTGTATGCATAATGGGATTATGTGTCACACTAAGGGGAGGGGATGTGTGGGAGGTAACATCTATGTCATTGGTTCTTTTATGCCTCCCCCTGGGTGTGGCCTGTATGTGTGAGTTGGAAATAAAAGCCAGGCTGGATGAGCCAGTCCAGAGTTCCTGTTTTACCCTCAAAGTGATGTGTCGTCTCATTATTGGGGGGAAGGATTTATTGCATGCTGTTCCAGTTGACTGCTAGGAGTACAAGCCTATTCGTATGGTTCCTATTCAATGGTCTACAGCATTCATATGCATGGGAGAATTTAAAGGTTTTCTCGGATTCGGTGATTGTGGTGTCTGCCAGAGTGCTTGGAGTCCTCAGGAAGCACTAGGAGCATCCATTAACGGAGGTACCAAGTCGGGGTGCCAGGTGATCCGTTACAATAATGCAAAAAAGAAATAAACAAAAGCTTACGGCACCTGAGGTTCCTAGTTGGTCTCCCATAGAAGTACTAACCAGGCCCAAGTCTGGATGGCTTCCGAGATCTGACGAGATCAGGCATTTTCAGACTGGTATGGCCGTAAGTGAAATTAAGAGATTGCGATCTCGCTAATGTTGGTAGAATATCAAACTCTGGTTGCGACAAAAGACAAGATGCTTCTGGATAGGGAAAAAAGTGGTCTGATTATGACATCATAATGCAAAAAATTAAATAAACAAAAGCTTACGGCACCTGAGGTTCCTAGTTGGTCTCCCATACAAGTACTAACCAGACCCGAGTCTGGATGGCTTTCGAGATCAGGCATTTTCAGACTGGTATGGCCATAAGTGAAATTAAGAGAATGCGATCTCGCTAATGTTGGTAGAATATCAAACTCTGGTTGCGACAAAAGACAAGACGCTTCTGGATAGGGAAAAAAGTGGTCTGATTATGACATCATAATGCAAAAAAGAAATAAACAAAAGCTTACGGCACCTGAGGTTCCTAGTTGGTCTCCCATACAAGTACTAACCAGGCCCGAGTCTGGATGGCTTCCGAGATCTGATGAGATCAGGCATTTTCAGACTAGTATGGCCGTAAGTGAAATTAAGAGAATTTGATCTCGCTAATGTTGGTAGAATATCAAACTCTGGTTGCGACAAAAGACAAGACGCTTCTGGATAGGGAAAAAAGTGGTCTGATTATGACATCATAATGCAAAAAAGAAATAAACAAAAGCTTACGGCACCTGAGGTTCCTAGTTGGTCTCCCTAAGGGAAAAAAGTGGTCTGATTATGACATCCTAATGCAAAAAAGAAATAAACAAAAGCTTACGGCACCTGAGGTTCCTAGTTGGTCTCCCATACAAGTACTATACAGGCCCAAGTCTGGATGGCTTCCGAGATCTGACGAGATCAGGCATTTTCAGACTGGTATGGCCGTAAGTGAAATTAAGAGAATGTGATCTCGCTAATGTTGGTAGAATATCAAACTCTGGTTGCGACAAAAGACAAGACGCTTCTGTATAGGGAAAAAAGTGGTCTGATTATGACATCATAATGCAAAAAAGAAATAAACAAAAGCTTACGGCACCTGAGGTTCCTAGTTGGTCTCCCTAAGGGAAAAAAGTGGTCTGATTATGACATCATAATGCAAAAAAGAAATAAACAAAAGCTTACGGCACCTGAGGTTCCTAGTTGGTCTCCAATAGGGAAAAAAGTGGTCTGATTATGACATCATAATGCAAAAAAGAAATAAACAAAAGCTTACGGCACCTGAGGTTCCTAGTTGGTCTCCCATACAAGTACTAACCAGGCCCGAGTCTGGATGGCTTCCAAGATCTGACGAGATCAGGCATTTTCAGACTGGTATGGCCGTAAGTGAAATTAAGTGAATGCGATCTCGCTAATGTTGGTAGAATATCAAACTCTGGTTGTGACAAAAGACAAGACGCTTCTGGATAGGGAAAAAAGTGGTCTGATTATGACATCATAATGCAAAAAAGAAATAAACAAAAGCTTACGGCACCTGAGGTTCCTAGTTGGTCTCCCTAAGGGAAAAAAGTGGTCTGATTATGACATCATAATGCAAAAAAGAAATAAACAAAAGCTTACGGCACCTGAGGTTCCTAGTTGGTCTCCCATACAAGTACTATACAGGCCCAAGTCTGGATGGCTTCCGAGATCTGACGAGATCAGGCATTTTCAGACTGGTATGGCCGTAAGTGAAATTAAGAGAATGCGATCTCGCTAATGTTGGTAGAATATCAAACTCTGGTTGCGACAAAAGACAAGACGCTTCTGGATAGGGAAAAAAGTGGTCTGATTATGACATCATAATGCAAAAAATAAATAAACAAAAGCTTACGGCACCTGAGGTTCCTAGTTGGTCTCCCATACAAGTACTAACCAGGCCCGAGTCTGGATGGCTTCCGAAATCTGATGAGATCAGGCATTTTCAGACTGGTATGGCCGTAAGTGAAATTAAGAGAATGCGATCTCGCTAATGTTGGTAGAATATCAAACTCTGGTTGCGACAAAAGACAAGACGCTTCTGGATAGGGAAAAAAGTGGTCTGATTATGACATCATAATGCAAAAAAGAAATAAACAAAAGCTTACGGCACCTGAGGTTCCTAGTTGGTCTCCCATAGGGAAAAAAGTGGTCTGATTATGACATCATAATGCAAAAAAGAAATAAACAAAAGCTTACGGCACCTGAGGTTCCTAGTTGGTCTCCCATACAAGTACTAACCAGGCCCGAGTCTGGATGGCTTCCGAGATCTGACGAGATCAGGAATTTTCAAACTGGTATGGCCGTAAGTGAAATTAAGCGAATGCGATCTCGCTAATGTTGGTAGAATATCAAACTCTGGTTGCGACAAAAGACAAGACGCTTCTGGATAGGGAAAAAAGTGGTCTGATTATGACATCATAATGCAAAAAAGAAATAAACAAAAGCTTACGGCACCTAAGGTTCCTAGTTGGTCTCCCATAGGGAAAAAAGTGGTCTGATTATGACATCATAATGCAAAAAAGAAATAAACAAAAGCTTACGGCACCTGAGGTTTCTAGTTGGTCTCCCATACAAGTACTAACCAGGCCCGAGTCTGGATGGCTTCCGAGATCTGACGAGATCAGGCATTTTCAGACTGGTATGGCCGTAAGTGAAATTAAGAGAATGCGATCTCGTTAATGTTGGTAGAATATCAAACTCTGGTTGCGACAAAAGACAAGATGCTTCTGGATAGGGAAAAAAGTGGTCTGATTATGACATCATAATGCAAAAAAGAAATAAACAAAAGCTTACGGCACCTGAGGTTCCTAGTTGGTCTCCCATAGAAGTACTAACCAGGCCCAAGTCTGGATGGCTTCCGAGATCTGATGAGATCAGGCATTTTCAGACTGGTATGGCCGTAAGTGAAATTAAGAGAATGCGATCTCGCTAATGTTGGTAGAATATCAAACTCTGGTTGCGACAAAAGTCAAGATGCTTCTGGATAGGGAAAAAAGTGGTCTGATTATGACATCATAATGCAAAAAATTAAATAAACAAAAGCTTACGGCACCTGAGGTTCCTAGTTGGTCTCCCATACAAGTACTAACCAGACCCGAGTCTGGATGGCTTCCGAGATCAGGCATTTTCAGACTGGTATGGCCATAAGTGAAATTAAGAGAATACGATCTCTCTAATGTTGGTAGAATATCAAACTCTGGTTGCGACAAAAGACAAGACGCTTCTGGATAGGGAAAAAAGTGGTCTGATTATGACATCATAATGCAAAAAAGAAATAAACAAAAGCTTACGGCACCTGAGGTTCCTAGTTGGTCTCCCATACAAGTACTAACCAGGCCCGAGTTTGGATGGCTTCCGAGATCTGATGAGATAAGGCATTTTCAGACTGGTATGGCCGTAAGTGAGATTAAGAGAATTTGATCTCGCTAATGTTGGTAGAATATCAAACTCTGGTTGCGACAAAAGACAAGACGCTTCTGGATAGGGAAAAAAGTGGTCTGATTATGACATCATAATGCAAAAAAGAAATAAACAAAAGCTTACGGCACCTGAGGTTCCTAGTTGGTCTCCCATACAAGTACTAACCAGGCCCGAGTCTGGATGGCTTCCAAGATCTGACGAGATCAGGCATTTTCAGACTGGTATGGCCGTAAGTGAAATTAAGAGAATTTGATCTCGCTAATGTTGGTAGAATATCAAACTCTGGTTGCAACAAAAGACAAGACGCTTCTGGATAGGGAAAAAAGTGGTCTGATTATGACATCATAATGCAAAAAAGAAATAAACAAAAGCTTACGGCACCTGAGGTTCCTAGTTGGTCTCCCTAAGGGAAAAAAGTGGTCTGATTATGACATCATAATGCAAAAAAGAAATAAACAAAAGCTTACGGCACCTGAGGTTCCTAGTTGGTCTCCCATACAAGTACTATACAGGCCCAAGTCTGGATGGCTTCCGAGATCTGACGAGATCAGGCATTTTCAGACTGGTATGGCCGTAAGTGAAATTAAGAGAATGCGATCTCGCTAATGTTGGTAGAATATCAAACTCTGGTTGCGACAAAAGACAAGACGCTTCTGGATAGGGAAAAAAGTGGTCTGATTATGACATCATAATGCAAAAAATAAATAAACAAAAGCTTACGGCACCTGAGGTTCCTAGTTGGTCTCCCATACAAGTACTAACCAGACCCGAGTCTGGATGGCTTCCAAGATCTGACGAGATCAGGCATTTTCAGACTGGTATGGCCGTAAGTGAAATTAAGAGAATTTGATCTCGCTAATGTTGGTAGAATATCAAACTCTGGTTGCAACAAAAGACAAGACGCTTCTGGATAGGGAAAAAAGTGGTCTGATTATGACATCATAATGCAAAAAAGAAATAAACAAAAGCTTATGGCACCTGAGGTTCCTAGTTGGTCTCCCATACAAGTACTAACCAGGCCCGAGTCTGGATGGCTTCCGAGATCTGACGAGATCAGGCATTTTCAGACTGGTATGGCCGTAAAGGAAATTAAGAGAATGCGATCTCGCTAATGTTGGTAGAATATCAAACTCTGGTTGCGACAAAAGACAAGACGCTTCTGGATAGGGAAAAAAGTGGTCTGATTATGACATCATAATGCAAAAAAGAAATAAACAAAAGCTTACGGCACCTGAGGTTCCTAGTTGGTCTCCCATACAAGTACTAACCAGGCCCGAGTTTGGATGGCTTCCGAGATCTGATGAGATAAGGCATTTTCAGACTGGTATGGCCGTAAGTGAAATTAAGAGAATTTGATCTCGCTAATGTTGGTAGAATATCAAACTCTGGTTGCGACAAAAGACAAGACGCTTCTGGATAGGGAAAAAAGTGGTCTGATTATGACATCATAATGCAAAAAAGAAATAAACAAAAGCTTACGGCACCTGAGGTTCCTAGTTGGTCTCCCATACAAGTACTAACCAGGCCCGAGTCTGGATGGCTTCCAAGATCTGACGAGATCAGGCATTTTCAGACTGGTATGGCCGTAAGTGAAATTAAGAGAATTTGATCTCACTAATGTTGGTAGAATATCAAACTCTGGTTGCAACAAAAGACAAGACGCTTCTGGATAGGGAAAAAAGTGGTCTGATTATGACATCATAATGCAAAAAAGAAATAAACAAAAGCTTATGGCACCTGAGGTTCCTAGTTGGTCTCCCATACAAGTACTAACCAGGCCCGAGTCTGGATGGCTTCCGAGATCTGACGAGATCAGGCATTTTCAGACTGGTATGGCCGTAAAGAAAATTAAGAGAATGCGATCTCGCTAATGTTGGTAGAATATCAAACTCTGGTTGCGACAAAAGACAAGACGCTTCTGTATAGGGAAAAAAGTGGTCTGATTATGACATCATAATGCAAAAAAGAAATAAACAAAAGCTTACGGCACCTGAGGTTCCTAGTTGGTCTCCCTAAGGGAAAAAAGTGGTCTGATTATGACATCATAATGCAAAAAAGAAATAAACAAAAGCTTACGGCACCTGAGGTTCCTAGTTGGTCTCCCATACAAGTACTATACAGGCCCAAGTCTGGATGGCTTCCGAGATCTGACGAGATCAGGCATTTTCAGACTGGTATGGCCGTAAGTGAAATTAAGAGAATGCGATCTCGCTAATGTTGGTAGAATATCAAACTCTGGTTGCGACAAAAGACAAGACGCTTCTGGATAGGGAAAAAAGTGGTCTGATTATGACATCATAATGCAAAAAATAAATAAACAAAAGCTTACGGCACCTGAGGTTCCTAGTTGGTCTCCCATACAAGTACTAACCAGGCCCGAGTCTGGATGGCTTCCGAAATCTGATGAGATCAGGCATTTTCAGACTGGTATGGCCGTAAGTGAAATTAAGAGAATGCGATCTCGCTAATGTTGGTAGAATATCAAACTCTGGTTGCGACAAAAGACAAGACGCTTCTGGATAGGGAAAAAAGTGGTCTGATTATGACATCATAATGCAAAAAAGAAATAAACAAAAGCTTACGGCACCTGAGGTTCCTAGTTGGTCTCCCATAGGGAAAAAAGTGGTCTGATTATGACATCATAATGCAAAAAAGAAATAAACAAAAGCTTACGGCACCTGAGGTTCCTAGTTGGTCTCCCATACAAGTACTAACCAGGCCCGAGTCTGGATGGCTTCCGAGATCTGACGAGATCAGGCATTTTCAGACTGGTATGGCCGTAAGTGAAATTAAGCGAATGCGATCTCGCTAATGTTGGTAGAATATCAAACTCTGGTTGCGACAAAAGACAAGACGCTTCTGGATAGGGAAAAAAGTGGTCTGATTATGACATCATAATGCAAAAAAGAAATAAACAAAAGCTTACGGCACCTAAGGTTCCTAGTTGGTCTCCCATAGGGAAAAAAGTGGTCTGATTATGACATCATAATGCAAAAAAGAAATAAACAAAAGCTTACGGCACCTGAGGTTTCTAGTTGGTCTCCCATACAAGTACTAACCAGGCCCGAGTCTGGATGGCTTCCGAGATCTGACGAGATCAGGCATTTTCAGACTGGTATGGCCGTAAGTGAAATTAAGAGAATGCGATCTCGTTAATGTTGGTAGAATATCAAACTCTGGTTGCGACAAAAGACAAGATGCTTCTGGATAGGGAAAAAAGTGGTCTGATTATGACATCAACATGCAAAAAAGAAATAAACAAAAGCTTACGGCACCTGAGGTTCCTAGTTGGTCTCCCATACAAGTACTAACCAGACCCGAGTCTGGATGGCTTCCGAGATCTGACGAGATCAGGCATTTTCAGACTGGTATGGCCGTAAATGAAATTAAGAGAATGCGATCTCGCTAATGTTGGTAGAATATCAAACTCTGGTTGCGACAAAAGACAAGACGCTTCTGGATAGGGAAAAAAGTGGTCTGATTATGACATCATAATGCAAAAAAGAAATAAACAAAAGCTTACGGCACCTGAGGTTCCTAGTTGGTCTCCCATACAAGTATTAACCAGGCCCGAGTCTGGATGGCTTCCAAGATCTGACGAGATCAGGCATTTTCAGACTGGTATGGCCGCAAGTGAAATTAAGAGAATGCGATCTCGCTAATGTTGGTAGAATATCAAACTCTGGTTGCGACAAAAGACAAGACGCTTCTGGATAGGGAAAAAAGTGGTCTGATTATGACATCATAATGCAAAACAGAAATAAACAAAAGCTTACGGCACCTGAGGTTCTAGTTGGTCTCCCATACAAGTACTAACCAGGCCCGAGTCTGGATGGCTTCCGAGATCTGATGAGATCAGGCATTTTCAGACTGGTATGGCCGTAAGTGAAATTAAGAGAATGCGATCTTGCTAATGTTGGTAGAATATCAAACTCTGGTTGCGACAAAAGACAAGACGCTTCTGTATAGGGAAAAAAGTGGTCTGATTATGACATCATAATGCAAAAAAGAAATAAACAAAAGCTTACGGCACCTGAGGTTCCTAGTTGGTCTCCCATACAAGTACTAACCAGGCCCGAGTCTGGATGGCTTCCGAGATCTGACGAGATCAGGCATTTTCAGACTGGTATGACCATAAGTAAAATTAAGAGAATGCGATCTCGCTAATGTTGGTAGAATATCAAACTCTGGTTGCGACAAAAGACAAGACGCTTCTGGATAGGGAAAAAAGTGGTCTGATTATGACATCATAATGCAAAAAAGAAATAAACAAAAGCTTACGGCACCTGAGGTTCCTAGTTGGTCTCCCATAGGGAAAAAAGTGGTCTGATTATGACATCATAATGCAAAAAAGAAATAAACAAAAGCTTACGGCACCTGAGGTTCCTAGTTGGTCTCCCATACAAGTACTAACCAGGCCCAAGTCTGGATGGCTTTCGAGATCTGACAAGATCAGGCATTTTCAGACTGGCATGGCCGTAAGTGAAATTAAGAGAATGGGATCTCGCTAATGTTGGTAGAATATCAAACTCTGGTTGCGACAAAAGACAAGACGCTTCTGGATAGGGAAAAAAGTGGTCTGATTATGACATCATAATGCAAAAAAGAAATAAACAAAAGCTTACGGCACCTGAGGTTCCTAGTTGGTCTCCCATAGGGAAAAAAGTGGTCTGATTATGACATCATAATGCAAAAAAGAAATAAACAAAAGCTTACGGCACCTGAGGTTCCTAGTTGGTCTCCCATACAAGTACTAACCAGGCCCAAGTCTGGATGGCTTTCGAGATCTGACAAGATCAGGCATTTTCAGACTGGCATGGCCGTAAGTGAAATTAAGAGAATGGGATCTCGCTAATGTTGGTAGAATATCAAACTCTGGTTGTGACAAAAGACAAGACCCTTCTGGATAGGGAAAAAAGTGGTCTGATTATGACATCATAATGCAAAAAAGAAATAAACAAAAGCTTACCGCACCTGAGGTTCCTAGTTGGTCTCCCATAGGGAAAAAAGTGGTCTGATTATGACATCATAATGCAAAAAAGAAATAAACAAAAGCTTACGGCACCTGAGGTTCCTAGTTGGTCTCCCATACAAGTACTAACCAGGCCCGAGTCTGGATGGCTTCCGAGATCTGGCATTTTCAGACTGGTATGGCCGTAAGTGAAATTAAGAGAATGCGATCTCGCTAATGTTGGTAGAATATCAAACTCTGGTTGCGACAAAAGACAAGACGCTTCTGGATAGGGAAAAAAGTGGTCTGATTATGACATCATAATGCAAAAAAGAAATAAACAAAATCTTACGGCACCTGAGGTTCCTAGTTGGTCTCCCATAGGGAAAAAAGTGGTCTGATTATAACATAATACTGCAAAAAAGAAATAAACAAAAGCTTACGGCACCTGAGGTTCCTAGTTGGTCTCCCATACAAGTACTAACCAGGCCCGAGTCTGGATGGCTTCAGATATCTGACGAGAACAGGCATTTTCAGACTGGTATGGCCGTAAGAGAAATTAAGAGAATGCGATCTCGCTAATGTTGGTAGAATATCAAACTCTGGTTGCGACAAAAGACAAGACGCTTCTGGATAGGGAAAAAAGTGGTCTGATTATGACATCATAATGCAAAAAATAAATAAACAAAAGCTTACGGCACCTGAGGTTCCTACTTGGTCTCCCATACAAGTACTAACCAGGCCCGAGTCTGGATAGCTTCAGAGATCTGACGAGATCAGGCATTTTCAGACTGGTATGGCCGTAACATAAATCAAGAGAATGCGATCTCGCTAATGTTGGTAGAATATCAAACTCTGGTTGCGACAAAAGACAAGACGCTTCTGGATAGGGAAAAAAGTGGTCTGATTATGACATCATAATGCAAAAAAGAAATAAACAAAAGCTTACGGCACCTGAGGTTCCTAGTTGGTCTCCCATACAAGTACTAACCAGACCGGAGTCTGGATGGCTTCCGAGATCTGACGAGATCAGGCATTTTCAGACTGGTATGGCCGTAAGTGAAATTAAGAGAATGCGATCTCGCTAATGTTGGTAGAATATCAAACTCTGGTTGCGACAAAAGACAAGACGCTTCTGGATAGGGAAAAAAGTGGTCTGATTATGACATCATAATGCAAAAAAGAAATAAACAAAAGCTTACGGCACATGAGGTTCCTAGTTGGTCTCCCATACAAGTACTAACCAGGCCCAAGTCTGGATGGCTTCCGAGATCTGATGAGATCAGGCATTTTCAGACTGGTATGGCCGTAAGTGAAATTAAGAGATTGTGAACTCGCTAATGTTGGTAGAATATCAAACTCTGGTTGCGACAAAAGACAAGACGCTTCTGGATAGGGAAAAAAGTGGTCTGATTATGACATCATAATGCAAAAAAGAAATAAACAAAAGCTTACGGCACCTGAGGTTCCTAGTTGGTCTCCCATACAAGTACTAACCAGGCCTGAGTCTGGATGGCTTCCGAGATCAGGCATTTTCAGACTGGTATGGCCGTAAGTGAAATTAAGAGAATGCGATCTCGCTAACGTTGGTAGAATATCAAACTCTGGTTGCGACAAAAGACAAGACGCTTCTGGATAGGGAAAAAAGTGGTCTGATTATGACATCATAATGCAAAAAAGAAATAAACAAAAGCTTACGGCACCTGAGGTTCCTAGTTGGTCTCCCATACAAGTACTAACCAGGCCCGAGTCTGGATGGCTTCCGAGATCTGGCATTTTCAGACTGGTATAGCCGTAAGTGATATTAAGAGAATGCGATCTCGCTAATGTTGGTAGAATATCAAACTCTGGTTGCGACAAAAGACAAGACGCTTCTGGATAGGGACAAAAGTGGTCTGATTATGACATCATAATGCAAAAAAGAAATAAACAAAATCTTACGGCACCTGAGGTTCCTAGTTGGTCTCCCATACAAGTACTAACCAAGCGCGAGTCTGGATGGCTACCGAGATCTGACGAGATCAGGCATTTTCAGACTGGTATGGCCGTAAGTGAAATTAAGAGAATGCGATCTCGCTAATGTTGGTAGAATATCAAACTCTGGTTGCGACAAAAGACAAGACGCTTCTGGATAGGGAAAAAAGTGGTCTGATTATGACATCATAATGCAAAAAAGAAATAAACAAAAGCTTACGGCACCTAATGTTCCTCGTTGGTCTCCCATACAAGTACTAACCAGACCCGAGTCTGGATGGCTTCCGAGATCTGACGAGATCAGGCATTTTCAGACTGGTATGGCCATAAGTGAAATTAAGAGAATGCGATCTCGCTAATGTTGGTAGAATATCAAACTCTGGTTGCGACAAAAGACAAGACGCTTCTGGATAGGGAAAAAAGTGGTCTGATTATGACATCATAATGCAAAAAAAGAAATCAACAAAAGCTTACGGCACCTGAGGTTCCTAGTTGGTCTCCCATACAAGTACTAACCAGGCCCGAGTCTGGATGGCTTCCGAGATCTGACGAGATCAGGCATTTTCAGACTGGTATGGCCATAAGTGAAATTAAGAGAATGCGATCTCGCTAATGTTGGTAGAATATCAAACTCTGGTTGCGACAAAAGACAAGACGCTTCTGGATAGGGAAAAAAGTGGTCTGATTATGACATCATAATGAAAAAAATAAATAAACAAAAGCTTACGGCACCTGAGGTTCTTAGTTGGTCTCCCATAGGGAAAAAAGTGGTCTGATTATGACATCATAATGCAAAAAAGAAATAAACAAAAGCTTACGGCACATGAGATTCCTAGATGGTCTCCCATACAACTACTAACCAGGCCCAAGTCTGGATGGCTTACGAGATCTGACGAGATCAGGCATTTTCAGACTGGTATGGCCGTAAGTGAAATTAAGAGAATGCGATCTCGTTAATGTTGGTAGAATATCAAACTCTGGTTGCGACAAAAGACAAGATGCTTCTGGATAGGGAAAAGAGTGGTCTGATTATGACATCATAATGCAAAAAAGAAATAAACAAAAGCTTACGGCACCTGAGGTTCCTAGTTGGTCTCCCATACAAGTACTAACCAGGCCCGAGTCTGGATGGCTTCCGAGATCTGACATTTTCAGACTGGTATGGCCGTAAGTGAAATTAGGAGAATGCGATCTCGCTAATGTTGGTAGAATATCAAACTCTGGTTGCGACAAAAGACAAGACGCTTCTGGATAGGGAAAAAAGTGGTCTGATTATGACATCATAATGCAAAAAAGAAATAAACAAAAGCTTACGGCACCTGAGGTTCCTCGTTGGTCTCCCATACAAGTACTAACCAGACCCGAGTCTGGATGGCTTCCGAGATCTGGCATTTTCAGACTGGTATGGCCGTAAGTGAAATTATGAGAATGCGATCTCGCTAATGTTGGTAGAATATCAAACTCTGGTTGCGACAAAAGACAAGACGCTTCTGGATAGGGAAAAAAGTGGTCTGATTATGACATCATAATGCAAAAAAGAAATAAACAAAAGCTTACGGCACCTGAGGGTCCTAGTTGGTCTCCCATACAAGTACTAACCAGGCCCGAGTCTGGATGGCTTCCGAGATCTGACGAGATCAGGCATTTTCAGACTGGTATGGCCGTAACTGAAATTAAGAGAATGCGATCTCGCTAATGTTGGTAGAATATCAAACTCTGGTTGCGACAAAAGACAAGACGCTTCTGGATAGGGAAAAAAGTGGTCTGATTATGACATCATAATGCAAAAAAGAAATAAACAAAAGCTTACGGCACCTGAGGTTCCTAGTTGGTCTCCCATAGGGAAAAAAGTGGTCTGATTATGACATCATAATGCAAAAAAGAAATAAACAAAAGCTTACGGCACCTGAGGTTCCTAGTTGGTCTCCCATACAAGTACTAACCAGGCCCGAGTCCGGATGGCTTCCGAGATCTGACGAGATCAGGCATTTTCAGACTGGTATGGCCGTAAGTGAAATTAAGAGAATGCGATCTCGCTAATGTTGGTAGAATATCAAACTCTGGTTGCGACAAAAGACAAGACGCTTCTGGATAGGGAAAAAAGTGGTCTGATTATGACATCATAATGCAAAAAAGAAATAAACAAAAGCTTACGGCACCTGAGGTTCCTAGTTGGTCTCCCATAGGGAAAAAAGTGGTCTGATTATGACATCATAATGCAAAAAAGAAATAAACAAAAGCTTACGGCACCTGAGGTTCCTAGTTGGTCTCCCATACAAGTACTAACCAGGCCCGAGTCTGGATGGCTTCCGAGATCTGGCATTTTCAGACTGGTATGGCCGTAAGTGAAATTAAGAGAATGCGATCTCGCTAATGTTGGTAGAATATCAAACTCTGGTTGCGACAAAAGACCAGACGCTTCTGGATAGGGAAAAAAGTGGTCTGATTATGACATCATAATGCAAAAAAGAAATAAACAAAAGCTCACGGCACCTGAGGTTCCTAGTTGGTCTCCCATATAAGTACTAACCAGGCCCGAGTCTGGATGGCTTCCGAGATCTGACGAGTTCAGGCATTTTTAGACTGGTATGGCCGTAAGGGAAATTAAGAGAATGCGATCTCGCTAATGTTGGTATAATATCAAACTCTGGTTGCGACAAAAGACAAGACGCTTCTGGATAGGGAAAAAAGTGGTCTGATTATGACATCATAATGCAAAAAATAAATAAACAAAAGCTTACGGCACCTGAGGTTCCTAGTTGGTCTCCCATAGGGAAAAAAGTGGTCTGATTATGACATCATAATGCAAAAAAGAAATAAACAAAAGCTTACGGCACCTGAGGTTCCTAGTTGGTCTCCCATACAAGTACTAACCAGGCCCGAGTCTGGATGGCTTCCGAGATCTGATGAGATCAGGCATTTTCAGACTGGTATGGCCGTAAGTGAAATTAAGAGAATGCGATCTCGCTAATGTTGGTAGAATATCAAACTCTGGTTGCGACAAAAGACAAGACGCTTCTGGATAGGGAAAAAAGTGGTCTGATTATGACATCATAATGCAAAAAAGAAATAAACAAAAGCTTACGGCACCTGAGGTTCCTAGTTGGTCTCCCATACAAGTACTAACCAGGCCGAGTCTGGATAGCTTCCGAGATCTGACGAGATCAGGCATTTTCAGACTGGTATGGCCGTAAGTGAAATTAAGAGAATGCGATCTTGCTAATGTTGGTAGAATATCAAACTCTGGTTGCGACAAAAGATAAGACGCTTCTGGATAGGGAAAAAAGTGGTCTGATTATGACATCATAATGCAAAAAAGAAATAAACAAAATCTTACGGCACCTGAGGTTCCTAGTTGGTCTCCCATAGGGAAAAAAGTGGTCTGATTATAACATAATACTGCAAAAAAGAAATAAACAAAAGCTTACGGCACCTGAGGTTCCTAGTTGGTCTCCCATACAAGTACTAACCAAGCCCGAGTCTGGATGGCTTCTGAGATCTGACGAGATCAGGCATTTTCAGACTGGTATGGCCGTAAGGGAAATTAAAAGAATGCGATCTCGTTAATGTTGGTAGAATATCAAACTCTGGTTGCGACAAAAGACAAGACGCTTCTGGATAGGGAAAAAAGTGGTCTGATTATGACATCATAATGCAAAAAAGAAATAAACAAAAGCTTACGGCACCTGAGGTTCCTAGTTGGTCTCCCATACAAGTACTAACCAGGCCCGAGTCTGGATGGCTTCAGAGATCTGACGAGAACAGGCATTTTCAGACTGGTATGGCCGTAAGAGAAATTAAGAGAATGCGATCTCGCTAATGTTGGTAGAATATCAAACTCTGGTTGCGACAAAAGACAAGACGCTTCTGGATAGGGAAAAAAGTGGTCTGATTATGACATCATAATGCAAAAAAGAAATAAACAAAAGCTTACGGCACCTGAGGTTCCTAGTTGGTCTCCCATACAAGTACTAACCAGGCCCGAGTCTGGATGGCTTCTGAGATCTGACGAGATCAGGCATTTTCAGACTGGTATGGCCGTAAGGGAAATTAAGAGAATGCGATCTCGTTAATGTTGGTAGAATATCAAACTCTGGTTGCGACAAAAGACAAGACGCTTCTGGATAGGGAAAAAAGTGGTCTGATTATGACATCATAATGCAAAAAAGAAATAAACAAAAGCTTACGGCACCTGAGGTTCCTAGTTGGTCTCCCATAGGGAAACAAGTGGTCTGATTATGACATCATAATGCAAAAAAGAAATAAACAAAAGCTTACGGCACCTGAGGTTCCTAGTTGGTCTCCCATACAAGTACTAACCAGACCCGAGTCTGGATGGCTTCCGAGATCTGACGAGATCAGGCATTTTCAGACTGGTATGGCCGTAAATGAAATTAAGCGAATGCGATCTCGCTAATGTTGGTAGAATATCAAACTCTGGTGGCGACAAAAGACAAGACGCTTCTGGATAGGGAAAAAAGTGGTCTGATTATGACATCATAATGCAAAAAAGAAATAAACAAAAGCTTACGGCACCTGAGGTTCCTAGTTGGTCTCCCATACAAGTACTAACCAGGCCCGAGTCTGGATGGCTTCCGAGATCTGACGAGATCAGGCATTTTCAGACTGGTATGGCCGTAAGTGAAATTAAGAGAATGCGATCTCGCTAATGTTGGTAGAATATCAAACTCTGGTTGCGACAAAAGACAAGACGCTTCTGGATAGGGAAAAAAGTGGTCTGATTATGACATCATAATGCAAAAAAGAAATAAACAAAAGTTTACGGCACCTGAGGTTCCTAGTTGGTCTCCCATACAAGTACTAACCAGGCCTGAGTCTGGATGGCTTCTGAGATCTGACGAGATCAGGCATTTTCAGACTGGTATGGCCGTAAGGGAAATTAAGAGAATGCGATCTCGTTAATGTTGGTAGAATATCAAACTCTGGTTGCGACAAAAGACAAGACGCTTCTGGATAGGGAAAAAAGTGGTCTGATTATGACATCATAATGCAAAAAAGAAATAAACAAAAGCTTACGGCACCTGAGGTTCCTAGTTGGTCTCCCATAGGGAAAAAAGTGGTCTGATTATGACATCATAATGCAAAAAAGAAATAAACAAAAGCTTACGGCACCTGAGGTTCGTAGTTGGTCTCCCATACAAGTACTAACCAGGCCCGAGTCTGGATGGCTTCCGAAATCTGACGAGATCAGGCATTTTCAGACTGGTATGGCCGTAAGTGAAATTAAGAGAATGCGATCTCGCTAATGTTGGTAGAATATCAAACTCTGGTTGCGACAAAAGACAAGACGCTTCTGGATAGGGAAAAAAGTGGTCTGATTATGACATCATAATGCAAAAAAGAAATAAACAAAAGCTTACGGCACCTGAGGTTCCTATTTGGTCTCCCATACAAGTACTAACCAGGCCCGAGTCTGGATGGCTACCGAGATCTGACGAGATCAGGCATTTTCAGACTGGTATGTCCGTAAGTGAAATTAAGAGAATGCGATCTCGCTAATGTTGGTAGAATATCAAACTCTGGTTGCGACAAAAGACAAGACGCTTCTGGATAGGGAAAAAAGTGGTCTGATTATGACATCATAATGCAAAAAAGAAATAAACAAAAGCTTACGGCACATGAGATTCCTAGATGGTCTCCCATACAAGTACTAACCAGGTCTGATTATGACATCAAAATTCAAAAAAGAAATAAACAAAAGCTTACGGCACCTGAGGTTCCTCGTTGGTCTCCCATACAAGTACTAACCAGACCCGAGTCTGGATGGCTTCCGAGATCTGACGAGATCAGGCATTTTCAGACTGGTATGGCCATAAGTGAAATTATGAGAATGCGATCTCGCTAATGTTGGTAGAATATCAAACTCTGGTTGCGACAAAAGACAAGACGCTTCTGGATAGGGAAAAAAGTGGTCTGATTATGACATCATAATGCAAAAAAGAAATAAACAAAAGCTTACGGCACCTGAGGTTCCTAGTTGGTCTCCCATATATAAAGACAAGACGCTTCTGGATAGGGAAAAAAGTGGTCTGATTATGACATCATAATGCAAAAAAGAAATAAACAAAAGCTTACCGCACCTGAGGTTCCTAGTTGGTCTCCCATAGGGAAAAAAGTGGTCTGATTATGACATCATAATGCAAAAAAGAAATAAACAAAAGCTTACGGCACCTGAGGTTCCTAGTTGGTCTCCCATACAAGTACTAACCAGGCCCGAGTCTGGATGGCTTCCGAGATCTGGCATTTTCAGACTGGTATGGCCGTATGTGAAATTAAGAGAATGCGATCTCGCTAATGTTGGTAGAATATCAAACTCTGGTTGCGACAAAAGACCAGACGCTTCTGGATAGGGAAAAAAGTGGTCTGATTATGACATCATAATGCAAAAAAGAAATAAACAAAAGCTTACGGCACCTGAGGTTCCTAGTTGGTCTCCCATATAAGTACTAACCAGGCCCGAGTCTGGATGGCTTCCGAGATCTGACGAGATCAGGCATTTTTAGACTGGTATGGCCGTAAGGGAAATTAAGAGAATGCGATCTCGCTAATGTTGGTAGAATATCAAACTCTGGTTGCGACAAAAGACAAGACGCTTCTGGATAGGGAAAAAAGTGGTCTGATTATGACATCATAATGCAAAAAAGAAATAAACAAAAGCTTACGGCACCTGAGGTTCCTAGTTGGTCTCCCATAGGGAAAAAAGTGGTCTGATTATGACATCATAATGCAAAAAAGAAATAAACAAAAGCTTACGGCACCTGAGGTTCCTAGTTGGTCTCCCATACAAGTACTAACAAGGCCCGAGTCTGGATGGCTTCCGAGATCTGACGAGATCAGGCATTTTCAGACTGGTATGGCCGTAAGTGAAATTAAGAGAATGCGATCTCGCTAATGTTGGTAGAATATCAAACTCTGGTTGCGACAAAAGACAAGACGCTTCTGGATAGGGAAAAAAGTGGTCTGATTATGACCTCATAATGCAAAAAAGAAATAAACAAAAGCTTACGGCACCTGAGGTTCCTAGTTGGTCTCCCATACAAGTACTAACCAGGCCCGAGTCTGGATGGCTTCCGAAATCTGACGAGATCAGGCATTTTCAGACTGGTATGGCCGTAAGTGAAATTAAGAGAATGCGATCTCGCTAATGTTGGTAGAATATCAAACTCTGGTTGCGACAAAAGACAAGACGCTTCTGGATAGGGAAAAAAGTGGTCTGATTATGACATCATAATGCAAAAAAGAAATAAACAAAAGCTTACGGCACCTGAGGTTCCTATTTGGTCTCCCATACAAGTACTAACCAGGCCCGAGTCTGGATGGCTACCGAGATCTGACGAGATCAGGCATTTTCAGACTGGTATGTCCGTAAGTGAAATTAAGAGAATGCGATCTCGCTAATGTTGGTAGAATATCAAACTCTGGTTGCGACAAAAGACAAGACGCTTCTGGATAGGGAAAAAAGTGGTCTGATTATGACATCATAATGCAAAAAAGAAATAAACAAAAGCTTACGGCACATGAGATTCCTAGATGGTCTCCCATACAAGTACTAACCAGGTCTGATTATGACATCAAAATTCAAAAAAGAAATAAACAAAAGCTTACGGCACCTGAGGTTCCTCGTTGGTCTCCCATACAAGTACTAACCAGACCCGAGTCTGGATGGCTTCCGAGATCTGACGAGATCAGGCATTTTCAGACTGGTATGGCCATAAGTGAAATTATGAGAATGCGATCTCGCTAATGTTGGTAGAATATCAAACTCTGGTTGCGACAAAAGACAAGACGCTTCTGGATAGGGAAAAAAGTGGTCTGATTATGACATCATAATGCAAAAAAGAAATAAACAAAAGCTTACGGCACCTGAGGTTCCTAGTTGGTCTCCCATATATAAAGACAAGACGCTTCTGGATAGGGAAAAAAGTGGTCTGATTATGACATCATAATGCAAAAAAGAAATAAACAAAAGCTTACCGCACCTGAGGTTCCTAGTTGGTCTCCCATAGGGAAAAAAGTGGTCTGATTATGACATCATAATGCAAAAAAGAAATAAACAAAAGCTTACGGCACCTGAGGTTCCTAGTTGGTCTCCCATACAAGTACTAACCAGGCCCGAGTCTGGATGGCTTCCGAGATCTGGCATTTTCAGACTGGTATGGCCGTATGTGAAATTAAGAGAATGCGATCTCGCTAATGTTGGTAGAATATCAAACTCTGGTTGCGACAAAAGACCAGACGCTTCTGGATAGGGAAAAAAGTGGTCTGATTATGACATCATAATGCAAAAAAGAAATAAACAAAAGCTTACGGCACCTGAGGTTCCTAGTTGGTCTCCCATATAAGTACTAACCAGGCCCGAGTCTGGATGGCTTCCGAGATCTGACGAGATCAGGCATTTTTAGACTGGTATGGCCGTAAGGGAAATTAAGAGAATGCGATCTCGCTAATGTTGGTAGAATATCAAACTCTGGTTGCGACAAAAGACAAGACGCTTCTGGATAGGGAAAAAAGTGGTCTGATTATGACATCATAATGCAAAAAAGAAATAAACAAAAGCTTACGGCACCTGAGGTTCCTAGTTGGTCTCCCATAGGGAAAAAAGTGGTCTGATTATGACATCATAATGCAAAAAAGAAATAAACAAAAGCTTACGGCACCTGAGGTTCCTAGTTGGTCTCCCATACAAGTACTAACAAGGCCCGAGTCTGGATGGCTTCCGAGATCTGACGAGATCAGGCATTTTCAGACTGGTATGGCCGTAAGTGAAATTAAGAGAATGCGATCTCGCTAATGTTGGTAGAATATCAAACTCTGGTTGCGACAAAAGACAAGACGCATCTGGATAGGGAAAAAAGTGGTCTGATTATGACATCATAATGCAAAAAAGAAATAAACAAAATCTTACGGCACCTGAGGTTCCTAGTTGGTCTCCCATAGGGAAAAAACTGGTCTGATTATAACATAATACTGCAAAAAAGAAATAAACAAAAGCTTACGGCACCTGAGGTTCCTAGTTGGTTTCCCATACAAGTACTAACCAGGCCCGAGTCTGGATGGCTTCAGAGATCTGACGAGAACAGGCATTTTCAGACTGGTATGGCCGTAAGGGAAATTAAGAGAATGCGATCTCGCTAATGTTGGTAGAATATCAAACTCTGGTTGCGACAAAAGACAAGACGCTTCTGGATAGGGAAAAAAGTGGTCTGATTATGACATCATAATGCAAAAAAGAAATAAACAAAAGCTTACGGCACCTGAGGTTCCTAGTTGGTCTCCCATACAAGTACTAACCAGGCCCGAGTCTGGATGGCTTCTGAGATCTGACGAGATCAGGCATTTTCAGACTGGTATGGCCGTAAGGGAAATTAAGAGAATGCGATCTCGTTAATGTTGGTAGAATATCAAACTCTGGTTGCGACAAAAGACAAGACGCTTCTGGATAGGGAAAAAAGTGGTCTGATTATGACATCATAATGCAAAAAAGAAATAAACAAAAGCTTACGGCACCTGAGGTTCCTCGTTGGTCTCCCATACAAGTACTAACCAGGCCCGAGTCTGGATGGCTTCCGAGATCTGACATTTTCAGACTGGTATGGCTGTAAGTGAAATTAAGAGAATGCGATCTCGCTAATGTTGGTAGAATATCAAACTCTGGTTGCGACAAAAGACAAGACGCTTCTGGATAGGGAAAAAAGTGGTCTGATTATGACATCATAATGCAAAAAAGAAATAAACAAAAGCTTACGGCACCTGAGGTTCCTCGTTGGTCTCCCATACAAGTACTAACCAGGCCCGAGTCTGGATGGCTTCCGAGATCTGGCATTTTCAGACTGGTATGGCCGTAAGTGAAATTAAGAGAATGCGATCTCGCTAATGTTGGTAGAATATCAAACTCTGGTTGCGACAAAAGACAAGACGCTTCTGGATAGGGAAAAAAGTGGTCTGATTATGACATCATAATGCAAAAAAGAAATAAACAAAATCTTACGGCACCTGAGGTTCCTAGTTGGTCTCCCATAGGGAAAAAACTGGTCTGATTATAACATAATACTGCAAAAAAGAAATAAACAAAAGCTTACGGCACCTGAGGTTCCTAGTTGGTTTCCCATACAAGTACTAACCAGGCCCGAGTCTGGATGGCTTCAGAGATCTGACGAGAACAGGCATTTTCAGACTGGTATGGCCGTAAGGGAAATTAAGAGAATGCGATCTCGCTAATGTTGGTAGAATATCAAACTCTGGTTGCGACAAAAGACAAGACGCTTCTGGATAGGGAAAAAAGTGGTCTGATTATGACCTCATAATGCAAAAAAGAAATAAACAAAAGCTTACGGCACCTGAGGTTCCTAGTTGGTCTCCCATACAAGTACTAACCAGGCCCGAGTCTGGATGGCTTCTGAGATCTGACGAGATCAGGCATTTTCAGACTGGTATGGCCGTAAGGGAAATTAAGAGAATGCGATCTCGTTAATGTTGGTAGAATATCAAACTCTGGTTGCGACAAAAGACAAGACGCTTCTGGATAGGGAAAAAAGTGGTCTGATTATGACATCATAATGCAAAAAAGAAATAAACAAAAGCTTACGGCACCTGAGGTTCCTCGTTGGTCTCCCATACAAGTACTAACCAGGCCCGAGTCTGGATGGCTTCCGAGATCTGACATTTTCAGACTGGTATGGCTGTAAGTGAATTTAAGAGAATGCGATCTCGCTAATGTTGGTAGAATATCAAACTCTGGTTGCGACAAAAGACAAGACGCTTCTGGATAGGGAAAAAAGTGGTCTGATTATGACATCATAATGCAAAAAAGAAATAAACAAAAGCTTACGGCACCTGAGGTTCCTCGTTGGTCTCCCATACAAGTACTAACCAGGCCCGAGTCTGGATGGCTTCCGAGATCTGGCATTTTCAGACTGGTATGGCCGTAAGTGAAATTAAGAGAATGCGATCTCGCTAATGTTGGTAGAATATCAAACTCTGGTTGCGACAAAAGACAAGACGCTTCTGGATAGGGAAAAAAGTGGTCTGATTATGACATCATAATGCAAAAAAGAAATAAACAAAAGCTTACGGCACCTGAGGTTCCTAGTTGGTCTCCCATAGGGAAAAAAGTGGTCTGATTATGACATCATAATGCAAAAAAGAAATAAACAAAAGCTTACGGCACCTGAGGTTCCTAGTTGGTCTCCCATACAAGTAATAACCAGGCCCGAGTCTGGATGGCTTCCGAGATCTGGCATTTTCAGACTGGTATGGCCGTAAGTGAAATTAAGAGAATGCGATCTCGCTAATGTTGGTAGAATATCAAACTCTGGTTGCGACAAAAGACAAGACGCTTCTGGATAGGGAAAAAAGTGGTCTGATTATGACATCATAATGCAAAAAAGAAATAAACAAAAGCTTACGGCACCTGAGGTTCCTAGTTGGTCTCCCATACAAGTACTAACCAGGCCCAAGTCTGGATGGCTTCTGAGATCTGACGAGATCAGGCATTTTCAGACTGGTATGGCCGTAAGGGAAATTAAGAGAATGCGATCTCGCTAATGTTGGTAGAATATCAAACTCTGGTTGCGACAAAAGACAAGACGCTTCTGGATAGGGAAAAAAGTGGTCTGATTATGACATCATAATGCAAAAAAGAAATAAACAAAAGCTTACGGCACCTGAGGTTCCTAGTTGGTCTCCCATACAAGTACTAACCAGGCCCGAGTCTGGATGGCTTCTGAGATCTGACGAGATCAGGCATTTTCAGACTGGTATGGCCGTAAGTGAAATTAAGAGAATGCGATCTCGTTAATGTTGGTAGAATATCAAACTCTGGTTGCGACAAAAGACAAGACGCTTCTGGATAGGGAAAAAAGTGGTCTGATTATGACATCATAATGCAAAAAAGAAATAAACAAAAGCTTACGGCACCTGAGGTTCCTAGTTGGTCTCCCATAGGGAAAAAAGTGGTCTGATTATGACATCATAATGCAAAAAAGAAATAAACAAAAGCTTACGGCACCTGAGGTTCCTAGTTGGTCTCCCATACAAGTACTAACCAGGCCCGAGTCTGGATGGCTTCCGAGATCTGACGAGATCAGGCATTTTCAGACTGGTATGGCCGTAAATGAAATTAAGTGAATGCGATCTCGCTAATGTTGGTAGAATATCAAACTCTGGTGGCGACAAAAGACAAGACGCTTCTGGATAGGGAAAAAAGTGGTCTGATTATGACATCATAATGCAAAAAAGAAATAAACAAAAGCTTACGGCACCTGAGGTTCCTAGTTGGTCTCCCATACAAGTACTAACCAGGCCCGAGTCGGGATGGCTTCCGAGATCTGACGAGATCAGGCATTTTCAGACTGGTATGGCCGTAAGTGAAATTAAGAGAATGCGATCTCGCTAATGTTGGTAGAATATCAAACTCTGGTTGCGACAAAAGACAAGACGCTTTTGGATAGGGAAAAAAGTGGTCTGATTATGACATCATAATGCAAAAAAGAAATAAACAAAAGCTTACGGCACCTGAGGTTCCTAGTTGGTCTCCCATACAAGTACTAACCAGGCCCGAGTCTGGATGGCTTCTGAGATCTGAGGAGATCAGGCATTTTCAGACTGGTATGGCCGTAAGGGAAATTAAGAGAATGCGATCTTGTTAATGTTGGTAGAATATCAAACTATGGTTGCGACAAAAGACAAGACGCTTCTGGATAGGGAAAAAAGTGGTCTGATTATGACATCATAATGCAAAAAATAAATAAACAAAAGCTTACGGCACCTGAGGTTCCTAGTTGGTCTCCCATAGGGAAAAAAGTGGTCTGATTATGACATCATAATGCAAAAAAGAAATAAACAAAAGCTTACGGCACATGAGATTCCTAGATGGTCTCCCATACAAGTACTAACCAGGCCCAAGTCTGGATGGCTTACGAGATCTGACGAGATCAGGCATTTTCAGACTGGTATGGCCGTAAGGGAAATTAAGAGAATGCGATCTCGCTAATGTTGGTAGAATATCAAACTCTGGTTGCGACAAAAGACAAGACGCTTCTGGATAGGGAAAAAAGTGGTCTGATTATGACATCATAATGCAAAAAAGAAATAAACAAAAGCTTACGGCACCTGAGGTTCCTCGTTGGTCTCCCATACAAGTACTAACCAGGCCCGAGTCTGGATGGCTTCCGAGATCTGACATTTTCAGACTGGTATGGCCGTAAGTGAAATTAAGAGAATGCAATCTCGCTAATGTTGGTAGAATATCAAACTCTGGTTGCGACAAAAGACAAGACGCTTCTGGACAGGGAAATAAGTGGTCTGATTATGACATCATAATGCAAAAAAGAAATAAACAAAAGCTTACGGCACCTGAGGTTCCTCGTTGGTCTCCCATACAAGTACTAACCAGGTCCGAGTCTGGATGGCTTCCGACATCTGGCATTTTCAGACTGGTATGGCCGTAAGTGAAATTAAGAGAATGCGATCTCGCTAATGTTGGTAGAATATCAAACTCTGGTTGCGACAAAAGACAAGACGCTTCTGGATAGGGAAAAAAGTGGTCTGATTATGACATCATAATGCAAAAAAGAAATAAACAAAAGCTTACGGCACCTGAGGTTCCTAGTTGGTCTCCCATAGGGAAAAAAGTGGTCTGATTATGACATCATAATGCAAAAAAGAAATAAACAAAAGCTTACGGCACCTGAGGTTCCTGGTTGGTCTCCCATAGGGAAAAAAGTGGTCTGATTATGACATCATAATGCAAAAAAGAAATAAACACAAGCTTACGGCACCTGAGGTTCCTAGTTGGTCTCCCATAGGGAAAAAAGTGGTCTGATTATGACATCATAATGCAAAAAATAAATAAACAAAAGCTTACGGCACCTGAGGTTCCTAGTTGGTCTCCCATACAAGTACTAACCAGGCCCGAGGCTGGATGGCTTTTGAGATCTGACGAGATCAGGCATTTTCAGACTGGTATGGCCGTAAATGAAATAAAGAGAATGCGATCTCGCTAATGTTGGTAGAATATCAAACTCTGGTTGCGACAAAAGACAAGACGCTTCTGGATAGGGAAAAAAGTGGTCTGATTATGACATCATAATGCAAAAAAGAAATAAACAAAAGCTTACGGCACCTGAGGTTCCTAGTTGGTCTCCCATACAAGAACTAACCAGGCCCGAGTCTGGATGGCTTCCGAGATCTGGCATTTTCAGACTGGTATGGCCGTAAGTGAAATTAAGAGAATGCTATCTCGCTAATGTTGGTAGAATATCAAACTCTGGTTGCAACAAAAGACAAGACGCTTCTGGATAGGGAAAAAAGTGGTCTGGTTATGACAGCATAATGCAAAAATGAAATAAACAAAAGCTTACGGCACCTGAGGTTCCTAGTTGGTCTCCCATAGGGAAAAAAGTAGTCTGATTATGACATCATAATGCAAAAAAGAAATAAACAAAAGCTTACGGCACCTGAGGTTCCTAGTTGGTCTCATATACAAGTACTAACCAGGCCCGAGTCTGGATGGCTTCCGAGATCTGACGAGATCAGGCATTTTCAGACTGGTATGGCCGTAAGTGAAATTAAGAGAATGCGATCTCGCTAATGTTGGTAGAATATCAAACTCTGGTTGCGACAAAAGACAAGACGCTTCTGGATAGGGAAAAAAGTGGTCTGATTATGACATCATAATGCAAAAATGAAATAAACAAAAGCTTACGGCACCTGAGGTTCCTAGTTGGTCTCCCATAGGGAAAAAAGTAGTCTGATTATGACATCATAATGCAAAAAAGAAATAAACAAAAGCTTACAGCACCTGAGGTTCCTAGTTGGTCTCCCATACAAGTACTAACCAGGCCCGAGTCTGGATGGCTTCCGAGATCTGACGAGATCAGGCATTTTCAGACTGGTATGGCCGTAAGTGAAATTAAGAGAATGCGATCTCGCTAATGTTGGTAGAATATCAAACTCTGGTTGCGACAAAAGACAAGACGCTTCTGGATAGGGAAAAAAGTGGTCTGATTATGACATCATAATGCAAAAAAGAAATAAACAAAAGCTTACGGCACCTGAGGTTCCTAGTTGGTCTCCCATAGGGAAAAAAGTGGTCTGATTATGACATCATAATGCAAAAAAGAAATAAACAAAAGCTTACGGCACCTGAGGTTCCTTGTTGGTCTCCCATACAAGTACTAACCAGGCCCAAGTCTGGATGACTTCCGAGATCTGACGAGATCAGGCATTTTCAGACTGGTATGGCCGTAAGTGAAATTAAGAGAATGCGATCTCGTTAATGTTGGTAGAATATCAAACTCTGGTTGCGACAAAAGACAAGATGCTTCTGGATAGGGAAAAAAGTGGTCTGATTATGACATCATAATGCAAAAAAGAAATAAACAAAAGCTTACGGCACCTGAGGTTCCTAGTTGGTCTCCCATACAAGTACTAACCAGGCCCAAGTCTGGATGGCTTCCGAGATCTGACGAGATCAGGCATTTTCAGACTGGTATGGCCGTAATTGAAATTAAGAGAATGCGATCTCGCTAATGTTGGTAGAATATCAAACTCTGGTTGTGACAAAAGACAAGACGCTTCTGGATAGGGAAAAAAGTGGTCTGATTATGACATCATAATGCAAAAAAGAAATAAACAAAAGCTTACGGCACCTGAGGTTCCTAGTTGGTCTCCCATATGAGTACTAACCAGACCCGAGTCTGGATGGCTTCCGAGATATGACGAGATCAGTGGCGGATCCAGGGGGGGGGGGCAACGGGGCAATTGCCCACCCCGAGATTCTCCCCTGCCGGCTAATGCAGGGCTGACATTGCCCAAGTGCCAGCCCTGCATTGTGCCTGCAGACCGGGGAGGGAGATCAGTGATCTCCCTCCCCGGTCCGCAGGCACATTGCTGACAGACGACCGGCAGGGGAGGGAGAGAGGACCCGGGAGCTGTTACCAGCAGCTCCTCCGGGTCCTCCTCTCGCGAGATTTGGAGCGTTGCCGCGGTTACCACGGCAACGCTCCAAATCTCGCGAGAGTGAACTCTAGCCCTCGAGCGCGGGCTAGAGTTCAGTCCTACCACTGGGACCACCAATGAACCCCACTGGGACCACCAGGGAACGAAAGATGTCCCCCCTCCTCCCAGTAAAGGTAAGAAGGGAGGGGGGACATAACATTTATTTAATTAAAAAAAAAAACACACACACGTTAAAAGAAAAATCATTCTTATCACACAAACACACATTGCCCCTGCCCCCCATACACACACACATTGCCCCGGCCCCCCCCACACACACACATTGCCCCTGCCCCCCATACACACACACACACACACACACACATTGCCCCTGCCCCCCATACACACACACATTGCCCCTGCCCCCCATACACACACATTGCCCCTGCCCCCATATACACACACATTGCCCCTGCCCCCCATACACACACATTGACCCTGCCCCCCATACACACACACATTACCCCTGCCCCCCATACACACACCCACACACATTGCCCCTGCCCCCCATACACACACACATTGCCCCTGCCCCCCATACACACACACATTGCCCCTGCCCTCGATACACACACACACATTGCCCCTGCCCCCCATACACACACACATTGCCCCTGCCCCCCATACACACACATTGCCCCTGACCCCCATACACACACACACATTGCCCCTGCCCCCCATACACACACACTGCCCCTGCCCCCATACACACACACACACATTGCCCCTGCCCCCTATACACACACATTGCCCCTGCCACCCATACACACACATTGCCCCTGCCCCCCATACACACACACATTGCCCCTGCCCTCCATACACAAACACATTGCCCTGCCCCCCATACACACACACATTGCCCCTGCCCCCCATACACACACATTGCCCCTGCCCCCCATACACACGCACACACATTGTCCCTGCCCCCCATACACACACACACACATTGCCCCTGCCCCCATACACACACACACACACACACATTGCCCCTGCCCCCCATATACACACACACACACACACATTGCCCCTGCCCCCCATATACACACACACATTGCCCCCATATACACATACACTGCCCCCATACACACACATTGCCCCTGCCCCCCATACACACACACACACATTGCCCCTGCCCCCCATACACACACACACACACACACACACATTGCCCCTGCCCCCCATACACACACACACACACATTGCCTCTGCCCCCCATACACACACACACATTGCCCCTGCCCCCCATACACACACACACACACACATTGCCCCTGCCCCCCATATACACACACACACACACACATTGCCCCTGCCCCCCATATACACACACACATTGCCCCCATATACACATACACTGCCCCCATACACACACATTGCCCCTGCCCCCCATACACACACACACACATTGCCCCTGCCCCCCATACACACACACACACACATTGCCCCTGCCCCCATACACACACACACATTGCCCCTGCCCCCCATACACACACACACACATTGCCCCTGCCCCCCATATACACACACACATTGCCCCCATATACACATACACTGCCCCCATACACACACATTGCCCCACACATACACTGCAATACACACACACACACACACTGTAACTGTCACACACACATACTGATCCACACACCTTCACACACACACACTGCTAATACACTGTCCCCCTCACACACACACACACACACTGCACCCCTCACACATTGCACCACTCACACATACCACTGCTCCTCTGCCCTACTACAGCCCCATTTCCCAGAGGACCTCAGGTAAGTTGTCAAACAGTTCTTAAACAGTGAGCTGTAGTGGTTATTGTGTCTGGATTATTTATTTAAATAATCTACAAGTGCCCCTCCCGAGATCAGGCTCTGGATCCGCCACTGGACGAGATCAGGCATTTTCAGACTGGTATGGCCGTAAGTGAAATTAAGAGAATGTGATCTCGCTAATGTTGGTTGAATATCAAACTCTGGTTGCGACAAAAGACAAGACGCTTCTGGATAGGGAAAAAAGTGGTCTGATTATGACATCATAATGCAAAAAAGAAATAAACAAAAGCTTACAGCACCTGAGGTTCCTAGTTGGTCTCCCATACAAGTACTAACCAGGCCCGAGTCTGGATGGCTTCCGAGATCTGGCATTTTCAGACTGGTATGGCCGTAAGTGAAATTACGAGAATGCGATCTCACTAATGTTGGTAGAATATCAAACTCTGGTTGCGACAAAAGACAAGACGCTTCTGGATAGGGAAAAAAGTGGTCTGATTATGACATCATAATGCAAAAAAGAAATAAACAAAAGCTTACGGCACCTGAGGTTCCTAGTTGGTCTCCCATACAAGTACTAACCAGGCCCAAGTCTGGATGGCTTCCGAGATCTGACGAGTTCAGGCATTTTCAGACTGGTATGGCCGTAAGATAATGCGATCTCGCTAATGTTGGTAGAATATCAAACTCTGGTTGCGACAAAAGACAAGACGCTTCTGGATAGGGAAAAAAGTGGTCTGATTATGACATCATAATGCAAAAAAGAAATAAACAAAAGCTTACGGCACTTGAGGTTCCTAGTTGGTCTCCCATACAAGTACTAACCAGGCCCGAGTCTGGATGGCTTCCGAAATCTGACGAGATCAGGCATTTTCAGACTGGTATGGCCGTAAGTTAAATTAAGAGAATGCGATCTTGCTAATGTTGGTAGAATATCAAACTCTGGTTGCGACAAAAGACAAGACGCTTCTGGATAGGGAAAAAAGTGGTCTGATTATGACATCATAATGCAAAAAAGAAATAAACAAAAGCTTACAGCACCTGAGGTTTCTAGTTGGTCTCCCATACAAGTACTAACCAGACCCGAATCTGGATGGCTTCCGAGATCTGGCATTTTCAGACTGGTATGGCCGTAAGTGAAATTAAGAGAATGCGATCTCGCTAATGTTGGTAGAATATCAAACTCTGGTTGCGACAAAAGACAAGATGCTTCTGGATAGGGAAAAAAGTGGTCTGATTATGACATCATAATGCAAAAAAGAAATAAACAAAAGCTTACGGCACCTGAGGTTCCTAGTTGGTCTCCCATACAAGTACTAACCAGGCCCGAGTCTGGATGGCTTCCGAGATCTGACAAGATCAGGCATTTTCAGACTGGTATGGCCGTAAGTGAAATTAAGAGAATGCGATCTCGCTAATGTTGGTAGAATATCAAACTCTGGTTGCGACGAAAGACAAGACGCTTCTGGATAGGGAAAAAAGTGGTCTGATTATGACATCATAATGCAAAAAAGAAATAAACAAAAGCATACGGCACCTGAGGTTCCTAGTTGGTCTCCCATACAAGTACTAACCAGACCCGAGTCTGGATGGCTTCCGAGATCTGACGAGATCAGGCATTTTCAGACTGGTATGGCCGTAAGTGAAATTAAGAGAATGCGATCTCGCTAATGTTGGTAGAATATCAAACTCTGGTTGCGACAAAAGACAAGACGCTTCTGGATAGGGAAAAAAGTGGTCTGATTATGACATCATAATGCAAAAAAGAAATAAACAAAAGCTTACGGCACCTAAGGTTCCTAGTTGGTCTCCCATACAAGTACTAACCAGGCCCAAGTCTGGATGGCTACCGATATCTGATGAGATCAGACATTTTCAGACTGGTATGGCCGTAAATTAAATTAAGAGAATGCGATTTCTTTTTTGCATTATGATGTCATAATCAGACCACTTTTTTCCCTATCCAGAAGCATCTTGTCTTTTGTCGCAACCAGAGTTTGATATTCTACCAACATTAACGAGATCGCATTCTCTTAGTTTAACTTACGGCCATACCATTCTGAAAATGCCTGATCTCGTCAGATCTCGGAAGCCATCCCGACTTGGACCTGGTTAGTACATGTATGGGAGACCAACTAGGAACCTCAGGTGCCGTAAGCTTTTGTTTATTTCTTTTTTGCATTATGATGTCATAATCAGACCACTTTTTTCCCTATGGGAGACCAACTAGGAACCTCAGGTGCCGTAAGCTTTTGTTTATTTCTTTTTTGCATTATGATGTCATAATCAGACCACTTTTTTCCCTGTCCAGAAGCGTCTTGTCTTTTGTCGCAACCAGAGTTTGATATTCTACCAACATTAGCGAGATCGCATTCTCTTAATTTCACTTACAGCCATACCAGTCTGAAAATGCCTGATCTCGGAAGCCATCCAGACTCGGGCCTGGTTAGTACTTGTATGGGAGACCAACTAAGAACCTCAGCTGCCGTAAGCTTTTGTTTATTTCTTTTTTGCATTATGATGTCATAATCAGACCACTTTTTTCCCTATCCAGAAGCGTCTTGTCTTTTGTCGCAACCAGAGTTTGATATTCTACCAACATTAGCGAGATCGCATTCTCTTAACTTCACTTACGGCCATACCAGTCTGAAAATGCCTGATCTCGTCAGCTCTCGGAAGCCATCCAGACTCGGGCCTGGTTAGTACTTGTATGGGAGACCAACTAGGAACCTCAGGTGCTGTAAGCCTTTGTTTATTTCTTTTTTGCATTATGATGTCATAATCAGACCACTTTTTTCCCTATCCAGAAGCGTCTTGTCTTTTGTCGCAACCAGAGTTTGATATTCTACCAACATTAGCGAGATCGCATTCGCTTGATTTCACTTACGGCCATACCAGTCTGAAAATGCCTGATCTCATCAGATCTCGGAAGCCATCCAGACTCGGGCCTGGTTAGTACTTGTATGGGAGACCAACTAGGAACCTCAGGTGCTGTATGCTTTTGTTTATTTCTTTTTTGCATTATGATGTCATAATCAGACCACTTTTTTCCCTATCCAGAAGCGTCTTGTCTTTTGTCGCAACCAGAGTTTGATATTCTACCAACATTAGCGAGATCGCATTCTGTTAATTTCACTTACGGCCATACTAGTCTGAAAATGCCTGATCTCGTCAGATCTCGGAAGCCATCCAGACTCGGGCCTGGTTAGTACTTGTATGGGAGACCAACTAGGAACCTCAGGTGCTGTAAGCTTTTGTTTATTTCTTTTTTGCATTATGATGTCATAATCAGACCACTTTTTTCCCTATCCAGAAGCATCTTGTCTTTTGTCGCAACCAGAGTTTGATATTCTACCAACATTAACGAGATCGCATTCTCTTAATTTCACTTATGGCCATACCAGTCTGAAAATGCCTGATCTCGTCAGATTTCGGAAGCCATCCAGACTCGGGCCTGGTTAGTACTTGTATGGGAGACCAACTAGGAACCTCAGGTGCCGTAAGCTTTTGTTTATTTCTTTTTTGCATTATGATGTCATAATCAGACCACTTTTTTCCCTATGGGAGACCAACTAGGAACCTCAGGTGCCGTAAGCTTTTGTTTATTTCTTTTTTGCATTATGATGTCATAATCAGACCACTTTTTTCCCTATCCAGAAGCGTCTAGTCTTTTGTCGCAACCAGAGTTTGATATTCTACCAACATTAGCGAGATCGCATTCTCTTAATTTCACTTACGGCCATACCAGTCTGAAAATGCCTGATCTCGTCAGATCTCGGAAGCCATCCAGAGTCGGGCCTGGTTAGTACTTGTATGGGAGACCAACTAGGAACCTCAGGTGCCGTAAGCTTTTGTTTATTTCTTTTTTGCATTATGATGTCATAATCAGACCACTTTTTTCCCTATGGGAGACCAACTAGGAACCTCAGGTGCCGTAAGCTTTTGTTTATTTCTTTTTTGCATTATGATGTCATAATCAGACCACTTTTTTCCCTATCCAGAAGCGTCTTGTCTTTTGTCACAACCAGAGTTTGATATTCTACCAACATTAGCGAGATCGCATTCTCTTAGTTTCACTTACGGCCATACCAGTCTGAAAATGCCTGATCTCGTCAGATCTCGGAAGCCATCCAGACTTGGGCCTGGTTAGTACTTGTATGGGAGACCAACTAGGAACCTCAGGTGCCGTAAGCTTTTGTTTATTTCTTTTTTGCATTATGATGTCATAATCAGACCACTTTTTTCCCTATGGGAGACCAACTAGGAACCTCAGGTGCCGTAAGCTTTTGTTTATTTCTTTTTTGCATTATGATGTCATAATCAGACCACTTTTTTCCCTATCCAGAAGCGTCTTGTCTTTTGTCGCAACCAGAGTTTGATATTCTACCAACATTAGCGAGATCGCATTCTCTTAATTTCACTTACGGCCATGCGAGTCTGAAAATGCCTGATCTCGTCAGATCTCGGAAGCCATCCAGACTTGGGCCTGGTTAGTACTTGTATGGGAGACCAACTAGGAACCTCAGGTGCCGTAAGCTTTTGTTTATTTCTTTTTTGCATTATGATGTCATAATCAGACCACTTTTTTCCCTATGGGAGGCCAACTAGGAACCTCAGGTGCCGTAAGCTTTTGTTTATTTCTTTTTTGCATTATGATGTCATAATCAGACCACTTTTTTCCCTATCCAGAAGCGTCTTGTCTTTTGTCGCAACCAGAGTTTGATATTCTACCAACATTAGCGAGAACGCATTCTCTTAATTTCACTTACTGCTATACCAGTCTGAAAATGCCTGATCTTGTCAAATCTCGGAAGCCATCCAGACTCGGGCCTGGTTAGTACTTGTATGGGAGACCAACTAGGACCCTCAGGTGCCGTAAGCTTTTGTTTATTTCTTTTTTGCATTATGATGTCATAATCAGACCACTTTTTTCCCTATCCAGAAGCGTCTTGTCTTTTGTCGCAACCAGAGTTTGATATTCTACCAACATTAGCGAGATCGCATTCTCTTAGTTTCACTTACGGTCATACCAGTCTGAAAATGCCTGATCTCGTCAGATCTCGGAAGCCATCCAGACTCAGGCCTGGTTAGTACTTGTATGGGAGACCAACTAGGAACCTCAGGTGCCGTAAGCTTTTGTTTATTTCTTTTTTGCATTATGATGTCATAATCAGACCACTTTTTTCCCTATGGGAGACCAACTAGGAACCTCAGGTGCCGTAAGCTTTTGTTTATTTCTTTTTTGCATTATGATGTCATAATCAGACCACTTTTTTCCCTATCCAGAAGCGTCTTGTCTTTTGTCGCAACCAGAGTTTGATATTCTACCAACATTAGCGAGATCGCATTCTCTTAATTTCACTTACGGCCATACCAGTCTGAAAATGCCTGATCTCGTCAGATCTCGGAAGCCATCCAGACTCGGGCCTGGTTAGTACTTGTATGGGAGACCAACTAGGAACCTCAGGTGCCGTAAGCTTTTGTTTATTTCTTTTTTGCATTATGATGTCATAATCAGACCACTTTTTTCCCTATGGGAGACCAACTAGGAACCTCAGGTGCCGTAAGCTTTTGTTTATTTCTTTTTTGCATTATGATGTCATAATCAGACCACTTTTTTCCCTATCCAGAAGCGTCTTGTCTTTTGTCGCAACCAGAGTTTGATATTCTACCAACATTAGCGAGATCGCATTCACTTAATTTCACTTACGGCCATACCAGTCTGAAAATGCCTGATCTCGTCAGATCTCGGAAGCCATCCAGACTCGGGCCTGGTTAGTACTTGTATGGGAGACCAACTAGGAACCTCAGGTGCCGTAAGCTTTTGTTTATTTCTTTTTTGCATTATGATGTCATAATCAGACCACTTTTTTCCCTATCCAGAAGCGTCTTGTCTTTTGTCGCAACCAGAGTTTGATATTCTACCAACATTAGCGAGATCGCATTCTCTTAGTTTCACTTACGGCCATACCAGTCTGACAATGCCTGATCTCGTCAGATCTCGGAAGCCATCCAGACTTGGGCCTGGTTAGTACTTGTATGGGAGACCAACTAGGAACCTCAGGTGCCGTAAGCTTTTGTTTATTTCTTTTTTGCATTATGATGTCATAATCAGACCACTTTTTTCCCTATGGGAGACCAACTAGGAACCTCAGGTGCCGTAAGCTTTTGTTTATTTCTTTTTTGCATTATGATGTCATAATCAGACCACTTTTTTCCCTATCCAGAAGCGTCTTGTCTTTTGTCGCAACCAGAGTTTGATATTCTACCAACATTAGCGAGATCGCATTCTCTTAGTTTCACTTACGGCCATACCAGTCTGAAAATGCCTGATCTCGTCAGATCTCGGAAGCCATCCAGACTTGGGCCTGGTTAGTACTTGTATGGGAGACCAACTTGGAACCTCAGGTGCCGTAAGCTTTTGTTTATTTCTTTTTTGCATTATGATGTCATAATCAGACCACTTTTTTCCCTATGGGAGACCAACTAGGAACCTCAGGTGCCGTAAGCTTTTGTTTATTTCTTTTTTGCATTATGATGTCATAATCAGACCACTTTTTTCCCTATGGGAGGCCAACTAGGAACCTCAGGTGCCGTAAGCTTTTGTTTATTTCTTTTTTGCATTATGATGTCATAATCAGACCACTTTTTTCCCTATCCAGAAGCGTCTTGTCTTTTGTCGCAACCAGAGTTTGATATTCTACCAACATTAGCGAGAACGCATTCTCTTAATTTCACTTACTGCTATACCAGTCTGAAAATGCCTGATCTTGTCAAATCTCGGAAGCCATCCAGACTCGGGCCTGGTTAGTACTTGTATGGGAGACCAACTAGGACCCTCAGGTGCCGTAAGCTTTTGTTTATTTCTTTTTTGCATTATGATGTCATAATCAGACCACTTTTTTCCCTATCCAGAAGCGTCTTGTCTTTTGTCGCAACCAGAGTTTGATATTCTACCAACATTAGCGAGATCGCATTCTCTTAGTTTCACTTACGGCCATACCAGTCTGAAAATGCCTGATCTCGTCAGATCTCGGAAGCCATCCAGACTCAGGCCTGGTTAGTACTTGTATGGGAGACCAACTAGGAACCTCAGGTGCCGTAAGCTTTTGTTTATTTCTTTTTTGCATTATGATGTCATAATCAGACCACTTTTTTCCCTATGGGAGACCAACTAGGAACCTCAGGTGCCGTAAGCTTTTGTTTATTTCTTTTTTGCATTATGATGTCATAATCAGACCACTTTTTTCCCTATCCAGAAGCGTCTTGTCTTTTGTCGCAACCAGAGTTTGATATTCTACCAACATTAGCGAGATCGCATTCACTTAATTTCACTTACGGCCATACCAGTCTGAAAATGCCTGATCTCGTCAGATCTCGGAAGCCATCCAGACTCGGGCCTGGTTAGTACTTGTATGGGAGACCAACTAGGAACCTCAGGTGCCGTAAGCTTTTGTTTATTTCTTTTTTGCATTATGATGTCATAATCAGACCACTTTTTTCCCTATGGGAGACCAACTAGGAACCTCAGGTGCCGTAAGCTTTTGTTTATTTCTTTTTTGCATTATGATGTCATAATCAGACCACTTTTTTCCCTATCCAGAAGCGTCTTGTCTTTTGTCGCAACCAGAGTTTGATATTCTACCAACATTAGCGAGATCGCATTCACTTAATTTCACTTACGGCCATACCAGTCTGAAAATGCCTGATCTCGTCAGATCTCGGAAGCCATCCAGACTCGGGCCTGGTTAGTACTTGTATGGGAGACCAACTAGGAACCTCAGGTGCCGTAAGCTTTTGTTTATTTCTTTTTTGCATTATGATGTCATAATCAGACCACTTTTTTCCCTATCCAGAAGCGTCTTGTCTTTTGTCGCAACCAGAGTTTGATATTCTACCAACATTAGCGAGATCGCATTCTCTTAGTTTCACTTACGGCTATACCAGTCTGAAAATGCCTGATCTCGTCAGATCTCGGAAGCCATCCAGACTTGGGCCTGGTTAGTACTTGTATGGGAGACCAACTAGGAACCTCAGGTGCCGTAAGCTTTTGTTTATTTCTTTTTTGCATTATGATGTCATAATCAGACCACTTTTTTCCCTATGGGAGACCAACTAGGAACCTCAGGTGCCGTAAGCTTTTGTTTATTTCTTTTTTGCATTATGATGTCATAATCAGACCACTTTTTTCCCTATCCAGAAGCGTCTTGTCTTTTGTCGCAACCAGAGTTTGATATTCTACCAACATTAGCGAGATCGCATTCTCTTAGTTTCACTTACGGCCATACCAGTCTGAAAATGCCTGATCTCGTCAGATCTCGGAAGCCATCTAGACTTGGGCCTGGTTAGTACTTGTATGGGAGACCAACTTGGAACCTCAGGTGCCGTAAGCTTTTGTTTATTTCTTTTTTGCATTATGATGTCATAATCAGACCACTTTTTTCCCTATGGGAGACCAACTAGGAACCTCAGGTGCCGTAAGCTTTTGTTTATTTCTTTTTTGCATTATGATGTCATAATCAGACCACTTTTTTCCCTATCCAGAAGCGTCTTGTCTTTTGTCGCAACCAGAGTTTTATATTCTACCAACATTAGCGAGATCGCATTCTCTTAATTTCACTTACGGCCATACCAGTCTGAAAATGTCAGATCTCGGAAGCCATCCAGACTCGGGCCTGGTTAGTACTTGTATGGGAGACCAACTAGGAACCTCAGGTGCCGTAAGCTTTTGTTTATTTCTTTTTTGCATTATTATGTCATAATCAGACCACTTTTTTCCCTATGGGAGACCAACTAGGAACCTCAATTGCCGTAAGCTTTTGTTTATTTCTTTTTTGCATTATTATGTCATAATCAGACCACTTTTTTCCCTATGGGAGACCAACTAGGAACCTCAATTGCCGTAAGCTTTTGTTTATTTCTTTTTTGCATTATGATGTCATAATCAGACCACTTTTTTCCCTATCCAGAAGCGTCTTGTCTTTTGTCGCAACCAGAGTTTGATATTCTACCAACATTAGCGAGATCGCATTCTCTTAATTTCACTTACGGCCATACCAGTCTGAGAATGCCAGATCTCGGAAGCCATCCAGACTCGGGCCTGGTTAGTACTTGTATGGGAGACCAACTAGGAACCTCAGGTGCCGTAAGCTTTTGTTTATTTATTTTTTGCATTATGATGTCATAATCAGACCACTTTTTTCCCTATGGGAGGCCAACTAGGAACCTCAGGTGCCGTAAGCTTTTGTTTATTTCTTTTTTGCATTATGATGTCATAATCAGACCACTTTTTTCCCTATCCAGAAGCGTCTTGTCTTTTGTCGCAACCAGAGTTTGATATTCTACCAACATTAGCGAGAACGCATTCTCTTAATTTCACTTACTGCTATACCAGTCTGAAAATGCCTGATCTTGTCAAATCTCGGAAGCCATCCAGACTCGGGCCTGGTTAGTACTTGTATGGGAGACCAACTAGGAACCTCAGGTGCCGTAAGCTTTTGTTTATTTCTTTTTTGCATTATGATGTCATAATCAGACCACTTTTTTCCCTATCCAGAAGCGTCTTGTCTTTTGTCGCTACCAGAGTTTGATATTCTACCAACATTAGCGAGATCGCATTCTCTTAATTTCACTTACGGCTATAGCAGTCTGAAAATGCCTGATCTCGTCAGATCTCGGAAGCCATCCAGACTCGGGCCTGGTTAGTACTTGTATGGGAGACCAACTAGGAACCTCAGGTGCCGTAAGCTTTTGTTTATTTCTTTTTTGCATTATGATGTCATAATCAGACCACTTTTTTCCCTATCCAGAAGCATCTTGTCTTTTGTCGCAACCAGAGTTTGATATTCTACCAACATTAACGAGATCTCATTCTCTTAATTTCACTTACGGCCATACCAGTCTGAAAATTCCTGATCTCGTCAGATCTCGGAAGCCATCCATACTTGGGCCTGGTTAGTACTTGTATGGGAGACCAACTAGGAACCTCAGGTGCCATAAGCTTTTGTTTATTTCTTTTTTGCATTATGATGTCATAATCAGACCATTTTTTTCCCTATCCAGAAGCGTCTTGTCTTTTGTCGCAACCAGAGTTTGATATTCTACCAACATTAGCGAGATCGCATTCTCTTAACTTCACTTACTGCTATACCAGTCTGAAAATGCCTGATCTCGTCAAATCTCGGAAGCTATCTAGACTCGGGCCTGGTTAGTACTTGTATGGGAGACCAACTAGGACCCTCAGGTGCCGTAAGCTTTTGTTTATTTCTTTTTTGCATTATGATGTCATAATCAGACCACTTTTTTCCCTATCCAGAAGCGTCTTGTCTTTTGTCGCAACCAAAGTTTGATATTCTACCAACATTAGCGAGATCGCATTCTCTTAATTTCACTTACGGCCATACCAGTCTGAAAATGCCTGATCTCGTCAGATCTCGGAAGCCATCCAGACTCGGGCCTGGTTAGTACTTGTATGGGAGACCAACTAGGAACCTCAGGTGCCGTAAGCTTTTGTTTATTTCTTTTTTGCATTATGATATCATAATCAGACCACTTTTTTCCCTATGGGAGACCAACTAGGAACCTCAGGTGCCGTAAGCTTTTGTTTATTTCTTTTTTGCATTATGATGTCATAATCAGACCACTTTTTTCCCTATCCAGAAGCGTCTTGTCTTTTGTCGCAACCAGAGTTTGATATTCTACACACATTAGCGAGATCGCATTCTCTTAATTTAACTTACGGCCATACCAGTCTGAAAATGCCTGATCTCGTCAGATCTCGGAAGCCATCCAGACTCGGGCCTGGTTAGTACTTGTATGGGAGACCAACTAGGAACCTCAGGTGCCGTAAGCTTTTGTTTATTTCTTTTTTGCATTATGATATCATAATCAGACGACTTTTTTCCCTATGGGAGACCAACTAGGAACCTCAGGTGCCGTAAGCTTTTGTTTATTTCTTTTTTGCATTATGATGTCATAATCAGACCACTTTTTTCCCTATCCAGAAGCGTCTTGTCTTTTGTCGCAACCAGAGTTTGATATTCTACCAACATTAGCGAGATCGCATTCTCTTAGTTTCACTTACGGCCATACCAGTCTGAAAATGCCTGATCTCGTCAGATCTCGGAAGCCATCCAGACTCGGGCCTGGTTAGTACTTGTATGGGAGACCAACTAGGAACCTCAGGTGCCGTAAGCTTTTGTTTATTTCTTTTTTGCATTATGATGTCATAATCAGACCACTTTTTTCCCTATGGGAGACCAACTAGGAACCTCAGGTGCCGTAAGCTTTTGTTTATTTCTTTTTTGCATTATGATGTCATAATCAGACCACTTTTTTCCCTATCCAGAAGCGTCTTGTCTTTTGTCGCAACCAGAGTTTGATATTCTACCAACATTAGCGAGATCGCATTCACTTAATTTCACTTACGGCCATACCAGTCTGAAAATGCCTGATCTCGTCAGATCTCGGAAGCCATCCAGACTCGGGCCTGGTTACTACTTGTATGGGAGACCAACTAGGAACCTCAGGTGCCGTAAGCTTTTGTTTATTTCTTTTTTGCATTATGATGTCATAATCAGACCACTTTTTTCCCTATGGGAGACCAACTAGGAACCTCAGGTGCCGTAAGCTTTTGTTTATTTCTTTTTTGCATTATGATGTCATAATCAGACCACTTTTTTCCCTATCCAGAAGCGTCTTGTCTTTTGTCGCAACCAGAGTTTGATATTCTACCAACATTAGTGAGATCGCATTCACTTAATTTCACTTACGGCCATACCAGTCTGAAAATGCCTGATCTCGTCAGATCTCGGAAGCCATCCAGACTCGGGCCTGGTTAGTACTTGTATGGGAGACCAACTAGGAACCTCAGGTGCCGTAAGCTTTTGTTTATTTCTTTTTTGCATTATGATGTCATAATCAGACCACTTTTTTCCCTATCCAGAAGCGTCTTGTCTTTTGTCGCAACCAGAGTTTGATATTCTACCAACATTAACGAGATCGCATTCTCTTAGTTTCACTTACGGCCATACCAGTCTGAAAATGCCTGATCTCGTCAGATCTCGTAAGCCATCCAGACTTGGGCCTGGTTAGTACTTGTATGGGAGACCAACTAGGAACCTCAGGTGCCGTAAGCTTTTGTTTATTTCTTTTTTGCATTATGATGTCATAATCAGACCACTTTTTTCCCTATGGGAGACCAACTAGGAACCTCAGATGCCGTAAGCTTTTGTTTATTTCTTTTTTGCATTATGATGTCATAATCAGACCACTTTTTTCCCTATCCAGAAGCGTCTTGTCTTTTGTCGCAACCAGAGTTTGATATTCTACCAACATTAGCGAGATCGCATTCTCTTAGTTTCACTTACGGCCATACCAGTCTGAAAATGCCTGATCTCGTCAGATCTCGGAAGCAATCCAGACTTGGGCCTGGTTAGTACTTGTATGGGAGACCAACTTGGAACCTCAGGTGCCGTAAGCTTTTGTTTATTTCTTTTTTGCATTATGATGTCATAATCAGACCACTTTTTTCCCTATGGGAGACCAACTAGGAACCTCAGGTGCCGTAAGCTTTTGTTTATTTCTTTTTTGCATTATGATGTCATAATCAGACCACTTTTTTCCCTATCCAGAAGCGTCTTGTCTTTTGTCGCAACCAGAGTTTTATATTCTACCAACATTAGCGAGATCGCATTCTCTTAATTTCACTTACGGCCATACCAGTCTGAAAATGTCAGATCTCGGAAGCCATCCAGACTCGGGCCTGGTTAGTACTTGTATGGGAGACCAACTAGGAACCTCAGGTGCCGTAAGCTTTTGTTTATTTCTTTTTTGCATTATTATGTCATAATCAGACCACTTTTTTCCCTATGGGAGACCAACTAGGAACCTCAATTGCCGTAAGCTTTTGTTTATTTCTTTTTTGCATTATTATGTCATAATCAGACCACTTTTTTCCCTATGGGAGACCAACTAGGAACCTCAATTGCCGTAAGCTTTTGTTTATTTCTTTTTTGCATTATGATGTCATAATCAGACCACTTTTTTCCCTATCCAGAAGCGTCTTGTCTTTTGTCGCAACCAGAGTTTGATATTCTACCAACATTAGCGAGATCGCATTCTCTTAATTTCACTTACGGCCATACCAGTCTGAGAATGCCAGATCTCGGAAGCCATCCAGACTCGGGCCTGGTTAGTACTTGTATGGGAGACCAACTAGGAACCTCAGGTGCCGTAAGCTTTTGTTTATTTATTTTTTGCATTATGATGTCATAATCAGACCACTTTTTTCCCTATGGGAGGCCAACTAGGAACCTCAGGTGCCGTAAGCTTTTGTTTATTTCTTTTTTGCATTATGATGTCATAATCAGACCACTTTTTTCCCTATCCAGAAGCGTCTTGTCTTTTGTCGCAACCAGAGTTTGATATTCTACCAACATTAGCGAGAACGCATTCTCTTAATTTCACTTACTGCTATACCAGTCTGAAAATGCCTGATCTTGTCAAATCTCGGAAGCCATCCAGACTCGGGCCTGGTTAGTACTTGTATGGGAGACCAACTAGGAACCTCAGGTGCCGTAAGCTTTTGTTTATTTCTTTTTTGCATTATGATGTCATAATCAGACCACTTTTTTCCCTATCCAGAAGCGTCTTGTCTTTTGTCGCTACCAGAGTTTGATATTCTACCAACATTAGCGAGATCGCATTCTCTTAATTTCACTTACGGCTATAGCAGTCTGAAAATGCCTGATCTCGTCAGATCTCGGAAGCCATCCAGACTCGGGCCTGGTTAGTACTTGTATGGGAGACCAACTAGGAACCTCAGGTGCCGTAAGCTTTTGTTTATTTCTTTTTTGCATTATGATGTCATAATCAGACCACTTTTTTCCCTATCCAGAAGCATCTTGTCTTTTGTCGCAACCAGAGTTTGATATTCTACCAACATTAACGAGATCTCATTCTCTTAATTTCACTTACGGCCATACCAGTCTGAAAATTCCTGATCTCGTCAGATCTCGGAAGCCATCCATACTTGGGCCTGGTTAGTACTTGTATGGGAGACCAACTAGGAACCTCAGGTGCCGTAAGCTTTTGTTTATTTCTTTTTTGCATTATGATGTCATAATCAGACCATTTTTTTCCCTATCCAGAAGCGTCTTGTCTTTTGTCGCAACCAGAGTTTGATATTCTACCAACATTAGCGAGATCGCATTCTCTTAACTTCACTTACTGCTATACCAGTCTGAAAATGCCTGATCTCGTCAAATCTCGGAAGCTATCTAGACTCGGGCCTGGTTAGTACTTGTATGGGAGACCAACTAGGACCCTCAGGTGCCGTAAGCTTTTGTTTATTTCTTTTTTGCATTATGATGTCATAATCAGACCACTTTTTTCCCTATCCAGAAGCGTCTTGTCTTTTGTCGCAACCAAAGTTTGATATTCTACCAACATTAGCGAGATCGCATTCTCTTAATTTCACTTACGGCCATACCAGTCTGAAAATGCCTGATCTCGTCAGATCTCGGAAGCCATCCAGACTCGGGCCTGGTTAGTACTTGTATGGGAAACCAACTAGGAACCTCAGGTGCCGTAAGCTTTTGTTTATTTCTTTTTTGCATTATGATATCATAATCAGACCACTTTTTTCCCTATGGGAGACCAACTAGGAACCTCAGGTGCCGTAAGCTTTTGTTTATTTCTTTTTTGCATTATGATGTCATAATCAGACCACTTTTTTCCCTATCCAGAAGCGTCTTGTCTTTTGTCGCAACCAGAGTTTGATATTCTACACACATTAGCGAGATCGCATTCTCTTAATTTAACTTACGGCCATACCAGTCTGAAAATGCCTGATCTCGTCAGATCTCGGAAGCCATCCAGACTCGGGCCTGGTTAGTACTTGTATGGGAGACCAACTAGGAACCTCAGGTGCCGTAAGCTTTTGTTTATTTCTTTTTTGCATTATGATATCATAATCAGACGACTTTTTTCCCTATGGGAGACCAACTAGGAACCTCAGGTGCCGTAAGCTTTTGTTTATTTCTTTTTTGCATTATGATGTCATAATCAGACCACTTTTTTCCCTATCCAGAAGCGTCTTGTCTTTTGTCGCAACCAGAGTTTGATATTCTACCAACATTAGCGAGATCGCATTCTCTTAGTTTCACTTACGGCCATACCAGTCTGAAAATGCCTGATCTCGTCAGATCTCGGAAGCCATCCAGACTCGGGCCTGGTTAGTACTTGTATGGGAGACCAACTAGGAACCTCAGGTGCCGTAAGCTTTTGTTTATTTCTTTTTTGCATTATGATGTCATAATCAGACCACTTTTTTCCCTATGGGAGACCAACTAGGAACCTCAGGTGCCGTAAGCTTTTGTTTATTTCTTTTTTGCATTATGATGTCATAATCAGACCACTTTTTTCCCTATCCAGAAGCGTCTTGTCTTTTGTCGCAACCAGAGTTTGATATTCTACCAACATTAGCGAGATCGCATTCACTTAATTTCACTTACGGCCATACCAGTCTGAAAATGCCTGATCTCGTCAGATCTCGGAAGCCATCCAGACTCGGGCCTGGTTAGTACTTGTATGGGAGACCAACTAGGAACCTCAGGTGCCGTAAGCTTTTGTTTATTTCTTTTTTGCATTATGATGTCATAATCAGACCACTTTTTTCCCTATGGGAGACCAACTAGGAACCTCAGGTGCCGTAAGCTTTTGTTTATTTCTTTTTTGCATTATGATGTCATAATCAGACCACTTTTTTCCCTATCCAGAAGCGTCTTGTCTTTTGTCGCAACCAGAGTTTGCTATTCTACCAACATTAGCGATATCGCATTCTCTTAATTTCACTTACGGCCATACCAGTCTGAAAATGCCTGATCTCGTCAGATCTCGGAAGCCATCCAGACTCGGGCCTGGTTAGTACTTGTATGGGAGATCAACTAGGAACCTCAGGTGCCGTAAGCTTTTGTTTATTTCTTTTTTGCATTATGATGTCATAATCAGACCACTTTTTTCCCTATCCAGAAGCGTCTTGTCTTTTGTCGCAACCAGAGTTTGATATTCTACCAACATTAGCGAGATCGCATTCTCTTAGTTTCACTTACGGCCATACTAGTCTGAAAATGCCTGATCTCGTCAGATCTCGGACGCCATCCAGACTCGGGCCTGGTTAGTACTTGTATGGGAGACCAACTAGGAACCTCAGGTGCCGTAAGCTTTTGTTTATTTCTTTTTTGCATTATGATGTCATAATCAGACCACTTTTTTCCCTATGGGAGACCAACTAGGAACCTCAGGTGCCGTAAGCTTTTGTTTATTTCTTTTTTGCATTATGATGTCATAATCAGACCACTTTTTTCCCTATCCAGAAGCGTCTTGTCTTTTGTCGCAACCAGAGTTTGATATTCTACCAACATAAGTGAGATCGCATTCTCTTAATTTCACTTACGGCCATACCAGTCTGAAAATGCCTGATCTCGTTAGATCTCGGAAGCCATTCATACTCGGCCCTGGTTAGTACTTGTATGGGAGACCAACTAGGAACCTCAGGTGCCGTAAGCTTTTGTTTATTTCTTTTTTGCATTATGATGTCATAATCAGACCACTTTTTTCCCTATGGGAGACCAACTAGGAACCTCAGGTGCCGTAAGCTTTTGTTTATTTCTTTTTTGCATTATGATGTCATAATCAGACCACTTTTTTCCCTATCCAGAAGCGTCTTGTCTTTTGTCGCAACCAGAGTTTGATATTCTACCAACATTAGCGAGATCGCATTCTCTTAGTTTCACTTACGGCCATACCAGTCTGAAAATGCCTGATCTCGTCAGATCTCGGAAGCCATCCAGACTCAGGCCTGGTTAGTACTTGTATGGGAGACCAACTAGGAACCTCAGGTGCCGTAAGCTTTTGTTTATTTCTTTTTTGCATTATGATGTCATAATCAGACCACGTTTTTCCCTATGGGAGACCAACTAGGAACCTCAGGTGCCGTAAGCTTTTGTTTATTTCTTTTTTGCATTATGATGTCATAATCAGACCACTTTTTTCCCTATCCAGAAGCGTCTTGTCTTTTGTCGCAACCAGAGTTTGATATTCTACCAACATTAGCGAGATCGCATTCTCTGAATTTCACTTACGGCCATATCAGTCTGAAAATGCCTGATCTCGTCAAATCTCGGAAGCCATCCAGACTCGGGCCTGGTTAGTACTTGTATGGGAGACCAACTAGGAACCTCAGGTGCCGTAAGCTTTTGTTTATTTCTTTTTTGCATTATGATGTCATAATCAGACCACTTTTTTCCCTATGGGAGACCAACTAGGAACCTCAGGTGCCGTAAGCTTTTGTTTATTTCTTTTTTGCATTATGATGTCATAATCAGACCACTTTTTTCCCTATCCAGAAGCGTCTTGTCTTTTGTCGCAACCAGAGTTTGATATTCTACCAACATAAGTGAGATCGCATTCTCTTAATTTCACTTACGGCCATACCAGTCTGAAAATGCCTGATCTCGTTAGATCTCGGAAGCCATTCAGACTCGGGCCTGGTTAGTACTTGTATGGGAGACCAACTAGGAACCTCAGGTGCCGTAAGCTTTTGTTTATTTCTTTTTTGCATTATGATGTCATAATCAGACCACTTTTTTCCCTATGGGAGACCAACTAGGAACCTCAGGTGCCGTAAGCTTTTGTTTATTTCTTTTTTGCATTATGATGTCATAATCAGACCACTTTTTTCCCTATCCAGAAGCGTCTTGTCTTTTGTCGCAACCAGAGTTTGATATTCTACCAACATTAGCGAGATCGCATTCTCTTAGTTTCACTTACGGCCATACCAGTCTGAAAATGCCTGATCTCGTCAGATCTCGGAAGCCATCCAGACTCAGGCCTGGTTAGTACTTGTATGGGAGACCAACTAGGAACCTCAGGTGCCGTAAGCTTTTGTTTATTTCTTTTTTGCATTATGATGTCATAATCAGACCACGTTTTTCCCTATGGGAGACCAACTAGGAACCTCAGGTGCCGTAAGCTTTTGTTTATTTCTTTTTTGCATTATGATGTCATAATCAGACCACTTTTTTCCCTATCCAGAAGCGTCTTGTCTTTTGTCGCAACCAGAGTTTGATATTCTACCAACATTAGCGAGATCGCATTCTCTGAATTTCACTTACGGCCATATCAGTCTGAAAATGCCTGATCTCGTCAAATCTCGGAAGCCATCCAGACTCGGGCCTGGTTAGTACTTGTATGGGAGACCAACTAGGAACCTCATGTGCCGTAAGCTTTTGTTTATTTATTTTTTGCATTATGATGTCATAATCAGACCACTTTTTTCCCTATCCAGAAGCGTCTTGTCTTTTGTCGCAACCAGAGTTTGATATTCTACCAACATTAGCGAGATCGCATTCACTTAATTTCACTTACGGCCATACCAGTCTGAAAATGCCTGATCTCGTCAGATCTCGGAAGCCATCCAGACTCGGGACTGGTTAGTACTTGTATGGGAGACCAACTAGGAACCTCAGGTGCCGTAAGCTTTTGTTTATTTCTTTTTTGCATTATGATGTCATAATCAGACCACTTTTTTCCCTATGGGAGACCAACTAGGAACCTCAGGTGCCGTAAGCTTTTGTTTATTTCTTTTTTGCATTATGATGTCATAATCAGACCACTTTTTTCCCTATCCAGAAGCGTCTTGTCTTTTGTCGCAACCAGAGTTTCATATTCTACCAACATTAGCGAGATCACATTCTCTTAATTTCACTTACGGTCATACCAGTCTGAAAATGCCTGATCTCGTCAGATGTCGGAAGCCATCCAGACTTGGGCCTGGTTAGTACTTGTATGGGAGACCAACTAGGAACCTCAGGTGCCGTAAGCTTTTGTTTATTTCTTTTTTGCATTATGATGTCATAATCAGACCACTTTTTTCCCTATGGGAGACCAACTAGGAACCTCAGGTGCCGTAAGCTTTTGTTTATTTCTTTTTTGCATTATGATGTCATAATCAGACCACTTTTTTCCCTATCCAGAAGCGTCTTGTCTTTTGTCGCAACCAGAGTTTGATATTCTACCAACATTAGCGAGATCGCATTCTCTGAATTTCACTTACGGCCATATCAGTCTGAAAATGCCTGATCTCGTCAAATCTCGGAAGCCATCCAGACTCGGGCCTGGTTAGTACTTGTATGGGAGACCAACTAGGAACCTCAGGTGCCGTAAGCTTTTGTTTATTTCTTTTTTGCATTATGATGTCATAATCAGACCACTTTTTTCCCTATGGGAGACCAACTAGGAACCTCAGGTGCCGTAAGCTTTTGTTTATTTCTTTTTTGCATTATGATGTCATAATCAGACCACTTTTTTCCCTATCCAGAAGCGTCTTGTCTTTTGTCGCAACCAGAGTTTGATATTCTACCAACATAAGTGAGATCGCATTCTCTTAATTTCACTTACGGCCATACCAGTCTGAAAATGCCTGATCTCGTTAGATCTCGGAAGCCATTCAGACTCGGGCCTGGTTAGTACTTGTATGGGAGACCAACTAGGAACCTCAGGTGCCGTAAGCTTTTGTTTATTTCTTTTTTGCATTATGATGTCATAATCAGACCACTTTTTTCCCTATGGGAGACCAACTAGGAACCTCAGGTGCCGTAAGCTTTTGTTTATTTCTTTTTTGCATTATGATGTCATAATCAGACCACTTTTTTCCCTATCCAGAAGCGTCTTGTCTTTTGTCGCAACCAGAGTTTGATATTCTACCAACATTAGCGAGATCGCATTCTCTTAGTTTCACTTACGGCCATACCAGTCTGAAAATGCCTGATCTCGTCAGATCTCGGAAGCCATCCAGACTCAGGCCTGGTTAGTACTTGTATGGGAGACCAACTAGGAACCTCAGGTGCCGTAAGCTTTTGTTTATTTCTTTTTTGCATTATGATGTCATAATCAGACCACGTTTTTCCCTATGGGAGACCAACTAGGAACCTCAGGTGCCGTAAGCTTTTGTTTATTTCTTTTTTGCATTATGATGTCATAATCAGACCACTTTTTTCCCTATCCAGAAGCGTCTTGTCTTTTGTCGCAACCAGAGTTTGATATTCTACCAACATTAGCGAGATCGCATTCTCTGATTTTCACTTACGGCCATATCAGTCTGAAAATGCCTGATCTCGTCAAATCTCGGAAGCCATCCAGACTCGGGCCTGGTTAGTACTTGTATGGGAGACCAACTAGGAACCTCAGGTGCCGTAAGCTTTTGTTTATTTATTTTTTGCATTATGATGTCATAATCAGACCACTTTTTTCCCTATCCAGAAGCGTCTTGTCTTTTGTCGCAACCAGAGTTTGATATTCTACCAACATTAGCGAGATCGCATTCACTTAATTTCACTTACGGCCATACCAGTCTGAAAATGCCTGATCTCGTCAGATCTCGGAAGCCATCCAGACTCGGGACTGGTTAGTACTTGTATGGGAGACCAACTAGGAACCTCAGGTGCCGTAAGCTTTTGTTTATTTCTTTTTTGCATTATGATGTCATAATCAGACCACTTTTTTCCCTATGGGAGACCAACTAGGAACCTCAGGTGCCGTAAGCTTTTGTTTATTTCTTTTTTGCATTATGATGTCATAATCAGACCACTTTTTTCCCTATCCAGAAGCGTCTTGTCTTTTGTCGCAACCAGAGTTTCATATTCTACCAACATTAGCGAGATCACATTCTCTTAATTTCACTTACGGCCATACCAGTCTGAAAATGCCTGATCTCGTCAGATGTCGGAAGCCATCCAGACTTGGGCCTGGTTAGTACTTGTATGGGAGACCAACTAGGAACCTCAGGTGCCGTAAGCTTTTGTTTATTTCTTTTTTGCATTATGATGTCATAATCAGACCACTTTTTTCCCTATGGGAGACCAACTAGGAACCTCAGGTGCCGTAAGCTTTTGTTTATTTCTTTTTTGCATTATGATGTCCTAATCAGACCACTTTTTTCCCTATCCAGAAGCGTCTTGTCTTTTGTCGCAACCAGAGTTTGATATTCTACCAACATTAGCGAGATCGCATTCTCTTAATTTCACTTACGGCTATACCAGTCTGAAAATGCTTGATCTCATCAGATCTCGGAAGCCATCCAGACTCGGGCCTGGTTAGTACTTGTATGGGAGACCAACTAGGAACCTCAGGTGCAGTAAGCTTTTGTTTATTTCTTTTTTGCATTATGATGTCATAATCAGACCACTTTTTTCCCTATCCAGAAGCGTCTTGTCTTTTGTCGCAACCAGAGTTTGATATTCTACCAACATTAGTGAGATCACATTCTCTTAATTTCCCTTACGGCCATACCAGTCTGAAAATGCCTGATCTCGTCAGATCTCGGAAGCCATCCAGACTCGGGCCTGGTTAGTACTTGTATGGGAGACCAACTAGGAACCTCAGGTGCCGTAAGCTTTTGTTTGTTTCTTTTTTGCATTATGATGTCATAATCAGACCACTTTTTTCCCTATCCAGAAGCGTCTTGTCTTTTGTCGCAACCAGAGTTTGATATTCTACCAACATTAGCGAGATCGCATTCTCTTAGTTTCACTTACGGCCATACCAGTCTGAAAATGCCTGATCTCGTCAGATCTCGGAAGCCATCCAGACTCAGGCCTGGTTAGTACTTGTATGGGAGACCAACTAGGAACCTCAGGTGCCGTAAGCTTTTGTTTATTTCTTTTTTGCATTATGATGTCATAATCAGACCACGTTTTTCCCTATGGGAGACCAACTAGGAACCTCAGGTGCCGTAAGCTTTTGTTTATTTCTTTTTTGCATTATGATGTCATAATCAGACCACTTTTTTCCCTATCCAGAAGCGTCTTGTCTTTTGTCGCAACCAGAGTTTGATATTCTACCAACATTAGCGAGATCGCATTCTCTGAATTTCACTTACGGCCATATCAGTCTGAAAATGCCTGATCTCGTCAAATCTCGGAAGCCATCCAGACTCGGGCCTGGTTAGTACTTGTATGGGAGACCAACTAGGAACCTCAGGTGCCGTAAGCTTTTGTTTATTTATTTTTTGCATTATGATGTCATAATCAGACCACTTTTTTCCCTATCCAGAAGCGTCTTGTCTTTTGTCGCAACCAGAGTTTGATATTCTACCAACATTAGTGAGATCACATTCTCTTAATTTCTCTTAATTTCTCTTAATTTCTCTTAATTTCTCTTAATTTCCCTTACGGCCATACCAGTCTGAAAATGCCTGATCTCGTCAGATCTCGGAAGCCATCCAGACTCGGGCTTGGTTAGTACTTGTATGGGAGACCAACTAGGAACCTCAGGTGCCGTAAGCTTTTGTTTATTTCTTTTTTGCATTATGATGTCATAATCAGACCACTTTTTTCCCTATCCAGAAGCGTCTTGTCTTTTGTCGCAACCAGAGTTTGATATTCTACCAACATTAGCGAGATCGCATTCTCTTAGTTTCACTTACGGCCATACCAGTCTGAAAATGCCTGATCTCGTCAGATCTTGGAAGCCATCCAGACTCAGGCCTGGTTAGTACTTGTATGGGAGACCAACTAGGAACCTCAGGTGCCGTAAGCTTTTGTTTATTTCTTTTTTGCATTATGATGTCATAATCAGACCACGTTTTTCCCTATGGGAGACCAACTAGGAACCTCAGGTGCCGTAAGCTTTTGTTTATTTCTTTTTTGCATTATGATGTCATAATCAGACCACTTTTTTCCCTATCCAGAAGCGTCTTGTCTTTTGTCGCAACCAGAGTTTGATATTCTACCAACATTAGCGAGATCGCATTCTCTGAATTTCACTTACGGCCATATCAGTCTGAAAATGCCTGATCTCGTCAAATCTCGGAAGCCATCCAGACTCGGGCCTGGTTAGTGCTTGTATGGGAGACCAACTAGGAACCTCAGGTGCCGTAAGCTTTTGTTTATTTCTTTTTTGCATTATGATGTCATAATCAGACCACTTTTTTCCCTATGGGAGACCAACTAGGAACCTCAGGTGCCGTAAGCTTTTGTTTATTTCTTTTTTGCATTATGATGTCATAATCAGACCACTTTTTTCCCTATCCAGAAGCGTCTTGTCTTTTGTCGCAACCAGAGTTTGATATTCTACCAACATAAGTGAGATCGCATTCTCTCAATTTCACTTACGGTCATACCAGTCTGAAAATGCCTGATCTCGTTAGATCTCGGAAGCCATTCAGACTCGGGCCTGGTTAGTACTTGTATGGGAGACCAACTAGGAACCTCAGGTGCCGTAAGCTTTTGTTTATTTCTTTTTTGCATTATGATGTCATAATCAGACCACTTTTTTCCCTATGGGAGACCAACTAGGAACCTCAGGTGCCGTAAGCTTTTGTTTATTTCTTTTTTGCATTATGATGTCATAATCAGACCACTTTTTTCCCTATCCAGAAGCGTCTTGTCTTTTGTCGCAACCAGAGTTTGATATTCTACCAACATTAGCGAGATCGCATTCTCTTAGTTTCACTTACGGCCATACCAGTCTGAAAATGCCTGATCTCGTCAGATCTCGGAAGCCATCCAGACTCAGGCCTGGTTAGTACTTGTATGGGAGACCAACTAGGAACCTCAGGTGCCGTAAGCTTTTGTTTATTTCTTTTTTGCATTATGATGTCATAATCAGACCACGTTTTTCCCTATGGGAGACCAACTAGGAACCTCAGGTGCCGTAAGCTTTTGTTTATTTCTTTTTTGCATTATGATGTCATAATCAGACCACTTTTTTCCCTATCCAGAAGCGTCTTGTCTTTTGTCGCAACCAGAGTTTGATATTCTACCAACATTAGCGAGATCGCATTCTCTGAATTTCACTTACGGCCATATCAGTCTGAAAATGCCTGATCTCGTCAAATCTCGGAAGCCATCCAGACTCGGGCCTGGTTAGTACTTGTATGGGAGACCAACTAGGAACCTCAGGTGCCGTAAGCTTTTGTTTATTTATTTTTTGCATTATGATGTCATAATCAGACCACTTTTTTCCCTATCCAGAAGCGTCTTGTCTTTTGTCGCAACCAGAGTTTGATATTCTACCAACATTAGCGAGATCGCATTCACTTAATTTCACTTACGGCCATACCAGTCTGAAAATGCCTGATCTCGTCAGATCTCGGAAGCCATCCAGACTCGGGCCTGGTTAGTACTTGTATGGGAGACCAACTAGGAACCTCAGGTGCCGTAAGCTTTTGTTTATTTCTTTTTTGCATTATGATGTCATAATCAGACCACTTTTTTCCCTATGGGAGACCAACTAGGAACCTCAGGTGCCGTAAGCTTTTGTTTATTTCTTTTTTGCATTATGATGTCATAATCAGACCACTTTTTTCCCTATCCAGAAGCGTCTTGTCTTTTGTCGCAACCAGAGTTTCATATTCTACCAACATTAGCGAGATCACATTCTCTTAATTTCACTTACGGCCATACCAGTCTGAAAATGCCTGATCTCGTCAGATGTCGGAAGCCATCCAGACTTGGGCCTGGTTAGTACTTGTATGGGAGACCAACTAGGAACCTCAGGTGCCGTAAGCTTTTGTTTATTTCTTTTTTGCATTATGATGTCATAATCAGACCACTTTTTTCCCTATGGGAGACCAACTAGGAACCTCAGGTGCCGTAAGCTTTTGTTTATTTCTTTTTTGCATTATGATGTCCTAATCAGACCACTTTTTTCCCTATCCAGAAGCGTCTTGTCTTTTGTCGCAACCAGAGTTTGATATTCTACCAACATTAGCGAGATCGCATTCTCTTAATTTCACTTACGGCTATACCAGTCTGAAAATGCTTGATCTCATCAGATCTCGGAAGCCATCCAGACTCGGGCCTGGTTAGTACTTGTATGGGAGACCAACTAGGAACCTCAGGTGCAGTAAGCTTTTGTTTATTTCTTTTTTGCATTATGATGTCATAATCAGACCACTTTTTTCCCTATCCAGAAGCGTCTTGTCTTTTGTCGCAACCAGAGTTTGATATTCTACCAACATTAGTGAGATCACATTCTCTTAATTTCCCTTACGGCCATACCAGTCTGAAAATGCCTGATCTCGTCAGATCTCGGAAGCCATCCAGACTCGGGCTTGGTTAGTACTTGTATGGGAGACCAACTAGGAACCTCAGGTGCCGTAAGCTTTTGTTTATTTCTTTTTTGCATTATGATGTCATAATCAGACCACTTTTTTCCCTATCCAGAAGCGTCTTGTCTTTTGTCGCAACCAGAGTTTGATATTCTACCAACATTAGCGAGATCGCATTCTCTTAATTTCACTTACGGCCATACCAGTCTGAAAATGCCTGATCTCGTCAGATCTCGGAAGCCATCCAGACTCGGGCCTGGTTAGTACTTGTATGGGAGACCAACTAGGAACCTCAGGTGCCGTAAGCTTTTGTTTGTTTCTTTTTTGCATTATGATGTCATAATCAGACCACTTTTTTCCCTATCCAGAAGCGTCTTGTCTTTTGTCGCAACCAGAGTTTGATATTCTACCAACATTAGCGAGATCGCATTCTCTTAGTTTCACTTACGGCCATACCAGTCTGAAAATGCCTGATCTCGTCAGATCTCGGAAGCCATCCAGACTCAGGCCTGGTTAGTACTTGTATGGGAGACCAACTAGGAACCTCAGGTGCCGTAAGCTTTTGTTTATTTCTTTTTTGCATTATGATGTCATAATCAGACCACGTTTTTCCCTATGGGAGACCAACTAGGAACCTCAGGTGCCGTAAGCTTTTGTTTATTTCTTTTTTGCATTATGATGTCATAATCAGACCACTTTTTTCCCTATCCAGAAGCGTCTTGTCTTTTGTCGCAACCAGAGTTTGATATTCTACCAACATTAGCGAGATCGCATTCTCTGAATTTCACTTACGGCCATATCAGTCTGAAAATGCCTGATCTCGTCAAATCTCGGAAGCCATCCAGACTCGGGCCTGGTTAGTACTTGTATGGGAGACCAACTAGGAACCTCAGGTGCCGTAAGCTTTTGTTTATTTATTTTTTGCATTATGATGTCATAATCAGACCACTTTTTTCCCTATCCAGAAGCGTCTTGTCTTTTGTCGCAACCAGAGTTTGATATTCTACCAACATTAGTGAGATCACATTCTCTTAATTTCTCTTAATTTCTCTTAATTTCTCTTAATTTCTCTTAATTTCTCTTAATTTCTCTTAATTTCTCTTAATTTCTCTTAATTTCTCTTAATTTCCCTTACGGCCATACCAGTCTGAAAATGCCTGATCTCGTCAGATCTCGGAAGCCATCCAGACTCGGGCTTGGTTAGTACTTGTATGGGAGACCAACTAGGAACCTCAGGTGCCGTAAGCTTTTGTTTATTTCTTTTTTGCATTATGATGTCATAATCAGACCACTTTTTTCCCTATCCAGAAGCGTCTTGTCTTTTGTCGCAACCAGAGTTTGATATTCTACCAACATTAGCGAGATCGCATTCTCTTAATTTCACTTACGGCCATACCAGTCTGAAAATGCCTGATCTCGTCAGATCTCGGAAGCCATCCAGACTCGGGCCTGGTTAGTACTTGTATGGGAGACCAACTAGGAACCTCAGGTGCCGTAAGCTTTTGTTTATTTCTTTTTTGCATTATGATGTCATAATCAGACCACTTTTTTCCCTATCCAGAAGCGTCTTGTCTTTTGTCGCAACCAGAGTTTGATATTCTACCAACATTAGTGAGATCACATTCTCTTAATTTCTCTTAATTTCTCTTAATTTCTCTTAATTTCTCTTAATTTCTCTTAATTTCTCTTAATTTCTCTTAATTTCTCTTAATTTCCCTTACGGCCATACCAGTCTGAAAATGCCTGATCTCGTCAGATCTCGGAAGCCATCCAGACTCGGGCTTGGTTAGTACTTGTATGGGAGACCAACTAGGAACCTCAGGTGCCGTAAGCTTTTGTTTATTTCTTTTTTGCATTATGATGTCATAATCAGACCACTTTTTTCCCTATCCAGAAGCGTCTTGTCTTTTGTCGCAACCAGAGTTTGATATTCTACCAACATTAGCGAGATCGCATTCTCTTAACTTCACTTACGGCCATACCAGTCTGAAAATGCCTGATCTCGTCAGATCTCGGAAGCCATCCATACTCGGGCCTGGTTAGTAATTGTATGGGAGACCAACTAGGAACCTCAGGTGCCGTAAGCTTTTGTTTATTTCTTTTTTGCATTATGATGTCATAATCAGACCACTTTTTTCCCTATCCAGAAGCGTCTTGTCTTTTGTCGCAACCAGAGTTTGATATTCTACCAACATTAGCGAGATCGCATTCTCTTAATTTCACTTACGGCCATACCAGTCTGAAAATGCCTGATCTCGTCAGATCTCGGAAGCCATCCAGACTCGGGCCTGGTTAGTACTTGTATGGGAGACCAACTAGGAAACTCAGGTGCAGTAAGCTTTTGTTTATTTCTTTTTTGCATTATGATGTCATAATCAGACCACTTTTTTCCCTATCCAGAAGCGTCTTGTCTTTTGTCGCAACCAGAGTTTGATATTCTACCAACATTAGTGAGATCACATTCTCTTAATTTCTCTTAATTTCTCTTAATTTCTCTTAATTTCTCTTAATTTCTCTTAATTTCTCTTAATTTCTCTTAATTTCCCTTACGGCCATACCAGTCTGAAAATGCCTGATCTCATCAGATCTCGGAAGCCATCCAGACTCGGGCTTGGTTAGTACTTGTATGGGAGACCAACTAGGAACCTCAGGTGCCGTAAGCTTTTGTTTATTTCTTTTTTGCATTATGATGTCATAATCAGACCACTTTTTTCCCTATCCAGAAGCGTCTTGTCTTTTGTCGCAACCAGAGTTTGATATTCTACCAACATTAGCGAGATCGCATTCTCTTAATTTCACTTACGGCCATACCAGTCTGAAAATGCCTGATCTCGTCAGATCTCGGAAGCCATCCAGACTCGGGCCTGGTTAGTACTTGTATGGGAGACCAACTAGGAACCTCAGGTGCCGTAAGCTTTTGTTTATTTCTTTTTTGCATTATGATGTCATAATCAGACCACTTTTTTCCCTATCCAGAAGCGTCTTGTCTTTTGTCGCAACCAGAGTTTGATATTCTACCAACATTAGCGAGATCGCATTCTCTTAATTTCACTTACGGCCATACCAGTCTGAAAATGCCTGATCTCATCAGATCTCGGAAGCCATCCAGCCTCGGGCCTGGTTAGTACTTGTATGGGAGACCAACTAGGAACCTCAGGTGCCATAAGCTTTTGTTTATTTCTTTTTTGCATTATGATGTCATAATCAGACCACTTTTTTCCCTATCCAGAAGCGTCTTGTCTTTTGTCGCAACCAGAGTTTGATATTCTACCAACATTAGCGAGATCACATTCTCTTAATTTCCCTTATGGCCATACCAGTCTGAAAATGCCTGATCTCGTCAGATCTCGGAAGCCATCCAGACTCGGGCCTGGTTAGTAATTGTATGGGAGACCAACTAGGAACCTCAGGTGCCGTAAGCTTTTGTTTATTTCTTTTTTGCATTATGATGTCATAATCAGACCACTTTTTTCCCTATCCAGAAGCGTCTTGTCTTTTGTCGCAACCAGAGTTTGATATTCTACCAACATTAGCGAGATCGCATTCTCTTAATTTCATTTACGGCCATACCAGTCTGAAAATGCCTGATCTCGTCAGATCTCGGAAGCCATCCAGACTCGGGCCTGGTTAGTACTTGTATGGGAGACCAACTAGGAACCTCAGGTGCCGTAAGCTTTTGTTTATTTCTTTTTTGCATTATGATGTCATAATCAGACCACTTTTTTCCCTATCCAGAAGCGTCTTGTCTTTTGTCGCAACCAGAGTTTGATATTCTACCAACATTAGCGAGATCGCATTCTCTTAATTTCATTTACGGCCATTCCAGTCTGAAAATGCCTGATCTCGTCAGATCTCGGAAGCCATCCAGACTCAGGCCTGGTTAGTACTTGTATGGGAGACCAACTAGGAACCTCAGGTGCCGCAAGCTTTTGTTTATTTCTTTTTTGCATTATGATGTCATAATCAGACCACTTTTTTCCCTATCCAGAAGCGTCTTGTCTTTTGTCGCAACCAGAGTTTGATATTCTACCAACATTAGTGAGATCACATTCTCTTAATTTCACTTACGGCCATACCAGTCTGAAAATGCCTGATCTCGTCAGATCTCGGAAGCCTTCCAGACTCGGGCTTGGTTAGTACTTGTATGGGAGACCAACTAGGAACCTCAGGTGCCGTAAGCTTTTGTTTATTTCTTTTTTGCATTATGATGTCATAATCAGACCACTTTTTTCCCTATCCAGAAGCGTCTTGTCTTTTGTCGCAACCAGAGTTTGATATTCTACCAACATTAGCGAGATCGCATTCTCTGAATTTCACTTACGGCCATACCAGTCTGAAAATGCCTGATCTCGTCAGATCTCGGAAGCCATCCAGACTCGGGCCTGGTTAGTACTTGTATGGGAGACCAACTAGGAACCTCAGGTGCCGTAAGCTTTTGTTTATTTCTTTTTTGCATTATGATGTCATAATCAGACCACTTTTTTCCCTATCCAGAAGCGTCTTGTCTTTTGTCGCAACCAGAGTTTGATATTCTACCAACATTAGCGAGAACGTATTTTCTTAATTTCACTTAAGGCCATACCAGTCTGAAAATGCCTGATCTCGTCATATCTCGGAAGCCATCCAGACTTGGGCCTGGTTAGTACTTGTATGGGAGACCAACTAGGATCCTCAGGTGCCGTAAGCTTTTGTTTATTTCTTTTTTGCATTATGATGTCATAATCAGACCACTTGTTTCCCTATGGGAGACCAACTAGGAACCTCAGGTGCCGTAAGCTTTTGTTTATTTCTTTTTTGCATTATGATGTCATAATCAGACCACTTTTTTCCCTATCCAGAAGCGTCTTGTCTTTTGTCGCAACCAGAGTTTGATATTCTACCAACATTAGCGAGAACGCATTCTCTTAATTTCACTTAAGGCCATACCAGTCTGAAAATGCCTGATCTCGTCAGATCTTGGAAGCCATCCAGACTCGGGCCTGGTTAGTACTTGTATGGGAGACCAACTAGGAACCTCAGGTGCCGTAAGCTTTTGTTTATTTCTTTTTTGCATTATGATGTCATAATCAGACCACTTTTTTCCCTATCCAGAAGCGTCTTGTCTTTTGTCGCAACCAGAGTTTGATATTCTACCAACATTAGCGAGATCGCATTCTCTTAATTTTACTTACGGCCATACCAGTCTGAAAATGCCTGATCTCGTCAGATTTCGGAAGCCATCCAGACTCGGGCCTGGTTAGTACTTGTATGGGAGACCAACTAGGAACCTCAGGTGCCGTAAGCTTTTGTTTATTTCTTTTTTGCATTATGATGTCATAATCAGTCCACTTTTTTCCCTATCCAGAAGCATCTTGTCTTTTGTCGCAACCAGAGTTTGATATTCTACCAACATTAGCGAGATCGCATTCTCTTAATTTCACTTACGGCCATACCAGTCTGAAAATGCCTAATCTCGTCAGATCTCGGAAGCCATCCAGACTCGGGCCTGGTTAGTACTTGTATGGGAGACCAACTAGGAACCTCAGGTGCCGTAAGCTTTTGTTTATTTCTTTTTTGCATTATGATGTCATAATCAGACCACTTTTTTCCCTATGGGAGACCAACTAGGAACCTCAGGTGCCGTAAGCTTTTGTTTATTTCTTTTTTGCATTATGATGTCATAATTAGACCACTTTTTTCCCTATACAGAAGCGTCTTGTCTTTTGTCGCAACCAGAGTTTGATATTCTACCAACATTAGCGAGAACGCATTCTCTTAATTTCACTTAAGGCCATACCAGTCTGAAAATGCCAGATCTCGGAAGCCATCCAGACTCGGGCCTGGTTAGTACTTGTATGGGAGACCAACTAGGAACCTCAGGTGCCGTAAGCTTTTGTTTATTTCTTTTTTGCATTATGATGTCATAATCAGACCACTTTTTTCCCTATGGGAGACCAACTAGGAACCTCAGGTGCCGTAAGCTTTTGTTTATTTCTTTTTTGCATTATGATGTCATAATCAGACCACTTTTTTCCCTATCCAGAAGCGTCTTGTCTTTTGTCGCAACCAGAGTTTGATATTCTACCAACATTAGCGAGAACGTATTCTCTTAATTTCACTTAAGGCCATACCAGTCTGAAAATGCCTGATCTCGTCAGATCTCGGAAGCCATCCAGACTCGGGCCTGGTTAGTACTTGTATGGGAGACCAACTAGGAACCTCAGGTGCCGTAAGCTTTTGTTTATTTCTTTTTTGCATTATGATGTCATAATCAGACCACTTTTTTCCCTATGGGAGACCAACTAGGAACCTCAGGTGCCGTAAGCTTTTGTTTATTTCTTTTTTGCATTATGATGTCATAATCAGACCACTTTTTTCCCTATCCAGAAGCGTCTTGTCTTTTGTCGCAACCAGAGTTTGATATTCTACCAACATTAGCGAGAACGCATTCTCTTAATTTCACTTAAGGCCATACCAGTCTGAAAATGCCTGATCTCGTCAGATCTCGGAAGCCATCCAGACTCGGGCCTGGTTAGTACTTGTATGGGAGACCAATTAGGAACCTCAGGTGCCGTAAGCTTTAGTTTATTTCTTTTTTGCATTATGATGTCATAATCAGACCACTTTTTTCCCTATCCAGAAGCGTCTTGTCTTTTGTCGCAACCAGAGTTTGATATTCTACCAACATTAGCGAGATCGCATTCTCTTAATTTCACTTACGGCCATACCAGTCTGAAAATGCCTGATCTCGTCAGATCTCGGAAGCCATCCAGACTCGGGCCTGGTTAGTACTTGTATGGGAGACCAACTAGGAACCTCAGGTGCCCTATGCTTTTGTTTATTTCTTTTTTGCATTATGATGTCATAATCAGACCACTTTTTTCCCTATCCAGAAGCGTCTTGTCTTTTGTCGCAACCAGAGTTTGATATTCTACCAACATTAGCGAGATTGCATTCTCTTAATTTCATTTACGGCCATTCCAGTCTGAAAATGCCTGATCTCGTCAGATCTCGGAAGCCATCCAGACTCGGGCCTGGTTAGTACTTGTATGGGAGACCAACTAGGAACCTCAGGTGCTGTAAGCTGTTGTTTATTTCTTTTTTGCATTATGATGTCATAATCAGACCACTTTTTTCCCTATGGGAGACCAACTTGGAACCTCAGGTGCCGTAAGCTTTTGTTTATTTCTTTTTTGCATTATGATGTCATAATCAGACCACTTTTTTCCCTATCCAGAAGCGTCTTGTCTTTTGTCGCAACCAGAGTTTGATATTCTACCAACATTAGCGAGATCGCATTCTCTTAATTTCACTTACGGCCATACCAGTCTGAAAATGCCTGATCTCGTCAGATCTCGGAAGCCATCCAGACTCGGGCCTGGTTAGTACTTGTATGGGAGACAAACTAGGAACCACAGGTGCCGTAAGCTTTTGTTTATTTCTTTTTTGCATTATGATGTCATAATCAGACCACTTTTTTCCCTATGGGAGACCAACTAGGAACCTCAGGTGCCGTAAGCTTTTGTTTATTTATTTTTTGCATTATGATGTCATAATCAGACCACTTTTTTCCCTATCCAGAAGCGTCTTGTCTTTTGTCGCAACCAGAGTTTGATATTCTACCAACATTAGCGAGAACGTATTTTCTTAATTTCACTTAAGGCCATACCAGTCTGAAAATGCCTGATCTCGTCATATCTCGGAAGCCATCCAGACTTGGGCCTGGTTAGTACTTGTATGGGAGACCAACTAGGATCCTCAGGTGCCGTAAGCTTTTGTTTATTTCTTTTTTGCATTATGATGTCATAATCAGACCACTTGTTTCCCTATGGGAGACCAACTAGGAACCTCAGGTGCCGTAAGCTTTTGTTTATTTCTTTTTTGCATTATGATGTCATAATCAGACCACTTTTTTCCCTATCCAGAAGCGTCTTGTCTTTTGTCGCAACCAGAGTTTGATATTCTACCAACATTAGCGAGAACGCATTCTCTTAATTTCACTTAAGGCCATACCAGTCTGAAAATGCCTGATCTCGTCAGATCTCGTAAGCCATCCAGACTCGGGCCTGGTTAGTACTTGTATGGGAGACCAATTAGGAACCTCAGGTGCCGTAAGCTTTAGTTTATTTCTTTTTTGCATTATGATGTCATAATCAGACCACTTTTTTCCCTATCCAGAAGCGTTTTGTCTTTTGTCGCAACCAGAGTTTGATATTCTACCAACATTAGCGAGATCGCATTCTCTCAATTTCACTTACGGCCATACCAGTCTGAAAATGCCTGATCTCGTCAGATCTCCGAAGCCATCCAGACTCGGGCCTGGTTAGTACTTGTATGGGAGACCAACTAGGAACCTCAGGTGCCGTAAGCTTTTGTTTATTTCTTTTTTGCATTATGATGTCATAATCAGACCACTTTTTTCCCTATGGGAGACCAACTAGGAACCTCAGGTGCCGTAAGCTTTTGTTTATTTATTTTTTGCATTATGATGTCATAATCAGACCACTTTTTTCCCTATCCAGAAGCGTCTTGTCTTTTGTCGCAACCAGAGTTTGATATTCTACCAACATTAGCGAGAACGTATTCTCTTAATTTCACTTAAGGCCATACCAGTCTGAAAATGCCTGATCTCGTCAGATCTCGGAAGCCATCCAGACTCGGGCCTGGTTAGTACTTGTATGGGAGACCAACTAGGAACCTCAGGTGCCGTAAGCTTTTGTTTATTTCTTTTTTGCATTATGATGTCATAATCAGACCACTTTTTTCCCTATGGGAGACAAACTAGGAACCTCAGGTGCCGTAAGCTTTTGTTTATTTCTTTTTTGCATTATGATGTCATAATCAGACCACTTTTTTCCCTATCCAGAAGCGTCTTGTCTTTTTTCGCAACCAGAGTTTGATATTCTACCAACATTAGCGAGAACGTATTTTCTTAATTTCACTTAAGGCCATACCAGTCTGAAAATGCCTGATCTCGTCATATCTCGGAAGCCATCCAGACTTGGGCCTGGTTAGTACTTGTATGGGAGACCAACTAGGATCCTCAGGTGCCGTAAGCTTTTGTTTATTTCTTTTTTGCATTATGATGTCATAATCAGACCACTTGTTTCCCTATGGGAGACCAACTAGGAACCTCAGGTGCCGTAAGCTTTTGTTTATTTCTTTTTTGCATTATGATGTCATAATCAGACCACTTTTTTCCCTATCCAGAAGCGTCTTGTCTTTTGTCGCAACCAGAGTTTGATATTCTACCAACATTAGCGAGAACGCATTCTCTTAATTTCACTTAAGGCCATACCAGTCTGAAAATGCCTGATCTCGTCAGATCTCGTAAGCCATCCAGACTCGGGCCTGGTTAGTACTTGTATGGGAGACCAATTAGGAACCTCAGGTGCCGTAAGCTTTAGTTTATTTCTTTTTTGCATTATGATGTCATAATCAGACCACTTTTTTCCCTATCCAGAAGCGTTTTGTCTTTTGTCGCAACCAGAGTTTGATATTCTACCAACATTAGCGAGATCGCATTCTCTCAATTTCACTTACGGCCATACCAGTCTGAAAATGCCTGATCTCGTCAGATCTCGGAAGCCATCCAGACTCGGGCCTGGTTAGTACTTGTATGGGAGACCAACTAGGAACCTCAGGTGCCGTAAGCTTTTGTTTATTTCTTTTTTGCATTATGATGTCATAATCAGACCACTTTTTTCCCTATGGGAGACCAACTAGGAACCTCAGGTGCCGTAAGCTTTTGTTTATTTCTTTTTTGCATTATGATGTCATAATCAGACCACTTTTTTCCCTATCCAGAAGCGTCTTGTCTTTTGTCGCAACCAGAGTTTGATATTCTACCAACATTAGCGAGAACGTATTCTCTTAATTTCACTTAAGGCCATACCAGTCTGAAAATGCCTGATCTCGTCAGATCTCGGAAGCCATCCAGACTCGGGCCTGGTTAGTACTTGTATGGGAGACCAACTAGGAACCTCAGGTGCCGTAAGCTTTTGTTTATTTCTTTTTTGCATTATGATGTCATAATCAGACCACTTTTTTCCCTATGGGAGACCAACTAGGAACCTCAGGTGCCGTAAGCTTTTGTTTATTTCTTTTTTGCATTATGATGTCATAATCAGACCACTTTTTTCCCTATCCAGAAGCGTCTTGTCTTTTTTCGCAACCAGAGTTTGATATTCTACCAACATTAGCGAGAACGCATTCTCTTAATTTCACTTAAGGCCATACCAGTCTGAAAATGCCTGATCTCGTCAGATCTCGGAAGCCATCCAGACTCGGGCCTGGTTAGTACTTGTATGGGAGACCAACTAGGAACCTCAGGTGCCGTAAGCTTTTGTTTATTTCTTTTTTGCATTATGATGTCATAATCAGACCACTTTTTTCCCTATCCAGAAGCATCTTGTCTTTTGTCGCAACCAGAGTTTGATATTCTACCAACATTAGCGAGATCGCATTCTCTTAATTTCACTTACGGCCATACCAGTCTGAAAATGCCTGATCTCATCAGATCTCGGAAGCCATCCCGACTCGGGCCTGGTTAGTACTTGTATGGGAGACCAACTAGAAACCTCAGGTGCTGTAAGCTTTTGTTTATTTCTTTTTTGCATTATGATGTCATAATCAGACCACTTTTTTCCCTATCCAGAAGCGTCTTGTCTTTTGTCGCAACCAGAGTTTGATATTCTACCAACATTAGCGAGATCGCATTCTCTTAATTTCACTTACGGCCATACCAGTCTGAAAATGCCTGATTTCATCTGATCTCGTAAGCCATCCAGACTCGGGCCTGGTTAGTACTTGTATGGGAGACCAATTAGGAACCTCAGGTGCCGTAAGCTTTAGTTTATTTCTTTTTTGCATTATGATGTCATAATCAGACCACTTTTTTCCCTATCCAGAAGCGTCTTGTCTTTTGTCGCAACCAGAGTTTGATATTCTACCAACATTAGCGAGATCGCATTCTCTCAATTTCACTTACGGCCATACCAGTCTGAAAATGCCTGATCTCGTCAGATCTCGGAAGCCATCCAGACTCGGGCCTGGTTAGTACTTGTATGGGAGACCAACTAGGAACCTCAGGTGCCCTATGCTTTTGTTTATTTCTTTTTTGCATTATGATGTCATAATCAGACCACTTTTTTCCCTATCCAGAAGCGTCTTGTCTTTTGTCGCAACCAGAGTTTGATATTCTACCAACATTAGCGAGATTGCATTCTCTTAATTTCATTTACGGCCATTCCAGTCTGAAAATGCCTGATCTCGTCAGATCTCGGAAGCCATCCAGACTCGGGCCTGGTTAGTACTTGTATGGGAGACCAACTAGGAACCTCAGGTGCTGTAAGCTGTTGTTTATTTCTTTTTTGCATTATGATGTCATAATCAGACCACTTTTTTCCCTATGGGAGACCAACTTGGAACCTCAGGTGCCGTAAGCTTTTGTTTATTTCTTTTTTGCATTATGATGTCATAATCAGACCACTTTTTTCCCTATCCAGAAGCGTCTTGTCTTTTGTCGCAACCAGAGTTTGATATTCTACCAACATTAGCGAGATCGCATTCTCTTAATTTCATTTACGGCCATACCAGTCTGAAAATGCCTGATCTCGTCAGATCTCGGAAGCCATCCAGACTCGGGCCTGGTTAGTACTTGTATGGGAGACAAACTAGGAACCACAGGTGCCGTAAGCTTTTGTTTATTTCTTTTTTGCATTATGATGTCATAATCAGACCACTTTTTTCCCTATGGGAGACCAACTAGGAACCTCAGGTGCCGTAAGCTTTTGTTTATTTATTTTTTGCATTATGATGTCATAATCAGACCACTTTTTTCCCTATCCAGAAGCGTCTTGTCTTTTGTCGCAACCAGAGTTTGATATTCTACCAACATTAGCGAGAACGTATTTTCTTAATTTCACTTAAGGCCATACCAGTCTGAAAATGCCTGATCTCGTCATATCTCGGAAGCCATCCAGACTTGGGCCTGGTTAGTACTTGTATGGGAGACCAACTAGGATCCTCAGGTGCCGTAAGCTTTTGTTTATTTCTTTTTTGCATTATGATGTCATAATCAGACCACTTGTTTCCCTATGGGAGACCAACTAGGAACCTCAGGTGCCGTAAGCTTTTGTTTATTTCTTTTTTGCATTATGATGTCATAATCAGACCACTTTTTTCCCTATCCAGAAGCGTCTTGTCTTTTGTCGCAACCAGAGTTTGATATTCTACCAACATTAGCGAGAACGCATTCTCTTAATTTCACTTAAGGCCATACCAGTCTGAAAATGCCTGATCTCGTCAGATCTCGTAAGCCATCCAGACTCGGGCCTGGTTAGTACTTGTATGGGAGACCAATTAGGAACCTCAGGTGCCGTAAGCTTTAGTTTATTTCTTTTTTGCATTATGATGTCATAATCAGACCACTTTTTTCCCTATCCAGAAGCGTTTTGTCTTTTGTCGCAACCAGAGTTTGATATTCTACCAACATTAGCGAGATCGCATTCTCTCAATTTCACTTACGGCCATACCAGTCTGAAAATGCCTGATCTCGTCAGATCTCGGAAGCCATCCAGACTTGGGCCTGGTTAGTACTTGTATGGGAGACCAACTAGGAACCTCAGGTGCCCTATGCTTTTGTTTATTTCTTTTTTGCATTATGATGTCATAATCAGACCACTTTTTTCCCTATCCAGAAGCGTCTTGTCTTTTGTCGCAACCAGAGTTTGATATTCTACCAACATTAGCGAGATTGCATTCTCTTAATTTCATTTACGGCCATTCCAGTCTGAAAATGCCTGATCTCGTCAGATCTCGGAAGCCATCCAGACTCGGGCCTGGTTAGTACTTGTATGGGAGACCAACTAGGAACCTCAGGTGCTGTAAGCTGTTGTTTATTTCTTTTTTGCATTATGATGTCATAATCAGACCACTTTTTTCCCTATGGGAGACCAACTTGGAACCTCAGGTGCCGTAAGCTTTTGTTTATTTCTTTTTTGCATTATGATGTCATAATCAGACCACTTTTTTCCCTATCCAGAAGCGTCTTGTCTTTTGTCGCAACCAGAGTTTGATATTCTACCAACATTAGCGAGATCGCATTCTCTTAATTTCACTTACGGCCATACCAGTCTGAAAATGCCTGATCTCGTCAGATCTCGGAAGCCATCCAGACTCGGGCCTGGTTAGTACTTGTATGGGAGACAAACTAGGAACCACAGGTGCCGTAAGCTTTTGTTTATTTCTTTTTTGCATTATGATGTCATAATCAGACCACTTTTTTCCCTATGGGAGACCAACTAGGAACCTCAGGTGCCGTAAGCTTTTGTTTATTTATTTTTTGCATTATGATGTCATAATCAGACCACTTTTTTCCCTATCCAGAAGCGTCTTGTCTTTTGTCGCAACCAGAGTTTGATATTCTACCAACATTAGCGAGAACGCATTTTCTTAATTTCACTTAAGGCCATACCAGTCTGAAAATGCCTGATCTCGTCATATCTCGGAAGCCATCCAGACTTGGGCCTGGTTAGTACTTGTATGGGAGACCAACTAGGATCCTCAGGTGCCGTAAGCTTTTGTTTATTTCTTTTTTGCATTATGATGTCATAATCAGACCACTTGTTTCCCTATGGGAGACCAACTAGGAACCTCAGGTGCCGTAAGCTTTTGTTTATTTCTTTTTTGCATTATGATGTCATAATCAGACCACTTTTTTCCCTATCCAGAAGCGTCTTGTCTTTTGTCGCAACCAGAGTTTGATATTCTACCAACATTAGCGAGAACGCATTCTCTTAATTTCACTTAAGGCCATACCAGTCTGAAAATGCCTGATCTCGTCAGATCTCGGAAGCCATCCAGACTCGGGCCTGGTTAGTACTTGTATGGGAGACCAACTAGGAACCTCAGGTGCCGTAAGCTTTTGTTTATTTCTTTTTTGCATTATGATGTCATAATCAGACCACTTTTTTCCCTATCCAGAAGCGTCTTGTCTTTTGTCGCAACCAGAGTTTGATATTCTACCAACATTAGCGAGATCGCATTCTCTAAATTTTACTTACGGCCATACCAGTCTGAAAATGCCTGATCTCGTCAGATTTCGGAAGCCATCCAGACTCGGGCCTGGTTAGTACTTGTATGGGAGACCAACTAGGAACCTCAGGTGCCGTAAGCTTTTGTTTATTTCTTTTTTGCATTATGATGTCATAATCAGACCACTTTTTTCCCTATCCAGAAGCAGCTTGTCTTTTGTCGCAACCAGAGTTTGATATTCTACCAACATTAGCGAGATCGCATTCTCTTAATTTCACTTACGGCCATACCAGTCTGAAAATGCCTGATCTTGTCAGATCTCGGAAGCCATCCAGACTCGGGCCTGGTTAGTACTTGTGTGGGAGACCAACTAGGAACCTCAGGTGCCGTAAGCTTTTGTTTATTTCTTTTTTGCATTATGATGTCATAATCAGACCACTTTTTTCCCTATGGGAGACCAACTAGGAACCTCAGGTGCCGTAATCTTTTGTTTATTTCTTTTTTGCATTATGATGTCATAATTAGACCACTTTTTTCCCTATACAGAAGCGTCTTGTCTTTTGTCGCAACCAGAGTTTGATATTCTACCAACATTAGCGAGAACGCATTCTCTTAATTTCACTTAAGGCCATACCAGTCTGAAAATGCCTGATCTCGTCAGATCTCGGAAGCCATCCAGACTCGGGCCTGGTTAGTACTTGTATGGGAGACCAACTAGGACCCTCAGGTGTCGTAAGCTTTTGTTTATTTCTTTTTTGCATTATGATGTCATAATCTGACCACTTTTTTCCCTATGGGAGACCAACTAGGAACCTCAGGTGCCGTAAGCTTTTGTTTATTTCTTTTTTGCATTATGATGTCATAATCAGACCACTTTTTTCCCTATCCAGAAGCGTCTTGTCTTTTGTCGCAACCAGAGTTTGATATTCTACCAACATTAGCGAGAACGTATTCTCTTAATTTCACTTAAGGCCATACCAGTCTGAAAATGCCTGATCTCGTCAGATCTCGTAAGCCATCCAGACTCGGGCCTGGTTAGTACTTGTATGGGAGACCAACTAGGAACCTCAGGTGCCGTAAGCTTTTGTTTATTTCTTTTTTGCATTATGATGTCATAATCAGACCACTTTTTTCCCTATGGGAGACCAACTAGGAACCTCAGGTGCCGTAAGCTTTTGTTTATTTCTTTTTTGCATTATGATGTCATAATCAGACCACTTTTTTCCCTATCCAGAAGCGTCTTGTCTTTTGTCGCAACCAGAGTTTGATATTCTACCAACATTAGCGAGAACGCATTCTCTTAATTTCACTTAAGGCCATACCAGTCTGAAAATGCCTGATCTCGTCAGATCTCGGAAGCCATCCAGACTCGGGCCTGGTTAGTACTTGTTTGGGAGACCAACTAGGAACCTCAGGTGCCGTAAGCTTTTGTTTATTTCTTTTTTGCATTATGATGTCATAATCAGACCACTTTTTTCCCTATCCAGAAGCATCTTGTCTTTTGTCGCAACCAGAGTTTGATATTCTACCAACATTAGCGAGATCGCATTCTCTTAATTTCACTTACGGCCATACCAGTCTGAAAATGCCTGATCTCGTCAGATCTCGGAAGCCATCCAGACTCGGGCCTGGTTAGTACTTGTATGGGAGACCAACTAGGAACCTCAGGTGCCGTAAGCTTTTGTTTATTTCTTTTTTGCATTATGATGTCATAATCAGACCACTTTTTTCCCTATGGGAGACCAACTAGGAACCTCAGGTGCCGTAAGCTTTTGTTTATTTCTTTTTTGCATTATGATGTCATAATCAGACCACTTTTTTCCCTATACAGAAGCGTCTTGTCTTTTGTCGCAACCAGAGTTTGATATTCTACCAACATTAGCGAGAACGCATTCCCTTAATTTTACTTAAGGCCATATCAGTCTGAAAATGCCTGATCTCGTCAGATCTCGGAAGCCATCCAGATTCGGGCCTGGTTAATACTTGTAAGGGAGACCAACTAGGAACCTCAGGTGCCGTAAGCTTTTGTTTATTTCTTTTTTGCATTATGATGTCATAATCAGACCACTTTTTTCCCTATCCAGAAGCGTCTTGTCTTTTGTCGCAATAAGAGTTTGATATTCTACCAACATTAGCGAGATCGCATTCTCTTAATTTCACTTACGGCCATACCAGTCTGAAAATGCCGGATCTCGTCAGATCTCGGAAGCCATCCAGACTCGGGCCTGGTTAGTACTTGTATGGGAGAGCAACTAGGAACCTCAGGTGCCCTAAGCTTTTGTTTATTTCTTTTTTGCATTATGATGTCATAATCAGACCACTTTTTTCCCTATCCAGAAGCATCTTGTCTTTTGTCGCAACCAGAGTTTGATATTCTACCAACATTAGCGAGATCGCATTCTCTTAATTTCACTTACGGCCATACCAGTCTAAAAATGCCTGATCTCGTCAGATCTCGGAAGCCATCCAGACTCGGGCCTGGTTAGTACTTGTATGGGAGACCAACTAGGAACCTCAGGTGCTGTAAGCTTTAGTTTATTTCTTTTTTGCATTATGATGTCATAATCAGACCACTTTTTTCCCTATGGGAGACCAACTAGGAACCTCAGGTGCCGTAAGCTTTTGTTTATTTCTTTTTTGCATTATGATGTCATAATCAGACCACTTTTTTCCCTATCCAGAAGCGTCTTGTCTTTTGTCGCAACCAGAGTTTGATATTCTACCAACATTAGCGAGATCGCATTCTCTTAATTTCACTTACGGCCATACCAGTCTGAAAATGCCTGATCTCGTCAGATCTCGGAAGCCATCCAGACTCGGGCCTGGTTAGTACTTGTATGGGAGAGCAACTAGGAACCTCAGGTGCCCTAAGCTTTTGTTTATTTCTTTTTTGCATTATGATGTCATAATCAGACCACTTTTTTCCCTATCCAGAAGCATCTTGTCTTTTGTCGCAACCAGAGTTTGATATTCTACCAACATTAGCGAGATCGCATTCTCTTAATTTCACTTACGGCCATACCAGTCTGAAAATGCCTGATCTCGTCAGATCTCGGAAGCCATCCAGACTCGGGCCTGGTTAGTACTTGTTTGGGAGACCAACTAGGAACCTCAGGTGCCGTAAGCTTTTGTTTATTTCTTTTTTGCATTATGATGTCATAATCAGACCACTTTTTTCCCTATGGGAGACCAACTATGAACCTCAGGTGCCGTAAGCTTTTGTTTATTTCTTTTTTGCATTATGATGTCATAATCAGACCACTTTTTTCCCTATCCAGAAGCATCTTGTCTTTTGTCGCAACCAGAGTTTGATATTCTACCAACATTAGCGAGATCGCATTCTCTTAATTTCACTTACGGCCATACCAGTCTGAAAATGCCTGATCTCGTCAGATCTCGGAAGCCATCCAGACTCGGGCCTGGTTAGTATTTGTATGGGAGAGCAACTAGGAACCTCAGGTGCCTTAAGCTTTTGTTTATTTCTTTTTTGCATTATGATGTCATAATCAGACCACTTTTTTCCCTATCCAGAAGCATCTTGTCTTTTGTCGCAACCAGAGTTTGATATTCTACCAACATTAACGAGATCGCATTCTCTTAATTTCACTTACGGCCATACCAGTCTGAAAATGCCTGATCTCGTCAGGTCTTAGAAGCCATCCATACTCGGGCCTGGTTAGTACTTGTATGGGAGACCAACTAGGAACCTCAAGTGCCGTAAGCTTTTGTTTATTTCTTTTTTGCATTATGATGTCATAATCAGACCACTTTTTCCCTATGGGAGACCAACTAGGAACCTCAGGTGCCGTAAGCTTTTGATTATTTCTTTTTTGCATTATGATGTCATAATCAGACCACTTTTTTCCCTATCCAGAAGCGTCTTGTCTTTTGTCGCAACCAGAGTTTGATATTCTACCAACATTAGCGAGATCGCATTCTCTTAATTTTGCTTACGGCCATACCAGTCTGAAAATGCCTGATCTTGTCAGATCTCGGAAGCCATCCAGACTCGGGCCTGGTTAGTACTTGTATGGGAGACCAACTAGGAACCTCAGGTGCCGAAAGCTTTTGTTTATTTCTTTTTTGCATTATGATGTCATAATCAGACCACTTTTTTCCCTATGGGAGACCAACTAGGAACCTCAGGTGCCGTAAGCTTTTGTTTATTTCTTTTTTGCATTATGATGTCATAATCAGACCACTTTTTTCCCTATCCAGAAGCGTCTTTTCTTTTGTCGCAACCAGAGTTTGATATTCTACCAACATTAGCCAGATCGCATTCTCTTAATTTCACTGACGGCCATACCAGTCTGAAAATGCCTGATCTCATTAGATCTCGGAAGCCATCCAGACTCGGGCTTCGTTAGTACTTGTATGGGAGACCAACTAGGAACCTCAGGTGCCGTAAGCTTTTGTTTATTTCTTTTTTGCATTATGATGTCATAATCAGACCACTTTTTTCCCTATCCAGAAGCGTCTTGTCTTTTGTCGCAACCAGAGTTTGATATTCTACCAACATTAGCGAGAACGCATTCTCTTAATTTCACTTAAGGCCATACCAGTCTGAAAATGCCTGATCTCGTCAGATCTCGGAAGCCATCCAGACTCGGGCCTGGTTAGTACTTGTTTGGGAGACCAACTAGGAACCTCAGGTGCCGTAAGCTTTTGTTTATTTCTTTTTTGCATTATGATGTCATAATCAGACCACTTTTTTCCCTATCCAGAAGCATCTTGTCTTTTGTCGCAACCAGAGTTTGATATTCTACCAACATTAGCGAGATCGCATTCTCTTAATTTCACTTACGGCCATACCAGTCTGAAAATGCCTGATCTCGTCAGATCTCAGAAGCCATCCAGACTCGGGCCTGGTTAGTACTTGTATGGGAGACCAACTAGGAACCTCAGGTGCCGTAAGCTTTTGTTTATTTCTTTTTTGCATTATGATGTCATAATCAGACCACTTTTTTCCCTATGGGAGACCAACTAGGAACCTCAGGTGCCGTAAGCTTTTGTTTATTTCTTTTTTGCATTATGATGTCATAATCAGACCACTTTTTTCCCTATCCAGAAGCGTCTTGTCTTTTGTCGCAACCAGAGTTTGATATTCTACCAACATTAGCGAGAACGCATTCTCTTAATTTCACTTAAGGCCATACCAGTCTGAAAATGCCTGATCTCGTCAGATCTCGGAAGCCATCCAGACTCGGGCCTGGTTAGTACTTGTTTGGGAGACCAACTAGGAACCTCAGGTGCCGTAAGCTTTTGTTTATTTCTTTTTTGCATTATGATGTCATAATCAGACCACTTTTTTCCCTATCCAGAAGCATCTTGTCTTTTGTCGCAACCAGAGTTTGACATTCTACCAACATTAGCGAGATCGCATTCTCTTAATTTCAATTACGGCCATACCAGTCTGAAAATGCCTGATCTCGTCAGATCTCGGAAGCCATCCAGACTCGGGCCTGGTTAGTACTTGTATGGGAGACCAACTAGGAACCTCAGGTGCCGTAAGCTTTTGTTTATTTCTTTTTTGCATTATGATGTCATAATCAGACCACTTTTTTCCCTATGGGAGACCAACTAGGAACCTCAGGTGCCGTAAGCTTTTGTTTATTTCTTTTTTGCATTATGATGTCATAATCAGACCACTTTTTTCCCTATACAGAAGCGTCTTGTCTTTTGTCGCAACCAGAGTTTGATATTCTACCAACATTAGCGAGAACGCATTCTCTTAATTTTACTTAAGGCCATATCAGTCTGAAAATGCCTGATCTCGTCAGATCTCGGAAGCCATCCAGATTCGGGCCTGGTTAATACTTGTAAGGGAGACCAACTAGGAACCTCAGGTGCCGTAAGCTTTTGTTTATTTCTTTTTTGCATTATGATGTCATAATCAGACCACTTTTTTCCCTATCCAGAAGCGTCTTGTCTTTTGTCGCAACCAGAGTTTGATATTCTACCAACATTAGCGAGATCGCATTCTCTTAATTTCACTTACGGCCATACCAGTCTGAAAATGCCGGATCTCGTCAGATCTCGGAAGCCATCCAGACTCGGGCCTGGTTAGTACTTGTATGGGAGAGCAACTAGGAACCTCAGGTGCCCTAAGCTTTTGTTTATTTCTTTTTTGCATTATGATGTCATAATCAGACCACTTTTTTCCCTATCCAGAAGCATCTTGTCTTTTGTCGCAACCAGAGTTTGATATTCTACCAACATTAGCGAGATCGCATTCTCTTAATTTCACTTACGGCCATACCAGTCTAAAAATGCCTGATCTCGTCAGATCTCGGAAGCCATCCAGACTCGGGCCTGGTTAGTACTTGTATGGGAGACCAACTAGGAACCTCAGGTGCTGTAAGCTTTTGTTTATTTCTTTTTTGCATTATGATGTCATAATCAGACCACTTTTTTCCCTATGGGAGACCAACTAGGAACCTCAGGTGCCGTAAGCTTTTGTTTATTTCTTTTTTGCATTATGATGTCATAATCAGACCACTTTTTTCCCTATCCAGAAGCGTCTTGTCTTTTGTCGCAACCAGAGTTTGATATTCTACCAACATTAGCGAGATCGCATTCTCTTAATTTCACTTACGGCGATACCAGTCTGAAAATGCCTGATCTCGTCAGATCTCGGAAGCCATCCAGACTCGGGCCTGGTTAGTACTTGTATGGGAGAGCAACTAGGAACCTCAGGTGCCCTAAGCTTTTGTTTATTTCTTTTTTGCATTATGATGTCATAATCAGACCACTTTTTTTCCCTATCCAGAAGCATCTTGTCTTTTGTCGCAACCAGAGTTTGATATTCTACCAACATTAGCGAGATCGCATTCTCTTAATTTCACTTACGGCCATACCAGTCTGAAAATGCCTGATCTCATCAGATCTCGGAAGCCATCCAGACTCGGGCCTGGTTAGTACTTGTTTGGGAGACCAACTAGGAACCTCAGGTGCCGTAAGCTTTTGTTTATTTCTTTTTTGCATTATGATGTCATAATCAGACCACTTTTTTCCCTATGGGAGACCAACTATGAACCTCAGGTGCCGTAAGCTTTTGTTTATTTCTTTTTTGCATTATGATGTCATAATCAGACCACTTTTTTCCCTATCCAGAAGCGTCTTGTCTTTTGTCGCAACCAGAGTTTGATATTCTACCAACATTAGCGAGATCGCATTCTCTTAATTTCACTTACGGCCATACCAGTCTGAAAATGCCTGATCTCGTCAGATCTCGGAAGCCATCCAGACTCGGGCCTGGTTAGTATTTGTATGGGAGAGCAACTAGGAACCTCAGGTGCCTTAAGCTTTTGTTTATTTCTTTTTTGCATTATGATGTCATAATCAGACCACTTTTTTCCCTATCCAGAAGCATCTTGTCTTTTGTCGCAACCAGAGTTTGATATTCTACCAACATTAACGAGATCGCATTCTCTTAATTTCACTTACGGCCATACCAGTCTGAAAATGCCTGATCTCGTCAGGTCTTAGAAGCCATCCATACTCGGGCCTGGTTAGTACTTGTATGGGAGACCAACTAGGAACCTCAGGTGCTGTAAGCTTTTGTTTATTTCTTTTTTGCATTATGATGTCATAATCAGACCACTTTTTCCCTATGGGAGACCAACTAGGAACCTCAGGTGCCGTAAGCTTTTGTTTATTTCTTTTTTGCATTATGATGTCATAATCAGACCACTTTTTTCCCTATCCAGAAGCGTCTTGTCTTTTGTCGCAACCAGAGTTTGATATTCTACCAACATTAGCGAGATCGCATTCTCTTAATTTTACTTACGGCCATACCAGTCTGAAAATGCCTGATCTCGTCAGATCTCAGAAGCCATCCAGACTCGGGCCTGGTTAGTACTTGTATGGGAGACCAACTAGCAACCTCAGGTGCCGAAAGCTTTTGTTTATTTCTTTTTTGCATTATGATGTCATAATCAGACCACTTTTTTCCCTATGGGAGACCAACTAGGAACCTCAGGTGCCGTAAGCTTTTGTTTATTTCTTTTTTGCATTATGATGTCATAATCAGACCACTTTTTTCCCTATCCAGAAGCGTCTTTTCTTTTGTCGCAACCAGAGTTTGATATTCTACCAACATTAGCCAGATCGCATTCTCTTAAAGGGACACTCCAGGCACCCAGACCACTTCAGCTCATTGGAGTGGTCTGGGTGCCAACTCCCACTACCCTTAACCCTGCAAGTGTAATTATTGCAGTTTTTTTAAAACTGCAATATTTACCTTGCAGGGTTAAGTCCTCCCCTAGTGGCTGTCTATTAGACAGCCACTAGAGGACACTTCCTGCTTCATAGCACAGGTTTTCTGTGCTAGAGCGTCGCTGGATGTCCTCACGCTGTGTGAGGACCTCCAGCGTCGCTCTATTCCCCATAGGGAAGCATTGAAATTCATTTTCAATGCTTTCCTATGGGGTGCGCTAATGCGCATGCGCGGCATTGCCGCGCATGCGCATTAGGTCTCCTCGGCCGGCGGGCGAGATCAGACTCGCCCACCGGCCGACGTAACCAGAAGGAGGAGCGGCGGGGGAGGAGGAAGCAGCGACGTGGGACCTGTCGCTGCCTCCGGTAAGTCACTGAAGGGGTTTTCACCCCTTCAGTAACCGGGGATTGGTGGGTGGGAGGGAGAGGGACCCTCCAGTGCCAGAAAAACGGATCGTTTTTCTGGCACTGGAGTTTCCATTTAATTTAACTGACGGCCATACCAGTCTGAAAATGCCTGATCTCGTCAGATCTCGGAAGCCATCCAGACTCGGGCTTGGTTAGTACTTGTATGGGAGACCAACTAGGAACCTCAGGTGCCGTAAGCTTTTGTTTATTTCTTTTTTGCATTATGATGTCATAATCAGACCACTTTTTTCCCTATCCAGAAGCGTCTTGTCTTTTGTCGCAACCAGAGTTTGATATTCTACCAACATTAGCGAGATCGCATTCTCTTAATTTCATTTACGGCCATTCCAGTCTGAAAATGCCTGATCTCGTCAGATCTCGGAAGCCATCCAGACTCGGGCCTGGTTAGTACTTGTATGGGAGACCAACTAGGAACCTCAGGTGCTGTAAGCTTTTGTTTATTTCTTTTTTGCATTATGATGTCATAATCAGACCACTTTTTCCCTATGGGAGACCAACTTGGAACCTCAGGTGCCGTAAGCTTTTGTTTATTTATTTTTTGCATTATGATGTCATAATCAGACCACTTTTTTCCCTATCCAGAAGCGTCTTGTCTTTTGTCGCAACCAGAGTTTGATATTCTACCAACATTAGCGAGATCGCATTCTCTTAATTTCACTTACGGCCATACCAGTCTGAAAATGCCTGATCTCGTCAGATCTCGGAAGCCCTCCAGACTCGGGCCTGGTTAGTACTTGAATGGGAGACCAACTAGGAACCTCAGGTGCCGTAAGCTTTTGTTTATTTCTTTTTTGCATTATGATGTCATAATAAGACCACTTTGTTCCCTATGGGAGACCAACTAGGAACCTCAGGTGCCGTAAGCTTTTGTTTATTTCTTTTTTGCATTATGATGTCATAATCAGACCACTTTTTTCCCTATCCAGAAGCGTCTTGTCTTTTGTCGCAACCAGAGTTTGATATTCTACCAACATTAGTGAGAACGCATTCTCTTAATTTCAGTTAAGGCCATACCAGTCTGAAAATGCCTGATCTCGTCATATCTCGGAAGCCATCCAGACTTGGGCCTGGTTAGTACTTGTATGGGAGACCAACTAGGAACCTCAGGTGCCGTAAGCTTTTGTTTATTTCTTTTTTGCATTATGATGTCATAATCAGACCACTTTTTTCCCTATCCAGAAGCGTCTTGTCTTTTGTCGCAACCAGAGTTTGATATTCTACCAACATTAGCGAGATCGCATTCTCTTGATTTCACTTACGGCCATACCAGTCTGAAAATGCCTGATCTCGTCAGATCTCGGAAGCCATCCAGACTCGGGCCTGGTTAGTACTTGTATGGGAGACCAACTAGGAACCTCAGGTGCCGTAAGCTTTTGTTTATTTCTTTTTTGCATTATGATGTCATAATCAGACCACTTTTTTCCCTATGGGAGACCAACTAGGAACCTCAGGTGCCGTAAGCTTTTGTTTATTTCTTTTTTGCATTATGATGTCATAATCAGACCACTTTTTTCCCTATCCAGAAGCGTCTTTTCTTTTGTCGCAACCAGAGTTTGATATTCTACCAACATTAGCCAGATCGCATTCTCTTAATTTCACTGACGGCCATACCAGTCTGAAAATGCCTGATCTCGTCAGATCTCGGAAGCCATCCAGACTCGGGCTTGGTTAGTACTTGTATGGGAGACCAACTAGGAACCTCAGGTGCCGTAAGCTTTTGTTTATTTCTTTTTTGCATTATGATGTCATAATCAGACCACTTTTTTCCCTATCCAGAAGCGTCTTTTCTTTTGTCGCAACCAGAGTTTGATATTCTACCAACATTAGCGAGATCGCATTCTCTTAATTTCATTTACGGCCATTCCAGTCTGAAAATGCCTGATCTCGTCAGATCTCGGAAGCCATCCAGACTCGGGCCTGGTTAGTATTTGTATGGGAGACCAACTAGGAACCTCAGGTGCTGTAAGCTTTTGTTTATTTCTTTTTTGCATTATGATGTCATAATCAGACCACTTTTTCCCTATGGGAGACCAACTTGGAACCTCAGGTGCCGTAAGCTTTTGTTTATTTATTTTTTGCATTATGATGTCATAATCAGACCACTTTTTTCCCTATCCAGAAGCGTCTTGTCTTTTGTCGCAACCAGAGTTTGATATTCTACCAACATTAGCGAGATCGCATTCTCTTGATTTCACTTACGGCCATACCAGTCTGAAAATGCCTGATCTCGTCAGATCTCGGAAGCCATCCAGACTCGGGCCTGGTTAGTACTTGTATGGGAGACCAACTAGGAACCTCAGGTGCCGTAAGCTTTTGTTTATTTCTTTTTTGCATTATGATGTCATAATCAGACCACTTTTTTCCCTATGGGAGACCAACTAGGAACCTCAGGTGCCGTAAGCTTTTGTTTATTTCTTTTTTGCATTATGATGTCATAATCAGACCACTTTTTTCCCTATACAGAAGCGTCTTGTCTTTTGTCGCAACCAGAGTTTGATATTCTACCAACATTAGCGAGAACGCATTCTCTTAATTTCACTTAAGGCCATACCAGTCTGAAAATGCCTGATCTCGTCAGATCTCGGAAGCCATCCAGACTCGGGCCTGGTTAGTACTTGTATGGGAGACCAACTAGGAACCTCAGGTGCCGTAAGCTTTTGTTTATTTCTTTTTTGCATTATGATGTCATAATCAGACCACTTTTTTCCCTATCCAGAAGCGTCTTGTCTTTTGTCGCAACCAGAGTTTGATATTCTACCAACATTAGCCAGATCGCATTCTCTTAATTTCACTTACGGCCATACCAGTCTGAAAATGCCTGATCTCGTCAGATCTCGGAAGCCATCCAGACTCGGGCCTGGTTAGTACTTGTATGGGAGACCAACTAGGAACCTCAGGTGCCGTAAGCTTTTGTTTATTTCTTTTTTGCATTATGATGTCATAATCAGACCACTTTTTTCCCTATCCAGAAGCGTCTTGTCTTTTGTCGCAACCAGAGTTTGATATTCTACCAACATTAGCGAGATCGCATTCTCTTAATTTCATTTACGGCCATACCAGTCTGAAAATGCCTGATCTCGTCAGATCTCGAAAGCCATCCAGACTCGGGCCTGGTTAGTACTTGTATGGGAGACCAACTAGGAACCTCAGGTGCCGTAAGCTTTTGTTTATTTCTTTTTTGCATTATGATGTCATAATCAGACCACTTTTTTCCCTATGGGAGACCAACTAGGAACCTCAGGTGCCGTAAGCTTTTGTTTATTTCTTTTTTGCATTATGATGTCATAATCAGACCACTTTTTTCCCTATCCAGAAGCGTCTTGTCTTTTGTCGCAACCAGAGTTTGATATTCTACCAACATTAGCGAGATCGCATTCTCTTAATTTCACTTACGGCCATACCAGTCTGAAAATGCCTGATCTCGTCAGATCTCGGTAGCCATCCAGACTTGGGCCTGGTTAGTACTTGTATGGGAGACCAACTAGGAACCTCAGGTGCCGTAAGCTTTTGTTTATTTCTTTTTTGCATTATGATGTCATAATCAGACCACTTTTTTCCCTATGGGAGACCAACTAGGAACCTCAGGTGCCGTAAGCTTTTGTTTATTTCTTTTTTGCATTATGATGTCATAATCAGACCACTTTTTTCCCTATCCAGAAGCGTCTTGTCTTTTGTCGCAACCAGAGTTTGATATTCTACCAACATTAGCGAGATCGCATTCTCTTAATTTCACTTACGGCCATACCAGTCTGAAAATGTCAGATCTCGGTAGCCATCCAGACTCGGGCCTGGTTAGTACTTGTATGGGAGACCAACTAGTTACCTCAGGTGCCGTAAGCTTTAGTTTATTTCTTTTTTGCACTATGATGTCATAATCAGACCACTTTTTTCCCTATCCAGAAGCGTCTTGTCTTTTGTCGCAACCAGAGTTTGATATTCTACCAACATTAGCGAGATCGCATTCTCTTAATTTCACTTATGGCCATACCAGTCTGAAAATGCCTGATCTCGTCAAATCTCGGAAGCCATCCAGACTCGGGTCTGGTTAGTACTTGTATGGGAGACCAACGAGGAACCTCAGGTGCCGTAAGCTTTTATTTATTTCTTTTTTGCATTATGATGTCATAATCAGACCACTTTTTTCCCTATCCAGAAGCGTCTTGTCTTTTGTCGCAACCAGAGTTTGATATTCTACCAACATTAGCTAGATCGCATTCTCTTAATTTCACTTACGGCCATACCAGTCTGAAAATGCCAGATCTCGTCAGATCTCGGAAGCCATCCAGACTCGGGCCTGGTTAGTACTTGTATGGGAGACCAACTAGGAACCTCAGGTGCCGTAAGCTTTTGTTTATTTCTTTTTTGCATTATGATGTCATAATCAGACCACTTTTTTCCCTATGGGAGACCAACTAGGAACCTCAGGTGCCGTAAGCTTTTGTTTATTTCTTTTTTGCATTATGATGTCATAATCAGACCACTTTTTTCCCTATCCAGAAGCGTCTTGTCTTTTGTCGCAACCAGAGTTTGATATTCTACCAACATTAGCGAAATCGCATTCTCTTAATTTCCCTTACGGCCATACCAGTCTGAAAATGCCTGATCTTGTCAGATCTCGGAAGCCATCCAGACTCGGGCCTGGTTAGTACTTGTATGGGAGACCAACTAGGAACCTCAGGTGCCGTAAGCTTTTGTTTATTTCTTTTTTGCATTATGATGTCATAATCAGACCACTTTTTTCCCTATCCAGAAGCGTCTTGTCTTTTGTCGCAACCAGAGTTTGATATTCTACCAACATTAGCGAGATCGCATTCTCTTAGTTTCACTTACGGCCATACCTGTCTGAAAATGCCTGATCTTGTCAGATCTTGAAAGCCATCCAGACTCGGGCCTGGTTAGTACTTGTATGGGAGACCAACTAGGAACCTCAGGTGCCGTAAGCTTTTGTTTATTTCTTTTTTGCATTATGATGTCATAATCAGACCACTTTTTTCCCTATGGGAGACCAACTAGGAACCTCAGGTGCCGTAAGCTTTTGTTTATTTCTTGTTTGCATTATGATGTCATAATCAGACCACTTTTTTCCCTATCCAGAAGCGTCTTGTCTTTTGTCGCAACCAGAGTTTGATATTCTACCAACATTAGCGAGATCGCATTCTCTTAATTTCACTTACGGCCATACCAGTCTGAAAATGCCTGATCTCGTCAGATCTCGGTAGCCATCCAGACTCGGGCCTGGTTAGTACTTGTATGGGAGATCAACTAGGAACCTCAGGTGCCGTAAGCTTTTGTTTATTTCTTTTTTGCATTATGATGTCATAATCAGACCACTTTTTTCCCTATCCAGAAGCGTCTTGTCTTTTGTCGCAACCAGAGTTTGATATTCTACCAACATTAGCGAGATCACATTCTCTTAATTTCACTTACGGCCATACCAGTCTGAAAATGCCAGATCTCGGAAGCCATCCAGACTCGGGCCTGGTTAGTACTTGTATGGGAGACCAACTAGGAACCTCAGGTGCCGTAAGCTTTTGTTTATTTCTTTTTTGCATTATGATGTCATAATCAGACCACTTTTTTCCCTATCCAGAAGCGTCTTGTCTTTTGTCGCAACCAGAGTTTGATATTCTACCAACATTAGCGAGATCGCATTCTCTTAATAAGATGCTTCTGGATAGGGAAAAAAGTGGTCTGATTATGACATCATAATGCAAAAAAGAAATAAACAAAAGCTTACGGCACCTGAGGTTCCTAGTTGGTCTCCCATACAAGTACTAACCAGACCCGAGTCTGGATGGCTTCCAAGATCTGACGAGATCAGGCATTTTCAGACTGGTATGGCCGTAAGGGAAATTCAGAGAATGCGATCTCGCTAATGTTGGTAGAATATCAAACTCTGGTTGCGACAAAGGACAAGACGCTTCTGGATAGGGAAAAAAGTGGTCTGATTATGACATCATAATGCAAAAAAAGAAATAAACAAAAGCTTACGGCACCTGAGGTTCCTAGTTGGTCTCCCATAGGGAAAAAAGTGGTCTGATTATGACATCATAATGCAAAAAAGAAATAAACAAAAGCTTACGGCACCTGAGGTTCCTAGTTGGTCTCCCATACAAGTACTAACCAGGCTCGAGTCTGGATGGCTTCCGAGATCTGACATTTTCAGACTGGTATGGCCGTAAGTGAAATTAAGAGAATGCGATCTCGCTACTGTTGGTAGAATATCAAACTCTGGTTGCGACAAAAGACAAGACGCTTCTGGATAGGGAAAAAAGTGGTCTGATTATGACATCATAATGCAAAAAAGAAATAAACAAAAGCTTACGGCACCTGAGGTTCCTAGTTGGTCTCCCATACAAGTACTAACCAGGCCCGAGTCTGGATGGCTTCCGAGATCTGGCATTTTCAGACTGGCATGGCCGTAAGTGAAATTAAGAGAATGCGATCTCGCTAATGTTGGTAGAATATCAAACTCTGGTTGCGAGAAAAGACAAGACGCTTCTGGATAGGGAAAAAAGTGGTCTGATTATGACATCATAATGCAAAAAAGAAATAAACAGAAGCTTACGGCACCTGAGGTTCCTAGTTGGTCTCCCATACAAGTACTAACCAGGCCCAAGTCTGGATGGTTTCCGAGATCTGGCATTTTCAGACTGGTATGGCCTTAAGTGAAATTAAGAGAATGCGTTCTCGCTAATGTTGGTAGAATATCAAACTCTGGTTGCGACAAAAGACAAGACGCTTCTGGATAGGGAAAAAAGTGGTCTGATTATGACATCATAATGCAAAAAAGAAATAAACAAAAGCTTACGGCACCTGAGGTTCCTAGTTGGTCTCCCATACAAGTACTAACCAGACCCAAGTCTGGATGGCTTCCGAGATCTGACGAGATCAGGCATTTTCAGACTGGTATGGCCGTAAGTGAAATTAAGAGAATGCGATCTCGTTAATGTTGGTAGAATATTAAACTCTGGTTGCGACAACAGACAAGATGCTTCTGGATAGGGAAAAAAGTGGTCTGATTATGACATCATAATGCAAAAAAGAAATAAACAAAAGCTTACGGCACCTGAGGTTCCTAATTGGTCTCCCATACAAGTACTAACCAGGCCCGAGTCTGGATGGCCTCCGAGATCTGACGAGATCAGGCATTTTCAGACTGGTATGGCCATAAGTGAAGTTAAGAGAATGCGATCTCGCTAATGTTGGTAGAATATCAAACTCTGGTTGCGACAAAAGACAAGACGCTTCTGGATAGGGAAAAAAGTGGTCTGATTATGACATCATAATGCAAAAAAGAAATAAACAAAAGCTTACGGCACCTGAGGTTCCTAGTTGGTCTCCCATACAAGTACTAACCAGGCCCGAGTCTGGATGGCTTCCGAGATCTGATGAGATCAGGCATTTTCAGACTGGTATGGCTGTAAGTGAAATTAAGAGAATGCGATCTCGCTAATGTTGGTAGAATATCAAACTCTGGTTGCGACAAAAGACAAGACACTTCTGGATAGGGAAAAAAGTGGTCTGATTATGACATCATAATGCAAAAAAGAAATTAACAAAAGCTTACGGCACCTGAGGTTCCTAGTTGGTCTCCCATACAAGTACTAACCAGGCCCGAGTCTGGATGTCTTCCGAGATCTGACGAGATCAGGCATTTTCAGACTGGTATGGCCGTAAGTGAAATTAAGAGAATGCGATCTCGCTAATGTTGGTAGAATATCAAACTCTGGTTGCGACAAAAGACAAGACGCTTCTGGATAGGGAAAAAAGTGGTCTGATTATGACATCATAATGCAAAAAAGAAATAAACAAAAGCTTACGGCACCTGAGGTTCCTAGTTGGTCTCCCATAGGGAAAAAAGTGGTCTGATTATGACATCATAATGCAAAAAAGAAATAAACAAAAACTTACGGCACCTGAGGTTCCTAGTTGGTCTCCCATACAAGTACTAACCAGGCCCGAGTCTGGATGGCTTCCGAGATCTGACGAGATCAGGCATTTTAAGACTGGTATGGCCGTAAGTGAAATTAAGAGAATGCGATCTCGCTAATGTTGGTAGAATATCAAACTCTGGTTGCGACAAAAGACAAGACGCTTCTGGATAGGGAAAAAAGTGGTCTGATTATGACATCATAATGCAAAAAAGAAATAAATAAAAGCTTACGGCACCTGAGGTTCCTAGTTGGTCTCCCATAGGGAAAAAAGTGGTCTGATTATGACATCATAATGCAAAAAAGAAATAAACAAAAGCTTACGGCACCTGAGGTTCCTAGTTGGTCTCCCATACAAGCACTAACCAGGCCCGAGTCTGGATGGCTTCCGAGATCTGACGAGATCAGGCATTTTCAGACTGGTATGGCCGTAAGTGAAATTAAGAGAATGCGATCTCGCTAATGTTGGTAGAATATCAAACTCTGGTTGCGACAAAAGACAAGACGCTTCTGGATAGGGAAAAAAGTGGTCTGATTATGACATCATAATGCAAAAAAGAAATAAACAAAAGCTTACGGCACCTGAGGTTCCTAGTTGGTCTCCCATACAAGAACTAACCAGGCCCGAGTCCGGATGGCTTCCGAGAGCTGACGAGATCAGGCATTTTCAGACTGGTATGGCCGTAAGTGAAATTAAGAGAATGCGATCTCGCTAATGTTGGTAGAATATCAAACTCTGGTTGCGACAAAAGACAAGACGCTTCTGGATAGGGAAAAAAGTGGTCTGATTATGACATCATAATGCAAAAAAGAAATAAACAAAAGCTTACGGCACCTGAGGTTCCTAGTTGGTCTCCCATACAAGTACTAACCAGGCCCGAGTCTGGATGGCTTCCGAGATCTGACGAGATCAGGCATTTTCAGACTGGTATGGCCGTAAGCAAAATTAAGAGAATGCGATCTCGTTAATGTTGGTAGAATATCAAACTCTGGTTGCGACAAAAGACAAGATGCTTCTGGATAGGGAAAAAAGTGGTCTGATTATGACATCATAATGCAAAAAAGAAATAAACAAAAGCTTACGGCACCTCAGGTTCCTAGTTGGTCTCCCATACAAGTACTAACCAGGCCCGAGTCTGGATGGCTTCCGAGATCTGGCATTTTCAGACTGTTATGGCTGTAAGTGAAATTAAGAGAATGCGATCTCCCTAATGTTGGTAGAATATCAAACTCTGGTTGCGACAAAAGACAAGACGCTTCTGGATAGGGAAAAAAGTGGTCTGATTATGACATCATAATGCAAAAAGGAAATAAACAAAAGCTTACGGCACCTGAGGTTCCTAGTTGGTCTCCCATACAATTACTAACCAGGCCCGAGTCTGGATGGCTTCCGAGATCTGATGAGATCAGGCATTTTCAGACTGGTATGGCCGTAAGTGAAATTAAGAGAATGCGATCTCGCTAATGTTGGTAGAATATCAAACTCTGGTTGCGACAAAAGACAAGACGCTTCTGGATAGGGAAAAAAGTGGTCTGATTATGACATCATAATGCAAAAAAGAAATAAACAAAAGCTTACGGCACCTGAGGTTCCTAGTTGGTCTTCCATACAAGTACTAACCAGGCCCGAGTCTGGATGGCTTCCGAGAGCTGACGAGATCAGGCATTTTCAGACTGGTATGGCCGTAAGTGAAATTAAGAGAATGCGATCTCGCTAATGTTGGTAGAATATCAAACTCTGGTTGCGACAAAAGACAAGACGCTTCTGGATAGGGAAAAAAGTGGTCTGATTATGACATCATAATGCAAAAAAGAAATAAACAAAAGCTTACGGCACCTGAGGTTCCTAGTTGGTCTCCCATACAAGTACTAACCAGGCCCGATTCTGGATGGCTTCCGAGATCTGACGAGATCAGGCATTTTCAGACTGGTATGGCCATAAGTGAAATTAAGAGAATGCGATCTCGCTAATGTTGGTAGAATATCAAACTCTGGTTGCGACAAAAGACAAGACGCTTCTGGATAGGGAAAAAAGTGGTCTGATTATGACATCATAATGCAAAAAAGAAATAAACAAAAGCTTACGGCACCTGAGGTTCCTAGTTGGTCTCCCATACAAGTACTAACCAGGCCCGAGTCTGGATGGCTTCCGAGATCTGACGAGATCAGGCATTTTCAGACTGGTATGGCCGAAAAGAAATTAAGAGAATGCGATCTCGCTAATGTTGGTAGAATATCAAACTCTGGTTGCGACAAAAGACAAGACGCTTCTGGATAGGGAAAAAAGTGGTCTGATTATGACATCATAATGCAAAAAAGAAATAAACAAAAGCTTACGGCACCTGAGGTTCCTAGTTGGTCTCCCATAGGGAAAAAAGTGGTCTGATTATGAAATCATAATGCAAAAAAGAAATAAACAAAAGCTTACGGCACCTGAGGTTCCTAGTTGGTCACCCATAGGGAAAAAAGTGGTCTGATTATGACATCATAATGCAAAAAATAAATAAACAAAAGCTTGCGGCACCTGAGGTTCCTAGTTGGTCTCCCATACAAGTACTAACCAGGCCTGAGTCTGGATGGCTTCCGAGATCTGACGAGATCAGGCATTTTCAGACTGGAATGGGCGTAAATGAAATCAAGAGAATGCGATCTCGCTAATGTTGGTAGAATATCAAACTCTGGTTGCGACAAAAGACAAGACGCTTCTGGATAGGGAAAAAAGTGGTCTGATTATGACATCATAATGCAAAAAATAAATAAACAAAAGCTTGCGGCACCTGAGGTTCCTAGTTGGTCTCCCATACAAGTACTAACCAGGCCTGAGTCTGGATGGCTTCCGAGATCTGACGAGATCAGGCATTTTCAGACTGGAATGGGCGTAAATGAAATTAAGAGAATGCGATCTCGCTAATGTTGGTAGAATATCAAACTCTGGTTGCGACAAAAGACAAGACGCTTCTGGATAGGGAAAAAAGTGGTCTGATTATGACATCATAATGCAAAAAAGAAATAAACAAAAGCTTACGGCACCTGAGGTTCCTAGTTGGTCTCCCATACAAGAACTAACCAGGCCCGAGTCCGTATGGCTTCCGAGAGCTGACGAGATCAGGCATTTTCAGACTGGTATGACCGTAAGTGAAATTAAGAGAATGCGATCTCGCTAATGTTGGTAGAATATCAAACTCTGGTTGCGACAAAAGACAAGACGCTTCTGGATAGGGAAAAAAGTGGTCTGATTATGACATCATAATGCAAAAAAGAAATAAACAAAAGCTTACGGCACCTGAGGTTCCTAGTTGGTCTCCCATAGGGAAAAAAGTGGTCTGATTATGACATCATAATGCAAAAAAGAAATAAACAAAAGCTTACAGCACCTGAGGTTCCTAGTTGGTCTCCCATACAAGTACTAACCAGGCCCGAGTCTGGATGGCTTCCGAGATCTGACGAGATCAGGCATTTTAAGACTGGTATGGCCGTAAGTAAAATTAAGAGAATGCGATCTCGCTAATGTTGGTAGAATATCAAACTCTGGTTGCGACAAAAGACAAGACGCTTCTGGATAGGGAAAAAAGTGGTCTGATTATGACATCATAATGCAAAAAAGAAATAAATAAAAGCTTACGGCACCTGAGGTTCCTAGTTGGTCTCCCATAGGGAAAAAAGTGGTCTGATTATGACATCATAATGCAAAAAAGAAATAAACAAAAGCTTACGGCACCTGAGGTTCCTAGTTGGTCTCCCATACAAGCACTAACCAGGCCCGAGTCTGGATGGCTTCCGAGATCTGACGAGATCAGGCATTTTCAGACTGGTATGTCCGTAAGTGAAATTAAGAGAATGCGATCTCGCTAATGTTGGTAGAATATCAAACTCTGGTTGCGACAAAAGACAAGACGCTTCTGGATAGGGAAAAAAGTGGTCTGATTATGACATCATAATGCAAAAAAGAAATAAACAAAAGCTTACGGCACCTGAGGTTCCTAGTTGGTCTCCCATACAAGTACTAACCAGACCCGAGTCTGGATGGTTTCCGAGATCTGACGAGATCAGGCATTTTCAGACTGGTATGGCCGTAAGTGAAATTAAGAGAATGCGATCTCGCTAATGTTGGTAGAATATCAAACTCTGGTTGCGACAAAAGACAAGACGCTTCTGGATAGGGAAAAAAGTGGTCTGATTATGACATCATAATGCAAAAAAGAAATAAACAAAAGCTTACGGCACCTGAGGTTCCTAGTTGGTCTCCCATACAAGAACTAACCAGGCCCGAGTCCGTATGGCTTCCGAGAGCTGACGAGATCAGGCATTTTCAGACTGGTATGGCCGTAAGTGAAATTAAGAGAATGCGATCTCGCTAATGTTGGTAGAATATCAAACTCTGGTTGCGACAAAAGACAAGACGCTTCTGGATAGGGAAAAAAGTGGTCTGATTATGACATCATAATGCAAAAAAGAAATAAACAAAAGCTTACGGCACCTGAGGTTCCTAGTTGGTCTCCCATAGGGAAAAAAGTGGTCTGATTATGACATCATAATGCAAAAAAGAAATAAACAAAAGTTTACGGCACCTGAGGTTTCTAGTTGGTCTCCCATACAAGTTCTAACCAGGCCCGAGTCTGGATGGCTTCCGAGATCTGGCATTTTCAGACTGGTATGGCCGTAAGTGAAATTAAGAGAATGCGATCTCGCTAATGTTGGTAGAATATCAAACTCTGGTTGCGACAAAAGACAAGACGCTTCTGGATAGGGAAAAAAGTGGTCTGATTATGACATCATAATGCAAAAAAGAAATAAACAAAAGCTTACGGCACCTGAGGTTCCTAGTTGGTCTCCCATAGGGAAATAAGTGGTCTGATTATGAAATCATAATGCAAAAAAGAAATAAACAAAAGCTTGCGGCACATGAGGTTCCTAGTTGGTCTCCCATACAAGTACTAACCAGGCCTGAGTCTGGATGGCTTCCGAGATCTGGCATTTTCAGACTGGTATGGCCGTAAGTGAAATTAAGAGAATGCGATCTCGCTAATGTTGGTAGAATATCAAACTCTGGTTGCGAGAAAAGACAAGACGCTTCTGGATAGGGAAAAAAGTGGTCTGATTATGACATCATAATGCAAAAAAGAAATAAACAGAAGCTTACGGCACCTGAGGTTCCTAGTTGGTCTCCCATACAAGTACTAACCAGGCCCAAGTCTGGATGGTTTCCGAGATCTGGCATTTTCAGACTGGTATGGCCTTAAGTGAAATTAAGAGAATGCGTTCTCGCTAATGTTGGTAGAATATCAAACTCTGGTTGCGACAAAAGACAAGACGCTTCTGGATAGGGAAAAAAGTGGTCTGATTATGACATCATAATGCAAAAAATAAATAAACAAAAGCTTACGGCACCTGAGGTTCCTAGTTGGTCTCCCATAGGGAAAAAAGTGGTCTGATTATGACATCATAATGCAAAAAAGAAATAAACAAAAGCTTACGGCACCTGAGGTTCCTAGTTGGTCTCCCATACAAGTATTAACCAGGCCCGAGTCTGGATGGCTTACGAGATCTGACGAGATCAGGCATTTTCAGACTGGTATGGCCGTAAGTGAAATTAAGTGAATGCGATCTCGCTAATGTTGGTAGAATATCAAACTCTGTTTGCGACAAAAGACAAGACGCTTCTGGATAGGGAAAAAAGTGGTCTGATTATGACATCATAATGCAAAAAAGAAATAAACAAAAGCTTACGGCACCTGAGGTTCCTAGTTGGTCTCCCATACAAGTACTAACCAGACCCAAGTCTGGATGGCTTCCGAGATCTGACGAGATCAGGCATTTTCAGACTGGTATGGCCGTAATTGAAATTAAGAGAATGCAATCTCGTTAATGTTGGTAGAATATTAAACTCTGGTTGCGACAACAGACAAGATGCTTCTGGATAGGGAAAAAAGTGGTCTGATTATGACATCATAATGCAAAAAAGAAATAAACAAAAGCTTACGGCACCTGAGGTTCCTAATTGGTCTCCCATACAAGTACTAACCAGGCCCGAGTCTGGATGGCCTCCGAGATCTGACGAGATCAGGCATTTTCAGACTGGTATGGCCATAAGTGAAGTTAAGAGAATGCGATCTCGCTAATGTTGGTAGAATATCAAACTCTGGTTGCGACAAAAGACAAGACGCTTCTGGATAGGGAAAAAAGTGGTCTGATTATGACATCATAATGCAAAAAAGAAATAAACAAAAGCTTACGGCACCTGAGGTTCCTAGTTGGTCTCCCATACAAGTACTAACCAGGCCCGAGTCTGGATGGCTTCCGAGATCTGATGAGATCAGGCATTTTCAGACTGGTATGGCTGTAAGTGAAATTAAGAGAATGCGATCTCGCTAATGTTGGTAGAATATCAAACTCTGGTTGCGACAAAAGACAAGACACTTCTGGATAGGGAAAAAAGTGGTCTGATTATGACATCATAATGCAAAAAAGAAATTAACAAAAGCTTACGGCACCTGAGGTTCCTAGTTGGTCTCCCATACAAGTACTAACCAGGCCCGAGTCTGGATGTCTTCCGAGATCTGACGAGATCAGGCATTTTCAGACTGGTATGGCCGTAAGTGAAATTAAGAGAATGCGATCTCGCTAATGTTGGTAGAATATCAAACTCTGGTTGCGACAAAAGACAAGACGCTTCTGGATAGGGAAAAAAGTGGTCTGATTATGACATCATAATGCAAAAAAGAAATAAACAAAAGCTTACGGCACCTGAGGTTCCTAGTTGGTCTCCCATAGGGAAAAAAGTGGTCTGATTATGACATCATAATGCAAAAAAGAAATAAACAAAAGCTTACAGCACCTGAGGTTCCTAGTTGGTCTCCCATACAAGTACTAACCAGGCCCGAGTCTGGATGGCTTCCGAGATCTGACGAGATCAGGCATTTTAAGACTGATATGGCCGTAAGTGAAATTAAGAGAATGCGATCTCGCTAATGTTGGTAGAATATCAAACTCTGGTTGCGACAAAAGACAAGACGCTTCTGGATAGGGAAAAAAGTGGTCTGATTATGACATCATAATGCAAAAAAGAAATAAATAAAAGCTTACGGCACCTGAGGTTCCTAGTTGGTCTCCCATAGGGAAAAAAGTGGTCTGATTATGACATCATAATGCAAAAAAGAAATAAACAAAAGCTTACGGCACCTGAGGTTCCTAGTTGGTCTCCCATACAAGCACTAACCAGGCCCGAGTCTGGATGGCTTCCGAGATCTGACGAGATCAGGCATTTTCAGACTGGTATGGCCGTAAGTGAAATTAAGAGAATGCGATCTCGCTAATGTTGGTAGAATATCAAACTCTGGTTGCGACAAAAGACAAGACGCTTCTGGATAGGGAAAAAAGTGGTCTGATTATGACATCATAATGCAAAAAAGAAATAAACAAAAGCTTACGGCACCTGAGGTTCCTAGTTGGTCTCCCATACAAGTACTAACCAGACCCGAGTCTGGATGGTTTCCGAGATCTGACGAGATCAGGCATTTTCAGACTGGTATGGCCGTAAGTGAAATTAAGAGAATGCGATCTCGCTAATGTTGGTAGAATATCAAACTCTGGTTGCGACAAAAGACAAGACGCTTCTGGATAGGGAAAAAAGTGGTCTGATTATGACATCATAATGCAAAAAAGAAATAAACAAAAGCTTACGGCACCTGAGGTTCCTAGTTGGTCTCCCATACAAGAACTAACCAGGCCCGAGTCCGGATGGCTTCCGAGAGCTGACGAGATCAGGCATTTTCAGACTGGTATGGCCGTAAGTGAAATTAAGAGAATGCGATCTCGCTAATGTTGGTAGAATATCAAACTCTGGTTGCGACAAAAGACAAGACGCTTCTGGATAGGGAAAAAAGTGGTCTGATTATGACATCATAATGCAAAAAAGAAATAAACAAAAGCTTACGGCACCTGAGGTTCCTAGTTGGTCTCCCACACAAGTACTAACCAGGCCCGAGTCTGGATGGCTTCCGAGATCTGGCATTTTCAGACTGGTATGGCCGTAAGTGAAATTAAGAGAATGCGATCTCGCTAATGTTGGTAGAATATCAAACTCTGGTTGCGAGAAAAGACAAGACGCTTCTGGATAGGGAAAAAAGTGGTCTGATTATGACATCATAATGCAAAAAAGAAATAAACAGAAGCTTACGGCACCTGAGGTTCCTAGTTGGTCTCCCATACAAGTACTAACCAGGCCCAAGTCTGCATGGTTTCCGAGATCTGGCATTTTCAGACTGGTATGGCCTTAAGTGAAATTAAGAGAATGCGTTCTCGCTAATGTTGGTAGAATATCAAACTCTGGTTGCGACAAAAGACAAGACGCTTCTGGATAGGGAAAAAAGTGGTCTGATTATGACATCATAATGCAAAAAAGAAATAAACAAAAGCTTACGGCACCTGAGGTTCCTAGTTGGTCTCCCATAGGGAAAAAAGTGGTCTGATTATGACATCATAATGCAAAAAAAAAATAAACAAAAGCTTACGGCACCTGAGGTTCCTAGTTGGTCTCCCATACAAGTACTAACCAGGCCCGAGTCTGGATGGCTTCCGAGATCTGACGAGATCAGGCATTTTCAGACTGGTATGGCCGTAAGCAAAATTAAGAGAATGCGATCTCGTTAATGTTGGTAGAATATCAAACTCTGGTTGCGACAAAAGACAAGATGCTTCTGGATAGGGAAAAAAGTGGTCTGATTATGACATCATAATGCAAAAAAGAAATAAACAAAAGCTTACGGCACCTCAGGTTCCTAGTTGGTCTCCCATACAAGTACTAACCAGGCCCGAGTCTGGATGGCTTCCGAGATCTGGCATTTTCAGACTGTTATGGCTGTAAGTGAAATTAAGAGAATGCGATCTCGCTAATGTTGGTAGAATATCAAACTCTGGTTGCGACAAAAGACAAGACGCTTCTGGATAGGGAAAAAAGTGGTCTGATTATGACATCATAATGCAAAAAGGAAATAAACAAAAGCTTACGGCACCTGAGGTTCCTAGTTGGTCTCCCATACAATTACTAACCAGGCCCGAGTCTGGATGGCTTCCGAGATCTGACGAGATCAGGCATTTTCAGACTGGTATGGCCGTAAAGGAAATTAAGAGAATGCGATCTCGCTAATGTTGGTAGAATATCAAACTCTGGTTGCGACAAAAGACAAGACGCTTCTGGATAGGGAAAAAAGTGGTCTGATTATGACATCATAATGCAAAAAAGAAATAAACAAAAGCTTACGGCACCTGAGGTTCCTAGTTGGTCTCCCATAGGGAAAAAAGTGGTCTGATTATGAAATCATAATGCAAAAAAGAAATAAACAAAAGCTTACGGCACCTGAGGTTCCTAGTTGGTCACCCATAGGGAAAAAAGTGGTCTGATTATGACATCATAATGCAAAAAATAAATAAACAAAAGCTTGCGGCACCTGAGGTTCCTAGTTGGTCTCCCATACAAGTACTAACCAGGCCTGAGTCTGGATGGCTTCCGAGATCTGACGAGATCAGGCATTTTCAGACTGGAATGGGCGTAAATGAAATTAAGAGAATGCGATCTCGCTAATGTTGGTAGAATATCAAACTCTGGTTGCGACAAAAGACAAGACGCTTCTGGATAGGGAAAAAAGTGGTCTGATTATGACATCATAATGCAAAAAATAAATAAACAAAAGCTTGCGGCACCTGAGGTTCCTAGTTGGTCTCCCATACAAGTACTAACCAGGCCTGAGTCTGGATGGCTTCCGAGATCTGACGAGATCAGGCATTTTCAGACTGGAATGGGCGTAAATGAAATTAAGAGAATGCGATCTCGCTAATGTTGGTAGAATATCAAACTCTGGTTGCGACAAAAGACAAGACGCTTCTGGATAGGGAAAAAAGTGGTCTGATTATGACATCATAATCCAAAAAAGAAATAAACAAAAGCTTACGGCACCTGAGGTTCCTAGTTGGTCTCCCATAGGGAAAAAAGTGGTCTGATTATGACATCATAATGCAAAAAAGAAATAAACAAAAGTTTACGGCACCTGAGGTTTCTAGTTGGTCTCCCATACAAGTTCTAACCAGGCACGAGTCTGGATGGCTTCCGAGATCTGGCATTTTCAGACTGGTATGGCCGTAAGTGAAATTAAGAGAATGCGATCTCGCTAATGTTGGTAGAATATCAAACTCTGGTTGCGACAAAAGACAAGACGCTTCTGGATAGGGACAAAAAGTGGTCTGATTATGACATCATAATGCAAAAAGAAATAAACAAAAGCTTACGGCACCTGAGGTTCCTAGTTGGTCTCCCATAGGGAAATAAGTGGTCTGATTATGAAATCATAATGCAAAAAAGAAATAAACAAAAGCTTGCGGCACCTGAGGTTCCTAGTTGGTCTCCCATACAAGTACTAACCAGGCCTGAGTCTGGATGGCTTCCGAGATCTGACGAGATCAGGCATTTTCAGACTGGAATGGGCGTAAATGAAATTAAGAGAATGCGATCTCGCTAATGTTGGTAGAATATCAAACTCTGGTTGCGACAAAAGACAAGACGCTTCTGGATAGGGAAAAAAGTGGTCTGATTATGACATCATAATGCAAAAAAGAAATAAACAAAAGCTTACGGCACCTGAGGTTCCTAGTTGGTCTCCCACACAAGTACTAACCAGGCCCGAGTCTGGATGGCTTCCGAGATCTGGCATTTTCAGACTGGTATGGCCGTAAGTGAAATTAAGAGAATGCGATCTCGCTAATGTTGGTAGAATATCAAACTCTGGTTGCGAGAAAAGACAAGACGCTTCTGGATAGGGAAAAAAGTGGTCTGATTATGACATCATAATGCAAAAAAGAAATAAACAGAAGCTTACGGCACCTGAGGTTCCTAGTTGGTCTCCCATACAAGTACTAACCAGGCCCAAGTCTGGATGGTTTCCGAGATCTGGCATTTTCAGACTGGTATGGCCTTAAGTGAAATTAAGAGAATGCGTTCTCGCTAATGTTGGTAGAATATCAAACTCTGGTTGCGACAAAAGACAAGACGCTTCTGGATAGGGAAAAAAGTGGTCTGATTATGACATCATAATGCAAAAAAGAAATAAACAAAAGCTTACGGCACCTGAGGTTCCTAGTTGGTCTCCCATAGGGAAAAAAGTGGTCTGATTATGACATCATAATGCAAAAAAGAAATAAACAAAAGCTTACGGCACCTGAGGTTCCTAGTTGGTCACCCATACAAGTACTAACCAGGCCCGAGTCTGGATGGCTTCCGAGATCTGACGAGATCAGGCATTTTCAGACTGGTATGGCCGTAAGTGAAATTAAGTGAATGCGATCTCGCTAATGTTGGTAGAATATCAAACTCTGTTTGCGACAAAAGACAAGACGCTTCTGGATAGGGAAAAAAGTGGTCTGATTATGACATCATAATGCAAAAAAGAAATAAACAAAAGCTTACGGCACCTGAGGTTCCTAGTTGGTCTCCCATACAAGTACTAACCAGACCCAAGTCTGGATGGCTTCCGAGATCTGACGAGATCAGGCATTTTCAGACTGGTATGGCTGTAAGTGAAATTAAGAGAATGCGATCTCGTTAATGTTGGTAGAATATTAAACTCTGGTTGCGACAACAGACAAGATGCTTCTGGATAGGGAAAAAAGTGGTCTGATTATGACATCATAATGCAAAAAAGAAATAAACAAAAGCTTACGGCACCTGAGGTTCCTAATTGGTCTCCCATACAAGTACTAACCAGGCCCGAGTCTGGATGGCCTCCGAGATCTGACGAGATCAGGCATTTTCAGACTGGTATGGCCATAAGTGAAGTTAAGAGAATGCGATCTCGCTAATGTTGGTAGAATATCAAACTCTGGTTGCGACAAAAGACAAGACACTTCTGGATAGGGAAAAAAGTGGTCTGATTATGACATCATAATGCAAAAAAGAAATTAACAAAAGCTTACGGCACCTGAGGTTCCTAGTTGGTCTCCCATACAAGTACTAACCAGGCCCGAGTCTGGATGTCTTCCGAGATCTGACGAGATCAGGCATTTTCAGACTGGTATGGCCGTAAGGGAAATTAAGAGAATGCGATCTCGCTAATGTTGGTAGAATATCAAACTCTGGTTGCGACAAAAGACAAGACGCTTCTGGATAGGGAAAAAAGTGGTCTGATTATGACATCATAATGCAAAAAAGAAATAAACAAAAGCTTACGGCACCTGAGGTTCCTAGTTGGTCTCCCATAGGGAAAAAAGTGGTCTGATTATGACATCATAATGCAAAAAAGAAATAAACAAAAGCTTACAGCACCTGAGGTTCCTAGTTGGTCTCCCATACAAGTACTAACCAGGCCCGAGTCTGGATGGCTTCCGAGATCTGACGAGATCAGGCATTTTAAGACTGGTATGGCCGTAAGTGAAATTAAGAGAATGCGATCTCGCTAATGTTGGTAGAATATCAAACTCTGGTTGCGACAAAAGACAAGACGCTTCTGGATAGGGAAAAAAGTGGTCTGATTATGACATCATAATGCAAAAAAGAAATAAATAAAAGCTTACGGCACCTGAGGTTCCTAGTTGGTCTCCCATAGGGAAAAAAGTGGTCTGATTATGACATCATAATGCAAAAAAGAAATAAACAAAAGCTTACGGCACCTGAGGTTCCTAGTTGGTCTCCCATACAAGCACTAACCAGGCCCGAGTCTGGATGGCTTCCGAGATCTGACGAGATCAGGCATTTTCAGACTGGTATGGCCGTAAGTGAAATTAAGAGAATGCGATCTCGCTAATGTTGGTAGAATATCAAACTCTGGTTGCGACAAAAGACAAGACGCTTCTGGATAGGGAAAAAAGTGGTCTGATTATGACATCATAATGCAAAAAAGAAATAAACAAAAGCTTACGGCACCTGAGGTTCCTAGTTGGTCTCCCATACAAGTACTAACCAGACCCGAGTCTGGATGGTTTCCGAGATCTGACGAGATCAGGCATTTTCAGACTGGTATGGCCGTAAGTGAAATTAAGAGAATGCGATCTCGCTAATGTTGGTAGAATATCAAACTCTGGTTGCGACAAAAGACAAGACGCTTCTGGATAGGGAAAAAAGTGGTCTGATTATGACATCATAATGCAAAAAAGAAATAAACAAAAGCTTACGGCACCTGAGGTTCCTAGTTGGTCTCCCATACAAGAACTAACCAGGCCCGAGTCCGGATGGCTTCCGAGAGCTGACGAGATCAGGCATTTTCAGACTGGTATGGCCGTAAGTGAAATTAAGAGAATGCGATCTCGCTAATGTTGGTAGAATATCAAACTCTGGTTGCGACAAAAGACAAGACGCTTCTGGATAGGGAAAAAAGTGGTCTGATTATGACATCATAATGCAAAAAAGAAATAAACAAAAGCTTACGGCACCTGAGGTTCCTAGTTGGTCTCCCATACAAGTACTAACCAGGCCCGAGTCTGGATGGCTTCCGAGATCTGACGAGATCAGGCATTTTCAGACTGGTATGGCCGTAAGCGAAATTAAGAGAATGCGATCTCGTTAATGTTGGTAGAATATCAAACTCTGGTTGCGACAAAAGACAAGATGCTTCTGGATAGGGAAAAAAGTGGTCTGATTATGACATCATAATGCAAAAAAGAAATAAACAAAAGCTTACGGCACCTCAGGTTCCTAGTTGGTCTCCCATACAAGTACTAACCAGGCCCGAGTCTGGATGGCTTCCGAGATCTGGCATTTTCAGACTGTTATGGCTGTAAGTGAAATTAAGAGAATGCGATCTCGCTAATGTTGGTAGAATATCAAACTCTGGTTGCGACAAAAGACAAGACGCTTCTGGATAGGGAAAAAAGTGGTCTGATTATGACATCATAATGCAAAAAGGAAATAAACAAAAGCTTACGGCACCTGAGGTTCCTAGTTGGTCTCCCATACAATTACTAACCAGGCCCGAGTCTGGATGGCTTCCGAGATCTGATGAGATCAGGCATTTTCAGACTGGTATGGCCATAATTGAAATTAAGAGAATGCGATCTCGCTAATGTTGGTAGAATATCAAACTCTGGTTGCGACAAAAGACAAGACGCTTCTGGATAGGGAAAAAAGTGGTCTGATTATGACATCATAATGCAAAAAAGAAATAAACAAAAGCTTACGGCACCTGAGGTTCCTAGTTGGTCTTCCATACAAGTACTAACCAGGCCCGAGTCTGGATGGCTTCCGAGAGCTGACGAGATCAGGCATTTTCAGACTGGTATGGCCGTAAGTGAAATTAAGAGAATGCGATCTCGCTAATGTTGGTAGAATATCAAACTCTGGTTGCGACAAAAGACAAGACGCTTCTGGATAGGGAAAAAAGTGGTCTGATTATGACATCATAATGCAAAAAAGAAATAAACAAAAGCTTACGGCACCTGAGGTTCCTAGTTGGTCTCCCATACAAGTACTAACCAGGCCCGAGTCTGGATGGCTTCCGAGATCTGACGAGATCAGGCATTTTCAGACTGGTATGGCCATAAGTGAAATTAAGAGAATGCGATCTCGCTAATGTTGGTAGAATATCAAACTCTGGTTGCGACAAAAGACAAGACGCTTCTGGATAGGGAAAAAAGTGGTCTGATTATGACATCATAATGCAAAAAAGAAATAAACAAAAGCTTATGGCACCTGAGGTTCCTAGTTGGTCTCCCATACAAGTACTAACCAGGCCCGAGTCTGGATGGCTTCCGAGATCTGGCATTTTCAGACTGGTATGGCCGTAAGGGAAACTAAGAGAATGCGATCTCGCTAATGTTGGTAGAATATCAAACTCTGGTTGCGACAAAAGACAAGACGCTTCTGGACAGGGAAAAAAGTGGTCTGATTATGACATCATAATGCAAAAAAGAAATAAACAAAAGCTTACGGCACCTGAGGTTCCTAGTTGGTCTCCCATAGGGAAAAAAGTGGTCTGATTATGACATCATATTGCAAAAAAGAAATAAACAAAAGCTTATGGCACCTGAGGTTTCTAGTTGGTCTCCCATAAAAGTACTAACCAGGCCCGAGTCTGGATGGCTTCTGAGACCTGACGAGATCAGGCATTTTCAGACTGGTATGGCCGTAAGTGAAATTAAGAGAATGCGATCTCGCTAATGTTGGTAGAATATCAAACTCTGGTTGCAACAAAAGACAAGACGCTTCTGGATAGGGAAAAAAGTGGTCTGATTATGACATCATAATGCAAAAAAGAAATAAACAAAAGCTTACGGCACCTGAGGTTCCTAGTTGGTCTCCCATAGGGAAAAAAGTGGTCTGATTATGACATCATAATGCAAAAAAGAAATAAACAAAAGCTTACGGCACCTGAGGTTCCTAGTTGGTCTCCCATACAAGTACTAACCAGGCCCGAGTCTGGATGGCTTCCGAGATCTGACGATATCAGGCATTTTCAGACTGGTATGGCCGTAAGTGAAATTAAGAGAATGCGATCTCGCTAATGTTGGTAGAATATCAAACTCTGCTTGCGACAAAAGACAAGACGCTTCTGGATAGGGAAAAAAGTGGTCTGATTATGACATCATAATGCAAAAAAGAAAGAAATAAACAAAAGCTTACGGCACCTGAGGTTCCTAGTTGGTCTCCCATACAAGTACTAACCAGACCCGAGTCTGGATGGTTTCCGAGATCTGACGAGATCAGGCATTTTCAGACTGGTATGGCCGTAAGTGAAATTAAGAGAATGCGATATCGCTAATGTTGGTAGAATATCAAACTCTGGTTGCGACAAAAGACAAGACGCTTCTAAAGAGGGAAAAAAGTGGTCTGATTATGACATCATAATGCAAAAAAGAAATAAACAAAAGCTTACGGCACCTGAGGTTCCTAGTTGGTCTCCCATACAAGTACTAACCAGGCCCGAGTCTGGATGTCTTCCGAGATCTGACGAGATCAGGCATTTTCAGACTGGTATGGCCGTAAGGGAAATTAAGCGAATGCGATATCGCTAATGTTGGTAGAATATCAAACTCTGGTTGCGACAAAAGACAAGACGCTTCTGGATAGGGAAAAAAGTGGTCTGATTATGACATCACAATGCAAAAAAGAAATAAACAAAAGCTTACGGCACCTGAGGTTCCTAGTTGGTCTCCCATACAAGTACTAACCAGGCCCAAGTCTTGATGGCTTCCGAGATCTGACAAGATCAGGCATTTTCAGACTGGTATGGCCGTAAGTGAAATTAAGAGAATGCGATCTCGCTAATCTTGGTAGAATATCAAACTCTGGTTGCGACAAAAGACAAGACGCTTCTGGATAGGGAAAAAAGTGGTCTGATTATGACATCATAATGCAAAAAAGAAATAAACAAAAGCTTACGGCACCTGAGGTTCCTAGTTGGTCTCCCATACAAGTACTAACCAGACCCGAGTCTGGATGGCTTCCGAGACCTGACGAGATCAGGCATTTTCAGACTGGTATGGCCGTAAGTGAAATTAAGAGAATGCGATCTCGCTAATGTTGGTAGAATATCAAACTCTGGTTGCGACAAAAGACAAGACGCTTCTGGATAGGGAAAAAAGTGGTCTGATTATGACATCATAATGCAAAAAAGAAATAAACAAAAGCTTACGGCACCTGAGGTTCCTAGTTGGTCTCCCATACAAGTACTAACCAGGCCCGAGTCTGGATGGCTTCCGAGATCTGACAAGATCAGGCATTTTCAGACTGGTATGGCCGTAAGTGAAATTAAGAGAATGCGATCTCGCTAATGTTGGTAGAATATCAAACTCTGGTTGCGACAAAAGACAAGACGCTTCTGGATAGGGAAAAAGTGGTCTGATTATGACATCATAATGCAAAAAAGAAATAAACAAAAGCTTACGGCACCTGAGGTTCCTAGTTGGTCTCCCATAGGGAAAAAAGTGGTCTGATTATGACATCATAATGCAAAAAATAAATAAACAAAAGCGTACGGCACCTGAGGTTCCTAGTTGGTCTCCCATACAAGCACTAACCAGGCCCGAGTCTGGATGGCTTCCGAGATCTGACGAGATCAGGCATTTTCAGACTGGTATGGCCGTAAGTGAAATTAAGAGAATGCGATCTCGCTAATGTTAGTAGAATATCAAACTCTGGTTGCGACAAAAGACAAGACGCTTCTGGATAGGGAAAAAAGTGGTCTGATTATGACATCATAATGCAAAAAAGAAATAAACAAAAGCTTACGGCACCTGAGGTTCCTAGTTGGTCTCCCATACAAGTACTAACCAGACCTGAGTCTGGATGGCTTCCGAGATCTGACGAGATCAGGCATTTTCAGACTGGTATGGCCGTAAGTTAAATTAAGAGAATGCGATCTCGCTAATGTTGGTAGAATATCAAACTCTGGTTGCGACAAAAGACAAGACGCTTCTGGATAGGGAAAAAAGTGGTCTGATTATGACATCATAATGCGAAAAAGAAATAAACAAAAGCTTACGGCACCTGAGGTTCCTAGTTGGTCTCCCATACAAGTACTAACCAGGCCCGAGTCTGGATGGCTTCCGAGATCTGACGAGATCAGGCATTTTCAGACTGGTATGGCCGTAAGTGAAATTAAGTGAATGCGATCTCGCTAATGTTGGTAGAATATCAAACTCTGGTTGCGACAAAAGACAAGACGCTTCTGGATAGGGAAAAAAGTGGTCTGATTATGACATCATAATGCAAAAAAGAAATAAACAAAAGCTTACGGCACCTGAGGTTCCTAGTTGGTCTCCCATAGGGAAAAAAAGTGGTCTGATTATGACATCATAATGCAAAAAAGAAATAAACAAAAGCTTACGGCACCTGAGGTTCCTAGTTGGTCTCCCATACAAGTACTAACCAGGCCCGAGTCTGGATGGCTTCCGAGATCTGATGAGATCAGGCATTTTCAGACTGGTATGGCCGTAAGTGAAATTAAGAGAATGCGATCTCGCTAATGTTGGTAGAATATCAACTCTGGTTGCGACAAAAGACAAGACGCTTCTGGATAGGGAAAAAAGTGGTCTGATTATGACATCATAATGCAAAAAAGAAATAAACAAAAGCTTACGGCACCTGAGGTTCCTAGTTGGTCTCCCATACAAGTACTAACCAGACCCAAGTCTGGATGGCTTCCGAGATCTGACGAGATCAGGCATTTTCAGACTGGTATGGCCGTAAGTGAAATTAAGAGAATGCGATCTCGCTAATGTTGGTAGAATATCAAACTCTGGTTGCGACAAAAGACAAGACGCTTCTGGATAGGGAAAAAAGTGGTCTGATTATGACATCATAATGCGAAAAAGAAATAAACAAAAGCTTACGGCACCTGAGGTTCCTAGTTGGTCTCCCATACAAGTACTAACCAGGCCCGAGTCTGGATGGCTTCCGAGATCTGACGAGATCAGGCATTTTCAGACTGGTATGGCCGTAAGTGAAATTAAGTGAATGCGATCTCGCTAATGTTGGTAGAATATCAAACTCTGGTTGCGACAAAAGACAAGACGCTTCTGGATAGGGAAAAAAGTGGTCTGATTATGACATCATAATGCAAAAAAGAAATAAACAAAAGCTTACGGCACCTGAGGTTCCTAGTTGGTCTCCCATAGGGAAAAAAAGTGGTCTGATTATGACATCATAATGCAAAAAAGAAATAAACAAAAGCTTACGGCACCTGAGGTTCCTAGTTGGTCTCCCATACAAGTACTAACCAGGCCCGAGTCTGGATGGCTTCCGAGATCTGATGAGATCAGGCATTTTCAGACTGGTATGACCGTAAGTGAAATTAAGAGAATGCGATCTCGCTAATGTTGGTAGAATATCAACTCTGGTTGCGACAAAAGACAAGACGCTTCTGGATAGGGAAAAAAGTGGTCTGATTATGACATCATAATGCAAAAAAGAAATAAACAAAAGCTTACGGCACCTGAGGTTCCTAGTTGGTCTCCCATACAAGTACTAACCAGACCCGAGTCTGGATGGTTTCCGAGATCTGGCATTTTCAGACTGGTATGGCCGTAAGTGAAATTAAGAGAATGCGATCTCGCTAATGTTGGTAGAATATCAAACTCTGGTTGCGACAAAAGACAAGACGCTTCTGGATAGGGAAAAAAGTGGTCTGATTATGACATCATAATGCAAAAAAGAAATAAACAAAAGCTTACGGCACCTGAGGTTCCTAGTTGGTCTCCCATACAAGTACTAACCAGGCCCGAGTCCGGATGGCTTCCGAGAGCTGACGAGATCAGGCATTTTCAGACTGGTATGGTCGTAAGTGAAATTAAGAGAATGCTATCTCGCTAATGTTGGTAGAATATCAAACTCTGGTTGCGACAAAAGACAAGACGCTTCTGGATAGGGAAAAAAGTGGTCTGATTATAACATCATAATGCAAAAAAGAAATAAACAAAAGCTTACGGCACCTGAGGTTCCTAGTTGGTCTCCCATACAAGTACTAACCAGGCCCGAGTCTGGATGGCTTCCGAGATCTGACATTTTCAGACTGGTATGGCCGTAAGCGAAATTAAGAGAATGCGATCTCGTTAATGTTGGTAGAATATCAAACTCTGGTTGCGACAAAAGACAAGATGCTTCTGGATAGGGAAAAAAGTGGTCTGATTATGACATCATAATGCAAAAAAGAAATAAACAAAAGCTTACGGCACCTGAGGTTCCTAGTTGGTCTCCCATACAAGTACTAACCAGGCCCGAGTCTGGATGGCTTTCGAGATATGACGAGATCAGGCATTTTAAGACTGGTATGGCCGTAAGTGAAATTAAGAGAATGCGATCTCGCTAATGTTGGTAGAATATCAAACTCTGGTTGCGACAAAAGACAAGACGCTTCTGGATAGGGAAAAAAGTGGTCTGATTATGACATCATAATGCAAAAAGGAAATAAACAAAAGCTTACGGCACCTGAGGTTCCTAGTTGGTCTCCCATACAAGTACTAACCAGGCCCGAGTCTGGATGGCTTCCGAGATCTGATGAGATCAGGCATTTTCAGACTGGTATGGCCGTAAGTGAAATTAAGAGAATGCGATCTCGCTAATGTTGGTAGAATATCAAACTCTGGTTGCGACAAAAGACAAGACGCTTCTGGATAGGGAAAAAAGTGGTCTGATTATGACATCATAATGCAAAAAAGAAATAAACAAAAGCTTGCGGCACCTGAGGTTCCTAGTTGGTCTTCCATACAAGTACTAACCAGGCCCGAGTCTGGATGGCTTCCGAGAGCTGACGAGATCAGGCATTTTCAGACTGGTATGGCCGTAAGTGAAATTAAGAGAATGCGATCTCGCTAATGTTGGTAGAATATCAAACTCTGGTTGCGACAAAAGACAAGACGCTTCTGGATAGGGAAAAAAGTGGTCTGATTATGACATCATAATGCAAAAAAGAAATAAACAAAAGCTTACGGCACCTGAGGTTCCTAGTTGGTCTCCCATACAAGTACTAACCAGGCCCGAGTCTGGATGGCTTCCGAGATCTGGCATTTTCAGACTGGTATGGCCGTAAGTGAAATTAAGAGAATGCGATCTCGCTAATGTTGGTAGAATATCAAACTCTGGTTGCGACAAAAGACAAGACGCTTCTGGATAGGGAAAAAAGTGGTCTGATTATGACATCATAATGCAAAAAAGAAATAAACAAAAGCTTACGGCACCTGAGGTTCCTAGTTGGTCTCCCATACAAGTACTAACCAGGCCCGAGTCTGGATGGCTTCTGAGATCTGGCATTTTCAGACTGGTATGGCCGTAAGGGAAACTAAGAGAATGCGATCTCGCTAATGTTGGTAGAATATCAAACTCTGGTTGCGACAAAAGACAAGACGCTTCTGGACAGGGAAAAAAGTGGTCTGATTATGACATCATAATGCAAAAAAGAAATAAACAAAAGCTTACGGCACCTGAGGTTCCTAGTTGGTCTCCCATAGGGAAAAAAGTGGTCTGATTATGACATCATATTGCAAAAAAGAAATAAACAAAAGCTTACGGCACCTGAGGTTCCTAGTTGGTCTCCCATACAAGTACTAACCAGGCCCGAGTCTGGATGGCTTCTGAGACCTGACGAGATCAGGCATTTTCAGACTGGTATGGCCGTAAGTGAAATTAAGAGAATGCGATCTCGCTAATGTTGGTAGAATATCAAACTCTGGTTGCGACAAAAGACAAGACACTTCTGGATAGGGAAAAAAGTGGTCTGATTATGACATCATAATGCAAAAAAGAAATAAACAAAAGCTTACGGCACCTGAGGTTCCTAGTTTGTCTCCCATAGGGAAAAAAATGGTCTGATTATGACATCATAATGCAAAAAAGAAATAAACAAAAGCTTACGGCACCTGAGGTTCCTAGTTGGTCTCCCATACAAGTACTAACCAGGCCCGAGTCTGGATGGCTTCCGAGATCTGACGATATCAGGCATTTTCAGACTGGTATGGCCGTAAGTGAAATTAAGAGAATGCGATCTCGCTAATGTTGGTAGAATATCAAACTCTGCTTGCGACAAAAGACAAGACGCTTCTGGATAGGGAAAAAAGTGGTCTGATTATGACATCATAATGCAAAAAAAGAAATAAACAAAAGCTTACGGCACCTGAGGTTCCTAGTTGGTCTCCCATACAAGTACTAACCAGACCCGAGTCTGGATGGTTTCCAAGATCTGACGAGATCAGGCATTTTCAGACTGGTATGGCCGTAAGTGAAATTAAGAGAATGCGATCTCGCTAATGTTGGTAGATTATCAAACTCTGGTTGCGACAAAAGACAAGACGCTTCTGGATAGGGAAAAAAGTGGTCTGATTATGACATCATAATGCAAAAAAGAAATAAACAAAAGCTTACGGCACCTGAGGTTCCTAGTTGGTCTCCCATAGGGAAAAAAGTGGTCTGATTATGACATCATAATGCAAAAAAGAAATAAACAAAAGCTTACGGCACCTGAGGTTCCTAGTTGGTCTCCCATACAAGTACTAACCAGGCCCGAGTCTGGATGGCTTCCGAGATCTGACGAGATCAGGCATTTTCAGACTGGTATGGCCGTAAGTGAAATTAAGAGAATGCGATCTCGCTAATGTTGGTAGAATATCAAACTCTGGTTGCGACAAAAGACAAGACGCTTCTGGATAGGGAAAAAAGTGGTCTGATTATGACATCATAATGCAAAAAAGAAATAAACAAAAGCTTACGGCACCTGAGGTTCATAGTTGGTCTCCCATAGGGAAAAAAGTGGTCTGATTATGACATCATAATGCAAAAAAGAAATAAACAAAAGCGTACGGCACCTGAGGTTCCTAGTTGGTCTCCCATACAAGCACTAACCAGGCCCGAGTCTGGATGGCTTCCGAGATCTGACGAGATCAGGCATTTTCAGACTGGTATGGCCGTAAGTGAAATTAAGAGAATGCGATCTCGCTAATGTTAGTAGAATATCAAACTCTGGTTGCGACAAAAGACAAGACTCTTCTGGATAGGGAAAAAAGTGGTCTGATTATGACATCATAATGCAAAAAAGAAATAAACAAAAGCTTACGGCACCTGAGGTTCCTAGTTGGTCTCCCATACAAGTACTAACCAGACCCGAGTCTGGATGGCTTCCGAGATCTGACGAGATCAGGCATTTTCAGACTGGTATGGCCGTAAGTGAAATTAAGAGAATGCGATCTCGCTAATGTTGGTAGAATATCAAACTCTGGTTGCGACAAAAGACAAGACGCTTCTGGATAGGGAAAAAAGTGGTCTGATTATGACATCATAATGCGAAAAAGAAATAAACAAAAGCTTACGGCACCTGAGGTTCCTAGTTGGTCTCCCATAGGGAAAAAAGTGGTCTGATTATGACATCATAATGCAAAAAAGAAATAAACAAAAGCGTACGGCACCTGAGGTTCCTAGTTGGTCTCCCATACAAGCACTAACCAGGCCCGAGTCTGGATGGCTTCCGAGATCTGACGAGATCAGGCATTTTCAGACTGGTATGGCCGTAAGTGAAATTAAGAGAATGCGATCTCGCTAATGTTAGTAGAATATCAAACTCTGGTTGCGACAAAAGACAAGACTCTTCTGGATAGGGAAAAAAGTGGTCTGATTATGACATCATAATGCAAAAAAGAAATAAACAAAAGCTTACGGCACCTGAGGTTCCTAGTTGGTCTCCCATACAAGTACTAACCAGACCCGAGTCTGGATGGCTTCCGAGATCTGACGAGATCAGGCATTTTCAGACTGGTATGGCCGTAAGTGAAATTAAGAGAATGCGATCTCGCTAATGTTGGTAGAATATCAAACTCTGGTTGCGACAAAAGACAAGACGCTTCTGGATAGGGAAAAAAGTGGTCTGATTATGACATCATAATGCGAAAAAGAAATAAACAAAAGCTTACGGCACCTGAGGTTCCTAGTTGGTCTCCCATACAAGTACTAACCAGGCCCGAGTCTGGATGGCTTCCGAGATCTGACGAGATCAGGCATTTTCAGACTGGTATGGCCGTAAGTGAATTTAAGTGAATGCGATCTCGCTAATGTTGGTAGAATATCAAACTCTGGTTGCGACAAAAGACAAGACGCTTCTGGATAGGGAAAAAAGTGGTCTGATTATGACATCATAATGCAAAAAAGAAATAAACAAAAGCTTACGGCACCTGAGGTTCCTAGTTGGTCTCCCATAGGGAAAAAAGTGGTCTGATTATGACATCATAATGCAAAAAAGAAATAAACAAAAGCTTACGGCACCTGAGGTTCCTAGTTGGTCTCCCATACAAGTACTAACCAGGCCCGAGTCTGGATGGCTTCCGAGATCTGATGAGATCAGGCATTTTCAGACTGGTATGACCGTAAGTGAAATTAAGAGAATGCGATCTCGCTAATGTTGGTAGAATATCAACTCTGGTTGCGACAAAAGACAAGACGCTTCTGGATAGGGAAAAAAGTGGTCTGATTATGACATCATAATGCAAAAAAGAAATAAACAAAAGCTTACGGCACCTGAGGTTCCTAGTTGGTCTCCCATACAAGTACTAACCAGACCCGAGTCTGGATGGTTTCCGAGATCTGACGAGATCAGGCATTTTCAGACTGGTATGGCCGTAAGTGAAATTAAGAGAATGCGATCTCGCTAATGTTGGTAGAATATCAAACTCTGGTTGCGACAAAAGACAAGACGCTTCTGGATAGGGAAAAAAGTGGTCTGATTATGACATCATAATGCAAAAAAGAAATAAACAAAAGCTTACGGCACCTGAGGTTCCTAGTTGGTCTCCCATACAAGTACTAACCAGGCCCGAGTCCGGATGGCTTCCGAGAGCTGACGAGATCAGGCATTTTCAGACTGGTATGGTCGTAAGTGAAATTAAGAGAATGCGATCTCGCTAATGTTGGTAGAATATCAAACTCTGGTTGCGACAAAAGACAAGACGCTTCTGGATAGGGAAAAAAGTGGTCTGATTATAACATCATAATGCAAAAAAGAAATAAACAAAAGCTTACGGCACCTGAGGTTCCTAGTTGGTCTCCCATACAAGTACTAACCAGGCCCGAGTCTGGATGGCTTCCGAGATCTGACATTTTCAGACTGGTATGGCCGTAAGCGAAATTAAGAGAATGCGATCTCGTTAATGTTGGTAGAATATCAAACTCTGGTTGCGACAAAAGACAAGATGCTTCTGGATAGGGAAAAAAGTGGTCTGATTATGACATCATAATGCAAAAAAGAAATAAACAAAAGCTTACGGCACCTGAGGTTCCTAGTTGGTCTCCCATACAAGTACTAACCAGGCCCGAGTCTGGATGGCTTTCGAGATATGACGAGATCAGGCATTTTAAGACTGGTATGGCCGTAAGTGAAATTAAGAGAATGCGATCTCGCTAATGTTGGTAGAATATCAAACTCTGGTTGCGACAAAAGACAAGACGCTTCTGGATAGGGAAAAAAGTGGTCTGATTATGACATCATAATGCAAAAAAAAAAATAAACAAAAGCTTACGGCACCTGAGGTTCCTAGTTGGTCTCCCATACAAGTACTAACCAGGCCCGAGTCTGGATGGCTTCCGAGATCTGATGAGATCAGGCATTTTCAGACTGGTATGGCCGTAAGTGAAATTAAGAGAATGCGATCTCGCTAATGTTGGTAGAATATCAAACTCTGGTTGCGACAAAAGACAAGACGCTTCTGGATAGGGAAAAAAGTGGTCTGATTATGACATCATAATGCAAAAAAGAAATAAACAAAAGCTTGCGGCACCTGAGGTTCCTAGTTGGTCTTCCATACAAGTACTAACCAGGCCCGAGTCTGGATGGCTTCCGAGAGCTGACGAGATCAGGCATTTTCAGACTGGTATGGCCGTAAGTGAAATTAAGAGAATGCGATCTCGCTAATGTTGGTAGAATATCAAACTCTGGTTGCGACAAAAGACAAGACGCTTCTGGATAGGGAAAAAAGTGGTCTGATTATGACATCATAATGCAAAAAAGAAATAAACAAAAGCTTACGGCACCTGAGGTTCCTAGTTGGTCTCCCATACAAGTACTAACCAGGCCCGAGTCTGGATGGCTTCCGAGATCTGGCATTTTCAGACTGGTATGGCCGTAAGTGAAATTAAGAGAATGCGATCTCGCTAATGTTGGTAGAATATCAAACTCTGGTTGCGACAAAAGACAAGACGCTTCTGGATAGGGAAAAAAGTGGTCTGATTATGACATCATAATGCAAAAAAGAAATAAACAAAAGCTTACGGCACCTGAGGTTCCTAGTTGGTCTCCCATACAAGTACTAACCAGGCCCGAGTCTGGATGGCTTCCGAGATCTGGCATTTTCAGACTGGTATGGCCGTAAGGGAAACTAAGAGAATGCGATCTCGCTAATGTTGGTAGAATATCAAACTCTGGTTGCGACAAAAGACAAGACGCTTCTGGACAGGGAAAAAAGTGGTCTGATTATGACATCATAATGCAAAAAAGAAATAAACAAAAGCTTACGGCACCTGAGGTTCCTAGTTGGTCTCCCATAGGGAAAAAAGTGGTCTGATTATGACATCATATTGCAAAAAAGAAATAAACAAAAGCTTACGGCACCTGAGGTTCCTAGTTGGTCTCCCATACAAGTACTAACCAGGCCCGAGTCTGGATGGCTTCTGAGACCTGACGAGATCAGGCATTTTCAGACTGGTATGGCCGTAAGTAAAATTAAGAGAATGCGATCTCGCTAATGTTGGTAGAATATCAAACTCTGGTTGCGACAAAAGACAAGACACTTCTGGATAGGGAAAAAAGTGGTCTGATTATGACATCATAATGCAAAAAAGAAATAAACAAAAGCTTACGGCACCTGAGGTTCCTAGTTGGTCTCCCATAGGGAAAAAAATGGTCTGATTATGACATCATAATGCAAAAAAGAAATAAACAAAAGCTTACGGCACCTGAGGTTCCTAGTTGGTCTCCCATACAAGTACTAACCAGGCCCGAGTCTGGATGGCTTCCGAGATCTGACGATATCAGGCATTTTCAGACTGGTATGGCCGTAAGTGAAATTAAGAGAATGCGATCTCGCTAATGTTGGTAGAATATCAAACTCTGCTTGCGACAAAAGACAAGACGCTTCTGGATAGGGAAAAAAGTGGTCTGATTATGACATCATAATGCAAAAAAAGAAATAAACAAAAGCTTACGGCACCTGAGGTTCCTAGTTGGTCTCCCATACAAGTACTAACCAGACCCGAGTCTGGATGGTTTCCAAGATCTGACGAGATCAGGCATTTTCAGACTGGTATGGCCGTAAGTGAAATTAAGAGAATGCGATCTCGCTAATGTTGGTAGATTATCAAACTCTGGTTGCGACAAAAGACAAGACGCTTCTAAAGAGGGAAAAAAGTGGTCTGATTATGACATCATAATGCAAAAAAGAAATAAACAAAAGCTTACGGCACCTGAGGTTCCTAGTTGGTCTCCCATACAAGTACTAACCAGGCCCGAGTCTGGATGGCTTCCGAGATCTGACGAGATCAGGCATTTTCAGACTGGTATGGCCGTAAGTGAAATTAGGAGAATGCGATCTCGCTAATGTTGGTAGAATATCAAACTCTGGTTGCGACAAAAGACAAGACGCTTCTGGATAGGGAAAAAAGTGGTCTGATTATGACATCATAATGCAAAAAAATAAATAAACAAAAGCTTACGGCACCTGAGGTTCCTAGTTGGTCTCCCATACAAGTACTAACCAGGCCCGAGTCTGGATGGCTTCCGAGATCTGACGAGATCAGGCATTTTCAGACTGGTATGGCCGTAAGGGAAACTAAGAGAATGCGATCTCACTAATGTTGGTAGAATATCAAACTCTGGTTGCGACAAAAGACAAGACGCTTCTGGATAGGGAAAAAAGTGGTCTGATTATGACATCATAATGCAAAAAAGAAATAAACAAAAGCTTACGGCACCTGAGGTTCCTAGTTGGTCTCCCATAGGGAAAATAGTGGTCTGATTATGACATCATAATGCAAACAAGAAATAAACAAAAGATTACGGCACCTGAGGTTCCTAGTTGGTCTCCCATACAAGTACTAACCAGGCCTGAGTCTGGATGGCTTCCGAGATCTGACGAGATCAGGTATTTAAGACTGGTATGGCCGTAAATGAAATTAAGAGAATGCGATCTCGCTAATGTTGGTAGAATATCAAACTCTGGTTGCGACAAAAGACAAGGCGCTTCTGGATAGGGAAAAAAGTGGTCTGATTATGACATCATAATGCAAAAAAGAAATAAACAAAAGCTTACGGCACCTGAGGTTCCTAGTTGGTCTCCCATAGGGAAAAAAGTGGTCTGATTATGACATCATAATGCAAAAAAGAAATAAACAAAAGCTTACGGCACCTGAGGTTCCTAGTTGGTCTCCCATACAAGTACTAAACAGGCCCGAGTCCGGATGGCTTCCGAGATCTGACAAGATCAGGCATTTTCAGACTGGTATGGCCGTAAGTGAAATTAAGAGAATGCGATCTCGCTAATGTTGGTAGAATATGAAACTCTGGTTGCGACAAAAGACAACACGCTTCTGGATAGGGAAAAAAGTGGTCTGATTATGACATCATAATGCAAAAAAGAAATAAACAAAAGCTTACGGCACCTGAGGTTCCTAGTTGGTCTCCCATACAAGTACTAACCAGGCCCGAGTCTGGATGGCTTCCGAGATCTGGCATTTTCAGACTGGTATGGCCGTAAGTGAAATTAAGAGAATGCGATCTCGCTAATGTTGGTAGAATATCAAACTCTGGTTGCGACAAAAGACAAGACGCTTCTGGATAGGGAAAAAAGTGGTCTGATTATGACATCATAATGCAAAAAAGAAATAAACAAAAGCTTACGGCACCTGAGGTACCTAGTTGGTCTCCCATACAAGTACTAAGCAGGCCCGAGTCTGGATGCCGTCTGAGATCTGATGAGATCAGGCATTTTTAGACTGGTATGGCCGTAAATGAAATTAAGATAATGCGATCTCGCTAATGTTGGTAGAATATCAAACTCTGGTTGCGACAAAAGACAAGGCGCTTCTGGATAGGGAAAAAAGTGGTCTGATTATGACATCATAATGCAAAAAAGAAATAAACAAAAGCTTACGGCACCTGAGGTTCCTAGTTGGTCTCCCATAGGGAAAAAAGTGGTCTGATTATGACATCATAATGCAAAAAAGAAATAAACAAAAGCTTACGGCACCTGAGGTTCCTAGTTGGTCTCCCATACAAGTACTAAACAGGCCCGAGTCTGGATGGCTTCCGAGATCTGACAAGATCAGGCATTTTCAGACTGGTATGGCCGTAAGTGAAATTAAGAGAATGCGATCTCGCTAATGTTGGTAGAATATCAAACTCTGGTTGCGACAAAAGACAAGACGCTTCTGGATAGGGAAAAAAGTGGTCTGATTATGACATCATAATGCAAAAAATAAATAATCAAAAGCTTTCGGCACCTGAGGTTCCTAGTTGGTCTCCCATACAAGTACTAACCAGGCCCGAGTCTGGATGGCTTCCGAGATCTGATGAGATCAGGCATTTTCAGACTGGTATGGCCGTAAGTGAAATTAAGAGAATGCGATCTCGCTAATGTTGGTAGAATATCAAACTCTGGTTGCGACAAAAGACAAGACGCTTCTGGATAGGGAAAAAAGTGGTCTGATTATGACATCATAATGCAAAAAAGAAATAAACAAAATCTTACGGCACCTGAGGTTCCTAGTTGGTCTCCCATACAAGCACTAACCAGACCCGAGTTTGGATGGCTTCCGAGATCTGATGAGATCAGGCATTTTCAGACTGGTATGGCCGTAAGTGAAATTAAGAGAATGCGATCTCGCTAATGTTGGTAGAATATCAAACTCTGGTTGCGACAAAAGACAAGACGCTTCTGGATAGGGAAAAAAGTGGTCTGATTATGACATCATAATGCAAAAAGGAAATAAACAAAAGCTTACGGCACCTGAGGTTCCTAGTTGGTCTCCCATACAAGTACTAACCAGGCCCGAGTCTGGATGGCTTCCGAGATCTGATGAGATCAGGCATTTTCAGACTGGTATGGCCGTAAGTGAAATTAAGAGAATGCGATCTCGCTAATGTTGGTAGAATATCAAACTCTGGTTGCGACAAAAGACAAGACGCTTCTGGATAGGGAAAAAAGTGGTCTGATTATGACATCATAATGCAAAAAAGAAATAAACAAAAGCTTACGGCACCTGAGGTTCCTAGTTGGTCTCCCATACAAGTACTAACCAGGCCCGAGTCTGGATGGCTTCCGAGAGCTGACGAGATCAGGCATTTTCAGACTGGTATGGCCATAAGTGAAATTAAGAGAATGCGATCTCGCTAATGTTGGTAGAATATCAAACTCTGGTTGCGACAAAAGACAAGACGCTTCTGGATAGGGAAAAAAGTGGTCTGATTATGACATCATAATGCAAAAAAGAAATAAACAAAAGCTTACGGCACCTGAGGTTCCTAGTTGGTCTCCCATACAAGTACTAACCAGGCCCGAGTCTGGATGGCTTCCGAGATCTGGCATTTTCAGACTGGTATGGCCGTAAGTGAAATTAAGAGAATGCGATCTCGCTAATGTTGGTAGAATATCAAACTCTGGTTGCGACAAAAGACAAGACGCTTCTGGATAGGGAAAAAAGTGGTCTGATTATGACATCATAATGCAAAAAAGAAATAAACAAAAGCTTACGGCACCTGAGGTTCCTAGTTGGTCTCCCATAGGGAAAAAAGTGGTCTGATTATGACATCATAATGCAAAAAATAAATAAACAAAAGCTTACGGCACCTGAGGTTCCTAGTTGGTCTCCCATACAAGTACTAACCAGACCCGAGTCTGGATGGCTTCCGAGATCTGACGAGATCAGGCATTTTCAGACTGGTATGGCCGTAAGGGAAATTAAGAGAATGCGATCTCGCTAATGTTGGTAGAATATCAAACTCTGGTTGCGACAAAAGACAAGACGCTTCTGGATAGGGAAAAAAGTGGTCTGATTATGACATCATAATGCAAAAAAGAAATAAACAAAAGCTTACGGCACCTGAGGTTCCTAGTTGGTCTCCCATACAAGTACTAACCAGGCCCGAGTCTGGATGGCTTCCGAGATCTGACATTTTCAGACTGGTATGGCCGTAAGTGAAATTAAGAGAATGCGATCTCGCTAATGTTGGTAGAATATCAAACTCTGGTTGCGACAAAAGACAAGACGCTTCTGGATAGGGAAAAAAGTGGTCTGATTATGACATCATAATGCAAAAAAGAAATAAACAAAAGCTTACGGCACCTGAGGTTCCTAGTTGGTCTCCCATAGGGAAAATAGTGGTCTGATTATGACATCATAATGCAAACAAGAAATAAACAAAAGCTTACGGCACCTGAGGTTCCTAGTTGGTCTCCCATACAAGTACTAACCAGGCCCGAGTCTGGATGGCTTCCGAGATCTGACGAGATCAGGCATTTTCAGACTGGTATGGCCGTAAATGAAATTAAGAGAATGCGATCTCGCTAATGTTGGTAGAATATCAAACTCTGGTTGCGACAAAAGACAAGACGCTTCTGGATAAGGAAAAAAGTGGTCTGATTATGACATCATAATGCAAAAAAGAAATAAACAAAAGCTTACGGCACCTGAGGTTCCTAGTTGGTCTCCCATACAAATACTAAACAGGCCCGAGTCTGGATGGCTTCCGAGATCTGACAAGATCAGGCATTTTCCGACTGGTATGGCCGTAAGTGAAATTAAGAGAATGCGATCTCGCTAATGTTGGTAGAATATCAAACTCTGGTTGCGACAAAAGACAAGACGCTTCTGGATAGGGAAAAAAGTGGTCTGATTATGACATCATAATGCAAAAAAGAAATAAACGAAAGCTTACGGCACCTGAGGTTCCTAGTTGGTCTCCCATACAAGTACTAACCAGACCCGAGTCTGGATGGCTTCCGAGATCTGACGAGATCAGGCATTGTCAGACTGGTATGGCCGTAAGTAAAATTAAGAGAATGCGATCTTGCTAATGTTGGTAGAATATCAAACTCTGGTTGCGACAAAAGACAAGACGCTTCTGGATAGGGAAAAAAGTGGTCTGATTATGATATCATAATGCAAAAAAGAAATAAACAAAAGCTTACGGCACCTGAGGTTCCTAGTTGGTCTCCCATAGGGAAAAAAGTGGTCTGATTATGACATCATAATGCAAAAAAGAAATAAACAAAAGCTTACGGCACCTGAGGTTCCTAGTTGGTCTCCCATACAAGTACTAAACAGGCCCGAGTCTGGATGGCTTCCGAGATCTGACAAGATCAGGCATTTTCAGACTGGTATGGCCGTAAGTGAAATTAAGAGAATGCAATCTCGCTAATGTTGGTAGAATATCAAACTCTGGTTGCGACAAAAGACAAGACGCTTCTGGATAGGGAAAAAAGTGGTCTGATTATGACATCATAATGCAAAAAATAAATAATCAAAAGCTTTCGGCACCTGAGGTTCCTAGTTGGTCTCCCATACAAGTACTAACCAGGCCCGAGTCTGGATGGCTTCCGAGATCTGATGAGATCAGGCATTTTCAGACTGGTATGGCCGTAAGTGAAATTAAGAGAATGCGATCTCGCTAATGTTGGTAGAATATCAAACTCTGGTTGCGACAAAAGACAAGACGCTTCTGGATAGGGAAAAAAGTGGTCTGATTATGACATCATAATGCAAAAAAGAAATAAACAAAATCTTACGGCACCTGAGGTTCCTAGTTGGTCTCCCATACAAGCACTAACCAGACCCGAGTTTGGATGGCTTCCGAGATCTGATGAGATCAGGCATTTTCAGACTGGTATGGCCGTAAGTGAAATTAAGAGAATGCGATCTCGCTAATGTTGGTAGAATATCAAACTCTGGTTGCGACAAAAGACAAGACGCTTCTGGATAGGGAAAAAAGTGGTCTGATTATGACATCATAATGCAAAAAGGAAATAAACAAAAGCTTACGGCACCTGAGGTTCCTAGTTGGTCTCCCATACAAGTACTAACCAGGCCCGAGTCTGGATGGCTTCCGAGATCTGACGAGATCAGGCATTTTCAGACTGGTATGGCCGTAAATGAAATTAAGAGAATGCGATCTCGCTAATGTTGGTAGAATATCAAACTCTGGTTGCGACAAAAGACAAGACGCTTCTGGATAAGGAAAAAAGTGGTCTGATTATGACATCATAATGCAAAAAAGAAATAAACAAAAGCTTACGGCACCTGAGGTTCCTAGTTGGTCTCCCATACAAGTACTAAACAGGCCCGAGTCTGGATGGCTTCCGAGATCTGACAAGATCAGGCATTTTCCGACTGGTATGGCCGTAAGTGAAATTAAGAGAATGCGATCTCGCTAATGTTGGTAGAATATCAAACTCTGGTTGCGACAAAAGACAAGACGCTTCTGGATAGGGAAAAAAGTGGTCTGATTATGACATCATAATGCAAAAAAGAAATAAACGAAAGCTTACGGCACCTGAGGTTCCTAGTTGGTCTCCCATACAAGTACTAACCATACCCGAGTCTGGATGGCTTCCGAGATCTGACGAGATCAGGCATTGTCAGACTGGTATGGCCGTAAGTAAAATTAAGAGAATGCGATCTTGCTAATGTTGGTAGAATATCAAACTCTGGTTGCGACAAAAGACAAGACGCTTCTGGATAGGGAAAAAAGTGGTCTGATTATGATATCATAATGCAAAAAAGAAATAAACAAAAGCTTACGGCACCTGAGGTTCCTAGTTGGTCTCCCATACAAGTACTAACCAGGCCCGAGTCTGGATGGCTTCCGAGATCTGGCATTTTCAGACTGGTATGGCCGTAAGTGAAATTAAGAGAATGCGATCTCGCTAATGTTGGTAGAATATCAAACTCTGGTTGCGACAAAAGACAAGACGCTTCTGGATAGGGAAAAAAGTGGTCTGATTATGACATCATAATGCAAAAAATAAATAAACAAAAGCTTACGGCAACTGAGGTTCCTAGTTGGTCTCCCATACAAGTACTAACCAGGCCCAAGTCTGGATGGCTTCCGAGATCTGACAAGATCAGGCATTTTCAGACTGGTATGGCCGTAAATGAAATTAAGAGAATGCGATCTCACTAATTTTGGTAGAATATCAAACTCTGGTTGCGACAAAAGACAAGACGCTTCTGGATAGGGAAAAAAGTGGTCTGATTATGACATCATAATGCAAAAAAGAAATAAACAAAAGCTTACGGCACCTGAGGTTCCTAGTTGGTCTCCCATAGGGAAAAAAGTGGTCTGATTATGACATCATAATGCAAAAAAGAAATAAACAAAAGCTTACGGCACCTGAGGTTCCTAGTTGGTCTCCCATACAAGTACTAACCAGGCCTGAGTCTGGATGGCTTCCGAGATCTGACGAGATCAGGCATTTTCAGACTGGTATGGCCGTAAGTGAAATTAAGAGAATGCGATCTCGTTAATGTTGGTAGAATATCAAACTCTGGTTGCGACAAAAGACAAGACGCTTCTGGATAGGGAAAAAAGTGGTCTGATTATGACATCATAATGCAAAAAAGAAATAAACAAAAGCTTACAGCACCTGAGGTTACTAGTTGGTCTCCCATTCAAGTACTAAACAGACCCGAGTCTGGATGGCTTCCGAGATCTGACGAGATCAGGCATTTTCAGACTGGTATGGCTGTAAGTGAAATTAAGAGAATGCGATCTCGCTAATGTTGGTAGAATATCAAACTCTGGTTGCGACAAAAGACAAGACGCTTCTGGATAGGGAAAAAAGTGGTCTGATTATGACATCATAATGCAAAAAAGAAATAAACAAAAGCTTACGGCACCTGAGGTTCCTAGTTTGTCTCCCATACAAGTACTAACCAGGCCCGAGTCTGGATGGCTTCCGAGATCTGATGAGATCAGGCATTTTCAGACTGGTATGGCCGTAAGTAAAATTAAGAGAATGCGATCTCGCTAATGTTGGTAGAATATCAAACTCTGGTTGCGACAAAAGACAAGACGCTTCTGGATAGGGAAAAAAGTGGTCTGATTATGACATCATAATGCAAAAAAGAAATAAACAAAAGCTTACGGCACCTGAGGTTCCTAGTTGGTCTCCCATACAAGTACTAACCAGGCCCGAGTCTTGATGGCTTCCGAGATCTGACGAGATCAGGCATTTTCAGACTGGTATGGCCATAAGTGAAATTAAGAGAATGCGATCTCGCTAATGTTGGTAGAATATCAAACTCTGGTTGCGACAAAAGACAAGACGCTTCTGGATAGGGAAAAAAGTGGTCTGATTATGACATCATAATGCAAAAAAGAAATAAACAAAAGCTTACGGCACCTGAGGTTCCTAGTTGGTCTCCCATAGGGAAAAAAGTGGTCTGATTATGACATCATAATGCAAAAAAGAAATAAACAAAAGCTTACGGCACCTGAGGTTCCTAGTTGGTCTCCCATACAAGTACCAACCAAGCCCAAGTCTGGATGGCTTCCGAGATCTGACGAGATCAGGCATTTTCAGACTGGTATGGCCGTAAGCGAAATTAAAAGAATGCGATCTCGTTAATGTTGGTAGAATATCAAACTCTGGTTGCGACAAAAGAGAAGATGCTTCTGGATAGGGAAAAAAGTGGTCTGATTATGACATCATAATGCAAAAAAGAAATAAACAAAAGCTTACGGCACCTGAGGTTCCTAGTTGGTCTCCCATATAAGTACTAACCAGGCCCGAGTCTGGATGGCTTCTGAGATCTGACGAGATCAGGCATTTTCAGACTGGTATGACCGTAAGTGAAATTAAGAGAATGCGATCTCGCTAATGTTGGTAGAATATCAAACTCTGGTTGCGACAAAAGACAAGACGCTTCTGGATAGGGAAAAAAGTGGTCTGATTATGACATCATAATGCAAAAAAGAAATAAACAAAAGCTTACGGCACCTGAGGTTCCTAGTTGGTCTCCCATACAAGTACTAACCAGACCCGAGTCTGGATGGCTTCCGAGATCTGACAAGATCAGGCATTTTCAGACTGGTATGACCTTAAGGGAAATTAAGAGAATGCGATCTCGCTAATGTTGGTAGAATATCAAACTCTGGTTGCGACAAAAGACAAGACGCTTCTGGATAGGGAAAAAAGTGGTCTGATTATGACATCATAATGCAAAAAAGAAATAAACAAAAGCTTACGGCACCTGAGGTTCCTAGTTGATCTCCCATACAAGTACTAACCAGGCCCGAGTCTGGATAGCTTCCGAGAGCTGACGAGATCAGGCATTTTCAGACTGGTATGGCCGTAAGTGAAATTAAGAGAATGCGATCTCGCTAATGTTGGTAGAATATCAAACTCTGGTTGCGACAAAAGACAAGACGCTTCTGGATAGGGAAAAAAGTGGTCTGATTATGACATCATAATGCAAAAAAGAAATAAACAAAAGCTTACGGCACCTGAGGTTCCTAGTTGGTCTCCCATACAAGTACTAACCAGGCCCAAGTCTGGATGGCTTCCGAGATCTGGCATTTTCAGACTGGTATGGCCGTAAGGGAAATTACAAGAATGCGATCTCGCTAATGTTGGTAGAATATCAAACTCTGGTTGCGACAAAAGACAAGACGCTTCTGGACAGGGAAAAAAGTGGTCTGATTATGACATCATAATGCAAAAAAGAAATAAACAAAAGCTTACGGCACCTGAGGTTCCTAGTTGGTCTCCCATAGGGAAAAAAGTGGTCTGATTATGACATCATAATGCAAAAAAGAAATAAACAAAAGCTTACGGCACCTGAGGTTCCTAGTTGGTCTCCCATACAAGTACTAACCAGGCCTGAGTCTGGATGGCTTCTGAGATCTGACGAGATCAGGCATTTTCAGACTGGTATGGCCGTAAGTGAAATTAAGAGAATGCGATCTCGCTAATGTTGGTAGAATATCAAACTCTGGTTGCGACAAAAGACAAGACGCTTCTGGATAGGGAAAAAAGTGGTCTGATTATGACATCATAATGCAAAAAAGAAATAAACAAAAGCTTACGGCACCTGAGGTTCCTAGTTGGTCTCCCATAGGGAAAAAAAGTGGTCTGATTATGACATCATAATGCAAAAAAGAAATAAACAAAAGCTTACGGCACCTGAGGTTCCTAGTTGGTCTCCCATACAAGTACTAACCAGGCCCGAGTCTGGATGGCTTCCGAGATCTGACGAGATCAGGCATTTTCAGACTGGTATGGCCGTAAGTGAAATTACGAGAATGCGATCTCGCTAATGTTGGTAGAATATCAAACTCTGGTTGCGACAAAAGACAAGACGCTTCTGGATAGGGAAAAAAGTGGTTTGATTATAACATCATAATGCAAAAAAGAAATAAACAAAAGCTTACGGCACCTGAGGTTCCTAGTTGGTCTCCCATACAAGTACTAACCAGGCCCAAGTCTGGATGGCTTCCGAGATCTGACGAGATCAGGCATTTTCAGACTGGTATGGCCGTAAACTAAATTAAGAGAATGCGATCTCGTTAATGTTGGTAGAATATCAAACTCTGGTTGCGACAAAAGAGAAGATGCTTCTGGATAGGGAAAAAAGTGGTCTGATTATGACATCATAATGCAAAAAAGAAATAAACAAAAGCTTACGGCACCTGAGGTTCCTAGTTGGTCTCCCATATAAGTACTAACCAGGCCCGAGTCTGGATGGCTTCCGAGATCTGGCATTTTCAGACTGGTATGGCCGTAAGGGAAATTACGAGAATGCGATCTCGCTAATGTTGGTAGAATATCAAACTCTGGTTGCGACAAAAGACAAGACGCTTCTGGATAGGGAAAAAAGTGGTCTGATTATGACATCATAATGCAAAAAAGAAATAAATAAAAGCTTACGGCACCTGAGGTTCTTAGTTGGTCTCGCATACAAGTACTAACCAGACCCGAGTCTGGATGGCTTCCGAGATCTGACAAGATCAGGCATTTTCAGACTGGTATGACCTTAAATGAAATTAAGAGAATGCGATCTCGCTAATGTGGGTAGAATATCAAACTCTGGTTGCGACAAAAGACAAGATGCTTCTGGATAGGGAAAAAAGTGGTCTGATTATGACATCATAATGCAAAAAAGAAATAAACAAAAGCTTACGGCACCTGAGGTTCCTAGTTGGCGTCCCATACAAGTACTAACCAGGCCCGAGTCTGGATGGCTTCCGAGATCTGATGAGATCAGGCATTTTCAGACTGGTATGGCCGTAAGCGAAATCAAGAGAATGCGATCTCGCTAATGTTGGTAGAATATCAAACTCTGGTTGCGACAAAAGACAAGACGCTTCTGGATAGGGAAAAAAGTGGTCTGATTATGACATCATAATGCAAAAAAGAAATAAACAAAAGCTTACGGCACCTGAGGTTCCTAGTTGGTCTCCCATACAAGTACTAACCAGGCCCGAGTCTGGATGGCTTCCGAGAGCTGACGAGATCAGGCATTTTCAGACTGGTATGGCCGTAAGTGAAATTAAGAGAATGCGATCTCGCTAATGTTGGTAGAATATCAAACTCTGGTTGCGACAAAAGACAAAACGCTTCTGGATAGGGAAAAAAGTGGTCTGATTATGACATCATAATGCAAAAAAGAAATAAACAAAAGCTTACGGCACCTGAGGTTCCTAGTTGGTCTCCCATACAAGTACTAACCAGGCCTGAGTCTGGATGGCTTCTGAGATCTGACGAGATCAGGCATTTTCAGACTGGTATGGCCGTAAGTGAAATTAAGAGAATGCGATCTCGCTAATGTTGGTAGAATATCAAACTCTGGTTGCGACAAAAGACAAGACGCTTCTGGATAGGGAAAAAAGTGGTCTGATTATGACATCATAATGCAAAAAAGAAATAAACAAAAGCTTACGGCACCTGAGGTTCCTAGTTGGTCTCCCATAGGGAAAAAAAGTGGTCTGATTATGACATCATAATGCAAAAAAGAAATAAACAAAAGCTTACGGCACCTGAGGTTCCTAGTTGGTCTCCCATACAAGTACTAACCAGGCCCGAGTCTGGATGGCTTCCGAGATCTGACGAAATCAGGCATTTTCAGACTGGTATGGCCGTAAGTGAAATTACGAGAATGCGATCTCGCTAATGTTGGTAGAATATCAAACTCTGGTTGCGACAAAAGACAAGACGCTTCTGGATAGGGAAAAAAGTGGTTTGATTATAACATCATAATGCAAAAAAGAAATAAACAAAAGCTTACGGCACCTGAGGTTCCTAGTTGGTCTCCCATACAAGTACTAACCAAGCCCAAGTCTGGATGGCTTCCGAGATCTGACGAGATCAGGCATTTTCAGACTGGTATGGCCGTAAACTAAATTAAGAGAATGCGATCTCGTTAATGTTGGTAGAATATCAAACTCTGGTTGCGACAAAAGAGAAGATGCTTCTGGATAGGGAAAAAAGTGGTCTGATTATGACATCATAATGCAAAAAAGAAATAAACAAAAGCTTACGGCACCTGAGGTTCCTAGTTGGTCTCCCATATAAGTACTAACCAGGCCCGAGTCTGGATGGCTTCCGAGATCTGGCATTTTCAGACTGGTATGGCCGTAAGGGAAATTACGAGAATGCGATCTCGCTAATGTTGGTAGAATATCAAACTCTGGTTGCGACAAAAGACAAGACGCTTCTGGATAGGGAAAAAAGTGGTCTGATTATGACATCATAATGCAAAAAAGAAATAAATAAAAGCTTACGGCACCTGAGGTTCTTAGTTGGTCTCGCATACAAGTACTAACCAGACCCGAGTCTGGATGGCTTCCGAGATCTGACAAGATCAGGCATTTTCAGACTGGTATGACCTTAAATGAAATTAAGAGAATGCGATCTCGCTAATGTGGGTAGAATATCAAACTCTGGTTGCGACAAAAGACAAGATGCTTCTGGATAGGGAAAAAAGTGGTCTGATTATGACATCATAATGCAAAAAAGAAATAAACAAAAGCTTACGGCACCTGAGGTTCCTAGTTGGCGTCCCATACAAGTACTAACCAGGCCCGAGTCTGGATGGCTTCCGAGATCTGATGAGATCAGGCATTTTCAGACTGGTATGGCCGTAAGCGAAATCAAGAGAATGCGATCTCGCTAATGTTGGTAGAATATCAAACTCTGGTTGCGACAAAAGACAAGACGCTTCTGGATAGGGAAAAAAGTGGTCTGATTATGACATCATAATGCAAAAAAGAAATAAACAAAAGCTTACGGCACCTGAGGTTCCTAGTTGGTCTCCCATACAAGTACTAACCAGGCCTGAGTCTGGATGGCTTCTGAGATCTGACGAGATCAGGCATTTTCAGACTGGTATGGCCGTAAGTGAAATTAAGAGAATGCGATCTCGCTAATGTTGGTAGAATATCAAACTCTGGTTGCGACAAAAGACAAGACGCTTCTGGATAGGGAAAAAAGTGGTCTGATTATGACATCATAATGCAAAAAAGAAATAAACAAAAGCTTACGGCACCTGAGGTTCCTAGTTGGTCTCCCATAGGGAAAAAAAGTGGTCTGATTATGACATCATAATGCAAAAAAGAAATAAACAAAAGCTTACGGCACCTGAGGTTCCTAGTTGGTCTCCCATACAAGTACTAACCAGGCCCGAGTCTGGATGGCTTCCGAGATCTGACGAAATCAGGCATTTTCAGACTGGTATGGCCGTAAGTGAAATTACGAGAATGCGATCTCGCTAATGTTGGTAGAATATCAAACTCTGGTTGCGACAAAAGACAAGACGCTTCTGGATAGGGAAAAAAGTGGTTTGATTATAACATCATAATGCAAAAAAGAAATAAACAAAAGCTTACGGCACCTGAGGTTCCTAGTTGGTCTCCCATACAAGTACTAACCAAGCCCAAGTCTGGATGGCTTCCGAGATCTGACGAGATCAGGCATTTTCAGACTGGTATGGCCGTAAACTAAATTAAGAGAATGCGATCTCGTTAATGTTGGTAGAATATCAAACTCTGGTTGCGACAAAAGAGAAGATGCTTCTGGATAGGGAAAAAAGTGGTCTGATTATGACATCATAATGCAAAAAAGAAATAAACAAAAGCTTACGGCACCTGAGGTTCCTAGTTGGTCTCCCATATAAGTACTAACCAGGCCCGAGTCTGGATGGCTTCCGAGATCTGGCATTTTCAGACTGGTATGGCCGTAAGGGAAATTACGAGAATGCGATCTCGCTAATGTTGGTAGAATATCAAACTCTGGTTGCGACAAAAGACAAGACGCTTCTGGATAGGGAAAAAAGTGGTCTGATTATGACATCATAATGCAAAAAAGAAATAAATAAAAGCTTACGGCACCTGAGGTTCTTAGTTGGTCTCGCATACAAGTACTAACCAGACCCGAGTCTGGATGGCTTCCGAGATCTGACAAGATCAGGCATTTTCAGACTGGTATGACCTTAAATGAAATTAAGAGAATGCGATCTCGCTAATGTGGGTAGAATATCAAACTCTGGTTGCGACAAAAGACAAGATGCTTCTGGATAGGGAAAAAAGTGGTCTGATTATGACATCATAATGCAAAAAAGAAATAAACAAAAGCTTACGGCACCTGAGGTTCCTAGTTGGCGTCCCATACAAGTACTAACCAGGCCCGAGTCTGGATGGCTTCCGAGATCTGATGAGATCAGGCATTTTCAGACTGGTATGGCCGTAAGCGAAATCAAGAGAATGCGATCTCGCTAATGTTGGTAGAATATCAAACTCTGGTTGCGACAAAAGACAAGACGCTTCTGGATAGGGAAAAAAGTGGTCTGATTATGACATCATAATGCAAAAAAGAAATAAACAAAAGCTTACGGCACCTGAGGTTCCTAGTTGGTCTCCCATACAAGTACTAACCAGGCCCGAGTCTGGATGGCTTCCGAGAGCTGACGAGATCAGGCATTTTCAGACTGGTATGGCCGTAAGTGAAATTAAGAGAATGCGATCTCGCTAATGTTGGTAGAATATCAAACTCTGGTTGCGACAAAAGACAAAACGCTTCTGGATAGGGAAAAAAGTGGTCTGATTATGACATCATAATGCAAAAAAGAAATAAACAAAAGCTTACGGCACCTGAGGTTCCTAGTTGGTCTCCCATACAAGTACTAACCAGGCCCGAGTCTGGATGGCTTCCGAGATCTGGCATTTTCAGACTGGTATGGCCGTAAGGGAAATTACGAGAATGCGATCTCGCTAATGTTGGTAGAATATGAAACTCTGGTTGCGACAAAAGACAAGACGCTTCTGTACAGGGAAAAAAGTGGTCTGATTATGACATCATAATGCAAAAAAGAAATAAACAAAAGCTTACGGCACCTGAGGTTCCTAGTTGGTCTCCCATAGGGAAAAAAGTGGTCTGATTATGACATCATAATGCAAAAAAGAAATAAACAAAAGCTTACGGCACCTGAGGTTCCTAGTTGGTCTCCCATACAAGTACTAACCAGACCTGAGTCTGGATGGCTTCTGAGATCTGACGAGATCAGGCATTTTCAGACTGGTATGGCCGTAAGTGAAATTAAGAGAATGCGATCTCGCTAATGTTGGTAGAATATCAAACTCTGGTTGCGACAAAAGACAAGACGCTTCTGGATAGGGAAAAAAGTGGTCTGATTATGACATCATAATGCAAAAAAGAAATAAACAAAAGCTTACGGCACCTGAGGTTCCTAGTTGGTCTCCCATAGGGAAAAAAAGTGGTCTGATTATGACATCATAATGCAAAAAAGAAATAAACAAAAGCTTACGGCACCTGAGGTTCCTAGTTGGTCTCCCATACAAGTACTAACCAGGCCCGAGTCTGGATGGCTTCCGAGATCTGGCATTTTCAGACTGGTATAGCCGTAAGTGAAATTAAGAGAATGCGATCTCGCTAATGTTGGTAGAATATCAACTCTGGTTGCGACAAAAGACAAGACGCTTCTGGATAGGGAAAAAAGTGGTCTGATTATGACATCATAATGCAAAAAAGAAATAAACAAAAGCTTACGGCACCTGAGGTTCCTAGTTGGTCTCCCATACAAGTACTAATCAGACCCGAGTCTGGATGGTTTCCGAGATCTGACGAGATCAGGCATTTTCAGACTGGTATGGCCGTAAGTGAAATTAAGAGAATGCGATCTCGCTAATGTTGATAGAATATCAAACTCTGGTTGCGACAAAAGACAAGACGCTTCTGGATAGGGAAAAAAGTGGTCTGATTATGACATCATAATGCAAAAAAGAAATAAACAAAAGCTTACGGCACCTGAGGGTCCTAGTTGGTCTCCCATACAAGTACTAACCAGGCCCAAGTCTGGATGGCTTCGGAGATCTGACGAGATCAGGCATTTTCAGACTGGTATGGCCGTAAGTGAAATTAAGAGAATGCGATCTCGTTAATGTTGGTAGAATATCAAACTCTGGTTGCGACAAAAGACAAGACGCTTCTGGATAGGGAAAAAAGTGGTCTGATTATGACATCATAATGCAAAAAATAAATAAACAAAAGCGTACGGCACCTGAGGTTCCTAGTTGGTCTCCCATAGGGAAAAAAGTGGTCTGATTATGACATCATAATGCAAAAAAGAAATAAACAAAAGCTTACGGCACCTGAGGTTCCTAGTTGGTCTCCCATACAAGTACTAACCAGGCCCGAGTCTGGATGGCTTCCGAGATCTGACGAGATCAGGCATTTTCAAACTGGTATGGCAGCAAGTGAAATTAAGAGAATGCGATCTCGCTAATGTTGGTAGAATATCAAACTCTGGTTGCGACAAAAGACAAGACGCTTCTGGATAGGGAAAAAAGTGGTCTGATTATGACATCATAATGCAAAAAAGAAATAAACAAAAGCTTACGGCACCTGAGGTTCCTAGTTGGTCTCCCATACAAGTACTAACCAGGCCCAAGTCTGGATGGCTTTCGAGATCTGACGAGATCAGGCATTTTCAGACTGGTATGGCCGTAAGTGAAATTAAGAGAATGCGATCTCGTTAATGTTGGTAGAATATCAAACTCTGGTTGCGACAAAAGACAAGATGCTAATGGATAGGGAAAAAAGTGGTCTGATTTTGACATCATAATGCAAAAAAGAAATAAACAAAAGCTTACGGCACCTGAGGTTCCTAGTTGGTCTCCCATACAAGTACTAACCAGGCCCGAGTCTGGTTGGCTTCCGAGATCTGACAAGATCAGGCATTTTCAGACTGGTATGGCCGTAAATGAAATTAAGAGAATGCGATCTCGCTAATTTTGGTAGAATATCAAACTCTGGTTGCGACAAAAGACAAGATGCTTCTGGATAGGGAAAAAAGTGGTCTGATTATGACATCATAATGCAAAAAAGAAATAAACAAAAGCTTACGGCACCTGAGGTTCCTAGTTGGTCTCCCATAGGGAAAAAAGTGGTCTGATTATGACATCATAATGCAAAAAAGAAATAAACAAAAGCTTACGGCACCTGAGGTTCCTAGTTGGTCTCCCATACAAGTACTAACCAGGCCTGAGTCTGGATGGCTTCCGAGATCTGACGAGATCAGGCATTTTCAGACTGGTATGGCCTTAAGTGAAATTAAGAGAATGCGATCTCGTTAATGTTGGTAGAATATCAAACTCTGGTTGCGACAAAAGACAAGACGCTTCTGGATAGGGAAAAAAGTGGTCTGATTATGACATCATAATGCAAAAAAGAAATAAACAAAAGCTTACGGCACCTGAGGTTACTAGTTGGTCTCCCATTCAAGTACTAAACAGACCCGAGTCTGGATGGCTTCCGAGATCTGACGAGATCAGGCATTTTCAGACTGGTATGGCTGTAAGTGAAATTAAGAGAATGCGATCTCGCTAATGTTGGTAGAATATCAAACTCTGGTTGCGACAAAAGACAAGACGCTTCTGGATAGGGAAAAAAGTGGTCTGATTATGACATCATAATGCAAAAAAGAAATAAACAAAAGCTTACGGCACCTGAGGTTCCTAGTTTGTCTCCCATACAAGTACTAACCAGGCCCGAGTCTTGATGGCTTCCGAGATCTGACGAGATCAGGCATTTTCAGACTGGTATGGCCATAAGTGAAATTAAGAGAATGCGATCTCGCTAATGTTGGTAGAATATCAAACTCTGGTTGCGACAAAAGACAAGACGCTTCTGGATAGGGAAAAAAGTGGTCTGATTATGACATCATAATGCAAAAAAGAAATAAACAAAAGCTTACGGCACCTGAGGTTCCTAGTTGGTCTCCCATAGGGAAAAAAGTGGTCTGATTATGACATCATAATGCAAAAAAGAAATAAACAAAAGTTTACGGCACCTGAGGTTCCTAGTTGGTCTCCCATACAAGTACTAACCAAGCCCAAGTCTGGATGGCTTCCGAGATCTGACGAGATCAGGCATTTTCAGACTGGTATGGCCGTAAGCGAAATTAAAAGAATGCGATCTCGTTAATGTTGGTAGAATATCAAACTCTGGTTGCGACAAAAGAGAAGATGCTTCTGGATAGGGAAAAAAGTGGTCTGATTATGACATCATAATGCAAAAAAGAAATAAACAAAAGCTTACGGCACCTGAGGTTCCTAGTTGGTCTCCCATATAAGTACTAACCAGGCCCGAGTCTGGATGGCTTCCGAGATCTGACGAGATCAGGCATTTTCAGACTGGTATGACCGTAAGTGAAATTAAGAGAATGCGATCTCGCTAATGTTGGTAGAATATCAAACTCTGGTTGCGACAAAAGACAAGACGCTTCTGGATAGGGAAAAAAGTGGTCTGATTATGACATCATAATGCAAAAAAGAAATAAACAAAAGCTTACGGCACCTGAGGTTCCTAGTTGGTCTCCCATACAAGTACTAACCAGACCCGAGTCTGGATGGCTTCCGAGATCTGACAAGATCAGGCATTTTCAGACTGGTATGACCTTAAGGGAAATTAAAAGAATGCGATCTCGCTAATGTTGGTAGAATATCAAACTCTGGTTGCGACAAAAGACAAGACGCTTCTGGATAGGGAAAAAAGTGGTCTGATTATGACATCATAATGCAAAAAAGAAATAAACAAAAGCTTACAGCACCTGAGGTTCCTATTTGGTCTCCCATAGGGAAAAAAGTGGTCTGATTATGACATCATAATGCAAAAAAGAAATAAACAAAAGCTTACGGCACCTGAGGTTCCTAGTTTGTCTCCCATACAAGTACTAACCAGGCCCGAGTCTGGATGGCTTCCGAGATCTGATGAGATCAGGCATTTTCAGACTGGTATGGCCGTAAGTAAAATTAAGAGAATGCGATCTCGCTAATGTTGGTAGAATATCAAACTCTGGTTGCGACAAAAGACAAGACGCTTCTGGATAGGGAAAAAAGTGGTCTGATTATAACATCATAATGCAAAAAAGAAATAAACAAAAGCTTACGGCACCTGAGGTTCCTAGTTGGTCTCCCATACAAGTACTAACCAGGCCCGAGTCTGGATGGCTTCCGAGATCTGATGAGATCAGGCATTTTCAGACTGGTATGGCCGTAAGCGAAATCAAGAGAATGCGATCTCGCTAATGTTGGTAGAATATCAAACTCTGGTTGCGACAAAAGACAAGACGCTTCTGGATAGGGAAAAAAGTGGTCTGATTATGACATCATAATGCAAAAAAGAAATAAACAAAAGCTTACGGCACCTGAGGTTCCTAGTTGATCTCCCATACAAGTACTAACCAGGCCCGAGTCTGGATGGCTTCCGAGAGCTGACGAGATCAGGCATTTTCAGACTGGTATGGCCGTAAGTGAAATTAAGAGAATGCGATCTCGCTAATGTTGGTAGAATATCAAACTCTGGTTGCGACAAAAGACAAGACGCTTCTGGATAGGGAAAAAAGTGGTCTGATTATGACATCATAATGCAAAAAAGAAATAAACAAAAGCTTACGGCACCTGAGGTTCCTAGTTGGTCTCCCATACAAGTACTAACCAGGCCCAAGTCTGGATGGCTTCCGAGATCTGGCATTTTCAGACTGGTATGGCCGTAAGTGAAATTACAAGAATGCGATCTCGCTAATGTTGGTAGAATATCAAACTCTGGTTGCGACAAAAGACAAGACGCTTCTGGACAGGGAAAAAAGTGGTCTGATTATGACATCATAATGCAAAAAAGAAATAAACAAAAGCTTACGGCACCTGAGGTTCCTAGTTGGTCTCCCATAGGGAAAAAAGTGGTCTGATTATGACATCATAATGCAAAAAAGAAATAAACAAAAGCTTACGGCACCTGAGGTTCCTAGTTGGTCTCCCATACAAGTACTAACCAGGCCTGAGTCTGGATGGCTTCTGAGATCTGACGAGATCAGGCATTTTCAGACTGGTATGTCCGTAAGTGAAATTAAGAGAATGCGATCTCGCTAATGTTGGTAGAATATCAAACTCTGGTTGCGACAAAAGACAAGACGCTTCTGGATAGGGAAAAAAGTGGTCTGATTATGACATCATAATGCAAAAAAGAAATAAACAAAAGCTTACGGCACCTGAGGTTCCTAGTTGGTCTCCCATAGGGAAAAAAAGTGGTCTGATTATGACATCATAATGCAAAAAAGAAATAAACAAAAGCTTACGGCACCTGAGGTTCCTAGTTGGTCTCCCATACAAGTACTAACCAGGCCCGAGTCTGGATGGCTTCCGAGATCTGACGAGATCAGGCATTTTCAGACTGGTATGGCCGTAAGTGAAATTACGAGAATGCAATCTCGCTAATGTTGGTAGAATATCAAACTCTGGTTGCGACAAAAGACAAGACGCTTCTGGATAGGGAAAAAAGTGGTTTGATTATAACATCATAATGCAAAAAATAAATAAACAAAAGCTTACGGTACCTGAGGTTCCTAGTTGGTCTCCCATACAAGTACTAACCAAGCCCAAGTCTGGATGGCTTCCGAGATCTGACGAGATCAGGCATTTTCAGACTGGTATGGCCGTAAGCTAAATTAAGAGAATGCGATCTCGTTAATGTTGGTAGAATATCAAACTCTGGTTGCGACAAAAGAGAAGATGCTTCTGGATAGGGAAAAAAGTGGTCTGATTATGACATCATAATGCAAAAAAGAAATAAACAAAAGCTTACGGCACCTGAGGTTCCTAGTTGGTCTCCCATATAAGTACTAACCAGGCCCGAGTCTGGATGGCTTCCGAGATCTGACGAGATCAGGCATTTTCAGACTGGTATGACCCTAAGTGAAATTAAGAGAATGCGATCTCGCTAATGTTGGTAGAATATCAAACTCTGGTTGCGACAAAAGACAAGACGCTTCTGGATAGGGAAAAAAGTGGTCTGATTATGACATCATAATGCAAAAAAGAAATAAACAAAAGCTTACGGCACCTGAGGTTCCTAGTTGGTCTCCCATACAAGTACTAACCAGACCCGAGTCTGGATGGTTTCCGAGATCTGACGAGATCAGGCATTTTCAGACTGGTATGGCCGTAAGTGAAATTCAGAGAATGCGATCTCGCTAATGTTGGTAGAATATCAAACTCTGGTTGCGACAAAAGACAAGACGCTTCTGGATAGGGAAAAAAGTGGTCTGATTATGACATCATAATGCAAAAAAGAAATAAACAAAAGCTTACGGCACCTGAGGTTCCTAGTTGGTCTCCCATAGGGAAATAAGTGGTCTGATTATGACATCATAATGCAAAAAAGAAATAAACAAAAGCTTACGGCACCTGAGGTTCCTAGTTGGTCTCCCATACAAGTACTAACCAGGCCCAAGTCTGGATGGCTTCAGAGATCTGACGAGATCAGGCATTTTCAGACTGGTATGGCCGTAAATGAAATTAAGAGAATGCGATCTCGTTAATGTTGGTAGAATATCAAACTCTGGTTGCGACAAAAGACAAGATGCTTCTGGATAGGGAAAAAAGTGGTCTGATTATGACATCATAATGCAAAAAAGAAAGAAATAAACAAAAGCTTACGGCACCTGAGGTTCCTAGTTGGTCTCCCATACAAGTACTAACCAGACCCGAGTCTGGATGGTTTCCGAGATCTGACGAGATCAGGCATTTTCAGACTGGTATGGCCGTAAGTGAAATTAAGAGAATGCGATCTCGCTAATGTTGGTAGATTATCAAACTCTGGTTGTGACAAAAGACAAGACGCTTCTAAATAGGGAAAAAAGTGGTCTGATTATGACATCATAATGCAAAAAAGAAATAAACAAAAGCTTACGGCACCTGAGGTTCCTAGTTGGTCTCCCATACAAGTACTAACCAGGCCCGAGTCTGGATGGCTTCCGAGATCTGACGAGATCAGGCATTTTCAGACTGGTATGGCCGTAAGTGAAATTAGGAGAATGCGATCTCGCTAATGTTGGTAGAATATCAAACTCTGGTTGCGACAAAAGACAAGACGCTTCTGGATAGGGAAAAAATATGTCTGATTATGACATCATAATGCAAAAAAGAAATAAACAAAAGCTTACGGCACCTGAGGTTCCTTGTTGGTCTCCCATACAAGTACTAACCAGGCCCGAGTCTGGATGGCTTCCGAGATCTGACGAGATCAGGCATTTTCAGACTGGTATGGCCGTAAGGGAAATTAAGAGAATGCGATCTCGCTAATGTTGGTAGAATATCAAACTCTGGTTGCGACAAAAGACAAGACGCTTCTGGATAGGGAAAAAAGTGGTCTGATTATGACATCATAATGCAAAAAAGAAATAAACAAAAGCTTACGGCACCTGAGGTTCCTAGTTGGTCTCCCATAGGGAAAATAGTGGTCTGATTATGACATCATAATGCAAACAAGAAATAAACAAAAGCTTACGGCACCTGAGGTTCCTAGTTGGTCTCCCATACAAGTACTTACCAAGCCCAAGTCTGGATGGCTTCCGAGATCTGACGAGATCAGGCATTTTCAGACTGGTATGGCCGTAAATGAAATTAAGAGAATGCGATCTCGCTAATGTTGGTAGAATATCAAACTCTGGTTGCGACAAAAGACAAGACGCTTCTGGATAGGGAAAAAAGTGGTCTGATTATGACATCATAATGCAAAAAAGAAATAAACAAAAGCTTACGGCACCTGAGGTTCCTAGTTGGTCTCCCATACAAGTACTAACCAGGCCCGAGTCTGGATGGCTTCCGAGATCTGATGAGATCAGGCATTTTCAGACTGGTATGGCCGTAAGTGAAATTAAGAGAATGCGATCTCGCTAATGTTGGTAGAATATCAAACTCTGGTTGCGACAAAAGACAAGACGCTTCTGGATAGGGAAAAAAGTGGTCTGATTATGACATCATAATGCAAAAAAGAAATAAACAAAAGCTTACGGCACCTGAGGTTCCTAGTTGGTCTCCCATACAAGTACTAACCAGGCCCGAGTCTGGATGGCTTCCGAGATCTGGCATTTTCAGACTGGTATGGCCGTAAGTGAAATTAAGAGAATGCGATCTCGCTAATGTTGGTAGAATATCAAACTCTGGTTGCGACAAAAGACAAGACGCTTCTGGATAGGGAAAAAAGTGGTCTGATTATGACATCATAATGCAAAAAAGAAATAAACAAAAGCTTACGGCACCTGAGGTTCCTAGTTGGTCTCCCATACAAGTACTAACCAGGCCCGAGTCTGGATGGCTTCCGAGATCTGACAAGATCAGGCATTTTCTGACTGGTATGGCCGTAAGTGAATTTAAGAGAATGCGATCTCGCTAATGTTGGTAGAATATCAAACTCTGGTTGCGACAAAAGACAAGACGCTTCTGGATAGGGAATAAAGAGGTCTGATTATGACATCATAATGCAAAAAAGAAATAAACAAAAGCTAACGGCTCCTGAGGTTCATAGTTGGTCTCCCATACAAGTACTAACCAGGCCTAGTCTGGATGGTTTCCGAGATCTGATGAGATCAGGCATTTTCAGACTGGTATGGCCGTAAGGGAAATTAAGAGAATGCGATCTCGCTAATGTTGGTAGAATATCAAACTCTGGTTGCGACAAAAGACAAGACGCTTCTGGATAGGGAAAAAAGTGGTCTGATTATGACATCATAATGCAAAAAAGAAATAAACAAAAGCTTACGGCACCTGAGGTTCCTAGTTGGTCTCCCATACAAGTACTAACCAGGCCCGAGTCTGGATGGCTTCCGAGATCTGGCATTTTCAGACTGGTATGGCCGTAAGTGAAATTAAGAGAATGCTATCTCGCTAATGTTGGTAGAATATCAAACTCTGGTTGCGACAAAAGACAAGACGCTTCTGGATAGGGAAAAAAGTGGTCTGATTATGACATCATAATGCAAAAAAGAAATAAACAAAAGCTTACGGCACCTGAGGTTCCTAGTTGGTCTCCCATACAAGTACTAACCAGACCCGAGTCTGGATGGTTTCCGAGATCTGACGAGATCAGGCATTTTCAGACTGGTATGGCCGTAAGTGAAATTCAGAGAATGCGATCTCGCTAATGTTGGTAGAATATCAAACTCTGGTTGCGACAAAAGACAAGACGCTTCTGGATAGGGAAAAAAGTGGTCTGATTATGACATCATAATGCAAAAAAGAAATAAACAAAAGCTTACGGCACCTGAGGTTCCTAGTTGGTCTCCCATAGGGAAATAAGTGGTCTGATTATGACATCATAATGCAAAAAAGAAATAAACAAAAGCTTACGGCACCTGAGGTTCCTAGTTGGTCTCCCATACAAGTACTAACCAGGCCCAAGTCTGGATGGCTTCAGAGATCTGACGAGATCAGGCATTTTCAGACTGGTATGGCCGTAAATGAAATTAAGAGAATGCGATCTCGTTAATGTTGGTAGAATATCAAACTCTGGTTGCGACAAAAGACAAGATGCTTCTGGATAGGGAAAAAAGTGGTCTGATTATGACATCATAATGCAAAAAAGAAAGAAATAAACAAAAGCTTACGGCACCTGAGGTTCCTAGTTGGTCTCCCATACAAGTACTAACCAGACCCGAGTCTGGATGGTTTCCGAGATCTGACGAGATCAGGCATTTTCAGACTGGTATGGCCGTAAGTGAAATTAAGAGAATGCGATCTCGCTAATGTTGGTAGATTATCAAACTCTGGTTGTGACAAAAGACAAGACGCTTCTAAATAGGGAAAAAAGTGGTCTGATTATGACATCATAATGCAAAAAAGAAATAAACAAAAGCTTACGGCACCTGAGGTTCCTAGTTGGTCTCCCATACAAGTACTAACCAGGCCCGAGTCTGGATGGCTTCCGAGATCTGACGAGATCAGGCATTTTCAGACTGGTATGGCCGTAAGTGAAATTAGGAGAATGCGATCTCGCTAATGTTGGTAGAATATCAAACTCTGGTTGCGACAAAAGACAAGACGCTTCTGGATAGGGAAAAAAGTGGTCTGATTATGACATCATAATGCAAAAAAGAAATAAACAAAAGCTTACGGCACCTGAGGTTCCTTGTTGGTCTCCCATACAAGTACTAACCAGGCCCGAGTCTGGATGGCTTCCGAGATCTGACGAGATCAGGCATTTTCAGACTGGTATGGCCGTAAGGGAAATTAAGAGAATGCGATCTCGCTAATGTTGGTAGAATATCAAACTCTGGTTGCGACAAAAGACAAGACGCTTCTGGATAGGGAAAAAAGTGGTCTGATTATGACATCATAATGCAAAAAAGAAATAAACAAAAGCTTACGGCACCTGAGGTTCCTAGTTGGTCTCCCATAGGGAAAATAGTGGTCTGATTATGACATCATAATGCAAACAAGAAATAAACAAAAGCTTACGGCACCTGAGGTTCCTAGTTGGTCTCCCATACAAGTACTTACCAAGCCCAAGTCTGGATGGCTTCCGAGATCTGACGAGATCAGGCATTTTCAGACTGGTATGGCCGTAAATGAAATTAAGAGAATGCGATCTCGCTAATGTTGGTAGAATATCAAACTCTGGTTGCGACAAAAGACAAGACGCTTCTGGATAGGGAAAAAAGTGGTCTGATTATGACATCATAATGCAAAAAAGAAATAAACAAAAGCTTACGGCACCTGAGGTTCCTAGTTGGTCTCCCATACAAGTACTAACCAGGCCCGAGTCTGGATGGCTTCCGAGATCTGATGAGATCAGGCATTTTCAGACTGGTATGGCCGTAAGTGAAATTAAGAGAATGCGATCTCGCTAATGTTGGTAGAATATCAAACTCTGGTTGCGACAAAAGACAAGACGCTTCTGGATAGGGAAAAAAGTGGTCTGATTATGACATCATAATGCAAAAAAGAAATAAACAAAAGCTTACGGCACCTGAGGTTCCTAGTTGGTCTCCCATACAAGTACTAACCAGGCCCGAGTCTGGATGGCTTCCGAGATCTGGCATTTTCAGACTGGTATGGCCGTAAGTGAAATTAAGAGAATGCGATCTCGCTAATGTTGGTAGAATATCAAACTCTGGTTGCGACAAAAGACAAGACGCTTCTGGATAGGGAAAAAAGTGGTCTGATTATGACATCATAATGCAAAAAAGAAATAAACAAAAGCTTACGGCACCTGAGGTTCCTAGTTGGTCTCCCATACAAGTACTAACCAGGCCCGAGTCTGGATGGCTTCCGAGATCTGACAAGATCAGGCATTTTCTGACTGGTATGGCCGTAAGTGAATTTAAGAGAATGCGATCTCGCTAATGTTGGTAGAATATCAAACTCTGGTTGCGACAAAAGACAAGACGCTTCTGGATAGGGAATAAAGAGGTCTGATTATGACATCATAATGCAAAAAAGAAATAAACAAAAGCTAACGGCTCCTGAGGTTCATAGTTGGTCTCCCATACAAGTACTAACCAGGCCTAGTCTGGATGGTTTCCGAGATCTGATGAGATCAGGCATTTTCAGACTGGTATGGCCGTAAGGGAAATTAAGAGAATGCGATCTCGCTAATGTTGGTAGAATATCAAACTCTGGTTGCGACAAAAGACAAGACGCTTCTGGATAGGGAAAAAAGTGGTCTGATTATGACATCATAATGCAAAAAAGAAATAAACAAAAGCTTACGGCACCTGAGGTTCCTAGTTGGTCTCCCATACAAGTACTAACCAGGCCCGAGTCTGGATGGCTTCCGAGATCTGGCATTTTCAGACTGGTATGGCCGTAAGTGAAATTAAGAGAATGCTATCTCGCTAATGTTGGTAGAATATCAAACTCTGGTTGCGACAAAAGACAAGACGCTTCTGGATAGGGAAAAAAGTGGTCTGATTATGACATCATAATGCAAAAAATAAATAAACAAAAGCTTACGGCACCTGAGGTTCCTAGTTGGTCTCCCATACAAGTACTAACCAGGCCCGAGTCTGGATGGCTTCCGAGATCTGGCATTTTCAGACTGGTATGGCCGTAAGTGAAATTAAGAGAATGCTATCTCGCTAATGTTGGTAGAATATCAAACTCTGGTTGCGACAAAAGACAAGACGCTTCTGGATAGGGAAAAAAAGTGGTCTGATTATGACATCATAATGCAAAAAATAAATAAACAAAAGCTTACGGCACCTGAGGTTCCTAGTTGGTCTCCCATACAAGTACTAACCAGGCCCGAGTCTGGATAGCTTCCGAGATCTGACAAGATCAGGCATTTTCAGACTGGTATGGCCGCAAGTGAAATTAAGAGAATGCGATCTCGCTAATGTTGGTAGAATATCAAACTCTGGTTGCGACAAAAGACAAGACGCTTCTGGATAGGGAAAAAAGTGGTCTGATTATGACATCATAATGCAAAAAAGAAATAAACAAAAGCTTACAGCACCTGAGGTTCCTATTTGGTCTCCCATAGGGAAAAAAGTGGTCTGATTATGACATCATAATGCAAAAAAGAAATAAACAAAAGCTTACGGCACCTGAGGTTCCTAGTTGGTCTCCCATACAAGTACTAACCAGGCCCGAGTCTGGATGGCTTCCGAGATCTGGCATTTTCAGACTGGTATGGCCGTAAGTGAAATTAAGAGAATGCGATCTCGCTAATGTTGGTAGAATATCAAACTCTGGTTGCGACAAAAGACAAGACGCTTCTGGATAGGGAAAAAAGTGGTCTGATTATGACATCATAATGCAAAAAAGAAATAAACAAAAGCTTACGGCACCTGAGGTTCCTAGTTGGTCTCCCATACAAGTACTAACCAGGCCCGAGTCTGGATGGCTTCCGAGATCTGACAAGATCAGGCATTTTCTGACTGGTATGGCCGTAAGTGAATTTAAGAGAATGCGATCTCGCTAATGTTGGTAGAATATCAAACTCTGGTTGCGACAAAAGACAAGACGCTTCTGGATAGGGAATAAAGAGGTCTGATTATGACATCATAATGCAAAAAAGAAATAAACAAAAGCTAACGGCTCCTGAGGTTCATAGTTGGTCTCCCATACAAGTACTAACCAGGCCCGAGTCTGGATGGTTTCCGAGATCTGATGAGATCAGGCATTTTCAGACTGGTATGGCCGTAAGGGAAATTAAGAGAATGCGATCTCGCTAATGTTGGTAGAATATCAAACTCTGGTTGCGACAAAAGACAAGACGCTTCTGGATAGGGAAAAAAGTGGTCTGATTATGACATCATAATGCAAAAAAGAAATAAACAAAAGCTTACGGCACCTGAGGTTCCTAGTTGGTCTCCCATACAAGTACTAACCAGGCCCGAGTCTGGATGGCTTCCGAGATCTGGCATTTTCAGACTGGTATGGCCGTAAGTGAAATTAAGAGAATGTTATCTCGCTAATGTTGGTAGAATATCAAACTCTGGTTGCGACAAAAGACAAGACGCTTCTGGATAGGGAAAAAAGTGGTCTGATTATGACATCATAATGCAAAAAATAAATAAACAAAAGCTTACGGCACCTGAGGTTCCTAGTTGGTCTCCCATACAAGTACTAACCAGGCCCGAGTCTGGATGGCTTCCGAGATCTGGCATTTTCAGACTGGTATGGCCGTAAGTGAAATTAAGAGAATGCTATCTCGCTAATGTTGGTAGAATATCAAACTCTGGTTGCGACAAAAGACAAGACGCTTCTGGATAGGGAAAAAAGTGGTCTGATTATGACATCATAATGCAAAAAATAAATAAACAAAAGCTTACGGCACCTGAGGTTCCTAGTTGGTCTCCCATACAAGTACTAACCAGGCCCGAGTCTGGATAGCTTCCGAGATCTGACAAGATCAGGCATTTTCAGACTGGTATGGCCGCAAGTGAAATTAAGAGAATGCGATCTCGCTAATGTTGGTAGAATATCAAACTCTGGTTGCGACAAAAGACAAGACGCTTCTGGATAGGGAAAAAAGAGGTCTGATTATGACATCATAATGCAAAAAAGAAATAAACAAAAGGTTACGGCACCTGAGGTTCCTAGTTGGTCTCCCATACAAGTACTAACCAGGCCCGTGTATATATGGCTTCCGAGATCTGACGAGATCAGGCATTTTCAGACTGGTATGGCCGTAAAGGAAATTAAGAGAATGCGATCTCGCTAATGTTGGTAGAATATCAAATTCTGGTTGCGACAAAAGACAAGACGCTTCTGGATAGGGAAAAAAGTGGTCTGATTATGACATCATAATGCAAAAAAGAAATAAACAAAAGCTTACGGCACCTGAGGTTCCTAGTTGGTCTCCCATACAAGTACCAACCAGGCCCGAGTCTGGATGGCTTCCGAGATCTGGCATTTTCAGACTGGTATGGCCGTAAGTGAAATTAAGAGAATGCGATCTCGCTAATGTTGGTAGAATATCAAACTCTGGTTGCGACAAAAGACAAGACGCTTCTGGATAGGGAAAAAAGTGGTCTGATTATGACATCATAATGCAAAAAAGAAATAAACAAAAGCTTACGGCACCTGAGGTTCCTAGTTGGTCTCCCATACAAGTACTAACCAGGCCCGAGTCTGGATGGCTTCCGAGATCTGACGAGATCAGGCATTTTCAGACTGGTATGGCCGTAAGTGAAATTACGAGAATGCGATCTCGCTAATGTTGGTAGAATATCAAACTCTGGTTGCGACAAAAGACAAGACGCTTCTGGATAGGGAAAAAAGTGGTTTGATTATAACATCATAATGCAAAAAAGAAATAAACAAAAGCTTACGGCACCTGAGGTTCCTAGTTGGTCGCCCATAGGGAAAAAAGTGGTCTGATTATGACATCATAATGCAAAAAAGAAATAAACAAAAGCTTACGGCACCTGAGGTTCCTAGTTGGTCTCCCATACAAGTACTAACCAGGCCCAAGTCTGGATGGCTTCCGAGATCTGGCATTTTCAGATTGGTATGGCCGTAAGTGAAATTAAGAGAATGCGATCTCGCTAATGTTGGTAGAATATCAAACTCTGGTTGCGACAAAAGACAAGACGCTTCTGGATAGGGAAAAAAGTGGTCTGATTATGACATCATAATGCAAAAAAGAAATAAACAAAAGCTTACGGCACCTGAGGTTCCTAGTTGGTCTCCCATAGGGAAAAAAGTGGTCTGATTATGACATCATAATGCAAAAAAGAAATAAACAAAAGCTTACGGCACCTGAGGTTCCTAGTTTGTCTCCCATACAAGTACTAACCAGGCCCGAGTCTGGATGGCTTCCGAGATCTGATGAGATCAGGCATTTTCAGACTGGTATGGCCGTAAGTAAAATTAAGAGAATGCGATCTCGCTAATGTTGGTAGAATATCAAACTCTGGTTGCGACAAAAGACAAGACGCTTCTGGATAGGGAAAAAAGTGGTCTGATTATAACATCATAATGCAAAAAAGAAATAAACAAAAGCTTACGGCACCTGAGGTTCCTAGTTGGTCTCCCATACAAGTACTAACCAGGCCCGAGTCTGGATGGCTTCCGAGATCTGATGAGATCAGGCATTTTCAGACTGGTATGGCCGTAAGCGAAATCAAGAGAATGCGATCTCGCTAATGTTGGTAGAATATCAAACTCTGGTTGCGACAAAAGACAAGACGCTTCTGGATAGGGAAAAAAGTGGTCTGATTATGACATCATAATGCAAAAAAGAAATAAACAAAAGCTTACGGCACCTGAGGTTCCTAGTTGATCTCCCATACAAGTACTAACCAGGCCCGAGTCTGGATGGCTTCCGAGAGCTGACGAGATCAGGCATTTTCAGACTGGTATGGCCGTAAGTGAAATTAAGAGAATGCGATCTCGCTAATGTTGGTAGAATATCAAACTCTGGTTGCGACAAAAGACAAGACGCTTCTGGATAGGGAAAAAAGTGGTCTGATTATGACATCATAATGCAAAAAAGAAATAAACAAAAGCTTACGGCACCTGAGGTTCCTAGTTGGTCTCCCATACAAGTACTAACCAGGCCCAAGTCTGGATGGCTTCCGAGATCTGGCATTTTCAGACTGGTATGGCCGTAAGTGAAATTACAAGAATGCGATCTCGCTAATGTTGGTAGAATATCAAACTCTGGTTGCGACAAAAGACAAGACGCTTCTGGACAGGGAAAAAAGTGGTCTGATTGTGACATCATAATGCAAAAAAGAAATAAACAAAAGCTTACGGCACCTGAGGTTCCTAGTTGGTCTCCCATAGGGAAAAAAGTGGTCTGATTATGACATCATAATGCAAAAAAGAAATAAACAAAAGCTTACGGCACCTGAGGTTCCTAGTTGGTCTCCCATACAAGTACTAACCAGGCCTGAGTCTGGATGGCTTCTGAGATCTGACGAGATCAGGCATTTTCAGACTGGTATGTCCGTAAGTGAAATTAAGAGAATGCGATCTCGCTAATGTTGGTAGAATATCAAACTCTGGTTGCGACAAAAGACAAGACGCTTCTGGATAGGGAAAAAAGTGGTCTGATTATGACATCATAATGCAAAAAAGAAATAAACAAAAGCTTACGGCACCTGAGGTTCCTAGTTGGTCTCCCATAGGGAAAAAAAGTGGTCTGATTATGACATCATAATGCAAAAAAGAAATAAACAAAAGCTTACGGCACCTGAGGTTCCTAGTTGGTCTCCCATACAAGTACTAACCAGGCCCGAGTCTGGATGGCTTCCGAGATCTGACAAGATCAGGCATTTTCAGACTGGTATGGCCGTAAGTGAAATTACGAGAATGCGATCTCGCTAATGTTGGTAGAATATCAAACTCTGGTTGCGACAAAAGACAAGACGCTTCTGGATAGGGAAAAAAGTGGTTTGATTATAACATCATAATGCAAAAAAGAAATAAACAAAAGCTTACGGTACCTGAGGTTCCTAGTTGGTCTCCCATACAAGTACTAACCAAGCCCAAGTCTGGATGGCTTCCGAGATCTGACGAGATCAGGCATTTTCAGACTGGTATGGCCGTCAGCTAAATTAAGAGAATGCGATCTCGTTAATGTTGGTAGAATATCAAACTCTGGTTGCGACAAAAGAGAAGATGCTTCTGGATAGGGAAAAAAGTGGTCTGATTATGACATCATAATGCAAAAAAGAAATAAACAAAAGCTTACGGCACCTGAGGTTCCTAGTTGGTCTCCCATATAAGAACTAACCAGGCCCGAGTCTGGATGGCTTCCGAGATCTGACGAGATCAGGCATTTTCAGACTGGTATGACCCTAAGTGAAATTAAGAGAATGCGATCTCGCTAATGTTGGTAGAATATCAAACTCTGGTTGCGACAAAAGACAAGACGCTTCTGGATAGGGAAAAAAGTGGTCTGATTATGACATCATAATGCAAAAAAGAAATAAACAAAAGCTTACGGCACCTGAGGTTCCTAGTTGGTCTCCCATACAAGTACTAACCAGACCCGAGTCTGGATGGTTTCCGAGATCTGACGAGATCAGGCATTTTCAGACTGGTATGGCCGTAAGTGAAATTCAGAGAATGCGATCTCGCTAATGTTGGTAGAATATCAAACTCTGGTTGCGACAAAAGACAAGACGCTTCTGGATAGGGAAAAAAGTGGTCTGATTATGACATCATAATGCAAAAAAGAAATAAACAAAAGCTTACGGCACCTGAGGTTCCTAGTTGGTCTCCCATAGGGAAATAAGTGGTCTGATTATGACATCATAATGCAAAAAAGAAATAAACAAAAGCTTACGGCACCTGAGGTTCCTAGTTGGTCTCCCATACAAGTACTAACCAGGCCCGAGTCTGGATGGCTTCCGAGATCTGACGAGATCAGGCATTTTCAGACTGGTATGGCCGTAAGTGAAATTACGAGAATGCGATCTCGCTAATGTTGGTAGAATATCAAACTCTGGTTGCGACAAAAGACAAGACGCTTCTGGATAGGGAAAAAAGTGGTTTGATTATAACATCATAATGCAAAAAAGAAATAAACAAAAGCTTACGGTACCTGAGGTTCCTAGTTGGTCTCCCATACAAGTACTAACCAAGCCCAAGTCTGGATGGCTTCCGAGATCTGACGAGATCAGGCATTTTCAGACTGGTATGGCCGTAAGCTAAATTAAGAGAATGCGATCTCGTTAATGTTGGTAGAATATCAAACTCTGGTTGCGACAAAAGAGAAGATGCTTCTGGATAGGGAAAAAAGTGGTCTGATTATGACATCATAATGCAAAAAAGAAATAAACAAAAGCTTACGGCACCTGAGGTTCCTAGTTGGTCTCCCATATAAGAACTAACCAGGCCCGAGTCTGGATGGCTTCCGAGATCTGACGAGATCAGGCATTTTCAGACTGGTATGACCCTAAGTGAAATTAAGAGAATGCGATCTCGCTAATGTTGGTAGAATATCAAACTCTGGTTGCGACAAAAGACAAGACGCTTCTGGATAGGGAAAAAAGTGGTCTGATTATGACATCATAATGCAAAAAAGAAATAAACAAAAGCTTACGGCACCTGAGGTTCCTAGTTGGTCTCCCATACAAGTACTAACCAGACCCGAGTCTGGATGGTTTCCGAGATCTGACGAGATCAGGCATTTTCAGACTGGTATGGCCGTAAGTGAAATTCAGAGAATGCGATCTCGCTAATGTTGGTAGAATATCAAACTCTGGTTGCGACAAAAGACAAGACGCTTCTGGATAGGGAAAAAAGTGGTCTGATTATGACATCATAATGCAAAAAAGAAATAAACAAAAGCTTACGGCACCTGAGGTTCCTAGTTGGTCTCCCATAGGGAAATAAGTGGTCTGATTATGACATCATAATGCAAAAAAGAAATAAACAAAAGCTTACGGCACCTGAGGTTCCTAGTTGGTCTCCCATACAAGTACTAACCAGGCCCAAGTCTGGATGGCTTCAGAGATCTGACGAGATCAGGCATTTTCAGACTGGTATGGCCGTAAATGAAATTAAGAGAATGCGATCTCGTTAATGTTGGTAGAATATCAAACTCTGGTTGCGACAAAAGACAAGATGCTTCTGGATAGGGAAAAAAGTGGTCTGATTATGACATCATAATGCAAAAAAGAAAGAAATAAACAAAAGCTTACGGCACCTGAGGTTCCTAGTTGGTCTCCCATACAAGTACTAACCAGACCCGAGTCTGGATGGTTTCCGAGATCTGACGAGATCAGGCATTTTCAGACTGGTATGGCCGTAAGTGAAATTAAGAGAATGCGATCTCGCTAATGTTGGTAGATTATCAAACTCTGGTTGTGACAAAAGACAAGACGCTTCTAAATAGGGAAAAAAGTGGTCTGATTATGACATCATAATGCAAAAAAGAAATAAACAAAAGCTTACGGCACCTGAGGTTCCTAGTTGGTCTCCCATACAAGTACTAACCAGGCCCGAGTCTGGATGGCTTCCGAGATCTGACGAGATCAGGCATTTTCAGACTGGTATGGCCGTAAGTGAAATTAGGAGAATGCGATCTCGCTAATGTTGGTAGAATATCAAACTCTGGTTGCGACAAAAGACAAGACGCTTCTGGATAGGGAAAAAAGTGGTCTGATTATGACATCATAATGCAAAAAAGAAATAAACAAAAGCTTACGGCACCTGAGGTTCCTTGTTGGTCTCCCATACAAGTACTAACCAGGCCCGAGTCTGGATGGCTTCCGAGATCTGACGAGATCAGGCATTTTCAGACTGGTATGGCCGTAAGGGAAATTAAGAGAATGCGATCTCGCTAATGTTGGTAGAATATCAAGCTCTGGTTGCGACAAAAGACAAGACGCTTCTGGATAGGGAAAAAAGTGGTCTGATTATGACATCATAATGCAAAAAAGAAATAAACAAAAGCTTACGGCACCTGAGGTTCCTAGTTGGTCTCCCATAGGGAAAATAGTGGTCTGATTATGACATCATAATGCAAACAAGAAATAAACAAAAGCTTACGGCACCTGAGGTTCCTAGTTGGTCTCCCATACAAGTACTTACCAAGCCCAAGTCTGGATGGCTTCCGAGATCTGACGAGATCAGGCATTTTCAGACTGGTATGGCCGTAAATGAAATTAAGAGAATGCGATCTCGCTAATGTTGGTAGAATATCAAACTCTGGTTGCGACAAAAGACAAGACGCTTCTGGATAGGGAAAAAAGTGGTCTGATTATGACATCATAATGCAAAAAAGAAATAAACAAAAGCTTACGGCACCTGAGGTTCCTAGTTGGTCTCCCATACAAGTACTAACCAGGCCCGAGTCTGGATGGCTTCCGAGATCTGATGAGATCAGGCATTTTCAGACTGGTATGGCCGTAAGTGAAATTAAGAGAATGCGATCTCGCTAATGTTGGTAGAATATCAAACTCTGGTTGCGACAAAAGACAAGACGCTTCTGGATAGGGAAAAAAGTGGTCTGATTATGACATCATAATGCAAAAAAGAAATAAACAAAAGCTTACGGCACCTGAGGTTCCTAGTTGGTCTCCCATACAAGTACTAACCAGGCCCGAGTCTGGATGGCTTCCGAGATCTGGCATTTTCAGACTGGTATGGCCGTAAGTGAAATTAAGAGAATGCGATCTCGCTAATGTTGGTAGAATATCAAACTCTGGTTGCGACAAAAGACAAGACGCTTCTGGATAGGGAAAAAAGTGGTCTGATTATGACATCATAATGCAAAAAAGAAATAAACAAAAGCTTACGGCACCTGAGGTTCCTAGTTGGTCTCCCATACAAGTACTAACCAGGCCCGAGTCTGGATGGCTTCCGAGATCTGACAAGATCAGGCATTTTCTGACTGGTATGGCCGTAAGTGAATTTAAGAGAATGCGATCTCGCTAATGTTGGTAGAATATCAAACTCTGGTTGCGACAAAAGACAAGACGCTTCTGGATAGGGAATAAAGAGGTCTGATTATGACATCATAATGCAAAAAAGAAATAAACAAAAGCTAACGGCTCCTGAGGTTCATAGTTGGTCTCCCATACAAGTACTAACCAGGCCTAGTCTGGATGGTTTCCGAGATCTGATGAGATCAGGCATTTTCAGACTGGTATGGCCGTAAGGGAAATTAAGAGAATGCGATCTCGCTAATGTTGGTAGAATATCAAACTCTGGTTGCGACAAAAGACAAGACGCTTCTGGATAGGGAAAAAAGTGGTCTGATTATGACATCATAATGCAAAAAAGAAATAAACAAAAGCTTACGGCACCTGAGGTTCCTAGTTGGTCTCCCATACAAGTACTAACCAGGCCCGAGTCTGGATGGCTTCCGAGATCTGGCATTTTCAGACTGGTATGGCCGTAAGTGAAATTAAGAGAATGCTATCTCGCTAATGTTGGTAGAATATCAAACTCTGGTTGCGACAAAAGACAAGACGCTTCTGGATAGGGAAAAAAGTGGTCTGATTATGACATCATAATGCAAAAAATAAATAAACAAAAGCTTACGGCACCTGAGGTTCCTAGTTGGTCTCCCATACAAGTACTAACCAGGCCCGAGTCTGGATGGCTTCCGAGATCTGGCATTTTCAGACTGGTATGGCCGTAAGTGAAATTAAGAGAATGCTATCTCGCTAATGTTGGTAGAATATCAAACTCTGGTTGCGACAAAAGACAAGACGCTTCTGGATAGGGAAAAAAGTGGTCTGATTATGACATCATAATGCAAAAAATAAATAAACAAAAGCTTACGGCACCTGAGGTTCCTAGTTGGTCTCCCATACAAGTACTAACCAGGCCCGAGTCTGGATAGCTTCCGAGATCTGACAAGATCAGGCATTTTCAGACTGGTATGGCCGCAAGTGAAATTAAGAGAATGCGATCTCGCTAATGTTGGTAGAATATCAAACTCTGGTTGCGACAAAAGACAAGACGCTTCTGGATAGGGAAAAAAGTGGTCTGATTATGACATCATAATGCAAAAAAGAAATAAACAAAAGCTTACAGCACCTGAGGTTCCTATTTGGTCTCCCATAGGGAAAAAAGTGGTCTGATTATGACATCATAATGCAAAAAAGAAATAAACAAAAGCTTACGGCACCTGAGGTTCCTAGTTGGTCTCCCATACAAGTACTAACCAGGCCCGAGTCTGGATGGCTTCCGAGATCTGGCATTTTCAGACTGGTATGGCCGTAAGTGAAATTAAGAGAATGCGATCTCGCTAATGTTGGTAGAATATCAAACTCTGGTTGCGACAAAAGACAAGACGCTTCTGGATAGGGAAAAAAGTGGTCTGATTATGACATCATAATGCAAAAAAGAAATAAACAAAAGCTTACGGCACCTGAGGTTCCTAGTTGGTCTCCCATACAAGTACTAACCAGGCCCGAGTCTGGATGGCTTCCGAGATCTGACAAGATCAGGCATTTTCTGACTGGTATGGCCGTAAGTGAATTTAAGAGAATGCGATCTCGCTAATGTTGGTAGAATATCAAACTCTGGTTGCGACAAAAGACAAGACGCTTCTGGATAGGGAATAAAGAGGTCTGATTATGACATCATAATGCAAAAAAGAAATAAACAAAAGCTAACGGCTCCTGAGGTTCATAGTTGGTCTCCCATACAAGTACTAACCAGGCCCGAGTCTGGATGGTTTCCGAGATCTGATGAGATCAGGCATTTTCAGACTGGTATGGCCGTAAGGGAAATTAAGAGAATGCGATCTCGCTAATGTTGGTAGAATATCAAACTCTGGTTGCGACAAAAGACAAGACGCTTCTGGATAGGGAAAAAAGTGGTCTGATTATGACATCATAATGCAAAAAAGAAATAAACAAAAGCTTACGGCACCTGAGGTTCCTAGTTGGTCTCCCATACAAGTACTAACCAGGCCCGAGTCTGGATGGCTTCCGAGATCTGGCATTTTCAGACTGGTATGGCCGTAAGTGAAATTAAGAGAATGTTATCTCGCTAATGTTGGTAGAATATCAAACTCTGGTTGCGACAAAAGACAAGACGCTTCTGGATAGGGAAAAAAGTGGTCTGATTATGACATCATAATGCAAAAAATAAATAAACAAAAGCTTACGGCACCTGAGGTTCCTAGTTGGTCTCCCATACAAGTACTAACCAGGCCCGAGTCTGGATGGCTTCCGAGATCTGGCATTTTCAGACTGGTATGGCCGTAAGTGAAATTAAGAGAATGCTATCTCGCTAATGTTGGTAGAATATCAAACTCTGGTTGCGACAAAAGACAAGACGCTTCTGGATAGGGAAAAAAGTGGTCTGATTATGACATCATAATGCAAAAAATAAATAAACAAAAGCTTACGGCACCTGAGGTTCCTAGTTGGTCTCCCATACAAGTACTAACCAGGCCCGAGTCTGGATAGCTTCCGAGATCTGACAAGATCAGGCATTTTCAGACTGGTATGGCCGCAAGTGAAATTAAGAGAATGCGATCTCGCTAATGTTGGTAGAATATCAAACTCTGGTTGCGACAAAAGACAAGACGCTTCTGGATAGGGAAAAAAGAGGTCTGATTATGACATCATAATGCAAAAAAGAAATAAACAAAAGGTTACGGCACCTGAGGTTCCTAGTTGGTCTCCCATACAAGTACTAACCAGGCCCGAGTATATATGGCTTCCGAGATCTGACGAGATCAGGCATTTTCAGACTGGTATGGCCGTAAAGGAAATTAAGAGAATGCGATCTCGCTAATGTTGGTAGAATATCAAATTCTGGTTGCGACAAAAGACAAGACGCTTCTGGATAGGGAAAAAAGTGGTCTGATTATGACATCATAATGCAAAAAAGAAATAAACAAAAGCTTACGGCACCTGAGGTTCCTAGTTGGTCTCCCATACAAGTACCAACCAGGCCCGAGTCTGGATGGCTTCCGAGATCTGGCATTTTCAGACTGGTATGGCCGTAAGTGAAATTAAGAGAATGCGATCTCGCTAATGTTGGTAGAATATCAAACTCTGGTTGCGACAAAAGACAAGACGCTTCTGGATAGGGAAAAAAGTGGTCTGATTATGACATCATAATGCAAAAAATAAATAAACAAAAGCTTACGGCACCTGAGGTTCCTAGTTGGTCTCCCATACAAGTACTAACCAGGCCCGAGTCTGGATGGCTTCCGAGATCTGACGAGATCAGGCATTTTCAGACTGGTATGGCCGTAAGTGAAATTACGAGAATGCGATCTCGCTAATGTTGGTAGAATATCAAACTCTGGTTGCGACAAAAGACAAGACGCTTCTGGATAGGGAAAAAAGTGGTTTGATTATAACATCATAATGCAAAAAAGAAATAAACAAAAGCTTACGGCACCTGAGGTTCCTAGTTGGTCGCCCATAGGGAAAAAAGTGGTCTGATTATGACATCATAATGCAAAAAAGAAATAAACAAAAGCTTACGGCACCTGAGGTTCCTAGTTGGTCTCCCATACAAGTACTAACCAGGCCCAAGTCTGGATGGCTTCCGAGATCTGGCATTTTCAGATTGGTATGGCCGTAAGTGAAATTAAGAGAATGCGATCTCGCTAATGTTGGTAGAATATCAAACTCTGGTTGCGACAAAAGACAAGACGCTTCTGGATAGGGAAAAAAGTGGTCTGATTATGACATCATAATGCAAAAAAGAAATAAACAAAAGCTTACGGCACCTGAGGTTCCTAGTTGGTCTCCCATAGGGAAAAAAGTGGTCTGATTATGACATCATAATGCAAAAAAGAAATAAACAAAAGCTTACGGCACCTGAGGTTCCTAGTTGGTCTCCCATACAAGTACTAACCAGGCCCGAGTCTGGATGGCTTCCGAGATCTGACGAGATCAGGCATTTTCAGACTGGTATGGCCGTAAGGGAAATTAAGTGAATGCGATCTCGCTAATGTTGGTAGAATATCAAACTCTGGTTGCGACAAAAGAAAGGACGCTTCTGGATAGGGAAAAAAGTGGTCTGATTATGACATCATAATGCAAAAAAGAAATAAACACAAGCTTACAGCACCTGAGGTTCCTAGTTGGTCTCCCATACAAGTACTAACCAGGCCCGAGTCTGGATGGCTTCTGAGATCTGACGAGATCAGGCATTTTCAGGCTGATATGGCCGTAAGGGAATTTAAGAAAATGCGATCTCGCTAATGTTGGTAGAATATCAAACTCTGGTTGCGACAAAAGACAAGACGCTTCTGGATAGGGAAAAAAGTGGTCTGATTATGACATCATAATGCAAAAAAGAAATAAACAAAAGCTTACAGCACCTGAGGTTCCTAGTTGGTCTCCCATACAAGCACTAACCAGGCCCAAGCCTGGATGGCTTCCGAGATCTGACGAGATCAGGCATTTTCAGACTGGTATGGCCGTAAATGAATTTAAAAGAATGCGATCTCGCTAATGTTGGTAGAATATCAAACTCTGGTTGCGACAAAAGACAAGACGCTTCTAGATAGGGAAAAAAGTGGTCTGATTATGACATCATAATGCAAAAAAGAAATAAACAAAAGCTTATGGCACCTGAGGTTCCTAGTTGGTCTCCCATACAAGTACTAACCAGGCCCGAGTCTGGATGGCTTCCGAGATCTGACGAGATCAGGCATTTTCAGACTGGTATGGCCGTAAGTGAAATTAAGAGAATGCGATCTCGCTAATGTTGGTAGAATATCAAACTCTGGTTGCGACAAAAGACAAGACGCTTCTGGATAGGGAAAAAAGTGGTCTGATTATGACATCATAATGCAAAAAAGAAATAAACAAAAGCTTACGGCACCTGAGGTTCCTAGTTGGTCTCCCATACAAGTACTAACCAGGCCCGAGTCTGGATGGCTTCCGAGATCTGACGAGATCAGGCATTTTCAGGCTGATATGGCCGTAAAAGAAATTAAGTGAATGCGATCTCGCTAATGTTGGTAGAATATCAAACTCTGGTTGCGACAAAAGACAAGACGCTTCTGGATAGGGAAAAAAGTGGTCTGATTATGACATCATAATGCAAAAAAGAAATAAACAAAAGCTTATGGCACCTGAGGTTCCTAGTTGGTCTCCCATAGGGAAAAAAGTGGTCTGATTATGACATCATAATGCAAAAAAGAAATAAACAAAAGCTTACGGCACCTGAGGTTCCTAGTTGGTCTCCCATACAAGTACTAACCAGGCCCGAGTCTGGATGGCTTCCGAGATCTGATGAGATCAGGCATTTTCAGACTGGTATGGCCGTAAGGGAAATTAAGAGAATGCGATCTCGCTAATGTTGGTAGAATATCAAACTCTGGTTGCGACAAAAGACAAGACGCTTCTGGATAGGGAAAAATGTGGTCTGATTATGACATCATAATGCAAAAAATAAATAAACAAAAGCTTACGGCACCTGAGGTTCCTAGTTGGTCTCCCATACAAGTACTAACCAGGCCCGAGTCTGGATGGCTTCCGAGATCTGACAAGATCAGGCATTTTCAGACTGGTATGGCCGCAAGTGAAATTAAGAGAATGCGATCTCGCTAATGTTGGTAGAATATCAAACTCTGGTTGCGACAAAAGACAAGACGCTTCTGGATAGGGAAAAAAGAGGTCTGATTATGACATCATAATGCAAAAAAGAAATAAACAAAAGCTTACGGCACCTGAGGTTCCTAGTTGGTCTCCCATACAAGTACCAACCAGGCCCGAGTCTGGATGGCTTCCGAGATCTGGCATTTTCAGACTGGTATGGCCGTAAGTGAAATTAAGAGAATGCGATCTCGCTAATGTTGGTAGAATATCAAACTCTGGTTGCGACAAAAGACAAGACGCTTCTGGATAGGGAAAAAAGTGGTCTGATTATGACATCATAATGCAAAAAAGAAATAAACAAAAGCTTACGGCACCTGAGGTTCCTAGTTGGTCTCCCATACAAGTACTAACCAGGCCCGAGTCTATATGGCTTCCGAGATCTGACGAGATCAGGCATTTTCAGACTGGTATGGCCGTAAAGGAAATTAAGAGAATGCGATCTCGCTAATGTTGGTAGAATATCAAACTCTGGTTGCGACAAAAGACAAGACGCTTCTGGATAGGGAAAAAAGTGGTCTGATTATGACATCATAATGCAAAAAAGAAATAAACAAAAGCTTACGGCACCTGAGGTTCCTAGTTGGTCTCCCATACAAGTACCAACCAGGCCCGAGTCTGGATGGCTTCCGAGATCTGACGAGATCAGGCATTTTCAGACTGGTATGGCCGTAAGTGAAATTAAGAGAATGCGATCTCGCTAATGTTGGTAGAATATCAAACTCTGGTTGCGACAAAAGACAAGACGCTTCTGGATAGGGAAAAAAGTGGTCTGATTATGACATCATAATGCAAAAAAGAAATAAACAAAAGCTTACGGCACCTGAGGTTCCTAGTTGGTCTCCCATACAAGTACTAACCAGGCCCGAGTCTGGATGGCTTCCGAGATCTGACGAGATCAGGCATTTTCAGACTGGTATGGCCATAAAGGAAATTAGGATAATCCGATCTCGCTAATGTTGGTAGAATATCAAACTCTGGTTGCGACAAAAGACAAGACGCTTCTGGATAGGGAAAAAAGTGGTCTGATTATGACATCATAATGCAAAAAAGAAATAAACAAAAGCTTACGGCACCTGAGGTTCCTAGTTGGTCTCCCATAGGGAAAAAAGTGGTCTGATTATGACATCATAATGCAAAAAAGAAATGAACAAAAGCTTACGGCACCTGAGGTTCCTAGTTGGTCTCCCATACAAGTACTAACCAGGCCCGAGTCTGGATGGCTTCCGAGATCTGATTAGATCAGGCATTTTCAGACTGGTATGGCCGTAAGGGAAATTAAGAGAATGCTTTCTCGCTAATGTTGGTAGAATATCAAACTCTGGTTGCGACAAAAGACAAGACGCTTCTGGATAGGGAAAAAAGTGGTCTGATTATGACATCATAATGCAAAAAATAAATAAACAAAAGCTTACGGCACCTGAGGTTCCTAGTTGGTCTCCCATACAAGTACTAACCAGGCCCGAGTCTGGATGGCTTCCAAGATCTGACAAGATCAGGCATTTTCAGACAGGTATGGCCGCAAGTGAAATTAAGAGAATGCGATCTCGCTAATGTTGGTAGAATATCAAACTCTGGTTGCGACAAAAGACAAGACGCTTCTGGATAGGGAAAAAAGTGGTCTGATTATGACATCATAATGCAAAAAAGAAATAAACAAAAGCTTACGGCACCTGAGGTTCCTAGTTGGTCTCCCATACAAGTACTAACCAGGCCCGAGTCTGGATGGCTTCCGAGATCTGACGAGATCAGGCATTTTCAGACTGGTATGGCCGTAAGGGAAATTAGGATAATCCGATCTCGCTAATGTTGGTAGAATATCAAACTCTGGTTGCGACAAAAGACAAGACGCTTCTGGATAGGGAAAAAAGTGGTCTGATTATGACATCATAATGCAAAAAAGAAATAAACAAAAGCTTACGGCACCTGAGGTTCCTAGTTGGTCTCCCATAGGGAAAAAAGTGGTCTGATTATGACATCATAATGCAAAAAAGAAATAAACAAAAGCTTACGGCACCTGAGGTTCCTAGTTGGTCTCCCATACAAATCCTAACCAGGCCCGAGTCTGGATGGCTTCCGAGATCTGATGAGATCAGGCATTTTCAGACTGGTATGGCCGTAAATGAAATTAAGAGAATGTGATCTCGCTAATGTTGGTAGAATATCAAACTCTGGTTGCGACAAAAGACAAGACGCTTCTGGATAGGGAAAAAAGTGGTCTGATTATGACATCATAATGCAAAAAAGAAATAAACAAAAGCTTACGGCACCTGAGGTTCCTAGTTGGTCTCCCATAGGGAAAAAAGTGGTCTGATTATGACATCATAATGCAAAAAAGAAATAAACAAAAGCTTACAGCACCTGAGGTTCCTAGTTGGTCTCCCATACAAGTACTAACCAGGCCCGAGTCTGGATGGCTTCCGAGATCTGACGAGATAAGGCATTTTCAGACTGGTATGGCCGTAAGGGAAATTAAGAGAATGCGATCTCGCTAATGTTGGTAGAATATCAAACTCTGGTTGAGACAAAAGACAAGACGCTTCTGGATAGGGAAAAAAGTGGTCTGATTATGACATCATAATGCAAAAAAGAAATAAACAAAAGCTTACGGCACCTGAGGTTCCTAGTTGGTCTCCCATAGGGAAAAAAGTGGTCTGATTATGACATCATAATGCAAAAAAGAAATAAACAAAAGCTTACGGCACCTGAGGTTCCTAGTTGGTCTCCCATACAAGTACTAACCAGGCCCAAGTCTAGATGGCTTCCGAGATCTGACGAGATCAGGCATTTTCAGACTGGTATGGCCGTAAGTGAAATTACGAGAATGCGATCTCGCTAATGTTGGTAGAATATCAAACTCTGGTTGCGACAAAAGACAAGACGCTTCTGGATAGGGAAAAAAGTGGTCTGATTATGACATCATAATGCAAAAAAGAAATAAACAAAAGCTTACGGCACCTGAGGTTCCTAGTTGGTCTCCCATAGGGAAAAAAGTGGTCTGATTATGACATCATAATGCAAAAAAGAAATAAACAAAAGCTTACGGCACCTGAGGTTCCTAGTTGGTCTCCCATACAAGTACTAACCAGGCCCGAGTCTGGATGGCTTCCGAGATCTGACGAGATCAGGCATTTTCAGACTGGTATGGCCGTAAGGGAAATTAAGAGAATGCGATCTTGCTAATGTTGGTAGAATATCAAACTCTGGTTGCGACAAAAGACAAGACGCTTCTGGATAGGGAAAAAAGTGGTCTGATTATGACATCATAATGCAAAAAATAAATAAACAAAAGCTTACGGCACCTGAGGTTCCTAGTTGGTCTCCCATAGGGAAAAAAGTGGTCTGATTATGACATCATAATGCAAAAAAGAAATAAACAAAAGCTTACGGCACCTGAGGTTCCTAGTTGGTCTCCCATACAAGTACTAACCAGGCCCAAGTCTAGATGGCTTCCGAGATCTGACGAGATCAGGCATTTTCAGACTGGTATGGCCGTAAGTGAAATTACGAGAATGCGATCTCGCTAATGTTGGTAGAATATCAAACTCTGGTTGCGACAAAAGACAAGACGCTTCTGGATAGGGAAAAAAGTGGTCTGATTATGACATCATAATGCAAAAAAGAAATAAACAAAAGCTTACGGCACCTGAGGTTCCTAGTTGGTCTCCCATACAAGTACTAACCAGGCCCGAGTCTGGATGGCTTCCGAGATCTGACGAGATCAGGCATTTTCAGACTGGTATGGCCGTAAGGGAAATTAAGAGAATGCGATCTTGCTAATGTTGGTAGAATATCAAACTCTGGTTGCGACAAAAGACAAGACGCTTCTGGATAGGGAAAAAAGTGGTCTGATTATGACTTCATAATGCAAAAAATAAATAAACAAAAGCTTACGGCACCTGAGGTTCCTAGTTGGTCTCCCATAGGGAAAAAAGTGGTCTGATTATGACATCATAATGCAAAAAAGAAATAAACAAAAGCTTACGGCACCTGAGGTTCCTAGTTGGTCTCCCATACAAGTACTAACCAGGCCCAAGTCTAGATGGCTTCCGAGATCTGACGAGATCAGGCATTTTCAGACTGGTATGGCCGTAAGTGAAATTACGAGAATGCGATCTCGCTAATGTTGGTAGAATATCAAACTCTGGTTGCGACAAAAGACAAGACGCTTCTGGATAGGGAAAAAAGTGGTCTGATTATGACATCATAATGCAAAAAAGAAATAAACAAAAGCTTACGGCACCTGAGGTTCCTAGTTGGTCTCCCACACAAGTACTAACCAGGCCCGAGTCTGGATGGCTTCCGAGATCTGACGAGAAAAGGCATTTTCAGACTGGTATGGCCGTAAGGGAAATTAAGAGAATGCGATCTCGCTAATGTTGGTAGAATATCAAACTCTGGTTGCGACAAAAGACAAGACGCTTCTGGATAGGGAAAAAAGTGGTCTGATTATGACATCATAATGCAAAAAAGAAATAAACAAAAGCTTACGGCACCTGAGGTTCCTAGTTGGTCTCCCATACAAGTACTAACCAGGCCCGAGTCTGGATGGCTTCCGAGATCTGACGAGATCAGGCATTTTCAGACTGGTATGGCCGTAAAGGAAGTTAAGAGAATGCGATCTAGCTAATGTTGGTAGAATATCAAACTCTGGTTGCGACAAAAGACAAGACCCTTCTGGATAGGGAAAAAAGTGGTCTGATTATGACATCATAATGCAAAAAAGAAATAAACAAAAGCTTACGGCACCTGAGGTTCCTAGTTGGTCTCCCATAGGGAAAAAAGTGGTCTGATTATGACATCATAATGCAAAAAAGAAATAAACAAAAGCTTACGGCACCTGAGGTTCCTAGTTGGTCTCCCATACAAGTACTAACCAGGCCCAAGTCTAGATGGCTTCCGAGATCTGACGAGATCAGGCATTTTCAGACTGGTATGGCCGTAAGTGAAATTACGAGAATGCGATCTCGCTAATGTTGGTAGAATATCAAACTCTGGTTGCGACAAAAGACAAGACGCTTCTGGATAGGGAAAAAAGTGGTCTGATTATGACATCATAATGCAAAAAAGAAATAAACAAAAGCTTACGGCACCTGAGGTTCCTAGTTGGTCTCCCATAGGGAAAAAAGTGGTCTGATTATGACATCATAATGCAAAAAAGAAATAAACAAAAGCTTACGGCACCTGAGGTTCCTAGTTGGTCTCCCATACAAGTACTAACCAGGCCCGAGTCTGGATGGCTTCCGAGATCTGACGAGATCAGGCATTTTCAGACTGGTATGGCCGTAAGGGAAATTAAGAGAATGCGATCTTGCTAATGTTGGTAGAATATCAAACTCTGGTTGCGACAAAAGACAAGACGCTTCTGGATAGGGAAAAAAGTGGTCTGATTATGACATCATAATGCAAAAAATAAATAAACAAAAGCTTACGGCACCTGAGGTTCCTAGTTGGTCTCCCATAGGGAAAAAAGTGGTCTGATTATGACATCATAATGCAAAAAAGAAATAAACAAAAGCTTACGGCACCTGAGGTTCCTAGTTGGTCTCCCATACAAGTACTAACCAGGCCCGAGTCTGGATGGCTTCCGAGATCTGACGAGATCAGGCATTTTCAGACTGGTATGGCCGTAACTGAAATTAAGAGAATGCGATCTCGCTAATGTTGGTAGAATATCAAACTCTGGTTGCGACAAAAGACAAGACGCTTCTGGATAGGGACAAAAGTGGTCTGATTATGACATCATAATGCAAAAAAGAAATAAACAAAAGCTTACGGCACCTGAAGTTCCTAGTTGGTCTCCCATACAAGTACTAACCAGGCCCGAGTCTGGATGGCTTCCGAGATCTGACGAGATCAGGCATTTTCAGGCTGATATGGCCGTAAGGGAAATTAAGAGAATGCGATCTCGCTAATGTTGGTAGAATATCAAACTCTGGTTGCGACAAAAGACAAGACGCTTCTGGATAGGGAAAAAAGTGGTCTGATTATGACATCATAATGCAAAAAAGAAATAAACAAAAGCTTACGGCACCTGAGGTTCTTAGTTGGTCTCCCATACAAGTCCTAACCAGGCCCGAGTCTGGATGGCTTCCGAGATCTGATGAGATCAGGCATTTTCAGACTGGTATGGCCGTAAATGAAATTAAGAGAATGTGATCTCGCTAATGTTGGTAGAATATCAAACTCTGGTTGCGACAAAAGACAAGACGCTTCTGGATAGGGAAAAAAGTGGTCTGATTATGACATCATAATGCAAAAAAGAAATAAACAAAAGCTTACGGCACCTGAGGTTCCTAGTTGGTCTCCCATAGGGAAAAAAGTGGTCTGATTATGACATCATAATGCAAAAAAGAAATAAACAAAAGCTTACAGCACCTGAGGTTCCTAGTTGGTCTCCCATACAAGTACTAACCAGGCCCGAGTCTGGATGGCTTCCGAGATCTGACGAGATAAGGCATTTTCAGACTGGTATGGCCGTAAGGGAAATTAAGAGAATGCGATCTCGCTAATGTTGGTAGAATATCAAACTCTGGTTGAGACAAAAGACAAGACGCTTCTGGATAGGGAAAAAAGTGGTCTGATTATGACATCATAATGCAAAAAAGAAATAAACAAAAGCTTACGGCACCTGAGGTTCCTAGTTGGTCTCCCATAGGGAAAAAAGTGGTCTGATTATGACATCATAATGCAAAAAAGAAATAAACAAAAGCTTACGGCACCTGAGGTTCCTAGTTGGTCTCCCATACAAGTACTAACCAGGCCCAAGTCTAGATGGCTTCCGAGATCTGACGAGATCAGGCATTTTCAGACTGGTATGGCCGTAAGTGAAATTACGAGAATGCGATCTCGCTAATGTTGGTAGAATATCAAACTCTAGTTGCGACAAAAGACAAGACGCTTCTGGATAGGGAAAAAAGTGGTCTGATTATGACATCATAATGCAAAAAAGAAATAAACAAAAGCTTACGGCACCTGAGGTTCCTAGTTGGTCTCCCATAGGGAAAAAAGTGGTCTGATTATGACATCATAATGCAAAAAAGAAATAAACAAAAGCTTACGGCACCTGAGGTTCCTAGTTGGTCTCCCATACAAGTACTAACCAGGCCCGAGTCTGGATGGCTTCCGAGATCTGACGAGATCAGGCATTTTCAGACTGGTATGGCCGTAAGGGAAATTAAGAGAATGCGATCTTGCTAATGTTGGTAGAATATCAAACTCTGGTTGCGACAAAAGACAAGACGCTTCTGGATAGGGAAAAAAGTGGTCTGATTATGACATCATAATGCAAAAAATAAATAAACAAAAGCTTACGGCACCTGAGGTTCCTAGTTGGTCTCCCATAGGGAAAAAAGTGGTCTGATTATGACATCATAATGCAAAAAAGAAATAAACAAAAGCTTACGGCACCTGAGGTTCCTAGTTGGTCTCCCATACAAGTACTAACCAGGCCCGAGTCTGGATGGCTTCCGAGATCTGACGAGATCAGGCATTTTCAGACTGGTATGGCCGTAACTGAAATTAAGAGAATGCGATCTCGCTAATGTTGGTAGAATATCAAACTCTGGTTGCGACAAAAGACAAGACGCTTCTGGATAGGGAAAAAAGAGGTCTGATTATGACATCATAATGCAAAAAAGAAATAAACAAAAGGTTACGGCACCTGAGGTTCCTAGTTGGTCTCCCATACAAGTACTAACCAGGCCCGAGTCTATATGGCTTCCGAGATCTGACGAGATCAGGCATTTTCAGACTGGTATGGCCGTAAAGGAAATTAAGAGAATGCGATCTCGCTAATGTTGGTAGAATATCAAACTCTGGTTGCGACAAAAGACAAGACGCTTCTGGATAGGGAAAAAAGTGGTCTGATTATGACATCATAATGCAAAAAAGAAATAAACAAAAGCTTACGGCACCTGAGGTTCCTAGTTGGTCTCCCATACAAGTACCAACCAGGCCCGAGTCTGGATGGCTTCCGAGATCTGACGAGATCAGGCATTTTCAGACTGGTATGGCCATAAGTGAAATTAAGAGAATGCGATCTCGCTAATGTTGGTAGAATATCAAACTCTGGTTGCGACAAAAGACAAGACGCTTCTGGATAGGGAAAAAAGTGGTCTGATTATGACATCATAATGCAAAAAAGAAATAAACAAAAGCTTACGGCACCTGAGGTTCCTAGTTGGTCTCCCATACAAGTACTAACCAGGCCCGAGTCTGGATGGCTTCCGAGATCTGACGAGATCAGGCATTTTCAGACTGGTATGGCCGTAAGGGAAATTAGGATAATCCGATCTCGCTAATGTTGGTAGAATATCAAACTCTGGTTGCGACAAAAGACAAGACGCTTCTGGATAGGGAAAAAAGTGGTCTGATTATGACATCATAATGCAAAAAAGAAATAAACAAAAGCTTACGGCACCTGAGGTTCCTAGTTGGTCTCCCATAGGGAAAAAAGTGGTCTGATTATGACATCATAATGCAAAAAAGAAATAAACAAAAGCTTACGGCACCTGAGGTTCCTAGTTGGTCTCCCATACAAATCCTAACCAGGCCCGAGTCTGGATGGCTTCCGAGATCTGATGAGATCAGGCATTTTCAGACTGGTATGGCCGTAAATGAAATTAAGAGAATGTGATCTCGCTAATGTTGGTAGAATATCAAACTCTGGTTGCGACAAAAGACAAGACGCTTCTGGATAGGGAAAAAAGTGGTCTGATTATGACATCATAATGCAAAAAAGAAATAAACAAAAGCTTACGGCACCTGAGGTTCCTAGTTGGTCTCCCATAGGGAAAAAAGTGGTCTGATTATGACATCATAATGCAAAAAAGAAATAAACAAAAGCTTACAGCACCTGAGGTTCCTAGTTGGTCTCCCATACAAGTACTAACCAGGCCCGAGTCTGGATGGCTTCCGAGATCTGACGAGATAAGGCATTTTCAGACTGGTATGGCCGTAAGGGAAATTAAGAGAATGCGATCTCGCTAATGTTGGTAGAATATCAAACTCTGGTTGAGACAAAAGACAAGACGCTTCTGGATAGGGAAAAAAGTGGTCTGATTATGACATCATAATGCAAAAAAGAAATAAACAAAAGCTTACGGCACCTGAGGTTCCTAGTTGGTCTCCCATAGGGAAAAAAGTGGTCTGATTATGACATCATAATGCAAAAAAGAAATAAACAAAAGCTTACGGCACCTGAGGTTCCTAGTTGGTCTCCCATACAAGTACTAACCAGGCCCGTGTCTGGATGGCTTCCGAGATCTGACGAGATCAGGCATTTTCAGACTGGTATGGCCGTAAGGGAAATTAAGAGAATGCGATCTCGCTAATGTTGGTAGAATATCAAACTCTGGTTGCGACAAAAGACAAGACGCTTCTGGATAGGGAAAAAAGTGGTCTGATTATGACATCATAATGCAAAAAAGAAATAAACAAAAGCTTACGGCACCTGAGGTTCCTAGTTGGTCTCCCATACAAGTACTAACCAGGCCCGAGTCTGGATGGCTTCCGAGATCTGACGAGATCAGGCATTTTCAGACTGGTATGGCCGTAAAGGAAGTTAAGAGAATGCGATCTAGCTAATGTTGGTAGAATATCAAACTCTGGTTGCGACAAAAGACAAGACCCTTCTGGATAGGGAAAAAAGTGGTCTGATTATGACATCATAATGCAAAAAAGAAATAAACAAAAGCTTACGGCACCTGAGGTTCCTAGTTGGTCTCCCATAGGGAAAAAAGTGGTCTGATTATGACATCATAATGCAAAAAAGAAATAAACAAAAGCTTACGGCACCTGAGGTTCCTAGTTGGTCTCCCATACAAGTACTAACCAGGCCCAAGTCTAGATGGCTTCCGAGATCTGACGAGATCAGGCATTTTCAGACTGGTATGGCCGTAAGTGAAATTACGAGAATGCGATCTCGCTAATGTTGGTAGAATATCAAACTCTGGTTGCGACAAAAGACAAGACGCTTCTGGATAGGGAAAAAAGTGGTCTGATTATGACATCATAATGCAAAAAAGAAATAAACAAAAGCTTACGGCACCTGAGGTTCCTAGTTGGTCTCCCATAGGGAAAAAAGTGGTCTGATTATGACATCATAATGCAAAAAAGAAATAAACAAAAGCTTACGGCACCTGAGGTTCCTAGTTGGTCTCCCATACAAGTACTAACCAGGCCCGAGTCTGGATGGCTTCCGAGATCTGACGAGATCAGGCATTTTCAGACTGGTATGGCCGTAACTGAAATTAAGAGAATGCGATCTCGCTAATGTTGGTAGAATATCAAACTCTGGTTGCGACAAAAGACAAGACGCTTCTGGATAGGGACAAAAGTGGTCTGATTATGACATCATAATGCAAAAAAGAAATAAACAAAAGCTTACGGCACCTGAAGTTCCTAGTTGGTCTCCCATACAAGTACTAACCAGGCCCGAGTCTGGATGGCTTCCGAGATCTGACGAGATCAGGCATTTTCAGGCTGATATGGCCGTAAGGGAAATTAAGAGAATGCGATCTCGCTAATGTTGGTAGAATATCAAACTCTGGTTGCGACAAAAGACAAGACGCTTCTGGATAGGGAAAAAAGTGGTCTGATTATGACATCATAATGCAAAAAAGAAATAAACAAAAGCTTACGGCACCTGAGGTTCTTAGTTGGTCTCCCATACAAGTCCTAACCAGGCCCGAGTCTGGATGGCTTCCGAGATCTGATGAGATCAGGCATTTTCAGACTGGTATGGCCGTAAATGAAATTAAGAGAATGTGATCTCGCTAATGTTGGTAGAATATCAAACTCTGGTTGCGACAAAAGACAAGACGCTTCTGGATAGGGAAAAAAGTGGTCTGATTATGACATCATAATGCAAAAAAGAAATAAACAAAAGCTTACGGCACCTGAGGTTCCTAGTTTGTCTCCCATAGGGAAAAAAGTGGTCTGATTATGACATCATAATGCAAAAAAGAAATAAACAAAAGCTTACAGCACCTGAGGTTCCTAGTTGGTCTCCCATACAAGTACTAACCAGGCCCGAGTCTGGATGGCTTCCGAGATCTGACGAGATCAGGCATTTTCATACTGGTATGGCCATAAGGGAAATTAAGAGAATGCGATCTAGCTAATGTTGGTAGAATATCAAACTCTGGTTGCGACAAAAGACAAGACGCTTCTGGATAGGGAAAAAAATGGTCTGATTATGTCATCATAATGCAAAAAAGAAATAAACAAAAGCTTACGGCACCTGAGGTTCCTAGTTGGTCTCCCATAGGGAAAAAAGTGGTCTGATTATGACATCATAATGCAAAAAAGAAATAAACAAAAGCTTACGGCACCTGAGGTTCCTAGATGGTCTCCCATAGGGAAAAAAGTGGTCTGATTATGACATCATAATGCAAAAAAGAAATAAACAAAATCTTACGGCACCTGAGGTTCCTAGTTGGTCTCCCATACAAGTACTAACCAGGCCCGAGTCTGGATGACTTCCGAAATCTGACGAGATCAGGCATTTTCAGACTGGTATGGCCATAAGGGAAATTAAGAGAATGCGATCTCACAAATGTTGGTAGAATATCAAACTCTGGTTGCGACAAAAGACAAGACGCTTCTGGATAGGGAAAAAAGTGGTCTGATTATGACATCATAATGCAAAAAAGAAATAAACAAAAGCTTACGTCACCTGAGGTTCCTAGTTGGTCTCCCATAGGGAAAAAAGTGGTCTGATTATGACATCATAATGCAAAAAAGAAATAAACAAAAGCTTACGGCACCTGAGGTTCCTAGTTGGTCTCCCATACAAGTACTAACCAGGCCCGAGTCTGGATGGCTTCTGAGATCTGACGAGATCAGGCATTTTCAGACTGGTATGGCCGTAAGTGAAATTAAGAGAATGCGATCTCGCTAATGTTGGTAGAATATCAAACTCTGGTTGCGACAAAAGACAAGACGCTTCTGGATAGGGAAAAAAGTGGTCTGATTATGACATCATAATGCAAAAAAGAAATAAACAAAAGCTTACGGCACCTGAGGTTCCTAGTTGGTCTCCCATAGGGAAAAAAGTGGTCTGATTATGACATCATAATGCAAAAAAGAAATAAACAAAAGCTTACGGCACCTGAGGTTCCTAGTTGGTCTCCCATACAAGTACTAACCAAGCCCGAGTCTGGATGGCTTCCTAGATCTGACGAGATCAGGCATTTTCAGACTGGTATGGCCGTAAGTGAGATTAAGAGAATGCGATCTCGCTAATGTTGGTAGAATATCAAACTCTGGTTGCGACAAAAGACAAGACGCTTCTGGATAGGGAAAAAAGTGGTCTGATTATGACATCATAATGCAAAAAAAAAAATAAACAAAAGCTTACGGCACCTGAGGTTCCTAGTTGGTCTTCCATACAAGTACTAACCAGGCCCGAGTCTGGATGGCTTCCGAGATCTGACGAGATCAGGCATTTTCAGACTGGTATGGCCGTAAGTGAAATTAATAGAATGCGATCTAACTAATGTTGGTAGAATATCAAACTCTGGTTGCGACAAAAGACAAGACGCTTCTGGATAGGGAAAAAAGTGGTCTGATTATGACATCATAATGCAAAAAAGAAATAAACAAAAGCTTACGGCACCTGAGGTTCCTAGTTGGTCTCCCATAGGGAAAAAAGTGGTCTGATTATGACATAATAATGCAAAAAAGAAATAAACAAAAGGTTACGGCACCTGAGGTTCCTAGTTGGTCTACCATACAAGTACTAACCAGGCCCGAGTCTGGATGGCTTCCGAGATCTGACGAGATCAGGCATTTTCAGACTGATATGGCCGTAAGTGAAATTAAGAGAATGCGATCTCGCTAATGTTGGTAGAATATCAAACTCTGGTTGCGACAAAAGACAAGACGCTTCTGGATAGGGAAAAAAGTGGTCTGATTATGACATCATAATGCAAAAAAGAAATAAACAAAAGCTTACGGCACTTGAGGTTCCTAGTTGGTCTCCCATAGGGAAAAAAGTGGTCTGATTATGACATCATAATGCAAAAAAGAAATAAACAAAAGCTTACGGCACCTGAGGTTCCTAGTTGGTCTCCCATACAAGTACTAACCATGCCCGAGTCTGGATGGCTTCCGAGATCTGACGAGATCAGGCATTTTCAGACTGGTATGGCCGTAAGGGAAATTTAGAGAATGCGATCTCGCTAATGTTGGTAGAATATCAAACTCTGGTTGCGACAAAAGACAAGACGCTTCTGGATAGGGAAAAAAGTGGTCTGATTATGACATCATAATGCAAAAAAGAAATAAACAAAAGCTTACGGCACCTGAGGTTCCTAGTTGGTCTCCCATAGGGAAAAAAGTGTTCTGATTATGACATCATAATGCAAAAAAGAAATAAACAAAAGCTTACGGCACCTGAGGCTCCTAGTTGGTCTCCCATACAAGTACTAACCAGGCCCGAGTCTGGATGGCTTCCGAGATCTGACGAGATCAGGCATTTTCAGACTGGTATGGCCGTAAGTGAAATTAAGAGAATGCGATCTCGCTAATGTTGGTAGAATATCAAACTCTGGTTGCGACAAAAGACAAGACGCTTCTGGATAGGGAAAAAAGTGGTCTGATTATGACATCATAATGCAAAAAAGAAATAAACAAAAGCTTACGGCACCTGAGGTTCCTAGTTGGTCTCCCATAGGGAAAAAAGTGGTCTGATTATGACATCATAATGCAAAAAAGAAATAAACAAAAGCTTACGGCACCTGAGGTTCCTAGTTGGTCTCCCATACAAGTACTAACCAGGCCCGAGTCTGGATGGCTTCCGAGACCTGACGAGATCAGGCATTTTCAGACTGGTATGGCCGTAAGGGAAATTAAGAGAATGCGATCTCGCTAATGTTGGTAGAATATCAAACTCTGGTTGCGACAAAAGACAAGACGCTTCTGGATAGGGAAAAAAGTGGTCTGATTATGACATCATAATGCAAAAAAGAAATAAACAAAAGCTTACGGCACCTGAGGTTCCTAGTTGGTCTCCCATAGGGAAAAAAGTGGTCTGATTATGACATCATAATGCAAAAAAGAAATAAACAAAAGCTTACGGCACCTGAGGTTCCTAGTTGGTCTCCCATACAAGTACTAACCAGGCCCGAGTCTGGATGGCTTCCGAGATATGACGAGATCAGGCATTTTCAGACTGGTATGGCCGTAAGTGAAATTAAGAGAATGCGATCTCGCTAATGTTGGTAGAATATCAAACTCTGGTTGCGACAAAAGACAAGACGCTTCTGGATAGGGAAAAAAGTGGTCTGATTATGACATCATAATGCAAAAAAGAAATAAACAAAAGCTTACGGCACCTGAGGTTCCTAGTTGGTCTCCCATAGGGAAAAAAGTGGTCTGATTATGACATCATAATGCAAAAAAGAAATAAACAAAAGCTTACGGCACCTGAGGTTCCTAGTTGGTCTCCCATACAAGTACTAACCAGGCCCGAGTCTGGATGGCTTCCGAGATCTGACGAGATCAGGCATTTTCAGACTGGTATGGCCGTAAGTGAAATTAAGAAAATGCGATCTCGCTAATGTTGGTAGAATATCAAACTCTGGTTGCGACAAAAGACAAGACGCTTCTGGATAGGGAAAAAAGTGGTCTGATTATGACATCATAATGCAAAAAAGAAATAAACAAAAGCTTACGGCACCTGAGGTTCCTAGTTGGTCTCCCATAGGGAAAAAAGTGGTCTGATTATGACATCATAATGCAAAAAAGAAATAAACAAAAGCTTACGGCACCTGAGGTTCCTAGTTGGTCTCCCATTGGGAAAAAAGTGGTCTGATTATGACATCATAATGCAAAAAAGAAATAAACAAAAGCTTACGGCACCTGAGGTTCCTAGTTGTTCTCCCATACAAGTACTAACCAGGCCCAAGTCTGGATGGCTTCCGAGATCTGACGAGATCAGGCATTTTCAGACTGGTATGGCCGTAAGTGAAATTAAGAGAATGCGATCTCGTTAATGTTGGTAGAATATCAAACTCTGGTTGCGACAAAAGACAAGATGCTTCTGGATAGGGAAAAAAGTGGTCTGATTATGACATCATAATGCAAAAAAGAAATAAACAAAAGCTTACGGCACCTGAGGTTCCTAGTTGGTCGCCCATACAAGTACTAACCAGGCCCGAGTCTGGATGGCTTCTGAGATCTGACAAGATCAGGCATTTTCAGACTGGTATGGCCGTAAGTGAAATTAAGAGAATGCGATCTCGCTAATGTTGGTAGAATATCAAACTCTGGTTGCGACAAAAGACAAGACGCTTCTGGATAGGGAAAAAAGTGGTCTGATTATGACATCATAATGCAAAAAAGAAATAAACAAAAGCTTACGGCACCTGAGGTTCCTAGTTGGTCTCCCATAGGGAAAAAAGTGGTCTGATTATGACATCATAATGCAAAAAAGAAATAAACAAAAGCTTACGGCACCTGAGGTTCCTAGTTGGTCTCCCATACAAATACTAACCAGGCCCGAGTCTGGATGGCTTCCGAGACCTGGCATTTTCAGACTGGTATGGCCGTAAGTGAAATTAAGAGAATGCGATCTCGCTAATGTTGGTAGAATATCAAACTCTGGTTGCGACAAAAGACAAGACGCTTCTGGATAGGGAAAAAAGTGGTCTGATTATGACATCATAATGCAAAAAAGAAATAAACAAAAGCTTACGGCATCTGAGGTTCCTAGTTGGTCTCCCATACAAGTACTAACCAGGCCCGTGTCTGGATGGCTTCCGAGATCAGGCATTTTCAGACTGGTATGGCCGTAAGTGAAATTAAGAGAATGCGATCTCGCTAATGTTGGTAGAATATCAAACTCTGGTTGCGACAATAGACAAGACGCTTCTGGATAGGGAAAAAAGTGGTCTGATTATGACATCATAATGCAAAAAAGAAATAAACAAAAGCTTACGGCACCTGAGGTTCCTAGTTGGTCTCCCATAGGGGAAAAAGTGGTCTGATTATGACATCATAATGCAAAAAAGAAATAAACAAAAGCTTACGGCATCTGAGGTTCCTAGTTGGTCTCCCATACAAGTACTAACCAGGCCCGAGTCTGGATGGCTTCCGAGATCAGGCATTTTCAGACTGGTATGGCCGTAAGTGAAATTAAGAGAATGCGATCTCGCTAATGTTGGTAGAATATCAAACTCTGGTTGCGACAATAGACAAGACGCTTCTGGATAGGGAAAAAAGTGGTCTGATTATGACATCATAATGCAAAAAAGAAATAAACAAAAGCTTACGGCACCTGAGGTTCCTAGTTGGTCTCCCATAGGGGAAAAAGTGGTCTGATTATGACATCATAATGCAAAAAAGAAATAAACAAAAGCTTACGGCACCTGAGGTTCCTAGTTGGTCTCCCATACAAGTACTAACCAGGCCCGAGTCTGGATGGCTTCCGAGATCTGACGAGATCAGGCATTTTCAGACTGGTATGGCCGTAAACGAAATTAAGAGAATGCGATCTCGCTAATGTTGGTAGAATATCAAACTCTGGTTGCGACAAAAGACAAGACGCTTCTGGATAGGGAAAAAAGTGGTCTGATTATGACATCATAATGCAAAAAAGAAATAAACAAAAGCTTACGGCACCTGAGGTTCCTAGTTGGTCTCCCATTGGGAAAAAAGTGGTCTGATTATGACATCATAATGCAAAAAAGAAATAAACAAAAGCTTACGGCACCTGAGGTTCCTAGTTGTTCTCCCATACAAGTACTAACCAGGCCCAAGTCTGGATGGCTTCCGAGATCTGACGAGATCAGGCATTTTCAGACTGGTATGGCCGTAAGTGAAATTAAGAGAATGCGATCTCGTTAATGTTGGTAGAATATCAAACTCTGGTTGCGACAAAAGACAAGATGCTTCTGGATAGGGAAAAAAGTGGTCTGATTATGACATCATAATGCAAAAAAGAAATAAACAAAAGCTTACGGCACCTGAGGTTCCTAGTTGGTCGCCCATACAAGTACTAACCAGGCCCGAGTCTGGATGGCTTCTGAGATCTGACAAGATCAGGCATTTTCAGACTGGTATGGCCGTAAGTGAAATTAAGAGAATGCGATCTCGCTAATGTTGGTAGAATATCAAACTCTGGTTGCGACAAAAGACAAGACGCTTCTGGATAGGGAAAAAAGTGGTCTGATTATGACATCATAATGCAAAAAAGAAATAAACAAAAGCTTACGGCACCTGAGGTTCCTAGTTGGTCTCCCATAGGGAAAAAAGTGGTCTGATTATGACATCATAATGCAAAAAAGAAATAAACAAAAGCTTACGGCACCTGAGGTTCCTAGTTGGTCTCCCATACAAATACTAACCAGGCCCGAGTCTGGATGGCTTCCGAGACCTGGCATTTTCAGACTGGTATGGCCGTAAGTGAAATTAAGAGAATGCGATCTCGCTAATGTTGGTAGAATATCAAACTCTGGTTGCGACAAAAGACAAGACGCTTCTGGATAGGGAAAAAAGTGGTCTGATTATGACATCATAATGCAAAAAAGAAATAAACAAAAGCTTACGGCATCTGAGGTTCCTAGTTGGTCTCCCATACAAGTACTAACCAGGCCCGTGTCTGGATGGCTTCCGAGATCAGGCATTTTCAGACTGGTATGGCCGTAAGTGAAATTAAGAGAATGCGATCTCGCTAATGTTGGTAGAATATCAAACTCTGGTTGCGACAATAGACAAGACGCTTCTGGATAGGGAAAAAAGTGGTCTGATTATGACATCATAATGCAAAAAAGAAATAAACAAAAGCTTACGGCACCTGAGGTTCCTAGTTGGTCTCCCATAGGGGAAAAAGTGGTCTGATTATGACATCATAATGCAAAAAAGAAATAAACAAAACCTTACGGCACCTGAGGTTCCTAGTTGGTCTCCCATACAAGTACTAACCAGGCCCGAGTCTGGATGGCTTCCGAGATCTGACGAGATCAGGCATTTTCAGACTGGTATGGCCGTAAACGAAATTAAGAGAATGCGATCTCGCTAATGTTGGTAGAATATCAAACTCTGGTTGCGACAAAAGACAAGACGCTTCTGGATAGGGAAAAAAGTGGTCTGATTATGACATCATAATGCAAAAAAGAAATAAACAAAAGCTTACGGCACCTGAGGTTCCTAGTTGGTCTCCCATAGGGAAAAAAGTGGTCTGATTATGACATCATAATGCAAAAAAGAAATAAACAAAAGCTTACGCACCTGAGGTTCCTAGTTGTTCTCCCATACAAGTACTAACCAGGCCCAAGTCTGGATGGCTTCCGAGATCTGACGAGATCAGTCATTTTCAGACTGGTATGGCCGTAAGTGAAATTAAGAGAATGCGATCTCGTTAATGTTGGTAGAATATCAAACTCTGGTTGCGACAAAAGACAAGATGCTTCTGGATAGGGAAAAAAGTGGTCTGATTATGACATCATAATGCAAAAAAGAAATAAACAAAAGCTTACGGCACCTGAGGTTCCTAGTTGGTCGCCCATACAAGTACTAACCAGGCCCGAGTCTGGATGGCTTCTGAGATCTGACGAGATCAGGCATTTTCAGACTGGTATGGCCGTAAGTGAAATTAAGAGAATGCGATCTCGCTAATGTTGGTAGAATATCAAACTCTGGTTGCGACAAAAGACAAGACGCTTCTGGATAGGGAAAAAAGTGGTCTGATTATGACATCATAATGCAAAAAAGAAATAAACAAAAGCTTACGGCACCTGAGGTTCCTAGTTGGTCTCCCATAGGGAAAAAAGTGGTCTGATTATGAAATCATAATGCAAAAAAGAAATAAACAAAAGCTTACGGCACCTGAGGTTCCTAGTTGGTCTCCCATACAAATATTAACCAGGCCCGAGTCTGGATGGCTTCCGAGATCTGACAAGATCAGGCATTTTCAGACTGGTATGGCCGTAAGTGAAATTAAGAGAATGCGATCTCGCTAATGTTGGTAGAATATCAAACTCTGGTTGCGACAAAAGACAAGACGCTTCTGGATAGGGAAAAAAGTGGTCTGATTATGACATCATAATGCAAAAAAGAAATAAACAAAAGCTTACGGCACCTGAGGTTCCTAGTTGGTCTCCCATAGGGAAAAAAGTGGTCTGATTATGACATCATAATGCAAAAAAGAAATAAACAAAAGCTTACGCACCTGAGGTTCCTAGTTGTTCTCCCATACAAGTACTAACCAGGCCCAAGTCTGGATGGCTTCCGAGATCTGACGAGATCAGTCATTTTCAGACTGGTATGGCCGTAAGTGAAATTAAGAGAATGCGATCTCGTTAATGTTGGTAGAATATCAAACTCTGGTTGCGACAAAAGACAAGATGCTTCTGGATAGGGAAAAAAGTGGTCTGATTATGACATCATAATGCAAAAAAGAAATAAACAAAAGCTTACGGCACCTGAGGTTCCTAGTTGGTCGCCCATACAAGTACTAACCAGGCCCGAGTCTGGATGGCTTCTGAGATCTGACGAGATCAGGCATTTTCAGACTGGTATGGCCGTAAGTGAAATTAAGAGAATGCGATCTCGCTAATGTTGGTAGAATATCAAACTCTGGTTGCGACAAAAGACAAGACGCTTCTGGATAGGGAAAAAAGTGGTCTGATTATGACATCATAATGCAAAAAAGAAATAAACAAAAGCTTACGGCACCTGATGTTCCTAGTTGGTCTCCCATAGGGAAAAAAGTGGTCTGATTATGAAATCATAATGCAAAAAAGAAATAAACAAAAGCTTACGGCACCTGAGGTTCCTAGTTGGTCTCCCATACAAGTACTAACCAGGCCCGAGTCTGGATGGCTTCCGAGATCTGACATTTTCAGACTGGTATGGCCGTAAGTGAAATTAAGAGAATGCGATCTCGCTAATGTTGGTAGAATATCAAACTCTGGTTGCGACAAAAGACAAGACGCTTCTGGATAGGGAAAAAAGTGGTCTGATTATGACATCATAATGCAAAAAAGAAATAAACAAAAGCTTACGGCACCTGAGGTTCCTAGTTGGTCTCCCATAGGGAAAAAAGTGGTCTGATTATGACATCATAATGCAAAAAAGAAATAAACAAAAACTTACGGCACCTGAGGTTCCTAGTTGGTCTCCCATACAAGTACTAACCAGGCCCGAGTCTGGATGGCTTCCGAGATCTGATGAGATCAGGCATTTTCAGACTGGTATGGCCGTAAGTGAAATTAAGAGAATGCGATCTCGCTAATGTTGGTAGAATATCAAACTCTGGTTGCGACAAAAGACAAGACGCTTCTGGATAGGGAAAAAAGTGGTCTGATTATGACATCATAATGCAAAAAAGAAATAAACAAAAGCTTACGGCACCTGAGGTTCCTAGTTGGTCTCCCATAGGGAAAAAAGTGGTCTGATTATGACATCATAATGCAAAAAAGAAATAAACAAAAGCTTACGGCACCTGAGGTTCCTAGTTGGTCTCCCATACAAGTACTAACCAGGCCCGAGTCTGGATGGCTTCCGAGATCTGACGAGATCAGGCATTTTCAGACTGGTATGGCCGTAAGTGAAATTAAGAGAATGCGATCTCGCTAATGTTGGTAGAATATCAAACTCTGGTTGCGACAAAAGACAAGACGCTTCTGGATAGGGAAAAAAGTGGTCTGATTATGACATCATAATGCAAAAAAGAAATAAACAAAAGCTTACGGCACCTGAGGTTCCTAGTTGGTCTCCCATACAAGTACTAACCAGGCCCAAGTCTGGATGGATTCCGAGATCTGACGAGATCAAGCATTTTCAGACTGGTATGGCCGCAAGTGAAATTAAGAGAATGCGATCTCGCTAATGTTGGTAGAATATCAAACTCTGGTTGCGACAAAAGACAAGACGCTTCTGGATTGGGAAAAAAGTGGTCTGATTATGACATCATAATGCAAAAAAGAAATAAACAAAAGCTTACGGCACCTGAGGTTCCTAGTTGGTCTCCCATAGGAAAAAAGTGGTCTGATTATGACATCATAATGCAAAACAGAAATAAACAAAAGCTTACGGCACCTGAGGTTCCTAGTTGGTCTCCCATACAAGTACTAACCAGGCCCGAGTCTGGATGGCTTCCGAGATCTGACGAGATCAGGCATTTTCAGACTGGTATGGCCGTAAGTGAAATTAAGAGAATGCGATCTCGCTAATGTTGGTAGAATATCAAACTCTGGTTGCGACAAAAGACAAGACGCTTCTGCATAGGGAAAAAAGTGGTCTGATTATGACATCATAATGCAAAAAAGAAATAAACAAAATCTTACGGCACCTGAGGTTCCTAGTTGGTCTCCCATAGGGAAAAAAGTGGTCTGATTATGACATCATAATGCAAAACAGAAATAAACAAAATCTTACGGCACCTGAGGTTCCTAGTTGGTCTCCCATACAAGTACTAACCAGGGTCGAGTCTGGATGGCTTCCGAGATATGACGAGATCAGGCATTTTCAGACTGGTATGGCCGTAAATGAAATAAAGAGAATGCGATCTCGCTAATGTTGGTAGAATATCAAACTCTGGTTGCGACAAAAGACAAGACGCTTCTGGATAGGGAAAAAAGTGGTCTGATTATGACATCATAATGCAAAAAAGAAATAAACAAAAGCTTACGGCACCTGAGGTTCCTAGTTGGTCTCCCATACAAGTACTAACCAGACCCGAGTCTGGATGGCTTCCGAGATCTGACAAAATCAGGCATTTTCAGACTGGTATGGCCGTAAGTGAAATTAAGAGAATGCGATCTCGCTAATGTTGGTAGAATATCAAACTCTGGTTGCGACAAAAGACAAGACGCTTCTGGATAGGGAAAAAAGTGGTCTGATTATGACATCATAATGCAAAAAAGAAATAAACAAAAGCTTACGGCACCTGAGGTTCCTAGTTGGTCTCCCATACAAGTACTAACCAGGCCCGAGTCTGGATGGCTTCCGAGATCTGACGAGATCAGGCATTTTAAGACTGGTATGGCCGTAAGTGAAATTAAGAGAATGCGATCTCGCTAATGTTGGTAGAATATCAAACTCTGGTTGCGACAAAAGACAAGACGCTTCTGGATAGGGAAAAAAGTGGTCTGATTATGACATCATAATGCAAAAAAGAAATAAACAAACGCTTACGGCACCTGAGGTTCCTAGTTGGTCTCCCATAGGGAAAAAAGTGGTCTGATTATGACATCATAATGCAAAAAAGAAATAAACAAAAGCTTACGGCACCTGAGGTTCCTAGTTGGTCTCCCATACAAGTACTAACCAGGCCCGAGTCTGGATGGCTTCCGAGATCTGACGAGATCAGGCATTTTCAGACTGGTATGGCCGTAAATGAAATTAAGAGAATGCGATCTCGCTAATGTTGGTAGAATATCAAACTCTGGTTGCGACAAAAGACAAGACGCTTCTGGATAGGGAAAAAAGTGGTCTGATTATGACATCACAATGCAAAAAAGAAATAAACAAAAGCTTACGGCACCTGAGGTTCCTAGTTGGTCTCCCATAGGGAAAAAAGTGGTCTGATTATGACATCATAATGCAAAAAAGAAATAAACAAAAGCTTACGGCACCTGAGGTTCCTAGTTGGTCTCCCATACAAGTACTAACCAGGCCCGAGTCTGGATGGCTTCCGAGATCTGGCATTTTCAGACTGGTATGGCCGTAATGAAATTAAGAGAATGCGATCTCGCTAATGTTGGTAGAATATCAAACTCTGGTTGCGACAAAAGACAAGACGCTTCTGGATAGGGAAAAAAGTGGTCTGATTATGACATCATAATGCAAAAAAGAAATAAACAAAAGCTTACAGCACCTGAGGTTCCTAGTTGGTCTCCCATACAAGCACTAACCAGGCCCGAGTCTGGATGGCTTCCGAGATCTGATGAGATCAGGCATTTTCAGACTGGCATGGCCGTAAGTGAAATTAAGAGAATGCAATCTCGCTAATGTTGGTAGAATATCAAACTCTGGTTGCGACAAAAGACAAGACGCTTCTGGATAGGGAAAAAAGTGGTCTGATTATGACATCATAATGCAAAAAAGAAATAAACAAAAGCTTACGGCACCTGAGTTTCCTAGTTGGTCTCCCATACAAGTACTAACCAGGCCCGAGTCTGGATGGCTTCCGAGATCTGATGAGATCAGGCATTTTCAGACTGGTATGGCCGTAAGTGAAATTAAGAGAATGCGATCTCGCTAATGTTGGTAGAATATCAAACTCTGGTTGCGACAAAAGACAAGACGCTTCTGGATAGGGAAAAAAGTGGTCTGATTATGACATCATAATGCAAAAAAGAAATAAACAAAAGCTTACGGCACCTGAGGTTCCTAGTTGGTCTCCCATAGGGAAAAAAGTGGTCTGATTATGACATCATAATGCAAAAAAGAAAAAACAAAAGCTTACGGCACCTGAGGTTCCTAGTTGGTCTCCCATACAAGTACTAACCAGGCCCGAGTCTGGATGGCTTCCGAGATCTGACGAGATCAGGCATTTTCAGACTGGTATGGCCGTAAGTGAAATGAAGAGAATGCGATCTCGCTAATGTTGGTAGAATATCAAACTCTGGTTGCGACAAAAGACAAGACGCTTCTGGATAGGGAAAAAAGTGGTCTGATTATGACATCATAATGCAAAAAAGAAATAAACAAAAGCTTACGGCACCTGAGGTTCCTAGTTGGTCTCCCATACAAGTACTAACCAGGCCCGAGTCTGGATGGCTTCCGAGATCTGACAAGATCAAGCATTTTCAGACTGGTATGGCCGCAAGTGAAATTAAGAGAATGCGATCTCGCTAATGTTGGTAGAATATCAAACTCTGGTTGCGACAAAAGACAAGACGCTTCTGGATTGGGAAAAAAGTGGTCTGATTATGACATCATAATGCAAAAAAGAAATAAACAAAATCTTACGGCACCTGAGGTTCCTAGTTGGTCTCCCATAGGGAAAAAAGTGGTCTGATTATGACATCATAATGCAAAAAAGAAATAAACAAAAGCTTACGGCACCTGAGGTTCCTAGTTGGTCTCCCATACAAGTACTAACCAGGCCCGAGTCTGGATGGCTTCCGAGATCTGACATTTTCAGACTGGTATGGCCGTAAGTGAAATTAAGAGAATGCGATCTCGCTAATGTTGGTAGAATATCAAACTCTGGTTGCGACAAAAGACAAGACGCTTCTGGATAGGGAAAAAAGTGGTCTGATTATGACATCATAATGCAAAAAAGAAATAAACAAAAGCTTACGGCACCTGAGGTTCCTAGTTGGTCTCCCATAGGGAAAAAAGTGGTCTGATTATGACATCATAATGCAAAAAAGAAATAAACAAAAACTTACGGCACCTGAGGTTCCTAGTTGGTCTCCCATACAAGTACTAACCAGGCCCGAGTCTGGATGGCTTCCGAGATCTGATGAGATCAGGCATTTTCAGACTGGTATGGCCGTAAGTGAAATTAAGAGAATGCGATCTCGCTAATGTTGGTAGAATATCAAACTCTGGTTGCGACAAAAGACAAGACGCTTCTGGATAGGGAAAAAAGTGGTCTGATTATGACATCATAATGCAAAAAAGAAATAAACAAAAGCTTACGGCACCTGAGGTTCCTAGTTGGTCTCCCATAGGGAAAAAAGTGGTCTGATTATGACATCATAATGCAAAAAAGAAATAAACAAAAGCTTACGGCACCTGAGGTTCCTAGTTGGTCTCCCATACAAGTACTAACCAGGCCCGAGTCTGGATGGCTTCCGAGATCTGACGAGATCAGGCATTTTCAGACTGGTATGGCCGTAAGTGAAATTAAGAGAATGCGATCTCGCTAATGTTGGTAGAATATCAAACTCTGGTTGCGACAAAAGACAAGACGCTTCTGGATAGGGAAAAAAGTGGTCTGATTATGACATCATAATGCAAAAAAGAAATAAACAAAAGCTTACGGCACCTGAGGTTCCTAGTTGGTCTCCCATACAAGTACTAACCAGGCCCGAGTCTGGATGGATTCCGAGATCTGACGAGATCAAGCATTTTCAGACTGGTATGGCCGCAAGTGAAATTAAGAGAATGCGATCTCGCTAATGTTGGTAGAATATCAAACTCTGGTTGCGACAAAAGACAAGACGCTTCTGGATTGGGAAAAAAGTGGTCTGATTATGACATCATAATGCAAAAAAGAAATAAACAAAAGCTTACGGCACCTGAGGTTCCTAGTTGGTCTCCCATAGGAAAAAAGTGGTCTGATTATGACATCATAATGCAAAACAGAAATAAACAAAAGCTTACGGCACCTGAGGTTCCTAGTTGGTCTCCCATACAAGTACTAACCAGGCCCGAGTCTGGATGGCTTCCGAGATCTGACGAGATCAGGCATTTTCAGACTGGTATGGCCGTAAGTGAAATTAAGAGAATGCGATCTCGCTAATGTTGGTAGAATATCAAACTCTGGTTGCGACAAAAGACAAGACGCTTCTGCATAGGGAAAAAAGTGGTCTGATTATGACATCATAATGCAAAAAAGAAATAAACAAAATCTTACGGCACCTGAGGTTCCTAGTTGGTCTCCCATAGGGAAAAAAGTGGTCTGATTATGACATCATAATGCAAAACAGAAATAAACAAAATCTTACGGCACCTGAGGTTCCTAGTTGGTCTCCCATACAAGTACTAACCAGGCCCGAGTCTGGATGGCTTCCGAGATCTGACAAAATCAGGCATTTTCAGACTGGTATGGCCGTAAGTGAAATTAAGAGAATGCGATCTCGCTAATGTTGGTAGAATATCAAACTCTGGTTGCGACAAAAGACAAGACGCTTCTGGATAGGGAAAAAAGTGGTCTGATTATGACATCATAATGCAAAAAAGAAATAAACAAAAGCTTACGGCACCTGAGGTTCCTAGTTGGTCTCCCATACAAGTACTAACCAGGCCCGAGTCTGGATGGCTTCCGAGATCTGACGAGATCAGGCATTTTCAGACTGGTATGGCCGTAAGTGAAATTAAGAGAATGCGATCTCGCTAATGTTGGTAGAATATCAAACTCTGGTTGCGACAAAAGACAAGACGCTTCTGGATAGGGAAAAAAGTGGTCTGATTATGACATCATAATGCAAAAAAGAAATAAACAAACGCTTACGGCACCTGAGGTTCCTAGTTGGTCTCCCATAGGGAAAAAAGTGGTCTGATTATGACATCATAATGCAAAAAAGAAATAAACAAAAGCTTACGGCACCTGAGGTTCCTAGTTGGTCTCCCATACAAGTACTAACCAGGCCCGAGTCTGGATGGCTTCCGAGATCTGACGAGATCAGGCATTTTCAGACTGGTATGGCCGTAAGTGAAATTAAGAGAATGCGATCTCGCTAATGTTGGTAGAATATCAAACTCTGGTTGCGACAAAAGACAAGACGCTTCTGGATAGGGAAAAAAGTGGTCTGATTATGACATCATAATGCAAAAAAGAAATAAACAAAAGCTTACGGCACCTGAGGTTCCTAGTTGGTCTCCCATAGGGAAAAAAGTGGTCTGATTATGACATCATAATGCAAAAAAGAAATAAACAAAAGCTTACGGCACCTGAGGTTCCTAGTTGGTCTCCCATACAAGTACTAACCAGGCCCGAGTCTGGATGGCTTCCGAGATCTGGCATTTTCAGACTGGTATGGCCGTAAGTGAAATTAAGAGAATGCGATCTCGCTAATGTTGGTAGAATATCAAACTCTGGTTGCGACAAAAGACAAGACGCTTCTGGATAGGGAAAAAAGTGGTCTGATTATGACATCATAATGCAAAAAAGAAATAAACAAAAGCTTACGGCACCTGAGGTTCCTAGTTGGTCTCCCATACAAGTACTAACCAGGCCCGAGTCTGGATGGCTTCCGAGATCTGATGAGATCAGGCATTTTCAGACTGGTATGGCCGTAAGTGAAATTAAGAGAATGCGATCTCGCTAATGTTGGTAGAATATCAAACTCTGGTTGCGACAAAAGACAAGACGCTTCTGGATAGGGAAAAAAGTGGTCTGATTATGACATCATAATGCAAAAAAGAAATAAACAAAAGCTTACGGCACCTGAGGTTCCTAGTTGGTCTCCCATACAAGTACTAACCAGGCCCGAGTCTGGATGGCTTCCGAGATCTGACGAGATCAGGCATTTTCAGACTGGTATGGCCGTAAGTGAAATTAAGAGAATGCGATCTCGCTAATGTTGGTAGAATATCAAACTCTGGTTGCGACAAAAGACAAGACGCTTCTGGATAGGGAAAAAAGTGGTCTGATTATGACATCATAATGCAAAAAAGAAATAAACAAAAGCTTACGGCACCTGAGGTTCCTAGTTGGTCTCCCATACAAGTACTAACCAGGCCCGAGTCTGGATGGCTTCCGAGATCTGACGAGATCAGGCATTTTCAGACTGGTATGGCCGTAAGTGAAATTAAGAGAATGCGATCTCGCTAATGTTGGTAGAATATCAAACTCTGGTTGCGACAAAAGACAAGACGCTTCTGGATAGGGAAAAAAGTGGTCTGATTATGACATCATAATGCAAAAAAGAAATAAACAAAAGCTTACGGCACCTGAGGTTCCTAGTTGGTCTCCCATACAAGTACTAACCAGGCCCGAGTCTGGATGGCTTCCGAGATCTGACGAGATCAGGCATTTTCAGACTGGTATGGCCGTAAGTGAAATTAAGAGAATGCGATCTCGCTAATGTTGGTAGAATATCAAACTCTGGTTGCGACAAAAGACAAGACGCTTCTGGATAGGGAAAAAAGTGGTCTGATTATGACATCATAATGCAAAAAAGAAATAAACAAAAGCTTACGGCACCTGAGGTTCCTAGTTGGTCTCCCATACAAGTACTAACCAGGCCCGAGTCTGGATGGCTTCCGAGATCTGACGAGATCAGGCATTTTCAGACTGGTATGGCCGTAAGTGAAATTAAGAGAATGCGATCTCGCTAATGTTGGTAGAATATCAAACTCTGGTTGCGACAAAAGACAAGACGCTTCTGGATAGGGAAAAAAGTGGTCTGATTATGACATCATAATGCAAAAAAGAAATAAACAAAAGCTTACGGCACCTGAGGTTCCTAGTTGGTCTCCCATACAAGTACTAACCAGGCCCGAGTCTGGATGGCTTCCGAGATCTGGCATTTTCAGACTGGTATGGCCGTAAGTGAAATTAAGAGAATGCGATCTCGCTAATGTTGGTAGAATATCAAACTCTGGTTGCGACAAAAGACAAGACGCTTCTGGATAGGGAAAAAAGTGGTCTGATTATGACATCATAATGCAAAAAAGAAATAAACAAAAGCTTACGGCACCTGAGGTTCCTAGTTGGTCTCCCATACAAGTACTAACCAGGCCCGAGTCTGGATGGCTTCCGAGATCTGATGAGATCAGGCATTTTCAGACTGGCATGGCCGTAAGTGAAATAAAGAGAATGCGATCTCGCTAATGTTGGTAGAATATCAAACTCTGGTTGCGACAAAAGACAAGACGCTTCTGGATAGGGAAAAAAGTGGTCTGATTATGACATCATAATGCAAAAAAGAAATAAACAAAAGCTTACGGCACCTGAGGTTCCTAGTTGGTCTCCCATACAAGTACTAACCAGACCCGAGTCTGGATGGCTTCCGAGATCTGACGAGATCAGGCATTTTCAGACTGGTATGGCCGTAAGTGAAATTAAGAGAATGCGATCTCGCTAATGTTGGTAGAATATCAAACTCTGGTTGCGACAAAAGACAAGACGCTTCTGGATAGGGAAAAAAGTGGTCTGATTATGACATCATAATGCAAAAAAGAAATAAACAAAAGCTTACGGCACCTGAGGTTCCTAGTTGGTCTCCCATACAAGTACTAACCAGGCCCGAGTCTGGATGGCTTCCGAGATCTGACAAGATCAGGCATTTTCAGACTGGTATGGCCGTAAGTGAAATTAAGAGAATGCGATCTCGCTAATGTTGGTAGAATATCAAACTCTGGTTGCGACAAAAGACAAGACGCTTCTGGATAGGGAAAAAAGTGGTCTGATTATGACATCATAATGCAAAAAAGAAATAAACAAAAGCTTACGGCACCTGAGGTTCCTAGTTGGTCTCCCATACAAGTACTAACCAGGGCCGAGTCTGGATGGCTTCCGAGATCTGACGAGATCAGGCATTTTCAGACTGGTATGGCCGTAAGTGAAATTAAGAGAATGCGATCTCGCTAATGTTGGTAGAATATCAAACTCTGGTTGCGACAAAAGACAAGACGCTTCTGGATAGGGAAAAAAGTGGTCTGATTATGACATCATAATGCAAAAAAGAAATAAACAAAAGCTTACGGCACCTGAGGTTCCTAGTTGGTCTCCCATACAAGTACTAACCAGGCCCGAGTCTGGATGGCTTCCGAGATCTGACGAGATCAGGCATTTTCAGACTGGTATGGCCGTAAGTGAAATTAAGAGAATGCGATCTCGCTAATGTTGGTAGAATATCAAACTCTGGTTGCGACAAAAGACAAGACGCTTCTGGATAGGGAAAAAAGTGGTCTGATTATGACATCATAATGCAAAAAAGAAATAAACAAAAGCTTACGGCACCTGAGGTTCCTAGTTGGTCTCCCATACAAGTACTAACCAGGCCCGAGTCTGGATGGCTTCCGAGATCTGACGAGATCAGGCATTTTCAGACTGGTATGGCCGTAAGTGAAATTAAGAGAATGCGATCTCGCTAATGTTGGTAGAATATCAAACTCTGGTTGCGACAAAAGACAAGACGCTTCTGGATAGGGAAAAAAGTGGTCTGATTATGACATCATAATGCAAAAAAGAAATAAACAAAAGCTTACGGCACCTGAGGTTCCTAGTTGGTCTCCCATACAAGTACTAACCAGGCCCGAGTCTGGATGGCTTCCGAGATCTGACAAGATCAGGCATTTTCAGACTGGTATGGCCGTAAGTGAAATTAAGAGAATGCGATCTCGCTAATGTTGGTAGAATATCAAACTCTGGTTGCGACAAAAGACAAGACGCTTCTGGATAGGGAAAAAAGTGGTCTGATTATGACATCATAATGCAAAAAAGAAATAAACAAAAGCTTACGGCACCTGAGGTTCCTAGTTGGTCTCCCATACAAGTACTAACCAGGCCCGAGTCTGGATGGCTTCCGAGATCTGATGAGATCAGGCATTTTCAGACTGGTATGGCCGTAAGTGAAATTAAGAGAATGCGATCTCGCTAATGTTGGTAGAATATCAAACTCTGGTTGCGACAAAAGACAAGACGCTTCTGGATAGGGAAAAAAGTGGTCTGATTATGACATCATAATGCAAAAAAGAAATAAACAAAAGCTTACGGCACCTGAGGTTCCTAGTTGGTCTCCCATAGGGAAAAAAGTGGTCTGATTATGACATCATAATGCAAAAAAGAAATAAACAAAAGCTTACGGCACATGAGGTTCCTAGTCGGTCTCCCATACAAGTACTAACCAGACCCGAGTCTGGATGGCTTCCGAGATCTGACGAGATCAGGCATTTTCAGACTGGTATGGCCATAGGTGAAATTAAGAGAATGCGATCTCGCTAATGTTGGTAGAATATCAAACTCTGGTTGCGACAAAAGACAAGACGCTTCTGGATAGGGAAAAAAGTGGTCTGATTATGACATCATAATGCAAAAAAAGAAATAAACAAAAGCTTACGGCACCTGAGGTTCCTAGTTGGTCTCCCATAGGGAAAAAAGTGGTCTGATTATGACATCATAATGCAAAAAAGAAATAAACAAAAGCTTACGGCACCTGAGGTTCCTAGTTGGTCTCCCATACAAGTACTAACCAGGCTCGAGTCTGGATGGCTTCCGAGATCTGACATTTTCAGACTGGTATGGCCGTAAGTGAAATTAAGAGAATGCGATCTCGCTACTGTTGGTAGAATATCAAACTCTGGTTGCGACAAAAGACAAGACGCTTCTGGATAGGGAAAAAAGTGGTCTGATTATGACATCATAATGCAAAAAAGAAATAAACAAAAGCTTACGGCACCTGAGGTTCCTAGTTGGTCTCCCATACAAGTACTAACCAGGCCCGAGTCTGGATGGCTTCCGAGATCTGGCATTTTCAGACTGGCATGGCCGTAAGTGAAATTAAGAGAATGCGATCTCGCTAATGTTGGTAGAATATCAAACTCTGGTTGCGACAAAAGACAAGACGCTTCTGGATAGGGAAAAAAGTGGTCTGATTATGACATCATAATGCAAAAAAGAAATAAACAAAAGCTTACGGCACCTGAGGTTCCTAGTTGGTCTCCCATACAAGTACTAACCAGGCCCGATTCTGGATGGCTTCCGAGATCTGACGAGATCAGGCATTTTCAGACTGGTATGGCCGTAAGGGAAATTAAGAGAATGCGATCTCGCTAATGTTGGTAGAATATCAAACTCTGGTTGCGACAAAAGACAAGACGCTTCTGGATAGGGAAAAAAGTGGTCTGATTATGACATCATAATGCAAAAAATAAATAAACAAAAGCTTACGGCACCTGAGGTTCTTAGTTGGTCTCCCATAGGGAAAAAAGTGGTCTGATTATGACATCATAATGCAAAAAAGAAATAAACAAAAGCTTACGGCACCTGAGGTTCCTAGTTGGTCTCCCATACAAGTACTAACCAGGCCCGAGTCTGGATGGCTTCCGAGATCTGACGATATCAGGCATTTTCAGACTGGTATGGCCGTAAGTGAAATTAAGAGAATGCGATCTCGCTAATGTTGGTAGAATATCAAACTCTGGTTGCGACAAAAGACAAGACGCTTCTGGATAGGGAAAAAAGTGGTCTGATTATGACATCATAATGCAAAAAATAAATAAACAACAGCTTACGGCACCTGAGGTTCCTAGTTGGTCTCCCATACAAGTACTAACCAGGCCCAAGTCTGGATGGCTTCCGAGATCTGACGAGATCAGGCATTTTCAGACTGGTATGGCCGTAAGTGAAATTAAGAGAATGCGATTTCGTTAATGTTGGTAGAATATCAAACTCTGGTTGCGACAAAAGACAAGATGCTTCTGGATAGGGAAAAAAGTGGTCTGATTATGACATCATAATGCAAAAAAGAAATAAACAAAAGCTTACGGCACCTGAGGTTCCTAATTGGTCTCCCATACAAATACTAAGCAGGCCCGAGTCTGGATGGCTTCCGAGATCTGACGAGATCAGGCATTTTCAGACTGGTATTGCCGTAAGTGAAATTAAGAAAATGCGATCTCGCTAATGTTGGTAGAATATCAAACTCTGGTTGCGACAAAAGACAAGACGCTTCTGGATAGGGAAAAAAGTGGTCTGATTATAACATCATAATGCAAAAAAGAAATAAACAAAAGCTTACTGCACCTGAGGTTCCTAGTTGGTCTCCCATACAAGTACTAACCAGGTCCGAGTCTGGATGGCTTCCGAGATCTGATGAGATCAGGCATTTTCAGACTGGTATGGCCGTAAGTGAAATTAAGAGAATGCGATCTCGCTAATGTTGGTAGAATATCAAACTCTGGTTGCGACAAAAGACAAGACGCTTCTGGATAGGGAAAAAAGTGGTCTGATTATGACATCATAATGCAAAAAAGAAATAAACAAAAGCTTACGGCACCTGAGGTTCCTAGTTGGTCTCCCATACAAGTACTAACCAGGCCCGAGTCTGGATGGCTTCCGAGATCTGATGAGATCAGGCATTTTCAGACTGGTATGGCCGTAAGTGAAATTAAGAGAATGCGATCTCGCTAATGTTGGTAGAATATCAAACTCTGGTTGCGACAAAAGACAAGACGCTTCTGGATAGGGAAAAAAGTGGTCTGATTATGACATCATAATGCAAAAAAGAAATAAACAAAAGCTTACGGCACCTGAGGTTCTTAGTTGGTCTCCCATAGGGAAAAAAGTGGTCTGATTATGACATCATAATGCAAAAAAGAAATAAACAAAAGCTTACGGCACCTGAGGTTCCTAGTTGGTCTCCCATACAAGTACTAACCAGGCCCAAGTCTGGATGGCTTCCGAGATCTGACGACATCAGGCATTTTCAGACTGGTATGGCCGTAAGTGAAATTAAGAGAATGCGATCTCGTTAATGTTGGTAGAATATCAAACTCTGGTTGCGACAAAAGACAAGAAGCTTCTGGATAGGGAAAAAAGTGGTCTGATTATGACATCATAATGCAAAAAAGAAATAAACAAAAGCTTACGGCACCTGAAGTTCCTAGTTGGTCTCCCATACAAGTACTAACCAGGTCCGAGTCTGGATGGCTTCCGAGATCTGATGAGATCAGGCATTGTCAGACTGGTATGGCCGTAAGTGAAATTAAGAGAATGCGATCTCGCTAATGTTGGTAGAATATCAAACTCTGGTTGCGACAAAAGACAAGACGCTTCTGGATAGTTAAAAAAGTGGTCTGATTATGACATCATAATGCAAAAAAGAAATAATCAAAAGCTTACGGCACCTGAGGTTCCTAGTTGGTCTCCCATACAAGTACTAACCAGGCCCGAGTCTGGATGGCTTCCGAGATCTGATGAGATCAGGCATTTTCAGACTGGTATGGCCGTAAGTGAAATTAAGAGAATGCGATCTCGCTAATGTTGGTAGAATATCAAACTCTGGTTGCGACAAAAGACAAGACGCTTCTGGATAGGGAAAAAAGTGGTCTGATTATGACATCATAATGCAAAAAAGAAATAAACAAAAGCTTACAGCACCTGAGGTTCCTAGTCGGTCTCCCATACAAGTACTAACCAGACCCGAGTCTGGATGGCTTCCGAGATCTGACGAGATCAGGCATTTTCACACTGGTATGGCCGTAAGTGAAACTAAGAGAATGCGATCTCGCTAATGTTGGTAGAATATCAAACTCTGGTTGCGACAAAAGACAAGACGCTTCTGGATACTGAAAAAAGTGGTCTGATTATGACATCATAATGCAAAAAAGAAATAAACAAAATCTTACGGCACCTGAGGTTCCTAGTTGGTCTCCCATACAAGTACTAACCAGGCCCGAGTCTGGATGGCTTCCGAGATCTGATGAGATCAGGCATTTTCAGACTGGTATGGCCGTAAGTGAAATTAAGAGAATGCGATCTCGCTAATGTTGGTAGAATATCAAACTCTGGTTGCGACAAAAGACAAGACGCTTCTGGATAGGGAAAAAAGTGGTCTGATTATGACATCATAAGGCAAAAAAGAAATAAACAAAAGCTTACGGCACCTGAGGTTCCTAGTTGGTCTCCCATACAAGTACTAACCAGACCCGAGTCTGGATGGCTTCCGAGATCTGACGAGATCAGGCATTTTCAGACTGGTATGGCCATAGGTGAAATTAAGAGAATGCGATCTCGCTAATGTTGGTAGAATATCAAACTCTGGTTGCGACAAAAGACAAGACGCTTCTGGATAGGGAAAAAAGTGGTCTGATTATGACATCATAATGCAAAAAAAGAAATAAACAAAAGCTTACGGCACCTGAGGTTCCTAGTTGGTCTCCCATAGGGAAAAAAGTGGTCTGATTATGACATCATAATGCAAAAAAGAAATAAACAAAAGCTTACGGCACCTGAGGTTCCTAGTTGGTCTCCCATACACGTACTAACCAGGCTCGAGTCTGGATGGCTTCCGAGATCTGACATTTTCAGACTGGTATGGCCGTAAGTGAAATTAAGAGAATGCGATCTCGCTACTGTTGGTAGAATATCAAACTCTGGTTGCGACAAAAGACAAGACGCTTCTGGATAGGGAAAAAAGTGGTCTGATTATGACATCATAATGCAAAAAAGAAATAAACAAAAGCTTACGGCACCTGAGGTTCCTAGTTGGTCTCCCATAGGGAAAAAAGTTGTCTGATTATGACATCATAATGCAAAAAAGAAATAAACAAAAGCTTACGGCACCTGAGGTTCCTAGTTGGTCTCCCATACAAGTACTAACCAGGCCCGAGTCTGGATGGCTTCCGAGATCTGGCATTTTCAGACTGGCATGGCCGTAAGTGAAATTAAGAGAATGCGATCTCGCTAATGTTGGTAGAATATCAAACTCTGGTTGCGACAAAAGACAAGACGCTTCTGGATAGGGAAAAAAGTGGTCTGATTATGACATCATAATGCAAAAAAGAAATAAACAAAACTTACGGCACCTGAGGTTCCTAGTTGGTCTCCCATACAAGTACTAACCAGGCCTGATTCTGGATGGCTTCCGAGATCTGACGAGATCAGGCATTTTCAGACTGGTATGGCCGTAAGGGAAATTAAGAGAATGCGATCTCGCTAATGTTGGTAGAATATCAAACTCTGGTTGCGACAAAAGACAAGACGCTTCTGGATAGGGAAAAAAGTGGTCTGATTATGACATCATAATGCAAAAAATAAATAAACAAAAGCTTACGGCACCTGAGGTTCTTAGTTAGTCTCCCATAGGGAAAAAAGTGGTCTGATTATGACATCATAATGCAAAAAAGAAATAAACAAAAGCTTACGGCACCTGAGGTTCCTAGTTGGTCTCCCATACAAGTACTAACCAGGCCCGAGTCTGGATGGCTTCCGAGATCTGACGATATCAGGCATTTTCAGACTGGTATGGCCGTAAGTGAAATTAAGAGAATGCGATCTCGCTAATGTTGGTAGAATATCAAACTCTGGTTGCGACAAAAGACAAGACGCTTCTGGATAGGGAAAAAAGTGGTCTGATTATGACATCATAATGCAAAAAATAAATAAACAACAGCTTACGGCACCTGAGGTTCCTAGTTGGTCTCCCATACAAGTACTAACCAGGCCCAAGTCTGGATGGCTTCCGAGATCTGACGAGATCAGGCATTTTCAGACTGGTATGGCCGTAAGTGAAATTAAGAGAATGCGATTTCGTTAATGTTGGTAGAATATCAAACTCTGGTTGCGACAAAAGACAAGATGCTTCTGGATAGGGAAAAAAGTGGTCTGATTATGACATCATAATGCAAAAAAGAAATAAACAAAAGCTTACGGCACCTGAGGTTCCTAATTGGTCTCCCATACAAATACTAAGCAGGCCCGAGTCTGGATGGCTTCCGAGATCTGACGAGATCAGGCATTTTCAGACTGGTATTGCCGTAAGTGAAATTAAGAAAATGCGATCTCGCTAATGTTGGTAGAATATCAAACTCTGGTTGCGACAAAAGACAAGACGCTTCTGGATAGGGAAAAAAGTGGTCTGATTATAACATCATAATGCAAAAAATAAATAAACAAAAGCTTACTGCACCTGAGGTTCCTAGTTGGTCTCCCATACAAGTACTAACAAGGTCCGAGTCTGGATGGCTTCCGAGATCTGATGAGATCAGGCATTTTCAGACTGGTATGGCCGTAAGTGAAATTAAGAGAATGCGATCTCGCTAATGTTGGTAGAATATCAAACTCTGGTTGCGACAAAAGACAAGACGCTTCTGGATAGGGAAAAAAGTGGTCTGATTATGACATCATAATGCAAAAAAGAAATAAACAAAAGCTTACGGCACCTGAGGTTCCTAGTTGGTCTCCCATACAAGTACTAACCAGGCCCGAGTCTGGATGGCTTCCGAGATCTGATGAGATCAGGCATTTTCAGACTGGTATGGCCGTAAGTGAAATTAAGAGAATGCGATCTCGCTAATGTTGGTAGAATATCAAACTCTGGTTGCGACAAAAGACAAGACGCTTCTGGATAGGGAAAAAAGTGGTCTGATTATGACATCATAATGCAAAAAAGAAATAAACAAAAGCTTACGGCACCTGAGGTTCCTAGTTGGTCTCCCATACAAGTACTAACCAGGCCCAAGTCTGGATGGCTTCCGAGATCTGACGAGATCAGGCATTTTCAGACTGGTATGGACGTAAGGGAAATAAAGAGAATGCGATCTCGCTAATGTTGGTAGAATATCAAACTCTGGTTGCGACAAAAGACAAGACGCTTCTGGATAGGGAAAAAAGTGGTCTGATTATGACATCATAATGCAAAAAAGAAATAAACAAAAGCTTACGGCACCTGAGGTTCTTAGTTGGTCTCCCATAGGGAAAAAAGTGGTCTGATTATGACATCATAATGCAAAAAAGAAATAAACAAAAGCTTACGGCACCTGAGGTTCCTAGTTGGTCTCCCATACAAGTACTAACCAGGCCCAAGTCTGGATGGCTTCCGAGATCTGACGAGATCAGGCATTTTCAGACTGGTATGGCCGTAAGTGAAATTAAGAGAATGCGATCTCGTTAATGTTGGTAGAATATCAAACTCTGGTTGCGACAAAAGACAAGACGCTTCTGGATAGGGAAAAAAGTGGTCTGATTATGACATCATAATGCAAAAAAGAAATAAACAAAAGCTTACGGCACCTGAGGTTCCTAGTTGGTCTCCCATACAAGTACTAACCAGGCCCGAGTCTGGATGGCTTCCGATATCTGACAAGATCAGGCATTTTCAGAATGGTATGGCCGTAAGGGAAATTAAGAGAATGCGATCTCGCTAATGTTGGTAGAATATCAAACTCTGGTTGCGACAAAAGACAAGACGCTTCTGGATAGGGAAAAAAGTGGTCTGATTATGACATCATAATGCAAAAAAGAAATAAACAAAAGCTTACGGCACCTGAGGTTCCTAGTTGGTCTCCCATACAAGTACTAACCAGGCCCGAGTCTGGATGGCTTCCGAGATCTGACGAGATCAGGCATTTTCAGACTGGTATGGCCGTAAGTGAAATTAAGAGAATGCGATCTCGCTAATGTTGGTAGAATATCAAACTCTGGTTGCGACAAAAGACAAGACGCTTCTGGATAGGGAAAAAAGTGGTCTGATTATGACATCATAATGCAAAAAAGAAATAAACAAAAGCTTACGGCACCTGAGGTTCCTAGTTGGTCTCCCATACAAGTACTAACCAGGCCCGAGTCTGGATGGCTTCCGAGATCTGACGAGATCAGGCATTTTCAGACTGGTATGGCCGTAAGTGAAATTAAGAGAATGCGATCTCGCTAATGTTGGTAGAATATCAAACTCTGGTTGCGACAAAAGACAAGACGCTTCTGGATAGGGAAAAAAGTGGTCTGATTATGACATCATAATGCAAAAAAGAAATAAACAAAAGCTTACGGCACCTGAGGTTCCTAGTTGGTCTCCCATACAAGTACTAACCAGGCCCGAGTCTGGATGGCTTCCGAGATCTGATGAGATCAGGCATTTTCAGACTGGTATGGCCGTAAGGGAAATTAAGAGAATGCGATCTCGCTAATGTTGGTAGAATATCAAACTCTGGTTGCGACAAAAGACAAGACGCTTCTGGATAGGGAAAAAAGTGGTCTGATTATGACATCATAATGCAAAAAAGAAATAAACAAAAGCTTACGGCACCTGAGGTTCCTAGTTGGTCTCCCATAGGGAAAAAAGTGGTCTGATTATGACATCATAATGCAAAAAAGAAATAAACAAAAGCTTACGGCACCTGAGGTTCCTAGTTGGTCTCCCATACAAGTACTAACCAGGCCCGAGTCTGGATGGCTTCCGAGATCTGACGAGATCAGGCATTTTCAGACTGGTATGGCCGTAAGTGAAATTAAGAGAATGCGATCTCGCTAATGTTGGTAGAATATCAAACTCTGGTTGCGACAAAAGACAAGACGCTTCTGGATAGGGAAAAAAGTGGTCTGATTATGACATCATAATGCAAAAAAGAAATAAACAAAAGCTTACGGCACCTGAGGTTCCTAGTTGGTCTCCCATAGGGAAAAAAGTGGTCTGATTATGACATCATAATGCAAAAAAGAAATAAACAAAAGCTTACGGCACCTGAGGTTCCTAGTTGGTCTCCCATACAAGTACTAACCAGGCCCAAGTCTGGATGGCTTCCGAGATCTGGCATTTTCAGACTGGTATGGCCGTAAGTGAAATTAAGAGAATGCGATCTCGTTAATGTTGGTAGAATATCAAACTCTGGTTGCGACAAAAGACAAGATGCTTCTGGATAGGGAAAAAAGTGGTCTGATTATGACATCATAATGCAAAAAAGAAATAAACAAAAGCTTACGGCACCTGAGGTTCCTAGTTGGTCTCCCATAGGGAAAAAAGTGGTCTGATTATGACATCATAATGCAAAAAAGAAATAAACAAAAGCTTACGGCATCTGAGGTTCCTAGTTGGTCTCCCATACAAGTACTAACCAGGCCCGAGTCTGGATGGCTTCCAAGATCTGACGAGATCAGGCATTTTCAGACTGGTATGGCCGTAAGTGAAATTAAGAGAATGCGATCTCGCTAATTTTGGTAGAATATCAAACTCTGGTTGCGACAAAAGACAAGACGCTTCTGGATAGGGAAAAAAGTGGTCTGATTATGACATCATAATGCAAAAAAGAAATAAACAAAAGCTTACGGCACCTGAGGTTCCTAGTTGGTCTCCCATACAAGTACTAACCAGGCCCAAGTCTGGATGGCTTCCGAGATCTGATGAGATCAGGCATTTTCAGACTGGTATGGCCGTAAGTGAAATTAAGAGAATGCGATCTCGCTAATGTTGGTAGAATATCAAACTCTGGTTGCGACAAAAGACAAGACGCTTCTGGATAGGGAAAAAAGTGGTCTGATTATGACATCATAATGCAAAAAAGAAATAAACAAAAGCTTACGGCACCTGAGGTTCCTAGTTGGTCTCCCATAGGGAAAAAAGTGGTCTGATTATGACATCATAATGCAAAAAAGAAATAAACAAAAGCTTACGGCACCTGAGGTTCCTAGTTGGTCTCCCATACAAGTACTAACCAGGCCCGAGTCTGGATGGCTTCCGAGATCTGACGAGATCAGGCATTTTCAGACTGGTATGGCCGTAAGTGAAATTAAGAGAATGCGATCTCGCTAATGTTGGTAGAATATCAAACTCTGGTTGCGACAAAAGACAAGACGCTTCTGGATAGGGAAAAAAGTGGTCTGATTATGACATCATAATGCAAAAAAGAAATAAACAAAAGCTTACGGCACCTGAGGTTCCTAGTTGGTCTCCCATACAAGTACTAACCAGGCCCGAGTCTGGATGGCTTCCGAGATCTGATGAGATCAGGCATTTTCAGACTGGTATGGCCGTAAGTGAAATTAAGAGAATGCGATCTCGCTAATGTTGGTAGAATATCAAACTCTGGTTGCGACAAAAGACAAGACGCTTCTGGATAGGGAAAAAAGTGGTCTGATTATGACATCATAATGCAAAAAAGAAATAAACAAAAGCTTACGGCACCTGAGGTTCCTAGTTGGTCTCCCATACAAGTACTAACCAGGCCCGAGTCTGGATGGCTTCCGAGATCTGACGAGATCAGGCATTTTCAGACTGGTATGGCCGTAAGTGAAATTAAGAGAATGCGATCTCGCTAATGTTGGTAGAATATCAAACTCTGGTTGCGACAAAAGACAAGACGCTTCTGGATAGGGAAAAAAGTGGTCTGATTATGACATCATAATGCAAAAAAGAAATAAACAAAAGCTTACGGCACCTGAGGTTCCTAGTTGGTCTCCCATACAAGTACTAACCAGGCCCGAGTCTGGATGGCTTCCGAGATCTGACGAAATCAGGCATTTTCAGACTGGTATGGCCGTAAGTGAAATTAAGAGAATGCGATCTCGCTAATGTTGGTAGAATATCAAACTCTGGTTGCGACAAAAGACAAGACGCTTCTGGATAGGGAAAAAAGTGGTCTGATTATGACATCATAATGCAAAAAAGAAATAAACAAAAGCTTACGGCACCTGAGGTTCCTAGTTGGTCTCCCATACAAGTACTAACCAGGCCCGAGTCTGGATGGCTTCCGAGATCTGATGAGATCAGGCATTTTCAGACTGGTATGGCCGTAAATCAAATTAAGAGAATGCGATCTCGCTAATGTTGGTAGAATATCAAACTCTGGTTGCGACAAAAGACAAGACGCTTCTGGATAGGGAAAGAAGTGGTCTGATTATGACATCATAATGCAAAAAAGAAATAAACAAAAGCTTACGGCACCTGAGGTTCCTAGTTGGTCTCCCATACAAGTACTAACCAGGCCCGAGTCTGGATGGCTTCCGAGATCTGACGAGATCAGGCATTTTCAGACTGGTATGGCCGTAAGTGAAATTAAGAGAATGCGATCTCGCTAATGTTGGTAGAATATCAAACTCTGGTTGCGACAAAAGACAAGACGCTTCTGGATAGGGAAAAAAGTGGTCTGATTATGACATCATAATGCAAAAAAGAAATAAACAAAAGCTTACGGCACCTGAGGTTCCTAGTTGGTCTCCCATACAAGTACTAACCAGGCCCGAGTCTGGATGGTTTCCGAGATCTGACGAGATCAGGCATTTTCAGACTGGTATGGCCGTAAGTGAAACTAAGAGAATGCGATCTCGCTAATGTTGGTAGAATATCAAACTCTGGTTGCGACAAAAGACAAGACGCTTCTGGATAGGGAAAAAAGTGGTCTGATTATGACATCATAATGCAAAAAAGAAATAAACAAAAGCTTACGGCACCTGAGGTTCCTAGTTGGTCTCCCATACAAGTACTAACCAGGCCCGAGTCTGGATGGCTTCCGAGATCTGACGAGATCAGGCATTTTCAGACTGGTATGGCCGTAAGTGAAATTAAGAGAATGCGATCTCGCTAATGTTGGTAGAATATCAAACTCTGGTTGCGACAAAAGACAAGACGCTTCTGGATAGGGAAAAAAGTGGTCTGATTATGACATCATAATGCAAAAAAGAAATAAACAAAAGCTTACGGCACCTGAGGTTCCTAGTTGGTCTCCCATACAAGTACTAACCAGGCCCGAGTCTGGATGGATTCCGAGATTTGACGAGATCAGGTATTTTCAGACTGGTATGGCCATAAGTGAAATTAAGAGAATGCGATCTCGCTAATGTTGGTAGAATATCAAACTCTGGTTGCGACAAAAGACAAGACGCTTCTGGATAGGGAAAAAAGTGGTCTGATTATGACATCATAATGCAAAAAAGAAATAAACAAAAGCTTACGGCACCTGAGGTTCCTAGTTGGTCTCCCATACAAGTACTAACCAGGCCCGAGTCTGGATGGCTTCCGAGATCTGACGAGATCAGGCATTTTCAGACTGGTATGGCCGTAAGTGAAATTACGAGAATGCGATCTCGCTAATGTTGGTAGAATATCAAACTCTGGTTGCGACAAAAGACAAGACGCTTCTGGATAGGGAAAAAAGTGGTTTGATTATGACATCATAATGCAAAAAATAAATAAACAAAAGCTTACGGCACCTGAGGTTCCTAGTTGGTCTCCCATAGGGAAAAAAGTGGTCTGATTATGACATCATAATGCAAAAAAGAAATAAACAAAAGCTTACGGCACCTGAGGTTCCTAGTTGGTCTCCCATACAAGTACTAACCAGGCCCAAGTCTGGATGGCTTCCGAGATCTGACGAGATCAGGCATTTTCAGACTAGTATGGCCGTAAGCGAAATTAAGAGAATGCGATCTCGTTAATGTTGGTAGAATATCAAACTCTGGTTGCGACAAAAGACAAGATGCTTCTGGATAGGGAAAAAAGTGGTCTGATTATGACATCATAATGCAAAAAAGAAATAAACAAAAGCTTACGGCACCTGAGGTTCCTAGTTGGTCTCCCATAGGGAAAAAAGTGGTCTGATTATGACATCATAATGCAAAAAAGAAATAAACAAAAGCTTACGGCACCTGAGGTTCCTAGTTGGTCTCCCATACAAGTACTAACCAGGCCCGAGTCTGGATGGTTTCCGAGATCTGACGAGATCACGCATTTTCAGACTGGTATGGCCGTAAGTGAAATTAAGAGAATGCAATCTCGCTAATGTTGGTAGAATATCAAACTCTGGTTGCGACAAAAGACAAGACGCTTCTGGATAGGGAAAAAAGTGGTCTGATTATGACATCATAATGCAAAAAAGAAATAAACAAAAGCTTACGGCACCTGAGGTTCCTAGTTGGTCTCCCATACAAGTACTAACCAGGCCCGAGTCTGGATGGCTTCCGAGATCTGATGAGATCAGGCATTTTCAGACTGGTATGGCCATAAGTGAAATTAAGAGAATGCGATCTCGCTAATGTTGGTAGAATATCAAACTCTGGTTGCGACAAAAGACAAGACGCTTCTGGATAGGGAAAAAAGTGGTCTGATTATGACATCATAATGCAAAAAAGAAATAAACAAAAGCTTACGGCACCTGAGGTTCCTAGTTGGTCTCCCATAGGGAAAAAAGTGGTCTGATTATGACATCATAATGCAAAAAAGAAATAAACAAAAGCTTACGGCACCTGAGGTTCCTAGTTGGTCTCCCATACAAGTACTAACCAGGCTCGAGTCTGGATGGCTTCCGAGATCTGACATTTTCAGACTGTTATGGCCGTAAGTGAAATTAAGAGAATGCGATCTCGCTAATGTTGGTAGAATATCAAACTCTGGTTGCGACAAAAGACAAGACGCTTCTGGATAGGGAAAAAAGTGGTCTGATTATGACATCATAATGCAAAAAAGAAATAAACAAAAGCTTACGGCACCTGAGGTTCCTAGTTGGTCTCCCATACAAGTACTAACCAGGCCCGAGTCTGGATGGCTTCCGAGATCTGACGAGATCAGGCATTTTCAGACTGGTATGGCCGTAAGTGAAATTACGAGAATGCGATCTCGCTAATGTTGGTAGAATATCAAACTCTGGTTGCGACAAAAGACAAGACGCTTCTGGATAGGGAAAAAAGTGGTCTGATTATGACATCATAATGCAAAAAATAAATAAACAAAAGCTTACGGCACCTGAGGTTCCTAGTTGGTCTCCCATAGGGAAAAAAGTGGTCTGATTATGACATCATAATGCAAAAAAGAAATAAACAAAAGCTTACGGCACCTGAGGTTCCTAGTTGGTCTCCCATACAAGTACTAACCAGGCCCAAGTCTGGATGGCTTCCGAGATCTGACGAGATCAGGCATTTTCAGACTGGTATGGCCGTAAGCGAAATTAAGAGAATGCGATCTCGTTAATGTTGGTAGAATATCAAACTCTGGTTGCGACAAAAGACAAGATGCTTCTGGATAGGGAAAAAAGTGGTCTGATTATGACATCATAATGCAAAAAAGAAATAAACAAAAGCTTACGGCACCTGAGGTTCCTAGTTGGTCTCCCATACAAGTACTAACCAGGCCCGAGTCTGGATGGATTCCGAGACCTGACGAGATCAGGCATTTTCAGACTGGTATGGCCGTAAGTGAAATTAAGAGAATGCGATCTCGCTAATGTTGGTAGAATATCAAACTCTGGTTGCGACAAAAGACAAGACGCTTCTGGATAGGGAAAAAAGTGGTCTGATTATGACATCATATTGCAAAAAAGAAATAAACAAAAGCTTACGGCACATGAGGTTCCTAGTCGGTCTCCCATACAAGTACTAACCAGACCCGAGTCTGGATGGCTTCCGAGATCTGACGAGATCAGGCATTTTCAGACTGGTATGGCCGTAAGTGAAACTAAGAGAATGCGATCTCGCTAATGTTGGTAGAATATCAAACTCTGGTTGCGACAAAAGACAAGACGCTTCTGGATACTGAAAAAAGTGGTCTGATTATGACATCATAATGCAAAAAAGAAATAAACAAAAGCTTACGGCACCTGAGGTTCCTAGTTGGTCTCCCATACAAGTACTAACCAGGCCCGAGTCTGGATGGCTTCCGAGATCTGATGAGATCAGGCATTTTCAGACTGGTATGGCCGTAAGTGAAATTAAGAGAATGCGATCTCGCTAATGTTGGTAGAATATCAAACTCTGGTTGCGACAAAAGACAAGACGCTTCTGGATAGGGAAAAAAGTGGTCTGATTATGACATCATAATGCAAAAAAGAAATAAACAAAAGCTTACGGCACCTGAGGTTCCTAGTTGGTCTCCCATACAAGTACTAACCAGGCCCGAGTCTGGATGGCTTCCGAGATCTGACGAGATCAGGCATTTTCAGACTGGTATGGCCGTAAGGGAAATTAAGAGAATGCGATCTCGCTAATGTTGGTAGAATATCAAACTCTGGTTGCGACAAAAGACAAGACGCTTCTGGATAGGGAAAAAAGTGGTCTGATTATGACATCATAATGCAAAAAAGAAATAAACAAAAGCTTACGGCACCTGAGGTTCCTAGTTGGTCTCCCATACAAGTACTAACCAGACCCGAGTCTGGATGGCTTCCGAGATCTGACGAGATCAGGCATTTTCAGACTGGTATGGCCGTAGGTGAAATTAAGAGAATGCGATCTCGCTAATGTTGGTAGAATATCAAACTCTGGTTGCGACAAAAGACAAGACGCTTCTGGATAGGGAAAAAAGTGGTCTGATTATGACATCATAATGCAAAAAAAGAAATAAACAAAAGCTTACGGCACCTGAGGTTCCTAGTTGGTCTCCCATAGGGAAAAAAGTGGTCTGATTATGACATCATAATGCAAAAAAGAAATAAACAAAAGCTTACGGCACCTGAGGTTCCTAGTTGGTCTCCCATACAAGTACTAACCAGGTTCGAGTCTGGATGGTTTCCGAGATCTGACATTTTCAGACTGGTATGGCCGTAAGTGAAATTAAGAGAATGCGATCTCGCTACTGTTGGTAGAATATCAAACTCTGGTTGCGACAAAAGACAAGACGCTTCTGGATAGGGAAAAAAGTGGTCTGATTATGACATCATAATGCAAAAAAGAAATAAACAAAAGCTTACGGCACCTGAGGTTCCTAGTTGGTCTCCCATAGGGAAAAAAGTGGTCTGATTATGACATCATAATGCAAAAAAGAAATAAACAAAAGCTTACGGCACCTGAGGTTCCTAGTTGGTCTCCCATACAAGTACTAACCAGACCCGAGTCTGGATGGCTTACGAGATCTGACGAGATCAGTCATTTTCAGACTGGTATGGCCGTAAGTGAAATTACGAGAATGCGATCTCGCTAATGTTGGTAGAATATCAAACTCTGGTTGCGACAAAAGACAAGACGCTTCTGGATAGGGAAAAAAGTGGTTTGATTATGACATCATAATGCAAAAAATAAATAAACAAAAGCTTACGGCACCTGAGGTTCCTAGTTGGTCTCCCATAGGGAAAAAAGTGGTCTGATTATGACACCATAATGCAAAAAATAAATAAACAAAAGCTTACGGCACCTGAGGTTCCTAGTTGGTCTCCCATAGGGAAAAAAGTGGTCTGATTATGACATCATAATGCAAAAAATAAATAAACAAAAGCTTACGGCACCTGAGGTTCCTAGTTGGTCTCCCATACAAGTACTAACCAGGCCCAAATCTGGATGGCTTCCGAGATCTGACGAGATCAGGCATTTTCAGACTGGTATGGCCGTAAGCGAAATTAAGAGAATGCGATCTCGTTAATGTTGGTAGAATATCAAACTCTGGTTGCGACAAAAGACAAGATGCTTCTGGATAGGGAAAAAAGTGGTCTGATTATGACATCATAATGCAAAAAAGAAATAAACAAAAGCTTACGGCACCTGAGGTTCCTAGTTGGTCTCCCATACAAGTACTAACCAGGCCCGAGTCTGGATGGATTCCGAGATCTGACGAGATCAGGCATTTTCAGACTGGTATGGCCGTAAGTGAAATTAAGAGAATGCGATCTCGCTAATGTTGGTAGAATATCAAACTCTGGTTGCGACAAAAGACAAGACGCTTCTGGATAGGGAAAAAAGTGGTCTGATTATGACATCATAATGCAAAAAAGAAATAAACAAAAGCTTACGGCACATTAGGTTCCTAGTCGGTCTCCCATACAAGTACTAACCAGACCCGAGTCTGGATGGCTTCCGAGATCTGCCGAGATCAGGCATTTTCAGACTGGTATGGCCGTAAGTGAAATTAAGAGAATGCGATCTCGCTAATGTTGGTAGAATATCAAACTCTGGTTGCGACAAAAGACAAGACGCTTCTGGATAGGGAAAAAAGTGGTCTGATTATGACATCATAATGCAAAAAAGAAATAAACAAAAGTTTACGGCACCTGAGGTTCCTAGTTGGTCTCCCATACAAGTACTAACCAGGCCCGAGTCTGGATGGCTTCCGAGATCTGACGAGATCAGGCATTTTCAGACTGGTATGGCCGTAAGTGAAATTAAGAGAATGCGATCTCGCTAATGTTGGTAGAATATCAAACTCTGGTTGCGACAAAAGACAAGACGCTTCTGGATAGGGAAAAAAGTGGTCTGATTATGACATCATAATGCAAAAAAGAAATAAACAAAAGCTTACGGCACCTGAGGTTCCTAGTTGGTCTCCCATACAAGTACTAACCAAGCCCGAGTCTGGATGGCTTCCGAGATCTGACGAGATCAGGCATTTTCAGACTGGTATGGCCGTAAGGGAAATTAAGAGAAATTAAGAGAAATTAAGAGAAATTAAGAGAAATTAAGAGAATGTGATCTCACTAATGTTGGTAGAATATCAAACTCTGGTTGCGACAAAAGACAAGACGCTTCTGGATAGGGAAAAAAGTGGTCTGATTATGACATCATAATGCAAAAAAGAAATAAACAAAAGCTTACTGCACCTGAGTTTCCTAGTTGGTCTCCCATACAAGTACTAACCAGGCCCGAGTCTGGATGGCTTCCGAGATCTGATGAGATCAGGCATTTTCAGACTGGTATAGCCGTAAGTGAAATTAAGAGAATGCGATCTCGCTAATGTTGGTAGAATATCAAACTCTGGTTGCGACAAAAGACAAGACGCTTCTGGATAGGGAAAAAAGTGGTCTGATTATGACATCATAATGCAAAAAAGAAATAAACAAAAGCTTACGGCACCTGAGGTTCCTAGTTGGTCTCCCATAGGGAAAAACGTGGTCTGATTATGACATCATAATGCAAAAAAGAAATAAACAAAAGCTTACGGCACCTGAGGTTCCTAGTTGGTCTCCCATACAAGTACTAACCAGGCCTGAGTCTGGATGGCTTCCGAGATCTGACGAGATCAGGCATTTTCAGACTGGTATGGCCGTAAGTGAAATTAAGAGAATGCGATCTCGCTAATGTTGGTAGAATATCAAACTCTGGTTGCGACAAAAGACAAGACGCTTCTGGATAGGGAAAAAAGTGGTCTGATTATGACATCATAATGCAAAAAAGAAACAAACAAAAGCTTACGGCACCTGAGGTTCCTAGTTGGTCTCCCATACAAGTACTAACCAGGCCCGAGTCTGGATGGCTTCCGAGATCTGACGAGATCAGGCATTTTCAGACTGGTATGGCCGTAAGTGAAATTAAGAGAATGCGATCTCGCTAATGTTGGTAGAATATCAAACTCTGGTTGCGACAAAAGACAAGACGCTTCTGGATAGGGAAAAAAGTGGTCTGATTATGACATCATAATGCAAAAAAGAAATAAACAAAAGCTTACGGCACCTGAGGTTCCTAGTTGGTCTCCCATACAAGTACTAACCAAGCCCGAGTCTGGATGGCTTCCGAGATCTGACATTTTCAGACTGGTATGGCCGTAAGGGAAATTAAGAGAATGTGATCTCACTAATGTTGGTAGAATATCAAACTCTGGTTGCGACAAAAGACAAGACGCTTCTGGATAGGGAAAAAAGTGGTCTGATTATGACATCATAATGCAAAAAAGAAATAAACAAAAGCTTACTGCACCTGAGGTTCCTAGTTGGTCTCCCATACAAGTACTAACCAGGCCCGAGTCTGGATGGCTTCCGAGATCTGATGAGATCAAGCATTTTCAGACTGGTATAGCCGTAAGTGAAATTAAGAGAATGCGATCTCGCTAATGTTGGTAGAATATCAAACTCTGGTTGCGACAAAAGACAAGACGCTTCTGGATAGGGAAAAAAGTGGTCTGATTATGACATCATAATGCAAAAAAGAAATAAACAAAAGCTTACGGCACCTGAGGTTCCTAGTTGGTCTCCCATAGGGAAAAAAGTGGTCTGATTATGACATCATAATGCAAAAAAGAAATAAACAAAAGCTTACGGCACCTGAGGTTCCTAGTTGGTCTCCCATACAAGTACTAACCAGGCCCAAGTCTGGATGGCTTCCGACATCTGACGAGATCAGGCATTTTCAGACTGGTATGGCCGTAAGTGAAATTAAGAGAATGTGATCTCGCTAATGTTGGTAGAATATGAAACTCTGGTTGCGACAAAAGACAAGACGCTTCTGGATAGGGAAAAAAGTGGTCTGATTATGACATCATAATGCAAAAAAGAAATAAACAAAAGCTTACGGCACCTGAGGTTCCTAGTTGGTCTCCCATAGGGAAAAAAGTGGTCTGATTATGACATCATAATGCAAAAAAGAAATAAACAAAAGCTTACGGCACCTGAGGTTCCTAGTTGGTCTCCCATACAAGTACTAACCAGGCCCGAGTCTGGATGGCTTCCGAGATCTGACGAGATCAGGCATTTTCAGACTGGTATGGCCGTAAGTGAAATTAAGTGAATGCGATCTCGCTAATGTTGGTAGAATATCAAACTCTGGTTGCGACAAAAGACAAGACGCTTCTGGATAGGGAAAAAAGTGGTCTGATTATGACATCATAATGCAAAAAATAAATAAACAAAAGCTTACGGCACCTGAGGTTCCTAGTTGGTCTCCCATACAAGTACTAACCAGGCCCGAGTCTGGATGGCTTCCGAGATTTGACGAGATCAGGCATTTTCAGACTGATATGGCCGTAAGTGAAATTCAGAGAATGCGATCTCGCTAATGTTGGTAGAATATCAAACTCTGGTTGCGACAAAAGACAAGACGCTTCTGGATAGGGAAAAAAGTGGTCTGATTATGACATCATAATGCAAAAAAGAAATAAACAAAAGCTTACGGCACCTGAGGTTCCTAGTTGGTCTCCCATAGGGAAAAACGTGGTCTGATTATGACATCATAATGCAAAAAAGAAATAAACAAAAGCTTACGGCACCTGAGGTTCCTAGTTGGTCTCCCATACAAGTACTAACCAGGCCTGAGTCTGGATGGCTTCCGAGATCTGACGAGATCAGGCATTTTCAGACTGGTATGGCCGTAAGTGAAACTAAGAGAATGCGATCTCGCTAATGTTGGTAGAATATCAAACTCTGGTTGCGACAAAAGACAAGACGCTTCTGGATAGGGAAAAAAGTGGTCTGATTATGACATCATAATGCAAAAAAGAAATAAACAAAAGCTTACGGCACCTGAGGTTCCTAGTTGGTCTCCCATAGGGAAAAAAGTGGTCTGATTATGACATCATAATGCAAAAAAGAAATAAACAAAAGCTTACGGCACCTGAGGTTCCTAGTTGGTCTCCCATACAAGTACTAACCAGGCCCGAGTCTGAATGGCTTCCGAGATCTAACGAGATCAGGCATTTTCAGACTGGTATGGCCGTAAGTGAAATTAAGAGAATGCGATCTCACTTATGTTGGTAGAATATCAAACTCTGGTTGCGACAAAAGACAAGACGCTTCTGGATAGGGAAAAAAGTGGTCTGATTATGACATCATAATGCAAAAAAGAAATAAACAAAAGCTTACGGCACCTGAGGTTCCTAGTTGGTCTCCCATAGGGAAAAAAGTGGTCTGATTATGACATCATAATGCAAAAAAGAAATAAACAAAAGCTTACGGCACCTGAGGTTCCTAGTTGGTCTCCCATACAAGTACTAACCAGGCCCGAGTCTGGATGGATTCCGAGATCTGCCGAGATCAGGCATTTTCAGACTGGTATGGCCGTAAGTGAAATTAAGAGAATGCGATCTCGCTAATGTTGGTAGAATATCAAACTCTGGTTGCGACAAAAGACAAGACGCTTCTGGATAGGGAAAAAAGTGGTCTGATTATGACATCATAATGCAAAAAAGAAATAAACAAAAGCTTACGGCACATTAGGTTCCTAGTCGGTCTCCCATACAAGTACTAACCAGACCCGAGTCTGGATGGCTTCCGAGATCTGCCGAGATCAGGCATTTTCAGACTGGTATGGCCGTAAGTGAAATTAAGAGAATGCGATCTCGCTAATGTTGGTAGAATATCAAACTCTGGTTGCGACAAAAGACAAGACGCTTCTGGATAGGGAAAAAAGTGGTCTGATTATGACATCATAATGCAAAAAAGAAATAAACAAAAGTTTACGGCACCTGAGGTTCCTAGTTGGTCTCCCATACAAGTACTAACCAGGCCCGAGTCTGGATGGCTTCCGAGATCTGACGAGATCAGGCATTTTCAGACTGGTATGGCCGTAAGTGAAATTAAGAGAATGCGATCTCGCTAATGTTGGTAGAATATCAAACTCTGGTTGCGACAAAAGACAAGACGCTTCTGGATAGGGAAAAAAGTGGTCTGATTATGACATCATAATGCAAAAAATAAATAAACAAAAGTTTACGGCACCTGAGGTTCCTAGTTGGTCTCCCATACAAGTACTAACCAAGCCCGAGTCTGGATGGCTTCCGAGATCTGACGAGATCAGGCATTTTCAGACTGGTATGGCCGTAAGGGAAATTAAGAGAAATTAAGAGAAATTAAGAGAAATTAAGAGAAATTAAGAGAATGTGATCTCACTAATGTTGGTAGAATATCAAACTCTGGTTGCGACAAAAGACAAGACGCTTCTGGATAGGGAAAAAAGTGGTCTGATTATGACATCATAATGCAAAAAAGAAATAAACAAAAGCTTACTGCACCTGAGTTTCCTAGTTGGTCTCCCATACAAGTACTAACCAGGCCCGAGTCTGGATGGCTTCCGAGATCTGATGAGATCAGGCATTTTCAGACTGGTATAGCCGTAAGTGAAATTAAGAGAATGCGATCTCGCTAATGTTGGTAGAATATCAAACTCTGGTTGCGACAAAAGACAAGACGCTTCTGGATAGGGAAAAAAGTGGTCTGATTATGACATCATAATGCAAAAAAGAAATAAACAAAAGCTTACGGCACCTGAGGTTCCTAGTTGGTCTCCCATAGGGAAAAACGTGGTCTGATTATGACATCATAATGCAAAAAAGAAATAAACAAAAGCTTACGGCACCTGAGGTTCCTAGTTGGTCTCCCATACAAGTACTAACCAGGCCTGAGTCTGGATGGCTTCCGAGATCTGACGAGATCAGGCATTTTCAGACTGGTATGGCCGTAAGTGAAACTAAGAGAATGCGATCTCGCTAATGTTGGTAGAATATCAAACTCTGGTTGCGACAAAAGACAAGACGCTTCTGGATAGGGAAAAAAGTGGTCTGATTATGACATCATAATGCAAAAAAGAAACAAACAAAAGCTTACGGCACCTGAGGTTCCTAGTTGGTCTCCCATACAAGTACTAACCAGGCCCGAGTCTGGATGGCTTCCGAGATCTGACGAGATCAGGCATTTTCAGACTGGTATGGCCGTAAGTGAAATTAAGAGAATGCGATCTCGCTAATGTTGGTAGAATATCAAACTCTGGTTGCGACAAAAGACAAGACGCTTCTGGATAGGGAAAAAAGTGGTCTGATTATGACATCATAATGCAAAAAAGAAATAAACAAAAGCTTACGGCACCTGAGGTTCCTAGTTGGTCTCCCATACAAGTACTAACCAAGCCCGAGTCTGGATGGCTTCCGAGATCTGACGAGATCAGGCATTTTCAGACTGGTATGGCCGTAAGGGAAATTAAGAGAATGTGATCTCACTAATGTTGGTAGAATATCAAACTCTGGTTGCGACAAAAGACAAGACGCTTCTGGATAGGGAAAAAAGTGGTCTGATTATGACATCATAATGCAAAAAAGAAATAAACAAAAGCTTACTGCACCTGAGGTTCCTAGTTGGTCTCCCATACAAGTACTAACCAGGCCCGAGTCTGGATGGCTTCCGAGATCTGATGAGATCAAGCATTTTCAGACTGATATAGCCGTAAGTGAAATTAAGAGAATGCGATCTCGCTAATGTTGGTAGAATATCAAACTCTGGTTGCGACAAAAGACAAGACGCTTCTGGATAGGGAAAAAAGTGGTCTGATTAGGACATCATAATGCAAAAAAGAAATAAACAAAAGCTTACGGCACCTGAGGTTCCTAGTTGGTCTCCCATAGGGAAAAAAGTGGTCTGATTATGACATCATAATGCAAAAAAGAAATAAACAAAAGCTTACGGCACCTGAGGTTCCTAGTTGGTCTCCCATACAAGTACTAACCAGGCCCAAGTCTGGATGGCTTCCGACATCTGACGAGATCAGGCATTTTCAGACTGGTATGGCCGTAAGTGAAATTAAGAGAATGTGATCTCGCTAATGTTGGTAGAATATGAAACTCTGGTTGCGACAAAAGACAAGACGCTTCTGGATAGGGAAAAAAGTGGTCTGATTATGACATCATAATGCAAAAAAGAAATAAACAAAAGCTTACGGCACCTGAGGTTCCTAGTTGGTCTCCCATAGGGAAAAAAGTGGTCTGATTATGACATCATAATGCAAAAAAGAAATAAACAAAAGCTTACGGCACCTGAGGTTCCTAGTTGGTCTCCCATACAAGTACTAACCAGGCCCGAGTCTGGATGGCTTCCGAGATCTGACGAGATCAGGCATTTTCAGACTGGTATGGCCGTAAGTGAAATTAAGTGAATGCGATCTCGCTAATGTTGGTAGAATATCAAACTCTGGTTGCGACAAAAGACAAGACGCTTCTGGATAGGGAAAAAAGTGGTCTGATTATGACATCATAATGCAAAAAATAAATAAACAAAAGCTTACGGCACCTGAGGTTCCTAGTTGGTCTCCCATACAAGTACTAACCAGGCCCGAGTCTGGATGGCTTCCGAGATTTGACGAGATCAGGCATTTTCAGACTGATATGGCCGTAAGTGAAATTCAGAGAATGCGATCTCGCTAATGTTGGTAGAATATCAAACTCTGGTTGCGACAAAAGACAAGACGCTTCTGGATAGGGAAAAAAGTGGTCTGATTATGACATCATAATGCAAAAAAGAAATAAACAAAAGCTTACGGCACCTGAGGTTCCTAGTTGGTCTCCCATAGGGAAAAACGTGGTCTGATTATGACATCATAATGCAAAAAAGAAATAAACAAAAGCTTACGGCACCTGAGGTTCCTAGTTGGTCTCCCATACAAGTACTAACCAGGCCTGAGTCTGGATGGCTTCCGAGATCTGACGAGATCAGGCATTTTCAGACTGGTATGGCCGTAAGTGAAACTAAGAGAATGCGATCTCGCTAATGTTGGTAGAATATCAAACTCTGGTTGCGACAAAAGACAAGACGCTTCTGGATAGGGAAAAAAGTGGTCTGATTATGACATCATAATGCAAAAAAGAAATAAACAAAAGCTTACGGCACCGGAGTTTCCTAGTTGGTCTCCCATAGGGAAAAAAGTGGTCTGATTATGACATCATAATGCAAAAAAGAAATAAACAAAAGCTTACGGCACCTGAGGTTCCTAGTTGGTCTCCCATACAAGTACTAACCAGGCCCGAGTCTGAATGGCTTCCGAGATCTAACGAGATCAGGCATTTTCAGACTGGTATGGCCGTAAGTGAAATTAAGAGAATGCGATCTCACTTATGTTGGTAGAATATCAAACTCTGGTTGCGACAAAAGACAAGACGCTTCTGGATAGGGAAAAAAGTGGTCTGATTATGACATCATAATGCAAAAAAGAAATAAACAAAAGCTTACGGCACCTGAGGTTCCTAGTTGGTCTCCCATAGGGAAAAAAGTGGTCTGATTATGACATCATAATGCAAAAAAGAAATAAACAAAAGCTTACGGCACCTGAGGTTCCTAGTTGGTCTCCCATACAAGTACTAACCAGGCCCGAGTCTGGATGGCTTCCGAGATTTGACGAGATCAGGCATTTTCAGACTGAAATGGCCGTAAGTGAAATTCAGAGAATGCGATCTCGCTAATGTTGGTAGAATATCAAACTCTGGTTGCGACAAAAGACAAGACGCTTCTGGATAGGGAAAAAAGTGGTCTGATTATGACATCATAATGCAAAAAAGAAATAAACAAAAGCTTACGGCACCTGAGGTTCCTAGTTGGTCTCCCATAGGGAAAAACGTGGTCTGATTATGACATCATAATGCAAAAAAGAAATAAACAAAAGCTTACGGCACCTGAGGTTCCTAGTTGGTCTCCCATACAAGTACTAACCAGGCCTGAGTCTGGATGGCTTCCGAGATCTGACGAGATCAGGCATTTTCAGACTGGTATGGCCGTAAGTGAAACTAAGAGAATGCGATCTCGCTAATGTTGGTAGAATATCAAACTCTGGTTGCGACAAAAGACAAGACGCTTCTGGATAGGGAAAAAAGTGGTCTGATTATGACATCATAATGCAAAAAAGAAATAAACAAAAGCTTACGGCACCTGAGGTTCCTAGTTGGTCTCCCATACAAGTACTAACCAAGCCCGAGTCTGGATGGCTTCCGAGATCTGACGAGATCAGGCATTTTCAGACTGGTATGGCCGTAAGGGAAATTAAGAGAAATTAAGAGAAATTAAGAGAAATTAAGAGAAATTAAGAGAAATTAAGAGAAATTAAGAGAAATTAAGAGAATGTGATCTCACTAATGTTGGTAGAATATCAAACTCTGGTTGCGACAAAAGACAAGACGCTTCTGGATAGGGAAAAAAGTGGTCTGATTATGACATCATAATGCAAAAAAGAAATAAACAAAAGCTTACGGCACCTGAGGTTCCTAGTTGGTCTCCCATACAAGTACTAACCAGGCCCGAGTCTGGATGGCTTCCGAGATTTGACGAGATCAGGCATTTTCAGACTGATATGGCCGTAAGTGAAATTCAGAGAATGCGATCTCGCTAATGTTGGTAGAATATCAAACTCTGGTTGCGACAAAAGACAAGACGCTTCTGGATAGGGAAAAAAGTGGTCTGATTATGACATCATAATGCAAAAAAGAAATAAACAAAAGCTTACGGCACCTGAGGTTCCTAGTTGGTCTCCCATAGGGAAAAACGTGGTCTGATTATGACATCATAATGCAAAAAAGAAATAAACAAAAGCTTACCGCACCTGAGGTTCCTAGTTGGTCTCCCATACAAGTACTAACCAGGCCTGAGTCTGGATGGCTTCCGAGATCTGACGAGATCACGCATTTTCAGACTGGTATGGCCGTAAGTGAAACTAAGAGAATGCGATCTCGCTAATGTTGGTAGAATATCAAACTCTGGTTGCGACAAAAGACAAGACGCTTCTGGATAGGGAAAAAAGTGGTCTGATTATGACATCATAATGCAAAAAAGAAACAAACAAAAGCTTACGGCACCTGAGGTTCCTAGTTGGTCTCCCATACAAGTACTAACCAGGCCCGAGTCTGGATGGCTTCCGAGATCTGACGAGATCAGGCATTTTCAGACTGGTATGGCCGTAAGTGAAATTAAGAGAATGCGATCTCGCTAATGTTGGTAGAATATCAAACTCTGGTTGCGAAAAAAGACAAGACGCTTCTGGATAGGGAAAAAAGTGGTCTGATTATGACATCATAATGCAAAAAAGAAATAAACAAAAGCTTACGGCACCTGAGGTTCCTAGTTGGTCTCCCATACAAGTACTAACCAAGCCCGAGTCTGGATGGCTTCCGAGATCTGACGAGATCAGGCATTTTCAGACTGGTATGGCCGTAAGGGAAATTAAGAGAATGTGATCTCACTAATGTTGGTAGAATATCAAACTCTGGTTGCGACAAAAGACAAGACGCTTCTGGATAGGGAAAAAAGTGGTCTGATTATGACATCATAATGCAAAAAAGAAATAAACAAAAGCTTACTGCACCTGAGGTTCCTAGTTGGTCTCCCATACAAGTACTAACCAGGCCCGAGTCTGGATGGCTTCCGAGATCTGATGAGATCAAGCATTTTCAGACTGGTATAGCCGTAAGTGAAATTAAGAGAATGCGATCTCGCTAATGTTGGTAGAATATCAAACTCTGGTTGCGACAAAAGACAAGACGCTTCTGGATAGGGAAAAAAGTGGTCTGATTAGGACATCATAATGCAAAAAAGAAATAAACAAAAGCTTACGGCACCTGAGGTTCCTAGTTGGTCTCCCATAGGGAAAAAAGTGGTCTGATTATGACATCATAATGCAAAAAAGAAATAAACAAAAGCTTACGGCACCTGAGGTTCCTAGTTGGTCTCCCATACAAGTACTAACCAGGCCCAAGTCTGGATGGCTTCCGACATCTGACGAGATCAGGCATTTTCAGACTGGTATGGCCGTAAGTGAAATTAAGAGAATGTGATCTCGCTAATGTTGGTAGAATATGAAACTCTGGTTGCGACAAAAGACAAGACGCTTCTGGATAGGGAAAAAAGTGGTCTGATTATGACATCATAATGCAAAAAAGAAATAAACAAAAGCTTACGGCACCTGAGGTTCCTAGTTGGTCTCCCATAGGGAAAAAAGTGGTCTGATTATGACATCATAATGCAAAAAAGAAATAAACAAAAGCTTACGGCACCTGAGGTTCCTAGTTGGTCTCCCATACAAGTACTAACCAGGCCCGAGTCTGGATGGCTTCCGAGATCTGACGAGATCAGGCATTTTCAGACTGGTATGGCCGTAAGTGAAATTAAGTGAATGCGATCTCGCTAATGTTGGTAGAATATCAAACTCTGGTTGCGACAAAAGACAAGACGCTTCTGGATAGGGAAAAAAGTGGTCTGATTATGACATCATAATGCAAAAAATAAATAAACAAAAGCTTACGGCACCTGAGGTTCCTAGTTGGTCTCCCATACAAGTACTAACCAGGCCCGAGTCTGGATGGCTTCCGAGATTTGACGAGATCAGGCATTTTCAGACTGATATGGCCGTAAGTGAAATTCAGAGAATGCGATCTCGCTAATGTTGGTATAATATCAAACTCTGGTTGCGACAAAAGACAAGACGCTTCTGGATAGGGAAAAAAGTGGTCTGATTATGACATCATAATGCAAAAAAGAAATAAACAAAAGCTTACGGCACCTGAGGTTCCTAGTTGGTCTCCCATAGGGAAAAACGTGGTCTGATTATGACATCATAATGCAAAAAAGAAATAAACAAAAGCTTACGGCACCTGAGGTTCCTAGTTGGTCTCCCATACAAGTACTAACCAGGCCTGAGTCTGGATGGCTTCCGAGATCTGGCATTTTCAGACTGGTATGGCCGTAAGTGAAACTAAGAGAATGCGATCTCGCTAATGTTGGTAGAATATCAAACTCTGGTTGCGACAAAAGACAAGACGCTTCTGGATAGGGAAAAAAGTGGTCTGATTATGACATCATAATGCAAAAAAGAAATAAACAAAAGCTTACGGCACCTGAGGTTCCTAGTTGGTCTCCCATAGGGAAAAAAGTGGTCTGATTATGACATCATAATGCAAAAAAGAAATAAACAAAAGCTTACGGCACCTGAGGTTCCTAGTTGGTCTCCCATACAAGTACTAACCAGGCCCGAGTCTGAATGGCTTCCGAGATCTAACGAGATCAGGCATTTTCAGACTGGTATGGCCGTAAGTGAAATTAAGAGAATGCGATCTCACTTATGTTGGTAGAATATCAAACTCTGGTTGCGACAAAAGACAAGACGCTTCTGGATAGGGAAAAAAGTGGTCTGATTATGACATCATAATGCAAAAAAGAAATAAACAAAAGCTTACGGCACCTGAGGTTCCTAGTTGGTCTCCCATAGGGAAAAAAGTGGTCTGATTATGACATCATAATGCAAAAAAGAAATAAACAAAAGCTTACGGCACCTGAGGTTCCTAGTTGGTCTCCCATACAAGTACTAACCAGGCCCGAGTCTGGATGGCTTCCGAGATTTGACGAGATCAGGCATTTTCAGACTGATATGGCCGTAAGTGAAATTCAGAGAATGCGATCTCGCTAATGTTGGTAGAATATCAAACTCTGGTTGCGACAAAAGACAAGACGCTTCTGGATAGGGAAAAAAGTGGTCTGATTATGACATCATAATGCAAAAAAGAAATAAACAAAAGCTTACGGCACCTGAGGTTCCTAGTTGGTCTCCCATAGGGAAAAACGTGGTCTGATTATGACATCATAATGCAAAAAAGAAATAAACAAAAGCTTACGGCACCTGAGGTTCCTAGTTGGTCTCCCATACAAGTACTAACCAGGCCTGAGTCTGGATGGCTTCCGAGATCTGACGAGATCAGGCATTTTCAGACTGGTATGGCCGTAAGTGAAGCTAAGAGAATGCGATCTCGCTAATGTTGGTAGAATATCAAACTCTGGTTGCGACAAAAGACAAGACGCTTCTGGATAGGGAAAAAAGTGGTCTGATTATGACATCATAATGCAAAAAAGAAATAAACAAAAGCTTACGGCACCTGAGGTTCCTAGTTGGTCTCCCATAGGGAAAAAAGTGGTCTGATTATGACATCATAATGCAAAAAAGAAATAAACAAAAGCATACGGCACCTGAGGTTCCTAGTTGGTCTCCCATACAAGTACTAACCAGGCCCGAGTCTGAATGGCTTCCGAGATCTAACGAGATCAGGCATTTTCAGACCTGTATGGCCGTAAGTGAAATTAAGAGAATGCGATCTCACTTATGTTGGTAGAATATCAAACTCTGGTTGCGACAAAAGACAAGACGCTTCTGGATAGGGAAAAAAGTGGTCTGATTATGACATCATAATGCAAAAAAGAAATAAACAAAAGCTTACGGCACCTGAGGTTCCTAGTTGGTCTCCCATAGGGAAAAAAGTGGTCTGATTATGACATCATAATGCAAAAAAGAAATAAACAAAAGCTTACGGCACCTGAGGTTCCTAGTTGGTCTCCCATACAAGTACTAACCAGGCCCGAGTCTGGATGGCGTCCGAGATCTGACGAGATCAGGCATTTTCAGACTGGTATGGCCGTAAGTGAAACTAAGAGAATGCGATCTCGCTAATGTTGGTAGAATATCAAACTCTGGTTGCGACAAAAGACAAGACGCTTCTGGATAGGGAAAAAAGTGGTCTGATTATGACATCATAATGCAAAAAAGAAATAAACAAAAGCTTACGGCACCTGAGGTTCCTAGTTGGTCTCCCATACAAGTACTAACCAGGCCCGAGTCTGGATGGCTTCGGAGATCTGACGAGATCAGGCATTTTCAGACTGGTATGGCCGTAAGTGAAATTAAGAGAATGCGATATCGCTAATGTTGGTAGAATAGCAAACTCTGGTTGCGACAAAAGACAAGACGCTTCTGGATAGGGAAAAAAGTGGTCTGATTATGACATCATAATGCAAAAAAGAAATAAACAAAAGCTTACGGCACCTGAGGTTCCTAGTTGGTCTCCCATACAAGTACTAACCAGGCCCGAGTCTGGATGGCTTTCGAGATCAGGCATTTTCAGACTGGTATGGCCGTAAGTGAAATTAAGAGAATGCGATATCGCTAATGTTGGTAGAATATCAAACTCTGGTTGCGACAAAAGACAAGACGCTTCTGGATAGGGAAAAAAGTGGTCTGATTATGACATCATAATGCAAAAAAGAAATAAACAAAAGCTTACGGCACCTGAGGTTCCTAGTTGGTCTCCCATAGGGAAAAAAGTGGTCTGATTATGACATCATAATGCAAAAAAGAAATAAACAAAAGCTTACGGCACCTGAGGTTCCTAGTTGGTCTCCCATACAAGTACTAACCAGGCCCGAGTCTGGATGGCTTCCGAGATCTGACGAGATCAGGCATTTTCAGACTGGTATGGCCGTAAGTGAAATTAAGAGAATGCGATATCGCTAATGTTGGTAGAATAGCAAACTCTGGTTGCGACAAAAGACAAGACGCTCCTGGATAGGGAAAAAAGTGGTCTGATTATGACATCATAATGCAAAAAAGAAATAAACAAAAGCTTACGGCACCTGAGGTTCCTAGTTGGTCTCCCATACAAGTACTAACCAGGCCCGAGTCTGGATGGCTTCCGAGATCAGGCATTTTCAGACTGGTATGGCCGTAAGTGAAATTAAGAGAATGCGATATCGCTAATGTTGGTAGAATATCAAACTCTGGTTGCGACAAAAGACAAGACGCTTCTGGATAGGGAAAAAAGTGGTCTGATTATGACATCATAATGCAAAAAAGAAATAAACAAAAGCTTACGGCACCTGAGTTTCCTAGTTGGTCTCCCATACAAGTACTAACCAGGCACGAGTCTGGATGGCTTCCGAGATCTGGCATTTTCAGACTGGTATGGCCGTAAGTGAAATTAAGAGAATGCGATATCGCTAATGTTGGTAGAATATCAAACTCTGGTTGCGACAAAAGACAAGACGCTTCTGGATAGGGAAAAAAGTGGTCTGATTATGACATCATAATGCAAAAAAGAAATAAACAAAAGCTTACGGCACCTGAGGTTCCTAGTTGGTCTCCCATACAAGTACTAACCAGGCGCGAGTCTGGATGGCTTCCGAGATCTGACAAGATCAGGCATTTTCAGACTGGTATGGCCTTAAGTGAAATTAAGAGAATGCGTTCTCGCTAATGTTGGTAGAATATCAAACTCTGGTTGCGACAAAAGACAAGACGCTTCTGGATAGGGAAAAAAGTGGTCTGATTATGACATCATAATGCAAAAAAGAAATAAACAAAAGCTTACGGCACCTGAGGTTCCTAGTTGGCCTCCCATAGGGAAAAAAGTGGTCTGATTATGACATCATAATGCAAAAAAGAAATAAACAAAAGCTTACGGCACCTGAGGTTCCTAGTTGGTCTCCCATACAAGTACTAACCATGCCCGAGTCTGGATGGCTTCCGAGATCTGACGAGATCAGGCATTTTCAGACTGGTATGGCCGTAAGTGAAATTAAGAGAATGCGATCTCGCTAATGTTGGTAGAATATCAAACTCTGGTTGCGACAAAAGACAAGACGCTTCTGGATAGGGAAAAAAGTGGTCTGATTATGACATCATAATGCAAAAAAGAAATAAACAAAAGCTTACGGCACCTGAGGTTCCTAGTTGGTCTCCCATACAAGTACTAACCAAGCCCGAGTCTGGATGGCTTCCAAGATCTGATGAGATCATGCATTTTCAGACTGGTATGGCCGTAAGGGAAATTAAGAGAAATTAAGAGAAATTAAGAGAAATTAAGAGAATGTGATCTCACTAATGTTGGTAGAATATCAAACTCTGGTTGCGACAAAAGACAAGACGCTTCTGGATAGGGAAAAAAGTGGTCTGATTATGACGTCATAATGCAAAAAAGAAATAAACAAAAGCTTACGGCACCTGAGGTTCCTAGTTGGTCTCCCATAGGGAAAAAAGTGGTCTGATTATGACATCATAATGCAAAAAAGAAATAAACAAAAGCTTACGGCACCTGAGGTTCCTAGTTGGTCTCCCATACAAGTACTAACCAGGCCCGAGTCTGGATGGCTTCCGAGATCTGGCATTTTCAGACTGGTATGGCCGTAAGTGAAATTAAGAGAATGCGATCTCGTTAATGTTGGTAGAATATCAAACTCTGGTTGCGACAAAAGACAAGATGCTTCTGGATAGGGAAAAAAGTGGTCTGATTATGACATCATAATGCAAAAAAGAAATAAACAAAAGCTTACGGCACCTGAGGTTCCTAGTTGGTCTCCCATACAAGTACTAACCAGGCCCGAGTCTGGATGGCTTCCGAGATCTGACGAGATCAGGCATTTTCAGACTGGTATGGCCGTAAGTGAAACTAAGAGAATGCGATCTCGCTAATGTTGGTAGAATATCAAACTCTGGTTGCGACAAAAGACAAGACGCTTCTGGATAGGGAAAAAAGTGGTCTGATTATGACATCATAATGCAAAAAAGAAATAAACAAAAGCTTATGGCACCTGAGGTTCCTAGTTGGTCTCCCATACAAGTACTAACCAGGCCCGAGGCTGGATGGCTTCCGAAATCTGATGAGATCAGGCATTTTCAGACTGGTATGGCCGTAAGTGAAATTAAGAGAATGCGATCTCGCTAATGTTGGTAGAATATCAAACTCTGGTTGCGACAAAAGACAAGACGCTTCTGGATAGGGAAAAAAGTGGTCTGATTATGACATCATAATGCAAAAAAGAAATAAACAAAAGCTTACGGCACCTGAGGTTCCTAGTTGGTCTCCCATACAAGTACTAACCAGGCCCGAGTCTGGATGGCTTTCGAGATCTGACGAGATCAGGCATTTTCAGACTGGTATGGCCGTAAGTGAAATTAAGAGAATGCGATCTCGCTAATGTTGGTAGAATATCAAACTCTGGTTGCGACAAAAGACAAGACGCTTCTGGATAGGGAAAAAAGTGGTCTGATTATGACATCATAATGCAAAAAAGAAATAAACAAAAGCTTACGGCACCTGAGGTTCCTAGTTGGTCTCCCATACAAGTACTAACCAAGCCCGAGTCTGGATGGCTTCCGAGATCTGACGAGATCATGCATTTTCAGACTGGTATGGCCGTAAGGGAAATTAAGAGAAATTAAGAGAATGTGATCTCACTAATGTTGGTAGAATATCAAACTCTGGTTGCGACAAAAGACAAGACGCTTCTGGATAGGGAAAAAAGTGGTCTGATTATGACGTCATAATGCAAAAAAGAAATAAACAAAAGCTTACTGCACCTGAGTTTCCTAGTTGGTCTCCCATACAAGTACTAACCAGGCCCGAGTCTGGATGGCTTCCGAGATCTGATGAGATCAGGCATTTTCAGACTGGTATAGTCGTAAGTGAAATTAAGAGAATGCGATCTCGCTAATGTTGGTAGAATATCAAACTCTGGTTGCGACAAAAGACAAGACGCTTCTGGATAGGGAAAAAAGTGGTCTGATTATGACATCATAATGCAAAAAAGAAATAAACAAAAGCTTACGGCACCTGAGGTTCCTAGTTGGTCTCCCATACAAGTACTAACCAGGCCCAAGTCTGGATGGCTTCCGAGATCTGGCATTTTCAGACTGGTATGGCCGTAAGTGAAATTAAGAGAATGCGATCTCGCTAATGTTGGTAGAATATCAAACTCTGGTTGCGGCAAAAGACAAGACGCTTCTGGATAGGGAAAAAAGTGGTCTGATTATGACATCATAATGCAAAAAAGAAACAAACAAAAGCTTACGGCACCTGAGGTTCCTAGTTGGTCTCCCATACAAGTACTAACCAGGCCCGAGTCTGGATGGCTTCCGAGATCTGATGAGATCAGGCATTTTCAGACTGGTATGGCCGTAAGTGAAATTAAGAGAATGCGATCTCGCTAATGTTGGTAGAATATCAAACTCTGGTTGCGACAAAAGACAAGACGCTTCTGGATAGGGAAAAAAGTGGTCTGATTATGACATCATAATGCAAAAAAGAAATAAACAAAAGCTTACGGCACCTGAGGTTCCTAGTTGGTCTCCCATACAAGTACTAACCAAGCCCGAGTCTGGATGGCTTCCGAGATCTGACGAGATCAGGCATTTTCAGACTGGTATGGCCGTAAGGGAAATTAAGAGAATGTGATCTCACTAATGTTGGTAGAATATCAAACTCTGGTTGCGACAAAAGACAAGACGCTTCTGGATAGGGAAAAAAGTGGTCTGATTATGACATCATAATGCAAAAAAGAAATAAACAAAAGCTTACTGCACCTGAGGTTCCTAGTTGGTCTCCCATACAAGTACTAACCAGGCCCGAGTCTGGATGGCTTCCGAGATCTGATGAGATCAAGCATTTTCAGACTGGTATAGCCGTAAGTGAAATTAAGAGAATGCGATCTCGCTAATGTTGGTAGAATATCAAACTCTGGTTGCGACAAAAGACAAGACGCTTCTGGATAGGGAAAAAAGTGGTCTGATTATGACATCATAATGTAAAAAAGAAATAAACAAAAGCTTACGGCACCTGAGGTTCCTAGTTGGTCTCCCATAGGGAAAAAAGTGGTCTGATTATGACATCATAATGCAAAAAAGAAATAAACAAAAGCTTACGGCACCTGAGGTTCCTAGTTGGTCTCCCATACAAGTACTAACCAGGCCCAAGTCTGGATGGCTTCCAAGATCTGACGAGATCAGGCATTTTCAGACTGGTATGGCCGTAAGTGAAATTAAGAGAATGTGATCTCGCTAATGTTGGTAGAATATGAAACTCTGGTTGCGACAAAAGACAAGACGCTTCTGGATAGGGAAAAAAGTGGTCTGATTATGACATCATAATGCAAAAAAGAAATAAACAAAAGCTTACGGCACCTGAGGTTCCTAGTTGGTCTCCCATAGGGAAAAAAGTGGTCTGATTATGACATCATAATGCAAAAAAGAAATAAACAAAAGCTTACGGAACCTGAGGTTCCTAGTTGGTCTCCCATACAAGTACTAACCAGGCCCGAGTCTGGATGGCTTCCGAGATCTGACGAGATCAGGCATTTTCAGACTGGTATGGCAGTAAGTGAAATTAAGTGAATGCGATCTCGCTAATGTTGGTAGAATATCAAACTCTGGTTGCGACAAAAGACAAGACGCTTCTGGATAGGGAAAAAAGTGGTCTGATTATGACATCATAATGCAAAAAAGAAATAAACAAAAGCTTACGGCACCTGAGGTTCCTAGTTGGTCTCCCATACAAGTACTAACCAGGCCCGAGTCTGGATGGCTTCCGAGATTTGACGAGATCAGGCATTTTCAGACTGATATGGCCGTAAGTGAAATTAAGAGAATGCGATCTCGCTAATGTTGGTAGAATATCAAACTCTGGTTGCGACAAAAGACAAGACGCTTCTGGATAGGGAAAAAAGTGGTCTGATTATGACATCATAATGCAAAAAAGAAATAAACAAAAGCTTACGGCACCTGAGGTTCCTAGTTGGTCTCCCATAGGGAAAAACGTGGTCTGATTATGACATCATAATGCAAAAAAGAAATAAACAAAAGCTTACGGCACCTGAGGTTCCTAGTTGGTCTCCCATACAAGTACTAACCAGGCCTGAGTCTGGATGGCTTCCGAGATCTGACGAGATCAGGCATTTTCAGACTGGTATGGCCGTAAGTGAAACTAAGAGAATGCGATCTCGCTAATGTTGGTAGAATATCAAACTCTGGATGCGACAAAAGACAAGACGCTTCTGGATAGGGAAAAAAGTGGTCTGATTATGACATCATAATGCAAAAAAGAAATAAACAAAAGCTTACGGCACCTGAGGTTCCTAGTTGGTCTCCCATAGGGAAAAAAGTGGTCTGATTATGACATCATAATGCAAAAAAGAAATAAACAAAAGCTTAAGGCACCTGAGGTTCCTAGTTGGTCTCCCATACAAGTACTAACCAGGCCCGAGTCTGAATGGCTTCCGAGATCTAACGAGATCAGGCATTTTCAGACTGGTATGGCCGTAAGTGAAATTAAGAGAATGCGATCTCACTTATGTTGGTAGAATATCAAACTCTGGTTGCGACAAAAGACAAGACGCTTCTGGATAGGGAAAAAAGTGGTCTGATTATGACATCATAATGCAAAAAAGAAATAAACAAAAGCTTACGGCACCTGAGGTTCCTAGTTGGTCTCCCATAGGGAAAAAAGTGGTCTGATTATGACATCATAATGCAAAAAAGAAATAAACAAAAGCTTACGGCACCTGAGGTTCCTAGTTGGTCTCCCATACAAGTACTAACCAGGCCCGAGTCTGGATGGCGTCCGAGATCTGACGAGATCAGGCATTTTCAGACTGGTATGGCCGTAAGTGAAACTAAGAGAATGCGATCTCGCTAATGTTGGTAGAATATCAAACTCTGGTTGCGACAAAAGACAAGACGCTTCTGGATAGGGAAAAAAGTGGTCTGATTATGACATCATAATGCAAAAAAGAAATAAACAAAAGCTTACGGCACCTGAGGTTCCTAGTTGGTCTCCCATACAAGTACTAACCAGGCCCGAGTCTGGATGGCTTCCGAGATCTGACAAGATCAGGCATTTTCAGACTGGTATGGCCGTAAGTGAAATTAAGAGAATGCGATATCGCTAATGTTGGTAGAATAACAAACTCTGGTTGCGACAAAAGACAAGACGCTTCTGGATAGGGAAAAAAGTGGTCTGATTATGACATCATAATGCAAAAAAGAAATAAACAAAAGCTTACGGCACCTGAGGTTCCTAGTTGGTCTCCCATACAAGTACTAACCAGGCCCGAGTCTGGATGGCTTCCGAGATCAGGCATTTTCAGACTGGTATGGCCGTAAGTGAAATTAAGAGAATGCGATATCGCTAATGTTGGTAGAATATCAAACTCTGGTTGCGACAAAAGACAAGACGCTTCTGGATAGGGAAAAAAGTGGTCTGATTATGACATCATAATGCAAAAAAGAAATAAACAAAAGCTTACGGCACCTGAGGTTCCTAGTTGGTCTCCCATACAAGTACTAACCAGGCCCGAGTCTGGATGGCTTCCGAGATCTGGCATTTTCAGACTGGTATGGCCGTAAGTGAAATTAAGAGAATGCGATATCGCTAATGTTGGTAGAATATCAAACTCTGGTTGCGACAAAAGACAAGACGCTTCTGGATAGGGAAAAAAGTGGTCTGATTATGACATCATAATGCAAAAAAGAAATAAACAAAAGCTTACGGCACCTGAGGTTCCTAGTTGGTCTCCCATACAAGTACTAACCAGGCCCAAGTCTGGATGGCTTCCGATATCTGACGAGATCAGGCATTTTCAGACTGGTATGGCCGTAAGTGAAATTAAGAGAATGTGATCTCGCTAATGTTGGTAGAATATGAATCTCTGGTTGCGACAAAAGACAAGACGCTTCTGGATAGGGAAAAAAGTGGTCTGATTATGACATCATAATGCAAAAAAGAAATAAACAAAAGCTTACGGCACCTGAGGTTCCTAGTTGGTCTCCCATAGGGAAAAAAGTGGTCTGATTATGACATCATAATGCAAAAAAGAAATAAACAAAAGCTTACGGCACCTGAGGTTCCTAGCTGGTCTCCCATACAAGTACTAACCAGGCCCGAGTCTGGATGGCTTCCGAGATCTGACGAGATGAGGCATTTTCAGACTGGTATGGCCGTAAGTGAAATTAAGAGAATGCGATCTCGCTAATGTTGGTAGAATATCAAACTCTGGTTGCGACAAAAGACAAGACGCTTCTGGATAGGGAAAAAAGTGGTCTGATTATGACATCATAATGCAAAAAAGAAATAAACAAAAGCTTACGGCACCTGAGGTTCCTAGTTGGTCTCCCATAGGGAAAAACGTGGTCTGATTATGACATCATAATGCAAAAAAGAAATAAACAAAAGCTTACGACACCTGAGGTTCCTAGTTGGTCTCCCATACAAGTACTAACCAGGCTTGAGTCTGGATGGCTTCCGAGATCTGACGAGATCAGGCATTTTCAGACTGGTATGGCCCTAAGTGAAATTAAGAGAATGCGATCTCGCTAATGTTGGTAGAATATCAAACTCTGGTTGCGACAAAAGACAAGACGCTTCTGGATAGGGAAAAAAGTGGTCTGATTATGACATCATAATGCAAAAAAGAAATAAACAAAAGCTTACGGCACCTGAGGTTCCTAGTTGGTCTCCCATAGGGAAAAAAGTGGTCTGATTATGACATCATAATGCAAAAAAGAAATAAACAAAAGCTTACGACACCTGAGGTTCCTAGTTGGTCTCCCATACAAGTACTAACCAGGCCCGAGTCTGAATGGCTTCCGAGATCTAACGAGATCAGGCATTTTCAGACTGGTATGGCCGTAAGTGAAATTAAGAGAATGCGATCTCACTTATGTTGGTAGAATATCAAACTCTGGTTGCGACAAAAGACAAGACGCTTCTGGATAGGGAAAAAAGTGGTCTGATTATGACATCATAATGCAAAAAAGAAATAAACAAAAGCTTACGGCACCTGAGGTTCCTAGTTGGTCTCCCATAGGGAAAAAAGTGGTCTGATTATGACATCATGATGCAAAAAAGAAATAAACAAAAGCTTACGGCACCTGAGGTTCCTAGTTGGTCTCCCATACAAGTACTAACCAGGCCCGAGTCTGGATGGCGTCCGAGATCTGGCATTTTCAGACTGGTATGGCCGTAAGTGAAACTAAGAGAATGCGATCTCGCTAATGTTGGTAGAATATCAAACTCTGGTTGCGACAAAAGACAAGACGCTTCTGGATAGGGAAAAAAGTGGTCTGATTATGACATCATAATGCAAAAAAGAAATAAACAAAAGCTTACGGCACCTGAGGTTCCTAGTTGGTCTCCCATACAAGTACTAACCAGGCCCGAGTCTGGATGGCTTCCGAGATCAGGCATTTTCAGACTGGTATGGCCGTAAGTGAAATTAAGAGAATGCGATATCGCTAATGTTGTTAGAATATCAAACTCTGGTTGCGACAAAAGACAAGACGCTTCTGGATAGGGAAAAAAGTGGTCTGATTATGACATCATAATGCAAAAAAGAAATAAACAAAAGCTTACGGCACCTGAGGTTCCTAGTTGGTCTCCCATACAAGTACTAACCAGGCCCGAGTCTGGATGGCTTCCGAGATCTGGCATTTTCAGACTGGTATGGCCGTAAGTGAAATTAAGAGAATGCGATATCGCTAATGTTGGTAGAATATCAAACTCTGGTTGCGACAAAAGACAAGACGCTTCTGGATAGGGAAAAAAGTGGTCTGATTATGACATCATAATGCAAAAAAGAAATAAACAAAAGCTTACGGCACCTGAGGTTCCTAGTTGGTCTCCCATACAAGTACTAACCAGGCGCGAGTCTGGATGGCTTCCGAGATCTGACAAGATCAGGCATTTTCAGACTGGTATGGCCTTAAGTGAAATTAAGAGAATGCGTTCTCGCTAATGTTGGTAGAATATCAAACTCTGGTTGCGACAAAAGACAAGACGCTTCTGGATAGGGAAAAAAGTGGTCTGATTATGACATCATAATGCAAAAAAGAAATAAACAAAAGCTTACGGCACCTGAGGTTCCTAGTTGGCCTCCCATAGGGAAAAAAGTGGTCTGATTATGACATCATAATGCAAAAAATAAATAAACAAAAGCTTACGGCACCTGAGGTTCCTAGTTGGTCTCCCATACAAGTACTAACCATGCCCGAGTCTGGATGGCTTCCGAGATCTGACGAGATCAGGCATTTTCAGACTGGTATGGCCGTAAGTGAAATTAAGAGAATGCGATCTCGCTAATGTTGGTAGAATATCAAACTCTGGTTGCGACAAAAGACAAGACGCTTCTGGATAGGGAAAAAAGTGGTCTGATTATGACATCATAATGCAAAAAAGAAATAAACAAAAGCTTACGGCACCTGAGGTTCCTAGTTGGTCTCCCATAGGGAAAAAAGTGGTCTGATTATGACATCATAATGCAAAAAAGAAATAAACAAAAGCTTACGGCATCTGAGGTTCCTAGTTAGTCTCCCATACAAGTACTAACCAGGCCGAAGTCTGGATGGCTTCCGAGATCTGACGAGATCAGGCATTTTCAGACTGGTATGGCCGTAAGTGAAATTAAGAGAATGCGATCTCGCTAATGTTGGTAGAATATCAAACTCTGGTTGCGACAAAAGACAAGACGCTTCTGGATAGGGAAAAAAGTGGTCTGATTATGACATCATAATGCAAAAAAGAAATAAACAAAAGCTTACGGCACCTGAGGTTCCTAGTTGGTCTCCCATAGGGAAAAACGTGGTCTGATTATGACATCATAATGCAAAAAAGAAATAAACAAAAGCTTACGGCACCTGAGGTTCCTAGTTGGTCTCCCATACAAGTACTAACCAGGCCAGAGTCTGGATGGCTTCCGAGACCTGACGAGATCAGGCATTTTCAGACTGGTATGGCCGTAAGTGAAACTAAGAGAATGCGATCTCGCTAATGTTGGTAGAATATCAAACTCTGGTTGCGACAAAAGACAAGACGCTTCTGGATAGGGAAAAAAGTGGTCTGATTATGATATCATAATGCAAAAAAGAAATAAACAAAAGCTTACGGCACCTGAGGTTCCTAGTTGGTCTCCCATAGGGAAAAAAGTGGTCTGATTATGACATCATAATGCAAAAAAGAAATAAACAAAAGCTTACGGCACCTGAGGTTCCTAGTTGGTCTCCCATACAAGTACTAACCAGGCCCGAGTCTGGATGGCTTCCGAAATCTGACGAGATCAGGCATTTTCAGACTGGTATGGCCGTAAGTGAAACTAAGCGAATGCGATCTCGCTAATGTTGGTAGAATATCAAACTCTGGTTGCGACAAAAGACAAGACGCTTCTGGATAGGGAAAAAAGTGGTCTGATTATGACATCATAATGCAAAAAAGAAATAAACAAAAGCTTACGGCACCTGAGGTTCCTAGTTGGTCTCCCATAGGGAAAAAAGTGGTCTGATTATGATATCATAATGCAAAAAAGAAATAAACAAAAGCTTACGGCACCTGAGGTTCCTAGTTGGTCTCCCATACAAGTACTAACCAGGCCCGAGTCTGGATGGCTTCCGAGATCTGACGAGATCAGGCATTTTCAGACTGGTATGGCCGTAAGTGAAATTAAGAGAATGCGATCTCGCTAATGTTGGTAGAATATCAAACTTTGGTTGCGACAAAAGACAAGACGCTTCTGGATAGGGAAAAAAGTGGTCTGATTATGACATCATAATGCAAAAAAGAAATAAACAAAAGCTTACGGCACCTGAGGGTCCTAGTTGGTCTCCCATACAAGTACTAACCAGGCCCGAGTCTGGATGGCTTCCGAGATTTGACGAGATCAGGCATTTTCAGACTGGTATAGCAGTAAGTTAAGTTAAGAGAATGCGATCTCGCTAATGTTGGTAGAATATCAAACTCTGGTTGCGACAAAAGACAAGACGCTTCTGGATAGGGAAAAAAGTGGTCTGATTATGACATCATAATGCAAAAAAGAAATAAACAAAAGCTTACGGCACCTGAGGTTCCTAGTTGGTCTCCCATACAAGTACTAACCAGGCCCAAGTCTGGATGGCTTCCGAGATCTGACGAGATCAGGAATTTTCAGACTGGTATGGCCGTAAGTGAAATTAAGAGAATGCGATCTCGTTAATGTTGGTAGAATATCAAACTCTGGTTGCGACAAAAGACAAGATGCTTCTGGATAGGGAAAAAAGTGGTCTGATTATGACATCATAATGCAAAAAAGAAATAAACAAAAGCTTACGGCACCTGAGGTTCCTAGTTGGTCTCCCATGCAAGTACTAACCAGGCCCGAGTCTGGATGGCTTCCGAGATCTGACGAGATCAGGCATTTTCAGACTGCTATGGCCGTAAGTGAAATTAAGAAAATGCGATCTCGCTAATGTTGGTAGAATATCAAACTCTGGTTGCGACAAAAGACAAGACGCTTCTGGATAGGGAAAAAAGTGGTCTGATTATGACATCATAATGCAAAAAAGAAATAAACAAAAGCTTACGGCACCTGAGGTTCCTAGTTGGTCTCCCATACAAGTACTAACCAGGCCCGAGTCTGGATGGCTTCCGAGATTTGACAAGATCAGGCATTTTCAGACTGGTATAGCAGTAAGTGAAATTAAGAGAATGCGATCTCGCTAATGTTGGTAGAATATCAAACTCTGGTTGCGACAAAAGACAAGACGCTTCTGGATAGGGAAAAAAGTGGTCTGATTATGACATCATAATGCAAAAAAGAAATAAACAAAAGCTTACGGCAATTGAGGTTCCTAGTTGGTCTCCCATAGGGAAAAAAGTGGTCTGATTATGACATCATAATGCAAAAAAGAAATAAACAAAAGCTTACGGCACCTGAGGTTCCTAGTTGGTCTCCCATACAAGTACTAACCAGGCCCGAGTCTGGATGGCTTCCGAGATCAGACATTTTCAGACTGGTATGGCCGTAAGTGAAATTAAGAGAATGCGATCTCGCTAATGTTGGTAGAATATAAAACTCTGGTTGCGACAAAAGACAAGACGCTTCTGGATAGGGAAAAAAGTGGTCTGATTATGACATCATAATGCAAAAAAGAAATAAACAAAAGCTTACGGCACCTGAGGTTCCTAGTTGGTCTCCCATAGGGAAAAAAGTGGTCTGATTATGACATCATAATGCAAAAAAGAAATAAACAAAAGCTTACGGCACCTGAGGTTCCTAGTTGGTCTCCCATACAAGTACTAACCAGGCCCAAGTCTGGATGGCTTCCGAGATCTGACGAGATCAGGCATTTTCAGACTGGTATGGCCGTAAGTGAAACTAAGAGAATGCGATCTCGCTAATGTTGGTAGAATATCAAACTCTGGTTGCGACAAAAGACAAGACGCTTCTGGATAGGGAAAAAAGTGGTCTGATTATGACATCATAATGCAAAAAAGAAATAAACAAAAGCTTACGGCATCTGAGGTTCCTAGTTGGTCTCCCATAGGGAAAAAAGTGGTCTGATTATGACATCATAATGCAAAAAAGAAATAAACAAAAGCTTACGGCACCTGAGGTTCCTAGTTGGTCTCCCATACAAGTACTAACCAGGCCCAAGTCTGGATGGCTTACGAGATCTGACGAGATCAGGCATTTTCAGACTGGTATGGCCGTAAGTGAAACTAAGAGAATGCGATCTCGTTAATGTTGGTAGAATATCAAACTCTGGTTGCGACAAAAGACAAGACGCTTCTGGATAGGGAAAAAAGTGGTCTGATTATGACATCATAATGCAAAAAAGAAATAAACAAAAGCTTACGGCACCTGAGGTTCCTAGTTGGTCTCCCATACAAGTACTAACCAGGCCCGAGTCTGGATGGCTTCCGAGATCTGACGAGATCAGGCATTTTCAGACTGGTATGGCCGTAAGTGAAATTAAGTGAATGCGATCTCACTAATGTTGGTAGAATATCAAACTCTGGTTGCGACAAAAGACAAGACGCTTCTGGATAGGGAAAAAAGTGGTCTGATTATGACATCATAATGCAAAAAAGAAATAAACAAAAGCTTACGGCACCTGAGGTTCCTAGTTGGTCTCCCATAGGGAAAAAAGTGGTCTTATTATGACATCATAATGCAAAAAAGAAATAAACAAAAGCTTACGGCACCTGAGGTTCCTAGTTGGTCTCCCATACAAGTACTAACCAGGCCCGAGTCTGGATGGCTTCCGAGATCTGACGAGATCAGGCATTTTCAGACTGGTATGGCCGTAAGTAAAATTAAGTGAATGCGATCTCGCTAATGTTGGTAGAATATCAAACTCTGGTTGCGACAAAAGACAAGACGCTTCTGGATAGGGAAAAAAGTGGTCTGATTATGACATCATAATGCAAAAAAGAAATAAACAAAAGCTTACGGCACCTGAGGTTCCTAGTTGGTCTCCCATAGGGAAAAAAGTGGTCCGATTATGACATCATAATGCAAAAAAGAAATAAACAAAAGCTTACGGCACCTGAGTTCCTAGTTGGTCTCCCATACAAGTACTAACCAGGCCCGAGTCTGGATGGCTTCCGAGATCTGACGAGATCAGGCATTTTCAGACTGGTATGGCCGTAAGTGAAACTAAGAGAATGCGATCTCGCTAATGTTGGTAGAATATCAAACTCTGGTTGCGACAAAAGACAAGACGCTTCTGGATAGGGAAAAAAGTGGTCTGATTATGACATCATAATGCAAAAAAGAAATAAACAAAAGCTTACGGCACCTGAGGTTCCTAGTTGGTCTCCCATAGGGAAAAAAGTCGTCTGATTATGATATCATAATGCAAAAAAGAAATAAACAAAAGCTTACGGCACCTGAGGTTCCTAGTTGGTCTCCCATACAAGTACTAACCAGGCCCGAGTCTGGATGGCTTCCGAGATCTGACGAGATCAGGCATTTTCAGACTGGTATGGCCGTAAGTGAAATTAAGAGAATGCGATCTCGCTAATGTGTGTAGAATATCAAACTCTGGTTGCGACAAAAGACAAGACGCTTCTGGATAGGGAAAAAAGTGGTCTGATTATGACATCATAATGCAAAAAAGAAATAAACAAAAGCTTACGGCACCTGAGGTTCCTAGTTGGTCTCCCATAGGGAAAAAAGTGGTCTGATTATGATATCATAATGCAAAAAAGAAATAAACAAAAGCTTACGGCACCTGAGGTTCCTAGTTGGTCTCCCATACAAGTACTAACCAGGCCCGAGTCTGGATGGCTTCCGAGATCTGACGAGATCAGGCATTTTCAGACTGGTATGGCCGTAAGTGAAATTAAGAGAATGCGATCTCGCTAATGTTGGTAGAATATCAAACTTTGGTTGCGACAAAAGACAAGACGCTTCTGGATAGGGAAAAAAGTGGTCTGATTATGACATCATAATGCAAAAAAGAAATAAACAAAAGCTTACGGCACCTGAGGGTCCTAGTTGGTCTCCCATACAAGTACTAACCAGGCCCGAGTCTAGATGGCTTCCGAGATTTGACGAGATCAGGCATTTTCAGACTGGTATAGCAGTAAGTGAAGTTAAGAGAATGCGATCTCGCTAATGTTGGTAGAATATCAAACTCTGGTTGCGACAAAAGACAAGACGCTTCTGGATAGGGAAAAAAATGGTCTGATTATGACATCATAATGCAAAAAAGAAATAAACAAAAGCTTACGGCACCTGAGGTTCCTAGTTGGTCTCCCATACAAGTACTAACCAGGCCCAAGTATGGATGGCTTCCGAGATCTGACGAGATCAGGAATTTTCAGACTGGTATGGCCGTAAGTGAAATTAAGAGAATGAGATCTCGTTAATGTTGGTAGAATATCAAACTCTGGTTGCGACAAAAGACAAGATGCTTCTGGATAGGGAAAAAAGTGGTCTGATTATGACATCATAATGCAAAAAAGAAATAAACAAAAGCTTACGGCACCTGAGGTTCCTAGTTGGTCTCCCATACAAGTACTAACCAGGCCCGAGTCTGGATGGCTTCCGAGATCTGACGAGATCAGGCATTTTCAGACTGCTATAGCCGTAAGTGAAATTAAGAGAATGCGATCTCGCTAATGTTGGTAGAATATCAAACTCTGGTAGCGACAAAAGACAAGACGCTTCTGGATAGGGAAAAAAGTGGTCTGATTATGACATCATAATGCAAAAAAGAAATAAACAAAAGCTTACGGCACCTGAGGTTCCTAGTTGGCCTCCCATAGGGAAAAAAGTGGTCTGATTATGACATCATAATGCAAAAAATAAATAAACAAAAGCTTACGGCACCTGAGGTTCCTAGTTGGTCTCCCATACAAGTACTAACCAGGCCCGAGTCTGGATGGCTTCCGAGATCTGGCATTCTCAGACTGGTATGGCCGTAAGTGAAATTAAGAGAATGCGATCTCGCTAATGTTGGTAGAATATCAAACTCTGGTTGCGACAAAAGACAAGACGCTTCTGGATAGGGAAAAAAGTGGTCTGATTATGACATCATAATGCAAAAAAGAAATAAACAAAAGCTTACGGCAATTGAGGTTCCTAGTTGGTCTCCCATAGGGAAAAAAGTGGTCTGATTATGACATAATAATGCAAAAAAGAAATAAACAAAAGCTTACGGCAATTGAGGTTCCTAGTTGGTCTCCCATAGGGAAAAAAGTGGTCTGATTATGACATAATAATGCAAAAAAGAAATAAACAAAAGCTTACGGCACCTGAGGTTCCTAGTTGGTCTCCCATACAAGTACTAACCAGGCCCGAGTCTGGATGGCTTCCGAGATCTGACATTTTCAGACTGGTATGGCCGTAAGTGAAATTAAGAGAATGCGATCTCGCTAATGTTGGTAGAATATAAAACTCTGGTTGCGACAAAAGACAAGACGCTTCTGGATAGGGAAAAAAGTGGTCTGATTATGACATCATAATGCAAAAAAGAAATAAACAAAAGCTTACGGCACCTGAGGTTCCTAGTTGGTCTCCCATAGGGAAAAAAGTGGTCTGATTATGACATCATAATGCAAAAAAGAAATAAACAAAAGCTTACGGCACCTGAGGTTCCAAGTTGGTCTCCCATACAAGTACTAACCAGGCCCAAGTCTGGATGGCTTCCGAGATCTGACGAGATCAGGCATTTTCAGACTGGTATGGCCGTAAGTGAAACTAAGAGAATGCGATCTCGCTAATGTTGGTAGAATATCAAACTCTGGTTGCGACAAAAGACAAGACGCTTCTGGATAGGGAAAAAAGTGGTCTGATTATGACATCATAATGCAAAAAAGAAATAAACAAAAGCTTACGGCACCTGAGGTTCCTAGTTGGTCTCCCATAGGGAAAAAAGTGGTCTGATTATGACATCATAATGCAAAAAAGAAATAAACAAAAGCTTACGGCACCTGAGGTTCCTAGTTGGTCTCCCATACAAGTACTAACCAGGCCCAAGTCTGGATGGCTTCCGAGATCTGACGAGATCAGGCATTTTCAGACTGGTATGGCCGTAAGTGAAACTAAGAGAATGCGATCTCGCTAATGTTGGTAGAATATCAAACTCTGGTTGCGACAAAAGACAAGACGCTTCTGGATAGGGAAAAAAGTGGTCTGATTATGACATCATAATGCAAAAAAGAAATAAACAAAAGCTTACGGCACCTGAGGTTCCTAGTTGGTCTCCCATACAAGTACTAACCAGGCCCGAGTATGGATGGCTTCCGAGATCTGGCATTTTCAGACTGGTATGGCCGTAAGTGAAATTAAGAGAATGCGATCTCGCTAATGTTGGTAGAATATCAAACTCTGGTTGCGACAAAAGACAAGACGCTTCTGGATAGGGAAAAAAGTGGTCTGATTATGACATCATAATGCAAAAAAGAAATAAACAAAAGCTTACGGCACCTGAGGTTCCTAGTTGGTCTCCCATACAAGTACTAACCAGGCCCGAGTCTGGATGGCTTCCGAGATCTGACGAGATCAGGCATTTTCAGACTGGTATGGCCGTAAGTGAAATTAAGTGAATGCGATCTCGCTAATGTTGGTAGAATATCAAACTCTGGTTGCGACAAAAGACAAGACGCTTCTGGATAGGGAAAAAAGTGGTCTGATTATGACATCATAATGCAAAAAAGAAATAAACAAAAGCTTACGGCACCTGAGGTTCCTAGTTGGTCTCCCATAGGGAAAAAAGTGGTCTGATTATGACATCATAATGCAAAAAAGAAATAAACAAAAGCTTACGGCACCTGAGGTTCCTAGTTGGTCTCCCATACAAGTACTAACCAGGCCCGAGTCTGGATGGCTTCCGAGATCTGACGAGATCAGGCATTTTCAGACTGGTATGGCCGTAAGTGAAATTAAGTGAATGCGATCTCGCTAATGTTGGTAGAATATCAAACTCTGGTTGCGACAAAAGACAAGACGCTTCTGGATAGGGAAAAAAGTGGTCTGATTATGACATCATAATGCAAAAAAGAAATAAACAAAAGCTTACGGCACCTGAGGTTCCTAGTTGGTCTCCCATAGGGAAAAAAGTGGTCTGATTATGACATCATAATGCAAAAAAGAAATAAACAAAAGCTTACGGCACCTGAGGTTCCTAGTTGGTCTCCCATACAAGTACTAACCAGGCCTGAGTCTGGATGGCTTCCGAGATCTGACGAGATCAGGCATTTTCAGACTGGTATGGCCGTAAGTGAAACTAAGAGAATGCGATCTCGCTAATGTTGGTAGAATATCAAACTCTGGTTGCGACAAAAGACAAGACGCTTCTGGATAGGGAAAAAAGTGGTCTGATTATGACATCATAATGCAAAAAAGAAATAAACAAAAGCTTACGGCACCTGAGGGTCCTAGTTGGTCTCCCATACAAGTACTAACCAGGCCCGAGTCTGGATGGCTTCCGAGATTTGACAAGATCAGGCATTTTCAGACTGGTATAGCAGTAAGTGAAATTAAGAGAATGCGTTCTCGCTAATGTTGGTAGAATATCAAACTCTGGTTGCGACAAAAGACAAGACGCTTCTGGATAGGGAAAAAAGTGGTCTGATTATGACATCATAATGCAAAAAAGAAATAAACAAAAGCTTACGGCACCTGAGGTTCCTAGTTGGCCTCCCATAGGGAAAAAAGTGGTCTGATTATGACATCATAATGCAAAAAAGAAATAAACAAAAGCTTACGGCACCTGAGGTTCCTAGTTGGTCTCCCATAGGGAAAAAAGTGGTCTGATTATGACATCATAATGCAAAAAAGAAATAAACAAAAGCTTACGGCACCTGAGGTTCCAAGTTGGTCTCCCATACAAGTACTAACCAGGCCCAAGTCTGGATGGCTTCCGAGATCTGACGAGATCAGGCATTTTCAGACTGGTATGGCCGTAAGTGAAACTAAGAGAATGCGATCTCGCTAATGTTGGTAGAATATCAAACTCTGGTTGCGACAAAAGACAAGACGCTTCTGGATAGGGAAAAAAGTGGTCTGATTATGACATCATAATGCAAAAAAGAAATAAACAAAAGCTTACGGCACCTGAGGTTCCTAGTTGGTCTCCCATAGGGAAAAAAGTGGTCTGATTATGACATCATAATGCAAAAAAGAAATAAACAAAAGCTTACGGCACCTGAGGTTCCTAGTTGGTCTCCCATACAAGTACTAACCAGGCCCAAGTCTGGATGGCTTCCGAGATCTGACGAGATCAGGCATTGTCAGACTGGTATGGCCGTAAGTGAAACTAAGAGAATGCGATCTCGCTAATGTTGGTAGAATATCAAACTCTGGTTGCGACAAAAGACAAGACGCTTCTGGATAGGGAAAAAAGTGGTCTGATTATGACATCATAATGCAAAAAAGAAATAAACAAAAGCTTACGGCACCTGAGGTTCGTAGTTGGTCTCCCATACAAGTACTAACCAGGCCCGAGTCTGGATGGCTTCCGAGATCTGACGAGATCAGGCATTTTCAGACTGGTATGGCCGTAAGTGAAATTAAGTGAATGCGATCTCGCTAATGTTGGTAGAATATCAAACTCTGGTTGCGACAAAAGACAAGACGCTTCTGGATAGGGAAAAAAGTGGTCTGATTAGGACATCATAATGCAAAAAAGAAATAAACAAAAGCTTACGGCACCTGAGGTTCCTAGTTGGTCTCCCATAGGGAAAAAAGTGGTCTGATTATGACATCATAATGCAAAAAAGAAATAAACAAAAGCTTACGGCACCTGAGGTTCCTAGTTGGTCTCCCATACAAGTACTAACCAGGCCCGAGTCTGGATGGCTTCCGAGATCTGACGAGATCAGGCATTTTCAGACTGGTATGGCCGTAAGTGAAATTAAGAGAATGCGATCTCGCTAATGTTGGTAGAATATCAAACTCTGGTTGCGACAAAAGACAAGACGCTTCTGGATAGGGAAAAAAGTGGTCTGATTATGACATCATAATGCAAAAAAGAAATAAACAAAAGCTTACGGCACCTGAGGTTCCTAGTTGGTCTCCCATAGGGAAAAAAGTGGTCTGATTATGACATCATAATGCAAAAAAGAAATAAACAAAAGCTTACGGCACCTGAGGTTCCTAGTTGGTCTCCCATACAAGTACTAACCAGGCCTGAGTCTGGATGGCTTCCGAGATCTGACGAGATCAGGCATTTTCAGACTGGTATGGCCGTAAGTGAAACTAAGAGAATGCGATCTCGCTAATGTTGGTAGAATATCAAACTCTGGTTGCGACAAAAGACAAGACGCTTCTGGATAGGGAAAAAAGTGGTCTGATTATGACATCATAATGCAAAAAAGAAATAAACAAAAGCTTACGGCACCTGAGGGTCCTAGTTGGTCTCCCATACAAGTACTAACCAGGCCCGAGTCTGGATGGCTTCCGAGATTTGACAAGATCAGGCATTTTCAGACTGGTATAGCAGTAAGTGAAATTAAGAGAATGCGTTCTCGCTAATGTTGGTAGAATATCAAACTCTGGTTGCGACAAAAGACAAGACGCTTCTGGATAGGGAAAAAAGTGGTCTGATTATGACATCATAATGCAAAAAAGAAATAAACAAAAGCTTACGGCACCTGAGGTTCCTAGTTGGCCTCCCATAGGGAAAAAAGTGGTCTGATTATGACATCATAATGCAAAAAAGAAATAAACAAAAGCTTACGGCACCTGAGGTTCCTAGTTGGTCTCCCATACAAGTACTAACCAGGCCCAAGTCTGGATGGCTTCCGAGATCTGACGAGATCAGGCATTTTCAGACTCGCATGGCCGTAAGTGAAATTAAGAGAATGCGATCTCGCTAATGTTGGTAGAATATCAAACTCTGGTTGCGACAAAAGACAAGACGCTTCTGGATAGGGAAAAAAGTGGTCTGATTATGACATCATAATGCAAAAAAGAAATAAACAAAAGCTTACGGCACCTGAGGTTCCTAGTTGGTCTCCCATAGGGAAAAAAGTGGTCTGATTATGACATCATAATGCAAAAAAGAAATAAACAAAAGCTTACGGCACCTGAGGTTCCTAGTTGGTCTCCCATACAAGTACTAACCAGACCCAAGTCTGGATGGCTTCCGAGATCTGACGAGATCAGGCATTTTCAGACTGGTATGGCCGTAAGTGAAATTAAGAGAATGCGATCTCGCTAATGTTGGTAGAATATCAAACTCTGGTTGCGACAAAAGACAAGACGCTTCTCAATAGGGAAAAAAGTGGTCTGATTATGACATCATAATGCAAAAAAGAAATAAACAAAAGCTTACGGCACCTGAGGTTCCTAGTTGGTCTCCCATAGGGAAAAAAGTGGTCTGATTATGACATCATAATGCAAAAAAGAAATAAACAAAAGCTTACGGCACCTGAGGTTCCTAGTTGGTCTCCCATACAAGTACTAACCAGGCCCGAGTCTGGATGGCTTCCGAGATCTGACGAGATCAGGCATTTTCAGACTGGTATGGCCGTAAGTGAAACTAAGAGAATGCGATCTCGCTAATGTTGGTAGAATATCAAACTCTGGTTGCGACAAAAGACAAGACGCTTCTGGATAGGGAAAAAAGTGGTCTGATTATGACATCATAATGCAAAAAAGAAATAAACAAAAGCTTACGGCACCTGAGGTTCCTAGTTGGTCTCCCATACAAGTACTAACCAGGCCCAAGTCTGGATGGCTTCCGAGATCTGATGAGATCAGGCATTTTCAGACTGGTATGGCCATAAATGAAATTAAACGAATGCGATCTCGTTAATGTTGGTAGAATATCAAACTCTGGTTGCGACAAAAGACAAGATGCTTCTGGATAGGGAAAAAAGTGGTCTGATTATGACATCATAATGCAAAAAAGAAATAAACAAAAGCTTACAGCACCTGAGGTTCCTAGTTGGTCTCCCATACAAGTACTAACCAGGCCCGAGTCTGGATGGCTTCCGAGATCTGGCATTTTCAGACTGGTATGGCCGTAAGTGAAATTAAGAGAATGCGATCTCGCTAATGTTGGTAGAATATCAAACTCTGGTTGCGACAAAAGACAAGACGCTTCTGGATAGGGAAAAAAGTGGTCTGATTATGACATCATAATGCAAAAAAGAAATAAACAAAAGCTTACGGCACCTGAGGTTCCTAGTTGGTCTCCCATAGGGAAAAAAGTGGTCTGATTATGACATCATAATGCAAAAAAGAAATAAACAAAAGCTTACGGCACCTGAGGTTCCTAGTTGGTCTCCCATACAAGTACTAACCAGGCCCAAGTCTGGATGGCTTCCGAGATCTGACGAGATCAGGCATTTTCAGACTGGTATGGCCGTAAGTGAAACTAAGAGAATGCGATCTCGCTAATGTTGGTAGAATATCAAACTCTGGTTGTGACAAAAGACAAGACGCTTCTGGATAGGGAAAAAAGTGGTCTGATTATGACATCATAATGCAAAAAAGAAATAAACAAAAGCTTACGGCACCTGAGGTTCCTAGTTGGTCTCCCATAGGGAAAAAAGTGGTCTGATTATGACATCATAATGCAAAAAAGAAATAAACAAAAGCTTACGGCACCTGAGGTTCCTAGTTGGTCTCCCATACAAGTACTAACCAGGCCCGACTCTGGATGGCTTCCGAGATCTGACGAGATCAGGCATTTTCAGACTGGTATGGCCGTAAGTGAAATTAAGAGAATGCGATCTCGCTAATGTTGGTAGAATATCAAACTCTGGTTGCGACAAAAGACTAGACGCTTCTGGATAGGGAAAAAAGTGGTCTGATTATGACATCATAATGCAAAAAAGAAATAAACAAAAGCTTACGGCACCTGAGGTTCCTAGTTGGTCTCCCATAGGGAAAAAAGTGGTCTGATTATGACATCATAATGCAAAAAAGAAATAAACAAAAGCTTACGGCACCTGAGGTTCCTAGTTGGTCTCCCATACAAGTACTAACCAGGCCCGAGTCTGGATGGCTTCCGAAATCTGACGAGATCAGGCATTTTCAGACTGGTATGGCCATAAGTGAAATTAAGAGAATGCGATCTCGTTAATGTTGGTAGAATATCAAACTCTGGTTGCGACAAAAGACAAGATGCTTCTGGATAGGGAAAAAAGTGGTCTGATTATGACATCATAATGCAAAAAAGAAATAAACAAAAGCTTACAGCACCTGAGGTTCCTAGTTGGTCTCCCATACAAGTACTAACCAGGCCCGAGTCTGGATGGCTTCCGAGATCTGACGAGATCAGGCATTTTCAGACTAGTATGGCCGTAAGTGAAATTAACGGAATGCGATCTCGCTAATGTTGGTAGAATATCAAACTCTGGTTGCGACAAAAGACAAGACGCTTCTGGATAGGGAAAAAAGTGGTCTGATTATGACATCATAATGCAAAAAAGAAATAAACAAAAGCATACAGCACCTGAGGTTCCTAGTTGGTCTCCCATACAAGTACTAACCAGGCCCGAGTCTGGATGGCTTCCGAGATCTGATGAGATCAGGCATTTTCAGACTGGTATGGCCGTAAGTGAAATCAAGCGAATGCGATCTCGCTAATGTTGGTAGAATATCAAACTCTGGTTGCGACAAAAGACAAGACGCTTCTGGATAGGGAAAAAAGTGGTCTGATTATGACATCATAATGCAAAAAAGAAATAAACAAAGGCTTACAGCACCTGAGGTTCCTAGTTGGTCTCCCATACAAGTACTAACCAGGCCCGAGTCTGGATGGCTTCCGAGATCAGGCATTTTCAGACTGGTATGGCTGTAAGTGAAATTAAGAGAATGCGATCTCGCTAATGTTGGTAGAATATCAAACTCTGGTTGCGACAAAAGACAAGACGCTTCTGGACAGGGAAAAAAGTGGTCTGATTATGACATCATAATGCAAAAAAGAAATAAACAAAAGCTTATGGCACCTGAGGTTCCTAGTTGGTCTCCCATAGGGAAAAAAGTGGTCTGATTATGACATCATAATGCAAAAAAGAAATAAACAAAAGCTTACGGCACCTGAGGTTCCTAGTTGGTCTCCCATACATGTACTAACCAGGTCCAAGTCGGGATGGCTTCCGAGATCTGGCATTTTCAGAATGGTATGGCCGTAAGTGAAACTAAGAGAATGCGATCTCGTTAATGTTGGTAGAATATCAAACTCTGGTTGCGACAAAAGACAAGATGCTTCTGGATAGGGAAAAAAGTGGTCTGATTATGACATCATAATGCAAAAAAGAAATCGCATTCTCTTAATTTAATTTACGGCCATACCAGTCTGAAAATGTCTGATCTCATCAGATATCGGTAGCCATCCAGACTTGGGCCTGGTTAGTACTTGTATGGGAGACCAACTAGGAACCTTAGGTGCCGTAAGCTTTTGTTTATTTCTTTTTTGCATTATGATGTCATAATCAGACCACTTTTTTCCCTATCCAGAAGCGTCTTGTCTTTTGTCGCAACCAGAGTTTGATATTCTACCAACATTAGCGAGATCGCATTCTCTTAATTTCACTTACGGCCATACCAGTCTGAAAATGCCTGATCTCGTCAGATCTCGGAAGCCATCCAGACTTGGGCCTGGTTAGTACTTGTATGGGAGACCAACTAGGAACCTCAGGTGCCGTATGCTTTTGTTTATTTCTTTTTTGCATTATGATGTCATAATCAGACCACTTTTTTCCCTATCCAGAAGCGTCTTGTCTTTCATCGCAACCAGAGTTTGATATTCTACCAACATTAGCGAGATCGCATTTTCTTAATTTCACTTACGGCCATACCAGTCTGAAAATGCCTGATCTTGTCAGATCTCGGAAGCCATCCAGACTCGGGCCTGGTTAGTACTTGTATGGGAGACCAACTAGGAACCTCAGGTGCCGTAAGCCTTTGTTTATTTCTTTTTTGCATTATGATGTCATAATCAGACCACTTTTTTCCCTATCCAGAAGCATCTTGTCTTTTGTCGCAACCAGAGTTTGATATTCTACCAACATTAGCGAGATCGCATTCTCTTAATTTCACTTACGGCCATACCAGTCTGAAAATGCCAGATCTCGGAAGCCATCCAGATTCGGGTCTGGTTAGTACTTGTATGGGAGACCAACTAGAAACCTCAGGTGCTGTAAGCTTTTGTTTATTTCTTTTTTGCATTATGATGTCATAATCAGACCACTTTTTTCCCTATCCAGAAGCGTCTTGTCTTTTGTCGCAACCAGAGTTTGATATTCTACCAACATTAGCAAGATCGCATTCTCTTAATTTAACTTACGGCCATACCAGTCTGAAAATGCCTGATCTCGTCAGATTTCGGAAGCCATCCAGACTCGGGCCTGGTTAGTACTTGTATGGGAGACCAACTAGGAACCTCAAGTGCCGTAAGCTTTTGTTTATTTCTTTTTTGCATTATGATGTCATAATCAGACCACTTTTTTCCCTATCCAGAAGCGTCTTGTCTTTTGTCGCAACCAGAGTTTGATATTCTACCAACATTAGCGAGATCGCATTATCTTACGGCCATACCAGTCTGAAAATGCCTGAACTCGTCAGATCTCGGAAGCCATCCAGACTTGGGCCTGGTTAGTACTTGTATGGGAGACCAACTAGGAACCTCAGGTGCCGTAAGCTTTTGTTTATTTCTTTTTTGCATTATGATGTCATAATCAGACCACTTTTTTCCCTATCCAGAAGCGTCTTGTCTTTTGTCGCAACCAGAGTTTGATATTCTACCAACATTAGTGAGATCGCATTCTCGTAATTTCACTTACGGCCATACCAGTCTGAAAATGCCAGATCTCGGAAGCCATCCAGACTCGGGCCTGGTTAGTACTTGTATGGGAGACCAACTAGGAACCTCAGGTGCTGTAAGCTTTTGTTTATTTCTTTTTTGCATTATGATGTCATAATCAGACCACTTTTTTCCTTATCCAGAAGCGTCTTGTCTTTTGTCGCAACCAGAGTTTGATATTCAACCAACATTAGCGAGATCACATTCTCTTAATTTCACTTACGGCCATACCAGTCTGAAAATGCCTGATCTCGTCCAGTGGCGGATCCAGAGCCTGATCTCGGGAGGGGCACTTGTAGATTATTTAAATAAATAATCCAGACACAATAACCACTACAGCTCACTGTTTAAGAACTGTTTGACAACTTACCTGAGGTCCTCTGGGAAATGGGGCTGTAGTAGGGCAGAGGAGCAGTGGTATGTGTGAGTGGTGCAATGTGTGAGGGGTGCAGTGTGTGTGTGTGTGTGTGAGGGGGACAGTGTATTAGCAGTGTGTGTGTGTGAAGGTGTGTGGATCAGTATGTGTGTGTGACAGTTACAGTGTGTGTGTGTGTGTGTATTGCAGTGTATGTGTGGGGCAATGTGTGTGTATGGGGGCAGTGTATGTGTATATGGGGGCAATGTGTGTGTGTATATGGGGGGCAGGGGCAATGTGTGTGTGTGTGTATGGGGGGCAGGGGCAATGTGTGTGTGTGTGTGTATGGGGGCAGGGGCAATGTGTGTGTGTGTGTGTATGGGGGGCAGGGGCAATGTGTGTGTGTGTGTATGGGGGGCAGGGGCAATGTGTGTGTATGGGGGCAGTGTATGTGTATATGGGGGCAATGTGTGTGTGTATATGGGGGGCAGGGGCAATGTGTGTGTGTGTGTGTGTATATGGGGGGCAGGGGCAATGTGTGTGTGTGTGTGTGTGTGTATGGGGGGCAGGGGCAATGTGTGTGTGTGTATGGGGGGCAGAGGCAATGTGTGTGTGTGTGTATGGGGGGCAGGGGCAATGTGTGTGTGTGTGTGTGTGTGTGTGTATGGGGGGCAGGGGCAATGTGTGTGTGTGTGTATGGGGGGCAGGGGCAATGTGTGTGTATGGGGGCAGTGTATGTGTATATGGGGGCAATGTGTGTGTGTATATGGGGGGCAGGGGCAATGTGTGTGTGTGTGTGTGTATATGGGGGGCAGGGGCAATGTGTGTGTGTGTGTGTGTGTATGGGGGCAGGGGCAATGTGTGTGTGTGTGTATGGGGGGCAGGGACAATGTGTGTGCGTGTGTATGGGGGGCAGGGGCAATGTGTGTGTATGGGGGGCAGGGGCAATGTGTGTGTGTATGGGGGGCAGGGCAATGTGTTTGTGTATGGAGGGCAGGGGCAATGTGTGTGTGTATGGGGGGCAGGGGCAATGTGTGTGTATGGGTGGCAGGGGCAATGTGTGTGTATAGGGGGCAGGGGCAATGTGTGTGTGTGTGTATGGGGGCAGGGGCAGTGTGTGTGTATGGGGGGCAGGGGCAATGTGTGTGTGTGTATGGGGGTCAGGGGCAATGTGTGTGTATGGGGGGCAGGGGCAATGTGTGTGTGTATGGGGGGCAGGGGCAATGTGTGTGTGTGTATCGAGGGCAGGGGCAATGTGTGTGTGTATGGGGGGCAGGGGCAATGTGTGTGTGTATGGGGGGCAGGGGCAATGTGTGTGGGTGTGTGTATGGGGGGCAGGGGTAATGTGTGTGTGTATGGGGGGCAGGGTCAATGTGTGTGTATGGGGGGCAGGGGCAATGTGTGTGTATATGGGGGCAGGGGCAATGTGTGTGTATGGGGGGCAGGGGCAATGTGTGTGTGTATGGGGGGCAGGGGCAATGTGTGTGTGTGTGTGTGTGTGTGTATGGGGGGCAGGGGCAATGTGTGTGTGTGGGGGGGGCCGGGGCAATGTGTGTGTGTATGGGGGGCAGGGGCAATGTGTGTTTGTGTGATAAGAATGATTTTTCTTTTAACGTGTGTGTGTTTTTTTTTTTAATTAAATAAATGTTATGTCCCCCCTCCCTTCTTACCTTTACTGGGAGGAGGGGGGACATCTTTCGTTCCCTGGTGGTCCCAGTGGGGTTCATTGGTGGTCCCAGTGGTAGGACTGAACTCTAGCCCGCGCTCGAGGGCTAGAGTTCACTCTCGCGAGATTTGGAGCGTTGCCGTGGTAACCGCGGCAACGCTCCAAATCTCGCGAGAGGAGGACCCGGAGGAGCTGCTGGTAACAGCTCCCGGGTCCTCTCTCCCTCCCCTGCCGGTCGTCTGTCAGCAATGTGCCTGCGGACCGGGGAGGGAGATCACTGATCTCCCTCCCCGGTCTGCAGGCACAATGCAGGGCTGGCACTTGGGCAATGTCAGCCCTGCATTAGCCGGCAGGGGAGAATCTCGGGGTGGGCAATTGCCCCGTTGCCCCCCCCCCCCTGGATCCGCCACTGATCTCGTCATATCTCGGAAGCCATCCAGACTCGGGTCTGGTTAGTACTCATATGGGAGACCAACTAGGAACCTCAGGTGCCGTAAGCTTTTGTTTATTTCTTTTTTGCATTATGATGTCATAATCAGACCACTTTTTTCCCTATCCAGAAGCGTCTTGTCTTTTGTCACAACCAGAGTTTGATATTCTACCAACATTAGCGAGATCGCATTCTCTAAATTTCAATTACGGCCATACCAGTCTGAAAATGCCTGATCTCGTCAGATCTCGGAAGCCATCCAGACTTGGGCCTGGTTAGTACTTGTATGGGAGACCAACTAGGAACCTCAGGTGCCGTAAGCTTTTGTTTATTTCTTTTTTGCATTATGATGTCATAATCAGACCACTTTTTTCCCTATCCAGAAGCATCTTGTCTTTTGTCGCAACCAGAGTTTGATATTCTACCAACATTAACGAGATCGCATTCTCTTAATTTCACTTACGGCCATACCAGTCTGAAAATGCCTGATCTCGTCAGATCTCGGAAGTCATCCAGACTTGGGCCTGGTTAGTACTTGTATGGGAGACCAACAAGGAACCTCAGGTGCCGTAAGCTTTTGTTTATTTCTTTTTTGCATTATGATGTCATAATCAGACCACTTTTTTCCCTATGGGAGACCAACTAGGAACCTCAGGTGCCGTAAGCTTTTGTTTATTTCTTTTTTGCATTATGATGTCATAATCAGACCACTTTTTTCCCTATCCAGAAGCGTCTTGTCTTTTGTCGCAACCAGAGTTTGATATTCTACCAACATTAGCGAGATCGCATTCTCTTAATTTCACTTACGGCCATACCAGTCTGAAAATGCCTGATCTCGTCAGATCTCGGAAGCCATCCAGACTTGGGCCTGGTTAGTACTTGTATGGGAGACCAACTAGGAACCTCAGGTGCTGTAAGCTTTTGTTTATTTCTTTTTTGCATTATGATGTCATAATCAGACTACTTTTTTCCCTATGGGAGACCAACTAGGAACCTCAGGTGCCGTAAGCTTTTGTTTATTTCATTTTTGCATTATGATGTCATAATCAGACCACTTTTTTCCCTATCCAGAAGCGTCTTGTCTTTTGTCGCAACCAGAGTTTGATATTCTACCAACATTAGCGAGATCGCATTCTCTTAATTTCACTTACGGCCATACCAGTCTGAAAATGCCTGATCTCGTCAGATCTCGGAAGCCATCCAGACTCGGGCCTGGTTAGTACTTGTATATGAGACCAACTAGGAACCTCAGGTGCCGTAAGCTTTTGTTTATTTCTTTTTTGCATTATGATGTCATAATCAGACTACTTTTTTCCCTATGGGAGACCAACTAGGAACCTCAGGTGCCGTAAGCTTTTGTTTATTTCATTTTTGCATTATGCTGTCATAACCAGACCACTTTTTTCCCTATCCAGAAGCGTCTTGACTTTTGTTGCAACCAGAGTTTGATATTCTACCAACATTAGCGAGATCGCATTCTCTTAATTTCACTTACGGCCATACCAGTCTGAAAATGCCAGATCTCGGAAGCCATCCAGACTCGGGCCTGGTTAGTTCTTGTATGGGAGACCAACTAGGAACCTCAGGTGCCGTAAGCTTTTGTTTATTTCTTTTTTGCATTATGATGTCATAATCAGACCACTTTTTTCCCTATCCAGAAGCGTCTTGTCTTTTGTCGCAACCAGAGTTTGATATTCTACCAACATTAGCGAGATCGCATTCTCTTTATTTCATTTACGGCCATACCAGTCTGAAAATGCCTGATCTCGTCAGATCTCAGAAGCCATCCAGCCTCGGGCCTGGTTAGTACTTGTATGGGAGACCAACTAGGAACCTCAGGTGCCGTAAGCTTTTGTTTATTTATTTTTTGCAGTATTATGTTATAATCAGACCACTTTTTTCCCTATGGGAGACCAACTAGGAACCTCAGGTGCCGTAAGCTTGTGTTTATTTCTTTTTTGCATTATGATGTCATAATCAGACCACTTTTTTCCCTATGGGAGACCAACTAGGAACCTCAGGTGCCGTAAGCTTTTGTTTATTTCTTTTTTGCATTATGATGTCATAATCAGACCACTTTTTTCCCTATCCAGAAGCGTCTTGTCTTTTGTCGCAACCAGAGTTTGATATTCTACCAACATTAGCGAGATCGCATTCTCTTAATTTCCCTTACGGCCATACCAGTCTGAAAATGCCTGATCTCGTCAGATCTCGTAAGCCATCCAGACTTGGGCCTGGTTAGTACTTGTATGGGAGACCATCTAGGAATCTCATGTGCCGTAAGATTTTGTTTATTTCTTTTTTGCATTATGATGTCATAATCAGACCACTTTTTTCCCTATGGGAGACCAACTAGGAACCTCAGGTGCCGTAAGCTTTTGTTTATTTATTTTTTGCATTATGATGTCATAATCAGACCACTTTTTTCCCTATCCAGAAGCGTCTTGTCTTTTGTCGCAACCAGAGTTTGATATTCTACCAACATTAGCGAGATCGCATTCTCTTAATTTCCCTTACGGCCATACCAGTCTGAAAATGCCTGATCTCGTCAGATCTCGTAAGCCATCCAGACTTGGGCCTGGTTAGTACTTGTATGGGAGACCATCTAGGAATCTCATGTGCCGTAAGATTTTGTTTATTTCTTTTTTGCATTATGATGTCATAATCAGACCACTTTTTTCCCTATGGGAGACCAACTAGGAACCTCAGGTGCCGTAAGCTTTTGTTTATTTCTTTTTTGCATTATGATGTCATAATCAGACCACTTTTTTCCCTATCCAGAAGCGTCTTGTCTTTTGTCGCAACCAGAGTTTGATATTCTACCAACATTAACGAGATCGCATTCTCTTAATTTCACTTACGGCCATACCAGTCTGAAAATGCCTGATCTCGTCAGATCTCAGAAGCCATCCAGACTCGGGCCTGGTTAGTACTTGTATGGGAGACCAACTAGGAACCTCAGGTGCCGTAAGCTTTTGTTTATTTCTTTTTTGCATTATGATGTCATAATCAGACCACTTTTTTCCCTATCCAGAAGCGTCTTGTCTTTTGTCGCAACCAGAGTTTGATATTCTACCAACATTAGCGAGATCGCATTCTCTTAATTTCCCTTACGGCCATACCAGTCTGAAAATGCCTGATCTCGTCAGATCTCAGAAGCCATCCAGACTCGGGCCTGGTTAGTACTTGTATGGGAGACCAACTAGGAACCTCAGGTGCCGTAAGCTTTTGTTTATTTCTTTTTTGCATTATGATGTCATAATCAGACCACTTTTTTCCCTATCCAGAAGCGTCTTGTCTTTTGTCGCAACCAGAGTTTGATATTCTACCAACATTAGCGAGATCGCATTCTCTTAATTTCACTTACGGCCATACCAGTCTGAAAATGCCAGATCTCGGAAGCCATCCAGACTCGGGCCTGGTTATTACTTGTATGGGAGACCAACTAGGAACCTCAGGTGCCGTAAGCTTTTGTTTATTTCTTTTTTGCATTATGATGTCATAATCAGACCACTTTTTTCCCTATGGGAGACCAACTAGGAACCTCAGGTGCCGTAAGCTTTTGTTTATTTCTTTTTTGCATTATGATGTCATAATCAGACCACTTTTTTCCCTATCCAGAAGCGTCTTGTCTTTTGTCGCAACCAGAGTTTGATATTCTACCAACATTAGCGAGATCGCATTCTCTTAATTTCACTTACGGCCATACCAGTCTGAAAATGCCAGGTCTCGGAAGCCATCCAGACTCGGGCCTGGTTAGTACTTGTATGGGAGACCAACGAGGAACCTCAGGTGCCGTAAGCTTTTGTTTATTTCTTTTTTGCATTATGATGTCATAATCAGACCACTTTTTTCCCTATCCAGAAGCGTCTTGTCTTTTGTCGCAACCAGAGTTTGATATTCTACCAACATTAGCGAGATCGCATTCTCTTAAATTCACTTACAGCCATACCAGTCTGAAAATGTCAGATCTCGGAAGCCATCCAGACTCGGGCCTGGTTAGTACTTGTATGGGAGACCAACGAGGAACCTCAGGTGCCGTAAGCTTTTGTTTATTTCTTTTTTGCATTATGATGTCATAATCAGACCACTTTTTTCCCTATCCAGAAGCGTCTTGTCTTTTGTCGCAACCAGAGTTTGATATTCTACCAACATTAACGAGATCGCATTCTCTTAATTTCCCTTACGGCCATACCAGTCTGAAAATGCCTGATCTCGTCAGATCTCAGAAGCCATCCAGACTCGGGCCTGGTTAGTACTTGTATGGGAGACCAACTAGGAACCTCAGGTGCCGTAAGCTTTTGTTTATTTCTTTTTTGCATTATGAGGTCATAATCAGACCACTTTTTTCCCTATCCAGAAGCGTCTTGTCTTTTGTCGCAACCAGAGTTTGATATTCTACCAACATTAGCGAGATCGCATTCTCTTAATTTCCCTTACGGCCATACCAGTCTGAAAATGCCTGTTCTCGTCAGATCTCTGAAGCCATCCAGACTCGGGCCTGGTTAGTACTTGTATGGGAAACCAACTAGGAACCTCAGGTGCCGTAAGCTTTTGTTTATTTCTTTTTTGCAGTATTATGTTATAATCAGACCAGTTTTTTCCCTATGGGAGACCAACTAGGAACCTCAGGTGCCGTAAGATTTTGTTTATTTCTTTTTTGCATTATGATGTCATAATCAGACCACTTTTTTCCCTATCCAGAAGCGTCTTGTCTTTTGTCGCAACCAGAGTTTGATATTCTACCAACATTAGCGAGATCGCATTCTCTTAATTTCACTTACGGCCATACCAGTCTGAAAATGCCAGATCTCGGAAGCCATCCAGACTCGGGCCTGGTTAGTACTTGTATGGGAGACCAACGAGGAACCTCAGGTGCCGTAAGCTTTTGTTTATTTCTTTTTTGCATTATGATGTCATAATCAGACCACTTTTTTCCCTATCCAGAAGCGTCTTGTCTTTTGTCGCAACCAGAGTTTGATATTCTACCAACATTAGCGAGATCGCATTCTCTTAATTTCACTTACAGCCATACCAGTCTGAAAATGTCAGATCTCGGAAGCCATCCAGACTCGGGCCTGGTTAGTACTTGTATGGGAGACCAACGAGGAACCTCAGGTGCCGTAAGCTTTTGTTTATTTCTTTTTTGCATTATGATGTCATAATCAGACCACTTTTTTCCCTATCCAGAAGCGTCTTGTCTTTTGTCGCAACCAGAGTTTGATATTCTACCAACATTACCGAGATCGCATTCTCTTAATTTCCCTTACGGCCATACCAGTCTGAAAATGCCTGATCTCGTCAGATCTCAGAAGCCATCCAGACTCGGGCCTGGTTAGTACTTGTATGGGAGACCAACTAGGAACCTCAGGTGCCGTAAGCTTTTGTTTATTTATTTTTTGCATTATGATGTCATAATCAGACCACTTTTTTCCCTATCCAGAAGCGTCTTGTCTTTTGTCGCAACCAGAGTTTGATATTCTACCAACATTAGCGAGATCGCATTCTCTTAATTTCCCTTACGGCCATACCAGTCTGAAAATGCCTGTTCTCGTCAGATCTCTGAAGCCATCCAGACTCGGGCCTGGTTAGTACTTGTATGGGAAACCAACTAGGAACCTCAGGTGCCGTAAGCTTTTGTTTATTTCTTTTTTGCAGTATTATGTTATAATCAGACCAGTTTTTTCCCTATGGGAGACCAACTAGGAACCTCAGGTGCCGTAAGATTTTGTTTATTTCTTTTTTGCATTATGATGTCATAATCAGACCACTTTTTTCCCTATCCAGAAGCGTCTTGTCTTTTGTCGCAACCAGAGTTTGATATTCTACCAACATTAGCGAGATCGCATTCTCTTAATTTCACTTACGGCCATACCAGTCTGAAAATGCCTGATCTCGTCAGATCTCGGAAGCCATCCAGACTCGGGCCTGGTTAGTACTTGTATGGGAGACCAACTAGGAACCTCAGGTGCCGTAAGCTTTTGTTTATTTCTTTTTTGCATTATGATGTCATAATCAGACCACTTTTTTCCCTATGGGAGACCAACTAGGAACCTCAGGTGCCGTAAGCTTTTGTTTATTTCTTTTTTGCATTATGATGTCATAATCAGACCACTTTTTTCCCTATCCAGAAGCGTCTTGTCTTTTGTCGCAACCAGAGTTTGATATTCTACCAACATTAGCGAGATCGCATTCTCTTAATTTCCCTTACGGCCATACCAGTCTAAAAATGCCTGATCTCGTCAGATCTCGGAAGCCATCCAGACTCGGGCCTGGTTAGTACTTATATGGGAGACCAACTAGGAACCTCAGGTGCCGTAAGCTTTTGTTTATTTCTTTTTTGCATTATGATGTCATAATCAGACCACTTTTTTCCCTATCCAGAAGCGTCTGGTCTTTTGTCGCAACCAGAGTTTGATATTCTACCAACATTAGCGAGATCGCATTCTCTTAATTTCACATACGGCCATACCAGTCTGAAAATGCCAGATCTCGGAAGCCATCCAGACTCGGGCCTGGTTAGTACTTGTATGGGAGACCAACTAGGAACCTCAGGTGCCGTAAGCTTTTGTTTATTTCTTTTTTGCATTATGATGTCATAATCAGACCACTTTTTTCCCTATGGGAGACCAACTAGGAACCTCAGGTGCGGTAAGCTTTTGTTTATTTCTTTTTTGCATTATGATGTCATAATCAGACCACTTTTTTCCCTATCCAGAAGCGTCTTGTCTTTATATATGGGAGACCAACTAGGAACCTCAGGTGCCGTAAGCTTTTGTTTATTTCTTTTTTGCATTATGATGTCATAATCAGACCACTTTTTTCCCTATCCAGAAGCGTCTTGTCTTTTGTCGCAACCAGAGTTTGATATTCTACCAACATTAGCGAGATCGCATTCTCATAATTTCACTTATGGCCATACCAGTCTGAAAATGCCTGATCTCGTCAGATCTCGGAAGCCATCCAGACTCGGGTCTGGTTAGTACTTGTATGGGAGACCAACGAGGAACCTCAGGTGCCGTAAGCTTTTGTTTATTTCTTTTTTGAATTTTGATGTCATAATCAGACCTGGTTAGTACTTGTATGGGAGACCATCTAGGAATCTCATGTGCCGTAAGCTTTTGTTTATTTCTTTTTTGCATTATGATGTCATAATCAGACCACTTTTTTCCCTATCCAGAAGCGTCTTGTCTTTTGTCGCAACCAGAGTTTGATATTCTACCAACATTAGCGAGATCGCATTCTCTTAATTTCACTTACGGACATACCAGTCTGAAAATGCCTGATCTCGTCAGATCTCGGTAGCCATCCAGACTCGGGCCTGGTTAGTACTTGTATGGGAGACCAAATAGGAACCTCAGGTGCCGTAAGCTTTTGTTTATTTCTTTTTTGCATTATGATGTCATAATCAGACCACTTTTTTCCCTATCCAGAAGCGTCTTGTCTTTTGTCGCAACCAGAGTTTGATATTCTACCAACATTAGCGAGATCGCATTCTCTTAATTTCACTTACGGCCATACCAGTCTGAAAATGCCTGATCTCGTCAGATTTCGGAAGCCATCCAGACTCGGGCCTGGTTAGTACTTGTATGGGAGACCAACTACGAACCTCAGGTGCCGTAAGCTTTTGTTTATTTCTTTTTTGCATTATGATGTCATAATCAGACCACTTTTTTCCCTATGGGAGACCAACTAGGAACCTCAGGTGCCGTAAGCTTTTGTTTATTTCTTTTTTGCATTATGATGTCATAATCAGACCACTTTTTTCCCTATCCAGAAGCGTCTTGTCTTTTGTCGCAACCAGAGTTTGATATTCTACCAACATTAACGAGATCGCATTCTCTTAATTTCCCTTACGGCCATACCAGTCTGAAAATGCCTGATCTCGTCAGATCTCAGAAGCCATCCAGACTCGGGCCTGGTTAGTACTTGTATGGGAGACCAACTAGGAACCTCAGGTGCCGTAAACTTTTGTTTATTTCTTTTTTGCATTATGATGTCATAATCAGACCACTTTTTTCCCTATCCAGAAGCGTCTTGTCTTTTGTCGCAACCAGAGTTTGATATTCTACCAACATTAGCGAGATCGCATTCTCTTAATTTCACTTACGGCCATACCAGTCTGAAAATGCCTGATCTCGTCAGATCTCGGAAGCCATCCAGACTCGGGCCTGGTTAGTACTTGTATGGGAGACCAACTAGGAACCTCAGGTGCCGTAAGCTTTTGTTTATTTCTTTTTTGCATTATGATGTCATAATCAGACCACTTTTTTCCCTATCCAGAAGCGTCTTGTCTTTTGTCGCCACCAGAGTTTGATATTCTACCAACATTAGCGAGATCGCATTCTCTTAATTTCATTTACGGCCATACCAGTCTGAAAATGCCTGATCTCGTCAGATCTCGGAAGCCATCCAGACTCGGGCCTGGTTAGTACTTGTATGGGAGACCAACTAGGAACCTCAGGTGCCGTAAGCTTTTGTTTATTTCTTTTTTGCATTATGATGTCATAATCAGACCACTTTTTTCCCTATGGGAGACCAACTAGGAACCTCAGGTGCCGTAAGATTTTGTTTATTTCTTTTTTGCATTATGATGTCATAATCAGACCACTTTTTTCCCTATCCAGAAGCGTCTTGTCTTTTGTCGCAACCAGAGTTTGATATTCTACCAACATTAGCGAGATCGCATTCTCTTAATTTCACTTACGGCCATACCAGTCTGAAAATGCCTGATCTCGTCAGATCTCGGAAGCCATCCAGACTCGGGCCTGGTTAGTACTTGTATGGGAGACCAACTAGGAACCTCAGGTGCCGTAAGCTTTTGTTTATTTCTTTTTTGCATTATGATGTCATAATCAGACCACTTTTTTCCCTATGGGAGACCAACTAGGAACCTCAGGTGCCGTAAGCTTTTGTTTATTTCTTTTTTGCATTATGATGTCATAATCAGACCACTTTTTTCCCTATCCAGAAGCGTCTTGTCTTTTGTCGCAACCAGAGTTTGATATTCTACCAACATTAGCGAGATCGCATTCTCTTAATTTCCCTTACGGCCATACCAGTCTAAAAATGCCTGATCTCGTCAGATCTCGGAAGCCATCCAGACTCGGGCCTGGTTAGTACTTATATGGGAGACCAACTAGGAACCTCAGGTGCCGTAAGCTTTTGTTTATTTCTTTTTTGCATTATGATGTCATAATCAGACCACTTTTTTCCCTATCCAGAAGCGTCTGGTCTTTTGTCGCAACCAGAGTTTGATATTCTACCAACATTAGCGAGATCGCATTCTCTTAATTTCACATACGGCCATACCAGTCTGAAAATGCCAGATCTCGGAAGCCATCCAGACTCGGGCCTGGTTAGTACTTGTATGGGAGACCAACTAGGAACCTCAGGTGCCGTAAGCTTTTGTTTATTTCTTTTTTGCATTATGATGTCATAATCAGACCACTTTTTTCCCTATGGGAGACCAACTAGGAACCTCAGGTGCGGTAAGCTTTTGTTTATTTCTTTTTTGCATTATGATGTCATAATCAGACCACTTTTTTCCCTATCCAGAAGCGTCTTGTCTTTATATATGGGAGACCAACTAGGAACCTCAGGTGCCGTAAGCTTTTGTTTATTTCTTTTTTGCATTATGATGTCATAATCAGACCACTTTTTTCCCTATCCAGAAGCGTCTTGTCTTTTGTCGCAACCAGAGTTTGATATTCTACCAACATTAGCGAGATCGCATTCTCATAATTTCACTTATGGCCATACCAGTCTGAAAATGCCTGATCTCGTCAGATCTCGGAAGCCATCCAGACTCGGGTCTGGTTAGTACTTGTATGGGAGACCAACGAGGAACCTCAGGTGCCGTAAGCTTTTGTTTATTTCTTTTTTGAATTTTGATGTCATAATCAGACCTGGTTAGTACTTGTATGGGAGACCATCTAGGAATCTCATGTGCCGTAAGCTTTTGTTTATTTCTTTTTTGCATTATGATGTCATAATCAGACCACTTTTTTCCCTATCCAGAAGCGTCTTGTCTTTTGTCGCAACCAGAGTTTGATATTCTACCAACATTAGCGAGATCGCATTCTCTTAATTTCACTTACGGACATACCAGTCTGAAAATGCCTGATCTCGTCAGATCTCGGTAGCCATCCAGACTCGGGCCTGGTTAGTACTTGTATGGGAGACCAAATAGGAACCTCAGGTGCCGTAAGCTTTTGTTTATTTCTTTTTTGCATTATGATGTCATAATCAGACCACTTTTTTCCCTATCCAGAAGCGTCTTGTCTTTTGTCGCAACCAGAGTTTGATATTCTACCAACATTAGCGAGATCGCATTCTCTTAATTTCACTTACGGCCATACCAGTCTGAAAATGCCTGATCTCGTCAGATTTCGGAAGCCATCCAGACTCGGGCCTGGTTAGTACTTGTATGGGAGACCAACTACGAACCTCAGGTGCCGTAAGCTTTTGTTTATTTCTTTTTTGCATTATGATGTCATAATCAGACCACTTTTTTCCCTATGGGAGACCAACTAGGAACCTCAGGTGCCGTAAGCTTTTGTTTATTTCTTTTTTGCATTATGATGTCATAATCAGACCACTTTTTTCCCTATCCAGAAGCGTCTTGTCTTTTGTCGCAACCAGAGTTTGATATTCTACCAACATTAACGAGATCGCATTCTCTTAATTTCCCTTACGGCCATACCAGTCTGAAAATGCCTGATCTCGTCAGATCTCAGAAGCCATCCAGACTCGGGCCTGGTTAGTACTTGTATGGGAGACCAACTAGGAACCTCAGGTGCCGTAAACTCTTGTTTATTTCTTTTTTGCATTATGATGTCATAATCAGACCACTTTTTTCCCTATCCAGAAGCGTCTTGTCTTTTGTCGCAACCAGAGTTTGATATTCTACCAACATTAGCGAGATCGCATTCTCTTAATTTCACTTACGGCCATACCAGTCTGAAAATGCCTGATCTCGTCAGATCTCGGAAGCCATCCAGACTCGGGCCTGGTTAGTACTTGTATGGGAGACCAACTAGGAACCTCAGGTGCCGTAAGCTTTTGTTTATTTCTTTTTTGCATTATGATGTCATAATCAGACCACTTTTTTCCCTATCCAGAAGCGTCTTGTCTTTTGTCGCCACCAGAGTTTGATATTCTACCAACATTAGCGAGATCGCATTCTCTTAATTTCATTTACGGCCATACCAGTCTGAAAATGCCTGATCTCGTCAGATCTCGGAAGCCATCCAGACTCGGGTCTGGTTAGTACTTGTATGGGAGACCAACTAGGAACCTCAGGTGCCGTAAGCTTTTGTTTATTTCTTTTTTGCATTATGATGTCATAATCAGACCACTTGTTTCCCTATGGGAGACCAACTAGGAACCTCAGGTGCCGTAAGCTTTTGTTTATTTCTTTTTTGCATTATGATGTCATAATCAGACCACTTTTTTCCCTATCCAGAAGCGTCTTGTCTTTTGTCGCAACCAGAGTTTGATATTCTACCAACATTAACGAGATCGCATTCTCTTAATTTCCCTTACGGCCATACCAGTCTGAAAATGCCTGATCTCGTCAGATCTCAGAAGCCATCCAGACTCGGGCCTGGTTAGTACTTGTATGGGAGACCAACTAGGAACCTCAGGTGCCGTAAGCTTTTGTTTATTTCTTTTTTGCATTATGATGTCATAATCAGACCACTTTTTTCCCTATCCAGAAGCGTCTTGTCTTTTGTCGCAACCAGAGTTTGATATTCTACCAACATTAGCGAGATCGCATTCTCTTAATTTCTCTTACGGCCATACCAGTCTGAAAATGCCTGTTCTCGTCAGATCTCTGAAGCCATCCAGACTCGGGCCTGGTTAGTACTTGTATGGGAGACCAACTAGGAACCTCAGGTGCCGTAAGCTTTTGTTTATTTCTTTTTTGCATTATGATGTCATAATCAGACCACTTTTTTCCCTATCCAGAAGCGTCTTGTCTTTTGTCGCAACCAGAGTTTGATATTCTACCAACATTAACGAGATCGCATTCTCTTAATTTCCCTTACGGCCATACCAGTCTGAAAATGCCTGATCTCGTCAGATCTCAGAAGCCATCCAGACTCGCGCTTGGTTAGTACTTGTATGGGAGACCAACTAGGAACCTCAGGTGCCGTAAGCTTTTGTTTATTTCTTTTTTGCAGTATTATGTTATAATCAGACCACTTTTTTCCCTATGGGAGACCAACTAGGAACCTCAGGTGCCGTAAGATTTTGTTTATTTCTTTTTTGCATTATGATGTCATAATCAGACCACTTTTTTCCCTATCCAGAAGCGTCTTATCTTTTGTCGCAACCAGAGTTTGATATTCTACCAACATTAGCAAGATCGCATTCTCTTAATTTCACTTACGGCCATACCAGTCTGAAAATGCCTGATCTCGTCAGATCTCGGAAGCTATCCAGACTCGGCCTGGTTAGTACTTGTATGGGAGACCAACTAGGAACCTCAGGTGCCGTAAGCTTTTGTTTATTTCTTTTTTGCATTATGATGTCATAATCAGACCACTTTTTTCCCTATCCAGAAGCGTCTTGTCTTTTGTCGCAACCAGAGTTTGATATTCTACCAACATTAGCGAGATCGCATTCTCTTAATTTCACTTACGGCCATACCAGTCTGAAAATGCCTGATCTCATCAGATCTCGGAAGCCATCCAGACTCGGGCCTGGTTAGTACTTGTATGGGAGACCAACTAGGAACCTCAGGTGCCGTAAGCTTTTGTTTATTTCTTTTTTGCATTATGATGTCATAATCAGACCACTTTTTTCCCTATGGGAGACCAACTAGGAACCTCAGGTGCCGTAAGCTTTTGTTTATTTCTTTTTTGCATTATGATGTCATAATCAGACCACTTTTTTCCCTATCCAGAAGCGTCTTGTCTTTTGTCGCAACCAGAGTTTGATATTCTACCAACATTAGCGAGATCGCATTCTCTTAATTTCCCTTACGGCCATACCAGTCTAAAAATGCCTGAACTCGTCAGATCTCGGAAGCCATCCAGACTCGGGCCTGGTTAGTACTTATATGGGAGACCAACTAGGAACCTCAGGTGCCGTGAGCTTTTGTTTATTTCTTTTTTGCATTATGATGTCATAATCAGACCACTTTTTTCCCTATCCAGAAGCGTCTGGTCTTTTGTCGCAACCAGAGTTTGATATTCTACCAACATTAGCGAGATCGCATTCTCTTAATTTCACTTACGGCCATACCAGTCTGAAAATGCCAGATCTCGGAAGCCATCCAGACTCGGGCCTGGTTAGTACTTGTATGGGAGACCAACTAGGAACCTCAGGTGCCGTAAGCTTTTGTTTATTTCTTTTTTGCATTATGATGTCATAATCAGACCACTTTTTTCCCTATGGGAGACCAACTAGGAACCTCAGGTGCCGTAAGCTTTTGTTTATTTCTTTTTTGCATTATGATGTCATAATCAGACCACTTTTTTCCCTATCCAGAAGCGTCTTGTCTTTTGTCGCAACCAGAGTTTGATATTCTACCAACATTAGCGAGATCGCATTCTCTTAATTTCATTTACGGCCATACCAGTCTGAAAATGCCTGATCTCGTCAGATCTCGGAAGCCATCCGGACTCGGGCCTGGTTAGTACTTGTATGGGAGACCAACTAGGAACCTCAGGTGCCGTAAGCTTTTGTTTATTTCTTTTTTGCATTATGATGTCATAATCAGACCACTTTTTTCCCTATGGGAGACCAACTAGGAACCTCAGGTGCCGTAAGCTTTTGTTTATTTCTTTTTTGCATTATGATGTCATAATCAGACCACTTTTTTCCCTATCCAGAAGCGTCTTGTCTTTTGTCGCAACCAGAGTTTGATATTCTACCAACATTAGCGAGATCGCATTCTCTTAATTTCAGTTACGGCCATACCAGTCTGAAAATGCCTGATCTCGTCAGATCTCGGAAGCCATCCAGACTCGGGCCTGGTTAGTACTTGTATGGGAGACCAACTAGGACCCTCAGGTGCCGTAAACTTTTGTTTATTTCTTTTTTGCATTATGATGTCATAATCAGACCACTTTTTTCCCTATCCAGAAGCGTCTTGTCTTTTGTCGCAACCAGAGTTTGATATTCTACCAACATTAGCGAGATCGCATTCTCATAATTTCACTTACGGCCATACCAGTCTGAAAATGCCTGATCTCGTCAGATCTCGTAAGTCATCCAGACTTGGGCCTGGTTAGTACTTGTGTGGGAGACCATCTAGGAATCTCATGTGCCGTAAGCTTTTGTTTATTTCTTTTTTGCATTATGATGTCATAATCAGACCACTTTTTTCCCTATGGGAGACCAACTAGGAACCTCAGGTGCCGTAAGCTTTTGTTTATTTATTTTTTTCATTATGATGTCATAATCAGACCACTTTTTTCCCTATCCAGAAGCGTCTTGTCTTTTGTCGCAACCAGAGTTTGATATTCTACCAACATTAGCGAGATCGCATTCTCTTAATTTCACTTACGGCCATACCAGTCTGAAAATGCCTGATCTCGTCAGATCTCAGAAGCCATCCAGACTCAGGCCTGGTTAGTACTTGTATGGGAGACCAACTAGGAACCTCAGGTGCCGTAAGCTTTTGTTTATTTCTTTTTTTGCATTATGATGTCATAATCAGACCACTTTTTTCCCTATCCAGAAGCGTCTTGTCTTTTGTCGCAACCAGAGTTTGATATTCTACCAACATTAGCGAGATCGCATTCTCCTAATTTCACTTACGGCCATACCAGTCTGAAAATGTCAGATCTCGGAAGCCATCCAGACTCGGGCCTGGTTAGTACTTGTATGGGAGACCAACTAGGAACCTCAGGTGCCGTAAGCTTTTGTTTATTTCTTTTTTGCATTATGATGTCATAATCAGACCACTCTTTTCCCTATCCAGAAGCATCTTGTCTTTTGTCGCAACCAGAGTTTGATATTCTACCAACATTAACGAGATCGCATTCTCTTAATTTCACTTACGGCCATACCAGTCTGAAAATGCCTGATCTCGTCAGATCTCGTAAGCCATCCAGACTTGGGCCTGGTTAGTACTTGTATGGGAGACCATCTAGGAATCTCATGTGCCGTAAGCTTTTGTTTATTTCTTTTTTGCATTATGATGTCATAATCAGACCACTTTTTTCCCTATGGGAGACCAACTAAGAACCTCAGGTGCCGTAAGCTTTTGTTTATTTATTTTTTTCATTATGATGTCATAATCAGACCACTTTTTTCCCTATCCAGAAGCGTCTTGTCTTTTGTCGCAACCAGAGTTTGATATTCTACCAACATTAGCGAGATCGCATTCACTTAATTTCGCTTACGGCCATACCAGTCTGAAAATGCCAGATCTCGGAAGCCATCCAGACTCGGGCCTGGTTAGTACTTGTATGGGAGACCAACTTGGAACCTCAGGTGCCGTAAGATTTTGTTTATTTCTTTTTTGCATTATGATGTCATAATCAGACCACTTTTTTCCCTATCCAGAAGCGTCTTGTCTTTTGTCGCAACCAGAGTTTGATATTCTACCAACATTAGCGAGATCGCATTCTCGCAATTTCACTTATGGCTATACCAGTCTGAAAATGCCTGATCTCGTCAGATCTCGGAAGCCATCCAGACTCGGGCCTGGTTAGTACTTGTATGGGAGACCAACTAGGAACCTCAGGTGCCTTAAGATTTTGTTTATTTCTTTTTTGCATTATGATGTCATAATCAGACCACTTTTTTCCCTATCCAGAAGCGTCTTGTCTTTTGTCGCAACCAGAGTTTGATATTCTACCAACATTAGCGAGATCGCATTCTCTTAATTTCACTTATGGCCATACCAGTCTGAAAATGCCTGATCTCGTCAGATCTCGGAAGCCATCCAGACTCGGGTCTGGTTAGTACTTGTATGGGAGACCAACGAGGAACATTAGGTGCCGTAAGCTTTTGTTTATTTCTTTTTTGCATTATGATGTCATAATCAGACCACTTTTTTCCCTATCCAGAAGCGTCTTGTCTTTTGTCGCAACCAGAGTTTGATATTCTACCAACATTAGCGAGATCGCATTCTCTTAATTTCACTTACGGCCATACCAGTCTGAAAATGCCTGATCTCGTCAGATCTCGGTAGCCATCCAGACTCGCGCTTGGTTAGTACTTGTATGGGAGACCAACTAGGAACCTCAGGTGCCGTAAGATTTTGTTTATTTCTTTTTTGCATTATGATGTCATAATCAGACCACTTTTGTCCCTATCCAGAAGCGTCTTGTCTTTTGTCGCAACCAGAGTTTGATATTCTACCAACATTAGCGAGATCGCATTCTCTTAATATCACTTACGGCTATACCAGTCTGAAAATGCCTGATCTCGTCAGATCTCGGAAGCCATCCAGACTCGGGCCTGGTTAGTACTTGTATGGGAGACCAACTAGGAACCTCAGGTGCCGTAAGCTTTTGTTTATTTCTTTTTTGCATTATGATGTCATAATCAGACCACTTTTTTCCCTATCCAGAAGCGTCTTGTCTTTTGTCGCAACCAGAGTTTGATATTCTACCAACGTTAGCGAGATCGCATTCTCTTAATTTCACTTACGGCCATACCAGTCTGAAAATGCCTGATCTCGGAAGCCATCCAGACTCAGGCCTGGTTAGTACTTGTATGGGAGACCAACTAGGAACCTCAGGTGCCGTAAGCTTTTGTTTATTTCTTTTTTGCATTATGATGTCATAATCAGACCACTTTTTTCCCTATCCAGAAGCGTCTTGTCTTTTGTCGCAACCAGAGTTTGATATTCTACCAACATTAGCGAGTTCACAATCTCTTAATTTCACTTACGGCCATACCAGTCTGAAAATGCCTGATCTCATCAGATCTCGGAAGCCATCCAGACTCGGGCCTGGTTAGTACTTGTATGGGAGACCAACTAGGAACCTCATGTGCCGTAAGCTTTTGTTTATTTCTTTTTTGCATTATGATGTCATAATCAGACCACTTTTTTCCCTATCCAGAAGCGTCTTGTCTTTTGTCGCAACCAGAGTTTGATATTCTACCAACATTAGCGAGATCGCATTCTCTTAATTTCACTTACGGCCATACCAGTCTGAAAATGCCTGATCTCGTCAGATCTCGGAAGCCATCCAGACTCCGGTCTGGTTAGTACTTGTATGGGAGACCAACTAGGAACCTCAGGTGCCGTAAGCTTTTGTTTATTTCTTTTTTGCATTATGATGTCATAATCAGACCACTTTTTTCCCTATCCAGAAGCGTCTTGTCTTTTGTCGCAACCAGAGTTTGATATTCTACCAACATTAGCGAGATCGCATTCTCTTGATTTATGTTACGGCCATACCAGTCTGAAAATGCCTGATCTCGTCAGATCTCGGAAGCTATCCAGACTCGGGCCTGGTTAGTACTTGTATGGGAGACCAAGTAGGAACCTCAGGTGCCGTAAGCTTTTGTTTATTTCTTTTTTGCATTATGATGTCATAATCAGACCACTTTTTTCCCTATCCAGAAGCGTCTTGTCTTTTGTCGCAACCAGAGTTTGATATTCTACCAACATTAGCGAGATCGCATTCTCTTAATTTCTCTTACGGCCATACCAGTCTGAAAATGCCTGTTCTCGTCAGATCTCTGAAGCCATCCAGACTCGGGCCTGGTTAGTACTTGTATGGGAGACCAACTAGGAACCTCAGGTGCCGTAAGCTTTTGTTTATTTCTTTTTTGCAGTATTATGTTATAATCAGACCACTTTTTTCCCTATGGGAGACCAACTAGGAACCTCAGGTGCCGTAAGATTTTGTTTATTTCTTTTTTGCATTATGATGTCATAATCAGACCACTTTTTTCCCTATCCAGAAGCGTCTTGTCTTTTGTCGCAACCAGAGTTTGATATTCTACCAACATTAGCGAGATCGCATTCTCTTAATTTCACTTACGGCCATACCAGTCTGAAAATGCCAGATCTCGGAAGCCATCCAGACTCGGGCCTGGTTAGTACTTGTATGGGAGACCAACTAGGAACCTCAGGTGCCGTAAGCTTTTGTTTATTTCTTTTTTGCATTATGATGTCATAATCAGACCACTTTTTTCCCTATGGGAGACCAACTAGGAACCTCAGGTGCGGTAAGCTTTTGTTTATTTCTTTTTTGCATTATGATGTCATAATCAGACCACTTTTTTCCCTATCCAGAAGGGTCTTGTCTTTTGTCACAACCAGAGTTTGATATTCTACCAACATTAGCGAGATCGCATTCTCTTAATTTCATTTACGGCCATACCAGTCTGAAAATGCCTGATCTCGTCAGATCTCGGAAGCCATCCGGACTCGGGCCTGGTTAGTACTTGTATGGGAGACCAACTAGGAACCTCAGGTGCCGTAAGCTTTTGTTTATTTCTTTTTTGCATTATGATGTCATAATCAGACCTTTTTTTTCCCTATGGGAGACCAACTAGGAACCTCAGGTGCCGTAAGCTTTTGTTTATTTCTTTTTTGCATTATGATGTCATAATCAGACCACTTTTTTCCCTATCCAGAAGCGTCTTGTCTTTTGTCGCAACCAGAGTTTGATATTCTACCAACATTAGCGAGATCGCATTCTCTTAATTTCAGTTACGGCCATACCAGTCTGAAAATGTCAGATCTCGGAAGCCATCCAGACTCGGGCCTGGTTAGTACTTGTATGGGAGACCAACTAGGAACCTCAGGTGCCGTAAGCTTTTGTTTATTTCTTTTTTGCATTATGATGTCATAATCAGACCACTTTTTTTCCCTATCCAGAAGCGTCTTGTCTTTTGTCGCAACCAGAGTTTGATATTCTACCAACATTAGCGAGATCGCATTCTCATAATTTCACTTACGGCCATACCAGTCTGAAAATGCCTGATCTCGTCAGATCTCGTAAGCCATCCAGACTTGGGCCTGGTTAGTACTTGTATGGGAGACCATCTAGGAATCTCATGTGCCGTAAGCTTTTGTTTATTTCTTTTTTGCATTATGATGTCATAATCAGACCACTTTTTTCCCTATGGGAGACCAACTAGGAACCTCAGGTGCCGTAAGCTTTTGTTTATTTATTTTTTTCATTATGATGTCATAATCAGACCACTTTTTTCCCTATCCAGAAGCGTCTTGTCTTTTGTCGCAACCAGAGTTTGATATTCTACCAACATTAGCGAGATCGCATTCTCTTAATATCACTTACGGCCATACCAGTCTGAAAATGCCTGATCTCGTCAGATCTCGGAAGCCATCCAGACTCGGGCCTGGTTAGTACTTGTATGGGAGACCAACTAGGAACCTCAGGTGCCGTAAGCTTTTGTTTATTTCTTTTTTGCATTATGATGTCATAATCAGACCACTTTTTTCCCTATCCAGAACGCGTCTTGTCTTTTGTCGCAACCAGAGTTTGATATTCTACCAACGTTAGCGAGATCGCATTCTCTTAATTTCACTTACGGCCATACCAGTCTGAAAATGCCAGATCTCGGAAGCCATCCAGACTCGGGCCTGGTTAGTACTTGTATGGGAGACCAACTAGGAACCTCAGGTGCCGTAAGCTTTTGTTTATTTCTTTTTTGCATTATGATGTCATAATCAGACCACTTTTTTCCCTATCCAGAAGCGTCTTGTCTTTTGTCGCAACCAGAGTTTGATATTCTACCAACATTAGCGAGTTCACAATCTCTTAATTTCACTTACGGCCATACCAGTCTGAAAATGCCTGATCTCATCAGATCTCGGAAGCCATCCAGACTCGGGCCTGGTTAGTACTTGTATGGGAGACCAACTAGGAACCTCATGTGCCGTAAGCTTTTGTTTATTTCTTTTTTGCATTATGATGTCATAATCAGACCACTTTTTTCCCTATCCAGAAGCGTCTTGTCTTTTGTCGCAACCAGAGTTTGATATTCTACCAACATTAGCGAGATCGCATTCTCTTAATTTCCCTTATGGCCATACCAGTCTGAAAATGCCTGATCTCGTCAGATCTCGGAAGCCATCCAGACTCAGGTCTGGTTAGTACTTGTATGGGAGACCAACGAGGAACATTAGGTGCCGTAAGCTTTTGTTTATTTCTTTTTTGCATTATGATGTCATAATCAGACCACTTTTTTCCCTATCCAGAAGCGTCTTGTCTTTTGTCGCAACCAGAGTTTGATATTCTACCAACATTAGCGAGATCGCATTCTCTTAATTTCACTTACGGCCATACCAGTCTGAAAATGCCTGATCTCGTCAGATCTCGGTAGCCATCCAGACTCGCGCTAGGTTAGTACTTGTATGGGAGACCAACTAGGAACCTCAGGTGCCGTAAGATTTTGTTTATTTCTTTTTTGCATTATGATGTCATAATCAGACCACTTTTGTCCCTATCCAGAAGCGTCTTGTCTTTTGTCGCAACCAGAGTTTGATATTCTACCAACATTAGCGAGATCGCATTCTCTTAATATCACTTACGGCCATACCAGTCTGAAAATGTCAGATCTCGGAAGCCATCCAGACTCAGGCCTGGTTAGTACTTGTATGGGAGACCAACTAGGAACCTCAGGTGCCGTAAGCTTTTGTTTATTTCTTTTTTGCATTATGATGTCATAATCAGACCACTTTTTTCCCTATGGGAGACCAACTAGGAACCTCAGGTGCCGTAAGCTTTTGTTTATTTCTTTTTTGCATTATGATGTCATAATCAGACCACTTTTTTCACCATTCCAGAAGCGTCTTGTCTTTTGTCGCAACCAGAGTTTGATATTCTACCAACATTAGCGAGATCTCATTCTCTTAATTTCACTTACGGCCATACCAGTCTGAAAATGCCTGATCTCGTCAGATCTCGGAAGCCATCCAGACTCGGGCCTGGTTAGTACTTGTATGGGAGACCAACTAGGAACCTCAGGTGCCGTAAGCTTTTGTTTATTTCTTTTTTGCATTATGATGTCATAATCAGACCACTTTTTTCCCTATCCAGAAGCGTCTTGTCTTTTGTCGCAACCAGAGTTTGATATTCTACCAACATTAGCGAGATCGCATTCTCTTAATTTAACTTACGGCCATACCAGTCTGAAAATGCCTGATCTCGTCAGATCTCGGAAGCCATCCAGACTCGGGCCTGGTTAGTACTTGTATGGGAGACCAACTAGGAATCTCAGGTGTCGTAAGCTTTTGTTTATTTCTTTTTTGCATTATGATGTCATAATCAGACCACTTTTTTCCCTATCCAGAAGCATCTTGTTTTTGTCGCAACCAGAGTTTGATATTCTACCAACATTAGCGAGATCGCATTCTCTTAATTTCACTTACGGCCATACCAGTCTGAAAATGCCTGATCTCGTCAGATCTTGGAAGCCATCCAGACTCGGGCCTGGTTAGTACTTGTATGGGAGACCAACTAGGAACCTCAGGTGCCGTAAGCTTTTGTTTATTTCTTTTTTGCATTATGATGTCATAATCAGACCACTATTTTCCCTATCCAGAAGCATCTTGTCTTTTGTCGCAACCAGAGTTTGATATTCTACCAACATTAATGAGATCGCATTCTCTTAATTTCACTTACGGCCATACCAGTCTGAAAATGCCAGATCTCGGAAGCCATCCAGACTTGGGCCTGGTTAGTACTTGTATGGGAGACCAACTAGGAACCTCAGGTGCCGTAAGCTTTTGTTTATTTCTTTTTTGCATTATGATGTCATAATCAGACCACTTTTTTCCCTATGGGAGACCAACTAGGAACCTCAGGTGCCATAAGCTTTTGTTTATTTATTTTTTGCATTATGATGTCATAATCAGACCACTTTTTTCCCTATCCAGAAGCGTCTTGTCTTTTGTCGCAACCAGAGTTTGATATTCTACCAACATTAGCGAGATCGCATTCTCTTAATTTCACTTACGGCCATACCAGTCTGAAAATGCCAGATCTCGGAAGCCATCCAGACTCGGGCCTGGTTAGTACTTGTATGGGAGACCAACTAGGAACCTCAGGTGCCGTAAGCTTTTGTTTATTTCTTTTTTGCATTATGATGTCATAATCAGACCACTTTTTTCCCTATCCAGAAGCGTCTTGTCTTTTGTCGCAACCAGAGTTTGATATTCTACCAACATTAGCGAGTTCACAATCTCTTAATTTCACTTACGGCCATACCAGTCTGAAAATGCCTGATCTCATCAGATCTCGGAAGCCATCCAGACTCGGGCCTGGTTAGTACTTGTATGGGAGACCAACTAGGAACCTCATGTGCCGTAAGCTTTTGTTTATTTCTTTTTTGCATTATGATGTCATAATCAGACCACTTTTTTCCCTATCCAGAAGCGTCTTGTCTTTTGTCGCAACCAGAGTTTGATATTCTACCAACATTAGCGAGATCGCATTCTCTTAATTTCCCTTATGGCCATACCAGTCTGAAAATGCCTGATCTCGTCAGATCTCGGAAGCCATCCAGACTCGGGTCTGGTTAGTACTTGTATGAGAGACCAACGAGGAACATTAGGTGCCGTAAGCTTTTGTTTATTTCTTTTTTGCATTATGATGTCATAATCAGACCACTTTTTTCCCTATCCAGAAGCGTCTTGTCTTTTGTCGCAACCAGAGTTTGATATTCTACCAACATTAGCGAGATCGCATTCTCTTAATTTCACTTACGGCCATACCAGTCTGAAAATGCCTGATCTCGTCAGATCTCGGTAGCCATCCAGACTCGCGCTTGGTTAGTACTTGTATGGGAGACCAACTAGGAACCTCAGGTGCCGTAAGATTTTGTTTATTTCTTTTTTGCATTATGATGTCATAATCAGACCACTTTTGTCCCTATCCAGAAGCGTCTTGTCTTTTGTCGCAACCAGAGTTTGATATTCTACCAACATTAGCGAGATCGCATTCTCTTAATATCACTTACGGCCATACCAGTCTGAAAATGTCAGATCTCGGAAGCCATCCAGACTCAGGCCTGGTTAGTACTTGTATGGGAGACCAACTAGGAACCTCAGGTGCCGTAAGCTTTTGTTTATTTCTTTTTTGCATTATGATGTCATAATCAGACCACTTTTTTCCCTATGGGAGACCAACTAGGAACCTCAGGTGCCGTAAGCTTTTGTTTATTTCTTTTTTTCATTATGATGTCATAATCAGACCACTTTTTTCACCATTCCAGAAGCGTCTTGTCTTTTGTCGCAACCAGAGTTTGATATTCTACCAACATTAGCGAGATCTCATTCTCTTAATTTCACTTACGGCCATACCAGTCTGAAAATGCCTGATCTCGTCAGATCTCGGAAGCCATCCAGACTCGGGCCTGGTTAGTACTTGTATGGGAGACCAACTAGGAACCTCAGGTGCCGTAAGCTTTTGTTTATTTCTTTTTTGCATTATGATGTCATAATCAGACCACTTTTTTCCCTATCCAGAAGCGTCTTGTCTTTTGTCGCAACCAGAGTTTGATATTCTACCAACATTAGCGAGATCGCATTCTCTTAATTTAACTTACGGCCATACCAGTCTGAAAATGCCTGATCTCGTCAGATCTCGGAAGCCATCCAGACTCGGGCCTGGTTAGTACTTGTATGGGAGACCAACTAGGAACCTCAGGTGTCGTAAGCTTTTGTTTATTTCTTTTTTGCATTATGATGTCATAATCAGACCACTTTTTTCCCTATCCAGAAGCATCTTGTTTTTGTCGCAACCAGAGTTTGATATTCTACCAACATTAGCGAGATCGCATTCTCTTAATTTCACTTACGGCCATACCAGTCTGAAAATGCCTGATCTCGTCAGATCTCGGAAGCCATCCAGACTCGGGGCTGGTTAGTACTTGTATGGGAGACCAACTAGGAACCTCAGGTGCCGTAAGCTTTTGTTTATTTCTTTTTTGCATTATGATGTCATAATCAGACCACTATTTTCCCTATCCAGAAGCATCTTGTCTTTTGTCGCAACCAGAGTTTGATATTCTACCAACATTAATGAGATCGCATTCTCTTAATTTCACTTACGGCCATACCAGTCTGAAAATGCCAGATCTCGGAAGCCATCCAGACTTGGGCCTGGTTAGTACTTGTATGGGAGACCAACTAGGAACCTCAGGTGCCGTAAGCTTTTGTTTATTTCTTTTTTGCATTATGATGTCATAATCAGACCACTTTTTTCCCTATGGGAGACCAACTAGGAACCTCAGGTGCCATAAGCTTTTGTTTATTTATTTTTTGCATTATGATGTCATAATCAGACCACTTTTTTCCCTATCCAGAAGCGTCTTGTCTTTTGTCGCAACCAGAGTTTGATATTCTACCAACATTAGCGAGATCGCATTCTCTTAATTTCACTTACGGCCATACCTGTCTGAAAATGCCTGATCTTGTCAGATCTCGGACGCCATCCAGACTCGGGCCTGGTTAGTACTTGTATGGGAGACCAACTAGGAACCTCAGGTGCCGTAAGCTTTTGTTTATTTCTTTTTTGCATTATGATGTCATAATCAGACCACTTTTTTCCCTATGGGAGACCAACTAGGAACCTCAGGTGCCGTAAGCTTTTGTTTATTTCTTTTTTGCATTATGATGTCATAATCAGACCACTTTTTTCCCTATCCAGAAGCGTCTTGTCTTTTGTCGCAACCAGAGTTTGATATTCTACCAACATTAGCGAGATCGCATTCTCTTAATTTCTCTTACGGCCATACCAGTCTGAAAATGCCTGATCTCGTCAGATCTCGGAAGCCATCCAGACTCGGGCCTGGTTAGTACTTGTATGGGAGACCAACTAGGAACCTCAGGTGCCGTAAGCTTTTGTTTATGTCTTTTTTGCATTATGATGTCATAATCAGACCACTTTTTTCCCTATCCAGAAGTGTCTTGTCTTTTGTCGCAACCAGAGTTTGATATTCTGCCAACATTAGCGAGATCGCATTCTCTTAATTTCATTTACGGCCATTCCAGTCTGAAAATGCCTGATCTCGTCAAATCGCGGAAGCCATCAAGACTCAGGCCTGGTTAGTACTTGTATGGGAGACCAACTAGGAACCTCAGGTGCTGCAAGCTTTTGTTTATTTCTTTTTTGCATTATGATGTCATAATCAGACCACTTTTTTCCCTATGGGAGACCAACTAGGAACCTCAGGTGCCGTAAGCTTTTGTTTATTTCTTTTTTGCATTATGATGTCATAATCAGACCACTTTTTTCCCTATGGGAGACCAACTAGGAACCTCAGGTGCCGTAAGCTTTTGTTTATTTCTTTTTTGCATTATGATGTCATAATCAGACCACTTTTTTCCCTATCCAGAAGCGTCTTGTCTTTTGTCGCAACCAGAGTTTGATATTCTACCAACATTAGCGAGATCGCATTCTTTTAATTTCACTTACGGCTATACCAGTCTGAAAATGCCTGATCTCGTCAGATCTCGCAAGCCATCCAGACTCGGGCCTGGCTTAGTACTTGTATGGGAGACCAACTAGGAACCTCAGGTGCCGTAAGCTTTTGTTTATTTCTTTTTTGCATTATGATGTCATAATCAGACGACTTTTTTCCCTATCCAGAAGCGTCTTGTCTTTTGTCGCAACCAGAGTTTGATATTCTACCAACATTAGCGAGATCGCATTCTCTTAATTTATGTTACGGCCATACCAGTCTGAAAATGCCTGATCTCGTCAGATCTCGGAAGCTATCCAGACTCGGGCCTGGTTAGTACTTGTATGGGAGACCAAGTAGGAACCTCAGGTGCCGTAAGCTTTTGTTTATTTCTTTTTTGCATTATGATGTCATAATCAGACCACTTTTTTCCCTATCCAGAAGCGTCTTGTCTTTTGTCGCAACCAGAGTTTGATATTCTACCAACATTAGCGAGATCGCATTCTCTTAATTTTACTTACGGACATACCAGTCTGAAAATGCCTGATCTCGTCAGATCTCGGAAGCCATCCAGACTCGGGCCTGGTTAGTACTTGTATGGGAGACCAACTAGGAACATCAGGTGCCGTAAGCTTTTGTTTATTTCTTTTTTGCATTATGATGTCATAATCAGACCACTTTTTTCCCTATACAGAAGCGTCTTGTCTTTTGTCGCAACCAGAGTTTGATATTCTACCAACATTAGTGAGATCGCATTCTCTTAATTTCATTTACGGCCATACCAGTCTGAAAATGCCTGATCTCATCAGATCTCGGAAGCCATCCAGACTCGGGCCTGGTTAGTACTTGTATGGGAGACCAACTAGGAACCTCAGGTGCCGTAAGCTTTTGTTTATTTCTGTTTTGCATTATGATGTCATAATCAGACCACTTTTTTCCCTATCCAGAAGCGTCTTGTCTTTTGTCGCAACCAGAGTTTGATATTCTACCAACATTAGCGAGATCGCATTCTCTTAATTTCACTTACGGCCATACCAGTCTGAAAATGCCTGATCTCGTCAGATCTCGGAAGCCATCCAGACTCGGGCCTGGTTAATACTTGTATGGGAGACCAACTAGGAACCTCAGGTGCCGTAAGCTTTTGTTTATTTCTTTTTTGCATTATGATGTCATAATCAGACCACTTTTTTCCCTATCCAGAAGCGTCTTGTCTTTTGTCGCAACCAGAGTTTGATATTCTACCAACATTAGCGAGTTCGCATTCTCTTAATTTCATTTACGGCCATACCAGTCTGAAAATGCCTGATCTCGTCAGATCTCGGAAGCCATCCAGACTCGGGTCTGGTTAGTACTTGTATGGGAGACCAACTAGGAACCTCAGGTGCCGTAAGCTTTTGTTTATTTCTTTTTTGCATGTTGATGTAATAATCAGACCACTTTTTTCCCTATCCAGAAGCATCTTGTCTTTTGTCGCAACCAGAGTTTGATATTCTACCAACATTAACGAGATCGCATTCTCTTAATTTCACTTACGGCCATACCAGTCTGAAAATGCCTTATCTCGTCAGATCTCGGAAGCCATCCAGACTTGGGCCTGGTTAGTACTTGTATGGGAGACCAACTAGGAACCTCAGGTGCCGTAAGCTTTTGTTTATTTCTTTTTTGCATTATGATGTCATAATCAGACCACTTTTTTCCCTATGGGAGACCAACTAGGAACCTCAGGTGCCGTAAGCTTTTGTTTATTTCTTTTTTGCATTATGATGTCATAATCAGACCACTTTTTTCCCTATCCAGAAGCATCTTGTCTTTTGTCGCAACCAGAGTTTGATATTCTACCAACATTAGCGAGATCGCATTCTCTTAATTTCACTTACGGCCATACCTGTCTGAAAATGCCTGATCTCGTCAGATCTCGGAAGCCATCCAGACTCGGGCCTGGTTAGTACTTGTATGGGAGACCAACTAGGAACCTCAGGTGCCGAAAGCTTTTGTTTATTTCTTTTTTGCATTATGATGTCATAATCAGACCACTTTTTTCCCTATCCAGAAGCGTCTTGTCTTTTGTCGCAACCAGAGTTTGATATTCTACCAACATTAGCGAGATCGCATTCTCTTAGTTTCATTTACGGCCATACCAGTCTGAAAATGCCTGATCTTGTCAGATCTCGGAAGCCATCCAGACTCGGGCCTGGTTAGTATTTGTATGGGAGACCAACTAGGAACCTCAGGTGCCGTAAGCTTTTGTTTATTTCTTTTTTGCCTTATGATGTCATAATCAGACCACTTTTTTCCCTATGAGAGACCAACTAGGAACCTCAGGTGACGTAAGCTTTTGTTTATTTATTTTTTGCATTATGATGTCATAATCAGACCACTTTTTTCCCTATCCAGAAGCGTCTTGTCTTTTGTCGCAACCAGAGTTTGATATTCTACCAACATTAGCGAGATCGCATTCTCTTAATTTTACTTACGGCCATACCAGTCTGAAAATGCCTGATCTCGTCAGATCTCGGAAGCCATCCAGACTCGGGCCTGGTTAGTACTTGTATGGGAGACCAACTAGGAACCTCAGGTGCCGTAAGCTTTTGTTTATTTCTTTTTTGCATTATGATGTCATAATCAGACCACTTTTTTCCCTATCCAGAAGCGTCTTGTCTTTTGTCGCAACCAGAGTTTGATATTCTACAAACATTAGCGAGATCGCATTCGCTTAATTTCACTTACGGCCATACCAGTCTGAAAATGCCTGATCTCGTCAGATCTCGGAAGCCATCCAGACTCGGGCCTGGTTAGTACTTGTATGGGAGACCAACTAGGAACCTCAGGTGCCGTAAGCTTTTGTTTATTTCTTTTTTGCATTATGATGTCATAATCAGACCACTTTTTTCCCTATGGAAGACCAACTAGGAACCTCAGGTGCCGTAAGCTTTTGTTTATTTCTTTTTTGCATTATGATGTCATAATCAGACCACTTTTTTCCATATCCTGAAGCGTCTTGTCTTTTGTCGCAACCAGAGTTTGATATTCTACCAACATTAGCGAGATCGCATTCTCTTAGTTTCATTTATGGCCATACCAGTCTGAAAATGCCTGATCTTGTCAGATCTCGGAAGCCATCCAGACTCGGGCCTGGTTAGTACTTGTATGGGAGACCAACTAGGAACCTCAGGTGCCGTAAGCTTTTGTTTATATCTTTTTTGCATTATGATGTCATAATCAGACCACTTTTTTCCCTATGAGAGACCAACTAGGAACCTCAGGTGACGTAAGCTTTTGTTTATTTATTTTTTGCATTATGATGTCATAATCAGACCACTTTTTTCCCTATCCAGAAGCGTCTTGTCTTTTGTCGCAACCAGAGTTTGATATTCTACCAACATTAGCGAGATCCCATTCTCTTAATTTCACTTACGGCCATGCCAGTCTGAAAATGCCTGATCTTGTCAGATCTCGAAAGCCATCCAGACTTGGGCCTGGTTAGTACTTGTATGGGAGACCAACTAGGAACCTCAGGTGCCGTAAGCTTTTGTTTATTTCTTTTTTGCATTATGATGTCATAATCAGACCACTTTTTTCCCTATGGGAGACCAACTAGGAACCTCAGGTGCCGTAAGCTTTTGTTTATTTCTTTTTTGCATTATGATGTCATAATCAGACCACTTTTTTCCCTATCCAGAAGCGTCTTGTCTTTTGTCGCAACCAGAGTTTGATATTCTACCAACATTAGCGAGATCGCATTCTCTTAATTTTACTTATGGTCATACCAGTCTGAAAATGCCTGATCTCGTCAGATCTCGGAAGCCATCCAGACTCGGGCCTGGTTAGTACTTGTATGGGAGACCAACTAGGAACCTCAGGTGCCGTAAGCTTTTGTTTATTTCTTTTTTGCATTATGATGTCATAATCAGACCACTTTTTTCCCTATACAGAAGCGTCTTGTCTTTTGTCGCAACCAGAGTTTGATATTCTACCAACATTAGCAAGATCGCATTCTCTTAATTTCACTTACGGCCATACCAGTCTGAAAATGCCTGATCTCATCAGATCTCGGAAGCCATCCAGACTCGGGCCTGGTTAGTACTTGTATGGGAGACCAACTAGAACCTCAGGTGCCGTAAGCTTTTGTTTATTTCTGTTTTGCATTATGATGTCATAATCAGACCACTTTTTTCCCTATCCAGAAGCGTCTTGTCTTTTGTCGCAACCAGAGTTTGATATTCTACCAACATTAGCGAGATCGCATTCTCTTAATTTCACTTACGGCCATACCAGTCTGAAAATGCCTGATCTCGTCAGATCTCGGAAGCCATCCAGACTCGGGCCTGGTTAATACTTGTATGGGAGACCAACTAGGAACCTCAGGTGCCGTAAGCTTTTGTTTATTTCTTTTTTGCATTATGATGTCATAATCAGACCACTTTTTTCCCTATCCAGAAGCGTCTTGTCTTTTGTCGCAACCAGAGTTTGATATTCTACCAACATTAGCGAGATCGCATTCTCTTAATTTCATTTACGGCCATACCAGTCTGAAAATGCCTGATCTCGTCAGATCTCGGAAGCCATCCAGACTCGGGTCTGGTTAGTACTTGTATGGGAGACCAACTAGGAACCTCAGGTGCCGTAAGCTTTTGTTTATTTCTTTTTTGCATGTTGATGTCATAATCAGACCACTTTTTTCCCTATCCAGAAGCATCTTGTCTTTTGTCGCAACCAGAGTTTGATATTCTACCAACATTAACGAGATCGCATTCTCTTAATTTCACTTACGGCCATACCAGTCTGAAAATGCCTGATCTCGTCAGATCTCGGAAGCCATCCAGACTCGGGCCTGGTTAGTACTTGTATGGGAGACCAACTAGGAACCTCAGGTGCCGTAAGCTTTTGTTTATTTCTTTTTTGCATTATGATGTCATAATCAGACCACTTTTTTCCCTATGGGAGACCAACTAGGAACCTTAGGTGCCGTAAGCTTTTGTTTATTTCTTTTTTGCATTATGATGTCATAATCAGACCACTTTTTTCCCTATCCAGAAGCGTCTTGTCTTTTGTCGCAACCAGAGTTTGATATTCTACCAACATTAGCGAGATCGCATTCGCTTAATTTCACTTACGGCCATACCAGTCTGAAAATGCCTGATCTCGTCAGATCTTGGAAGCCATCCAGACTCGGGCCTGGTTAGTACTTGTATGGGAGACCAACTAGGAACCTCAGGTGCCGTAAGCTTTTGTTTATTTCTTTTTTGCATTATGATGTCATAATCAGACCACTTTTTTCCCTATGGGAGACCAACTAGGAACCTCAGGTGCCGTAAGCTTTTGTTTATTTCTTTTTTGCATTATGATGTCATAATCAGACCACTTTTTTCCCTATCCAGAAGCGTCTTGTCTTTTGTCGCAACCAGAGTTTGATATTCTACCAACATTAGCGAGATCGCATTCTCTTAATTTCACTTACGGCCATACCAGTCTGAAAATGCCTGATCTCATCAGATTTCGGAAGCCATCCAGACTCGGGCCTGGTTAGTACTTGTATGGGAGACCAACTAGGAACCTCAGGTGCCGTAAGCTTTTGTTTATTTATTTTTTGCATTATGATGTCATAATCAGACCACTTTTTTCCCTATCCAGAAGCGTCTTGTCTTTTGTCGCAACCAGAGTTTGATATTCTACCAACATTAGCGAGATCGCATTCTCTTAATTTCACTTACGGCCATACCAGTCTGAAAATGCCTGATCTCGTCAGATCTCGGAAGCCATCCAGACTTGGGCCTGTATAGTGCTTGTATGGGAGACCAACTAGGAACCTCAGGTGCCGTAAGCTTTTGTTTATTTCTTTTTTGCATTATGATGTCATAATCAGACCACTTTTTTCCCTTAGGGAGACCAACTAGGAACCTCAGGTGCCGTAAGCTTTTGTTTATTTCTTTTTTGCATTATGATGTCATAATCAGACCACTTTTTTCCCTATACAGAAGCGTCTTGTCTTTTGTCGCAACCAGAGTTTGATATTCTACCAACATTAGCGAGATCGCATTCTCTTAATTTTCTTTACGGCCATACCAGTCTGAAAATGCCTGATCTCGTCAGATCTCGGAAGCCATCCAGACTCGGGCCTGGTTAGTACTTGTATGGGAGACCAACTAGGAACCTCAGGTGCCATAAGCTTTTGTTTATTTCTTTTTTGCATTATGATGTCATAATCAGACCACTTTTTTCCCTATCCAGAAGCGTCTTGTCTTTTGTTGCAACCAGAGTTTGATATTCTACCAACATTAGTGAGATCAAATTCTCTTAATTTCACTTACGGCCATACCAGTCTGAAAATGCCTGATCTCGTCAGATCTTGGAAGCCATCCAGACTCGGGCCTGGTTAGTACTTGTATGGGAGACCAACTAGGAACCTCAGGTGCCGTAAGCTTTTGTTTATTTCTTTTTTGCATTATGATGTCATAATCAGACCACTTTTTTCCCTATCCAGAAGCGTCTTGTCTTTTGTCGCAACCAGAGTTTGATATTCTACCAACATTAGCGAGATCAAATTCTCTTAATTTCACTTACGGCCATACCAGTCTGAAAATGCCTTATCTCATCAGATCTCGGAAGCCATCCAAACTCGGGCCTGGTTAGTACTTGTATGGGAGACCAACTAGGAACCTCAGGTGCCGTAAGCTTTTGTTTATTTCTTTTTTGCATTATGATGTCATAATCAGACCACTTTTTTCCCTATCCAGAAGCGTCTTGTCTTTTGTCGCAACCAGAGTTTGATATTCTACCAACATTAGCGAGATCGCATTCTCTTAATTTCCTTTACGGCCATACCAGTCTGAAAATGCCTGATCTCGTCAGATCTCGGAAGCCATCCAGACTCGGGCCTGGTTAGTACTTGTATGGGAGACCAACTAGGAACCTCAGGTGCCATAAGCTTTTGTTTATTTCTTTTTTGCATTATGATGTCATAATCAGACCACTTTTTTCCCTATCCAGAAGCGTCTTGTCTTTTGTTGCAACCAGAGTTTGATATTCTACCAACATTAGCGAGATCAAATTCTCTTAATTTCACTTACGGCCATACCAGTCTGAAAATGCCTGATCTCGTCAGATCTTGGAAGCCATCCAGACTCGGGCCTGGTTAGTACTTGTATGGGAGACCAACTAGGAACCTCAGGTGCCGTAAGCTTTTGTTTATTTCTTTTTTGCATTATGATGTCATAATCAGACCACTTTTTTCCCTATCCAGAAGCGTCTTGTCTTTTGTCGCAACCAGAGTTTGATATTCTACCAACATTAGCGAGATCAAATTCTCTTAATTTCACTTACGGCCATACCAGTCTGAAAATGCCTTATCTCATCAGATCTCGGAAGCCATCCAAACTCGGGCCTGGTTAGTACTTGTATGGGAGACCAACTAGGAACCTCAGGTGCCGTAAGCTTTTGTTTATTTCTTTTTTGCATTATGATGTCATAATCAGACCACTTTTTTCCCTATCCAGAAGCGTCTTGTCTTTTGTCGCAACCAGAGTTTGATATTCTACCAACATTAGCGAGATCGTATTCTCTTAATTTCACTTATGGCCATACCAGTCTGAAAATGCCTGATCTCGGAAGCCATCCAGACTCGGGTCTGGTTAGTACTTGTATGGGAGACCAACTAGGAACCTCAGGTGCCGTAAGCTTTTGTTTATTTAATTTTTTGCATTATGATGTCATAATCAGACCACTTTTTTCCCTATCCAGAAGCATCTTGACTTTTGTCGCAACCAGAGTTTGATATTCTACCAACATTAGCGAGATCGCATTCTCTTAATTTCACTTACGGCCATACCAGTCTGAAAATGCCTGATCTCATCAGATCTCGGAAGCCATCCAGACTTGGGCCTGGTTAGTACTTCTATGGGAGACCAACTAGGAACCTCAGGTGCCGTAAGCTTTTGTTTATTTCTTTTTTGCATTATGATGTCATAATCAGACCACTTTTTTCCCTATCCAGAAGCATCTTGTCTTTTGTCGCAACCAGAGTTTGATATTCTACCAACATTAGCGAGATCGCATTCACTTAATTTCACTTACGGCCATACCAGTCTGAAAATGCCTGATCTCGTCAGATCTCGGAAGCCATCCAGACTCGGGCCTGGTTAGTACTTGTATGGGAGACCAACTAGGAACCTCAGGTGCCGTAAGATTTTGTTTATTTCTTTTTTGCATTATGATGTCATAATCAGACCACTTTTTTCCCTATCCAGAAGCGTCTTGTCTTTTGTCACAACCAGAGTTTGATATTCTACCAACATTAGCAAGATGGCATTCTCTTAATTTCACTTACGGCCATACCATTCTGAAAATGCCTGATCTCGTCAAATCTTGGAAGCAATCCAGACTCGGGCATGGTTAGTACTTGTATGGGAGACCAATTAGGAACCTCAGGTGCCGTATGCTTTTGTTTATTTCTTTTTTGCATTATGATGTCATAATCAGACCACTTTTTTCCCTATGGGAGACCAACTAGGAACCTCAGGTGCCGTAAGCTTTTGTTTATTTCTTTTTTGCATTATGATGTCATAATCAGACCACTTTTTTCCCTATCCAGAAGCGTCTTGTCTTTTGTCGCAACCAGAGTTTGATATTCTACCAACATTAGCGAGATCGCATTCTCTTAGTTTCACTTACGGCCATACCAGTCTGAAAATGCCTGATCTCGTCAGATCTCGGAAGCCATCCAGACTCGGGCCTGGTTAGTACTTGTATGGGAGACCAACTAGGAACCTCAGGTGCCGTAAGCTTTTGTTTATTTATTTTTTGCATTATGATGTCATAATCAGACCACTTTTTTCCCTATCCAGAAGCGTCTTGTCTTTTGTCGCAACCAGAGTTTGATATTCTACCAACATTAGCGAGATCGCATTCTCTTAATTTCACTTACGGCCATACCAGTCTGAAAATGCCTGATCTCATCAGATCTCGGAAGCCATCCAGACTTGGGCCTGTGTTAGTACTTGTATGGGAGACCAACTAGGAACCTCAGGTGCCGTAAGCTTTTGTTTATTTTTTTTTTGCATTATGATGTCATAATCAGACCACTTTTTTCCCTATCCAGAAGCGTCTTGTCTTTTGTCGCAACCAGAGTTGTATATTCTACCAACATTAGCAAGATCGCATTCTCTTAATTTCACTTACGGCCATACCAGTCTGAAAATGCCTGATCTCGTCAGATCTTGGAAGCCATCCAGACTTGGGCCTGTATAGTACTTGTATGGGAGACCAACTAGGAACCTCAGGTGCCGTAAGCTTTTGTTTATTTCTTTTTTGCATTAGGATGTCATAATCAGACCACTTTTTTCCCTTAGGGAGACCAACTAGGAACCTCAGGTGCCGTAAGCTTTTGTTTATTTCTTTTTTGCATTATGATGTCATAATCAGACCACTTTTTTCCCTATCCAGAAGCGTCTTGTCTTTTGTCGCAACCAGAGTTTGATATTCTACCAACATTAGCGAGATCAAATTCTCTTAATTTCACTTACGGCCATACTAGTCTGAAAATGCCTGATCTCATCAGATCTCGGAAGCCATCCAGACTCGGGCCTGGTTAGTACTTGTATGGGAGACCAACTAGGAACCTCAGGTGCCGTAAGCTTTTGTTTATTTCTTTTTTGCATTATGATGTCATAATCAGACCACTTTTTTCCCTATCCAGAAGCGTCTTGTCTTTTGTCGCAACCAGAGTTTGATATTCTACCAACATTAGCGAGATCGCATTCTCTTAATTTCACTTATGGCCATACCAGTCTGAAAATGCCTGATCTCGAAAGCCATCCAGACTCGGGTCTGGTTAGTACTTGTATGGGAGACCAACTAGGAACCTCAGGTGCCGTAAGCTTTTGTTTATTTAATTTTTTGCATTATGATGTCATAATCAGACCACTTTTTTCCCTATCCAGAAGCATCTTGTCTTTTGTCGCAACCAGAGTTTGATATTCTACCAACATTAGCGAGATCGCAATCTCTTAATTTCACTTACGGCCATACCAGTCTGAAAATGCCTGATCTCGTCAGATCTCGGAAGCCATCCAGACTTGGGCCTGGTTAGTACTTCTATGGGAGACCAACTAGGAACCTCAGGTGCCGTAAGCTTTTGTTTATTTCTTTTTTGCATTATTGTAACGGATCACCTGGCACCCCGACTTGGTACCTCCGTTAATGGATGCTCCTAGTGCTTCCTGAGGACTCCAAGCACTCTGGCAGACACCACAATCACCGAATCCGAGAAAACCTTTAAATTCTCCCATGCATATGAATGCTGTAGACCATTGAATAGGAACCATACGAATAGGCTTGTACTCCTAGCAGTCAACTGGAACAGCATGCAATAAATCCTTCCCCCCAATAATGAGACGACACATCACTTTGAGGGTAAAACAGGAACTCTGGACTGGCTCATCCAGCCTGGCTTTTATTTCCAACTCACACATACAGGCCACACCCAGGGGGAGGCATAAAAGAACCAATGACATAGATGTTACCTCCCACACATCCCCTCCCCTTAGTGTGACACATAATCCCATTATGCATACAGTGTAAAATATACTTTTACACAACTTTCATAACTTTAAAACCATACATCACATTCACATAAAAATACATATCCACAATCAATCCATTCAGGGGAACAACATATTAAAAAATGGCATGAATCCGACCAGGGGTTCAAAAGTTACTAAAAGTATCTTTTAAAACCCCTATCTTTCCAGCTCAGACCGTTTTTTTACAGAGCCTTCTCTGTGCTGGAGAAGTAATTCAATTATCTCCCAGCCCAGAGACAGACTCCATTAAGCACATGGGGACACAAAGACAGTAAAACACTTTAAAATACATAAATTCACCTTTTACACATAACACACAGACATTTCACATATCCCCAGATAGCTGGGATCTGTGCGCACAAAACTACCGAATAGCGCGCAGATCCTACTCACACAGTACAATTGCCATGGAGCTAAAGTCTTTCCCATACTCTTTCATTATATGAATAGGCTCCATGGTATGGCTATCTGGGGTATCACATTCCCATAAAGTCTGGTCCATAGTCCAAAGGCAAGAGGCGGGCAATCAGCCCCCTCCAAGGACACGTGGCGAGGTCGGTTTCGCCACAATCCCAAAAAGTCCCAATATGTCCATCTATGATTTTAAAAGGGCCAGTAGCAGCAATATAAAGTACAATATGCCCCAAATAACCCAGGGGCCATAGTCAGCAGGTAGGAGGCTAGCAAACAGGCTTTTCCAGGGCCCAGTGGCGAGGTTGGTTTCGCCACATTTCTCCCCTTTTCCAAACAGACTAACAGAGTACCTGACCTCTTGCCGGTCAGTGCCCTTGTTAGTCCAGCAGCCCATCCACAAGACAGAAACAGCAGTACAGCCCACCCGCAATAAATGGTTACTACACCTGGGTAAGGGAGAATCTTGTCCATGTCCAGGTGCCTTACCACGGCTGTGTGGGGGACTGGTAGGCTGCCTTGGTGGGTTGCTGAGGGGGCAGAGACCAGCGGTACTCTGTCCTGGTGCCAGCACTACCACGGGAGTAGTCTGGTTGGAGCCTGGTTGCTGGAGACCGACTGTCTCCTCTTTAGCTGCACAGCTCTGCTGCTGGAGACTGACTGTCTCCCCTTTGGATACATAGCTCCGCTGCTGGAGACAGACTGTCTCCCCTTTGGCTAAACAGCCCTGTTGTGGGGGGGCAGGACCGACCGTCCCTACCCCCTGTGCTGGAAGTGCAGAGACCACGGTCCCATCTGCACAGGTGTGGGGCTTACAGTCTCCCCCTGGTACATTAAGCTGCCGCTGGGGAGAGGTGGTAACCAGCTCCTCTCCCATTAGAACACTCTGCCCATTGATGATCCGCCGCTGGGGAGAGGTGGTAACAATCTCCTCTCCCATTAGAACACTCTGCCCATTGATGATCTGCCGCTGGGAAGAGGAGGTAACAATCTCCTCTCCCATGCCTACTTTCAGTCTTTGTGGAGGGAGACCGACTGTCTCTCCTCCCAATTCAGTGTCCTGCTGCTGGGGAACGGAGACTGGGCTCTCTATTCCCAAAAAATCACGCTGCTGCTGGGGGGTAGGACCAACTACCTCTGCCCCCTGCAACTCAGCCTGCCGCTGGGGAGGGAGGACGCTGCTCTCCTCTCCCTGCACTTCACACTGCCTTCCCGGCATATCACTCTGCTGCTGGGGGGTAGGACCAACTACCTCTGTCCCCTGTAACTCAGCCTGCCACTGGGGAATGGAGACTGGGCTCCCAATTCCCTGCAATTCACACTGCCGCTGGGGAATGGAGACTGGGCTCCCAATTCCCAACAAATCACACTGCCGCTGGGGAGGGAGGACGGCCCCTTCAGCTCCCTGTAACTTGGGCGCAGAGACCACGGTCCCATCTGCGCTGGTGAGGGGTTTACTGTCTCCCCTTGGTGGGTTAGGTTGTCGGTGGGGAGAGGGGGTAACAAACTCCTCTCCCTTACACACCTTCAACCGCTGGGGAGAGGGGATAACAGGCTCCTCTCCCTGCACCGTAGACTGCCGCTGGGGAGCAAGAACGGCACTTTCAGCTCCCTGTAACGCACACTGCCGCTGGGGATCTGGGCCGACTGCCCAGCATCCCTGTAGGGCCGGTAGAGAGACTGCAGTCCCATCTCCACCTGCCATCTGTGGGTCTTCCCAGGACCAATCCGTGAGGCCCCGCAACATTTGTGAGTAAGGGCCCGGTGGAGAGACCTTGGTCCCATCTCTACCTGCCTGTTGTGGTTCCTCACAGGACCAGTCTATGAGGACCCCCACTTCGGGTTCCTCCCGCCGCCTCAGGGAAAGACGGCTAACCTCCTCGGATGCAGCCTCTACTCGGCTGCTGTACCGCTCCTGCTGCTGAGCATACTTCCTCTCTTTTGCCAACCGGAATTCTCGGTCCAGCCTTGTGTTTCGCTCAGCCATGACCTGGTTCCAGATCACCCGGCGTGTCTCCATGGGTATATCATCCCCATACTCGGCCACTCGCTGCCTCACCTCGGCCAGCCAATCATCTCCAGAGCCAGAACCTTCCATACTTGTCTGCTCCCAGGGGCGCTGCACGACTGCTAGCGTTGCCCTCAATTTGTAATCCAAACGAACTGTGTCTCCGAGCTGCTTTACCTCGCACTAGGACGCCATCCCACCGCTTGCCACCAATGTAACGGATCACCTGGCACCCCGACTTGGTACCTCCGTTAATGGATGCTCCTAGTGCTTCCTGAGGACTCCAAGCACTCTGGCAGACACCACAATCACCGAATCCGAGAAAACCTTTAAATTCTCCCATGCATATGAATGCTGTAGACCATTGAATAGGAACCATACGAATAGGCTTGTACTCCTAGCAGTCAACTGGAACAGCATGCAATAAATCCTTCCCCCCAATAATGAGACGACACATCACTTTGAGGGTAAAACAGGAACTCTGGACTGGCTCATCCAGCCTGGCTTTTATTTCCAACTCACACATACAGGCCACACCCAGGGGGAGGCATAAAAGAACCAATGACATAGATGTTACCTCCCACACATCCCCTCCCCTTAGTGTGACACATAATCCCATTATGCATACAGTGTAAAATATACTTTTACACAACTTTCATAACTTTAAAACCATACATCACATTCACATAAAAATACATATCCACAATCAATCCATTCAGGGGAACAACATATTAAAAAATGGCATGAATCCGACCAGGGGTTCAAAAGTTACTAAAAGTATCTTTTAAAACCCCTATCTTTCCAGCTCAGACCGTTTTTTTACAGAGCCTTCTCTGTGCTGGAGAAGTAATTCAATTATCTCCCAGCCCAGAGACAGACTCCATTAAGCACATGGGGACACAAAGACAGTAAAACACTTTAAAATACATAAATTCACCTTTTACACATAACACACAGACATTTCACATATCCCCAGATAGCTGGGATCTGTGCGCACAAAACTACCGAATAGCGCGCAGATCCTACTCACACAGTACAATTGCCATGGAGCTAAAGTCTTTCCCATACTCTTTCATTATATGAATAGGCTCCATGGTATGGCTATCTGGGGTATCACATTCCCATAAAGTCTGGTCCATAGTCCAAAGGCAAGAGGCGGGCAATCAGCCCCCTCCAAGGACACGTGGCGAGGTCGGTTTCGCCACAATCCCAAAAAGTCCCAATATGTCCATCGATGATTTTAAAAGGGCCAGTAGCAGCAATATAAAGTACAATATGCCCCAAATAACCCAGGGGCCATAGTCAGCAGGTAGGAGGCTAGCAAACAGGCTTTTCCAGGGCCCAGTGGCGAGGTTGGTTTCGCCACAATTATGATGTCATAATCAGACCACTTTTTTCCCTATCCAGAAGCGTCTTGTCTTTTGTCGCAACCAGAGTTTGATATTCTACCAACATTAGCGAGATCGCATTCACTTAATTTCACTTACGGCCATACCAGTCTGAAAATGCCTGATCTCGTCAGATCTCGGAAGCCATCCAGACTCGGGCCTGGTTAGTACTTGTATGGGAGACCAACTAGGAACCTCAGGTGCCGTAAGATTTTGTTTATTTCTTTTTTGCATTATGATGTCATAATCAGACCACTTTTTTCCCTATCCAGAAGCGTCTTGTCTTTTGTCGCAACCAGAGTTTGATATTCTACCAACATTAGCGAGATCGCATTCTCGCAATTTCCCTTATGGCTATACCAGTCTGAAAATGCCTGATCTCGTCAGATCTCGGAAGCCATCCAGACTCGGGCCTGGTTAGTACTTGTATGGGAGACCAACTAGGAACCTCAGGTGCTGTAAGCTTTTGTTTATTTCTTTTTTGCATTATGATGTCATAATCTGACCACTTTTTTCCCTATGGGAGACCAACTAGGAACCTCAGGTGCCGTAAGCTTTTGTTTATTTCTTTTTTGCATTATGATGTCATAATCAGACTACTTTTTTCCCTATCCAGAAGCGTCTTGTCTTTTGTCGCAGCCAGAGTTTGATATTCTACCAACATTAGCGAGATCGCATTCTCTTAATTTCCCTTACGGCCATACCAGTCTGAAAATGCCTGATCTCGTCAAATCTCGGAAGCCATACAGACTCGGGGCTGGTTAGTACTTGTATGGGAGACCAACTAGGAACCTCAGGTGCCGTAAGCTTTTGTTTATTTCTTTTTTGCATTATGATGTCATAATCAGACCACTTTTTTCCCTATCCAGAAGCATCTTGTCTTTTGTCGCAACCAGAGTTTGATATTCTACCAACATTAACGAGATCGCATTCTCTTAATTTTACTTACGGCCATACCAGTCTGAAAATGCCTGATCTCGTCAGATCTCGGAAGCCATCCAGACTTGGGCCTGGTTAGTACTTGTATGGGAGACCAACTAGGAGCCTCAGGTGTGGTAAGCTTTTGTTTATTTCTTTTTTGCATTATGATGTCATAATCAGACCACTTTTTTCCCTATGGGAGACCAACTAGGAACCTCAGGTGCCGTAAGCTTTTGTTTATTTCTTTTTTGCATTATGATGTCATAATCAGACCACTTTTTTCCCTATCCAGAAGCGTCTTGTCTTTTGTCGCAACCAGAGTTTGATATTCTACCAACATTAGCGAGATCGCATTCTCTTAATTTCACTTATGGCCATACCATTCTGAAAATGCCTGATCTCGTCAGATCTCGGAAGCCATCCAGACTCGGGCCTGGTTAGTACTTGTATGGGAGACCAATTAGGAACCTCAGGTGCCGTATGCTTTTGTTTATTTCTTTTTTGCATTATGATGTCATAATCAGACCACTTTTTTCCCTATCCAGAAGCGTCTTGTCTTTTGTCGCAACCAGAGTTTGATATTCTACCAACATTAGCGAGAACGCATTCTCTTAATTTCACTTAAGGCCATACCAGTCTGAAAATGCCTGATCTCGTCAGATCTCGGAAGCTATCCAGACTCTGGCCTGGTTAGTACTTGTATGGGAGACCAACTAGGAACCTCAGGTGCCATAAGCTTTTGTTTATTTCTTTTTTGCATTATGATGTCATAATCAGACCACTTTTTTCCCTATCCAGAAGCGTCTTGTCTTTTGTCGCAACCAGAGTTTGATATTCTACCAACATTAGCGAGATCGCATTCTCTTAATTTTACTTACGGCCATACCAGTCTGAAAATGCCTGATCTCGTCAGATCTCGGAAGCCATCCAGACTCGGGCCTGGTTAGTACTTGTATGGGAGACCAACTAGGATCCTCAGGTGCCGTAAGCTTTTGTTTATTTCTTTTTTGCATTATGATGTCATAATCAGACCACTTTTTTCCCTATCCAGAAGCGTCTTGTCTTTTGTCGCAACCAGAGTTTGATATTCTACCAACATTAGCAAGATGGCATTCTCTTAATTTCACTTACGGCCATACCATTCTGAAAATGCCTGATCTCGTCAAATCTTGGAAGCAATCCAGACTCGGGCATGGTTAGTACTTGTATGGGAGACCAATTAGGAACCTCAGGTGCCGTATGCTTTTGTTTATTTCTTTTTTGCATTATGATGTCATAATCAGACCACTTTTTTCCCTATCCAGAAGCGTCTTGTCTTTTGTCGCAACCAGAGTTTGATATTCTACCAACATTAGCGAGATCGCATTCTCTTGGTTTCACTTACGGCCATACCAGTCTGAAAATGCCAGATCTCGGAAGCCATCCAGACTCGGGCCTGGTTAGTACTTGTATGGGAGACCAACTAGGAACCTCAGGTGCCGTAAGCTTTTGTTTATTTATTTTTTGCATTATGATGTCATAATCAGACCACTTTTTTCCCTATCCAGAAGCGTCTTGTCTTTTGTCGCAACCAGAGTTTGATATTCTACCAACATTAGCGAGATCGCATTCTCTTAATTTCACTTACGGCCATACCAGTCTGAAAATGCCTGATCTCATCAGATCTCGGAAGCCATCCAGACTTGGGCCTGGTTAGTACTTGTATGGGAGACCAACTAGGAACCTCAGGTGCCGTAAGCTTTTGTTTATTTTTTTTTTGCATTATGATGTCATAATCAGACCACTTTTTTCCCTATCCAGAAGCGTCTTGTCTTTTGTCGCAACCAGAGTTTGATATTCTACCAACATTAGCGAGATCGCATTCTCTTAATTTCACTTACGGCCATACCAGTCTGAAAATGCCTGATCTCGTCAGATCTCGGAAGCCATCCAGACTTGGGCCTGGTTAGTACTTGTATGGGAGACCAACTAGGAACCTCAGGTGCCGTAAGCTTTTGTTTATTTCTTTTTTGCATTATGATGTCATCATCAGACCACTTTTTTCCCTATGGGAGACCAACTAGGAACCTCAGGTGCCGTAAGCTTTTGTTTATTTCTTTTTTGCATTATGATGTCATAATCAGACCACTTTTTTCCCTATCCAGAAGCGTCTTGTCTTTTGTCGCAACCAGAGTTTGATATTCTACCAACATTAGCGAGATCGCATTCTCTTAATTTCACTTACGGCCATACCAGTCTGAAAATGCCTGATCTCGTCAGATCTCGGAAGCCATCCAGACTCGGGCCTGGTTAGTACTTGTATGGGAGACCAACTAGGAACCTCAGGTGCCATAAGCTTTTGTTTATTTCTTTTTTGCATTATGATGTCATAATCAGACCACTTTTTTCCCTATGGGAGACCAACTAGGAACCTCAGGTGCCGTAAGCTTTTGTTTATTTCTTTTTTGCATTATGATGTCATAATCAGACCACTTTTTTCCCTATCCAGAAGCGTCTTGTCTTTTGTCGCAACCAGAGTTTGATATTCTACCAACATTAGCGAGATCGCATTCTCTTAATTTCCCTTACGGCCATACCAGTCTGAAAATGCCTGATCTCGTCAGATCTCCGAAGCCATCCAGACTCGGGCCTGGTTAGTACTTGTATGGGAGACCAACTAGGAACCTCAGGTGCCGTAAGCTTTTGTTTATTTCTTTTTTGCATTATGATGTCATAATCAGACCACTTTTTTCCCTATGGGAGACCAACTAGGAACCTCAGGTGCCGTAAGCTTTTGTTTATTTCTTTTTTGCATTATGATGTCATAATCAGACCACTTTTTCCCTATCCAGAAGCGTCTTGTCTTTTGTCGCAACCAGAGTTTGATATTCTACCAACATTAGCGAGATCGCATTCTCTTAATTTCATTTACTGCTATACCAGTCTGAAAATGCCTGATCTCGTCAAATCTCAGAAGCTATCCAGACTCGGGCCTGGTTAGTACTTGTATGGGAGACCAACTAGGAACCTCAGGTGCCGTAAGCTTTTGCTTATTTCTTTTTTGCATTATGATGTCATAATCAGACCACTTTTTTCCCTATCCAGAAGCGTCTTGTCTTTTGTCGCAACCAGAGTTTGATATTCTACCAACATTAGCGAGATCGCATTCTCTTAATTTCCCTTACGGCTATACCAGTCTGAAAATGCCAGATCTCGGAAGCCATCCAGACTCGGGCCTGGTTAGTACTTGTATGGGAGACCAACTAGGAACCTCAGGTGCCATAAGCTTTTGTTTATTTCTTTTTTGCATTATGATGTCATAATCAGACCACTTTTTTCCCTATGGGAGACCAACTAGGAACCTCAGGTGCCGTAAGCTTTTGTTTATTTCTTTTTTGCATTATGATGTCATAATCAGACCACTTTTTTCCCTATCCAGAAGCGTCTTGTCTTTTGTCGCAACCAGAGTTTGATATTCTACCAACATTAGCGAGATCGCATTCTCTTAATTTCCCTTACGGCCATACCAGTCTGAAAATGCCTGATCTCGTCAGATCTCCGAAGCCATCCAGACTCGGGCCTGGTTAGTACTTGTATGGGAGACCAACTAGGAACCTCAGGTGCCGTAAGCTTTTGTTTATTTCTTTTTTGCATTATGATGTCATAATCAGACCACTTTTTTCCCTATGGGAGACCAACTAGGAACCTCAGGTGCCGTAAGCTTTTGTTTATTTCTTTTTTGCATTATGATGTCATAATCAGACCACTTTTTCCCTATCCAGAAGCGTCTTGTCTTTTGTCGCAACCAGAGTTTGATATTCTACCAACATTAGCGAGATCGCATTCTCTTAATTTCGCTTACTGCTATACCAGTCTGAAAATGCCTGATCTCGTCAAATCTCTGAAGTCATCCAGACTCGGGCCTGGTTAGTACTTGTATGGGAGACCAACTAGGAACCTCAGGTGTCGTAAGCTTTTGTTTATTTCTTTTTTGCATTATGATGTCATAATAAGACCACTTTTTTCCCTATCCAGAAGCGTCTTGTCTTTTGTCGCAACCAGAGTTTGATATTCTACCAACATTAGCGAGATCGCATTCTCTTAATTTCACTTACGGCCATACTAGTCTGAAAATGCCTGATCTCGTCAGGTCTCGGAAGCCATCCAGACTCGGGCCTGGTTAGTACTTGTATGGGAGACCAACTAGGAACCTCATGTGCTGTAAGCTTTTGTTTATTTCTTTTTTGCATTATGATGTCATAATCAGACCACTTTTTTCCCTATCCAGAAGCATCTTGTCTTTTGTCGCAACCAGAGTTTGATATTCTACCAACATTAGCGAGATCGCATTCTCTTAGTTTCACTTACGGCCATACCAGTCTGAAAATGCCTGATCTCGTCAGATCTCGGAAGCCATCCAGACTTGGGCCTGGTTAGTACTTGTATGGGAGACCAACTAGGAACCTCAGGTGCCGTAAGCTTTTGTTTATTACTTTTTTGCATTATGATGTCATAATCAGACCACTTTTTTCCCTATCCAGAAGCGTCTTGTCTTTTGTCGCTACCAGAGTTTGATATTCTACCAACATTAGCGAGATCGCATTCTCTTAATTTCACTTACGGCCATACCAGTCTGAAAATGTCAGATCTCGGAAGCCATCCAGACTCGGGCCTGGTTAGTACTTGTATGGGAGACCAACTAGGAACCTCAGGTGCCGTAAGCTTTTGTTTATTTCTTTTTTGCATTATGATGTCATAATCAGACCACTTTTTTCACTATGGGAGACCAACTAGGAACCTCAGGTGCCGTAAGCTTTTGTTTATTTCTTTTTTGCATTATGATGTCATAATCAGACCACTTTTTTCCCTATCCAGAAGCGTCTTGTCTTTTGTCGCAACCAGAGTTTGATATTCTACCAACATTAGCGAGATCGCATTCTCTTAATTTCACTTACGGCCATACCAGTCTGAAAATGCCTGATCTCGGAAGCCATCCAGACTCGGGCCTGGTTAGTACTTGTATGGGAGACCAACTAGGAACCTCAGGTGCCGTAAGCTTTTGTTTATTTCTTTTTTGCATTATGATGTCATAATCAGACCACTTTTTCCCTATCCAGAAGCGTCTTGTCTTTTGTCGCAACCAGAGTTTGATATTCTACCAACATTAGCGAGATCGCATTCTCTTTATTTCATTTACGGCCATACCAGTCTGAAAATGCCTGATCTCGTCAGGTCTCGGAAGCCATCCAGACTCGGGCCTGGTTAGTACTTGTATGGGAGACCAACTAGGAACCTCAGGTGCCGTAAGCTTTTGTTTATTTCTTTTTTGCATTATGATGTCATAATCAGACCACTTTTTCCCTATCCAGAAGCGTCTTGTCTTTTGTCGCAACCAGAGTTTGATATTCTACCAACATTAGCGAGATCGCATTCTCTTAATTTCACTTACTGCTATACCAGTCTGAAAATGCCTGATCTCGTCAAATCTCAGAAGTCATCCAGACTCGGGCCTGGTTAGTACATGTATGTGAGACCAACTAGGAACCTCAGGTGCCGTAAGCTTTTGTTTATTTCTTTTTTGCATTATGATGTCATAATCAGACCACTTTTTTCCCTATCCAGAAGCGTCTTGTCTTTTGTCGCAACCAGAGTTTGATATTCTACCAACATTAGCGAGATCGCATTCTCTTTATTTCATTTACGGCCATACCAGTCTGAAAATGCCTGATCTCGTCAGGTCTCGGAAGCCATCCAGACTCGGGCCTGGTTAGTACTTGTATGGGAGACCAACTAGGAACCTCATGTGCTGTAAGCTTTTGTTTATTTCTTTTTTGCATTATGATGTCATAATCAGACCACTTTTTTCCCTATCCAGAAGCATCTTGTCTTTTGTCGCAACCAGAGTTTGATATTCTACCAACATTAGCGAGATCGCATTCTCTTAGTTTCACTTACGGCCATACCAGTCTGAAAATGCCTGATCTCGTCAGATCTCGGAAGCCATCCAGACTTGGGCCTGGTTAGTACTTGTATGGGAGACCAACTAGGAACCTCAGGTGCCGTAAGCTTTTGTTTATTACTTTTTTGCATTATGATGTCATAATCAGACCACTTTTTTCCCTATCCAGAAGCGTCTTGTCTTTTGTCGCAACCAGAGTTTGATATTCTACCAACATTAGCGAGATCGCATTCTCTTAATTTCACTTACGGCCATACCAGTCTGAAAATGTCAGATCTCGGAAGCCATCCAGACTCGGGCCTGGTTAGTACTTGTATGGGAGACCAACTAGGAACCTCAGGTGCCGTAAGCTTTTGTTTATTTCTTTTTTGCATTATGATGTCATAATCAGACCACTTTTTTCCCTATGGGAGACCAACTAGGAACCTCAGGTGCCGTAAGCTTTTGTTTATTTCTTTTTTGCATTATGATGTCATAATCAGACCACTTTTTTCCCTATCCAGAAGCGTCTTGTCTTTTGTCGCAACCAGAGTTTGATATTCTACAAACATTAGCGAGATCGCATTCTCTTAATTTCACTTACGGCCATACCAGTCTGAAAATGCCTGATCTTGTCAGATCTCGGAAGCCATCCAGACTCGGGGCTGGTTAGTACTTGTATGGGAGACCAACTAGGAACCTCAGGTGCCGTAAGATTTTGTTTATTTCTTTTTTGCATTATGATGTCATAATCAGACCACTTTTTTCCCTATCCAGAAGCGTCTTGTCTTTTGTCGCAACCAGAGTTTGATATTCTACCAACATTAGCGAGATCGCATTCTCTTAATTTCACTTATGGCCATACCAGTCTGAAAATGCCTGATCTCGTCAGATCTCGGAAGCCATCCAGACTCGAGCCTGGTTAGTACTTGTATGGGAGACCAACTAGGAACCTCAGGTGCCGTAATCTTTTGTTTATTTCTTTTTTGCATTATGATGTCATAATCAGACCACTTTTTTCCCTATCCAGAAGCGTCTTGTCTTTTGTCGCAACCAGAGTTTGATATTCTACCAACATTAGCGAGATCGCATTCTCTTAATTTCACTTACGGCCATACCAGTCTGAAAATGCCTGATCTCGTCAGATCTCGGAAGCCATCCAGACTCGGGCCTGGTTAGTACTTGTATGGGAGACCAACTAGGAACCTCAGGTGCCGTAAGTTTTTGTTTATTTCTTTTTTGCATTATGATGTCATAATCAGACCACTTTTTTCCCTATCCAGAAGCGTCTTGTCTTTTGTCGCAACCAGAGTTTGATATTCTACCAACATTAGCGAGATCGCATTCTCTTAATTTCACTTACGGCCATACCAGTCTGAAAATGCCTGATCTCGTCAGATCTCGGAAGCCATCCAGACTTGGGCCTGGTTAGTACTTGTATGGGAGACCAACTAGGAACCTCAGGTGCCGTAAGCTTTTGTTTATTTCTTTTTTGCATTATGATATCATAATCAGACCACTTTTTTCCCTATGGGAGACCAACTAGGAACCTCAGGTGCCGTATGCTTTTGTTTATTTCTTTTTTGCATTATGATGTCATAATCAGACCACTTTTTTCCCTATCCAGAAGCGTCTTGTCTTTTGTCGCAACCAGAGTTTGATATTCTACCAACATTAGCGAGATCGCATTCTCTTAATTTCACTTACGGCCATACCAGTCTGAAAATGCCTGATCTCGTCAGATCTCGGAAGCCATCCAGACTCGGGCCTGGTTAGTACCTGTATGGGAGACCAACTAGGAACCTCAGGTGCCGTAAGCTTTTGTTTATTTCTTTTTTGCATTATGATGTCATAATCAGACCACTTTTTTCCCTATGGGAGACCAACTAGGAACCTCAGGTGCCGTAAGCTTTTGTTTATTTCTTTTTTGCATTATGATGTCATAATCAGACCACTTTTTTCCCTATCCAGAAGCGTCTTGTCTTTTGTCGCAACCAGAGTTTGATATTCTACCAACATTAGCGAGATCGCATTCTCTTAATTTCACTTACGGCCATACCAGTCTGAAAATGCCTGATCTCGTCAGATCTCGGAAGCCATCCAGACTCGGGCCTGGTTAGTACTTGTATGGGAGACCAAATAGGAACCTCAGGTGCCGTAAGCTTTTGTTTATTTCTTTTTTGCATTATGATGTCATAATCAGACCACTTTTTTCCCTATGGGAGGCCAACTAGGAACCTCAGGTGCCGTAAGCTTTTGTTTATTTCTTTTTTGCATTATGATGTCATAATCAGACCACTTTTTTCCCTATCCAGAAGCGTCTTGTCTTTTGTCGCAACCAGAGTTTGATATTCTACCAACATTAGCGAGAACGCATTCTCTTAGTTTCACTTAAGGTCATACTAGTCTGAAAATGCCTGATCTCGTCAGATCTCGGAAGCCATCCAGACTTGGGCCTGGTTAGTACTTGTATGGGAGACCAACTAGGAACCTCAGGTGCCGTAAGCTTTTGTTTATTACTTTTTTGCATTATGATGTCATAATCAGACCACTTTTTTCCCTATCCAGAAGCGTCTTGTCTTTTGTCGCAACCAGAGTTTGATATTCTACCAACATTAGCGAGATCGCATTCTCTTAATTTCACTTACGGCCATACCAGTCTGAAAATGTCAGATCTCGGAAGCCATCCAGACTCGGGCCTGGTTAGTACTTGTATGGGAGACCAACTAGGAACCTCAGGTGCCGTAAGCTTTTGTTTATTTCTTTTTTGCATTATGATGTCATAATCAGACCACTTTTTTCCCTATGGGAGACCAACTAGGAACCTCAGGTGCCGTAAGCTTTTGTTTATTTCTTTTTTGCATTATGATGTCATAATCAGACCACTTTTTTCCCTATCCAGAAGCGTCTTGTCTTTTGTCGCAACCAGAGTTTGATATTCTACAAACATTAGCGAGATCGCATTCTCTTAATTTCACTTACGGCCATACCAGTCTGAAAATGCCTGATCTTGTCAGATCTCGGAAGCCATCCAGACTCGGGGCTGGTTAGTACTTGTATGGGAGACCAACTAGGAACCTCAGGTGCCGTAAGATTTTGTTTATTTCTTTTTTGCATTATGATGTCATAATCAGACCACTTTTTTCCCTATCCAGAAGCGTCTTGTCTTTTGTCGCAACCAGAGTTTGATATTCTACCAACATTAGCGAGATCGCATTCTCTTAATTTCACTTATGGCCATACCAGTCTGAAAATGCCTGATCTCGTCAGATCTCGGAAGCCATCCAGACTCGAGCCTGGTTAGTACTTGTATGGGAGACCAACTAGGAACCTCAGGTGCCGTAATCTTTTGTTTATTTCTTTTTTGCATTATGATGTCATAATCAGACCACTTTTTTCCCTATCCAGAAGCGTCTTGTCTTTTGTCGCAACCAGAGTTTGATATTCTACCAACATTAGCGAGATCGCATTCTCTTAATTTCACTTACGGCCATACCAGTCTGAAAATGCCTGATCTCGTCAGATCTCGGAAGCCATCCAGACTCGGGCCTGGTTAGTACTTGTATGGGAGACCAACTAGGAACCTCAGGTGCCGTAAGTTTTTGTTTATTTCTTTTTTGCATTATGATGTCATAATCAGACCACTTTTTTCCCTATCCAGAAGCGTCTTGTCTTTTGTCGCAACCAGAGTTTGATATTCTACCAACATTAGCGAGATCGCATTCTCTTAATTTCACTTACGGCCATACCAGTCTGAAAATGCCTGATCTCGTCAGATCTCGGAAGCCATCCAGACTTGGGCCTGGTTAGTACTTGTATGGGAGACCAACTAGGAACCTCAGGTGCCGTAAGCTTTTGTTTATTTCTTTTTTGCATTATGATATCATAATCAGACCACTTTTTTCCCTATGGGAGACCAACTAGGAACCTCAGGTGCCGTATGCTTTTGTTTATTTCTTTTTTGCATTATGATGTCATAATCAGACCACTTTTTTCCCTATCCAGAAGCGTCTTGTCTTTTGTCGCAACCAGAGTTTGATATTCTACCAACATTAGCGAGATCGCATTCTCTTAATTTCACTTACGGCCATACCAGTCTGAAAATGCCTGATCTCGTCAGATCTCGGAAGCCATCCAGACTCGGGCCTGGTTAGTACCTGTATGGGAGACCAACTAGGAACCTCAGGTGCCGTAAGCTTTTGTTTATTTCTTTTTTGCATTATGATGTCATAATCAGACCACTTTTTTCCCTATGGGAGACCAACTAGGAACCTCAGGTGCCGTAAGCTTTTGTTTATTTCTTTTTTGCATTATGATGTCATAATCAGACCACTTTTTTCCCTATCCAGAAGCGTCTTGTCTTTTGTCGCAACCAGAGTTTGATATTCTACCAACATTAGCGAGATCGCATTCTCTTAATTTCACTTACGGCCATACCAGTCTGAAAATGCCTGATCTCGTCAGATCTCGGAAGCCATCCAGACTCGGGCCTGGTTAGTACTTGTATGGGAGACCAAATAGGAACCTCAGGTGCCGTAAGCTTTTGTTTATTTCTTTTTTGCATTATGATGTCATAATCAGACCACTTTTTTCCCTATGGGAGGCCAACTAGGAACCTCAGGTGCCGTAAGCTTTTGTTTATTTCTTTTTTGCATTATGATGTCATAATCAGACCACTTTTTTCCCTATCCAGAAGCGTCTTGTCTTTTGTCGCAACCAGAGTTTGATATTCTACCAACATTAGCGAGAACGCATTCTCTTAATTTCACTTAAGGTCATACTAGTCTGAAAATGCCTGATCTTGTCAGATCTCGGAAACCATCCAGACTCGGGCCTGGTTAGTACTTGTATGGGAGACCAACTAGGAACCTCAGGTGCCGTAAGCTTTTGTTTATTTCTTTTTTGCATTATGATGTCATAATCAGACCACTTTTTTCCCTATCCAGAAGCGTCTTGTCTTTTGTCGCAACCAGAGTTTGATATTCTACCAACATTAGCGATATCGCATTCTCTTAATTTCACTTATGGCCATACCAGTCTGAAAATGCCTGATCTCGTCAGATCTCGGAAGCCATCCAGACTCGGGCCTGTTTAGTACTTGTATGGGAGACCAACTAGGAACCTCAGGTGCCGTAAGCTTTTGTTTATTTCTTTTTTGCATTATGATGTCATAATCAGACCACTTTTTTCCCTATCCAGAAGCGTCTTGTCTTTTGTCGCAACCAGAGTTTGATATTCTACCAACATTAGCGAGATCGCATTCTCTTAACTTCACTTACTGCTATACCAGTCTGAAAATGCCTGATCTCGTCAAATCTCGGAAGCCATCCAGACTCGGGCCTGGTTAGTACTTGTATGGGAGACCAACTAGGAACCTCAGGTGCCGTAAGCTTTTGTTTATTTCTTTTTTGCATTATGATGTCATAATCAGACCACTTTTTTCCCTATCCAGAAGCGTCTTGTCTTTTGTCGCAACCAGAGTTTGATATTCTACCAACATTAGCGAGATCGCATTCTCTTAATTTCACTTACGGCCATACCAGTCTGAAAATGCCTGATCTCGGAAGCCATCCAGACTCGGGCCTGGTTAGTACTTGTATGGGAGACCAACTAGGAACCTCAGGTGCCGTAAGCTTTTGTTTATTTCTTTTTTGCATTATGATGTCATAATCAGACCACTTTTTTCCCTATCCAGAAGCATCTTGTCTTTTGTCGCAACCAGAGTTTGATATTCTACCAACATTAACGAGATCGCATTCTCTTAATTTCACTTACGGCCATACCAGTCTGAAAATGCCTGATCTCGTCAGATCTCGGAAGCCATCCAGACTTGGGCCTGGTTAGTACTTGTATGGGAGACCAACTAGGAACCTCAGGTGCCGTAAACTTTTGTTTATTTCTTTTTTGCATTATGATGTCATAATCAGACCACTTTTTTCCCTATCCAGAAGCGTCTTGTCTTTTGTCGCAACCAGAGTTTGATATTCTACCAACATTAGCGAGATCGCATTCTCTTAATTTCACTTACGGCCATACCAGTCTGAAAATGCCTGATCTCGTCAGATCTCGGAAGCCATCCAGACTTGGGCCTGGTTAGTACTTGTATGGGAGACCAACTAGGAACCTCAGGTGCCGTAAGCTTTTGTTTATTTCTTTTTTGCATTATGATATCATAATCAGACCACTTTTTTCCCTATGGGAGACCAACTAGGAACCTCAGGTGCCGTATGCTTTTGTTTATTTCTTTTTTGCATTATGATGTCATAATCAGACCACTTTTTTCCCTATCCAGAAGCGTCTTGTCTTTTGTCGCAACCAGAGTTTGATATTCTACCAACATTAGCGAGATCGCATTCTCTTAATTTCACTTACGGCCATACCAGTCTGAAAATGCCTGATCTCGTCAGATCTCGGAAGCCATCCAGACTCGGGCCTGGTTAGTACCTGTATGGGAGACCAACTAGGAACCTCAGGTGCCGTAAGCTTTTGTTTATTTCTTTTTTGCATTATGATGTCATAATCAGACCACTTTTTTCCCTATGGGAGACCAACTAGGAACCTCAGGTGCCGTAAGCTTTTGTTTATTTCTTTTTTGCATTATGATGTCATAATCAGACCACTTTTTTCCCTATCCAGAAGCGTCTTGTCTTTTGTCGCAACCAGAGTTTGATATTCTACCAACATTAGCGAGATCGCATTCTCTTAATTTCACTTACGGCCATACCAGTCTGAAAATGCCTGATCTCGTCAGATCTCGGAAGCCATCCAGACTCGGGCCTGGTTAGTACTTGTATGGGAGACCAAATAGGAACCTCAGGTGCCGTAAGCTTTTGTTTATTTCTTTTTTGCATTATGATGTCATAATCAGACCACTTTTTTCCCTATGGGAGGCCAACTAGGAACCTCAGGTGCCGTAAGCTTTTGTTTATTTCTTTTTTGCATTATGATGTCATAATCAGACCACTTTTTTCCCTATCCAGAAGCGTCTTGTCTTTTGTCGCAACCAGAGTTTGATATTCTACCAACATTAGCGAGAACGCATTCTCTTAATTTCACTTAAGGTCATACTAGTCTGAAAATGCCTGATCTTGTCAGATCTCGGAAACCATCCAGACTCGGGCCTGGTTAGTACTTGTATGGGAGACCAACTAGGAACCTCAGGTGCCGTAAGCTTTTGTTTATTTCTTTTTTGCATTATGATGTCATAATCAGACCACTTTTTTCCCTATCCAGAAGCGTCTTGTCTTTTGTCGCAACCAGAGTTTGATATTCTACCAACATTAGCGATATCGCATTCTCTTAATTTCACTTATGGCCATACCAGTCTGAAAATGCCTGATCTCGTCAGATCTCGGAAGCCATCCAGACTCGGGCCTGTTTAGTACTTGTATGGGAGACCAACTAGGAACCTCAGGTGCCGTAAGCTTTTGTTTATTTCTTTTTTGCATTATGATGTCATAATCAGACCACTTTTTTCCCTATCCAGAAGCGTCTTGTCTTTTGTCGCAACCAGAGTTTGATATTCTACCAACATTAGCGAGATCGCATTCTCTTAACTTCACTTACTGCTATACCAGTCTGAAAATGCCTGATCTCGTCAAATCTCGGAAGCCATCCAGACTCGGGCCTGGTTAGTACTTGTATGGGAGACCAACTAGGAACCTCAGGTGCCGTAAGCTTTTGTTTATTTCTTTTTTGCATTATGATGTCATAATCAGACCACTTTTTTCCCTATCCAGAAGCGTCTTGTCTTTTGTCGCAACCAGAGTTTGATATTCTACCAACATTAGCGAGATCGCATTCTCTTAATTTCACTTACGGCCATACCAGTCTGAAAATGCCTGATCTCGGAAGCCATCCAGACTCGGGCCTGGTTAGTACTTGTATGGGAGACCAACTAGGAACCTCAGGTGCCGTAAGCTTTTGTTTATTTCTTTTTTGCATTATGATGTCATAATCAGACCACTTTTTTCCCTATCCAGAAGCATCTTGTCTTTTGTCGCAACCAGAGTTTGATATTCTACCAACATTAACGAGATCGCATTCTCTTAATTTCACTTACGGCCATACCAGTCTGAAAATGCCTGATCTCGTCAGATCTCGGAAGCCATCCAGACTTGGGCCTGGTTAGTACTTGTATGGGAGACCAACTAGGAACCTCAGGTGCCGTAAGCTTTTGTTTATTTCTTTTTTGCATTATGATATCATAATCAGACCACTTTTTTCCCTATGGGAGACCAACTAGGAACCTCAGGTGCCGTATGCTTTTGTTTATTTCTTTTTTGCATTATGATGTCATAATCAGACCACTTTTTTCCCTATCCAGAAGCGTCTTGTCTTTTGTCGCAACCAGAGTTTGATATTCTACCAACATTAGCAAGATCGCATTCTCTTAATTTCACTTACGGCCATACCAGTCTGAAAATGCCTGATCTCGTCAGATCTCGGAAGCCATCCAGACTCGGGCCTGGTTAGTACCTGTATGGGAGACCAACTAGGAACCTCAGGTGCCGTAAGCTTTTGTTTATTTCTTTTTTGCATTATGATGTCATAATCAGACCACTTTTTTCCCTATGGGAGACCAACTAGGAACCTCAGGTGCCGTAAGCTTTTGTTTATTTCTTTTTTGCATTATGATGTCATAATCAGACCACTTTTTTCCCTATCCAGAAGCGTCTTGTCTTTTGTCGCAACCAGAGTTTGATATTCTACCAACATTAGCGAGATCGCATTCTCTTAATTTCACTTACGGCCATACCAGTCTGAAAATGCCTGATCTCGTCAGATCTCGGAAGCCATCCAGACTCGGGCCTGGTTAGTACTTGTATGGGAGACCAAATAGGAACCTCAGGTGCCGTAAGCTTTTGTTTATTTCTTTTTTGCATTATGATGTCATAATCAGACCACTTTTTTCCCTATGGGAGGCCAACTAGGAACCTCAGGTGCCGTAAGCTTTTGTTTATTTCTTTTTTGCATTATGATGTCATAATCAGACCACTTTTTTCCCTATCCAGAAGCGTCTTGTCTTTTGTCGCAACCAGAGTTTGATATTCTACCAACATTAGCGAGAACGCATTCTCTTAATTTCACTTAAGGCCATACCAGTCTGAAAATGCCTGATCTTGTCAGATCTCGGAAGCCATCCAGACTCGGGCCTGGATAGTACTTGTATGGGAGACCAACTAGGAACCTCAGGTGCCGTAAGCTTTTGTTTATTTCTTTTTTGCATTATGATGTCATAATCAGACCACTTTTTTCCCTATCCAGAAGCGTCTTGTCTTTTGTCGCAACCAGAGTTTGATATTCTACCAACATTAGCGATATCGCATTCTCTTAATTTCACTTATGGCCATACCAGTCTGAAAATGCCTGATCTCGTCAGATCTCGGAAGCCATCCAGACTCGGGCCTGGTTAGTACTTGTATGGGAGACCAACTAGGAACCTCAGGTGCCGTATGCTTTTGTTTATTTCTTTTTTGCATTATGATGTCATAATCAGACCACTTTTTTCCCTATCCAGAAGCGTCTTGTCTTTTGTCGCAACCAGAGTTTGATATTCTACCAACATTAGCGAGATCGCATTCTCTTAATTTCACTTACGGCCATACCAGTCTGAAAATGCCTGATCTCGTCAGATCTCGGAAGCCATCCAGACTCGGGCCTGGTTAGTACCTGTATGGGAGACCAACTAGGAACCTCAGGTGCCGTAAGCTTTTGTTAATTTCTTTTTTGCATTATGATGTCATAATCAGACCACTTTTTTCCCTATGGGAGACCAACTAGGAACCTCAGGTGCCGTAAGCTTTTGTTTATTTCTTTTTTGCATTATGATGTCATAATCAGACCACTTTTTTCCCTATCCAGAAGCGTCTTGTCTTTTGTCGCAACCAGAGTTTGATATTCTACCAACATTAGCGAGATCGCATTCTCTTAATTTCACTTACGGCCATACCAGTCTGAAAATGCCTGATCTCGTCAGATCTCGGAAGCCATCCAGACTCGGGCCTGGTTAGTACTTGTATGGGAGACCAAATAGGAACCTCAGGTGCCGTAAGCTTTTGTTTATTTCTTTTTTGCATTATGATGTCATAATCAGACCACTTTTTTCCCTATGGGAGGCCAACTAGGAACCTCAGGTGCCGTAAGCTTTTGTTTATTTCTTTTTTGCATTATGATGTCATAATCAGACCACTTTTTTCCCTATCCAGAAGCGTCTTGTCTTTTGTCGCAACCAGAGTTTGATATTCTACCAACATTAGCGAGAACGCATTCTCTTAATTTCACTTAAGGCCATACCAGTCTGAAAATGCCTGATCTTGTCAGATCTCGGAAGCCATCCAGACTCGGGCCTGGTTAGTACTTGTATGGGAGACCAACTAGGAACCTCAGGTGCCGTAAGCTTTTGTTTATTTCTTTTTTGCATTATGATGTCATAATCAGACCACTTTTTTCCCTATCCAGAAGCGTCTTGTCTTTTGTCGCAACCAGAGTTTGATATTCTACCAACATTAGCGATATCGCATTCTCTTAATTTCACTTATGGCCATACCAGTCTGAAAATGCCTGATCTCGTCAGATCTCGGAAGCCATCCAGACTCGGGCCTGGTTAGTACTTGTATGGGAGACCAACTAGGAACCTCAGGTGCCGTAAGCTTTTGTTTATTTCTTTTTTGCATTATGATGTCATAATCAGACCACTTTTTTCCCTATCCAGAAGCGTCTTGTCTTTTGTCGCAACCAGAGTTTGATATTCTACCAACATTAGCGAGATCGCATTCTCTTAACTTCACTTACTGCTATACCAGTCTGAAAATGCCTGATCTCGTCAAATCTCGGAAGCCATCCAGACTCGGGCCTGGTTAGTACTTGTATGGGAGACCAACTAGGAACCTCAGGTGCCGTAAGCTTTTGTTTATTTCTTTTTTGCATTATGATGTCATAATCAGACCACTTTTTTCCCTATCCAGAAGCGTCTTGTCTTTTGTCGCAACCAGAGTTTGATATTCTACCAACATTAGCGAGATCGCATTCTCTTAATTTCACTTACGGCCATACCAGTCTGAAAATGCCTGATCTCGGAAGCCATCCAGACTCGGGCCTGGATAGTACTTGTATGGGAGACCAACTAGGAACCTCAGGTGCCGTAAGCTTTTGTTTATTTCTTTTTTGCATTATGATGTCATAATCAGACCACTTTTTACCCTATCCAGAAGCATCTTGTCTTTTGTCGCAACCAGAGTTTGATATTCTACCAACATTAACGAGATCGCATTCTCTTAATTTCACTTACGGCCATACCAGTCTGAAAATGCCTGATCTTGTCAGATCTCGGAAGCCATCCAGACTCGGGCCTGGTTAGTACTTGTATGGGAGACCAACTAGGAACCTCAGGTGCCGTAAGCTTTTGTTTATTTCTTTTTTGCATTATGATGTCATAATCAGACCACTTTTTTCCCTATCCAGAAGCGTCTTGTCTTTTGTCGCAACCAGAGTTTGATATTCTACCAACATTAGCGAGATCGCATTCTCTTAGTTTCACTTACGGCCATACCAGTCTGAAAATGCCTGATCTCGTCAGATTTCGGAAGCCATCCAGACTCGGGCCTGGTTAGTACTTGTATGGGAGACCAACTAGGAACCTCAGGTGCCGTAAGCTTTTGTTTATTTCTTTTTTGCATTATGATGTCATAATCAGACCACTTTTTTCCCTATGGGAGACCAACTAGGAACCTCAGGTGCCGTAAGCTTTTGTTTATTTCTTTTTTGCATTATGATGTCATAATCAGACCACTTTTTTCCCTATCCAGAAGCGTCTTGTCTTTTGTCGCAACCAGAGTTTGATATTCTACCAACATTAGCGAGATCGCATTCTCTTAATTTCACTTACGGCCATACCAGTCTGAAAATGCCTGATCTCGTCAGATCTCGGAAGCCATCCAGACTCGGGCCTGGTTAGTACTTGTATGGGAGACCAACTAGGAACCTCAGGTGCCGTAAGCTTTTGTTTATTTCTTTTTTGCATTATGATGTCATAATCAGACCACTTTTTTCCCTATCCAGAAGCATCTTGTCTTTTGTCGCAACCAGAGTTTGATATTCTACCAACATTAACGAGATCGCATTCTCTTAATTTCACTTACGGCCATACCAGTCTGAAAATGCCTGATCTCGTCAGATCTCGGAAGCCATCCAGACTTGGGCCTGGTTAGTACTTGTATGGGAGACCAACTAGGAACCTCAGGTGCCGTAAGCTTTTGTTTATTTCTTTTTTGCATTATGATATCATAATCAGACCACTTTTTTCCCTATGGGAGACCAACTAGGAACCTCAGGTGCCGTATGCTTTTGTTTATTTCTTTTTTGCATTATGATGTCATAATCAGACCACTTTTTTCCCTATCCAGAAGCGTCTTGTCTTTTGTCGCAACCAGAGTTTGATATTCTACCAACATTAGCGAGATCGCATTCTCTTAATTTCACTTACGGCCATACCAGTCTGAAAATGCCTGATCTCGTCAGATCTCGGAAGCCATCCAGACTCGGGCCTGGTTAGTACTTGTATGGGAGACCAAATAGGAACCTCAGGTGCCGTAAGCTTTTGTTTATTTCTTTTTTGCATTATGATGTCATAATCAGACCACTTTTTTCCCTATGGGAGGCCAACTAGGAACCTCAGGTGCCGTAAGCTTTTGTTTATTTCTTTTTTGCATTATGATGTCATAATCAGACCACTTTTTTCCCTATCCAGAAGCGTCTTGTCTTTTGTCGCAACCAGAGTTTGATATTCTACCAACATTAGCGAGAACGCATTCTCTTAATTTCACTTAAGGCCATACCAGTCTGAAAATGCCTGATCTTGTCAGATCTCGGAAGCCATCCAGACTCGGGCCTGGTTAGTACTTGTATGGGAGACCAACTAGGAACCTCAGGTGCCGTAAGCTTTTGTTTATTTCTTTTTTGCATTATGATGTCATAATCAGACCACTTTTTTCCATATCCAGAAGCGTCTTGTCTTTTGTCGCAACCAGAGTTTGATATTCTACCAACATTAGCGATATCGCATTCTCTTAATTTCACTTATGGCCATACCAGTCTGAAAATGCCTGATCTCGCCAGATCTCGGAAGCCATCCAGACTCGGGCCTGGTTAGTACTTGTATGGGAGACCAACTAGGAACCTCAGGTGCCGTAAGCTTTTGTTTATTTCTTTTTTGCATTATGATGTCATAATCAGACCACTTTTTCCCTATCCAGAAGCGTCTTGTCTTTTGTCGCAACCAGAGTTTGATATTCTACCAACATTAGCGAGATCGCATTCTCTTAACTTCACTTACTGCTATACCAGTCTGAAAATGCCTGATCTCGTCAAATCTCGGAAGCCATCCAGACTCGTGCCTGGTTAGTACTTGTATGGGAGACCAACTAGGAACCTCAGGTGCCGTAAGCTTTTGTTTATTTCTTTTTTGCATTATGATGTCATAATCAGACCACTTTTTTCCCTATCCAGAAGCGTCTTGTCTTTTGTCGCAACCAGAGTTTGATATTCTACCAACATTAGCGAGATCGCATTCTCTTAATTTCACTTACGGCCATACCAGTCTGAAATTGCCTGATCTCGTCAGATCTCGGAAGCCATCCAGACTCGGGCCTGGTTAGTACTTGTATGGGAGACCAACTAGGAACCTCAGGTGCCGTAAGCTTTTGTTTATTTCTTTTTTGCATTATGATGTCATAATCAGACCACTTTTTTCCCTATCCAGAAGCATCTTGTCTTTTGTCGCAACCAGAGTTTGATATTCTACCAACATTAACGAGATCGCATTCTCTTAATTTCACTTATGGCCATACCAGTCTGAAAATGCCAGATCTCGGAAGCCATCCAGACTTGGGCCTGGTTAGTACTTGTATGGGAGACCAACTAGGAACCTCAGGTGCCGTAAGCTTTTGTTTATTTCTTTTTTGCATTATGATGTCATAATCAGACCACTTTTTTCCCTATGGGAGACCAACTAGGAACCTCAGGTGCCGTAAGCTTTTGTTTATTTCTTTTTTGCATTATGATGTCATAATCAGACCACTTTTTTCCCTATCCAGAAGCGTCTTGTCTTTTGTCGCAACCAGAGTTTGATATTCTACCAACATTAGCGAGATCGCATTCTCTTAGTTTCACTTACGGCCATACCAGTCTGAAAATGCCTGATCTCGTCAGATTTCGGAAGCCATCCAGACTCGGGCCTGGTTAGTACTTGTATGGGAGACCAACTAGGAACCTCAGTTGCCGTAAGCTTTTGTTTATTTCTTTTTTGCATTATGATGTCATAATCAGACCACTTTTTTCCCTATCCAGAAGCGTCTTGTCTTTTGTCGCAACCAGAGTTTGATATTCTACCAACATTAGCGAGATCGCATTCTCTTAATTTCACTTACGGCCATACCAGTCTGAAAATGCCTGATCTCGTCAGATCTCGGAAGCCATCCAGAGTCGGGCCTGGTTAGTACTTGTATGGGAGACCAACTAGGAACCTCAGGTGCCGTAAGCTTTTGTTTATTTCTTTTTTGCATTATGATGTCATAATCAGACCACTTTTTTCCCTATCCAGAAGCGTCTTGTCTTTTGTCGCAACCAGAGTTTGATATTCTACCAACAATAGCGAGATCGCATTCTCTTAGTTTCACTTACGGCCATACCAGTCTGAAAATGCCTGATCTCGTCAGATCTCGGAAGCCATCCAGACTTGGGCCTGGTTAGTACTTGTATGGGAGACCAACTAGGAACCTCAGGTGCCGTAAGCTTTTGTTTATTTCTTTTTTGCATTATGATGTCATAATCAGACCACTTTTTTCCCTATCCAGAAGCGTCTTGTCTTTTGTCGCAACCAGAGTTTGATATTCTACCAACATTAGCGAGATCGCATTCTCTTAGTTTCACTTACGGCCATACCAGTCTGAAAATGCCTGATCTCGTCAGATCTCGGAAGCCATCCAGACTCGGGCCTGGTTAGTACTTGTATGGGAGACCAACTAGGAACCTCAGGTGCCGTAAGCTTTTGTTTATTTCTTTTTTGCATTATGATGTCATAATCAGACCACTTTTTTCCCTATCCAGAAGCGTCTTGTCTTTTGTCGCAACCAGAGTTTGATATTCTACCAACATTAGCGAGATCGCATTCTCTTAATTTCACTTACGGCCATACCAGTCTGAAAATGCCTGATCTCGTCAGATCTCGGAAGCCATCCAGACTCGGGCCTGGTTAGTACTTGTATGGGAGACCAACTAGGAACCTCAGGTGCCGTAAGCTTTTGTTTATTTCTTTTTTGCATTATGATGTCATAATCAGACCACTTTTTTCCCTATGGGAGACCAACTAGGAACCTCAGGTGCCGTAAGCTTTTGTTTATTTCTTTTTTGCATTATGATGTCATAATCAGACCACTTTTTTCCCTATCCAGAAGCGTCTTGTCTTTTGTCGCAACCAGAGTTTGATATTCTACCAACATTAGCGAGATCGCATTCTCTTAGTTTCACTTACGGCCATACCAGTCTGAAAATGCCTGATCTCGTCAAATCTCGGAAGCCATCCAGACTCGTGCCTGGTTAGTACTTGTATGGGAGACCAACTAGGAACCTCAGGTGCCGTAAGCTTTTGTTTATTTCTTTTTTGCATTATGATGTCATAATCAGACCACTTTTTTCCCTATCCAGAAGCGTCTTGTCTTTTGTCGCAACCAGAGTTTGATATTCTACCAACATTAGCGAGATCGCATTCTCTTAATTTCACTTACGGCCATACCAGTCTGAAATTGCCTGATCTCGTCAGATCTCGGAAGCCATCCAGACTCGGGCCTGGTTAGTACTTGTATGGGAGACCAACTAGGAACCTCAGGTGCCGTAAGCTTTTGTTTATTTCTTTTTTGCATTATGATGTCATAATCAGACCACTTTTTTCCCTATCCAGAAGCATCTTGTCTTTTGTCGCAACCAGAGTTTGATATTCTACCAACATTAACGAGATCGCATTCTCTTAATTTCACTTATGGCCATACCAGTCTGAAAATGCCAGATCTCGGAAGCCATCCAGACTTGGGCCTGGTTAGTACTTGTATGGGAGACCAACTAGGAACCTCAGGTGCCGTAAGCTTTTGTTTATTTCTTTTTTGCATTATGATGTCATAATCAGACCACTTTTTTCCCTATGGGAGACCAACTAGGAACCTCAGGTGCCGTAAGCTTTTGTTTATTTCTTTTTTGCATTATGATGTCATAATCAGACCACTTTTTTCCCTATCCAGAAGCGTCTTGTCTTTTGTCGCAACCAGAGTTTGATATTCTACCAACATTAGCGAGATCGCATTCTCTTAGTTTCACTTACGGCCATACCAGTCTGAAAATGCCTGATCTCGTCAGATCTCGGAAGCCATCCAGACTCGGGCCTGGTTAGTACTTGTATGGGAGACCAACTAGGAACCTCAGGTGCCGTAAGCTTTTGTTTATTTCTTTTTTGCATTATGATGTCATAATCAGACCACTTTTTTCCCTATCCAGAAGCGTCTTGTCTTTTGTCGCAACCAGAGTTTGATATTCTACCAACATTAGCGAGATCGCATTCTCTTAATTTCACTTACGGCCATACCAGTCTGAAAATGCCTGATCTCGTCAGATCTCGGAAGCCATCCAGAGTCGGGCCTGGTTAGTACTTGTATGGGAGACCAACTAGGAACCTCAGGTGCCGTAAGCTTTTGTTTATTTCTTTTTTGCATTATGATGTCATAATCAGACCACTTTTTTCCCTATCCAGAAGCGTCTTGTCTTTTGTCGCAACCAGAGTTTGATATTCTACCAACAATAGCGAGATCGCATTCTCTTAGTTTCACTTACGGCCATACCAGTCTGAAAATGCCTGATCTCGTCAGATCTCGGAAGCCATCCAGACTTGGGCCTGGTTAGTACTTGTATGGGAGACCAACTAGGAACCTCAGGTGCCGTAAGCTTTTGTTTATTTCTTTTTTGCATTATGATGTCATAATCAGACCACTTTTTTCCCTATCCAGAAGCGTCTTGTCTTTTGTCGCAACCAGAGTTTGATATTCTACCAACATTAGCGAGATCGCATTCTCTTAATTTCACTTACGGCCATACCAGTCTGAAAATGTCAGATCTCGGAAGCCATCCAGACTCGGGCCTGGTTAGTACTTGTATGGGAGACCAACTAGGAACCTCAGGTGCCGTAAGCTTTTGTTTATTTCTTTTTTGCATTATGATGTCATAATCAGACCACTTTTTTCCCTATGGGAGACCAACTAGGAACCTCAGGTGCCGTAAGCTTTTGTTTATTTCTTTTTTGCATTATGATGTCATAATCAGACCACTTTTTTCCCTATCCAGAAGCGTCTTGTCTTTTGTCGCAACCAGAGTTTGATATTCTACCAACATTAGCGAGATCGCATTCTCTTAATTTCACTTACGGCCATACCAGTCTGAAAATGCCTGATCTCGTCAGATCTCGGAAGCCATCCAGACTCGGGCCTGGTTAGTACTTGTATGGGAGACCAACTAGGAACCTCAGGTGCCGTAAGCTTTTGTTTATTTCTTTTTTGCATTATGATGCCATAATCAGACCACTTTTTTCCCTATGGGAGACCAACTAGGAACCTCATGTGCCGTAAGCTTTTGTTTATTTCTTTTTTGCATTATGATGTCATAATCAGACCACTTTTTTCCCTATCCAGAAGCGTCTTGTCTTTTGTCGCAACCAGAGTTTGATATTCTACCAACATTAGCGAGATCGCATTCTCTTAATTTCACTTACTGCTATACCAGTCTGAAAATGCCTGATCTCGTCAAATCTCGGAAGCCATCCAGACTCGGGCCTGGTTAGTACTTGTATGGGAGACCAACTAGGAACCTCAGGTGCCGTAAGCTTTTGTTTATTTCTTTTTTGCATTATGATGTCATAATCAGACCACTTTTTTCCCTATCCAGAAGCGTCTTGTCTTTTGTCGCAACCAGAGTTTGATATTCTACCAACATTAGCGAGATCGCATTCTCTTAATTTCACTTACGGTCATACCAGTCTGAAAATGCCTGATCTCGTCAGATCTCGGAAGCCATCCAGACTTGGGCCTGGTTAGTACTTGTATGGGAGACCAACTAGGAACCTCAGGTGCCGTAAGCTTTTGTTTATTTCTTTTTTGCATTATGATGTCATAATCAGACCACTTTTTTCCCTATCCAGAAGCGTCTTGTCTTTTGTCGCAACCAGAGTTTGATATTCTACCAACATTAGCGAGATCGCATTCTCTTAGTTTCACTTACGGCCATACCAGTCTGAAAATGCCTGATCTCGTCAGATCTCGGAAGCCATCCAGACTCGGGCCTGGTTAGTACTTGTATGGGAGACCAACTAGGAACCTCAGGTGCCGTAAGCTTTTGTTTATTTCTTTTTTGCATTATGATGTCATAATCAGACCACTTTTTTCCCTATGGGAGACCAACTAGGAACCTCAGGTGCCGTAAGCTTTTGTTTATTTCTTTTTTGCATTATGATGTCATAATCAGACCACTTTTTTCCCTATCCAGAAGCGTCTTGTCTTTTGTCGCAACCAGAGTTTGATATTCTACCAACATTAGCGAGATCGCATTCTCTTAGTTTCACTTACAGCCATACCAGTCTGAAAATGCCTGATCTCGTCAGATCTCGGAAGCCATCCAGACTTGGGCCTGGTTAGTACTTGTATGGGAGACCAACTAGGAACCTCAGGTGCCGTAAGCTTTTGTTTATTTCTTTTTTGCATTATGATGTCATAATCAGACCACTTTTTTCCCTATGGGAGACCAACTAGGAACCTCAGGTGCCGTAAGCTTTTGTTTATTTCTTTTTTGCATTATGATGTCATAATCAGACCACTTTTTTCCCTATCCAGAAGCGTCTTGTCTTTTGTCGCAACCAGAGTTTGATATTCTACCAACATTAGCGAGATCGCATTCTCTTAATTTCACTTACGGCCATACCAGTCTGAAAATGCCAGATCTCGGAAGCCATCCAGACTCGGGCCTGGTTAGTACTTGTATGGGAGACCAACTAGGAACCTCAGGTGCCGTAAGCTTTTGTTTATTTCTTTTTTGCATTATGATGTCATAATCAGACCACTTTTTTCCCTATGGGAGACCAATTAGGAACCTCAGGTGCCGTAAGCTTTTGTTTATTTCTTTTTTGCATTATGATGTCATAATCAGACCACTTTTTTCCCTATCCAGAAGCGTCTTGTCTTTTGTCGCAACCAGAGTTTGATATTCTACCAACATTAGCGAGATCGCATTCTCTTAATTTCCCTTACGGCCATACCAGTCTGAAAATGCCTGATCTCGTCAGATCTCGGAAGCCATCCAGACTCGGGCCTGGTTAGTACTTGTATGGGAGACCAACTAGGAACCTCAGGTGCCGTAAGCTTTTGTTTATTTCTTTTTTGCATTATGATGTCATAATCAGACCACTTTTTTCCCTATCCAGAAGCGTCTTGTCTTTTGTCGCAACCAGAGTTTGATATTCTTCCAACATTAGCGAGATCGCATTCTCTTAATTTCACTTACGGCCATACCAGTCTGAAAATGCCTGATCTTGTCAGATCTCGGAAGCCATCCAGACTCGGGCCTGCTTAGTACTTGTATGGGAGACCAACTAGGAACCTCAGGTGCCGTAAGCTTTTGTTTATTTCTTTTTTGCATTATGATGTCATAATCAGACCACTTTTTTCCCTATGGGAGACCAACTAGGAACCTCAGGTGCCGTAAGCTTTTGTTTATTTCTTTTTTGCATTATGATGTCATAATCAGACCACTTTTTTCCCTATCCAGAAGCGTCTTGTCTTTTGTCGCAACCAGAGTTTGATATTCTACCAACATTAGCGAGATCGCATTCTTTTAATTTCCCTTACGGCCATACCAGTCTGAAAATGCCTGATCTCGTCAGATCTCGGAAGCCATCCAGACTCGGGCCTGGTTAGTACTTGTATGGGAGACCAACTAGGAACCTCAGGTGCCGTAAGCTTTTGTTTATTTCTTTTTTGCATTATGATGTCATAATCAGACCACTTTTTTCCCTATGGGAGACCAACTAGGAACCTCAGGTGCCGTAAGCTTTTGTTTATTTCTTTTTTGCATTATGATGTCATAATCAGACCACTTTTTTCCCTATCCAGAAGCGTCTTGTCTTTTGTCGCAACCAGAGTTTGATATTCTACCAACATTAGCGAGATCGCATTCTCTTAATTTCCCTTACGGCCATACCAGTCTGAAAATGCCTGATCTCGTCAGATCTCGGAAGCCATCCAGACTCGGGCCTGGTTAGTACTTGTATGGGAGACCAACTAGGAACCTCAGGTGCCGTAAGCTTTTGTTTATTTCTTTTTAGCATTATGATGTCATAATCAGACCACTTTTTTCCCTATCCAGAAGCATCTTGTCTTTTGTCGCAACCAGAGTTTGATATTCTACCAACATTAGCGAGATCGCATTCTCTTAATTTCACTTACGGCCATACCAGTCTGAAAATGCCTGATCTCGTCAGATCTCGGAAGCCATCCAGACTCGGGCCTGGTTAGTACTTGTATGGGAGACCAACTAGGAACCTCAGGTGCCGTAAGCTTTTGTTTATTTCTTTTTTGCATTATGATGTCATAATCAGACCACTTTTTTCCCTATCCAGAAGCGTCTTGTCTTTTGTCGCAACCAGAGTTTGATATTCTACCAACAATAGCGAGATCGCATTCTCTTAGTTTAACTTACGGCCATACCAGTCTGAAAATGCCTGATCTCGTCAGATCTCGGAAGCCATCCAGACTTGGGCCTGGTTAGTACTTGTATGGGAGACCAACTAGGAACCTCAGGTGCCGTAAGCTTTTGTTTATTTCTTTTTTGCATTATGATGTCATAATCAGACCACTTTTTTCCCTATCCAGAAGCGTCTTGTCTTTTGTCGCAACCAGAGTTTGATATTCTACCAACATTAGCGAGATCGCATTCTCTTAATTTCACTTACGGCCATACCTGTCTGAAAATGTCAGATCTCGGAAGCCATCCAGACTCGGGCCTGGTTAGTACTTGTATGGGAGACCAACTAGGAACCTCAGGTGCCGTAAGCTTTTGTTTATTTCTTTTTTGCATTATGATGTCATAATCAGACCACTTTTTTCCCTATGGGAGACCAACTAGGAACCTCAGGTGCCGTAAGCTTTTGTTTATTTCTTTTTTGCATTATGATGTCATAATCAGACCACTTTTTTCCCTATCCAGAAGCGTCTTGTCTTTTGTCGCAACCAGAGTTTGATATTCTACCAACATTAGCGAGATCGCATTCTCTTAATTTCACTTACGGCCATACCAGTCTGAAAATGCCTGATCTCGTCAGATCTCGGAAGCCATCCAGACTCGAGCCTGGTTAGTACTTGTATGGGAGACCAACTAGGAACCTCAGGTGCCGTAAGCTTTTGTTTATTTCTTTTTTGCATTATGATGTCATAATCAGACCACTTTTTTCCCTATGGGAGGCCAACTAGGAACCTCAGGTGCCGTAAGCTTTTGTTTATTTCTTTTTTGCATTATGATGTCATAATCAGACCACTTTTTTCCCTATCCAGAAGCGTCTTGTCTTTTGTCGCAACCAGAGTTTGATATTCTACCAACATTAGCGAGAACGCATTCTCTTAATTTCACTTAAGGCCATACCAGTCTGAAAATGCCTGTTCACGTCAGATCTTGGAAGCCATCCAGACTCGGGCCTGGTTAGTACTTGTATGGGAGACCAACTAGGAACCTCAGGTGCCGTAAGCTTTTGTTTATTTCTTTTTTGCATTATGATGTCATAATCAGACCACTTTTTTCCCTATCCAGAAGCGTCTTGTCTTTTGTCGCAACCAGAGTTTGATATTCTACCAACATTAGCGAGATCGCATTCTCTTAATTTTACTTACGGCCATACCAGTCTGAAAATGCATGATCTCGTCAGATCTCGGAAGCCATCCAGACTCGGGCCTGGTTAGTACTTGTATGGGAGACCAACTAGGAACCTCAGGTGCCGTAAGCTTTTGTTTATTTCTTTTTTGCATTATGATGTCATAATCAGACCACTTTTTTCCCTATCCAGAAGCGTCTTGTCTTTTGTCGCAACCAGAGTTTGATATTCTACCAACATTAGCGAGATCGCATTCTCTTAATTTCACTTACGGCCATACCAGTCTGAAAATGCCTGATCTCGTCAGATCTCGGAAGCCATCCAGACTCGGGCCTGGTTAGTACTTGTATGGGAGACCAACTAGGAACCTCAGGTGCCGTAAGCTTTTGTTTATTTCTTTTTTGCATTATGATGTCATAATCAGACCACTTTTTTCCCTATCCAGAAGCGTCTTGTCTTTTGTCGCAACCAGAGTTTGATATTCTACCAACATTAGCGAGATCGCATTCTCTTAATTTCACTTACGGCCATACCAGTCTGAAAATTCCTGATCTCGTCAGATCTCGGAAGCCATCCAGACTTGGGCCTGGTTAGTACTTGTATGGGAGACCAACTAGGAACCTCAGGTGCCGTAAGCTTTTGTTTATTTCTTTTTTGCATTATGATGTCATAATCAGACCACTTTTTTCCCTATCCAGAAGCGTCTTGTCTTTTGTCGCAACCAGAGTTTGATATTCTACCAACATTAGCGAGATCGCGTTCTCTTAATTTCACTTACGGCCATACCAGTCTGAAAATGCCAGATCTCGGAAGCCATCCAGACTCGGGCCTGGTTAGTACTTGTATGGGAGACCAACTAGGAACCTCAGGTGCCGTAAGCTTTTGTTTATTTCTTTTTTGCATTATGATGTCATAATCAGACCACTTTTTTCCCTATCCAGAAGCGTCTTGTCTTTTGTCGCAACCAGAGTTTGATATTCTACCAACATTAGCGAGATCGCATTCTCGTAATTTCACTTACGGCCATACCAGTCTGAAAATGCCTGATCTCATCAGATCTCGGAAGCCATCCAGACTCGGGCCTGGTTAGTACTTGTATGGGAGACCAACTAGGAACCTCAGGTGCCGTAAGCTTTTGTTTATTTCTTTTTTGCATTATGATGTCATAATCAGACCACTTTTTTCCCTATCCAGAAGGGTCTTGTCTTTTGTCGCAACCAGAGTTTGATATTCTACCAACATTAGCGAGATCGCATTCTCTTAATTTCACTTACGGCCATACCAGTCTGAAAATGCCTGATCTCGTCAGATCTCGGAAGCCATCCAGACTTGGGTCTGGTTAGTACTTGTATGGGAGACCAACTAGGAACCTCAGGTGCCGTAAGCTATTGTTTATTTCTTTTTTGCATTATGATGTCATAATCAGACCACTTTTTTCCCTATCCAGAAGCGTCTTGTCTTTTGTCGCAACCAGAGTTTGATATTCTTCCAACATTAGCGAGATCGCATTCTCTTAATTTCACTTACGGCCATACCAGTCTGAAAATGCCAGATCTCGGAAGCCATCCAGACTCGGGCCTGGTTAGTACTTGTATGGGAGACCAACTAGGAACCTCAGGTGCCGTAAGCTTTTGTTTATTTCTTTTTTGCATTATGATGTCATAATCAGACCACTTTTTTCCCTATGGGAGACCAACTAGGAACCTCAGGTGCCGTAAGCTTTTGTTTATTTCTTTTTTGCATTATGATGTCATAATCAGACCACTTTTTTCCCTATCCAGAAGCGTCTTGTCTTTTGTCGCAACCAGAGTTTGATATTCTACCAACATTAGCGAGATCGCATTCTCTTAATTTCCCTTACGGCCATACCAGTCTGAAAATGCCTGATCTCGTCAGATCTCGGAAGCCATCCAGACTCGGGCCTGGTTAGTACTTGTATGGGAGACCAACTAGGAACCTCAGGTGCCGTAAGCTTTTGTTTATTTCTTTTTTGCATTATGATGTCATAATCAGACCACTTTTTTCCCTATCCAGAAGCGTCTTGTCTTTTGTCGCAACCAGAGTTTGATATTCTACCAACATTAGCGAGATCGCATTCTCTTAATTTCCCTTACGGCCATACCAGTCTGAAAATGCCTGATCTCGTCAGATCTCGGAAGCCATCCAGACTCGGGCCTGGTTAGTACTTGTATGGGAGACCAACTAGGAACCTCAGGTGCCGTAAGCTTTTGTTTATTTCTTTTTTGCATTATGATGTCATAATCAGACCACTTTTTTCCCTATCCAGAAGCATCTTGTCTTTTGTCGCAACCAGAGTTTGATATTCTACCAACATTAGCGAGATCGCATTCTCTTAATTTCACTTACGGCCATACCAGTCTGAAAATGCCTGATCTCGTCAGATCTCGGAAGCCATCCAGACTCGGGCCTGGTTAGTACTTGTATGGGAGACCAACTAGGAACCTCAGGTGCCGTAAGCTTTTGTTTATTTCTTTTTTGCATTATGATGTCATAATCAGACCACTTTTTTCCCTATCCAGAAGCGTCTTGTCTTTTGTCGCAACCAGAGTTTGATATTCTTCCAACATTAGCGAGATCGCATTCTCTTAATTTCACTTACGGCCATACCAGTCTGAAAATGCCTGATCTTGTCAGATCTCGGAAGCCATCCAGACTCGGGCCTGGTTAGTACTTGTATGGGAGACCAACTAGGAACCTCAGGTGCCGTAAGCTTTTGTTTATTTCTTTTTTGCATTATGATGTCATAATCAGACCACTTTTTTCCCTATGGGAGACCAACTAGGAACCTCAGGTGCCGTAAGCTTTTGTTTATTTCTTTTTTGCATTATGATGTCATAATCAGACCACTTTTTTCCCTATCCAGAAGCGTCTTGTCTTTTGTCGCAACCAGAGTTTGATATTCTACCAACATTAGCGAGATCGCATTCTCATAATTTCCCTTACGGCCATACCAATCTGAAAATGCCTGATCTCGTCAGATCTCGGAAGCCATCCAGACTCGGGCCTGGTTAGTACTTGTATGGGAGACCAACTAGGAACCTCAGGTGCCGTAAGCTTTTGTTTATTTCTTTTTTGCATTATGATGTCATAATCAGACCACTTTTTTCCCTATGGGAGACCAACTAGGAACCTCAGGTGCCGTAAGCTTTTGTTTATTTCTTTTTTGCATTATGATGTCATAATCAGACCACTTTTTTCCCTATCCAGAAGCGTCTTGTCTTTTGTCGCAACCAGAGTTTGATATTCTACCAACATTAGCGAGATCGCATTCTCTTAATTTCCCTTACGGCCATACCAGTCTGAAAATGCCTGATCTCGTCAGATCTCGGAAGCCATCCAGACTCGGGCCTGGTTAGTACTTGTATGGGAGACCAACTAGGAACCTCAGGTGCCGTAAGCTTTTGTTTATTTCTTTTTAGCATTATGATGTCATAATCAGACCACTTTTTTCCCTATCCAGAAGCATCTTGTCTTTTGTCGCAACCAGAGTTTGATATTCTACCAACATTAGCGAGATCGCATTCTCTTAATTTCACTTACGGCCATACCAGTCTGAAAATGCCTGATCTCGTCAGATCTCGGAAGCCATCCAGACTCGGGCCTGGTTAGTACTTGTATGGGAGACCAACTAGGAACCTCAGGTGCCGTAAGCTTTTGTTTATTTCTTTTTTGCATTATGATGTCATAATCAGACCACTTTTTTCCCTATCCAGAAGCGTCTTGTCTTTTGTCGCAACCAGAGTTTGATATTCTACCAACATTAGCGAGATCGCATTCTCTTAATTTCACTTACGGCCATACCAGTCTGAAAATTCCTGATCTCGTCAGATCTCGGAAGCCATCCAGACTCGGGCCTGGTTAGTACTTGTATGGGAGACCAACTAGGAACCTCAGGTACCGTAAGCTTTTGTTTATTTCTTTTTTGCATTATGATGTCATAATCAGACCACTTTTTTCCCTATCCAGAAGCGTCTTGTCTTTTGTCGCAACCAGAGTTTGATATTCTACCAACATTAGCGAGATCGCGTTCTCTTAATTTCACTTACGGCCATACCAGTCTGAAAATGCCAGATCTCGGAAGCCATCCAGACTCGGGCCTGGTTAGTACTTGTATGGGAGACCAACTAGGAACCTCAGGTGCCGTAAGCTTTTGTTTATTTCTTTTTTGCATTATGATGTCATAATCAGACCACTTTTTTCCCTATCCAGAAGCGTCTTGTCTTTTGTCGCAACCAGAGTTTGATATTCTACCAACATTAGCGAGATCGCATTCTCTTAATTTCACTTACGGCCATACCAGTCTGAAAATGCCAGATCTCGGAAGCCATCCAGACTCGGGCCTGGTTAGTACTTGTATGGGAGACCAACTAGGAACCTCAGGTGCCGTAAGCTTTTGTTTATTTCTTTTTTGCATTATGATGTCATAATCAGACCACTTTTTTCCCTATCCAGAAGGGTCTTGTCTTTTGTCGCAACCAGAGTTTGATATTCTACCAACATTAGCGAGATCGCATTCTCTTAATTTCACTTACGGCCATACCAGTCTGAAAATGCCTGATCTCGTCAGATCTCGGAAGCCATCCAGACTTGGGTCTGGTTAGTACTTGTATGGGAGACCAACTAGGAACCTCAGGTGCCGTAAGCTATTGTTTATTTCTTTTTTGCATTATGATGTCATAATCAGACCACTTTTTTCCCTATGGGAGACCAACTAGGAACCTCAGGTGCCGTAAGCTTTTGTTTATTTCTTTTTTGCATTATGATGTCATAATCAGACCACTTTTTTCCCTATTTAGAAGCGTCTTGTCTTTTGTCGCAACCAGAGTTTGATATTCTACCAACATTACCGAGATCGCATTCTCTTAATTTCACTTACGGCCATACCAGTCTGAAAATGCCTGATCTCATCAGATCTCGGAAGCCTTCCAGACTCGGGCCTGGTTAGTACTTGTATGGGAGACCAACTAGGAACCTCAGGTGCCTTAAGCTTTTGTTTATTTCTTTTTTGCATTATGATGTCATAATCAGACCACTTTTTTCCCTATCCAGAAGCGTCTTGTCTTTTGTCGCAACCAGAGTTTGATATTCTTCCAACATTAGCGAGATCGCATTCTCTTAATTTCACTTACGGCCATACCAGTCTGAAAATGCCAGATCTCAGAAGCCATCCAGACTCGGGCCTGGTTAGTACTTGTATGGGAGACCAACTAGGAACCTCAGGTGCCGTAAGCTTTTGTTTATTTCTTTTTTGCATTATGATGTCATAATCAGACCACTTTTTTCCCTATGGGAGACCAACTAGGAACCTCAGGTGCCGTAAGCTTTTGTTTATTTCTTTTTTGCATTATGATGTCATAATCAGACCACTTTTTTCCCTATCCAGAAGCGTCTTGTCTTTTGTCGCAACCAGAGTTTGATATTCTACCAACATTAGCGAGATCGCATTCTCTTATTTTCACTTACGGCCATACCAGTCTGAAAATGCCTGATCTCGTCAGATCTCGGAAGCCATCCAGACTCGAGCCTGGTTAGTACTTGTATGGGAGACAAATTAGGAACCTCAGGTGCCGTAAGCTTTTGTTTATTTCTTTTTTGCATTATGATGTCATAATCAGACCACTTTTTTCCCTATCCAGAAGCATCTTGTCTTTTGTCGCAACCAGAGTTTGATATTCTACCAACATTAGCGAGATCGCATTCTCTTAATTTCACTTACGGCCATACCAGTCTGAAAATGCCTGATCTCGTCAGATCTCGGAAGCCATCCAGACTCGGGTCTGATTAGTACTTGTATGGGAGACCAACTAGGAACCTCAGGTGCCGTAAGCTATTGTTTATTTCTTTTTGCATTATGATGTCATAATCAGACCACTTTTTTCCCTATCCAGAAGCATCTTGTCTTTTGTCGCAACCAGAGTTTGATATTCTACCAACATTAACGAGATCGCATTCTCTTAGTTTCGCTTATGGCCATACCAGTCTGAAAATGCCTGATCTCGTCAGATCTCGGAAGCCATCCAGACTTGGGCCTGGTTAGTACTTGTATGGGAGACCAACTAGGAACCTCAGGTGCCGTAAGCTTTTGTTTATTTCTTTTTTGCATTATGATGTCATAATCAGACCACTTTTTTCCCTATCCAGAAGCATCTTGTCTTTTGTCGCAACCAGAGTTTGATATTCTTCCAACATTAGCGAGATCGCATTCTCTTAATTTCACTTACGGCCATACCAGTCTGAAAATGCCTGATCTTGTCAGATCTCGGAAGCCATCCAGACTCGGGCCTGGTTAGTACTTGTATGGGAGACCAACTAGGAACCTCAGGTGCCGTAAGCTTTTGTTTATTTCTTTTTTGCATTATGATGTCATAATCAGACCACTTTTTTCCCTATGGGAGACCAACTAGGAACCTCAGGTGCCGTAAGCTTTTGTTTATTTCTTTTTTGCATTATGATGTCATAATCAGACCACTTTTGTCCCTATGGGAGACCAACTAGGAACCTCAGGTGCCGTAAGCTTTTGTTTATTTCTTTTTTGCATTATGATGTCATAATCAGACCACTTTTTTCCCTATCCAGAAGCGTCTTGTCTTTTGTCGCAACCAGAGTTTGATATTCTACCAACATTAGCGAGATCGCATTCTCTTAATTTCCCTTACGGCCATACCAGTCTGAAAATGCCTGATTTCGTCAGATCTCGGAAGCCATCCAGACTCGGGCCTGGTTAGTACTTGTATGGGAGACCAACTAGGAACCTCAGGTGCCGTAAGCTTTTGTTTATTTCTTTTTTGCATTATGATGTCATAATCAGACCACTTTTTTCCCTATGGGAGACCAACTAGGAACCTCAGGTGCCGTAAGCTTTTGTTTATTTCTTTTTTGCATTATGATGTCATAATCAGACCACTTTTTTCCCTATGGGAGACCAACTAGGAACCTCAGGTGCCGTAAGCTTTTGTTTATTTCTTTTTTGCATTATGATGTCATAATCAGACCACTTTTTTCCCTATCCAGAAGCGTCTTGTCTTTTGTCGCAACCAGAGTTTGATATTCTACCAACATTAGCGAGATCGCATTCTCTTAATTTCCCTTACGGCCATACCAGTCTGAAAATGCCTGATCATGCCAGATCTCGGAAGCCATCCAGACTCGGGCCTGGTTAGTACTTGTATGGGAGACCAACTAGGAACCTCAGGTGCCGTAAGCTTTTGTTTATTTCTTTTTTGCATTATGATGTCATAATCAGAACACTTTTTTCCCTATGGGAGACCAACTAGGAACCTCAGGTGCCGTAAGCTTTTATTTATTTCTTTTTTGCATTATGATGTCATAATCAGACCACTTTTTTCCCTATCCAGAAGCGTCTTGTCTTTTGTCGCAACCAGAGTTTGATATTCTACCAACATTAGCGAGATCGCATTCTCTTAATTTCCCTTACGGCCATACCAGTCTGAAAATGCCTGATCTCGTCAGATCTTGGAAGCCATCCAGACTCGGGCCTGGTTAGTACTTGTATGGGAGACCAACTAGGAACCTCAGGTGCTGTAAGCTTTTGTTTATTTCTTTTTTGCATTATGATGTCATAATCAGACCACTTTTTTCCCTATGGGAGACCAACTAGGAACCTCAGGTGCCGTAAGCTTTTGTTTATTTCTTTTTTGCATTATGATGTCATAATCAGACCACTTTTTTTCCCTATGGGAGACCAACTAGGAACCTCAGGTGCCGTAAGCTTTTATTTATTTCTTTTTTGCATTATGATGTCATAATCAGACCACTTTTTTCCCTATCCAGAAGCGTCTTGTCTTTTGTCGCAACCAGAGTTTGATATTCTACCAACATTAGCGAGATCGCATTCTCTTAATTTCCCTTACGGCCATACCAGTCTGAAAATGCCTGATCTCGTCAGATCTCGGAAGCCATCCAGACTCGTGCCTGGTTAGTACTTGTATGGGAGACCAACTAGGAACCTCAGGTGCCGTAAGCTTTTGTTTATTTCTTTTTTGCATTATGATGTCATAATCAGACCACTTTTTCCCCTATCCAGAAGAGTCTTGTCTTTTGTCGCAACCAGAGTTTGATATTCTACCAACATTAGCGAGATCGCATTCTCTTAATTCCCCTTACGGCCATACCAGTCTGAAAATGCCTGATCTCGTCAGATCTCGGAAGCCATCCAGACTCGGGCCTGGTTAGTACTTGTATGGGAGACCAACTAGGAACCTCAGGTGCTGTAAGCTTTTGTTTATTTCTTTTTTGCATTATGATGTCATAATCAGACCACTTTTTTCCCTATGGGAGACCAACTAGGAACCTCAGGTGCCGTAAGCTTTTGTTTATTTCTTTTTTGCATTATGATGTCATAATCAGACCACTTTTTTTCCCTATGGGAGACCAACTAGGAACCTCAGGTGCCGTAAGCTTTTATTTATTTCTTTTTTGCATTATGATGTCATAATCAGACCACTTTTTTCCCTATCCAGAAGCGTCTTGTCTTTTGTCGCAACCAGAGTTTGATATTCTACCAACATTAGCGAGATCGCATTCTCTTAATTTCCATTACGGCCATACCAGTCTGAAAATGCCTGATCTCGTCAGATCTCGGAAGCCATCCAGACTCGGGCCTGGTTAGTACTTGTATGGGAGACCAACTAGGAACCTCAGGTGCTGTAAGCTTTTGTTTATTTCTTTTTTGCATTATGATGTCATAATCAGACCACTTTTTTCCCTATGGGAGACCAACTAGGAACCTCAGGTGCCGTAAGCTTTTGTTTATTTCTTTTTTGCATTATGATGTCATAATCAGACCACTTTTTTCCCTATCCAGAAGCGTCTTGTCTTTTGTCGCAACCAGAGTTTGATATTCTACCAACATTAGCGAGATCGCATTCTCTTAATTTCCCTTACGGCCATACCAGTCTGAAAATGCCTGATCTCGTCAGATCTCGGAAGCCATCCAGACTCGGGCCTGGTTAGTACTTGTATGGGAGACCAACTAGGAACCTCAGGTGCTGTAAGCTTTTGTTTATTTCTTTTTTGCATTATGATGTCATAATCAGACCACTTTTTTCCCTATGGGAGACCAACTAGGAACCTCAGGTGCCGTAAGCTTTTGTTTATTTCTTTTTTGCATTATGATGTCATAATCAGACCACTTTTTTCCCTATCCAGAAGCGTCTTGTCTTTTTTTTTTTTTTAATTCTTTATTTTTGTAGTGCTTTGCAGATTTCACGCATAGACATGGACATAGCAAAAAGGTAATAACACATCCAGTACAGAACATCACATGTCTGATTCACAGCACTATTTTTAAAGTAATGTGGTGTCATCAAGGGTTAAACTTCTGTGTCAGTTACAGGTTACAACATATGAGGTACAGATACATAGAAACATACCGACATTTTTCTGGATTATTGGGTCGCAAGTTTAGCCAAGATAGGTATAAAGGCTTGTTGTGACATAGAGTAACATCGCTATAGTAGGGTGGCTTAAACAGACTATTCCGTCATTTCAATTATCTAGCCTACCTAACATTTTTATATTTTTATAGATAACAAGGATAACTAAACGTTTACATTATCAAAATAGTAATGAGTGAGTATCATTGGCTGTATTAGAGTGGCTTACGCTACCGTGTGTGTAGTGCAACAGTATTGGTTACCTTGTGGTAGTGGTCGGCTTAGAAGTAGTGCTTAGGCAAATTGTGTGGTAGTTCCCTGAGACATAACTCTTGCTCGGCTAGGGCGCTATACTGTCAAGGTAAGGTTAAGTGAGTTGCGTTTAGCCGTGTCAACTGAGCTGTGTCGATGGGGGTTGTGTGAGAGCATGTTATGTCTCGCTTTAGTAGCCGGGTAGTTTGCAGCTCCCAGTTAAGTTGTGCCATAAGTAAATGAGCTAACGAGTTGTAGATGGTGCCCCGCCCGGCCACCCGTACACCCCGCGGAAGAACTAGTGCCTTATGGTGTGTTTTGTGCCTATTTGGGCTGGTATGTCGTGTTGTGCGGTTAGGTTTGTCTCTGTGTTGTTGCGTGCTATCACTATTAACATTAACCCGGAAAAACAAGTGTGTGTCCAAAACACAATTATAAACAGTTAAGAACTGTGATCCCCATCGGGGGTCCTCACGAGCTGGCCTGCCAGGTGGACTGGAAGTCTCTGAGTGCGGGGTATTGACTATCTCAGCACAGCTGGGTGCCCCGGGGCATCTGAGGGAGTTACCGTGAGTCCTTGTGTGGTTTCTCATGAGTCCATCTCACCGGACAGTTAAAAGTCCCACGTAATGGGCCTGAGTGGACCCCGGTTTGGCACGGTCTCCAGAGCGTCCAGCAGTGCAATGCTTCCCGGTATAAAAGTGAAAGTCAGTGGAAATAAAGAAAGAAAATATCACAGGGTTAGTCACTGGAGTGGATGGCTGCAATATCTTGCCAGAGTAGATCGTTTTATGCCACAATTCTCCCTTTTAGTTCAGCTGCTTTGGCCGGGTGTTCAGTGTGCATTGTCCGGTGCAGCCGGCGGCCACCCGCCTCAAGTATACAGACCAGTGCTTGCCTCAGCCAATACCCAGTTTCGGTGTGGTCTGCTTGCTAGCTGACGGCTTCTCCAGGGTCGTGAGGCGGTGGGGGCAGCACTCTCCCTCCATTCGGCTCTGGGATGGTGCGAAGGTTCCCCCATCTGTGAGGTGTGGAGGGGTCCTCCGCCTGGGGTTTCCTCCTGCAACTGATCTCACCACCTCCCGGACAGCGTTGCGGTCGGTACCGTGATTTCTCCTGTGCGGGAGCAAGTCAAGCTGGGCATAGGTTGCTGGGGCCGCTGAAGGGCGGACAGGTCGGGTGCTCCGGCGGTTCTCGCTCTGGTGCTTGGGGGCATTGACCCTGGTGTCCCAGCATCTTTGCACTGTGTCCCCCTGTGTTGGCCTCTGGCTCCGGTTCTGTCGGGGGGTCGATCTGACTCGAGGGGGGTTTACTCCCACGTGGCGTCGGATCGCCGGGCGGATCCATCCCGCTGCCGCTCTCATCACCTGCTTGAAGGTCAGTCTCCGGGTGTTTAGCTGAGTCCAGAGGCTGGTTCGGAGTCGGGCATAGAACTCCCATGTACACTTAGGTGGCTCAGTAAGTGGGTGCTGTGTTGTAGGCTGCAACTGTGCCGCCATCTTGTTTTGGCCTCGCCCTCCACGTTTTGCTTTACACATTGTCGCACTGTCAGGCAGTTTTGTGGGGGTAGTCGCCCCCAGCGAGGACCGGGATATCCCCCGCCGGTCCATAGGGGGGGGTAGCAGGGCTGTTTGGAGGTCTCGCTTGTGTCCTGTGCCGGGTGATCGTCCGACTCCCCCGGGCCTCAGGCATTGCTCTGATGTGGGCCGCATGGTCGACACAGGATTTTCTGCGTCGGGTTGGAACTGGACCGGTACCATTCTGTGTCTCATGGTGTTCTGGGTCGATCCCCGGGCACCGTTTTTTGCCATCGTTAGTAAGTCACTCTGTAGGAGCCCGATTATGTTCTTTAGTACAGGAGCTCTTGGATTGTGCGACCGGCCATCTTAGCTGTCAGGCCCCGCCCCCAGAAGCGTCTTGTCTTTTGTCGCAACCAGAGTTTGATATTCTACCAACATTAGCGAGATCGCATTCTCTTAATTTCCCTTACGGCCATACCAGTCTGAAAATGCCTGATCTCGTCAGATCTCGGAAGCCATCCAGACTCGGGCCTGGTTAGTACTTGTATGGGAGACCAACTAGGAACCTCAGGTGCCGTAAGCTTTAGTTTATTTCTTTTTTGCATTATGATGTCATAATCAGACCACTTTTTTCCCTATGGGAGACCAACTAGGAACCTCAGGTGCCGTAAGCTTTTGTTTATTTCTTTTTTGCATTATGATGTCATAATCAGACCACTTTTTTCCCTATCCAGAAGCGTCTTGTCTTTTGTCGCAACCAGAGTTTGATATTCTACCAACATTAGCGAGATCGCATTCTCTTAATTTCCCTTACGGCCATACCAGTCTGAAAATGCCTGATCTCGTCAGATCTCGGAAGCCATCCAGACTCGGGCCTGGTTAGTACTTGTATGGGAGACCAACTAGGAACCTCAGGTGCCGTAAGCTTTTGTTTATTTCTTTTTTGCATTATGATGTCATAATCAGACCACTTTTTTCCCTATGGGAGACCAACTAGGAACCTCAGGTGCCGTAAGCTTTTGTTTATTTCTTTTTTGCATTATGATGTCATAATCAGACCACTTTTTTCCCTATCCAGAAGCGTCTTGTCTTTTGTCGCAACCAGAGTTTGATATTCTACCAACATTAGCGAGATCGCATTCTCTTAATTTCCCTTACGGCCATACCAGTCTGAAAATGCCTGATCTCGTCAGATCTCGGAAGCCATCCAGACTCGGGCCTGGTTAGTACTTGTATGGGAGACCAACTAGGAACCTCAGGTGCCGTAAGCTTTTGTTTATTTCTTTTTTGCATTATGATGTCATAATCAGACCACTTTTTTCCCTATGGGAGACCAACTAGGAACCTCAGGTGCCGTAAGCTTTTGTTTATTTCTTTTTTGCATTATGATGTCATAATCAGACCACTTTTTTCCCTATCCAGAAGCGTCTTGTCTTTTGTCGCAACCAGAGTTTGATATTCTACCAACATTAGCGAGATCGCATTCTCTTAATTTCTCTTACGGCCATACCAGTCTGAAAATGCCTGATCTCGTCAGATCTCGGAAGCCATCCAGACTCGGGCCTGGTTAGTACTTGTATGGGAGACCAAGTAGGAACCTCAGGTGCCGTAAGCTTTTGTTTATTTCTTTTTTGCATTATGATGTCATAATCAGACCACTTTTTTCCCTATGGGAGACCAACTAGGAACCTCAGGTGCCGTAAGCTTTTGTTTATTTCTTTTTTGCATTATGATGTCATAATCAGACCACTTTTTTCCCTATCCAGAAGCGTCTTGTCTTTTGTCGCAACCAGAGTTTGATATTCTACCAACATTAGCGAGATCGCATTCTCTTATTTTCACTTACGGCCATACCAGTCTGAAAATGCCTGATCTCGTCAGATCTCGGAAGCCATCCAGACTCGAGCCTGGTTAGTACTTGTTTGGGAGACAAACTAGGAACCTCAGGTGCCGTAAGCTTTTGTTTATTTATTTTTTGCATTATGATGTCATAATCAGACCACTTTTTTCCCTATCCAGAAGCATCTTGTCTTTTGTCGCAACCAGAGTTTGATATTCTACCAACATTAGCGAGATCGCATTCTCTTAATTTCACTTACGGCCATACCAGTCTGAAAATGCCTGATCTCGTCAGATCTCGGAAGCCATCCAGACTCGGGTCTGATTAGTACTTGTATGGGAGACCAACTAGGAACCTCAGGTGCCGTAAGCTATTGTTTATTTCTTTTTTGCATTATGATGTCATAATCAGACCACTTTTTTCCCTATCCAGAAGCATCTTGTCTTTTGTCGCAACCAGAGTTTGATATTCTACCAACATTAACGAGATCGCATTCTCTTAGTTTCGCTTACGGCCATACCAGTCTGAAAATGCCTGATCTCGTCAGATCTCGGAAGCCATCCAGACTTGGGCCTGGTTAGTACTTGTATGGGAGACCAACTAGGAACCTCAGGTGCCGTAAGCTTTTGTTTATTTCTTTTTTGCATTATGATGTCATAATCAGACCACTTTTTTCCCTATGGGAGACCAACTAGGAACCTCAGGTGCCGTAAGCTTTTGTTTATTTCTTTTTTGCATTATGATGTCATAATCAGACCACTTTTTTCCCTATCCAGAAGCGTCTTGTCTTTTGTCGCAACCAGAGTTTGATATTCTACCAACATTAGCGAGATCGCATTCTCTTAATTTCACTTACGGCCATACCAGTCTGAAAATGCCTGATCTCATCAGATCTCGGAAGCCTTCCAGACTCGGGCCTGGTTAGTACTTGTATGGGAGACCAACTAGGAACCTCAGGTGCCGTAAGCTTTTGTTTATTTCTTTTTTGCATTATGATGTCATAATCAGACCACTTTTTTCCCTATCCAGAAGCGTCTTGTCTTTTGTCGCAACCAGAGTTTGATATTCTTCCAACATTAGCGAGATCGCATTCTCTTAATTTCACTTACGGCCATACCAGTCTGAAAATGCCTGATCTCGTCAGATCTCGGAAGCCATCCAGACTCGGGCCTGGTTAGTACTTGTATGGGAGACCAACTAGGAACCTCAGGTGCCGTAAGCTTGTGTTTATTTCTTTTTTGCATTATGATGTCATAATCAGACCACTTTTTTCCCTATGGGAGACCAACTAGGAACCTCAGGTGCCGTAAGCTTTTGTTTATTTCTTTTTTGCATTATGATGTCATAATCAGACCACTTTTTTCCCTATCCAGAAGCGTCTTGTCTTTTGTCGCAACCAGAGTTTGATATTCTACCAACATTAGCGAGATCGCATTCTCTTATTTTCACTTACGGCCATACCAGTCTGAAAATGCCTGATCTCGTCAGATCTCGGAAGCCATCCAGACTCGAGCCTGGTTAGTACTTGTTTGGGAGACAAACTAGGAACCTCAGGTGCCGTAAGCTTTTGTTTATTTATTTTTTGCATTATGATGTCATAATCAGACCACTTTTTTCCCTATCCAGAAGCATCTTGTCTTTTGTCGCAACCAGAGTTTGATATTCTACCAACATTAGCGAGATCGCATTCTCTTAATTTCACTTACGACCATACCAGTCTGAAAATGCCTGATCTCGTCAGATCTCGGAAGCCATCCAGACTCGGGCCTGGTTAGTACTTGTATGGGAGACCAACTAGGAACCTCAGGTGTCGTAAGCTTTTGTTTATTTCTTTTTTGCATTATGATGTCATAATCAGACCACTTTTTTCCCTATGGGAGACCAACTAGGAACCTCAGGTGCCGTAAGCTTTTGTTTATTTCTTTTTTGCATTATGATGTCATAATCAGACCACTTTTTTCCCTATCCAGAAGCGTCTTGTCTTTTGTCGCAACCAGAGTTTGATATTCTACCAACATTAGCGAGATCGCATTCTCTTAATTTCACTTACGGCCATACCAGTCTGAAAATGCCTGATCTCATCAGATCTCGGAAGCCTTCCAGACTCGGGCCTGGTTAGTACTTGTAAGGGAGACCAACTAGGAACCTCAGGTGCCGTAAGCTTTTGTTTATTTCTTTTTTGCATTATGATGTCATAATCAGACCACTTTTTTCCCTATCCAGAAGCGTCTTGTCTTTTGTCGCAACCAGAGTTTGATATTCTTCCAACATTAGCGAGATCGCATTCTCTTAATTTCACTTACGACCATACCAGTCTGAAAATGCCTGATCTTGTCAGATCTCGGAAGCCATCCAGACTCGGGCCTGGTTAGTACTTGTATGGGAGACCAACTAGGAACCTCAGGTGCCGTAAGCTTTTGTTTATTTCTTTTTTGCATTATGATGTCATAATCAGACCACTTTTTTCCCTATGGGAGACCAACTAGGAACCTCAGGTGCCGTAAGCTTTTGTTTATTTCTTTTTTGCATTATGATGTCATAATCAGACCACTTTTTTCCCTATCCAGAAGCGTCTTGTCTTTTGTCGCAACCAGAGTTTGATATTCTACCAACATTAGCGAGATCGCATTCTCTTAATTTCCCTTACGGCCATACCAGTCTGAAAATGCCTGATCTCGTCAGATCTCGAAAGCCATCCAGACTCGTGCCTGGTTAGTACTTGTATGGGAGACCAACTAGGAACCTCAGGTGCTGTAAGCTTTTGTTTATTTCTTTTTTGCATTATGATGTCATAATCAGACCACTTTTTTCCCTATGGGAGACCAACTAGGAACCTCAGGTGCCGTAAGCTTTTGTTTATTTCTTTTTTGCATTATGATGTCATAATCAGACCACTTTTTTCCCTATGGGAGACCAACTAGGAACCTCAGGTGCCGTAAGCTTTTGTTTATTTCTTTTTTGCATTATGATGTCATAATCAGACCACTTTTTTCCCTATACAGAAGCGTCTTGTCTTTTGTCGCAACCAGAGTTTGATATTCTACCAACATTAGCGAGATCGCATTCTCTTAATTTCCCTTACGGCCATACCAGTCTGAAAATGCCTGATCTCGTCAGATCTCGGAAGCCATCCAGACTCGGGCCTGGTTAGTACTTGTATGGGAGACCAAGTAGGAACCTCAGGTGCCGTAAGCTTTTGTTTATTTCTTTTTTGCATTATGATGTCATAATCAGACCACTTTTTTCCCTATCCAGAAGCGTCTTGTCTTTTGTCGCAACCAGAGTTTGATATTCTACCAACATTAGCGAGATCGCATTCTCTTAATTTCACTTACGGCCATACCAGTCTGAAAATGCCTGATCTCGTCAGATCTCGGAAGCCATCCAGACTCGGGCCTGGTTAGTACTTGTATGGGAGACCAACTAGGAACCTCAGGTGCCGTAAGCTTTTGTTTATTTCTTTTTTGCATTATGATGTCATAATCAGACCACTTTTTTCCCTATGGGAGACCAACTAGGATCCTCAGGTGCCGTAAGCTTTTGTTTATTTCTTTTTTGCATTATGATGTCATAATCAGACCACTTTTTTCCCTATCCAGAAGCGTCTTGTCTTTTGTCGCAACCAGAGTTTGATATTCTACCAACATTAGCGAGATCGCATTCTCTTAATTTCCCTTACGGCCATACCAGTCTGAAAATGCCTGATCTCGTCAGATCTCGGAAGTCATCCAGACTCGGGCCTGGTTAGTACTTGTATGGGAGACCAACTAGGAACCTCAGGTGCCGTAAGCTTTTGTTTATTTCTTTTTTGCATTATGATGTCATAATCAGACCACTTTTTTCCCTATGGGAGACCAACTAGGAACCTCAGGTGCCGTAAGCTTTTGTTTATTTCTTTTTTGCATTATGATGTCATAATCAGACCACTTTTTTCCCTATGGGAGACCAACTAGGAACCTCAGGTGCCGTAAGCTTTTGTTTATTTATTTTTTGCATTATGATGTCATAATCAGACCACTTTTTTCCCTATCCAGAAGCGTCTTGTCTTTTGTCGCAACCAGAGTTTGATATTCTACCAACATTAGCTAGATCGCATTCTCTTAATTTCCCTTACGGCCATACCAGTCTGAAAATGCCTGATCTCATCAGATCTCGGAAGTCATCCAGACTCGGGCCTGGTTAGTACTTGTATGGGAGACCAACTAGGAACCTCAGGTGCCGTAAGCTTTTGTTTATTTCTTTTTTGCATTATGATGTCATAATCAGACCACTTTTTTCCCTATGGGAGACCAACTAGGAACCTCAGGTGCCGTAAGCTTTTGTTTATTTCTTTTTTGCATTATGATGTCATAATCAGACCACTTTTTTCCCTATGGGAGACCAACTAGGAACCTCAGGTGCCGTAAGCTTTTGTTTATTTCTTTTTTGCATTATGATGTCATAATCAGACCACTTTTTTCCCTATCCAGAAGCGTCTTGTCTTTTGTCGCAACCAGAGTTTGATATTCTACCAACATTAGCGAGATCGCATTCTCTTAATTTCCTTTACGGCCATACCAGTCTGAAAATGCCTGATCTCGTCAGATCTCGGAAGCCATCCAGACTCGGGCCTGGTTAGTACTTGTATGGGAGACCAACTAGGAACCTCAGGTGCCGTAAGCTTTTGTTTATTTCTTTTTTGCATTATGATGTCATAATCAGACCACTTTTTTCCCTATGGGAGACCAACTAGGAACCTCAGGTGCCGTAAGCTTTTGTTTATTTCTTTTTTGCATTATGATGTCATAATCAGACCACTTTTTTCCCTATCCAGAAGCGTCTTGTCTTTTGTCGCAACCAGAGTTTGATATTCTACCAACATTAGCGAGATCGCATTCTCTTAATTTCCCTTACGGCCACATCAGTCTGAAAATGCCTGATCTTGTCAGATCTCGGAAGCCATCCAGACTCGGGCCTGGTTAGTACTTGTATGGGAGACCGACTAGGAACCTCAGGTGCCGTAAGCTTTTGTTTATTTCTTTTTTGCATTATGATGTCATAATCAGACCACTTTTTTCCCTATGGGAGACCAACTAGGAACCTCAGGTGCCGTAAGCTTTTATTTATTTCTTTTTTGCATTATGATGTCATAATCAGACCACTTTTTTCCCTATCCAGAAGCGTCTTGTCTTTTGTCGCAACCAGAGTTTGATATTCTACCAACATTAGCGAGATCGCATTCTCTTAATTTCCCTTACGGCCATACCAGTCTGAAAATGCCTGATCTCGTCAGATCTCGGAAGCCATCCAGACTCGGGCCTGGTTAGTACTTGTATGGGAGACCAACTAGGAACCTCAGGTGCTGTAAGCTTTTGTTTATTTCTTTTTTGCATTATGATGTCATAATCAGACCACTTTTTTCCCTATGGGAGACCAACTAGGAACCTCAGGTGCCGTAAGCTTTTGTTTATTTCTTTTTTGCATTATGATGTCATAATCAGACCACTTTTTTCCCTATCCAGAAGCGTCTTGTCTTTTGTCGCAACCAGAGTTTGATATTCTACCAACATTAGCGAGATCGCATTCTCTTAGTTTCACTTACGGCCATACCAGTCTGAAAATGCCTGATCTCGTCAGATCTCGGAAGCCATCCAGACTCGGGCCTGGTTAGTACTTGTATGGGAGACCAACTAGGAACCTCAGGTGCCGTAAGCTTTTGTTTATTTCTTTTTTGAATTATGATGTCATAATCAGACCACTTTTTTCCCTATGGGAGACCAACTAGGAACCTCAGGTGCCGTAAGCTTTTGTTTATTTATTTTTTGCATTATGATGTCATAATCAGACCACTTTTTTCCCTATCCAGAAGCGTCTTGTCTTTTGTCGCAACCAGAGTTTGATATTCTACCAACATTAGCGAGATCGCATTCTCTTAATTTCCCTTACGGCCATACCAGTCTGAAAATGCCTGATCTTGTCAGATCTCGGAAGCCATCCAGACTCGGGCCTGGTTAGTACTTGTATGGGAGACCAACTAGGAACCTCAGGTGCCGTAAGCTTTTGTTTATTTCTTTTTTGCATTATGATGTCATAATCAGACCACTTTTTTCCCTATGGGAGACCAACTAGGAACCTCAGGTGCCGTAAGCTTTTGTTTATTTCTTTTTTGCATTATGATGTCATAATCAGACCACTTTTTTCCCTATGGGAGACCAACTAGGAACCTCAGGTGCCGTAAGCTTTTGTTTATTTCTTTTTTGCATTATGATGTCATAATCAGACCACTTTTTTCCCTATCCAGAAGCGTCTTGTCTTTTGTCGCAACCAGAGTTTGATATTCTACCAACATTAGCGAGATCGCATTCTCTTAATTTCCCTTACGGCCATACCAGTCTGAAAATGCCTGATCATGCCAGATCTCGGAAGCCATCCAGACTCGGGCCTGGTTAGTACTTGTATGGGAGACCAACTAGGAACCTCAGGTGCCGTAAGCTTTTGTTTATTTCTTTTTTGCATTATGATGTCATAATCAGAACACTTTTTTCCCTATGGGAGACCAACTAGGAACCTCAGGTGCCGTAAGCTTTTATTTATTTCTTTTTTGCATTATGATGTCATAATCAGACCACTTTTTTCCCTATCCAGAAGCGTCTTGTCTTTTGTCGCAACCAGAGTTTGATATTCTACCAACATTAGCGAGATCGCATTCTCTTAATTTCCCTTACGGCCATACCAGTCTGAAAATGCCTGATCTCGTCAGATCTTGGAAGCCATCCAGACTCGGGCCTGGTTAGTACTTGTATGGGAGACCAACTAGGAACCTCAGGTGCTGTAAGCTTTTGTTTATTTCTTTTTTGCATTATGATGTCATAATCAGACCACTTTTTTTCCCTATGGGAGACCAACTAGGAACCTCAGGTGCCGTAAGCTTTTGTTTATTTCTTTTTTGCATTATGATGTCATAATCAGACCACTTTTTTTCCCTATGGGAGACCAACTAGGAACCTCAGGTGCCGTAAGCTTTTATTTATTTCTTTTTTGCATTATGATGTCATAATCAGACCACTTTTTTCCCTATCCAGAAGCGTCTTGTCTTTTGTCGCAACCAGAGTTTGATATTCTACCAACATTAGCGAGATCGCATTCTCTTAATTTCCCTTACGGCCATACCAGTCTGAAAATGCCTGATCTCGTCAGATCTCGGAAGCCATCCAGACTCGTGCCTGGTTAGTACTTGTATGGGAGACCAACTAGGAACCTCAGGTGCCGTAAGCTTTTGTTTATTTCTTTTTTGCATTATGATGTCATAATCAGACCACTTTTTTCCCTATCCAGAAGCGTCTTGTCTTTTGTCGCAACCAGAGTTTGATATTCTACCAACATTAGCGAGATCGCATTCTCTTAATTTCACTTACGGCCATACCAGTCTGAAAATGCCTGATCTCATCAGATCTCGGAAGCCATCCAGACTCGGGCTTGGTTAGTACTTGTATGGGAGACCAACTAGGAACCTCAGGTGCCGTAAGCTTTTGTTTATTTCCTTTTTGCATTATGATGTCATAATCAGACCACTTTTTTCCCTATGGGAGACCAACTAGGAACCTCAGGTGCCGTAAGCTTTTGTTTATTTCTTTTTTGCATTATGATGTCATAATCAGACCACTTTTTTCCCTATCCAGAAGCGTCTTGTCTTTTGTCGCAACCAGAGTTTGATATTCTACCAACATTAGCGAGATTGCATTCTCTTAATTTCATTTACGGCCATACCAGTCTGAAAATGCCTGATCTCGTCAGATCTCAGAAGCCATCCAGACTCGGGCCTGGTTAGTACTTGTATGGGAGACCAACTAGGAACCTCAGGTGCCGTAAGCTTTTTTTTATTTCTTTTTTGCATTATGATGTCATAATCAGACCACTTTTTTCCCTATGGGAGACCAACTAGGAACCTCAGGTGCCGTAAGCTTTAGTTTATTTCTTTTTTGCATTATGATGTCATAATCAGACCACTTTTTTCCCTGTCCAGAAGCGTCTTGTCTTTTGTCGCAACCAGAGTTTGATATTCTACCAACATTAGCGAGATCGCATTCTCTTAGTTTCCCTTACGGCCATACCAGTCTGAAAATGCCAGATCTCGGAAGCCATCCAGACTCGGGCCTGGTTAGTACTTGTATGGGAGACCAACTAGGAACCTCAGGTGCCGTAAGCTTTTGTTTATTTCTTTTTTGCATTATGATGTCATAATCAGACCACGTTTTTCCCTATCCAGAAGCGTCTTGTCTTTTGTCGCAACCAGAGTTTGATATTCTACCAACATTAGCGAGATCGCATTCTCTTAATTTCACTTACGGCCATACCAGTCTGAAAATGGCTGATCTCGTCAGCTCTCGGAAGCCATCCAGACTCGGGCCTGGTTAGTACTTGTATGGGAGACCAACTAGGAACCTCAGGTGCCGTAACCTTTTGTTTATTTCTTTTTTGCATTATGATGTCATAATCAGACCACTTTTTTCCCTATCCAGAAGCGTCTTGTCTTTTGTCGCAACCAGAGTTTGATATTCTACCAACATTAGCGAGATCGCATTCTCTTAATTTCACTTACGGCCATACCAGTCTGAAAATGCCTGATCTCATCAGATCTCGGAAGCCATCCAGACTCGGGCTTGGTTAGTACTTGTATGGGAGACCAACTAGGAACCTCAGGTGCCGTAAGCTTTTGTTTATTTCCTTTTTGCATTATGATGTCATAATCAGACCACTTTTTTCCCTATCCAGAAGCGTCTTGTCTTTTGTCGCAACCAGAGTTTGATATTCTACCAACATTAGCGAGATCGCATTCTCTTAATTTCACTTACGGCCATACCAGTCTGAAAATGCCTGATATCGTCAGATCTCAGAAGCCATCCAGACTCGGGCCTGGTTAGTACTTGTATGGGAGACCAACTAGGAACCTCAGGTGCCGTAAGCTTTTGTTTATTTCTTTTTTGCATTATGATGTCATAATCAGACCACTTTTTTCCCTATCCAGAAGCATCTTGTCTTTTGTCGCAACCAGAGTTTGATATTCTACCAACATTAACGAGATCGCATTCTCTTAATTTCGCTTACGGCCATACCAGTCTGAAAATGCCTGATCTCGTCAGATCTCGGAAACCATCCAGACTCGGGTCTGGTTAGTACTTGTATGGGAGACCAACTAGGAACCTCAGGTGCCGTAAGCTTTTGTTTATTTCTTTTTTGCATTATGATGTCATAATCAGACCACTTTTTTCCCTATCCAGAAGCGTCTTGTCTTTTGTCGCAACCAGAGTTTGATATTCTACCAACATTAGCGAGATCGCATTCTCTTAATTTCACTTACGGCCATACCAGTCTGAAAATGCCTGATCTCGTCAGATCTCGGAAGCCATCCAGACTCGGGCCTGGTTAGTACTTGTATGGGAGACTAACTAGGAGCCTCAGGTGCCGTAAGCTTTTGTTTATTTCTTTTTTGCATTAGGATGTCATAATCAGACCACTTTTTTTCCCTATGGGAGACCAACTAGGAACCTCAGGTGCCGTAAGCTTTTGTTTATTTCTTTTTTGCATTATGATGTCATAATCAGACCACTTTTTTCCCTATCCAGAAGCGTCTTGTCTTTTGTCGCAACCAGAGTTTGATATTCTACCAACATTAGCGAGATCGCATTCTCTTAATTTCACTTACGGCCATACCAGTCTGAAAATGCCTGATCTCGTCAGATCTCAGAAGCCATCCAGACTCAGGCCTGGTTAGTACTTGTATGGGAGACCAACTAGGAACCTCAGGTGCCGTAAGCGTTTGTTTATTTCTTTTTTGCATTATGATGTCATAATCAGACCACTTTTTTCCCTATGGGAGACCAACTAGGAACCTCAGGTGCCGTAAGCTTTTGTTTATTTCTTTTTTGCATTATGATGTCATAATCAGACCACTTTTTTCCCTGTCCAGAAGCGTCTTGTTTTTGTCGCAACCAGAGTTTGATATTCTACCAACATTAGCGAGATGGCATTCTCGTAATTTCCCTTACGGCCATACCAGTCTGAAAATGCCAGATCTCGGAAGCCATCCAGACTCGGGCCTGGTTAGTACTTGTATGGGAGACCAACTAGGAACCTCAGGTGCCGTAAGCTTTTGTTCATTTCTTTTTTGCATTATGATGTCATAATCAGACCACTTTTTTCCCTATCCAGAAGCGTCTTGTCTTTTGTCGCAACCAGAGTTTGATATTCTACCAACATTAGCGAGATCGCATTCTCTTAATTTCACTTACGGCCATACCAGTCTGAAAATGCCTGATCTCGGAAGCCATCCAGACTCGGGCCTGGTTAGTACTTGTATGGGAGACCAACTAGGAACCTCAGGTGCCGTAAGCTTTTGTTTATTTCTTTTTTGCATTATGATGTCATAATCAGACCACTTTTTTCCCTATCCAGAAGCGTCTTGTCTTTTGTCGCAACCAGAGTTTGATTATCTACCAACATTAGCGAGATCGCATTCTCTTAATTTCGCTTACGGCCATACCAGTCTGAAAATGCCTGATCTCGTCAGCTCTCGGAAGCCATCCAGACTCGGGCCTGGTTAGTACTTGTATGGGAGACCAACTAGGAACCTCAGGTGCCGTAAGCTTTTGTTTATTTCTTTTTTGCATTATGATGTCATAATCAGACCACTTTTTTCCCTATCCAGAAGCGTCTTGTCTTTTGTCGCAACCAGAGTTTGATATTCTACCAACATTAGCGAGATTGCATTCTCTTAATTTCATTTACGGCCATACCAGTCTGAAAATGCCTGATCTCGTCAGATCTCAGAAGCCATCCAGACTCGGGCCTGGTTAGTACTTGTATGGGAGACCAACTAGGAACCTCAGGTGCCGTAAGCTTTTGTTTATTTCTTTTTTGCATTATGATGTCATAATCAGACCACTTTTTTCCCTATGGGAGACCAACTAGGAACCTCAGGTGCCGTAAGCTTTTGTTTATTTCTTTTTTGCATTATGATGTCATAATCAGACCACTTTTTTCCCTGTCCAGAAGCGTCTTGTCTTTTGTCGCAACCAGAGTTTGATATTCTACCAACATTAGCGAGATCGCATTCTCTTAGTTTCCCTTACGGCCATACCAGTCTGAAAATGCCAGATCTCGGAAGCCATCCAGACTCGGGCCTGGTTAGTACTTGTATGGGAGACCAACTAGGAACCTCAGGTGCCGTAAGCTTTTGTTTATTTCTTTTTTGCATTATGATGTCATAATCAGACCACGTTTTTCCCTATCCAGAAGCGTCTTGTCTTTTGTCGCAACCAGAGTTTGATATTCTACCAACATTAGCGAGATCGCATTCTCTTAATTTCACTTACGGCCATACCAGTCTGAAAATGGCTGATCTCGTCAGCTCTCGGAAGCCATCCAGACTCGGGCCTGGTTAGTACTTGTATGGGAGACCAACTAGGAACCTCAGGTGCCGTAAGCTTTTGTTTATTTCTTTTTTGCATTATGATGTCATAATCAGACCACTTTTTTCCCTATCCAGAAGCGTCTTGTCTTTTGTCGCAACCAGAGTTTGATATTCTACCAACATTAGCGAGATCGCATTCTCTTAATTTCACTTACGGCCATACCAGTCTGAAAATGCCTGATCTCATCAGATCTCGGAAGCCATCCAGACTCGGGCTTGGTTAGTACTTGTATGGGAGACCAACTAGGAACCTCAGGTGCCGTAAGCTTTTGTTTATTTCCTTTTTGCATTATGATGTCATAATCAGACCACTTTTTTCCCTATCCAGAAGCGTCTTGTCTTTTGTCGCAACCAGAGTTTGATATTCTACCAACATTAGCGAGATCGCATTCTCTTAATTTCACTTACGGCCATACCAGTCTGAAAATGCCTGATCTCGTCAGATCTCAGAAGCCATCCAGACTCGGGCCTGGTTAGTACTTGTATGGGAGACCAACTAGGAACCTCAGGTGCCGTAAGCTTTTGTTTATTTATTTTTTGCATTATGATGTCATAATCAGACCACTTTTTTCCCTATCCAGAAGCATCTTGTCTTTTGTCGCAACCAGAGTTTGATATTCTACCAACATTAACGAGATCGCATTCTCTTAATTTCGCTTACGGCCATACCAGTCTGAAAATGCCTGATCTCGTCAGATCTCGGAAACCATCCAGACTCGGGTCTGGTTAGTACTTGTATGGGAGACCAACTAGGAACCTCAGGTGCCGTAAGCTTTTGTTTATTTCTTTTTTGCATTATGATGTCATAATCAGACCACTTTTTTCCCTATCCAGAAGCGTCTTGTCTTTTGTCGCAACCAGAGTTTGATATTCTACCAACATTAGCGAGATCGCATTCTCTTAATTTCACTTACGGCCATACCAGTCTTAAAATGCCTGATCTCGTCAGATCTCGGAAGCCATCCGGACTCGGGCCTGGTTAGTACTTGTATGGGAGACTAACTAGGAGCCTCAGGTGCCGTAAGCTTTTGTTTATTTCTTTTTTGCATTAGGATGTCATAATCAGACCACTTTTTTTCCCTATGGGAGACCAACTAGGAACCTCAGGTGCCGTAAGCTTTTGTTTATTTCTTTTTTGCATTATGATGTCATAATCAGACCACTTTTTTCCCTATCCAGAAGCGTCTTGTCTTTTGTCGCAACCAGAGTTTGATATTCTACCAACATTAGCGAGATCGCATTCTCTTAATTTCACTTACGGCCATACCAGTCTGAAAATGCCTGATCTCGGAAGCCATCCAGACTCGGGCCTGGTTAGTACTTGTATGGGAGACCAACTAGGAACCTCAGGTGCCGTAAGCTTTTGTTCATTTCTTTTTTGCATTATGATGTCATAATCAGACCACTTTTTTCCCTATGGGAGACCAACTAGGAACCTCAGGTGCCGTAAGCTTTTGTTTATTTCTTTTTTGCATTATGATGTCATAATCAGACCACTTTTTTCCCTGTCCAGAAGCGTCTTGTTTTTGTCGCAACCAGAGTTTGATATTCTACCAACATTAGCGAGATGGCATTCTCGTAATTTCCCTTACGGCCATACCAGTCTGAAAATGCCAGATCTCGGAAGCCATCCAGACTCGGGCCTGGTTAGTACTTGTATGGGAGACCAACTAGGAACCTCAGGTGCCGTAAGCTTTTGTTCATTTCTTTTTTGCATTATGATGTCATAATCAGACCACTTTTTTCCCTATCCAGAAGCGTCTTGTCTTTTGTCGCAACCAGAGTTTGATATTCTACCAACATTAGCGAGATCGCATTCTCTTAATTTCACTTACGGCCATACCAGTCTGAAAATGCCTGATCTCGGAAGCCATCCAGACTCGGGCCTGGTTAGTACTTGTATGGGAGACCAACTAGGAACCTCAGGTGCCGTAAGCTTTTGTTTATTTCTTTTTTGCATTATGATGTCATAATCAGACCACTTTTTTCCCTATCCAGAAGCGTCTTGTCTTTTGTCGCAACCAGAGTTTGATTATCTACCAACATTAGCGAGATCGCATTCTCTTAATTTCGCTTACGGCCATACCAGTCTGAAAATGCCTGATCTCGTCAGCTCTCGGAAGCCATCCAGACTCGGGCCTGGTTAGTACTTGTATGGGAGACCAACTAGGAACCTCAGGTGCCGTAAGCTTTTGTTTATTTCTTTTTTGCATTATGATGTCATAATCAGACCACTTTTTTCCCTATCCAGAAGCGTCTTGTCTTTTGTCGCAACCAGAGTTTGATATTCTACCAACATTAGCGAGATTGCATTCTCTTAATTTCATTTACGGCCATACCAGTCTGAAAATGCCTGATCTCGTCAGATCTCAGAAGCCATCCAGACTCGGGCCTGGTTAGTACTTGTATGGGAGACCAACTAGGAACCTCAGGTGCCGTAAGCTTTTGTTTATTTCTTTTTTGCATTATGATGTCATAATCAGACCACTTTTTTCCCTATGGGAGACCAACTAGGAACCTCAGGTGCCGTAAGCTTTTGTTTATTTCTTTTTTGCATTATGATGTCATAATCAGACCACTTTTTTCCCTGTCCAGAAGCGTCTTGTCTTTTGTCGCAACCAGAGTTTGATATTCTACCAACATTAGCGAGATCGCATTCTCTTAGTTTCCCTTACGGCCATACCAGTCTGAAAATGCCAGATCTCGGAAGCCATCCAGACTCGGGCCTGGTTAGTACTTGTATGGGAGACCAACTAGGAACCTCAGGTGCCGTAAGCTTTTGTTTATTTCTTTTTTGCATTATGATGTCATAATCAGACCACGTTTTTCCCTATCCAGAAGCGTCTTGTCTTTTGTCGCAACCAGAGTTTGATATTCTACCAACATTAGCGAGATCGCATTCTCTTAATTTCACTTACGGCCATACCAGTCTGAAAATGGCTGATCTCGTCAGCTCTCGGAAGCCATCCAGACTCGGGCCTGGTTAGTACTTGTATGGGAGACCAACTAGGAACCTCAGGTGCCGTAAGCTTTTGTTTATTTCTTTTTTGCATTATGATGTCATAATCAGACCACTTTTTTCCCTATCCAGAAGCGTCTTGTCTTTTGTCGCAACCAGAGTTTGATATTCTACCAACATTAGCGAGATCGCATTCTCTTAATTTCACTTACGGCCATACCAGTCTGAAAATGCCTGATCTCATCAGATCTCGGAAGCCATCCAGACTCGGGCTTGGTTAGTACTTGTATGGGAGACCAACTAGGAACCTCAGGTGCCGTAAGCTTTTGTTTATTTCCTTTTTGCATTATGATGTCATAATCAGACCACTTTTTTCCCTATCCAGAAGCGTCTTGTCTTTTGTCGCAACCAGAGTTTGATATTCTACCAACATTAGCGAGATCGCATTCTCTTAATTTCACTTACGGCCATACCAGTCTGAAAATGCCTGATCTCGTCAGATCTCAGAAGCCATCCAGACTCGGGCCTGGTTAGTACTTGTATGGGAGACCAACTAGGAACCTCAGGTGCCGTAAGCTTTTGTTTATTTCTTTTTTGCATTATGATGTCATAATCAGACCACTTTTTTCCCTATCCAGAAGCATCTTGTCTTTTGTCGCAACCAGAGTTTGATATTCTACCAACATTAACGAGATCGCATTCTCTTAATTTCGCTTACGGCCATACCAGTCTGAAAATGCCTGATCTCGTCAGATCTCGGAAACCATCCAGACTCGGGTCTGGTTAGTACTTGTATGGGAGACCAACTAGGAACCTCAGGTGCCGTAAGCTTTTGTTTATTTCTTTTTTGCATTATGATGTCATAATCAGACCACTTTTTTCCCTATCCAGAAGCGTCTTGTCTTTTGTCGCAACCAGAGTTTGATATTCTACCAACATTAGCGAGATCGCATTCTCTTAATTTCAGTTACGGCCATACCAGTCTTAAAATGCCTGATCTCGTCAGATCTCGGAAGCCATCCGGACTCGGGCCTGGTTAGTACTTGTATGGGAGACTAACTAGGAGCCTCAGGTGCCGTAAGCTTTTGTTTATTTCTTTTTTGCATTAGGATGTCATAATCAGACCACTTTTTTCCCTATGGGAGACCAACTAGGAACCTCAGGTGCCGTAAGCTTTTGTTTATTTCTTTTTTGCATTATGATGTCATAATCAGACCACTTTTTTCCCTATCCAGAAGCGTCTTGTTTTTGTCGCAACCAGAGTTTGATATTCTACCAACATTAGCGAGATGGCATTCTCGTAATTTCCCTTACGGCCATACCAGTCTGAAAATGCCAGATCTCGGAAGCCATCCAGACTCGGGCCTGGTTAGTACTTGTATGGGAGACCAACTAGGAACCTCAGGTGCCGTAAGCTTTTGTTTATTTCTTTTTTGCATTATGATGTCATAATCAGACCACTTTTTTCCCTATCCAGAAGCGTCTTGTCTTTTGTCGCAACCAGAGTTTGATTATCTACCAACATTAGCGAGATCGCATTCTCTTAATTTCGCTTACGGCCATACCAGTCTGAAAATGCCTGATCTCGTCAGCTCTCGGAAGCCATCCAGACTCGGGCCTGGTTAGTACTTGTATGGGAGACCAACTAGGAACCTCAGGTGCCGTAAGCTTTTGTTTATTTCTTTTTTGCATTATGATGTCATAATCAGACCACTTTTTTCCCTATCCAGAAGCGTCTTGTCTTTTGTCGCAACCAGAGTTTGATATTCTACCAACATTAGCGAGATTGCATTCTCTTAATTTCATTTACGGCCATACCAGTCTGAAAATGCCTGATCTCGTCAGATCTCAGAAGCCATCCAGACTCGGGCCTGGTTAGTACTTGTATGGGAGACCAACTAGGAACCTCAGGTGCCGTAAGCTTTTGTTTATTTCTTTTTTGCATTATGATGTCATAATCAGACCACTTTTTTCCCTATGGGAGACCAACTAGGAACCTCAGGTGCCGTAAGCTTTTGTTTATTTCTTTTTTGCATTATGATGTCATAATCAGACCACTTTTTTCCCTGTCCAGAAGCGTCTTGTCTTTTGTCGCAACCAGAGTTTGATATTCTACCAACATTAGCGAGATCGCATTCTCTTAGTTTCCCTTACGGCCATACCAGTCTGAAAATGCCAGATCTCGGAAGCCATCCAGACTCGGGCCTGGTTAGTACTTGTATGGGAGACCAACTAGGAACCTCAGGTGCCGTAAGCTTTTGTTTATTTCTTTTTTGCATTATGATGTCATAATCAGACCACGTTTTTCCCTATCCAGAAGCGTCTTGTCTTTTGTCGCAACCAGAGTTTGATATTCTACCAACATTAGCGAGATCGCATTCTCTTAATTTCACTTACGGCCATACCAGTCTGAAAATGGCTGATCTCGTCAGCTCTCGGAAGCCATCCAGACTCGGGCCTGGTTAGTACTTGTATGGGAGACCAACTAGGAACCTCAGGTGCCGTAAGCTTTTGTTTATTTCTTTTTTGCATTATGATGTCATAATCAGACCACTTTTTTCCCTATCCAGAAGCGTCTTGTCTTTTGTCGCAACCAGAGTTTGATATTCTACCAACATTAGCGAGATCGCATTCTCTTAATTTCACTTACGGCCATACCAGTCTGAAAATGCCTGATCTCATCAGATCTCGGAAGCCATCCAGACTCGGGCTTGGTTAGTACTTGTATGGGAGACCAACTAGGAACCTCAGGTGCCGTAAGCTTTTGTTTATTTCCTTTTTGCATTATGATGTCATAATCAGACCACTTTTTTCCCTATCCAGAAGCGTCTTGTCTTTTGTCGCAACCAGAGTTTGATATTCTACCAACATTAGCGAGATCGCATTCTCTTAATTTCACTTACGGCCATACCAGTCTGAAAATGCCTGATCTCGTCAGATCTCAGAAGCCATCCAGACTCGGGCCTGGTTAGTACTTGTATGGGAGACCAACTAGGAACCTCAGGTGCCGTAAGCTTTTGTTTATTTCTTTTTTGCATTATGATGTCATAATCAGACCACTTTTTTCCCTATCCAGAAGCATCTTGTCTTTTGTCGCAACCAGAGTTTGATATTCTACCAACATTAACGAGATCGCATTCTCTTAATTTCGCTTACGGCCATACCAGTCTGAAAATGCCTGATCTCGTCAGATCTCGGAAACCATCCAGACTCGGGTCTGGTTAGTACTTGTATGGGAGACCAACTAGGAACCTCAGGTGCCGTAAGCTTTTGTTTATTTCTTTTTTGCATTATGATGTCATAATCAGACCACTTTTTTCCCTATCCAGAAGCGTCTTGTCTTTTGTCGCAACCAGAGTTTGATATTCTACCAACATTAGCGAGATCGCATTCTCTTAATTTCAGTTACGGCCATACCAGTCTTAAAATGCCTGATCTCGTCAGATCTCGGAAGCCATCCGGACTCGGGCCTGGTTAGTACTTGTATGGGAGACTAACTAGGAGCCTCAGGTGCCGTAAGCTTTTGTTTATTTCTTTTTTGCATTAGGATGTCATAATCAGACCACTTTTTTTCCCTATGGGAGACCAACTAGGAACCTCAGGTGCCGTAAGCTTTTGTTTATTTCTTTTTTGCATTATGATGTCATAATCAGACCACTTTTTTCCCTATCCAGAAGCGTCTTGTCTTTTGTCGCAACCAGAGTTTGATATTCTACCAACATTAGCGAGATCGCATTCCCTTAATTTCACTTACGGCCATACCAGTCTGAAAATGCCTGATCTCGTCAGATCTCAGAAGCCATCCAGACTCAGGCCTGGTTAGTACTTGTATGGGAGACCAACTAGGAACCTCAGGTGCCGTAAGCGTTTGTTTATTTCTTTTTTGCATTATGATGTCATAATCAGACCACTTTTTTCCCTATGGGAGACCAACTAGGAACCTCAGGTGCCGTAAGCTTTTGTTTATTTCTTTTTTGCATTATGATGTCATAATCAGACCACTTTTTTCCCTGTCCAGAAGCGTCTTGTTTTTGTCGCAACCAGAGTTTGATATTCTACCAACATTAGCGAGATGGCATTCTCGTAATTTCCCTTACGGCCATACCAGTCTGAAAATGCCAGATCTTGGAAGCCATCCAGACTCGGGCCTGGTTAGTACTTGTATGGGAGACCAACTAGGAACCTCAGGTGCCGTAAGCTTTTGTTTATTTCTTTTTTGCATTATGATGTCATAATCAGACCACTTTTTTCCCTATCCAGAAGCGTCTTGTCTTTTGTCGCAACCAGAGTTTGATATTCTACCAACATTAGCGAGATCGCATTCTCTTAATTTCACTTACGGCCATACCAGTCTGAAAATGCCTGATCTCGGAAGCCATCCAGACTCGGGCCTGGTTAGTACTTGTATGGGAGACCAACTAGCAACCTCAGGTGCCGTAAGCTTTTGTTTATTTCTTTTTTGCATTATGATGTCATAATCAGACCACTTTTTTCCCTATCCAGAAGCGTCTTGTCTTTTGTCGCAACCAGAGTTTGATATTCTACCAACATTAGCGAGATCGCATTCTCTTAATTTCGCTTACGGCCATACCAGTCTGAAAATGCCTGATCTCGTCAGCTCTCGGAAGCCATCCAGACTCGGGCCTGGTTAGTACTTGTATGGGAGACCAACTAGGAACCTCAGGTGCCGTAAGCTTTTGTTTATTTCTTTTTTGCATTATGATGTCATAATCAGAACACTTTTTTCCCTATCCAGAAGCGTCTTGTCTTTTGTCGCAACCAGAGTTTGATATTCTACCAACATTAGCGAGATCGCATTCTCTTGATTTCGCTTACGGCCATACCAGTCTGAAAATGCCTGGTCTCATCAGATCTCGGAAGCCATCCAGACTCGGGCCTGGTTAGTACTTGTATGGGAGACCAACTAGGAACCTCAGGTGCCGTAAGCTTTTGTTTATTTCTTTTTTGCATTATGATGTCATAATCAGACCACTTTTTTCCCTATGGGAGACCAACTAGGAACCTCAGGTGCCGTAAGCTTTTGTTTATTTCTTTTTTGCATTATGATGTCATAATCAGACCACTTTTTTCCGTATCCAGAAGCGTCTTGTCTTTTGTCGCAACCAGAGTTTGATATTCTACCAACATTAGCGAGATCGCATTCTCTTAATTTCACTTATGGCCATACCAGTCTGAAAATGCCTGATCTCATCAGATCTCGGAAGCCATCCAGACTCGGGCCTGGTTAGTACTTGTATGGGAGACCAACTAGGAACCTCAGGTGCCGTAAGCTTTTGTTTATTTCTTTTTTGCATTATGATGTCATAATCAGACCACTTTTTTCCCTATCCAGAAGCGTCTTGTCTTTTGTCGCAACCAGAGTTTTATATTCTACCAACATTAGCGAGATCGCATTCTCTTAATTTCACTTACGGCCATACCAGTCCGAAAATGCCTGATCTCATCAGATCTCGGAAGCCATCCAGACTCGGGCCTGGTTAGTACTTGTATGGGAGACCAACTAGGAACCTCAGGTGCCGTAAGCTTTTGTTTATTTCTTTTTTGCATTATGATGTCATAATCAGACCACTTTTTTCCCTATCCAGAAGCGTCTTGTCTTTTGTCGCAACCAGAGTTTGATATTCTACCAACATTAGCGAGATCGCATTCTCTTAATTTCACTTACGGCCATACCAGTCTGAAAATGCCTGATCTCGTCAGATCTCAGAAGCCATCCAGACTCAGGCCTGGTTAGTACTTGTATGGGAGACCAACTAGGAACCTCAGGTGCCGTAAGCTTTTGTTTATTTATTTTTTGCATTATGATGTCATAATCAGACCACTTTTTTCCCTATGGGAGACCAACTAGGAACCTCAGGTGCCGTAAGCTTTTGTTTATTTCTTTTTTGCATTATGATGTCATAATCAGACCACTTTTTTCCCTGTCCAGAAGCGTCTTGTCTTTTGTCGCAACCAGAGTTTGATATTCTACCAACATTAGCGAGATCGCATTCTCTTAATTTCACTTACGGCCATACCAGTCTGAAAATGCCTGGTCTCATCAGATCTCGGAATCCATCCAGACTCGGGCCTGGTTAGTACTTGTATGGGAGACCAACTAGGAACCTCAGGTGCCGTAAGCTTTTGTTTATTTCTTTTTTGCATTATGATGTCATAATCAGACCACTTTTTTCCCTATCCAGAAGCGTCTTGTCTTTTGTCGCAACCAGAGTTTGATATTCTACCAACATTAGCGAGATCGCATTCTCTTAATTTCACTTATGGTCATACCAGTCTGAAAATGCCTGATCTTGTCAGATCTCGGAAGCCATCCAGACTCGGGCCTGGTTAGTACTTGTATGGGAGACCAACTAGGAACCTCAGGTGCCGTAAGCTTTTGTTTATTTCTTTTTTGCATTATGATGTCATAATCAGACCACTTTTTTCCCTATCCAGAAGCATCTTGTCTTTTGTCGCAACCAGAGTTTGATATTCTACCAACATTAACGAGATCGCATTCTCTTAATTTCGGTTACGGCCATACCAGTCTGAAAATGCCTGATCTCGTCAGATCTCGGAAGCCATCCAGACTTGGGCTTGGTTAGTACTTGTATGGGAGACCAACTAGGAACCTCAGGTGCCGTAAGCTTTTGTTTATTTCTTTTTTGCATTATGATGTCATAATCAGACCACTTTTTTCCCTATGGGAGACCAACTAGGAACCTCAGGTGCCGTAAGCTTTTGTTTATTTCTTTGTTGCATTATGATGTCATAATCAAACCACTTTTTTCCCTATCCAGAAGCGTCTTGTCTTTTGTCGCAACCAGAGTTTGATATTCTACCAACATTAGCGAGATCGCATTCTCGTAATTTCACTTAAGTCCATACCAGTCTGAAAATGCCTGATCTCATCAGATCTCGGAAGCCATCCAGACTCGGGCCTGGTTAGTACTTGTATGGGAGACCAACTAGGAACCTCAGGTGCCGTAAGCTTTTGTTTATTTCTTTTTTGCATTATGATGTCATAATCAGACCACTTTTTTCCCTATGGGAGACCAACTAGGAACCTCAGGTGCCGTAAGCTTTTGTTTATTTCTTTTTTGCATTATGATGTCATAATCAGACCACTTTTTTCCGTATCCAGAAGCGTCTTGTCTTTTGTCGCAACCAGAGTTTGATATTCTACCAACATTAGCGAGATCGCATTCTCTTAATTTCACTTACGGCCATACCAGTCTGAAAATGCCTGATCTCGTCAGATCTCGGAAGCCATCCAGACTCGGGCCTGGTTAGTACTTGTATGGGAGACCAACTAGGAACCTCAGGTGCCGTAAGCTTTTGTTTATTTCTTTTTTGCATTATGATGTCATAATCAGACCACTTTTTTCCCTATCCAGAAGCGTCTTGTCTTTTGTCGCAACCAGAGTTTGATATTCTACCAACATTAGCGAGATCGCATTCTCTTAATTTCACTTACGGCCATACCAGTCTGAAAATGCCTGATCTCATCAGATCTCGGAAGCCATCCAGACTCGGGCCTGGTTAGTACTTGTATGGGAGACCAACTAGGAACCTCAGGTGCCGTAAGCTTTTGTTTATTTCTTTTTTGCATTATGATGTCATAATCAGACCACTTTTTTCCCTATCCAGAAGCGTCTTGTCTTTTGTCGCAACCAGAGTTTGATATTCTACCAACATTAGCGAGATCGCATTCTCTTAATTTCACTTACGGCCATACCAGTCTGAAAATGCCTAATCTCGTCAGATCTCAGAAGCCATCCAGACTCAGGCCTGGTTAGTACTTGTATGGGAGACCAACTAGGAACCTCAGGTGCCGTAAGCTTTTGTTTATTTCTTTTTTGCATTATGATGTCATAATCAGACCACTTTTTTCCCTATCCAGAAGCGTCTTGTCTTTTGTCGCAACCAGAGTTTGATATTCTACCAACATTAGCGAGATCGCATTCTCTTAATTCCACTTACGGCCATACCAGTCTGAAAATGCCTGATCTCGTCAGATCTCAGAAGCCATCCAGACTCAGGCCTGGTTAGTACTTGTATGGGAGACCAACTAGGAACCTCAGGTGCCGTAAGCTTTTGTTTATTTATTTTTTGCATTATGATGTCATAATCAGACCACTTTTTTCCCTATGGGAGACCAACTAGGAACCTCAGGTGCCGTAAGCTTTTGTTTATTTCTTTTTTGCATTATGATGTCATAATCAGACCACTTTTTTCCCTGTCCAGAAGTGTCTTGTCTTTTGTCGCAACCAGAGTTTGATATTCTACCAACATTAGCGAGATCGCATTCTCGTAATTTCCCTTACGGCCATACCAGTCTGAAAATGCCAGATCTCGGAAGCCATCCAGACTCGGGCCTGGTTAGTACTTGTATGGGAGACCAACTAGGAACCTCAGGTGCAGTAAGCTTTTGTTTATTTCTTTTTTGCATTATGATGTCATAATCAGACCACTTTTTTCCCTATCCAGAAGCGTCTTGTCTTTTGTCGCAACCAGAGTTTGATATTCTACCAACATTAGCGAGATCGCATTCTCTTAATTTCACTTACGGCCATACCAGTCTTAAAATGCCTGATCTCGTCAGATCTCGGAAGCCATCCAGACTCGGGCCTGGTTAGTACTTGTATGGGAGACCAACTAGGAACCTCAGGTGCCGTAAGCTTTTGTTTATTTCTTTTTTGCATTATGATGTCATAATCAGACCACTTTTTTCCCTATCCAGAAGCGTCTTGTCTTTTGTCGCAACCAGAGTTTGATATTCTACCAACATTAGCGAGATCGCATTCTCTTAATTTCACTTACGGCCATACCAGTCTGAAAATGCCTGATCTCGTCAGATCTCGGAAGCCATCCAGACTCGGGCCTGGTTAGTACTTGTATGGGAGACCAACTAGGTGCCGTAAGCTTTTGTTTATTTCTTTTTTGCATTATGATGTCATAATCAGACCACTTTTTTCCCTATCCAGAAGCGTCTTGTCTTTTGTCGCAACCAGAGTTTGATATTCTACCAACATTAGCGAGATCGCATTCTTTTAATTTCACTTACGGCCATACCAGTCTGAAAATGCCTGATCTCGTCAGATCTCGGAAGCCATCCAGACTCGGGCCTGGTTAGTACTTGGATGGGAGACCAACTAGGAACCTCAGGTGCCGTAAGCTTTTGTTTATTTCTTTTTTGCATTATGATGTCATAATCAGACCACTTTTTTCCCTATCCAGAAGCGTCTTGTCTTTTGTCGCAACCAGAGTTTGATATTCTACCAACATTAGCGAGATCGCATTCTCTTAATTTTACTTACGGCCATACCAGTCTGAAAATGCCTGATCTCATCAGATCTCGGAAGCCATCCAGACTTGGGCCTGGTTAGTACTTGTATGGGAGACCAACTAGGAACCTCAGGTGCCGTAAGCTTTTGTTTATTTATTTTTTGCATTATGATGTCATAATCAGACCACTTTTTTCCCTATCCAGAAGCGTCTTGTCTTTTGTCGCAACCAGAGTTTGATATTCTACCAACATTAGCGAGATCGCATTCTCTTAATTTCACTTACGGCCATACCAGTCTGAAAATGCCTGATCTCGTCAGATCTCGGAAGCCATCCAGACTCGGGCCTGGTTAGTACTTGTATGGGAGACCAACTAGGAACCTCAGGTGCCGTAAGCTTTTGTTTATTTCTTTTTTGCATTATGATGTCATAATCAGACCACTTTTTTCCCTATGGGAGACCAACTAGGAACCTCAGGTGCCGTAAGCTTTTGTTTATTTCTTTTTTGCATTATGATGTCATAATCAGACCACTTTTTTCCCTGTCCAGAAGCGTCTTGTCTTTTGTCGCAACCAGAGTTTGATATTCTACCAACATTAGCGAGATCGCATTCTCGTAATTTCCCTTACGGCCATACCAGTCTGAAAATGCCAGATCTCGGAAGCCATCCAGACTCGGGCCTGGTTAGTACTTGTATGGGAGACCAACTAGGAACCTCAGGTGCCGTAAGCTTTTGTTTATTTCTTTTTTGCATTATGATGTCATAATCAGACCACTTTTTTCCCTATCCAGAAGCGTCTTGTCTTTTGTCGCAACCAGAGTTTGATATTCTACCAACATTAGCGAGATCGCATTCTCTTAATTTCACTTACGGCCATACCAGTCTGAAAATGCCTGATCTCGTCAGATCTCGGAAGCCATCCAGACTCGGGCCTGGTTAGTACTTGTATGGGAGACCAACTAGGAACCTCAGGTGCCGTAAGCTTTTGTTTATTTCTTTTTTGCATTATGATGTCATAATCAGACCACTTTTTTCCCTATCCAGAAGCGTCTTGTCTTTTGTCGCAACCAGAGTTTGATATTCTACCAAAATTAGTGAGATCGCATTCTCTTAATTTCACTTACGGCCATACCAGTCTGAAAATGCCTGATCTCGTCAGCTCTCGGAAGCCATCCAGACTCGGGCCTGGTTAGTACTTGTATGGGAGACCAACTAGGATCCTCAGGTGCCGTAAGCTTTTGTTTATTTCTTTTTTGCATTATGATGTCATAATCAGACCACTTTTTTCCCTATCCAGAAGCGTCTTGTCTTTTGTCGCAACCAGAGTTTGATATTCTACCAACATTAGCGAGATCGCATTCTCTTAATTTCATTTAAGGTCATACCAGTCTGAAAATGGCTGATCTTGTCAGATCTCGGAAGCCATCCAGACTCGGGTCTGGTTAGTACTTGTATGGGAGACCAACTAGGAACCTCAGGTGCCGTAAGCTTTTGTTTATTTCTTTTTTGCATTATGATGTCATAATCAGACCACTTTTTTCCCTATCCAGAAGCGTCTTGTCTTTTGTCGCAACCAGAGTTTGATATTCTACCAACATTAGCGAGATCGCATTCTCTTAATTTTACTTACGGTCATACCAGTCTGAAAATGCCTGATCTCGTCAGATCTCGGAAGCCATCCAGACTCGGGCCTGGTTAGTACTTGTATGGGAGACCAACTAGGAACCTCAGGTGCCGTAAGCTTTTGTTTATTTCTTTTTTGCATTATGATGTCATAATCAAACCACTTTTTTCCCTATCCAGAAGCGTCTTGTCTTTTGTCGCAACCAGAGTTTGATATTCTACCAACATTAGCGAGATCGCATTCTCTTAATTTCACTTACGGTCATACCAGTCTGAAAATGCCTGATCTCGTCAGATCTCGGAAGCCATCCAGACTCGGGCCTGGTTAGTACTTGTATGGGAGACCAACTAGGAACCTCAGGTGCCGTAAGCTTTTGTTTATTTCTTTTTTGCATTATGATGTCATAATCAGACCACTTTTTTCCCTATCCAGAAGCATCTTGTCTTTTGTCGCAACCAGAGTTTGATATTCTACCAACATTAACGAGATCGCATTCTCTTAATTTCGCTTACGGCCATACCAGTCTGAAAATGCCTGATCTCGTCAGATCTCGGAAGCCATCCAGACTTGGGCTTGGTTAGTACTTGTATGGGAGACCAACTAGGAACCTCAGGTGCCGTAAGCTTTTGTTTATTTCTTTTTTGCATTATGATGTCATAATCAGACCACTTTTTTCCCTATGGGAGACCAACTAGGAACCTCAGGTGCCGTAAGCTTTTGTTTATTTCTTTTTTGCATTATGATGTCATAATCAAACCACTTTTTTCCCTATCCAGAAGCGTCTTGTCTTTTGTCGCAACCAGAGTTTGATATTCTACCAACATTAGCGAGATCGCATTCTCGTAATTTCACTTACGTCCATACCAGTCTGAAAATGCCTGATTTCATCAGATCTCGGAAGCCATCCAGACTCGGGCCTGGTTAGTACTTGTATGGGAGACCAACTAGGAACCTCAGGTGCCGTAAGCTTTTGTTTATTTCTTTTTTGCATTATGATGTCATAATCAGACCACTTTTTTCCCTATGGGAGACCAACTAGGAACCTCAGGTGCCGTAAGCTTTTGTTTATTTCTTTTTTGCATTATGATGTCATAATCAGACCACTTTTTTCCCTATCCAGAAGCGTCTTGTCTTTTGTCGCAACCAGAGTTTGATATTCTACCAACATTAGCGAGATCGCATTCTCTTAATTTCACTTACGGCCATACCAGTCTGAAAATGCCTGATCTCGTCAGATCTCGGAAGCCATCCAGACTCGGGCCTGGTTAGTACTTGTATGGGAGACCAACTAGGAACCTCAGGTGCCGTAAGCTTTTGTTTATTTCTTTTTTGCATTATGATGTCATAATCAGACCACTTTTTTCCCTATCCAGAAGCGTCTTGTCTTTTGTCGCAACCAGAGTTTGATATTCTACCAACATTAGTGAGATCGCATTCTTTTAATTTCACTTACGGCCATACCAGTCTGAAAATGCCTGATCTCGTCAGATCTCGGAAGCCATCCAGACTCGGGCCTGGTTAGTACTTGTATGGGAGACCAACTAGGAACCTCAGGTGCCGTAAGCTTTTGTTTATTTCTTTTTTGCATTATGATGTCATAATCAGACCACTTTTTTCCCTATCCAGAAGCGTCTTGTCTTTTGTCGCAACCAGAGTTTGATATTCTACCAACATTAGCGAGATCGCATTCTCTTAATTTCACTTACGGCCATACCAGTCTGAAAATGCCAGATCTCGGAAGCCATCCAGACTCGGGTCTGGTTAGTACTTGTATGGGAGAACAACTAGGAGCCTCAGGTGCCGTAAGCTTTTGTTTATTTCTTTTTTGCATTATGATGTCATAATCAGACCACTTTTTTCCCTATCCAGAAGCATCTTGTCTTTTGTCGCAACCAGAGTTTGATATTCTACCAACATTAGCGAGATCGCATTCTCTTAATTTCATTTACGGCCATACCAGTCTGAAAATGCCTGATCTCATCAGATCTCGGAAGCCATCCAGACTCGGGCCTGGTTAGTACTTGTATGGGAGACCAACTAGGAACCTCAGGTGCCGTAAGCTTTTGTTTATTTCTTTTTTGCATTATGATGTCATAATCCGACCACTTTTTTCCCTATGGGAGACCAACTAGGAACCTCAGGTGCCGTAAGCTTTTGTTTATTTCTTTTTTGCATTATGATGTCATAATCAGACCACTTTTTTCCCTATGTGAGACCAACTAGGAACCTCAGGTGCCGTAAGCTTTTGTTTATTTCTTTTTTGCATTATGATGTCATAATCAGACCACTTTTTTCCCTATCCAGAAGCGTCTTGTCTTTTGTCGCAACCAGAGTTTGATATTCTACCAACATTAGCGAGATCGCATTCTCTTAATTTCACTTACGGCCATACCAGTCTGAAAATGCCTGATCTCGTCAGATCTCGGAAGCCATCCAGACTCGGGCCTGGTTAGTACTTGTATGGGAGACCAACTAGGAACCTCAGGTGCCGTAAGCTTTTGTTTATTTCTTTTTTGCATTATGATGTCATAATCAGACCACTTTTTTCCCTATCCAGAAGCGTCTTGTCTTTTGTCGCAACCAGAGTTTGATATTCTACCAACATTAGCGAGATCGCATTCTCTTAATTTCACTTACGGCCATACCAGTCTGAAAATGCCTGATCTCGTCAGATCTTGGAAGCCATCCAGACTCGGGCCTGGTTAGTACTTGTATCGGAGACCAACTAGGAACCTCAGGTGCCGTAAGCTTTTGTTTATTTCTTTTTTGCATTATGATGTCATAATCAGACTACTTTTTTCCCTATCCAGAAGCGTCTTGTCTTTTGTCGCAACCAGAGTTTGATATTCTACCAACATTAGCGAGATCGCATTCTCTTAATTTCACTTACGGCCATACCAGTCTGAAAATGCCTGATCTCATCAGATCTCGGAAGCCATCCAGACTCAGGCCTGGTTAGTACTTGTATGGGAGACCAACTAGGAACCTCAGGTGCCGTAAGCTTTTGTTTATTTCTTTTTTGCATTATGATGTCATAATCAGACCACTTTTTTCCCTATCCAGAAGCGTCTTGTCTTTTGTCGCAACCAGAGTTTGATATTCTACCAACATTAGCGAGATCGCATTCTCTTAATTTCACTTACGGCCATACCAGTCTGAAAATGCCAGATCTCGGAAGCCATCCAGACTCGGGTCTGGTTAGTACTTGTATGGGAGACCAACTAGGAACCTCAGGTGCCGTAAGCTTTTGTTTATTTCTTTTTTGCATTATGATGTCATAATCAGACCACTTTTTTCCCTATCCAGAAGCGTCTTGTCTTTTGTCGCAACCAGAGTTTGATATTCTACCAACATTAGCGAGATCGCATTCTCTTAATTTCACTTACGGCCATACCAGTCTGAAAATGCCAGATCTCGGAAGCCATCCAGACTCGGGTCTGGTTAGTACTTGTATGGGAGAACAACTAGGAGCCTCAGGTGCCGTAAGCTTTTGTTTATTTCTTTTTTGCATTATGATGTCATAATCAGACCACTTTTTTCCCTATCCAGAAGCATCTTGTCTTTTGTCGCAACCAGAGTTTGATATTCTACCAACATTAGTGAGATCGCATTCTTTTAATTTCACTTACGGCCATACCAGTCTGAAAATGCCTGATCTCGTCAGATCTCGGAAGCCATCCAGACTCGGGCCTGGTTAGTACTTGTATGGGAGACCAACTAGGAACCTCAGGTGCCGTAAGCTTTTGTTTATTTCTTTTTTGCATTATGATGTCATAATCAGACCACTTTTTTCCCTATGGGAGACCAACTAGGAACCTCAGGTGCCGTAAGCTTTTGTTTATTTCTTTTTTGCATTATGATGTCATAATCAGACCACTTTTTTCCCTATCCAGAAGCGTCTTGTCTTTTGTTGCAACCAGAGTTTGATATTCTACCAACATTAGCGAGATCGCATTCTCTTAATTTCATTTACGGCCATAACAGTCTGAAAATGCCTGATCTCGTCAGATCTCGGAAGCCATCCAGACTCGGGTCTGGTTAGTACTTGTATGGGAGACCAACTAGGAACCTCAGGTGCCGTAAGCTTTTGTTTATTTCTTTTTTGCATTATGATGTCATAATCAGACCACTTTTTTCCCTATCCAGAAGCATCTTGTCTTTTGTCGCAACCAGAGTTTGATATTCTACCAACATTAGCGAGATCGCATTCTCTTAATTTCACTTATGGCCATACCAGTCTGAAAATGCCTGATCTCGTCAGATCTCGGAAGCCATCCAGACTCAGGCCTGGTTAGTACTTGTATGGGAGACCAACTAGGAACCTCAGGTGCCGTAAGCTTTTGTTTATTTCTTTTTTGCATTATGATGTCATAATCAGACCACTTTTTTCCCTATCCAGAAGCGTCTTGTCTTTTGTCGCAACCAGAGTTTGATATTCTACCAACATTAGTGAGATCGCATTCTCTCAATTTCACTTACGGCCATACCAGTCTGAAAATGCCTGATCTCGTCAGATCTCGGAAGCCATCCATACTCGGGCCTGGTTAGTACTTGTATGGGAGACGAACTAGGAACCTCTGGTGCCGTAAGCTTTTGTTTATTTCTTTTTTGCATTATGATGTCATAATCAGACCACTTTTTTCCCTATCCAGAAGCGTCTTGTCTTTTGTCGCAACCAGAGTTTGATATTCTACCAACATTAGCGAGATCGCATTCTCTTAATTTCACTTACGGCCATACCAGTCTGAAAATGCCAGATCTCGGAAGCCATCCAGACTCGGGTCTGGTTAGTACTTGTATGGGAGACCAACAAGGAGCCTCAGGTGCCGTAAGCTTTTGTTTATTTCTTTTTTGCATTATGATGTCATAATCAGACCACTTTTTTCCCTATCCAGAAGCATCTTGTCTTTTGTCGCAACCAGAGTTTGATATTCTACCAACATTAGCGAGATCGCATTCTCTTAATTTCACTTACGGCCATACCAGTCTGAAAATGCCTGATCTCGTCAGATCTCTGAAGCCATCCAGACTCGGGTCTGGTTAGTACTTGTATGGGAGACCAACTAGGAACCTCAGGTGCTGTAAGCTTTTTTTTATTTCTTTTTTGCATTATGATGTCATAATCAGACCACTTTTTTCCCTATCCAGAAGCGTCTTGTCTTTTGTCGCAACCAGAGTTTGATATTCTACCAACATTAGCGAGATCGCATTCTCTTAATTTCACTTATGGCCATACCAGTCTGAAAATGCCTGATCTCGTCAGATCTCGGAAGCCATCCAGACTCGGGCCTGGTTAGTACTTGTATGGGAGACCAACTAGGAACCGCAGGTGCCGTAAGCTTTTGTTTATTTCTTTTTTGCATTATGATGTCATAATCAGACCACTTTTTTCCCTATCCAGAAGCATCTTGTCTTTTGTCGCAACCAGAGTTTGATATTCTACCAACATTAGCGAGATCGCATTCTCTTAATTTCACTTATGGCCATACCAGTCTGAAAATGCCTGATCTCGTCAGATCTCGGAAGCCATCCAGACTCGGGCATGGTTAGTACTTGTATGGGAGACCAACTAGGAACCTCAGGTGCCGTAAGCTTTTGTTTATTTCTTTTTTGCAATATGATGTCATAATCAGACCACTTTTTTCCCTATCCAGAAGCGTCTTGTCTTTTGTCGCAACCAGAGTTTGATATTCTACCAACATTAGCGAGATCGCATTCTCTCAATTTCACTTACAGCCATACCAGTCTGAAAATGCCTGATCTCATCAGATCTCGGAAGCCATCCAGACTCAGGCCTGGTTAGTATTTGTATGGGAGACCAACTAGGAACCTCAGGTGCCGTAAGCTTTTGTTTATTTCTTTTTTGCATTATGATGTCATAATCAGACCACTTTTTTCCCTATCCAGAAGCGTCTTGTCTTTTGTCGCAACCAGAGTTTGATATTCTACCAACATTAGCGAGATCGCATTCTCTTAATTTCACTTACGGCCATACCAGTCTGAAAATGCCAGATCTCGGAAGCCATCCAGACTCGGGTCTGGTTAGTACTTGTATGGGAGAACAACTAGGAGCCTCAGGTGCCGTAAGCTTTTGTTTATTTCTTTTTTGCATTATGATGTCATAATCAGACCACTTTTTTCCCTATCCAGAAGCATCTTGTCTTTTGTCGCAACCAGAGTTTGATATTCTACCAACATTAGCGAGATCGCATTCTCTTAATTTCATTTACGGCCATACCAGTCTGAAAATGCCTGATCTCATCAGATCTCAGAAGCCATCCAGACTCGGGCCTGGTTAGTACTTGTATGGGAGACCAACTAGGAACCTCAGGTGCCGTAAGCTTTTGTTTATTTCTTTTTTGCATTATGATGTCATAATCCGACCACTTTTTTCCCTATGGGAGACCAACTAGGAACCTCAGGTGCCGTAAGCTTTTGTTTATTTCTTTTTTGCATTATGATGTCATAATCAGACCACTTTTTTCCCTATGGGAGACCAACTAGGAACCTCAGGTGCCGTAAGCTTTTGTTTATTTCTTTTTTGCATTATGATGTCATAATCAGACCACTTTTTTCCCTATCCAGAAGCGTCTTGTCTTTTGTCGCAACCAGAGTTTGATATTCTACCAACATTAGCGAGATCGCATTCTCTTAATTTCACTTACGGCCATACCAGTCTGAAAATGCCTGATCTCGTCAGATCTCGGAAGCCATCCAGACTCGGGCCTGGTTAGTACTTGTATGGGAGACCAACTAGGAACCTCAGGTGCCGTAAGCTTTTGTTTATTTCTTTTTTGCATTATGATGTCATAATCAGACCACTTTTTTCCCTATCCAGAAGCGTCTTGTCTTTTGTCGCAACCAGAGTTTGATATTCTACCAACATTAGCGAGATCGCATTCTCTTAATTTCACTTACGGCCATACCAGTCTGAAAATGCCTGATCTCGTCAGATCTTGGAAGCCATCCAGACTCGGGCCTGGTTAGTACTTGTATCGGAGACCAACTAGGAACCTCAGGTGCCGTAAGCTTTTGTTTATTTCTTTTTTGCATTATGATGTCATAATCAGACTACTTTTTTCCCTATCCAGAAGCGTCTTGTCTTTTGTCGCAACCAGAGTTTGATATTCTACCAACATTAGCGAGATCGCATTCTCTTAATTTCACTTACGGCCATACCAGTCTGAAAATGCCTGATCTCATCAGATCTCGGAAGCCATCCAGACTCAGGCCTGGTTAGTATTTGTATGGGAGACCAACTAGGAACCTCAGGTGCCGTAAGCTTTTGTTTATTTCTTTTTTGCATTATGATGTCATAATCAGACCACTTTTTTCCCTATCCAGAAGCGTCTTGTCTTTTGTCGCAACCAGAGTTTGATATTCTACCAACATTAGCGAGATCGCATTCTCTTAATTTCACTTACGGCCATACCAGTCTGAAAATGCCAGATCTCGGAAGCCATCCAGACTCGGGTCTGGTTAGTACTTGTATGGGAGACCAACTAGGAACCTCAGGTGCCATAAGCTTTTGTTTATTTCTTTTTTGCATTATGATGTCATAATCAGACCACTTTTTTCCCTATCCAGAAGCGTCTTGTCTTTTGTCGCAACCAGAGTTTGATATTCTACCAACATTAGCGAGATCGCATTCTCTTAATTTCACTTACGGCCATACCAGTCTGAAAATGCCAGATCTCGGAAGCCATCCAGACTCGGGTCTGGTTAGTACTTGTATGGGAGAACAACTAGGAGCCTCAGGTGCCGTAAGCTTTTGTTTATTTCTTTTTTGCATTATGATGTCATAATCAGACCACTTTTTTCCCTATCCAGAAGCATCTTGTCTTTTGTCGCAACCAGAGTTTGATATTCTACCAACATTAGCGAGATCGCATTCTCTTAATTTCATTTACGGCCATACCAGTCTGAAAATGCCTGATCTCATCAGATCTCAGAAGCCATCCAGACTCGGGCCTGGTTAGTACTTGTATGGGAGACCAACTAGGAACCTCAGGTGCCGTAAGCTTTTGTTTATTTCTTTTTTGCATTATGATGTCATAATCCGACCACTTTTTTCCCTATGGGAGACCAACTAGGAACCTCAGGTGCCGTAAGCTTTTGTTTATTTCTTTTTTGCATTATGATGTCATAATCAGACCACTTTTTTCCCTATCCAGAATCATCTTGTCTTTTGTCGCAACCAGAGTTTGATATTCTACCAACATTAACGAGATCGCATTCTCTTAATTTCACTTACGGCCATACCAGTCTGAAAATGCCTGATCTCATCAAATCTCAGAAGCCATCCAGACTTGGGCCTGGTTAGTACTTGTATGGGAGACCAACTAGGAACCTCAGGTGCTGTAAGCTTTTGTTTATTTCTTTTTTGCATTATGATGTCATAATCAGACCACTTTTTTCCCTATGGGAGACCAACTAGGAACCTCAGGTGCCGTAAGCTTTTGTTTATTTCTTTTTTGCATTATGATGTCATAATCAGACCACTTTTTTCCCTATCCAGAAGCGTCTTGTCTTTTGTCGCAACCAGAGTTTGATATTCTACCAACATTAGCGAGATCGCATTCTCTTAATTTCACTTACGGCCATACCAGTCTGAAAATGCCTGATCTCGTCAGATCTCGGAAGCCATCCAGACTCGGGCCTGGTTAGTACTTGTATGGGAGACCAACTAGGAACCTCAGGTGCCGTAAGCTTTTGTTTATTTCTTTTTTGCATTATGATGTCATAATCAGACCACTTTTTTCCCTATCCAGAAGCGTCTTGTCTTTTGTCGCAACCAGAGTTTGATATTCTACCAACATTAGCGAGATCGCATTCTCTTAATTTCACTTACGGCCATACCAGTCTGAAAATGCCTGATCTCGTCAGATCTTGGAAGCCATCCAGACTCGGGCCTGGTTAGTATTTGTATGGGAGACCAACTAGGAACCTCAGGTGCCGTAAGCTTTTGTTTATTTCTTTTTTGCATTATGATGTCATAATCAGACCACTTTTTTCCCTATCCAGAAGCATCTTGTCTTTTGTCGCAACCAGAGTTTGATATTCTACCAACATTAGCGAGATCGCATTCTCTTAATTTCACTTACGGCCATACCAGTCTGAAAATGCCAGATCTCGGAAGCCATCCAGACTCGGGCCTGGTTAGTACTTGTATCGGAGACCAACTAGGAACCTCAGGTGCCGTAAGCTTTTGTTTATTTCTTTTTTGCATTATGATGTCATAATCAGACTACTTTTTTCCCTATCCAGAAGCGTCTTGTCTTTTGTCGCAACCAGAGTTTGATATTCTACCAACATTAGCGAGATCGCATTCTCTTAATTTCACTTACGGCCATACCAGTCTGAAAATGCCAGATCTCGGAAGCCATCCAGACTCGGGCCTGGTTAGTACTTTTATGGGAGACCAACTAGGAACCTCAGGTGCCGTAAGCTTTTGTTTATTTCTTTTTTGCATTATGATGTCATAATCAGACCACTTTTTTCCCTATGGGAGACCAACTAGGAACCTCAGGTGCCGTAAGCTTTTGTTTATTTCTTTTTTGCATTATGATGTCATAATCAGACCACTTTTTTCCCTATCCATAAGCGTCTTGTCTTTTGTCGCAACCAGAGTTTGATATTCTACCAACATTAGCGAGATCGCATTCTCTTAATTTCACTTACGGCCATACCAGTCTGAAAATGCCTGATCTCGTCAGATCTCAGAAGCCATCCAGACTCGGGCCTGGTTAGTACTTGTATGGGAGACCAACTAGGAACCTCAGGTGCCGTAAGCTTTTGTTTATTTCTTTTTTGCATTATGATGTCATAATCAGACCACTTTTTTCCCTATCCAGAAGCGTCTTGTCTTTTGTCGCAACCAGAGTTTGATATTCTACCAACATTAGCGAGATCGCATTCTCTTAATTTTACTTACGGCCATACCAGTCTGAAAATGCCAGATCTCGGAAGCCATCCAGACTCGGGCCTGGTTAGTACTTTTATGGGAGACCAACTAGGAACCTCAGGTGCCGTAAGCTTTTGTTTATTTCTTTTTTGCATTATGATGTCATAATCAGACCACTTTTTTCCCTATGGGAGACCAACTAGGAACCTCAGGTGCCGTAAGCTTTTGTTTATTTCTTTTTTGCATTATGATGTCATAATCAGACCACTTTTTTCCCTATCCAGAAGCATCTTGTCTTTTGTCGCAACCAGAGTTTGATATTCTACCAACATTAACGAGATCGCATTCTCTTAAATTCACTTACAGCCATACCAGTCTGAAAATGCCTGATCTCGTCAGATCTCGGAAGCCATCCAGACTTGGGCCTGGTTAGTACTTGTATGGGAGACCAACTAGGAACCTCAGGTGCAGTAAGCTTTTGTTTATTTCTTTTTTGCATTATGATGTCATAATCAGACCACTTTTTTCCCTATGGAAGACCAACTAGGAACCTCAGGTGCCGTAAGCTTTTGTTTATTTCTTTTTTGCATTATGATGTCATAATCAGACCACTTTTTTCCCTATCCAGAAGCATCTTGTCTTTTGTCGCAACCAGAGTTTGATATTCTACCAACATTAGCGAGATCGCATTCTCTTAATTTCACTTACGGTCATACCAGTCTGAAAATGCCTGATCTCGTCAGATCTCGGAAGCCATCCAGACTCGGGCCTGGTTAGTACTTGTATGGGAGACCAACTAGGAACCTCAGGTGCCGTAAGCTTTTGTTTATTTCTTTTTTGCATTATGATGTCATAATCAGACCACTTTTTTCCCTATCCAGAAGCATCTTGACTTTTGTCGCAACCAGAGTTTGATATTCTACCAACATTAGCGAGATCGCATTCTCTTAATTTCGCTTACGGCCATACCAGTCTGAAAATGCCTGATCTCGTCAGATCTCGGAAGCCATCCAGACTCGGGCCTGGTTAGTATTTGTATGGGAGACCAACTAGGAACCTCAGGTGCCGTAAGCTTTTGTTTATTTCTTTTTTGCATTATGATGTCATAATCAGACCACTTTTTTCCCTATCCAGAAGCGTCTTGTCTTTTGTCGCAACCAGAGTTTGATATTCTACCAACATTAGCGAGATCGCATTCTCTTAATTCCCTTACGGCCATACCAGTCTGAAAATGCCTGATCTCGTCAGATCTCAGAAGCCATCCAGACTCGGGCCTGGTTAGTACTTGTATGGGAGACCAACTAAGAACCTCAGGTGCCGTAAGCTTTTGTTTATTTATTTTTTGCATTATGATGTCATAATCAGACCACTTTTTTCCCTATCCAGAAGCGTCTTGTCTTTTGTCGCAACCAGAGTTTGATATTCTACCAACATTAGCGAGATCGCATTCTCTTAATTTTACTTACGGCCATACCAGTCTGAAAATGCCAGATCTCGGAAGCCATCCAGACTCGGGCCTGGTTAGTACTTTTATGGGAGACCAACTAGGAACCTCAGGTGCCGTAAGCTTTTGTTTATTTCTTTTTTGCATTATGATGTCATAATCAGACCACTTTTTTCCCTATGGGAGACCAACTAGGAACCTCAGGTGCCGTAAGCTTTTGTTTATTTCTTTTTTGCATTATGATGTCATAATCAGACCACTTTTTTCCCTATCCAGAAGCATCTTGTCTTTTGTCGCAACCAGAGTTTGATATTCTACCAACATTAACGAGATCGCATTCTCTTAAATTCACTTACAGCCATACCAGTCTGAAAATGCCTGATCTCGTCAGATCTCGGAAGCCATCCAGACTTGGGCCTGGTTAGTACTTGTATGGGAGACCAACTAGGAACCTCAGGTGCCGTAAGCTTTTGTTTATTTCTTTTTTGCATTATGATGTCATAATCAGACCACTTTTTTCCCTATGGAAGACCAACTAGGAACCTCAGGTGCCGTAAGCTTTTGTTTATTTATTTTTTGCATTATGATGTCATAATCAGACCACTTTTTTCCCTATCCAGAAGCATCTTGTCTTTTGTCGCAACCAGAGTTTGATATTCTACCAACATTAGCGAGATCGCATTCTCTTAATTTCACTTACGGTCATACCAGTCTGAAAATGCCTGATCTCGTCAGATCTCGGAAGCCATCCAGACTCGGGCCTGGTTAGTACTTGTATGGGAGACCAACTAGGAACCTCAGGTGCCGTAAGCTTTTGTTTATTTCTTTTTTGCATTATGATGTCATAATCAGACCACTTTTTTCCCTATCCAGAAGCATCTTGACTTTTGTCGCAACCAGAGTTTGATATTCTACCAACATTAGCGAGATCGCATTCTCTTAATTTCGCTTACGGCCATACCAGTCTGAAAATGCCTGATCTCGTCAGATCTCGGAAGCCATCCAGACTCGGGCCTGGTTAGTATTTGTATGGGAGACCAACTAGGAACCTCAGGTGCCGTAAGCTTTTGTTTATTTCTTTTTTGCATTATGATGTCATAATCAGACCACTTTTTTCCCTATGGGAGACCAACTAGGAACCTCAGGTGCCGTAAGCTTTTGTTTATTTCTTTTTTGCATTATGATGTCATAATCAGACCACTTTTTTCCCTATCCAGAAGCGTCTTGTCTTTTGTCGCAACCAGAGTTTGATATTCTACCAACATTAGCGAGATCGCATTCTCTTAATTTCACTTACGGCCATACCAGTCTGAAAATGCCCGATCTCGTCAGATCTCGGAAGCCATCCAGACTCGGGCCTGGTTAGTACTTGTATGGGAGACCAACTAGGAACCTCAGGTGCCATAAGCTTTTGTTTATTTCTTTTTTGCATTATGATGTCATAATCAGACCACTTTTTTCCCTATCCAGAAGCGTCTTGTCTTTTGTCGCAACCAGAGTTTGATATTCTACCAACATTAGCGAGATCGCATTCTCTTAATTTCACTTACGGCCATACCAGTCTGAAAATGCCTGATCTCATCAGATCTCGGAAGCCATCCAGACTCGGGCCTGGTTAGTACTTGTATGGGAGACCAACTAGGAACCTCAGGTGCTGTAAGCTTTTGTTTATTTCTTTTTTGCATTATGATGTCATAATCAGACCACTTTTTTCCCTATCCAGAAGCGTCTTGTCTTTTGTCGCAACCAGAGTTTGATATTCTACCAACATTAGCGAGATCGCATTCTCTTAATTCCCTTAATTCCCTTAATTCCCTTACGGCCATACCAGTCTGAAAATGCCTGATCTCATCAGATCTCAGAAGCCATCCAGACTCGGGCCTGGTTAGTACTTGTATGGGAGACCAACTAGGAACCTCAGGTGCCGTAAGCTTTTGTTTATTTCTTTTTTGCATTATGATGTCATAATCAGACCACTTTTTTTCCCTATCCAGAAGCGTCTTGTCTTTTGTCGCAACTAGAGTTTGATATTCTACCAACATTAGCGAGATCGCATTCTCTTAATTTCACTTACGGCCATACCAGTCTGAAAATGCCTGATCTCGTCAGATCTTGGAAGCCATCCAGACTCGGGCCTGGTTAGTATTTGTATGGGAGACCAACTAGGAACCTCAGGTGCCGTAAGCTTTTGTTTATTTCTTTTTTGCATTATGATGTCATAATCAGACCACTTTTTTCCCTATCCAGAAGCATCTTGTCTTTTGTCGCAACCAGAGTTTGATATTCTACCAACATTAGCGAGATCGCATTCTCTTAATTTCACTTACGGCCATACCAGTCTGAAAATGCCTGATCTCGTCAGATCTCGGAAGCCATCCAGACTCGGGCCTGGTTAGTACTTGTGTGGGAGACCAACTAGGAACCTCAGGTGCCGTAAGCTTTTGTTTATTTCTTTTTTGCATTATGATGTCATAATCAGACCACTTTTTTCCCTATCCAGAAGCGTCTTGTCTTTTGTCGCAACCAGAGTTTGATATTCTACCAACATTAGCGAGATCGCATTCTCTTAATTTCACTTACGGCCATACCAGTCTGAAAATGCCAGATCTCGGAAGCCATCGAGACTCGGGCCTGGTTAGTACTTTTATGGGAGACCAACTAGGAACCTAAGGTGCCGTAAGCTTTTGTTTATTTCTTTTTTGCATTATGATGTCATAATCAGACCACTTTTTTCCCTATCCAGAAGCATCTTGTCTTTTGTCGCAACCAGAGTTTGATATTCTACCAACATTAGCGAGATCGCATTCTCTTAATTCCCTTACGGCCATACCAGTCTGAAAATGCCTGATCTCGTCAGATCTCGGAAGCCATCCAGACTCGGGCCTGGTTAGTACTTGTATGGGAGACCAACTAGGAACCTCAGGTGCCGTAAGCTTTTGTTTATTTCTTTTTTGCATTATGATGTCATAATCAGACCACGTTTTTCCCTATGGGAGACCAACTAGGAACCTCAGGTGCCGTAAGCTTTTGTTTATTTCTTTTTTGCATTATGATGTCATAATCAGACCACTTTTTTCCCTATCCAGAAGCATCTTGTCTTTTGTCGCAACCAGAGTTTGATATTCTACCATCATTAGCGAGATCGCATTCTCTTAATTTCACTTACGGCCATACCAGTCTGAAAATGCCTGATCTCGTCAGATCTCGGAAGCCATCCAGACTTGGGCCTGGTTAGTACTTGTATGGGAGAACAACTAGGAACCTCAGGTGCCGTAAGCTTTTGTTTATTTCTTTTTTGCATTATGATGTCATAATCAGACCACTTTTTTCCCTATGGGAGACCAACTAGGAACCTCAGGTGCCGTAAGCTTTTGTTTATTTCTTTTTTGCATTATGATGTCATAATCAGACCACTTTTTTCCCTATCCAGAAGCATCTTGACTTTTGTCGCAACCAGAGTTTGATATTCTACCAACATTAACGAGATCGCATTCTCTTAATTTCACTTACGGCCATACCAGTGTGAAAATGCCTGATTTCGTCAGATCTCGGAAGCCATCCAGACTTGGGCCTGGTTAGTACTTGTATGGGAGACCAACTAGGAACCTCAGGTGCCGTAAGCTTTTGTTTATTTCTTTTTTGCATTATGATGTCATAATCAGACCACTTTTTTCCCTATCCAGAAGCGTCTTGTCTTTTGTCGCAACCAGAGTTTGATATTCTACCAACATTAGCGAGATCGCATTCTCTTAATTTCACTTACGGCCATACCAGTCTGAAAATGCCTGATATCGTCAGATGTCGGAAGCCATCCAGACTCGGGCCTGGTTAGTACTTGTATGGGAGACCAACTAGGAACCTCAGGTGCCGTAAGCTTTTGTTTATTTCTTTTTTGCATTATGATGTCATAATCAGACCACTTTTTTCCCTATCCAGAAGCGTCTTGTCTTTTGTCGCAACCAGAGTTTCTATATTCTACCAACATTAGCGAGATCGCATTCTCTTAATTTCACTTACGGCCATACCAGTCTGAAAATGCCTGATCTCGTCAGATCTCGGAAGCCATCCAGACTCGGGCCTGGTTAGTACTTGTATGGGAGACCAACTAGGAACCTCAGGTGCCGTAAGCTTTTGTTTATTTATTTTTTGCATTATGATGTCATAATCAGATTACTTTTTTCCCTATCCAGAAGCATCTTGTCTTTTGTCGCAACCAGAGTTTGATATTCTACCAACATTAACGAGATCGCATTCTCTTAATTTCCCTTACGGCCATACCAGTCTGAAAATGCCTGATCTCGTCAGATCTCGGAAGCCATCCAGACTTGGACCTGGTTAGTACTTGTATGGGAGACCAACTAGGAACCTCAGGTGCCGTAAGCTTTTGTTTATTTCTTTTTTGCATTATGATGTCATAATCAGACCACTTTTTTCCCTATGGGAGACCAACTAGGAACCTCAGGTGCCGTAAGCTTTTGTTTATTTCTTTTTTGCATTATGATGTCATAATCAGACCACTTTTTTCCCTATGGGAGACCAACTAGGAACCTCAGGTGCCGTAAGCTTTTGTTTATTTCTTTTTTGCATTATGATGTCATAATCAGACCACTTTTTTCCCTATCCAGAAGCATCTTGTCTTTTGTCGCAACCAGAGTTTGATATTCTACCAACATTAACGAGATCGCATTCTCTGAATTTCCCTTACGGCCATACCAGTCTGAAAATGCCTGATCTTGTCAGATCTCGGAAGCCATCCAGACTTGGACCTGGTTAGTACTTGTATGGGAGACCAACTAGGAACTTCAGGTGCCGTAAGCTTTTGTTTATTTAATTTTTGCATTATGATGTCATAATCAGACCACTTTTTTCCCTATGGGAGACCAACTAGGAACCTCAGGTGCCGTAAGCTTTTGTTTATTTCTTTTTTGCATTATGATGTCATAATCAGACCACTTTTTTCCCTATCCAGAAGCGTCTTGTCTTTTGTCGCAACCAGAGTTTGATATTCTACCAACATTAACGAGATTGCATTCTCTTAATTTCACTTACGGCCATACCAATCTGAAAATGCCTGATCTTGTCAGATCTCGGAAGCCATCCAGACTCGGGCCTGGTTAGTACTTGTATGGGAGACCAACTAGGAACCTCAGGTGCCGTAAGCTTTTGTTTATTTCTTTTTTGCATTATGATGTCATAATCAGACCACTTTTTTCCCTATGGGAGACCAACTAGGAACCTCAGGTGCCGTAAGCTTTTGTTTATTTCTTTTTTGCATTATGATGTCATAATCAGACCACTTTTTTCCCTATCCAGAAGCGTCTTGTCTTTTGTCGCAACCAGAGTTTGATATTCTACCAACATTAGCGAGATCGCATTCTCTTAATTTCCCTTACGGCCATACCAGTCTGAAAATGCCTGATCTCGTCAGATCTCGGAAGCCATCCAGACTCGGGCCTGGTTAGTACTTGTATGGGAGACCAACTAGGAACCTCAGGTGCCGTAAGCTTTTGTTTATTTCTTTTTTGCATTATGATGTCATAATCAGACCACTTTTTTCCCTATCCAGAAGCGTCTTGTCTTTTGTCGCAACCAGAGTTTGATATTCTACCAACATTAGCGAGATCGCATTCTCTTAATTTCACTTACGGCCATACCAGTCTGAAAATGCCTGATCTTGTCAGATCTCGGAAGCCATCCAGACTCGGGCCTGGTTAGTACTTGTATGGGAGACCAACTAGGAACCTCAGGTGCCGTAAGCTTTTGTTTATTTCTTTTTTGCATTATGATGTCATAATCAGACCACTTTTTTCCCTATCCAGAAGCGTCTTGTCTTTTGTCGCAACCAGAGTTTGATATTCTACCAACATTAGCGAGATCGCATTCTCTTAATTTCATTTACGGCCATACCAGTCTGAAAATGCCTGATCTCGTCAGATCTCGGAAGCCATCCAGACTCGGGCCTGGTTAGTAATTGTATGGGAGACCAACTAGGAACCTCAGGTGCCGTAAGCTTTTGTTTATTTCTTTTTTGCATTATGATGTCATAATCAGACCACTTTTTTCCCTATCCAGAAGCGTCTTGTCTTTTGTCGCAACCAGAGTTTGATATTCTACCAACATTAGCGAGATCGCATTCTCTTAATTTCACTTACGGCCATACCAGTCTGAAAATGCCAGATCTCGGAAGCCATCCAGACTCGGGCCTGGTTAGTACTTGTATGGGAGACCAACTAGGAACCTCAGGTGCCGTAAGCTTTTGTTTATTTCTTTTTTGCATTATGATGTCATAATCAGACCACTTTTTTCCCTATCCAGAAGCGTCTTGTCTTTTGTCGCAACCAGAGTTTGATATTCTACCAACATTAGCGAGATCGCATTCTCTTAATTTCACTTACGGCCATACCAGTCTGAAAATGCCTGATCTCGTCAGATCTCGGAAGCCATCCAGACTCGGGCCTGGTTAGTACTTGTATGGGAGACCAACTAGGAACCTCAGGTGCCGTAAGCTTTTGTTTATTTCTTTTTTGCATTATGATGTCATAATCAGACCACTTTTTTCCCTATCCAGAAGCGTCTTGTCTTTTGTCGCAACCAGAGTTTGATATTCTACCAACATTAGCGAGATCGCATTCTCTTAATTTCACTTACGGCCATACCAGTCTGAAAATGCCTGATCTCGTCAGCTCTCGGAAGCCATCCAGACTCGGGCCTGGTTAGTAATTGTATGGGAGACCAACTAGGAACCTCAGGTGCCGTAAGCTTTTGTTTATTTCTTTTTTGCATTATGATGTCATAATCAGACCACTATTTTCCCTATCCAGAAGCGTCTTGTCTTTTGTCGCAACCAGAGTTTGATATTCTACCAACATTAGCGAGATCGCATTCTCTTAATTTCACTTACGGCCATACCAGTCTGAAAATGCCTGATCTCATCAGATCTCGGAAGCCATCCAGACTCGGGCCTGGTTAGTACTTGTATGGGAGACCAACTAGGAACCTCAGGTGCCGTAAGCTTTTGTTTATTTCTTTTTTGCATTATGATGTCATAATCAGACCACTTTTTTTCCTATCCAGAAGCGTCTTGTCTTTTGTCGCAACCAGAGTTTGATATTCTACCAACATTAGCGAGATCGCATTCTCTTAATTTCACTTACAGCCATACCAGTCTGAAAATGAATGATCTTGTCAGATCTCGGAAGCCATCCAGACTCGGGCCTGGTTAGTACTTGTATGGGAGACCAACTAGGAACCTCAGGTGCCGTAAGCTTTTGTTTATTTATTTTTTGCATTATGATGTCATAATCAGACCACTTTTTTCCCTATCCAGAAGCGTCTTGTCTTTTGTCGCAACCAGAGTTTGATATTCTACCAACATTAGCGAGATCGCATTCTCTTAATTTCACTTACGGCCATACCAGTCTGAAAATGCCTGATCTCGTCAGATCTCGGAAGCCATCCAGACTCGGGCCTGGTTAGTACTTGTATGGGAGAACAACTAGGAACCTCAGGTGCCGTAAGCTTTTGTTTATTTCTTTTTTGCATTATGATGTCATAGTCAGACCACTTTTTTCCCTATGGGAGACCAACTAGGAACCTCAGGTGCCGTAAGCTTTTGTTTATTTCTTTTTTGCATTATGATGTCATAATCAGACCACTTTTTTCCCTATGGGAGACCAACTAGGAACCTCAGGTGCCGTAAGCTTTTGTTTATTTCTTTTTTGCATTATGATGTCATAATCAGACCACTTTTTTCCCTATCCAGAAGCATCTTGTCTTTTGTCGCAACCAGAGTTTGATATTCTACCAACATTAACGAGATCGCATTCTCTGAATTTCCCTTACGGCCATACCAGTCTGAAAATGCCTGATCTTGTCAGATCTCGGAAGCCATCCAGACTTGGACCTGGTTAGTACTTGTATGGGAGACCAACTAGGAACCTCAGGTGCCGTAAGCTTTTGTTTATTTCTTTTTTGCATTATGATGTCATAATCAGACCACTTTTTTCCCTATCCAGAAGCGTCTTGTCTTTTGTCGCAACCAGAGTTTGATATTCTACCAACATTAGTGAGATCGCATTCTCTCAATTTAACTTAGGCCATACCAGTCTGAAAATGCCTGATCTCATCAGATCTCGGAAGCCATCCAGACTCGGGCCTGGTTAGTACTTGTATGGGAGACCAACTAGGAACCTCAGGTGCTGTAAGCTTTTGTTTATTTCTTTTTTGCATTATGATGTCATAATCAGACCACTTTTTTCCCTATCCAGAAGCATCTTGTCTTTTGTCGCAACCAGAGTTTGATATTCTACCAACATTAGCGAGATCGCATTCTCTTAATTTCGCTTACGGCCATACCAGTCTGAAAATGCCTGATCTCGTCAGATCTCGGAAGCCATCCAGACTCGGGCCTGGTTAGTATTTGTATGGGAGACCAACTAGGAACCTCAGGTGCCGTAAGCTTTTGTTTATTTCTTTTTTGCATTATGATGTCATAATCAGACCACTTTTTTCCCTATGGGAGACCAACTAGGAACCTCAGGTGCCGTAAGCTTTTGTTTATTTCTTTTTTGCATTATGATGTCATAATCAGACCACTTTTTTCCCTATCCAGAAGCGTCTTGTCTTTTGTCGCAACCAGAGTTTGATATTCTACCAACATTAGCGAGATCGCATTCTCTTAATTTCACTTACGGCCATACCAGTCTGAAAATGCCCGATCTCGTCAGATCTCGGAAGCCATCCAGACTCGGGCCTGGTTAGTACTTGTATGGGAGACCAACTAGGAACCTCAGGTGCCATAAGCTTTTGTTTATTTCTTTTTTGCATTATGATGTCATAATCAGACCACTTTTTTCCCTATCCAGAAGCGTCTTGTCTTTTGTCGCAACCAGAGTTTGATATTCTACCAACATTAGCGAGATTGCATTCTCTTAATTTCACTTACGGCCATACCAATCTGAAAATGCCTGATCTCGTCAGATCTCGGAAGCCATCCAGACTCGGGCCTGGTTAGTACTTGTATGGGAGACCAACTAGGAACTTCAGGTGCCGTAAGCTTTTGTTTATTTCTTTTTTGCATTATGATGTCATAATCAGACCACTTTTTTCCCTATGGGAGACCAACTAGGAACCTCAGGTGCCGTAAGCTTTTGTTTATTTCTTTTTTGCATTATGATGTCATAATCAGACCACTTTTTTCCCTATCCAGAAGCGTCTTGTCTTTTGTCGCAACCAGAGTTTGATATTCTACCAACATTAGTGAGATCGCATTCTCTCAATTTAACTTAGGCCATACCAGTCTGAAAATGCCTGATCTCATCAGATCTCGGAAGCCATCCAGACTCGGGCCTGGTTAGTACTTGTATGGGAGACCAACTAGGAACCTCAGGTGCTGTAAGCTTTTGTTTATTTCTTTTTTGCATTATGATGTCATAATCAGACCACTTTTTTCCCTATCCAGAAGCATCTTGACTTTTGTCGCAACCAGAGTTTGATATTCTACCAACATTAGCGAGATCGCATTCTCTTAATTTCGCTTACGGCCATACCAGTCTGAAAATGCCTGATCTCGTCAGATCTCGGAAGCCATCCAGACTCGGGCCTGGTTAGTATTTGTATGGGAGACCAACTAGGAACCTCAGGTGCCGTAAGCTTTTGTTTATTTCTTTTTTGCATTATGATGTCATAATCAGACCACTTTTTTCCCTATGGGAGACCAACTAGGAACCTCAGGTGCCGTAAGCTTTTGTTTATTTCTTTTTTGCATTATGATGTCATAATCAGACCACTTTTTTCCCTATCCAGAAGCGTCTTGTCTTTTGTCGCAACCAGAGTTTGATATTCTACCAACATTAGCGAGATCGCATTCTCTTAATTTCACTTACGGCCATACCAGTCTGAAAATGCCCGATCTCGTCAGATCTCGGAAGCCATCCAGACTCGGGCCTGGTTAGTACTTGTATGGGAGACCAACTAGGAACCTCAGGTGCCATAAGCTTTTGTTTATTTCTTTTTTGCATTATGATGTCATAATCAGACCACTTTTTTCCCTATCCAGAAGCGTCTTGTCTTTTGTCGCAACCAGAGTTTGATATTCTACCAACATTAGCGAGATTGCATTCTCTTAATTTCACTTACGGCCATACCAATCTGAAAATGCCTGATCTCGTCAGATCTCGGAAGCCATCCAGACTCGGGCCTGGTTAGTACTTGTATGGGAGACCAACTAGGAACTTCAGGTGCCGTAAGCTTTTGTTTATTTCTTTTTTGCATTATGATGTCATAATCAGACCACTTTTTTCCCTATGGGAGACCAACTAGGAACCTCAGGTGCCGTAAGCTTTTGTTTATTTCTTTTTTGCATTATGATGTCATAATCAGACCACTTTTTTCCCTATCCAGAAGCGTCTTGTCTTTTGTCGCAACCAGAGTTTGATATTCTACCAACATTAGCGAGATCGCATTCTCTTAATTTCCCTTACGGCCATACCAGTCTGAAAATGCCTGATCTCGTCAGATCTCGGAAGCCATCCAGACTCGGGCCTGGTTAGTACTTGTATGGGAGACCAACTAGGAACCTCAGGTGCCGTAAGCTTTTGTTTATTTCTTTTTTGCATTATGATGTCATAATCAGACCACTTTTTTCCCTATGGGAGACCAACTAGGAACCTCAGGTGCCGTAAGCTTTTGTTTATTTCTTTTTTGCATTATGATGTCATAATCAGACCACTTTTTTCCCTATCCAGAAGCGTCTTGTCTTTTGTCGCAACCAGAGTTTGATATTCTACCAACATTAGCGAGATCGCATTCTCTTAATTTCACTTACGGCCATACCAGTCTGAAAATGCCTGATCTCGTCAGATCGCGGAAGCCATCCAGACTCGGGCCTGGTTAGTACTTGTATGGGAGAACAACTAGGAACCTCAGGTGCCGTAAGCTTTTGTTTATTACTTTTTTGCATTATGATGTCATAATCAGACCACTTTTTTCCCTATGGGAGACCAACTAGGAACCTCAGGTGCCGTAAGCTTTTGTTTATTTCTTTTTTGCATTATGATGTCATAATCAGACCACTTTTTTCCCTATGGGAGACCAACTAGGAACCTCAGGTGCCGTAAGCTTTTGTTTATTTCTTTTTTGCATTATGATGTCATAATCAGACCACTTTTTTCCCTATCCAGAAGCATCTTGTCTTTTGTCGCAACCAGAGTTTGATATTCTACCAACATTAACGAGATCGCATTCTCTGAATTTCCCTTACGGCCATACCAGTCTGAAAATGCCTGATCTTGTCAGATCTTGGAAGCCATCCAGACTTGGACCTGGTTAGTACTTGTATGGGAGACCAACTAGGAACCTCAGGTGCCGTAAGCTTTTGTTTATTTAATTTTTGCATTATGATGTCATAATCAGACCACTTTTTTCCCTATGGGAGACCAACTAGGAACCTCAGGTGCCGTAAGCTTTTGTTTATTTCTTTTTTGCATTATGATGTCATAATCAGACCACTTTTTTCCCTATCCAGAAGCGTCTTGTCTTTTGTCGCAACCAGAGTTTGATATTCTACCAACATTAGCGAGATTGCATTCTCTTAATTTCACTTACGGCCATACCAATCTGAAAATGCCTGATCTTGTCAGATCTCGGAAGCCATCCAGACTCGGGCCTGGTTAGTACTTGTATGGGAGACCAACTAGGAACCTCAGGTGCCGTAAGCTTTTGTTTATTTCTTTTTTGCATTATGATGTCATAATCAGACCACTTTTTTCCCTATGGGAGACCAACTAGGAACCTCAGGTGCCGTAAGCTTTTGTTTATTTCTTTTTTGCATTATGATGTCATAATCAGACCACTTTTTTCCCTATCCAGAAGCGTCTTGTCTTTTGTCGCAACCAGAGTTTGATATTCTACCAACATTAGCGAGATCGCATTCTCTTAATTTCACTTACAGCCATACCAGTCTGAAAATGAATGATCTTGTCAGATCTCGGAAGCCATCCAGACTCGGGCCTGGTTAGTACTTGTATGGGAGACCAACTAGGAACCTCAGGTGCCGTAAGCTTTTGTTTATTTATTTTTTGCATTATGATGTCATAATCAGACCACTTTTTTCCCTATCCAGAAGCGTCTTGTCTTTTGTCGCAACCAGAGTTTGATATTCTACCAACATTAGCGAGATCGCATTCTCTTAATTTCACTTACGGCCATACCAGTCTGAAAATGCCAGATCTCGGAAGCCATCCAGACTCGGGCCTGGTTAGTACTTGTATGGGAGACCAACTAGGAATCTCAGGTGCCGTAAGCTTTTGTTTATTTCTTTTTTGCATTATGATGTCATAATCAGACCACTTTTTTCCCTATCCAGAAGCGTCTTGTCTTTTGTCGCAACCAGAGTTTGATATTCTACCAACATTAGCGAGATCGCATTCTCTTAATTTCATTTACGGCCATACCAGTCTGAAAATGCCTGATCTCATCAGATCTCGGAAGCCATCCAGACTCGAGCCTGGTTAGTACTTGTATGGGAGATCAACTAGGAACCTCAGGTGCCGTAAGCTTTTGTTTATTTCTTTTTTGCATTATGATGTCATAATCAGACCACTTTTTTCCCTATCCAGAAGCATCTTGTCTTTTGTCGCAACCAGAGTTTGATATTCTACCAACATTAGCGAGATCGCATTCTCTTAATTTCACTTACGGCCATACCAGTCTGAAAATGCCTGATCTCGTCCGATCTCGGAAGCCATCCAGACTCGGGCCTGGTTAGTACTTGTATGGGAGAACAACTAGGAACCTCAGGTGCCGTAAGCTTTTGTTTATTTCTTTTTTGCATTATGATGTCATAGTCAGACCACTTTTTTCCCTATGGGAGACCAACTAGGAACCTCAGGTGCCGTAAGCTTTTGTTTATTTCTTTTTTGCATTATGATGTCATAATCAGACCACTTTTTTCCCTATGGGAGACCAACTAGGAACCTCAGGTGCCGTAAGCTTTTGTTTATTTCTTTTTTGCATTATGATGTCATAATCAGACCACTTTTTTCCCTATCCAGAAGCATCTTGTCTTTTGTCGCAACCAGAGTTTGATATTCTACCAACATTAACGAGATCGCATTCTCTGAATTTCCCTTACGGCCATACCAGTCTGAAAATGCCTGATCTTGTCAGATCTCGGAAGCCATCCAGACTTGGACCTGGTTAGTACTTGTATGGGAGACCAACTAGGAACCTCAGGTGCCGTAAGCTTTTGTTTATTTAATTTTTGCATTATGATGTCATAATCAGACCAATTTTTCCCTATGGGAGACCAACTAGGAACCTCAGGTGCCGTAAGCTTTTGTTTATTTCTTTTTTGCATTATGATGTCATAATCAGACCACTTTTTTCCCTATCCAGAAGCGTCTTGTCTTTTGTCGCAACCAGAGTTTGATATTCTACCAACATTAGCGAGATTGCATTCTCTTAATTTCACTTACGGCCATACCAATCTGAAAATGCCTGATCTTGTCAGATCTCGGAAGCCATCCAGACTCGGGCCTGGTTAGTACTTGTATGGGAGACCAACTAGGAACCTCAGGTGCCGTAAGCTTTTGTTTATTTCTTTTTTGCATTATGATGTCATAATCAGACCACTTTTTTCCCTATGGGAGACCAACTAGGAACCTCAGGTGCCGTAAGCTTTTGTTTATTTCTTTTTTGCATTATGATGTCATAATCAGACCACTTTTTTCCCTATCCAGAAGCGTCTTGTCTTTTGTCGCAACCAGAGTTTGATATTCTACCAACATTAGCGAGATCGCATTCTCTTAATTTCACTTACAGCCATACCAGTCTGAAAATGAATGATCTTGTCAGATCTCGGAAGCCATCCAGACTCGGGCCTGGTTAGTACTTGTATGGGAGACCAACTAGGAACCTCAGGTGCCGTAAGCTTTTGTTTATTTATTTTTTGCATTATGATGTCATAATCAGACCACTTTTTTCCCTATCCAGAAGCGTCTTGTCTTTTGTCGCAACCAGAGTTTGATATTCTACCAACATTAGCGAGATCGCATTCTCTTAATTTCACTTACGGCCATACCAGTCTGAAAATGCCAGATCTCGGAAGCCATCCAGACTCGGGCCTGGTTAGTACTTGTATGGGAGACCAACTAGGAATCTCAGGTGCCGTAAGCTTTTGTTTATTTCTTTTTTGCATTATGATGTCATAATCAGACCACTTTTTTCCCTATCCAGAAGCGTCTTGTCTTTTGTCGCAACCAGAGTTTGATATTCTACCAACATTAGCGAGATCGCATTCTCTTAATTTCATTTACGGCCATACCAGTCTGAAAATGCCTGATCTCATCAGATCTCGGAAGCCATCCAGACTCGAGCCTGGTTAGTACTTGTATGGGAGATCAACTAGGAACCTCAGGTGCCGTAAGCTTTTGTTTATTTCTTTTTTGCATTATGATGTCATAATCAGACCACTTTTTTCCCTATCCAGAAGCGTCTTGTCTTTTGTCGCAACCAGAGTTTGATATTCTACCAACATTAGCGAGATCGCATTCTCTTAATTTCACTTACGGCCATACCAGTCTGAAAATGCCTGATCTCGTCCGATCTCGGAAGCCATCCAGACTCGGGCCTGGTTAGTACTTGTATGGGAGAACAACTAGGAACCTCAGGTGCCGTAAGCTTTTGTTTATTTCTTTTTTGCATTATGATGTCATAGTCAGACCACTTTTTTCCCTATGGGAGACCAACTAGGAACCTCAGGTGCCGTAAGCTTTTGTTTATTTCTTTTTTGCATTATGATGTCATAATCAGACCACTTTTTTCCCTATGGGAGACCAACTAGGAACCTCAGGTGCCGTAAGCTTTTGTTTATTTCTTTTTTGCATTATGATGTCATAATCAGACCACTTTTTTCCCTATCCAGAAGCATCTTGTCTTTTGTCGCAACCAGAGTTTGATATTCTACCAACATTAACGAGATCGCATTCTCTGAATTTCCCTTACGGCCATACCAGTCTGAAAATGCCTGATCTTGTCAGATCTCGGAAGCCATCCAGACTTGGACCTGGTTAGTACTTGTATGGGAGACCAACTAGGAACCTCAGGTGCCGTAAGCTTTTGTTTATTTAATTTTTGCATTATGATGTCATAATCAGACCACTTTTTTCCCTATGGGAGACCAACTAGGAACCTCAGGTGCCGTAAGCTTTTGTTTATTTCTTTTTTGCATTATGATGTCATAATCAGACCACTTTTTTCCCTATCCAGAAGCGTCTTGTCTTTTGTCGCAACCAGAGTTTGATATTCTACCAACATTAGTGAGATCGCATTCTCTCAATTTAACTTAGGCCATACCAGTCTGAAAATGCCTGATCTCATCAGATCTCGGAAGCCATCCAGACTCGGGCCTGGTTAGTACTTGTATGGGAGACCAACTAGGAACCAAAGGTGCCGTAAGCTTTTGTTTATTTCTTTTTTGCATTATGATGTCATAATCAGACCACTTTTTTCCCTATCCAGAAGCGTCTTGTCTTTTGTCGCAACCAGAGTTTGATATTCTACCAACATTAGCGAGATTGCATTCTCTTAATTTCACTTACGGCCATACCAATCTGAAAATGCCTGATCTCGTCAGATCTCGGAAGCCATCCAGACTCGGGCCTGGTTAGTACTTGTATGGGAGACCAACTAGGAACTTCAGGTGCCGTAAGCTTTTGTTTATTTCTTTTTTGCATTATGATGTCATAATCAGACCACTTTTTTCCCTATGGGAGACCAACTAGGAACCTCAGGTGCCGTAAGCTTTTGTTTATTTCTTTTTTGCATTATGATGTCATAATCAGACCACTTTTTTCCCTATCCAGAAGCGTCTTGTCTTTTGTCGCAACCAGAGTTTGATATTCTACCAACATTAGCGAGATCGCATTCTCTTAATTTCCCTTACGGCCATACCAGTCTGAAAATGCCTGATCTCGTCAGATCTCGGAAGCCATCCAGACTCGGGCCTGGTTAGTACTTGTATGGGAGACCAACTAGGAACCTCAGGTGCCGTAAGCTTTTGTTTATTTCTTTTTTGCATTATGATGTCATAATCAGACCACTTTTTTCCCTATGGGAGACCAACTAGGAACCTCAGGTGCCGTAAGCTTTTGTTTATTTCTTTTTTGCATTATGATGTCATAATCAGACCACTTTTTTCCCTATCCAGAAGCGTCTTGTCTTTTGTCGCAACCAGAGTTTGATATTCTACCAACATTAGCGAGATCGCATTCTCTTAATTTCACTTACGGCCATACCAGTCTGAAAATGCCTGATCTCGTCAGATCGCGGAAGCCATCCAGACTCGGGCCTGGTTAGTACTTGTATGGGAGAACAACTAGGAACCTCAGGTGCCGTAAGCTTTTGTTTATTACTTTTTTGCATTATGATGTCATAATCAGACCACTTTTTTCCCTATGGGAGACCAACTAGGAACCTCAGGTGCCGTAAGCTTTTGTTTATTTCTTTTTTGCATTATGATGTCATAATCAGACCACTTTTTTCCCTATGGGAGACCAACTAGGAACCTCAGGTGCCGTAAGCTTTTGTTTATTTCTTTTTTGCATTATGATGTCATAATCAGACCACTTTTTTCCCTATCCAGAAGCATCTTGTCTTTTGTCGCAACCAGAGTTTGATATTCTACCAACATTAACGAGATCGCATTCTCTGAATTTCCCTTACGGCCATACCAGTCTGAAAATGCCTGATCTCGTCAGATCTCGGAAGCCCTCCAGACTTGGGCCTGATTAGTACTTGTATGGGAGACCAACTAGGAACCTCAGGTGCCGTAAGCTTTTGTTTATTTCTTTTTTGCATTATGATGTCATAATCAGACCACTTTTTTCCCTATGGGAGACCAACTAGGAACCTCAGGTGCCGTAAGCTTTTGTTTATTTCTTTTTTGCATTATGATGTCATAATCAGACCACTTTTTTCCCTATCCAGAAGCGTCTTGTCTTTTGTCGCAACCAGAGTTTGATATTCTACCAACATTAGCGAGATTGCATTCTCTTAATTTCATTTACGGCCATACCAGTCTGAAAATGCCTGATCTCGTCAGATCTCGGAAGCCATCCAGACTCGGGCCTGGTTAGTACTTGTATGGGAGACCAACTAGGAACCTCAGGTGCCGTAAGCTTTTGTTTATTTCTTTTTTGCATTATGATGTCATAATCAGACCACTTTTTTCCCTATGGGAGACCAACTAGGAACCTCAGGTGCCGTAAGCTTTTGTTTATTTCTTTTTTGCATTATGATGTCATAATCAGACCACTTTTTTCCCTGTCCAGAAGCGTCTTGTCTTTTGTCGCAACCAGAGTTTGATATTCTACCAACATTAGCGAGATCGCATTCTCTTAGTTTCCCTTACGGCCATACCAGTCTGAAAATGCCAGATCTCGGAAGCCATCCAGACTCGGGCCTGGTTAGTACTTGTATGGGAGACCAACTAGGAACCTCAGGTGCCGTAAGCTTTTGTTTATTTCTTTTTTGCATTATGATGTCATAATCAGACCACGTTTTTCCCTATCCAGAAGCGTCTTGTCTTTTGTCGCAACCAGAGTTTGATATTCTACCAACATTAGCGAGATCGCATTCTCTTAATTTCACTTACGGCCATACCAGTCTGAAAATGGCTGATCTCGTCAGCTCTCGGAAGCCATCCAGACTCGGGCCTGGTTAGTACTTGTATGGGAGACCAACTAGGAACCTCAGGTGCCGTAAGCTTTTGTTTATTTCTTTTTTGCATTATGATGTCATAATCAGACCACTTTTTTCCCTATCCAGAAGCGTCTTGTCTTTTGTCGCAACCAGAGTTTGATATTCTACCAACATTAGCGAGATCGCATTCTCTTAATTTCACTTACGGCCATACCAGTCTGAAAATGCCTGATCTCATCAGATCTCGGAAGCCATCCAGACTCGGGCTTGGTTAGTACTTGTATGGGAGACCAACTAGGAACCTCAGGTGCCGTAAGCTTTTGTTTATTTCCTTTTTGCATTATGATGTCATAATCAGACCACTTTTTTCCCTATCCAGAAGCGTCTTGTCTTTTGTCGCAACCAGAGTTTGATATTCTACCAACATTAGCGAGATCGCATTCTCTTAATTTCACTTACGGCCATACCAGTCTGAAAATGCCTGATCTCGTCAGATCTCAGAAGCCATCCAGACTCGGGCCTGGTTAGTACTTGTATGGGAGACCAACTAGGAACCTCAGGTGCCGTAAGCTCTTGTTTATTTCTTTTTTGCATTATGATGTCATAATCAGACCACTTTTTTCCCTATCCAGAAGCATCTTGTCTTTTGTCGCAACCAGAGTTTGATATTCTACCAACATTAACGAGATCGCATTCTCTTAATTTCGCTTACGGCCATACCAGTCTGAAAATGCCTGATCTCGTCAGATCTCGGAAACCATCCAGACTCGGGTCTGGTTAGTACTTGTATGGGAGACCAACTAGGAACCTCAGGTGCCGTAAGCTTTTGTTTATTTCTTTTTTGCATTATGATGTCATAATCAGACCACTTTTTTCCCTATCCAGAAGCGTCTTGTCTTTTGTCGCAACCAGAGTTTGATATTCTACCAACATTAGCGAGATCGCATTCTCTTAATTTCGCTTACGGCCATACCAGTCTGAAAATGCCTGATCTCGTCAGATCTCGGAAACCATCCAGACTCGGGTCTGGTTAGTACTTGTATGGGAGACCAACTAGGAACCTCAGGTGCCGTAAGCTTTTGTTTATTTCTTTTTTGCATTATGATGTCATAATCAGACCACTTTTTTCCCTATCCAGAAGCATCTTGTCTTTTGTCGCAACCAGAGTTTGATATTCTACCAACATTAACGAGATCGCATTCTCTTAATTTCGCTTACGGCCATACCAGTCTGAAAATGCCTGATCTCGTCAGATCTCGGAAACCATCCAGACTCGGGTCTGGTTAGTACTTGTATGGGAGACCAACTAGGAACCTCAGGTGCCGTAAGCTTTTGTTTATTTCTTTTTTGCATTATGATGTCATAATCAGACCACTTTTTTCCCTATCCAGAAGCGTCTTGTCTTTTGTCGCAACCAGAGTTTGATATTCTACCAACATTAGCGAGATCGCATTCTCTTAATTTCACTTACGGCCATACCAGTCTGAAAATGCCTGATCTCGTCAGATCTCAGAAGCCATCTAGACTCGGGCCTGGTTAGTACTTGTATGGGAGACCAACTAGGAACCTCAGGTGCCGTAAGCGTTTGTTTATTTCTTTTTTGCATTATGATGTCATAATCAGACCACTTTTTTCCCTATGGGAGACCAACTAGGAACCTCAGGTGCCGTAAGCTTTTGTTTATTTCTTTTTTGCATTATGATGTCATAATCAGACCACTTTTTTCCCTGTCCAGAAGCGTCTTGTCTTTTGTCGCAACCAGAGTTTGATATTCTACCAACATTAGCGAGATCGCATTCTCTTAATTTCGCTTACGGCCATACCAGTCTGAAAATGCCTGATCTCGTCAGCTCTCGGAAGCCATCCAGACTCGGGCCTGGTTAGTACTTGTATGGGAGACCAACTAGGAACCTCAGGTGCCGTAAGCTTTTGTTTATTTCTTTTTTGCATTATGATGTCATAATCAGACCACTTTTTTCCCTATCCAGAAGCGTCTTGTCTTTTGTCGCAACCAGAGTTTGATATTCTACCAACATTAGCGAGATCGCATTCTCTTAATTTCACTTACGGCCATACCAGTCTGAAAATGCCTGATCTCGTCAGATCTCGGAAGCCATCCAGACTCGGGCCTGGTTAGTACTTGTATGGGAGACCAACTAGGAATCTCAGGTGCCGTAAGCTTTTGTTTATTTCTTTTTTGCATTATGATGTCATAATCAGACCACTTTTTTCCCTATCCAGAAGCGTCTTGTCTTTTGTCGCAACCAGAGTTTGATATTCTACCAACATTAGCGAGATCGCATTCTCTTGATTTCGCTTACGGCCATACCAGTCTGAAAATGCCTGGTCTCATCAGATCTCGGAAGCCATCCAGACTCGGGCCTGGTTAGTACTTGTATGGGAGACCAACTAGGAACCTCAGGTGCCGTAAGCTTTTGTTTATTTCTTTTTTGCATTATGATGTCATAATCAGACCACTTTTTTCCCTATCCAGAAGCGTCTTGTCTTTTGTCGCAACCAGAGTTTGATATTCTACCAACATTAGCGAGATCGCATTCTCTTAATTTCACTTACGGTAATACCAGTCTGAAAATGCCTGATCTCGTCAGATCTCGGAAGCCATCCAGACTCGGGCCTGGTTAGTACTTGCATGGGAGACCAACTAGGAACCTCAGGTGCCGTAAGCTTTTGTTTATTTCTTTTTTGCATTATGATGTCATAATCAGACCACTTTTTTCCCTATCCAGAAGCATCTTGTCTTTTGTCGCAACCAGAGTTTGATTTTCTACCAACATTAACGAGATCGCATTCTCTTAATTTCACTTACGGCCATACCAGTCTGAAAATGCCTGATCTTGTCAGATCTCGGAAGCCATCCAGACTTGGGCTTGGTTAGTACTTGTATGGGAGACCAACTAGGAACCTCAGGTGCCGTAAGCTTTTGTTTATTTCTTTTTTGCATTATGATGTCATAATCAGACCACTTTTTTCCCTATGGGAGACCAACTAGAAACCTTAGGTGCCGTAAGCTTTTGTTTATTTCTTTTTTGCATTATGATGTCATAATCAAACCACTTTTTTCCCTATCCAGAAGCGTCTTGTCTTTTGTCGCAACCAGAGTTTGATATTCTACCAACATTAGCGAGATCGCATTCTCGTAATTTCACTTACGTCCATACCAGTCTGAAAATGCCTGATCTCATCAGATCTCGGACGCCATCCAGACTCGGGCCTGGTTAGTACTTGTATGGGAGACCAACTAGGAACCTCAGGTGCCGTAAGCTTTTGTTTATTTCTTTTTTGCATTATGATGTCATAATCAGACCACTTTTTTCCCTATGGGAGACCAACTAGGAACCTCAGGTGCCGTAAGCTTTTGTTTATTTCTTTTTTGCATTATGATGTCATAATCAGACCACTTTTTTCCGTATCCAGAAGCGTCTTGTCTTTTGTCGCAACCAGAGTTTGATATTCTACCAACATTAGCGAGATCGCATTCTCTTAATTTCACTTACGGCCATACCAGTCTGAAAATGCCTGATCTCGTCAGATCTCGGAAGCCATCTAGACTCGGGCCTGGTTAGTACTTGTATGGGAGACCAACTAGGAACCTCAGGTGCCGTAAGCTTTTGTTTATTTCTTTTTTGCATTATGATGTCATAATCAGACCACTTTTTTCCCTATCCAGAAGCGTCTTGTCTTGTGTCGCAACCAGAGTTTTATATTCTACCAACATTAGCGAGATCGCATTCTCTTAATTTCACTTACGGCCATACCAGTCTGAAAATGCCTGATCTCATCAGATTTCAGAAGCCATCCAGACTCGGGCCTGGTTAGTACTTGTATGGGAGACCAACTAGGAACCTCAGGTGCCGTAAGCTTTTGTTTATTTCTTTTTTGCATTATGATGTCATAATCAGACCACTTTTTTCCCTATCCAGAAGCGTCTTGTCTTTTGTCGCAACCAGAGTTTGATATTCTACCAACATTAGCGAGATCGCATTCTCTTAATTTCACTTATGGCCATACCAGTCTGAAAATGCCTGATCTCGTCAGATCTCAGAAGCCATCCAGACTCAGGCCTGGTTAGTACTTGTATGGGAGACCAACTAGGAACCTCAGGTGCCGTAAGCTTTTGTTTATTTATTTTTTGCATTATGATGTCATAATCAGACCACTTTTTTCCCTATGGGAGACCAACTAGGAACCTCAGGTGCCGTAAGCTTTTGTTTATTTCTTTTTTGCATTATGATGTCATAATCAGACCACTTTTTTCCCTGTCCAGAAGCGTCTTGTCTTTTGTCGCAACCAGAGTTTGATATTCTACCAACATTAGCGAGATCGCATTCTCTTAATTTCACTTACGGCCATACCAGTCTGAAAATGCCTGGTCTCATCAGATCTCGGAATCCATCCAGACTCGGGCCTGGTTAGTACTTGTATGGGAGACCAACTAGGAACCTCAGGTGCCGTAAGCTTTTGTTTATTTCTTTTTTGCATTATGATGTCATAATCAGACCACTTTTTTCCCTATCCAGAAGCGTCTTGTCTTTTGTCGCAACCAGAGTTTGATATTCTACCAACATTAGCGAGATCGCATTCTCTTAATTTCACTTATGGTCATACCAGTCTGAAAATGCCTGATCTCGTCAGATCTCGAAAGCCATCCAGACTCGGGCCTGGTTAGTACTTGTATGGGAGACCAACTAGGAACCTCAGGTGCCGTAAGCTTTTGTTTATTTCTTTTTTGCATTATGATGTCATAATCAGACCACTTTTTTCCCTATCCAGAAGCATCTTGTCTTTTGTCGCAACCAGAGTTTGATATTCTACCAACATTAACGAGATCGCATTCTCTTAATTTCGGTTACGGCCATACCAGTCTGAAAATGCCTGATCTCGGAAGCCATCCAGACTTGGGCTTGGTTAGTACTTGTATGGGAGACCAACTAGGAACCTCAGGTGCCGTAAGCTTTTGTTTATTTCTTTTTTGCATTATGATGTCATAATCAGACCACTTTTTTCCCTATGGGAGACCAACTAGGAACCTCAGGTGCCGTAAGCTTTTGTTTATTTCTTTTTTGCATTATGATGTCATAATCAAACCACTTTTTTCCCTATCCAGAAGCGTCTTGTCTTTTGTCGCAACCAGAGTTTGATATTCTACCAACATTAGCGAGATCGCATTCTCGTAATTTCACTTAAGTCCATACCAGTCTGAAAATGCCTGATCTCATCAGATCTCGGAAGCCATCCAGACTCGCGCCTGGTTAGTACTTGTATGGGAGACCAACTAGGAACCTCAGGTGCCGTAAGCTTTTGTTTATTTCTTTTTTGCATTATGATGTCATAATCAGATCACTTTTTTCCCTATGGGAGACCAACTAGGAACCTCAGGTGCCGTAAGCTTTTGTTTATTTCTTTTTTGCATTATGATGTCATAATCAGACCACTTTTTTCCGTATCCAGAAGCGTCTTGTCTTTTGTCGCAACCAGAGTTTGATATTCTACCAACATTAGCGAGATCGCATTCTCTTAATTTCACTTACGGTCATACCAGTCTGAAAATGCCTGATCTCGTCAGATCTCGGAAGCCATCCAGACTCGGGCCTGGTTAGTACTTGTATGGGAGACCAACTAGGAACCTCAGGTGCCGTAAGCTTTTGTTTATTTCTTTTTTGCATTATGATGTCATAATCAGACCACTTTTTTCCCTATCCAGAAGCGTCTTGTCTTTTGTCGCAACCAGAGTTTGATATTCTACCAACATTAGCGAGATCGCATTCTCTTAATTTCACTTACGGCCATACCAGTCTGAAAATGCCTGATCTCATCAGATCTCGGAAGCCATCCAGACTCGGGCCTGGTTAGTACTTGTATGGGAGACCAACTAGGAACCTCAGGTGCCGTAAGCTTTTGTTTATTTATTTTTTGCATTATGATGTCATAATCAGACCACTTTTTTCCCTATCCAGAAGCGTCTTGTCTTTTGTCGCAACCAGAGTTTGATATTCTACCAACATTAGCGAGATCGCATTCTCTTAATTTCACTTACGGCCATACCAGTCTGAAAATGCCTAATCTCGTCAGATCTCAGAAGCCATCCAGACTCAGGCCTGGTTAGTACTTGTATGGGAGACCAACTAGGAACCTCAGGTGCCGTAAGCTTTTGTTTATTTCTTTTTTGCATTATGATGTCATAATCAGACCACTTTTTTCCCTATCCAGAAGCGTCTTGTCTTTTGTCGCAACCAGAGTTTGATATTCTACCAACATTAGCGAGATCGCATTCTCTTAATTCCACTTACGGCCATACCAGTCTGAAAATGCCTGATCTCGTCAGATCTCAGAAGCCATCCAGACTCAGGTCTGGTTAGTACTTGTATGGGAGACCAACTAGGAACCTCAGGTGCCGTAAGCTTTTGTTTATTTATTTTTTGCATTATGATGTCATAATCAGACCACTTTTTTCCCTATGGGAGACCAACTAGGAACCTCAGGTGCCGTAAGCTTTTGTTTATTTCTTTTTTGCATTATGATGTCATAATCAGACCACTTTTTTCCCTGTCCAGAAGCGTCTTGTCTTTTGTCGCAACCAGAGTTTGATATTCTACCAACATTAGCGAGATCGCATTCTCGTAATTTCCCTTACGGCCATACCAGTCTGAAAATGCCAGATCTCGGAAGCCATCCAGACTCGGGCCTGGTTAGTACTTGTATGGGAGACCAACTAGGAACCTCAGGTGCAGTAAGCTTTTGTTTATTTCTTTTTTGCATTATGATGTCATAATCAGACCACTTTTTTCCCTATCCAGAAGCGTCTTGTCTTTTGTCGCAACCAGAGTTTGATATTCTACCAACATTAGCGAGATCGCATTCTCTTAATTTCACTTACGGCCATACCAGTCTTAAAATGCCTGATCTCGTCAGATCTCGGAAGCCATCCAGACTCGGGCCTGGTTAGTACTTGTATGGGAGACCAACTAGGAACCTCAGGTGCCGTAAGCTTTTGTTTATTTCTTTTTTGCATTATGATGTCATAATCAGACCACTTTTTTCCCTATCCAGAAGCGTCTTGTCTTTTGTCGCAACCAGAGTTTGATATTCTACCAACATTAGCGAGATCGCATTCTCTTAATTTCACTTACGGCCATACCAGTCTGAAAATGCCTGATCTCGTCAGATCTCGGAAGCCATCCAGACTCGGGCCTGGTTAGTACTTGTATGGGAGACCAACTAGGTGCCGTAAGCTTTTGTTTATTTCTTTTTTGCATTATGATGTCATAATCAGACCACTTTTTTCCCTATCCAGAAGCGTCTTGTCTTTTGTCGCAACCAGAGTTTGATATTCTACCAACATTAGCGAGATCGCATTCTTTTAATTTCACTTACGGCCATACCAGTCTGAAAATGCCTGATCTCGTCAGATCTCGGAAGCCATCCAGACTCGGGCCTGGTTAGTACTTGTATGGGAGACCAACTAGGAACCTCAGGTGCCGTAAGCTTTTGTTTATTTCTTTTTTGCATTATGATGTCATAATCAGACCACTTTTTTCCCTATCCAGAAGCGTCTTGTCTTTTGTCGCAACCAGAGTTTGATATTCTACCAACATTAGCGAGATCGCATTCTCTTAATATTACTTACGGCCATACCAGTCTGAAAATGCCTGATCTCATCAGATCTCGGAAGCCATCCAGACTTGGGCCTGGTTAGTACTTGTATGGGAGACCAACTAGGAACCTCAGGTGCCGTAAGCTTTTGTTTATTTCTTTTTTGCATTATGATGTCATAATCAGACCACTTTTTTCCCTATGGGAGACCAACTAGGAACCTCAGGTGCCGTAAGCTTTTGTTTATTTCTTTTTTGCATTATGATGTCATAATCAGACCACTTTTTTCCCTGTCCAGAAGCGTCTTGTCTTTTGTCGCAACCAGAGTTTGATATTCTACCAACATTAGCGAGATCGCATTCTCGTAATTTGCTTTACGGCCATACCAGTCTGAAAATGCCAGATCTCGGAAGCCATCCAGACTCTGGCCTGGTTAGTACTTGTATGGGAGACCAACTAGGAACCTCAGGTGCCGTAAGCTTTTGTTAATTTCTTTTTTGCATTATGATGTCATAATCAGACCACTTTTTTCCCTATCCAGAAGCATCTTGTCTTTTGTCGCAACCAGAGTTTGATATTCTACCAACATTAACGAGATCGCATTCTCTTAATTTCGCTTACGGCCATACCAGTCTGAAAATGCCTGATCTCGTCAGATCTCGGAAGCCATCCAGACTTGGGCTTGGTTAGTACTTGTATGGGAGACCAACTAGGAACCTCAGGTGCCGTAAGCTTTTGTTTATTTCTTTTTTGCATTATGATATCATAATCAGACCACTTTTTTCCCTATGGGAGACCAACTAGGAACCTCAGGTGCCGTAAGCTTTTGTTTATTTCTTTTTTGCATTATGATGTCATAATCAAACCACTTTTTTCCCTATCCAGAAGCGTCTTGTCTTTTGTCGCAACCAGAGTTTGATATTCTACCAACATTAGCGAGATCGCATTCTCGTAATTTCACTTACGTCCATACCAGTCTGAAAATGCCTGATTTCATCAGATCTCGGAAGCCATCCAGACTCGGGCCTGGTTAGTACTTGTATGGGAGACCAACTAGGAACCTCAGGTGCCGTAAGCTTTTGTTTATTTCTTTTTTGCATTATGATGTCATAATCAGACCACTTTTTTCCCTATGGGAGACCAACTAGGAACCTCAGGTGCCGTAAGCTTTTGTTTATTTCTTTTTTGCATTATGATGTCATAATCAGACCACTTTTTTCCCTATCCAGAAGCGTCTTGTCTTTTGTCGCAACCAGAGTTTGATATTCTACCAACATTAGCGAGATCGCATTCTCTTAATTTCACTTACGGCCATACCAGTCTGAAAATGCCTGATCTCGTCAGATCTCGGAAGCCATCCAGACTCGGGCCTGGTTAGTACTTGTATGGGAGACCAACTAGGAACCTCAGGTGCCGTAAGCTTTTGTTTATTTCTTTTTTGCATTATGATGTCATAATCAGACCACTTTTTTCCCTATCCAGAAGCGTCTTGTCTTTTGTCGCAACCAGAGTTTGATATTCTACCAACATTAGTGAGATCGCATTCTTTTAATTTCACTTACGACCATACCAGTCTGAAAATGCCTGATCTCGTCAGATCTCGGAAGCCATCCAGACTCGGGCCTGGTTAGTACTTGTATGGGAGACCAACTAGGAACCTCAGGTGCCGTAAGCTTTTGTTTATTTCTTTTTTGCATTATGATGTCATAATCAGACCACTTTTTTCCCTATGGGAGACCAACTAGGAACCTCAGGTGCCGTAAGCTTTTGTTTATTTCTTTTTTGCATTATGATGTCATAATCAGACCACTTTTTTCCCTATCCAGAAGCGTCTTGTCTTTTGTCGCAACCAGAGTTTGATATTCTACCAACATTAGCGAGATCGAATTCTCTTAATTTTACTTACGGCCATACCAGTCTGAAAATGCCTGATCTCGTCAGATTTCGGAAGCCATCCAGACTAGGGCCTGGTTAGTACTTGTATGGGAGACCAACTAGGAACCTCATTTGCCGTAAGCTTTTGTTTATTTCTTTTTTGCATTATGATGTCATAATCAGACAACTTTTTTCCCTATCCAGAAGCGTCTTGTCTTTTGTTGCAACCAGAGTTTGATATTCTACCAACATTAGCGAGATCGCATTCTCTTTATTTCATTTACGGCCATAACAGTCTGAAAATGCCTGATCTCGTCAGATCTCGGAAGCCATCCAGACTCGGGTCTGGTTAGTACTTGTATGGGAGACCAACAAGGAGCCTCAGGTGCCGTAAGCTTTTGTTTATTTCTTTTTTGCATTATGATGTCATAATCAGACCACTTTTTTCCCTATCCAGAAGCATCTTGTCTTTTGTCGCAACCAGAGTTTGATATTCTACCAACATTAGCGAGATCGCATTCTCTTAATTTCACTTACGGCCATACCAGTCTGAAAATGCCTGATCTCGTCAGATCTCTGAAGCCATCCAGACTCGGGTCTGGTTAGTACTTGTATGGGAGACCAACTAGGAACCTCAGGTGCTGTAAGCTTTTTTTTATTTCTTTTTTGCATTATGATGTCATAATCAGACCACTTTTTTCCCTATCCAGAAGCGTCTTGTCTTTTGTCGCAACCAGAGTTTGATATTCTACCAACATTAGCGAGATCGCATTCTCTTAATTTCACTTATGGCCATACCAGTCTGAAAATGCCTGATTTCGTCAGATCTCGGAAACCATCCAGACTCGGGCCTGGTTAGTACTTGTATGGGAGACCAACTAGGAACCGCAGGTGCCGTAAGCTTTTGTTTATTTCTTTTTTGCATTATGATGTCATAATCAGACCACTTTTTTCCCTATCCAGAAGCATCTTGTCTTTTGTCGCAACCAGAGTTTGATATTCTACCAACATTAGCGAGATCGCATTCTCTTAATTTCACTTATGGCCATACCAGTCTGAAAATGCCTGATCTCGTCAGATCTCGGAAGCCATCCAGACTCGGGCATGGTTAGTACTTGTATGGGAGACCAACTAGGAACCTCAGGTGCCGTAAGCTTTTGTTTATTTCTTTTTTGCAATATGATGTCATAATCAGACCACTTTTTTCCCTATCCAGAAGCGTCTTGTCTTTTGTCGCAACCAGAGTTTGATATTCTACCAACATTAGCGAGATCGCATTCTCTCAATTTCACTTACAGCCATACCAGTCTGAAAATGCCTGATCTCATCAGATCTCGGAAGCCATCCAGACTCAGGCCTGGTTAGTATTTGTATGGGAGACCAACTAGGAACCTCAGGTGCCGTAAGCTTTTGTTTATTTCTTTTTTGCATTATGATGTCATAATCAGACCACTTTTTTCCCTATCCAGAAGCGTCTTGTCTTTTGTCGCAACCAGAGTTTGATATTCTACCAACATTAGCGAGATCGCATTCTCTTAATTTCACTTACGGCCATACCAGTCTGAAAATGCCAGATCTCGGAAGCCATCCAGACTCGGGTCTGGTTAGTACTTGTATGGGAGACCAACTAGGAACCTCAGGTGCCATAAGCTTTTGTTTATTTCTTTTTTGCATTATGATGTCATAATCAGACCACTTTTTTCCCTATCCAGAAGCGTCTTGTCTTTTGTCGCAACCAGAGTTTGATATTCTACCAACATTAGCGAGATCGCATTCTCTTAATTTCACTTACGGCCATACCAGTCTGAAAATGCCAGATCTCGGAAGCCATCCAGACTCGTGTCTGGTTAGTACTTGTATGGGAGACCAACTAGGAACCTCAGGTGCTGTAAGCTTTTGTTTATTTCTTTTTTGCATTATGATGTCATAATCAGACCACTTTTTTCCCTATGGGAGACCAACTAGGAACCTCAGGTGCCGTAAGCTTTTGTTTATTTCTTTTTTGCATTATAATGTCATAATCAGACCACTTTTTTCCCTATCCAGAAGCGTCTTGTCTTTTGTCGCAACCAGAGTTTGATATTCTACCAACATTAGCGAGATCGCATTCTCTTAATTTCACTTACGGCCATACCAGTCTGAAAATGCCTGATCTCGTCAGATCTCGGAAGCCATGCAGACTCGGGCCTGGTTTGTACTTGTATGGGAGACCAACTAGGAAGCTCAGGTGCCGTAAGCTTTTGTTTATTTCTTTTTTGCATTATAATGTCATAATCAGACCACTTTTTTCCCTATCCAGAAGCGTCTTGTCTTTTGTCGCAACCAGAGTTTGATATTCTACCAACATTAGCGAGATCGCATTCTCTTAATTTCACTTACGGCCATACCAGTCTGAAAATGCCTGATCTCGTCAGATCTCGGAAGCCATGCAGACTCGGGCCTGGTTTGTACTTGTATGGGAGACCAACTAGGAAGCTCAGGTGCCGTAAGCTTTTGTTTATTTCTTTTTTGCATTATGATGTCATAATCAGACCACTTTTTTCCCTATCCAGAAGCATCTTGTCTTTTGTCGCAACCAGAGTTTGATATTCTACCAACATTAGCGAGATCGCATTCTCTCAATTTCACTTACGGCCATACCAGTCTGAAAATGCCTGATCTCATCAGATCTCGGAAGCCATCCAGACTCGGGCCTGGTTAGTACTTGTATGGGAGACCAACTAGGAACCTCAGGTGCCGTAAGCTTTTGTTTATTTCTTTTTTGCATTATGATGTCATAATCAGACCACTTTTTTCCCTATCCAGAAGCGTCTTGTCTTTTGTCGCAACCAGAGTTTGATATTCTACCAACATTAGCGAGATCGCATTCTCTTAATTTCACTTATGGCCATACCAGTCTGAAAATGCCTGATCTTGTCAGATCTCGGAAGCCATCCAGACTCGGGTCTGGTTAGTACTTGTATGGGAGACCAACTAGGAACATCAGGTGCCGTAAGCTTTTGTTTATTTCTTTTTTGCATTATGATGTCATAATCAGACCACTTTTTTCCCTATCCAGAAGAGTCTTGTCTTTTGTCGCAACCAGAGTTTGATATTCTACCAACATTAGCGAGATTGCATTCTCTTAATTTCACTTACGGCCATACCAGTCTGAAAATGCCTGATCTCGGAAGCCATCCAGACTCGGGCCTGGTTAGTACTTGTATGGGAGACCAACTAGGAACCTCAGGTGCCGTAAGCTTTTGTTTATTTCTTTTTTGCATTATGATGTCATAATCAGACCACTTTTTTCCCTATCCAGAAGCATCTTGTCTTTTGTCGCAACCAGAGTTTGATATTCTACCAACATTAACGAGATCGCATTCTCTTAATTTCACTTACGGCCATACCAGTCTGAAAATGCCTGATCTCGTCAGATCTCGGAAGCCATCCAAACTTGGGCCTGGTTAGTACTTGTATGGGAGACCAACTAGGAACCTCAGGTGCTGTAAGCTTTTGTTTATTTCTTTTTTGCATTATGATGTCATAATCAGACCACTTTTTTCCCTATCCAGAAGCGTCTTGTCTTTTGTCGCAACCAGAGTTTGATATTCTACCAACATTAGCGAGATCGCATTCTCTTAATTTCACTTACGGCCATACCAGTCTGAAAATGCCTGATCTCGTCAGATCTCGTGAAGTCATCCAGACTCGGGCCTGGTTAGTACTTGTATGGGAGACCAACTAGGAACCTCAGGTGCCGTAAGCTTTTGTTTATTTCTTTTTTGCATTATGATGTCATAATCAGACCACTTTTTTCCCTATCCAGAAGCGTCTTGTCTTTTGTCGCAACCAGAGTTTGATATTCTACCAACATTAGCGAGATCGCATTCTCTTAATTTCACTTACGGCCATACCAGTCTGAAAATGCCTGATCTCGTCAGATCTCGGAAGCCATCCAGACTTGGGCCTGGTTAGTACTTGTATGGGAGACCAACTAGGAACCTCAGGTGCCGTAAGCTTTTGTTTATTTCTTTTTTGCATTATGATGTCATAATCAGACCACTTTTTTCCCTATCCAGAAGCGTCTTGTCTTTTGTCGCAACCAGAGTTTGATATTCTACCAACATTAGCGAGATCGCATTCTCTCAATTTCACTTACGGCCATACCAGTCTGAAAATGCCTGATCTCATCAGATCTTGGAAGCCATCCAGACTCGGGCCTGGTTAGTACTTGTATGGGAGACCAACTAGGAACCTCAGGTGCCGTAAGCTTTTGTTTATTTCTTTTTTGCATTATGATGTCATAATCAGACCACTTTTTTCCCTATCCAGAAGCGTCTTGTCTTTTGTCGCAACCAGAGTTTGATATTCTACCAACATTAGCGAGATCGCATTCTCTTAATTTCACTTACGGCCATACTAGTCTGAAAATGCCTGATCTCGTCAGATCTCGGAAGCCATCCAGACTCGGGCCTGGTTAGTACTTGTATGGGAGACCAACTAGGAACCTCAGGTGCCGTAAGCTTTTGTTTATTTCTTTTTTGCATTATGATGTCATAATCAGACCACTTTTTTCCCTATCCAGAAGCATCTTGTCTTTTGTCGCAACCAGAGTTTGATATTCTACCAACATTAACGAGATCGCATTCTCTTAATTTCACTTACGGCCATACCAGTCTGAAAATGCCAGATCTCGGAAGCCATCCAGACTTGGGCCTGGTTAGTACTTGTATGGGAGACCAACTAGGAACCTCAGGTGCTGTAAGCTTTTGTTTATTTCTTTTTTGCATTATGATGTCATAATCAGACCACTTTTTTCCCTATGGGAGACCAACTAGGAACCTCAGGTGCCGTAAGCTTTTGTTTATTTCTTTTTTGCATTATGATGTCATAATCAGACCACTTTTTTCCCTATCCAGAAGCGTCTTGTCTTTTGTCGCAACCAGAGTTTGATATTCTACCAACATTAGCGAGATCGCATTCTCTTAATTTCACTTACGGCCATACCAGTCTGAAAATGCCTGATCTCGTCAGATCTCGTGAAGCCATCCAGACTCGGGCCTGGTTAGTACTTGTATGGGAGACCAACTAGGAACCTCAGGTGCCGTAAGCTTTTGTTTATTTATTTTTTGCATTATGATGTCATAATCAGACCACTTTTTTCCCTATCCAGAAGCGTCTTGTCTTTTGTCGCAACCAGAGTTTGATATTCTACCAACATTAGCGAGATCGCATTCTTTTAATTTCACTTACGGCCATTCCAGTCTGAAAATGCCTGATCTCGTCAGATCTCGGAAGCCATCCAGACTCGGGCCTGGTTAGTACTTGTATGGGAGACCAACTAAGAACCTCAGGTGCCGTAAGCTTTTGTTTATTTCTTTTTTGCATTATGATGTCATAATCAGACCACTTTTTTCCCTATCCAGAAGCGTCTTGTCTTTTGTCGCAACCAGAGTTTGATATTCTACCAACATTAGCGAGATCGCATTCTCTTAATTTCACTTACGGCCATACCAGTCTGAAAATGCCTGATCTCGTCAGATCTCGGAAGCCATCCAGACTTGGGCCTGGTTAGTACTTGTATGGGAGACCAACTAGGAACCTCAGGTGCCGTAAGCTTTTGTTTATTTCTTTTTTGCATTATGATGTCATAATCAGACCACTTTTTTCCCTATCCAGAGGCGTCTTGTCTTTTGTCGCAACCAGAGTTTGATATTCTACCAACATTAGCGAGATCGCATTCTCTCAATTTAACTTACGGCCATACCAGTCTGAAAATGCCTGATCTCATCAGATCTTGGAAGCCATCCAGACTCGGGCCTGGTTAGTTCTTGTATGGGAGACCAACTAGGAACCTCAGGTGCCGTAAGCTTTTGTTTATTTCTTTTTTGCATTATGATGTCATAATCAGACCACTTTTTTCCCTATCGGGAAGCGTCTTGTCTTTTGTCGCAACCAGAGTTTGATATTCTACCAACATTAGCGAGATCGCATTCTCTTAATTTCACTTACGGCCATACTAGTCTGAAAATGCCTGATCTCGTCAGATCTCGGAAGCCATCCAGACTCGGGCCTGGTTAGTACTTGTATGGGAGACCAACTAGGAACCTCAGGTGCTGTAAGCTTTTGTTTATTTCTTTTTTGCATTATGATGTCATAATCAGACCACTTTTTTCCCTATCCAGAAGCGTCTTGTCTTTTGTTGCAACCAGAGTTTGATATTCTACCAACATTAGCGAGATCGCATTCTCTTAATTTCATTTACGGCCATACCAGTCTGAAAATGCCTGATCTCGTCAGATCTCGGAAGCCATCCAGACTCGTGTCTGGTTAGTACTTGTATGGGAGACCAACTAGGAACCTCAGGTGCCGTAAGCTTTTGTTTATTTCTTTTTTGCATTATGATGTCATAATCAGACCACTTTTTTCCCTATCCAGAAGAGTCTTGTCTTTTGTCGCAACCAGAGTTTGATATTCTACCAACATTAGCGAGATCGCATTCTCTTAATTTCACTTACGGCCATACCAGTCTGAAAATGCCTGATCTCGGAAGCCATCCAGACTCGGGTCTGGTTAGTACTTGTATGGGAGACCAACTAGGAACCTCAGGTGCCGTAAGCTTTTGTTTATTTCTTTTTTGCATTATGATGTCATAATCAGACCACTTTTTTCCCTATCCAGAAGCATCTTGTCTTTTGTCGCAACCAGAGTTTGATATTCTACCAACATTAACGAGATCGCATTCTCTTAATTTCACTTACGGCCATACCAGTCTGAAAATGCCTGATCTCGTCAGATCTCGGAAGCCATCCAGACTTGGGCCTGTTTAGTACTTGTATGGGAGACCAACTAGGAACCTCAGGTGCTGTAAGCTTTTGTTTATTTCTTTTTTGCATTATGATGTCATAATCAGACCACTTTTTTCCCTATGGGAGACCAACTAGGAACCTCAGGTGCCGTAAGCTTTTGTTTATTTCTTTTTTGCATTATGATGTCATAATCAGACCACTTTTTTCCCTATCCAGAAGCGTCTTGTCTTTTGTCGCAACCAGAGTTTGATATTCTACCAACATTAGCGAGATCGCATTCTCTTAATTTCACTTACGGCCATACCAGTCTGAAAATGCCTGATCTCGTCAGATCTCGGAAGCCATCCAGACTCGATCCTGGTTTGTACTTGTATGGGAGACCAACTAGGAACCTCAGGTGCTGTAAGCTTTTGTTTATTTCTTTTTTGCATTATGATGTCATAATCAGACCACTTTTTTCCCTATCCAGAAGCATCTTGTCTTTTGTCGCAACCAGAGTTTGATATTCTACCAACATTAGCGAGATCGCATTCTCTCAATTTCACTTACGGCCATACCAGTCTGAAAATGCCTGCTCTCATCAGATCTCGGAAGCCATCCAGACTCGGGCCTGGTTAGTACTTGTATGGGAGACCAACTAGGAACCTCAGGTGCCGTAAGCTTTTGTTTATTTCTTTTTTGCATTATGATGTCATAATCAGACCACTTTTTTCCCTATCCAGAAGCGTCTTGTCTTTTGTCGCAACCAGAGTTTGATATTCTACCAACATTAGCGAGATCGCATTCTCTTAATTTCACTTACGGCCATACCAGTCTGAAAATGCCAGATCTCGGAAACCATCCAGACTCGGGTCTGGTTAGTACTTGTATGGGAGACCAACTAGGAGCCTCAGGTGCCGTAAGCTTTTGTTTATTTCTTTTTTGCATTATGATGTCATAATCAGACCACTTTTTTCCCTATCCAGAAGCATCTTGTCTTTTGTCGCAACCAGAGTTTGATATTCTACCAACATTAGCGAGATTGCATTCTCTTAAATTCACTTACGGCCATACCAGTCTGAAAATGCCTGATCTCGTCAGATCTCGGGCCTGGTTAGTACTTGTATGGGAGACCAACTAGGACCCTCAGGTGCCGTAAGCTTTTGTTTATTTCTTTTTTGCATTATGATGTCATAATCAGACCACTTTTTTCCCTATCCAGAAGCATCTTGTCTTTTGTCGCAACCAGAGTTTGATATTCTACCAACATTAGCGAGATCGCATTCTCTTAATTTCACTTATGGCCATACCAGTCTGAAAATGCCTGATCTCGTCAGATCTCGGAAGCCATCCAGACTCGGGTCTGGTTAGTACTTGTATGGGAGACCAACTAGGAACCTCAGGTGCCGTAAGCTTTTGCATTATGATGTCATAATCAGACCACTTTTTTCCCTATCCAGAAGAGTCTTGTCTTTTGTCGCAACCAGAGTTTGATATTCTACCAACATTAGCGAGATCGCATTCTCTTAATTTCACTTACGGCCATACCAGTCTGAAAATGCCTGATCTCGGAAGCCATCCAGACTCGGGCCTGGTTAGTACTTGTATGGGAGACCAACTAGGAACCTCAGGTGCCGTAAGCTTTTGTTTATTTCTTTTTTGCATTATGATGTCATAATCAGACCACTTTTTCCCCTATCCAGAAGCATCTTGTCTTTTGTCGCAACCAGAGTTTGATATTCTACCAACATTAACGAGATCGCATTCTCTTAATTTCACTTACGGCCATACCAGTCTGAAAATGCCAGATCTCGGAAGCCATCCAGACTTGGGCCTGGTTAGTACTTGTATGGGAGACCAACTAAGAACCTCAGGTGCTGTAAGCTTTTGTTTATTTCTTTTTTGCATTATGATGTCATAATCAGACCACTTTTTTCCCTATGGGAGACCAACTAGGAACCTCAGGTGCCGTAAGCTTTTGTTTATTTCTTTTTTGCATTATGATGTCATAATCAGACCACTTTTTTCCCTATCCAGAAGCGTCTTGTCTTTTGTCGCAACCAGAGTTTGATATTCTACCAACATTAGCGAGATCGCATTCTCTTAATTTCACTTATGGCCATACCAGTCTGAAAATGCCTGATCTCGTCAGATCTCGTGAAGACATCCAGACTCGGGCCTGGTTAGTACTTGTATGGGAGACCAACTAGGAACCTCAGGTGCCGTAAGCTTTTGTTTATTTCTTTTTTGCATTATGATGTCATAATCAGACCACTTTTTTCCCTATCCAGAAGCATCTTGTCTTTTGTCGCAACCAGAGTTTGATATTCTACCAACATTAGCGAGATCGCATTCTCTTAATTTCACTTATGGCCATACCAGTCTGAAAATGCCTGATCTCGTCAGATTTCGGAAGCCATCCAGACTTGGGCCTGGTTAGTACTTGTATGGGAGACCAACTAGGAACCTCAGGTGCCGTAAGCTTTTGTTTATTTCTTTTTTGCATTATGATGTCATAATCAGACCACTTTTTTCCCTATCCAGAAGCGTCTTGTCTTTTGTCGCAACCAGAGTTTGATATTCTACCAACATTAGCGAGATCGCATTCTCTTAATTTCACTTACGGCCATACCAGTCTGAAAATGCCAGATCTCGGAAGCCATCCAGACTCGGGTCTGGTTAGTACTTGTATGGGAGACCAACTAGGAGCCTCAGGTGCCGTAAGCTTTTGTTTATTTCTTTTTTGCATTATGATGTCATAATCAGACCACTTTTTTCCCTATCCAGAAGCATCTTGTCTTTTGTCGCAACCAGAGTTTGATATTCTACCAACATTAGCGAGATCGCATTCTCTTAATTTCACTTACGGCCATACCAGTCTGAAAATGCCTGATCTCGTCAGATCTCTGAAGTCATCCAGACTCGGGTCTGGTTAGTACTTGTATGGGAGACCAACTAGAAACCTCAGGTGCTGTAAGCTTTTTTTTATTTCTTTTTTGCATTATGATGTCATAATCAGACCACTTTTTTCCCTATCCAGAAGCGTCTTGTCTTTTGTCGCAACCAGAGTTTGATATTCTACCAACATTAGCGAGATCGCATTCTCTTAATTTCACTTATGGCCATACCAGTCTGAAAATGCCTGATCTCGTCAGATCTCGGAAGCCATCCAGACTTGGGCCTGGTTAGTACTTGTATGGGAGACCAATTAGGAACCTCAGGTGCCGTAAGCTTTTGTTTATTTCTTTTTTGCATTATGATGTCATAATCAGACCACTTTTTTCCCTATCCAGAAGCGTCTTGTCTTTTGTCGCAACCAGAGTTTGATATTCTACCAACATTAGCGAGATCGCATTCTCTCAATTTAACTTACGGCCATACCAGTCTGAAAATGCCTGATCTCATCAGATCTCGGAAGCCATCCAGACTTGGGCCTGGTTAGTACTTGTATGGGAGACCAACTAGGAACCCCAGGTGCCGTAAGCTTTTGTTTATTTCTTTTTTGCATTATGATGTCATAATCAGACCACTTTTTTCCCTATCCAGAAGCGTCTTGTCTTTTGTCGCAACCAGAGTTTGATATTCTACCAACATTAGCGAGATCGCATTCTCTTAATTTCACTTACGGCCATACCAGTCTGAAAATGCCAGATCTCGGAAGCCATCCAGACTCGGGTCTGGTTAGTACTTGTATGGGAGACCAACTAGGAGCCTCAGGTGCCGTAAGCTTTTGTTTATTTCTTTTTTGCATTATGATGTCATAATCAGACCACTTTTTTCCATATCCAGAAGCATCTTGTCTTTTGTCGCAACCAGAGTTTGATATTCTACCAACATTAGCGAGATCGCATTCTCTTAACTTCACTTACGGCCATACCAGTCTGAAATTGCTTGATCTCGTCAGATCTCTGAAGCCATCCAGACTCGGGTCTGGTTAGTACTTGTATGGGAGACCAACTAGGAACCTCAGGTGCTGTAAGCTTTTTTTTATTTCTTTTTTGCATTATGATGTCATAATCAGACCACTTTTTTCCCTATCCAGAAGCGTCTTGTCTTTTGTCGCAACCAGAGTTTGATATTCTACCAACATTAGCGAGATCGCATTCACTTAATTTCACTTACGGCCATACCAGTCTGAAAATGCCTGATCTCGTCAGATCTCGGAAGCCATCCAGACTCGGGCCTGTTTAGTACTTGTATGGGAGACCAACTAGGAACCTCAGGTGCCGTAAGCTTTTGTTTATTTATTTTTTGCATTATGATGTCATAATCAGACCACTTTTTTCCCTATCCAGAAGCATCTTGTCTTTTGTCGCAACCAGAGTTTGATATTCTACCAACATTAGCGAGATCGCATTCTCTTAATTTCACTTACGGCCATACCAGTCTGAAAATGCCTGATCTCGGAAGCCATCCAGACTCGGGCCTGGTTAGTACTTGTATGGGAGACCAACTAGGAACCTCAGGTGCCGTAAGCTTTTGTTTATTTCTTTTTTGCATTATGATGTCATAATCAGACCACTTTTTTCCCTATCCAGAAGCATCTTGTCTTTTGTCGCAACCAGAGTTTGATATTCTACCAACATTAACGAGATCGCATTCTCTTAATTTCACTTACGGCCATACCAGTCTGAAAATGCCAGATCTCGGAAGCCATCCAGACTTGGGCCTGGTTAGTACTTGTATGGGAGACCAACTAAGAACCTCAGGTGCTGTAAGCTTTTGTTTATTTCTTTTTTGCATTATGATGTCATAATCAGACCACTTTTTTCCCTATGGGAGACCAACTAGGAACCTCAGGTGCCGTAAGCTTTTGTTTATTTCTTTTTTGCATTATGATGTCATAATCAGACCACTTTTTTCCCTATCCAGAAGCGTCTTGTCTTTTGTCGCAACCAGAGTTTGATATTCTACCAACATTAGCGAGATCGCATTCTCTTAATTTCACTTACGGCCATACCAGTCTGAAAATGCCTGATCTCGTCAGATCTCGTGAAGCCATCCAGACTCGGGCCTGGTTAGTACTTGTATGGGAGACCAACTAGGAACCTCAGGTGCCGTAAGCTTTTGTTTATTTCTTTTTTGCATTATGATGTCATAATCAGACCACTTTTTTCCCTATCCAGAAGCATCTTGTCTTTTGTCGCAACCAGAGTTTGATATTCTACCAACATTAGCGAGATCGCATTCTCTTAATTTCACTTATGGCCATACCAGTCTGAAAATGCCTGATCTCGTCAGATCTCGGAAGCCATCCAGACTTGGGCCTGGTTAGTACTTGTATGGGAGACCAACTAGGAACCTCAGGTGCCGTAAGCTTTTGTTTATTTCTTTTTTGCATTATGATGTCATAATCAGACCACTTTTTTCCCTATCCAGAAGCGTCTTGTCTTTTGTCGCAACCAGAGTTTGATATTCTACCAACATTAGCGAGATCGCATTCTCTTAATTTCACTTACGGCCATACCAGTCTGAAAATGCCAGATCTCGGAAGCCATCCAGACTCGGGTCTGGTTAGTACTTGTATGGGAGACCAACTAGGAGCCTCAGGTGCCGTAAGCTTTTGTTTATTTCTTTTTTGCATTATGATGTCATAATCAGACCACTTTTTTCCCTATCCAGAAGCATCTTGTCTTTTGTCGCAACCAGAGTTTGATATTCTACCAACATTAGCGAGATCGCATTCTCTTAATTTCACTTACGGCCATACCAGTCTGAAAATGCGTGATCTCGTCAGATCTCTGAAGTCATCCAGACTCGGGTCTGGTTAGTACTTGTATGGGAGACCAACTAGAAACCTCAGGTGCTGTAAGCTTTTTTTTATTTCTTTTTTGCATTATGATGTCATAATCAGACCACTTTTTTCCCTATCCAGAAGCGTCTTGTCTTTTGTCGCAACCAGAGTTTGATATTCTACCAACATTAGCGAGATCGCATTCTCTTAATTTCACTTATGGCCATACCAGTCTGAAAATGCCTGATCTCGTCAGATCTCGGAAGCCATCCAGACTTGGGCCTGGTTAGTACTTGTATGGGAGACCAATTAGGAACCTCAGGTGCCGTAAGCTTTTGTTTATTTCTTTTTTGCATTATGATGTCATAATCAGACCACTTTTTTCCCTATCCAGAAGCGTCTTGTCTTTTGTCGCAACCAGAGTTTGATATTCTACCAACATTAGCGAGATCGCATTCTCTCAATTTAACTTACGGCCATACCAGTCTGAAAATGCCTGATCTCATCAGATCTCGGAAGCCATCCAGACTCGGGCCTGGTTAGTACTTGTATGGGAGACAAACTAGGAACCCCAGGTGCCGTAAGCTTTTGTTTATTTCTTTTTTGCATTATGATGTCATAATCAGACAACTTTTTTCCCTATCCAGAAGCATCTTGTCTTTTGTCGCAACCAGAGTTTGATATTCTACCAACATTAGCGAGATCGCATTCTCTTAATTTCACTTACGGCCATACCAGTCTGAAAATGCCTGATCTCGGAAGCCATCCAGACTCGGGCCTGGTTAGTACTTGTATGGGAGACCAACTAGGAACCTCAGGTGCCGTAAGCTTTTGTTTATTTCTTTTTTGCATTATGATGTCATAATCAGACCACTTTTTTCCCTATCCAGAAGCATCTTGTCTTTTGTCGCAACCAGAGTTTGACATTCTACCAACATTAACGAGATCGCATTCTCTTAATTTCACTTACGGCCATACCAGTCTGAAAATGCCAGATCTCGGAAGCCATCCAGACTTGGGCCTGGTTAGTACTTGTATGGGAGACCAACTAAGAACCTCAGGTGCTGTAAGCTTTTGTTTATTTCTTTTTTGCATTATGATGTCATAATCAGACCACTTTTTTCCCTATGGGAGACCAACTAGGAACCTCAGGTGCCGTAAGCTTTTGTTTATTTCTTTTTTGCATTATGATGTCATAATCAGACCACTTTTTTCCCTATCCAGAAGCGTCTTGTCTTTTGTCGCAACCAGAGTTTGATATTCTACCAACATTAGCGAGATCGCATTCTCTTAATTTCACTTACGGCCATACCAGTCTGAAAATGCCTGATCTCGTCAGATCTCGTGAAGCCATCCAGACTCGGGCCTGGTTAGTACTTGTATGGGAGACCAACTAGGAACCTCAGGTGCCGTAAGCTTTTGTTTATTTCTTTTTTGCATTATGATGTCATAATCAGACCACTTTTTTCCCTATCCAGAAGCATCTTGTCTTTTGTCGCAACCAGAGTTTGATATTCTACCAACATTAGCGAGATCGCATTCTCTTAATTTCACTTATGGCCATACCAGTCTGAAAATGCCTGATCTCGTCAGATCTCGGAAGCCATCCAGACTTGGGCCTGGTTAGTACTTGTATGGGAGACCAACTAGGAACCTCAGGTGCCGTAAGCTTTTGTTTATTTCTTTTTTGCATTATGATGTCATAATCAGACCACTTTTTTCCCTATCCAGAAGCGTCTTGTCTTTTGTCGCAACCAGAGTTTGATATTCTACCAACATTAGCGAGATCGCATTCTCTTAATTTCACTTACGGCCATACCAGTCTGAAAATGCCAGATCTCGGAAGCCATCCAGACTCGGGTCTGGTTAGTACTTGTATGGGAGACCAACTAGGAGCCTCAGGTGCCGTAAGCTTTTGTTTATTTCTTTTTTGCATTATGATGTCATAATCAGACCACTTTTTTCCCTATCCAGAAGCATCTTGTCTTTTGTCGCAACCAGAGTTTGATATTCTACCAACATTAGCGAGATCGCATTCTCTTAATTTCACTTACGGCCATACCAGTCTGAAAATGCCTGATCTCGTCAGATCTCTGAAGTCATCCAGACTCGGGTCTGGTTAGTACTTGTATGGGAGACCAACTAGAAACCTCAGGTGCTGTAAGCTTTTTTTTATTTCTTTTTTGCATTATGAAGTCATAATCAGACCACTTTTTTCCCTATCCAGAAGCGTCTTGTCTTTTGTCGCAACCAGAGTTTGATATTCTACCAACATTAGCGAGATCGCATTCTCTTAATTTCACTTATGGCCATACCAGTCTGAAAATGCCTGATCTCGTCAGATCTCGGAAGCCATCCAGACTTGGGCCTGGTTAGTACTTGTATGGGAGACCAATTAGGAACCTCAGGTGCCGTAAGCTTTTGTTTATTTCTTTTTTGCATTATGATGTCATAATCAGACCACTTTTTTCCCTATCCAGAAGCGTCTTGTCTTTTGTCGCAACCAGAGTTTGATATTCTACCAACATTAGCGAGATCGCATTCTCTCAATTTAACTTACGGCCATACCAGTCTGAAAATGCCTGATCTCATCAGATCTCGGAAGCCATCCAGACTCGGGCCTGGTTAGTACTTGTATGGGAGACAAACTAGGAACCCCAGGTGCCGTAAGCTTTTGTTTATTTCTTTTTTGCATTATGATGTCATAATCAGACCACTTTTTTCCCTATCCAGAAGCGTCTTGTCTTTTGTCGCAACCAGAGTTTGATATTCTACCAACATTAGCGAGATCGCATTCTCTTAATTTCACTTACGGCCATACCAGTCTGAAAATGCCAGATCTCGGAAGCCATCCAGACTCGGGTCTGGTTAGTACTTGTATGGGAGACCAACTAGGAGCCTCAGGTGCCGTAAGCTTTTGTTTATTTCTTTTTTGCATTATGATGTCATAATCAGACCACTTTTTTCCCTATCCAGAAGCATCTTGTCTTTTGTCGCAACCAGAGTTTGATATTCTACCAACATTAGCGAGATCGCATTCTCTTAATTTCACTTACGGCCATACCAGTCTGAAAATGCCTGATCTCGTCAGATCTCTGAAGCCATCCAGACTCGGGTCTGGTTAGTACTTGTATGGGAGACCAACTAGGAACCTCAGGTGCTGTAAGCTTTTTTTTATTTCTTTTTTGCATTATGATGTCATAATCAGACCACTTTTTTCCCTATCCAGAAGCGTCTTGTCTTTTGTCGCAACCAGAGTTTGATATTCTACCAACATTAGCGAGATCGCATTCTCTTAATTTCACTTACGGCCATACCAGTCTGAAAATGCCTGATCTCGTCAGATCTCGGAAGCCATCCAGACTCGGGCCTGGTTAGTACTTGTATGGGAGACCAACTAGGAACCTCAGGTGCCGTAAGCTTTTGTTTATTTCTTTTTTGCATTATGATGTCATAATCAGACCACTTTTTTCCCTATCCAGAAGCATCTTATCTTTTGTCGCAACCAGAGTTTGATATTCTACCAACATTAGCGAGATCGCATTCTCTTAATTTCACTTATGGCCATACCAGTCTGAAAATGCCTGATCTCGTCAGATCTCGGAAGCCATCCAGACTCGGGTCTGGTTAGTACTTGTATGGGAGACCAACTAGGAACCTCAGGTGCCGTGAGCTTTTGTTTATTTCTTTTTTGCATTATGATGTCATAATCAGACCACTTTTTTCCCTATCCAGAAGAGTCTTGTCTTTTGTCGCAACCAGAGTTTGATATTCTACCAACATTAGCGAGATCGCATTCTCTTAATTTCACTTACGGCCATACCAGTCTGAAAATGCCTGATCTCGGAAGCCATCCAGACTCGGGCCTGGTTAGTACTTGTATGGGAGACCAACTAGGAACCTCAGGTGCCGTAAGCTTTTGTTTATTTCTTTTTTGCATTATGATGTCATAATCAGACCACTTTTTTCCCTATCCAGAAGCATCTTGTCTTTTGTCGCAACCAGAGTTTGATATTCTACCAACATTAACGAGATCGCATTCTCTTAATTTCATTTACGGCCATACCAGTCTGAAAATGCCTGATCTCATCAGATCTTGGAAGCCATCCAGACTCGGGCCTGGTTAGTACTTGTATGGGAGACCAACTAGGAACCTCAGGTGCCGTAAGCTTTTGTTTATTTCTTTTTTGCATTATGATGTCATAATCAGACCACTTTTTTCCCTATCGGGAAGCGTCTTGTCTTTTGTCGCAACCAGAGTTTGATATTCTACCAACATTAGCGAGATCGCATTCTCTTAATTTCACTTACGGCCATACTAGTCTGAAAATGCCTGATCTCGTCAGATCTCGGAAGCCATCCAGACTCGGGCCTGGTTAGTACTTGTATGGGAGACCAACTAGGAACCTCAGGTGCCGTAAGCTTTTGTTTATTTCTTTTTTGCATTATGATGTCATAATCAGACCACTTTTTTCCCTATCCAGAAGCGTCTTGTCTTTTGTTGCAACCAGAGTTTGATATTCTACCAACATTAGCGAGATCGCATTCTCTTAATTTCATTTACGGCCATACCAGTCTGAAAATGCCTGATCTCGTCAGATCTCGGAAGCCATCCAGACTCGGGTCTGGTTAGTACTTGTATGGGAGACCAACTAGGAACCTCAGGTGCCGTAAGCTTTTGTTTATTTCTTTTTTGCATTATGATGTCATAATCAGACCACTTTTTTCCCTATCCAGAAGAGTCTTGTCTTTTGTCGCAACCAGAGTTTGATATTCTACCAACATTAGCGAGATCGCATTCTCTTAATTTCACTTACGGCCATACCAGTCTGAAAATGCCTGATCTCGGAAGCCATCCAGACTCGGGTCTGGTTAGTACTTGTATGGGAGACCAACTAGGAACCTCAGGTGCCGTAAGCTTTTGTTTATTTCTTTTTTGCATTATGATGTCATAATCAGACCACTTTTTTCCCTATCCAGAAGCATCTTGTCTTTTGTCGCAACCAGAGTTTGATATTCTACCAACATTAACGAGATCGCATTCTCTTAATTTCACTTACGGCCATACCAGTCTGAAAATGCCTGATCTCGTCAGATCTCGGAAGCCATCCAGACTTGGGCCTGTTTAGTACTTGTATGGGAGACCAACTAGGAACCTCAGGTGCTGTAAGCTTTTGTTTATTTCTTTTTTGCATTATGATGTCATAATCAGACCACTTTTTTCCCTATGGGAGACCAACTAGGAACCTCAGGTGCCGTAAGCTTTTGTTTATTTCTTTTTTGCATTATGATGTCATAATCAGACCACTTTTTTCCCTATCCAGAAGCGTCTTGTCTTTTGTCGCAACCAGAGTTTGATATTCTACCAACATTAGCGAGATCGCATTCTCTTAATTTCACTTACGGCCATACCAGTCTGAAAATGCCTGATCTCGTCAGATCTCGGAAGCCATCCAGACTCGAGCCTGGTTTGTACTTGTATGGGAGACCAACTAGGAACCTCAGGTGCTGTAAGCTTTTGTTTATTTCTTTTTTGCATTATGATGTCATAATCAGACCACTTTTTTCCCTATCCAGAAGCATCTTGTCTTTTGTCGCAACCAGAGTTTGATATTCTACCAACATTAGCGAGATCGCATTCTCTCAATTTCACTTACGGCCATACCAGTCTGAAAATGCCTGCTCTCATCAGATCTCGGAAGCCATCCAGACTCGGGCCTGGTTAGTACTTGTATGGGAGACCAACTAGGAACCTCAGGTGCCGTAAGCTTTTGTTTATTTCTTTTTTGCATTATGATGTCATAATCAGACCACTTTTTTCCCTATCCAGAAGCGTCTTGTCTTTTGTCGCAACCAGAGTTTGATATTCTACCAACATTAGCGAGATCGCATTCTCTTAATTTCACTTACGGCCATACCAGTCTGAAAATGCCAGATCTCGGAAGCCATCCAGACTCGGGTCTGGTTAGTACTTGTATGGGAGACCAACTAGGAGCCTCAGGTGCCGTAAGCTTTTGTTTATTTCTTTTTTGCATTATGATGTCATAATCAGACCACTTTTTTCCCTATCCAGAAGCATCTTGTCTTTTGTCGCAACCAGAGTTTGATATTCTACCAACATTAGCGAGATTGCATTCTCTTAAATTCACTTACGGCCATACCAGTCTGAAAATGCCTGATCTCGTCAGATCTCGGGCCTGGTTAGTACTTGTATGGGAGACCAACTAGGAACCTCAGGTGCCGTAAGCTTTTGTTTATTTCTTTTTTGCATTATGATGTCATAATCAGACCACTTTTTTCCCTATCCAGAAGCATCTTGTCTTTTGTCGCAACCAGAGTTTGATATTCTACCAACATTAGCGAGATCGCATTCTCTTAATTTCACTTATGGCCATACCAGTCTGAAAATGCCTGATCTCGTCAGATCTCGGAAGCCATCCAGACTCGGGTCTGGTTAGTACTTGTATGGGAGACCAACTAGGAACCTCAGGTGCCGTAAGCTTTTGCATTATGATGTCATAATCAGACCACTTTTTTCCCTATCCAGAAGAGTCTTGTCTTTTGTCGCAACCAGAGTTTGATATTCTACCAACATTAGCGAGATCGCATTCTCTTAATTTCACTTACGGCCATACCAGTCTGAAAATGCCTGATCTCGGAAGCCATCCAGACTCGGGCCTGGTTAGTACTTGTATGGGAGACCAACTAGGAACCTCAGGTGCCGTAAGCTTTTGTTTATTTCTTTTTTGCATTATGATGTCATAATCAGACCACTTTTTTCCCTATCCAGAAGCATCTTGTCTTTTGTCGCAACCAGAGTTTGATATTCTACCAACATTAGCGAGATCGCATTCTCTTAATTTCACTTATGGCCATGCCAGTCTGAAAATGCCAGATCTCGGAAGCCATCCAGACTTGGGCCTGGTTAGTACTTGTATGGGAGACCAACTAGGAACCTCAGGTGCCGTAAGCTTTTGTTTATTTCTTTTTTGCATTATGATGTCATAATCAGACCACTTTTTTCCCTATCCAGAAGCGTCTTGTCTTTTGTCGCAACCAGAGTTTGATATTCTACCAACATTAGCGAGATCGCATTCTCTTAATTTCACTTACGGCCATACCAGTCTGAAAATGCCAGATCTCGGAAGCCATCCAGACTCGGGTCTGGTTAGTACTTGTATGGGAGACCAACTAGGAGCCTCAGGTGCCGTAAGCTTTTGTTTATTTCTTTTTTGCATTATGATGTCATAATCAGACCACTTTTTTCCCTATCCAGAAGCATCTTGTCTTTTGTCGCAACCAGAGTTTGATATTCTACCAACATTAGCGAGATCGCATTCTCTTAATTTTACTTACGGCCATACCAGTCTGAAAATGCCTGATCTCGTCAGATCTCTGAAGTCATCCAGACTCGGGTCTGGTTAGTACTTGTATGGGAGACCAACTAGAAACCTCAGGTGCTGTAAGCTTTTTTTTATTTCTTTTTTGCATTATGATGTCATAATCAGACCACTTTTTTCCCTATCCAGAAGCGTCTTGTCTTTTGTCGCAACCAGAGTTTGATATTCTACCAACATTAGCGAGATCGCATTCTCTTAATTTCACTTATGGCCATACCAGTCTGAAAATGCCTGATCTCGTCAGATCTCGGAAGCCATCCAGACTTGGGCCTGGTTAGTACTTGTATGGGAGACCAATTAGGAACCTCAGGTGCCGTAAGCTTTTGTTTATTTCTTTTTTGCATTATGATGTCATAATCAGACCACTTTTTTCCCTATCCAGAAGCGTCTTGTCTTTTGTCGCAACCAGAGTTTGATATTCTACCAACATTAGCGAGATCGCATTCTCTCAATTTAACTTACGGCCATACCAGTCTGAAAATGCCTGATCTCATCAGATCTCGGAAGCCATCCAGACTCGGGCCTGGTTAGTACTTGTATGGGAGACCAACTAGGAACCTCAGGTGCCGTAAGCTTTTGTTTATTTCTTTTTTGCATTATGATGTCATAATCAGACCACTTTTTTCCCTATCCAGAAGCGTCTTGTCTTTTGTCGCAACCAGAGTTTGATATTCTACCAACATTAGCGAGATCGCATTCTCTTAATTTCACTTACGGCCATACCAGTCTGAAAATGCCAGATCTCGGAAGCCATCCAGACTCGGGTCTGGTTAGTACTTGTATGGGAGACCAACTAGGAGCCTCAGGTGCCGTAAGCTTTTGTTTATTTCTTTTTTGCATTATGATGTCATAATCAGACCACTTTTTTCCCTATCCAGAAGCATCTTGTCTTTTGTCGCAACCAGAGTTTGATATTCTACCAACATTAGCGAGATCGCATTCTCTTAATTTCACTTATGGCCATACCAGTCTGAAAATGCCTGATCTCGTCAGATCTCTGAAGCCATCCAGACTCGGGTCTGGTTAGTACTTGTATGGGAGACCAACTAGGAACCTCAGGTGCTGTAAGCTTTTTTTTATTTCTTTTTTGCATTATGATGTCATAATCAGACCACTTTTTTCCCTATCCAGAAGCGTCTTGTCTTTTGTCGCAACCAGAGTTTGATATTCTACCAACATTAGCGAGATCGCATTCTCTTAATTTCACTTACGGCCATACCAGTCTGAAAATGCCTGATCTCGTCAGATCTCGGAAGCCATCCAGACTCGGGCTTGGTTAGTACTTGTATGGGAGACCAACTAGGAACCTCAGGTGCCGTAAGCTTTTGTTTATTTCTTTTTTGCATTATGATGTCATAATCAGACCACTTTTTTCCCTATCCAGAAGCATCTTGTCTTTTGTCGCAACCAGAGTTTGATATTCTACCAACATTAGCGAGATCGCATTCTCTTAATTTCACTTATGGCCATACCAGTCTGAAAATGCCTGATCTCGTCAGATCTCGGAAGCCATCCAGACTCGGGTCTGGTTAGTACTTGTATGGGAGACCAACTAGGAACCTCAGGTGCCGTGAGCTTTTGTTTATTTCTTTTTTGCATTATGATGTCATAATCAGACCACTTTTTTCCCTATCCAGAAGAGTCTTGTCTTTTGTCGCAACCAGAGTTTGATATTCTACCAACATTAGCGAGATCGCATTCTCTTAATTTCACTTACGGCCATACCAGTCTGAAAATGCCTGATCTCGGAAGCCATCCAGACTCGGGCCTGGTTAGTACTTGTATGGGAGACCAACTAGGAACCTCAGGTGCCTTAAGCTTTTGTTTATTTCTTTTTTGCATTATGATGTCATAATCAGACCACTTTTTTCCCTATCCAGAAGCATCTTGTCTTTTGTCGCAACCAGAGTTTGATATTCTAAAAAACATTAACGAGATCGCATTCTCTTAATTTCACTTACGGCCATACCAGTCTGAAAATGCCAGATCTCGGAAGCCATCCAGACTTGGGCCTGGTTAGTACTTGTATGGGAGACCAACTAGGAACCTCAGGTGCTGTAAGCTTTTGTTTATTTCTTTTTTGCATTATGATGTCATAATCAGACCACTTTTTTCCCTATGGGAGACCAACTAGGAACCTCAGGTGCCGTAAGCTTTTGTTTATTTCTTTTTTGCATTATGATGTCATAATCAGACCACTTTTTTCCCTATCCAGAAGCGTCTTGTCTTTTGTCGCAACCAGAGTTTGATATTCTACCAACATTAGCGAGATCGCATTCTTTTAATTTCACTTATGGCCATTCCAGTCTGAAAATGCCTGATCTCGTCAGATCTCGGAAGCCATCCAGACTCGGGCCTGGTTAGTACTTGTATGGGAGACCAACTAGGAACCTCAGGTGCCGTAAGCTTTTGTTTATTTCTTTTTTGCATTATGATGTCATAATCAGACCACTTTTTTCCCTATCCAGAAGCATCTTGTCTTTTGTCGCAACCAGAGTTTGATATTCTACCAACATTAGCGAGATCGCATTCTCTTAATTTCACTTACGGCCATACCAGTCTGAAAATGCCTGATCTCGTCAGATCTCGTGAAGTCATCCAGACTCGGGCCTGGTTAGTACTTGTATGGGAGACCAACTAGGAACCTCAGGTGCCGTAAGCTTTTGTTTATTTCTTTTTTGCATTATGATGTCATAATCAGACCACTTTTTTCCCTATCCAGAAGCGTCTTGTCTTTTGTCGCAACCAGAGTTTGATATTCTACCAACATTAGCGAGATCGCATTCTCTTAATTTCACTTACGGCCATACCAGTCTGAAAATGCCTGATCTCGTCAGATCTCGGAAGCCATCCAGACTTGGGCCTGGTTAGTACTTGTATGGGAGACCAACTAGGAACCTCAGGTGCCGTAAGCTTTTGTTTATTTCTTTTTTGCATTATGATGTCATAATCAGACCACTTTTTTCCCTATCCAGAAGCGTCTTGTCTTTTGTCGCAACCAGAGTTTGATATTCTACCAACATTAGCGAGATCGCATTCTCTCAATTTAACTTACGGCCATACCAGTCTGAAAATGCCTGATCTCATCAGATCTCGTGAAGCCATCCAGACTCGGGCCTGGTTAGTACTTGTATGGGAGACCAACTAGGAACCTCAGGTGCCGTAAGCTTTTGTTTATTTCTTTTTTGCATTATGATGTCATAATCAGACCACTTTTTTCCCTATCCAGAAGCGTCTTGTCTTTTGTCGCAACCAGAGTTTGATATTCTACCAACATTAGCGAGATCGCATTCTTTTAATTTCACTTACAGCCATTCCAGTCTGAAAATGCCTGATCTCGTCAGATCTCGGAAGCCATCCAGACTCGGGCCTGGTTAGTACTTGTATGGGAGACCAACTAGGAACCTCAGGTGCCGTAAGCTTTTGTTTATTTCTTTTTTGCATTATGATGTCATAATCAGACCACTTTTTTCCCTATCCAGAAGCATCTTGTCTTTTGTCGAAACCAGAGTTTGATATTCTACCAACATTAGCGAGATCGCATTCTCTTAATTTCACTTACGGCCATACCAGTCTGAAAATGCCTGATCTCGTCAGATCTCGTGAAGTCATCCAGACTCGGGCCTGGTTAGTACTTGTATGGGAGACCAACTAGGAACCTCAGGTGCCGTAAGCTTTTGTTTATTTCTTTTTTGCATTATGATGTCATAATCAGACCACTTTTTTCCCTATCCAGAAGCGTCTTGTCTTTTGTCGCAACCAGAGTTTGATATTCTACCAACATTAGCGAGATCGCATTCTCTTAATTTTACTTACGGCTATACCAGTCTGAAAATGCCTGATCTCGTCAGATCTCGGAAGCCATCCAGACTTGGGCCTGGTTAGTACTTGTATGGGAGACCAACTAGGAACCTCAGGTGCCGTAAGCTTTTGTTTATTTCTTTTTTGCATTATGATGTCATAATCAGACCACTTTTTTCCCTATCCAGAAGCGTCTTGTCTTTTGTCGCAACCAGAGATTGATATTCTACCAACATTAGCGAGATCGCATTCTCTTAATTTCACTTACGGCCATACCAGTCTGAAAATGCCTGATCTCGTCCGATCTCGGAAGCCATCCAGACTCGGGCCTGGTTAGTACTTGTATGGGAGAACAACTAGGAACCTCAGGTGCCGTAAGCTTTTGTTTATTTCTTTTTTGCATTATGATGTCATAGTCAGACCACTTTTTTCCCTATGGGAGACCAACTAGGAACCTCAGGTGCCGTAAGCTTTTGTTTATTTCTTTTTTGCATTATGATGTCATAATCAGACCACTTTTTTCCCTATGGGAGACCAACTAGGAACCTCAGGTGCCGTAAGCTTTTGTTTATTTCTTTTTTGCATTATGATGTCATAATCAGACCACTTTTTTCCCTATCCAGAAGCATCTTGTCTTTTGTCGCAACCAGAGTTTGATATTCTACCAACATTAACGAGATCGCATTCTCTGAATTTGCCTTACGGCCATACCAGTCTGAAAATGCCTGATCTTGTCAGATCTCGGAAGCCATCCAGACTTGGACCTGGTTAGTACTTGTATGGGAGACCAACTAGGAACCTCAGGTGCCGTAAGCTTTTGTTTATTTAATTTTTGCATTATGATGTCATAATCAGACCACTTTTTTCCCTATGGGAGACCAACTAGGAACCTCAGGTGCCGTAAGCTTTTGTTTATTTCTTTTTTGCATTATGATGTCATAATCAGACCACTTTTTTCCCTATCCAGAAGCGTCTTGTCTTTTGTCGCAACCAGAGTTTGATATTCTACCAACATTAGTGAGATCGCATTCTCTCAATTTAACTTAGGCCATACCAGTCTGAAAATGCCTGATCTCATCAGATCTCGGAAGCCATCCAGACTCGGGCCTGGTTAGTACTTGTATGGGAGACCAACTAGGAACCAAAGGTGCCGTAAGCTTTTGTTTATTTCTTTTTTGCATTATGATGTCATAATCAGACCACTTTTTTCCCTATCCAGAAGCGTCTTGTCTTTTGTCGCAACCAGAGTTTGATATTCTACCAACATTAGCGAGATTGCATTCTCTTAATTTCACTTACGGCCATACCAATCTGAAAATGCTTGATCTCGTCAGATCTCGGAAGCCATCCAGACTCGGGCCTGGTTAGTACTTGTATGGGAGACCAACTAGGAACTTCAGGTGCCGTAAGCTTTTGTTTATTTCTTTTTTGCATTATGATGTCATAATCAGACCACTTTTTTCCCTATGGGAGACCAACTAGGAACCTCAGGTGCCGTAAGCTTTTGTTTATTTCTTTTTTGCATTATGATGTCATAATCAGACCACTTTTTTCCCTATCCAGAAGCGTCTTGTCTTTTGTCGCAACCAGAGTTTGATATTCTACCAACATTAGCGAGATCGCATTCTCTTAATTTCCCTTACGGCCATACCAGTCTGAAAATGCCTGATCTCGTCAGATCTCGGAAGCCATCCAGACTCGGGCCTGGTTAGTACTTGTATGGGAGACCAACTAGGAACCTCAGGTGCCGTAAGCTTTTGTTTATTTCTTTTTTGCATTATGATGTCATAATCAGACCACTTTTTTCCCTATGGGAGACCAACTAGGAACCTCAGGTGCCGTAAGCTTTTGTTTATTTCTTTTTTGCATTATGATGTCATAATCAGACCACTTTTTTCCCTATCCAGAAGCGTCTTGTCTTTTGTCGCAACCAGAGTTTGATATTCTACCAACATTAGCGAGATCGCATTCTCTTAATTTCACTTACGGCCATACCAGTCTGAAAATGCCTGATCTCGTCAGATCGCGGAAGCCATCCAGACTCGGGCCTGGTTAGTACTTGTATGGGAGAACAACTAGGAACCTCAGGTGCCGTAAGCTTTTGTTTATTACTTTTTTGCATTATGATGTCATAATCAGACCACTTTTTTCCCTATGGGAGACCAACTAGGAACCTCAGGTGCCGTAAGCTTTTGTTTATTTCTTTTTTGCATTATGATGTCATAATCAGACCACTTTTTTCCCTATGGGAGACCAACTAGGAACCTCAGGTGCCGTAAGCTTTTGTTTATTTCTTTTTTGCATTATGATGTCATAATCAGACCACTTTTTTCCCTATCCAGAAGCATCTTGTCTTTTGTTGCAACCAGAGTTTGATATTCTACCAACATTAACGAGATCGCATTCTCTGAATTTCCCTTACGGCCATACCAGTCTGAAAATGCCTGATCTTGTCAAATCTTGGAAGCCATCCAGACTTGGACCTGGTTAGTACTTGTATGGGAGACCAACTAGGAACCTCAGGTGCCGTAAGCTTTTGTTTATTTAATTTTTGCATTATGATGTCATAATCAGACCACTTTTTTCCCTATGGGAGACCAACTAGGAACCTCAGGTGCCGTAAGCTTTTGTTTATTTCTTTTTTGCATTATGATGTCATAATCAGACCACTTTTTTCCCTATCCAGAAGCGTCTTGTCTTTTGTCGCAACCAGAGTTTGATATTCTACCAACATTAGCGAGATTGCATTCTCTTAATTTCACTTACGGCCATACCAATCTGAAAATGCCTGATCTTGTCAGATCTCGGAAGCCATCCAGACTCGGGCCTGGTTAGTACTTGTATGGGAGACCAACTAGGAACCTCAGGTGCCGTAAGCTTTTGTTTATTTCTTTTTTGCATTATGATGTCATAATCAGACCACTTTTTTCCCTATGGGAGACCAACTAGGAACCTCAGGTGCCGTAAGCTTTTGTTTATTTCTTTTTTGCATTATGATGTCATAATCAGACCACTTTTTTCCCTATCCAGAAGCGTCTTGTCTTTTGTCGCAACCAGAGTTTGATATTCTACCAACATTAGCGAGATCGCATTCTCTGAATTTAACTTACGGCCATACCAGTCTGAAAATGCCTGATCTCGTCAGATCTCGGAAGCCCTCCAGACTTGGGCCTGATTAGTACTTGTATGGGAGACCAACTAGGAACCTCAGGTGCCGTAAGCTTTTGTTTATTTCTTTTTTGCATTATGATGTCATAATCAGACCACTTTTTTCCCTATGGGAGACCAACTAGGAACCTCAGGTGCCGTAAGCTTTTGTTTATTTCTTTTTTGCATTATGATGTCATAATCAGACCACTTTTTTCCCTATCCAGAAGCGTCTTGTCTTTTGTCGCAACCAGAGTTTGATATTCTACCAACATTAGCGAGATTGCATTCTCTTAATTTCATTTACGGCCATACCAGTCTGAAAATGCCTGATCTCGTCAGATCTCAGAAGCCATCCAGACTCGGGCCTGGTTAGTACTTGTATGGGAGACCAACTAGGAACCTCAGGTGCCGTAAGCTTTTGTTTATTTCTTTTTTGCATTATGATGTCATAATCAGACCACTTTTTTCCCTATGGGAGACCAACTAGGAACCTCAGGTGCCGTAAGCTTTTGTTTATTTCTTTTTTGCATTATGATGTCATAATCAGACCACTTTTTTCCCTGTCCAGAAGCGTCTTGTCTTTTGTCGCAACCAGAGTTTGATATTCTACCAACATTAGCGAGATCGCATTCTCTTAGTTTCCCTTACGGCCATACCAGTCTGAAAATGCCAGATCTCGGAAGCCATCCAGACTCGGGCCTGGTTAGTACTTGTATGGGAGACCAACTAGGAACCTCAGGTGCCGTAAGCTTTTGTTTATTTCTTTTTTGCATTATGATGTCATAATCAGACCACGTTTTTCCCTATCCAGAAGCGTCTTGTCTTTTGTCGCAACCAGAGTTTGATATTCTACCAACATTAGCGAGATCGCATTCTCTTAATTTCACTTACGGCCATACCAGTCTGAAAATGGCTGATCTCGTCAGCTCTCGGAAGCCATCCAGACTCGGGCCTGGTTAGTACTTGTATGGGAGACCAACTAGGAACCTCAGGTGCCGTAAGCTTTTGTTTATTTCTTTTTTGCATTATGATGTCATAATCAGACCACTTTTTTCCCTATCCAGAAGCGTCTTGTCTTTTGTCGCAACCAGAGTTTGATATTCTACCAACATTAGCGAGATCGCATTCTCTTAATTTCACTTACGGCCATACCAGTCTGAAAATGCCTGATCTCATCAGATCTCGGAAGCCATCCAGACTCGGGCTTGGTTAGTACTTGTATGGGAGACCAACTAGGAACCTCAGGTGCCGTAAGCTTTTGTTTATTTCCTTTTTGCATTATGATGTCATAATCAGACCACTTTTTTCCCTATCCAGAAGCGTCTTGTCTTTTGTCGCAACCAGAGTTTGATATTCTACCAACATTAGCGAGATCGCATTCTCTTAATTTCACTTACGGCCATACCAGTCTGAAAATGCCTGATCTCGTCAGATCTCAGAAGCCATCCAGACTCGGGCCTGGTTAGTACTTGTATGGGAGACCAACTAGGAACCTCAGGTGCCGTAAGCTCTTGTTTATTTCTTTTTTGCATTATGATGTCATAATCAGACCACTTTTTTCCCTATCCAGAAGCATCTTGTCTTTTGTCGCAACCAGAGTTTGATATTCTACCAACATTAACGAGATCGCATTCTCTTAATTTCGCTTACGGCCATACCAGTCTGAAAATGCCTGATCTCGTCAGATCTCGGAAACCATCCAGACTCGGGTCTGGTTAGTACTTGTATGGGAGACCAACTAGGAACCTCAGGTGCCGTAAGCTTTTGTTTATTTCTTTTTTGCATTATGATGTCATAATCAGACCACTTTTTTCCCTATCCAGAAGCGTCTTGTCTTTTGTCGCAACCAGAGTTTGATATTCTACCAACATTAGCGAGATCGCATTCTCTTAATTTCACTTACGGCCATACCAGTCTGAAAATGCCTGATCTCGTCAGATCTCAGAAGCCATTTAGACTCAGGCCTGGTTAGTACTTGTATGGGAGACCAACTAGGAACCTCAGGTGCCGTAAGCGTTTGTTTATTTCTTTTTTGCATTATGATGTCATAATCAGACCACTTTTTTCCCTATGGGAGACCAACTAGGAACCTCAGGTGCCGTAAGCTTTTGTTTATTTCTTTTTTGCATTATGATGTCATAATCAGACCACTTTTTTCCCTGTCCAGAAGCGTCTTGTCTTTTGTCGCAACCAGAGTTTGATATTCTACCAACATTAGCGAGATGGCATTCTCGTAATTTCCCTTACGGCCATACCAGTCTGAAAATGCCAGATCTCGGAAGCCATCCAGACTCGGGCCTGGTTAGTACTTGTATGGGAGACCAACTACGAACCTCAGGTGCCGTAAGCTTTTGTTTATTTCTTTTTTGCATTATGATGTCATAATCAGACCACTTTTTTCCCTATCCAGAAGCGTCTTGTCTTTTGTCGCAACCAGAGTTTGATATTCTACCAACATTAGCGAGATCGCATTCTCTTAATTTCACTTACGGCCATACCAGTCTGAAAATGCCTGATCTCGGAAGCCATCCAGACTCGGGCCTGGTTAGTACTTGTATGGGAGACCAACTAGGAACCTCAGGTGCCGTAAGCTTTTGTTTATTTCTTTTTTGCATTATGATGTCATAATCAGACCACTTTTTTCCCTATCCAGAAGCGTCTTGTCTTTTGTCGCAACCAGAGTTTGATATTCTACCAACATTAGCGAGATCGCATTCTCTTAATTTCGCTTACGGCCATACCAGTCTGTAAATGCCTGATCTCGTCAGCTCTCGGAAGCCATCCAGACTCGGGCCTGGTTAGTACTTGTATGGGAGACCAACTAGGAACCTCAGGTGCCGTAAGCTTTTGTTTATTTCTTTTTTGCATTATGATGTCATAATCAGACCACTTTTTTCCCTATCCAGAAGCGTCTTGTCTTTTGTCGCAACCAGAGTTTGATATTCTACCAACATTAGCGAGATCGCATTCTCTTAATTTCACTTACGGCCATACCAGTCTGAAAATGCCTGATCTCGTCAGATCTCGGAAGCCATCCAGACTCGGGCCTGGTTAGTACTTGTATGGGAGACCAACTAGGAACCTCAGGTGCCGTAAGCTTTTGTTTATTTCTTTTTTGCATTATGATGTCATAATCAGACCACTTTTTTCCCTATCCAGAAGCGTCTTGTCTTTTGTCGCAACCAGAGTTTGATATTCTACCAACATTAGCGAGATCGCATTCTCTTGATTTCGCTTACGGCAATACCAGTCTGAAAATGCCTGGTCTCATCAGATCTCGGAAGCCATCCAGACTCGGGCCTGGTTAGTACTTGTATGGGAGACCAACTAGGAACCTCAGGTGCCGTAAGCTTTTGTTTATTTCTTTTTTGCATTATGATGTCATAATCAGACCACTTTTTTCCCTATCCAGAAGCGTCTTGTCTTTTGTCGCAACCAGAGTTTGATATTCTACCAACATTAGCGAGATCGCATTCTCGTAATTTCACTTACGTCCATACCAGTCTGAAAATGCCTGATTTCATCAGATCTCGGAAGCCATCCAGACTCGGGCCTGGTTAGTACTTGTATGGGAGACCAACTAGGTACCTCAGGTGCCGTAAGCTTTTGTTTATTTCTTTTTTGCATTATGATGTCATAATCAGACCACTTTTTTCCCTATGGGAGACCAACTAGGAACCTCAGGTGCCGTAAGCTTTTGTTTATTTCTTTTTTGCATTATGATGTCATAATCAGACCACTTTTTTCCCTATCCAGAAGCGTCTTGTCTTTTGTCGCAACCAGAGTTTGATATTCTACCAACATTAGCGAGATCGCATTCTCTTAATTTCACTTACGGCCATACCAGTCTGAAAATGCCTGATCTCGTCAGATCTCGGAAGCCATCCAGACTCGGGCCTGGTTAGTACTTGTATGGGAGACCAACTAGGAACCTCAGGTGCCGTAAGCTTTTGTTTATTTCTTTTTTGCATTATGATGTCATAATCAGACCACTTTTTTCCCTATCCAGAAGCGTCTTGTCTTTTGTCGCAACCAGAGTTTGATATTCTACCAACATTAGTGAGATCGCATTCTTTTAATTTCACTTACGGCCATACCAGTCTGAAAATGCCTGATCTCGTCAGATCTCGGAAGCCATCCAGACTCGGGCCTGGTTAGTACTTGTATGGGAGACCAACTAGGAACCTCAGGTGCCGTAAGCTTTTGTTTATTTCTTTTTTGCATTATGATGTCATAATCAGACCACTTTTTTCCCTATGGGAGACCAACTAGGAACCTCAGGTGCCGTAAGCTTTTGTTTATTTCTTTTTTGCATTATGATGTCATAATCAGACCACTTTTTTCCCTATCCAGAAGCGTCTTGTCTTTTGTCGCAACCAGAGTTTGATATTCTACCAACATTAGCGAGATCGAATTCTCTTAATTTTACTTACGGCCATACCAGTCTGAAAATGCCTGATCTCGTCAGATTTCGGAAGCCATCCAGACTAGGGCCTGGTTAGTACTTGTATGGGAGACCAACTAGGAACCTCATTTGCCGTAAGCTTTTGTTTATTTCTTTTTTGCATTATGATGTCATAATCAGACAACTTTTTTCCCTATCCAGAAGCGTCTTGTCTTTTGTTGCAACCAGAGTTTGATATTCTACCAACATTAGCGAGATCGCATTCTCTTTATTTCATTTACGGCCATAACAGTCTGAAAATGCCTGATCTCGTCAGATCTCGGAAGCCATCCAGACTCGGGTCTGGTTAGTACTTGTATGGGAGACCAACAAGGAGCCTCAGGTGCCGTAAGCTTTTGTTTATTTCTTTTTTGCATTATGATGTCATAATCAGACCACTTTTTTCCCTATCCAGAAGCATCTTGTCTTTTGTCGCAACCAGAGTTTGATATTCTACCAACATTAGCGAGATCGCATTCTCTTAATTTCACTTACGGCCATACCAGTCTGAAAATGCCTGATCTCGTCAGATCTCTGAAGCCATCCAGACTCGGGTCTGGTTAGTACTTGTATGGGAGACCAACTAGGAACCTCAGGTGCTGTAAGCTTTTTTTTATTTCTTTTTTGCATTATGATGTCATAATCAGACCACTTTTTTCCCTATCCAGAAGCGTCTTGTCTTTTGTCGCAACCAGAGTTTGATATTCTACCAACATTAGCGAGATCGCATTCTCTTAATTTCACTTATGGCCATACCAGTCTGAAAATGCCTGATTTCGTCAGATCTCGGAAACCATCCAGACTCGGGCCTGGTTAGTACTTGTATGGGAGACCAACTAGGAACCGCAGGTGCCGTAAGCTTTTGTTTATTTCTTTTTTGCATTATGATGTCATAATCAGACCACTTTTTTCCCTATCCAGAAGCATCTTGTCTTTTGTCGCAACCAGAGTTTGATATTCTACCAACATTAGCGAGATCGCATTCTCTTAATTTCACTTATGGCCATACCAGTCTGAAAATGCCTGATCTCGTCAGATCTCGGAAGCCATCCAGACTCGGGCATGGTTAGTACTTGTATGGGAGACCAACTAGGAACCTCAGGTGCCGTAAGCTTTTGTTTATTTCTTTTTTGCAATATGATGTCATAATCAGACCACTTTTTTCCCTATCCAGAAGCGTCTTGTCTTTTGTCGCAACCAGAGTTTGATATTCTACCAACATTAGCGAGATCGCATTCTCTCAATTTCACTTACAGCCATACCAGTCTGAAAATGCCTGATCTCATCAGATCTCGGAAGCCATCCAGACTCAGGCCTGGTTAGTATTTGTATGGGAGACCAACTAGGAACCTCAGGTGCCGTAAGCTTTTGTTTATTTCTTTTTTGCATTATGATGTCATAATCAGACCACTTTTTTCCCTATCCAGAAGCGTCTTGTCTTTTGTCGCAACCAGAGTTTGATATTCTACCAACATTAGCGAGATCGCATTCTCTTAATTTCACTTACGGCCATACCAGTCTGAAAATGCCAGATCTCGGAAGCCATCCAGACTCGGGTCTGGTTAGTACTTGTATGGGAGACCAACTAGGAACCTCAGGTGCCATAAGCTTTTGTTTATTTCTTTTTTGCATTATGATGTCATAATCAGACCACTTTTTTCCCTATCCAGAAGCGTCTTGTCTTTTGTCGCAACCAGAGTTTGATATTCTACCAACATTAGCGAGATCGCATTCTCTTAATTTCACTTACGGCCATACCAGTCTGAAAATGGCAGATCTCGGAAGCCATCCAGACTCGGGTCTGGTTAGTACTTGTATGGGAGAACAACTAGGAGCCTCAGGTGCCGTAAGCTTTTGTTTATTTCTTTTTTGCATTATGATGTCATAATCAGACCACTTTTTTCCCTATCCAGAAGCATCTTGTCTTTTGTCGCAACCAGAGTTTGATATTCTACCAACATTAGCGAGATCGCATTCTCTTAATTTCATTTACGGCCATACCAGTCTGAAAATGCCTGATCTCATCAGATCTCAGAAGCCATCCAGACTCGGGCCTGGTTAGTACTTGTATGGGAGACCAACTAGGAACCTCAGGTGCCGTAAGCTTTTGTTTATTTCTTTTTTGCATTATGATGTCATAATCCGACCACTTTTTTCCCTATGGGAGACCAACTAGGAACCTCAGGTGCCGTAAGCTTTTGTTTATTTCTTTTTTGCATTATGATGTCATAATCAGACCACTTTTTTCCCTATCCAGAATCATCTTGTCTTTTGTCGCAACCAGAGTTTGATATTCTACCAACATTAACGAGATCGCATTCTCTTAATTTCACTTACGGCCATACCAGTCTGAAAATGCCTGATCTCGTCAGATCTCAGAAGCCATCCAGACTTGGGCCTGGTTAGTACTTGTATGGGAGACCAACTAGGAACCTCAGGTGCTGTAAGCTTTTGTTTATTTCTTTTTTGCATTATGATGTCATAATCAGACCACTTTTTTCCCTATGGGAGACCAACTAGGAACCTCAGGTGCCGTAAGCTTTTGTTTATTTCTTTTTTGCATTATGATGTCATAATCAGACCACTTTTTTCCCTATCCAGAAGCGTCTTGTCTTTTGTCGCAACCAGAGTTTGATATTCTACCAACATTAGCGAGATCGCATTCTCTTAATTTCACTTACGGCCATACCAGTCTGAAAATGCCTTATCTCGTCAGATCTCGGAAGCCATCCAGACTCGGGCCTGGTTAGTACTTGTATGGGAGACCAACTAGGAACCTCAGGTGCCGTAAGCTTTTGTTTATTTCTTTTTTGCATTATGATGTCATAATCAGACCACTTTTTTCCCTATCCAGAAGCGTCTTGTCTTTTGTCGCAACCAGAGTTTGATATTCTACCAACATTAGTGAGATCGCATTCTCTTAATTTAACTTACGGCCATACCAGTCTGAAAATGCCAGATCTCGGAAGCTATCCAGACTCGGGTCTGGTTAGTACTTGTATGGGAGACCAACTAGGAGCCTCAGGTGCCGTAAGCTTTTGTTTATTTCTTTTTTGCATTATGATGTCATAATCAGACCACTTTTTTCCCTATCCAGAAGCATCTTGTCTTTTGTCGCAACCAGAGTTTGATATTCTACCAACATTAACGAGATCGCATTCTTTTAATTTCACTTACGGCCATACCAGTCTGAAAATGCCTGATCTCGTCAGATCTAGGAAGCCATCCAGACTTGTGCCTGGTTAGTACTTGTATGGGAGAACAACTAGGAACCTCAGGTGCCGTAAGCTTTTGTTTATTTCTTTTTTGCATTATGATGTCATAATCAGACCACTTTTTTCCCTATGGGAGACCAACTAGGAACCTCAGGTGCCGTAAGCTTTTGTTTATTTCTTTTTTGCATTATGATGTCATAATCAGACCACTTTTTTCCCTATCCAGAAGCGTCTTGTCTTTTGTCGCAACCAGAGTTTGATATTCTACCAACATTAGCGAGATCGCATTCTCTTAATTTCACTTATGGCCATACCAGTCTGAAAATGTCAGATCTCGGAAGCCATCCAGACTCGGGCCTGGTTAGTGCTTGTATGGGAGACCAACTAGGAACCTCAGGTGCCGTAAGCTTTGGTTTATTTCTTTTTTGCATTATGATGTCATAATCAGACCACTTTTTTCCCTATCCAGAAGCGTCTTGTCTTTTGTCGCAACCAGAGTTTGATATTCTACCAACATTAGCGAGATCGCATTCTCTTAATTTCACTTACGGCCATACCAGTCTGAAAATGCCTGATCTCATCAGATCTCGGAAGCCATCCAGACTCGGGCCTGGTTAGTACTTGTATGGGAGACCAACTAGGAACCTCAGGTGCCGTAAGCTTTTGTTTATTTCTTTTTTGCATTATGATGTCATAATCAGACCACTTTTTTCCCTATCCAGAAGCGTCTTGTCTTTTGTCGCAACCAGAGTTTGATATTCTACCAACATTAGCGAGATCGCATTCTCTTAATTTCACTTACGGCCATACCACTCTGAAAATGCCTGATCTCGTCAGATCTCGGAAGCCATCCAGACTCGGGCCTGGTTAGTACTTGTATGGGAGACCAACTAGGAACCTCAGGTGCCGTAAACTTTTGTTTATTTCTTTGTTGCATTATGATGTCATAATCAGACCACTTTTTTCTCTATGGGAGACCAACTAGGAACCTCAGGTGCCGTAAGCTTTTGTTTATTTCTTTTTTGCATTATGATGTCATAATCAGACCACTTTTTTCCCTATCCAGAAGCGTCTTGTCTTTTGTCGCAACCAGAGTTTGCTATTCTACCAACATTAGCGAGATCGCATTCTCTTAATTTCACTTACGGCCATACCAGTCTGAAAATGCCTGATCTCGTCAGATCTCGGAAGCCATCCAGACTCGGGCCTGGTTAGTGCTTGTATGGGAGACCAACTAGGAACCTCAGGTGCCGTAAGCTTTTGTTTATTTCTTTTTTGCATTATGATGTCATAATCAGACCACTTTTTTCCCTATCCAGAAGCGTCTTGTCTTTTGTCGCAACCAGAGTTTGATATTCTACCAACATTAGCGAGATCGCATTCTCTTAATTTCACTTACGGCCATACCAGTCTGAAAATGCCTGATCTCATCAGATCTCGGAAGCCATCCAGACTCGGGCCTGGTTAGTACTTGTATGGGAGACCAACTAGGAAACTCAGGTGCCGTAAGCTTTTGTTTATTTCTTTTTTGCATTATGATGTCATAATCAGACCACTTTTTTCCCTATCCAGAAGCGTCTTGTCTTTTGTCGCAACCAGAGTTTGATATTCTACCAACATTAGCGAGATCGCATTCTCTTAATTTCCTTTACGGCCATACCAATCTGAAAATGCCTGATCTCGTCAGATCTCGGAAACCATCCAGACTCGGGCCTGGTTAGTACTTGTATGGGAGACCAACTAGGAACCTCAGGTGCCGTAAACTTTTGTTTATTTCTTTGTTGCATTATGATGTCATAATCAGACCACTTTTTTCTCTATGGGAGACCAACTAGGAACCTCAGGTGCCGTAAGCTTTTGTTTATTTCTTTTTTGCATTATGATGTCATAATCAGACCACTTTTTTCCCTATCCAGAAGCGTCTTGTCTTTTGTCGCAACCAGAGTTTGCTATTCTACCAACATTAGCGAGATCGCATTCTCTTAATTTCTCTTACGGCCATACCAGTCTGAAAATGCCTGATCTCGTCAGATCTTGGAAGCCATCCAGACTCGGGCCTGGTTAGTACTTGTATGGGAGACCAACTAGGAACCTCAGGTGCCGTAAGCTTTTGTTTATTTCTTTTTTGCATTATGATGTCATAATCAGACCACTTTTTTCCCTATGGGAGACCAACTAGGAACCTCAGGTGCCGTAAGCTTTTGTTTATTTCTTTTTTGCATTATGATGTCATAATCAGACCACTTTTTTCCCTATCCAGAAGCGTCTTGTCTTTTGTCGCAACCAGAGTTTGATATTCTACCAACATTAGCGAGATCGCATTCTCTTAATTTTACTTACGGCCATACCAGTCTGAAAATGCCTGATCTCGTCAGATTTCGGAAGCCATCCAGACTCGGGCCTGGTTAGTACTTGTATGGGAGACCAACTAGGAACCTCAGGTGCCGTAAGCTTTTGTTTATTTCTTTTTTGCATTATGATGTCATAATCAGACAACTTTTTTCCCTATCCAGAAGCGTCTTGTCTTTTGTTGCAACCAGAGTTTGATATTCTACCAACATTAGCGAGATCGCATTCTCATAATTTCATTTACGGCCATACCAGTCTGAAAATGCCTGATCTCGTCAGATCTCGGAAGCCATCCAGACTCGGGTCTGGTTAGTACTTGTATGGGAGACCAACTAGGAACCTCAGGTGCCGTAAGCTTTTGTTTATTTCTTTTTTGCATTATGATGTCATAATCAGACCACTTTTTTCCCTATCCAGAAGAGTCTTGTCTTTTGTCGCAACCAGAGTTTGATATTCTACCAACATTAGCGAGATCGCATTCTCTTAATTTCACTTACGGCCATACCAGTCTGAAAATGCCTGATCTCGGAAGCCATCCAGACTCGGGTCTGGTTAGTACTTGAATGGGAGACCAACTAGGAACCTCAGGTGCCGTAAGCTTTTGTTTATTTCTTTTTTGCATTATGATGTCATAATCAGACCACTTTTTTCCCTATCCAGAAGCATCTTGTCTTTTGTCACAACCAGAGTTTGATATTCTACCAACATTAACGAGATCGCATTCTCTTAATTTCACTTACGGCCATACCAGTCTGAAAATGTCAGATCTCGGAAGCCATCCAGACTTGGGCCTGTTTAGTACTTGTATGGGAGACCAACTAGGAACCTCAGGTGCTGTAAGCTTTTGTTTATTTCTTTTTTGCATTATGATGTCATAATCAGACCACTTTTTTCCCTATGGGAGACCAACTAGGAACCTCAGGTGCCGTAAGCTTTTGTTTATTTCTTTTTTGCATTATAATGTCATAATCAGACCACTTTTTTCCCTATCCAGAAGCATCTTGTCTTTTGTCGCAACCAGAGTTTGATATTCTACCAACATTAGCGAGATCGCATTCTCTTAATTTCACTTACGGCCATACCAGTCTGAAAATGCCTGATCTCGTCAGATCTCGGAAGCCATGCAGACTCGGGCCTGGTTTGTACTTGTATGGGAGACCAACTAGGAAGCTCAGGTGCCGTAAGCTTTTGTTTATTTCTTTTTTGCATTATGATGTCATAATCAGACCACTTTTTTCCCTATCCAGAAGCATCTTGTCTTTTGTCGCAACCAGAGTTTGATATTCTACCAACATTAGCGAGATCGCATTCTCTCAATTTCACTTACGGCCATACCAGTCTGAAAATGCCTGATCTCATCAGATCTCGGAAGCCATCCAGACTCGGGCCTGGTTAGTACTTGTATGGGAGACCAACTAGGAACCTCAGGTGCCGTAAGCTTTTGTTTATTTCTTTTTTGCATTATGATGTCATAATCAGACCACTTTTTTCCCTATCCAGAAGCGTCTTGTCTTTTGTCGCAACCAGAGTTTGATATTCTACCAACATTAGCGAGATCGCATTCTCTTAATTTCACTTATGGCCATACCAGTCTGAAAATGCCTGATCTTGTCAGATCTCGGAAGCCATCCAGACTCGGGTCTGGTTAGTACTTGTATGGGAGACCAACTAGGAACATCAGGTGCCGTAAGCTTTTGTTTATTTCTTTTTTGCATTATGATGTCATAATCAGACCACTTTTTTCCCTATCCAGAAGAGTCTTGTCTTTTGTCGCAACCAGAGTTTGATATTCTACCAACATTAGCGAGATTGCATTCTCTTAATTTCACTTACGGCCATACCAGTCTGAAAATGCCTGATCTCGGAAGCCATCCAGACTCGGGCCTGGTTAGTACTTGTATGGGAGACCAACTAGGAACCTCAGGTGCCGTAAGCATTTGTTTATTTCTTTTTTGCATTATGATGTCATAATCAGACCACTTTTTTCCCTATCCAGAAGCATCTTGTCTTTTGTCGCAACCAGAGTTTGATATTCTACCAACATTAACGAGATCGCATTCTCTTAATTTCACTTACGGCCATACCAGTCTGAAAATGCCTGATCTCGTCAGATCTCGGAAGCCATCCAAACTTGGGCCTGGTTAGTACTTGTATGGGAGACCAACTAGGAACCTCAGGTGCTGTAAGCTTTTGTTTATTTCTTTTTTGCATTATGATGTCATAATCAGACCACTTTTTTCCCTATCCAGAAGCGTCTTGTCTTTTGTCGCAACCAGAGTTTGATATTCTACCAACATTAGCGAGATCGCATTCTCTTAATTTCACTTACGGCCATACCAGTCTGAAAATGCCTGATCTCGTCAGATCTCGTGAAGTCATCCAGACTCGGGCCTGGTTAGTACTTGTATGGGAGACCAACTAGGAACCTCAGGTGCCGTAAGCTTTTGTTTATTTCTTTTTTGCATTATGATGTCATAATCAGACCACTTTTTTCCCTATCCAGAAGCGTCTTGTCTTTTGTCGCAACCAGAGTTTGATATTCTACCAACATTAGCGAGATCGCATTCTCTTAATTTCACTTACGGCCATACCAGTCTGAAAATGCCTGATCTCGTCAGATCTCGGAAGCCATCCAGACTTGGGCCTGGTTAGTACTTGTATGGGAGACCAACTAGGAACCTCAGGTGCCGTAAGCTTTTGTTTATTTCTTTTTTGCATTATGATGTCATAATCAGACCACTTTTTTCCCTATCCAGAAGCGTCTTGTCTTTTGTCGCAACCAGAGTTTGATATTCTACCAACATTAGCGAGATCGCATTCTCGCAATTTAACTTACGGCCATACCAGTCTGAAAATGCCTGATCTCATCAGATCTTGGAAGCCATCCAGACTCGGGCCTGGTTAGTACTTGTATGGGAGACCAACTAGGAACCTCAGGTGCCGTAAGCTTTTGTTTATTTATTTTTTGCATTATGATGTCATAATCAGACCACTTTTTTCCCTATCCAGAAGCGTCTTGTCTTTTGTCGCAACCAGAGTTTGATATTCTACCAACATTAGCGAGATCGCATTCTCTTAATTTCACTTACGGCCATACTAGTCTGAAAATGCCTGATCTCGTCAGATCTCGGAAGCCATCCAGACTCGGGCCTGGTTAGTACTTGTATGGGAGACCAACTAGGAACCTCAGGTGCCGTAAGCTTTTGTTTATTTCTTTTTTGCATTATGATGTCATAATCAGACCACTTTTTTCCCTATCCAGAAGCATCTTGTCTTTTGTCGCAACCAGAGTTTGATATTCTACCAACATTAACGAGATCGCATTCTCTTAATTTCACTTACGGTCATACCAGTCTGAAAATGCCAGATCTCGGAAGCCATCCAGACTTGGGCCTGGTTAGTACTTGTATGGGAGACCAACTAGGAACCTCAGGTGCTGTAAGCTTTTGTTTATTTCTTTTTTGCATTATGATGTCATAATCAGACCACTTTTTTCCCTATGGGAGACCAACTAGGAACCTCAGGTGCCGTAAGCTTTTGTTTATTTCTTTTTTGCATTATGATGTCATAATCAGACCACTTTTTTCCCTATCCAGAAGCGTCTTGTCTTTTGTCGCAACCAGAGTTTGATATTCTACCAACATTAGCGAGATCGCATTCTCTTATTTTCACTTACGGCCATACCAGTCTGAAAATGCCTGATCTCGTCAGATCTCGTGAAGCCATCCAGACTCGGGCCTGGTTAGTACTTGTATGGGAGACCAACTAGGAACCTCAGGTGCCGTAAGCTTTTGTTTATTTATTTTTTGCATTATGATGTCATAATCAGACCACTTTTTTCCCTATCCAGAAGCGTCTTGTCTTTTGTCGCAACCAGAGTTTGATATTCTACCAACATTAGCGAGATCGCATTCTTTTAATTTCACTTACGGCCATTCCAGTCTGAAAATGCCTGATCTCGTCAGATCTCGGAAGCCATCCAGACTCGGGCCTGGTTAGTACTTGTATGGGAGACCAACTAGGAACCTCAGGTGCCGTAAGCTTTTGTTTATTTCTTTTTTGCATTATGATGTCATAATCAGACCACTTTTTTCCCTATCCAGAAGCATCTTGTCTTTTGTCGCAACCAGAGTTTGATATTCTACCAACATTAGCGAGATCGCATTCACTTAATTTCACTTACGGCCATACCAGTCTGAAAATGCCTGATCTCGTCAGATCTCATGAAGTCATCCAGACTCGGGCCTGGTTAGTACTTGTATGGGAGACCAACTAGGAACCTCAGGTGCCGTAAGCTTTTGTTTATTTCTTTTTTGCATTATGATGTCATAATCAGACCACTTTTTTCCCTATCCAGAAGCGTCTTGTCTTTTGTCGCAACCAGAGTTTGATATTCTACCAACATTAGCGAGATCGCATTCTCTTAATTTCACTTACGGCCATACCAGTCTGAAAATGCCTGATCTCGTCAGATCTCGGAAGCCATCCAGACTTGGGCCTGGTTAGTACTTGTATGGGAGACCAACTAGGAACCTCAGGTGCCGTAAGCTTTTGTTTATTTCTTTTTTGCATTATGATGTCATAATCAGACCACTTTTTTCCCTATCCAGAAGCGTCTTGTCTTTTGTCGCAACCAGAGTTTGATATTCTACCAACATTAGCGAGATCGCATTCTCTCAATTTAACTTACGGCCATACCAGTCTGAAAATGCCTGATCTCATCAGATCTTGGAAGCCATCCAGACTCGGGCCTGGTTAGTACTTGTATGGGAGACCAACTAGGAACCTCAGGTGCCGTAAGCTTTTGTTTATTTCTTTTTTGCATTATGATGTCATAATCAGACCACTTTTTTCCCTATCGGGAAGCGTCTTGTCTTTTGTCGCAACCAGAGTTTGATATTCTACCAACATTAGCGAGATCGCATTCTCTTAATTTCACTTACGGCCATACTAGTCTGAAAATGCCTGATCTCGTCAGATCTCGGAAGCCATCCAGACTCGGGCCTGGTTAGTACTTGTATGGGAGACCAACTAGGAACCTCAGGTGCTGTAAGCTTTTGTTTATTTCTTTTTTGCATTATGATGTCATAATCAGACCACTTTTTTCCCTATCCAGAAGCGTCTTGTCTTTTGTTGCAACCAGAGTTTGATATTCTACCAACATTAGCGAGATCGCATTCTCTTAATTTCATTTACGGCCATACCAGTCTGAAAATGCCTGATCTCGTCAGATCTCGGAAGCCATCCAGACTCGTGTCTGGTTAGTACTTGTATGGGAGACCAACTAGGAACCTCAGGTGCCGTAAGCTTTTGTTTATTTCTTTTTTGCATTATGATGTCATAATCAGACCACTTTTTTCCCTATCCAGAAGAGTCTTGTCTTTTGTCGCAACCAGAGTTTGATATTCTACCAACATTAGCGAGATCGCATTCTCTTAATTTCACTTACGGCCATACCAGTCTGAAAATGCCTGATCTCGGAAGCCATCCAGACTCGGGTCTGGTTAGTACTTGTATGGGAGACCAACTAGGAACCTCAGGTGCCGTAAGCTTTTGTTTATTTCTTTTTTGCATTATGATGTCATAATCAGACCACTTTTTTCCCTATCCAGAAGCATCTTGTCTTTTGTCGCAACCAGAGTTTGATATTCTACCAACATTAACGAGATCGCATTCTCTTAATTTCACTTACGGCCATACCAGTCTGAAAATGCCTGATCTCGTCAGATCTCGGAAGCCATCCAGATTTGGGCCTGTTTAGTACTTGTATGGGAGACCAACTAGGAACCTCAGGTGCTGTAAGCTTTTGTTTATTTCTTTTTTGCATTATGATGTCATAATCAGACCACTTTTTTCCCTATGGGAGACCAACTAGGAACCTCAGGTGCCGTAAGCTTTTGTTTATTTCTTTTTTGCATTATGATGTCATAATCAGACCACTTTTTTCCCTATCCAGAAGCGTCTTGTCTTTTGTCGCAACCAGAGTTTGATATTCTACCAACATTAGCGAGATCGCATTCTCTTAATTTCACTTACGGCCATACCAGTCTGAAAATGCCTGATCTCGTCAGATCTCGGAAGCCATCCAGACTCGAGCCTGGTTTGTACTTGTATGGGAGACCAACTAGGAACCTCAGGTGCTGTAAGCTTTTGTTTATTTCTTTTTTGCATTATGATGTCATAATCAGACCACTTTTTTCCCTATCCAGAAGCATCTTGTCTTTTGTCGCAACCAGAGTTTGATATTCTACCAACATTAGCGAGATCGCATTCTCTCAATTTCACTTACGGCCATACCAGTCTGAAAATGCCTGCTCTCATCAGATCTCGGAAGCCATCCAGACTCGGGCCTGGTTAGTACTTGTATGGGAGACCAACTAGGAACCTCAGGTGCCGTAAGCTTTTGTTTATTTCTTTTTTGCATTATGATGTCATAATCAGACCACTTTTTTCCCTATCCAGAAGCGTCTTGTCTTTTGTCGCAACCAGAGTTTGATATTCTACCAACATTAGCGAGATCGCATTCTCTTAATTTCACTTACGGCCATACCAGTCTGAAAATGCCAGATCTCGGAAACCATCCAGACTCGGGTCTGGTTAGTACTTGTATGGGAGACCAACTAGGAGCCTCAGGTGCCGTAAGCTTTTGTTTATTTCTTTTTTGCATTATGATGTCATAATCAGACCACTTTTTTCCCTATCCAGAAGCATCTTGTCTTTTGTCGCAACAAGAGTTTGATATTCTACCAACATTAGCGAGATTGCATTCTCTTAAATTCACTTACGGCCATACCAGTCTGAAAATGCCTGATCTCGTCAGATCTCGGGCCTGGTTAGTACTTGTATGGGAGACCAACTAGGACCCTCAGGTGCCGTAAGCTTTTGTTTATTTCTTTTTTGCATTATGATGTCATAATCAGACCACTTTTTTCCCTATCCAGAAGCATCTTGTCTTTTGTCGCAACCAGAGTTTGATATTCTACCAACATTAGCGAGATCGCATTCTCTTAATTTCACTTATGGCCATACCAGTCTGAAAATGCCTGATCTCGTCAGATCTCGGAAGCCATCCAGACTCGGGTCTGGTTAGTACTTGTATGGGAGACCAACTAGGAACCTCAGGTGCCGTAAGCTTTTGCATTATGATGTCATAATCAGACCACTTTTTTCCCTATCCAGAAGAGTCTTGTCTTTTGTCGCAACCAGAGTTTGATATTCTACCAACATTAGCGAGATCGCATTCTCTTAATTTCACTTACGGCCATACCAGTCTGAAAATGCCTGATCTCGGAAGCCATCCAGACTCGGGCCTGGTTAGTACTTGTATGGGAGACCAACTAGGAACCTCAGGTGCCGTAAGCTTTTGTTTATTTCTTTTTTGCATTATGATGTCATAATCAGACCACTTTTTTCCCTATCCAGAAGCATCTTGTCTTTTGTCGCAACCAGAGTTTGATATTCTACCAACATTAGCGAGATCGCATTCTCTTAATTTCACTTATGGCCATACCAGTCTGAAAATGCCTGATCTCGTCAGATCTCGTGAAGACATCCAGACTCGGGCCTGGTTAGTACTTGTATGGGAGACCAACTAGGAACCTCAGGTGCCGTAAGCTTTTGTTTATTTCTTTTTTGCATTATGATGTCATAATCAGACCACTTTTTTCCCTATCCAGAAGCATCTTGTCTTTTGTCGCAACCAGAGTTTGATATTCTACCAACATTAACGAGATCGCATTCTCTTAATTTCACTTACGGCCATACCAGTCTGAAAATGCCAGATCTCGGAAGCCATCCAGACTTGGGCCTGGTTAGTACTTGTATGGGAGACCAACTAGGAACCTCAGGTGCTGTAAGCTTTTGTTTATTTCTTTTTTGCATTATGATGTCATAATCAGACCACTTTTTTCCCTATGGGAGACCAACTAGGAACCTCAGGTGCCGTAAGCTTTTGTTTATTTCTTTTTTGCATTATGATGTCATAATCAGACCACTTTTTTCCCTATCCAGAAGCGTCTTGTCTTTTGTCGCAACCAGAGTTTGATATTCTACCAACATTAGCGAGATCGCATTCTCTTAATTTCACTTACGGCCATACCAGTCTGAAAATGCCTGATCTCGTCAGATCTTGTGAAGCCATCCAGACTCGGGCCTGGTTAGTACTTGTATGGGAGACCAACTAGGAACCTCAGGTGCCGTAAGCTTTTGTTTATTTATTTTTTGCATTATGATGTCATAATCAGACCACTTTTTTCCCTATCCAGAAGCGTCTTGTCTTTTGTCGCAACCAGAGTTTGATATTCTACCAACATTAGCGAGATCGCATTCTTTTAATTTCACTTACGGCCATTCCAGTCTGAAAATGCCTGATCTCGTCAGATCTCGGAAGCCATCCAGACTCGGGCCTGGTTAGTACTTGTATGGGAGACCAACTAGGAACCTCAGGTGCCGTAAGCTTTTGTTTATTTCTTTTTTGCATTATGATGTCATAATCAGACCACTTTTTTCCCTATCCAGAAGCATCTTGTCTTTTGTCGCAACCAGAGTTTGATATTCTACCAACATTAGCGAGATCGCATTCACTTAATTTCACTTACGGCCATACCAGTCTGAAAATGCCTGATCTCGTCAGATCTCATGAAGTCATCCAGACTCGGGCCTGGTTAGTACTTGTATGGGAGACCAACTAGGAACCTCAGGTGCCGTAAGCTTTTGTTTATTTCTTTTTTGCATTATGATGTCATAATCAGACCACTTTTTTCCCTATCCAGAAGCGTCTTGTCTTTTGTCGCAACCAGAGTTTGATATTCTACCAACATTAGCGAGATCGCATTCTCTTAATTTCACTTACGGCCATACCAGTCTGAAAATGCCTGATCTCGTCAGATCTCGGAAGCCATCCAGACTTGGGCCTGGTTAGTACTTGTATGGGAGACCAACTAGGAACCTCAGGTGCCGTAAGCTTTTGTTTATTTCTTTTTTGCATTATGATGTCATAATCAGACCACTTTTTTCCCTATCCAGAAGCGTCTTGTCTTTTGTCGCAACCAGAGTTTGATATTCTACCAACATTAGCGAGATCGCATTCTCTCAATTTAACTTACGGCCATACCAGTCTGAAAATGCCTGATCTCATCAGATCTTGGAAGCCATCCAGACTCGGGCCTGGTTAGTACTTGTATGGGAGACCAACTAGGAACCTCAGGTGCCGTAAGCTTTTGTTTATTTCTTTTTTGCATTATGATGTCATAATCAGACCACTTTTTTCCCTATCGGGAAGCGTCTTGTCTTTTGTCGCAACCAGAGTTTGATATTCTACCAACATTAGCGAGATCGCATTCTCTTAATTTCACTTACGGCCATACTAGTCTGAAAATGCCTGATCTCGTCAGATCTCGGAAGCCATCCAGACTCGGGCCTGGTTAGTACTTGTATGGGAGACCAACTAGGAAACTCAGGTGCTGTAAGCTTTTGTTTATTTCTTTTTTGCATTATGATGTCATAATCAGACCACTTTTTTCCCTATCCAGAAGCGTCTTGTCTTTTGTTGCAACCAGAGTTTGATATTCTACCAACATTAGCGAGATCGCATTCTCTTAATTTCATTTACGGCCATACCAGTCTGAAAATGCCTGATCTCGTCAGATCTCGGAAGCCATCCAGACTCGTGTCTGGTTAGTACTTGTATGGGAGACCAACTAGGAACCTCAGGTGCCGTAAGCTTTTGTTTATTTCTTTTTTGCATTATGATGTCATAATCAGACCACTTTTTTCCCTATCCAGAAGAGTCTTGTCTTTTGTCGCAACCAGAGTTTGATATTCTACCAACATTAGCGAGATCGCATTCTCTTAATTTCACTTACGGCCATACCAGTCTGAAAATGCCTGATCTCGGAAGCCATCCAGACTCGGGTCTGGTTAGTACTTGTATGGGAGACCAACTAGGAACCTCAGGTGCCGTAAGCTTTTGTTTATTTCTTTTTTGCATTATGATGTCATAATCAGACCACTTTTTTCCCTATCCAGAAGCATCTTGTCTTTTGTCGCAACCAGAGTTTGATATTCTACCAACATTAACGAGATCGCATTCTCTTAATTTCACTTACGGCCATACCAGTCTGAAAATGCCTGATCTCGTCAGATCTCGGAAGCCATCCAGACTTGGGCCTGTTTAGTACTTGTATGGGAGACCAACTAGGAACCTCAGGTGCTGTAAGCTTTTGTTTATTTCTTTTTTGCATTATGATGTCATAATCAGACCACTTTTTTCCCTATGGGAGACCAACTAGGAACCTCAGGTGCCGTAAGCTTTTGTTTATTTCTTTTTTGCATTATGATGTCATAATCAGACCACTTTTTTCCCTATCCAGAAGCGTCTTGTCTTTTGTCGCAACCAGAGTTTGATATTCTACCAACATTAGCGAGATCGCATTCTCTTAATTTCACTTACGGCCATACCAGTCTGAAAATGCCTGATCTCGTCAGATCTCGGAAGCCATCCAGACTCGAGCCTGGTTTGTACTTGTATGGGAGACCAACTAGGAACCTCAGGTGCTGTAAGCTTTTGTTTATTTCTTTTTTGCATTATGATGTCATAATCAGACCACTTTTTTCCCTATCCAGAAGCATCTTGTCTTTTGTCGCAACCAGAGTTTGATATTCTACCAACATTAGCGAGATCGCATTCTCTCAATTTCACTTACGGCCATACCAGTCTGAAAATGCCTGCTCTCATCAGATCTCGGAAGCCATCCAGACTCGGGCCTGGTTAGTACTTGTATGGGAGACCAACTAGGAACCTCAGGTGCCGTAAGCTTTTGTTTATTTCTTTTTTGCATTATGATGTCATAATCAGACCACTTTTTTCCCTATCCAGAAGCGTCTTGTCTTTTGTCGCAACCAGAGTTTGATATTCTACCAACATTAGCGAGATCGCATTCTCTTAATTTCACTTACGGCCATACCAGTCTGAAAATGCCAGATCTCGGAAACCATCCAGACTCGGGTCTGGTTAGTACTTGTATGGGAGACCAACTAGGAGCCTCAGGTGCCGTAAGCTTTTGTTTATTTCTTTTTTGCATTATGATGTCATAATCAGACCACTTTTTTCCCTATCCAGAAGCATCTTGTCTTTTGTCGCAACCAGAGTTTGATATTCTACCAACATTAGCGAGATTGCATTCTCTTAAATTCACTTACGGCCATACCAGTCTGAAAATGCCTGATCTCGTCAGATCTCGGGCCTGGTTAGTACTTGTATGGGAGACCAACTAGGACCCTCAGGTGCCGTAAGCTTTTGTTTATTTCTTTTTTGCATTATGATGTCATAATCAGACCACTTTTTTCCCTATCCAGAAGCATCTTGTCTTTTGTCGCAACCAGAGTTTGATATTCTACCAACATTAGCGAGATCGCATTCTCTTAATTTCACTTATGGCCATACCAGTCTGAAAATGCCTGATCTCGTCAGATCTCGGAAGCCATCCAGACTCGGGTCTGGTTAGTACTTGTATGGGAGACCAACTAGGAACCTCAGGTGCCGTAAGCTTTTGCATTATGATGTCATAATCAGACCACTTTTTTCCTTATCCAGAAGAGTCTTGTCTTTTGTCGCAACCAGAGTTTGATATTCTACCAACATTAGCGAGATCGCATTCTCTTAATTTCACTTACGGCCATACCAGTCTGAAAATGCCTGATCTCGGAAGCCATCCAGACTCGGGCCTGGTTAGTACTTGTATGGGAGACCAACTAGGAACCTCAGGTGCCGTAAGCTTTTGTTTATTTCTTTTTTGCATTATGATGTCATAATCAGACCACTTTTTTCCCTATCCAGAAGCATCTTGTCTTTTGTCGCAACCAGAGTTTGATATTCTACCAACATTAACGAGATCGCATTCTCTTAATTTCACTTACGGCCATACCAGTCTGAAAATGCCAGATCTCGGAAGCCATCCAGACTTGGGCCTGGTTAGTACTTGTATGGGAGACCAACTAAGAACCTCAGGTGCTGTAAGCTTTTGTTTATTTCTTTTTTGCATTATGATGTCATAATCAGACCACTTTTTTCCCTATGGGAGACCAACTAGGAACCTCAGGTGCCGTAAGCTTTTGTTTATTTCTTTTTTGCATTATGATGTCATAATCAGACCACTTTTTTCCCTATCCAGAAGCGTCTTGTCTTTTGTCGCAACCAGAGTTTGATATTCTACCAACATTAGCGAGATCGCATTCTCTTAATTTCACTTATGGCCATACCAGTCTGAAAATGCCTGATCTCGTCAGATCTCGTGAAGACATCCAGACTCGGGCCTGGTTAGTACTTGTATGGGAGACCAACTAGGAACCTCAGGTGCCGTAAGCTTTTGTTTATTTCTTTTTTGCATTATGATGTCATAATCAGACCACTTTTTTCCCTATCCAGAAGCATCTTGTCTTTTGTCGCAACCAGAGTTTGATATTCTACCAACATTAGCGAGATCGCATTCTCTTAATTTCACTTACGGCCATACCAGTCTGAAAATGCCAGATCTCGGAAGCCATCCAGACTCGGGTCTGGTTAGTACTTGTATGGGAGACCAACTAGGAGCCTCAGGTGCCGTAAGCTTTTGTTTATTTCTTTTTTGCATTATGATGTCATAATCAGACCACTTTTTTCCCTATCCAGAAGCATCTTGTCTTTTGTCGCAACCAGAGTTTGATATTCTACCAACATTAGCGAGATCGCATTCTCTTAATTTCACTTACGGCCATACTAGTCTGAAAATGCCTGATCTCGTCAGATCTCTGAAGTCATTCAGACTCGGGTCTGGTTAGTACTTGTATGGGAGACCAACTAGAAACCTCAGGTGCTGTAAGCTTTTTTTTATTTCTTTTTTGCATTATGATGTCATAATCAGACCACTTTTTTCCCTATCCAGAAGCGTCTTGTCTTTTGTCGCAACCAGAGTTTGATATTCTACCAACATTAGCGAGATCGCATTCTCTTAATTTCACTTATGGCCATACCAGTCTGAAAATGCCTGATCTCGTCAGATCTCGGAAGCCATCCAGACTTGGGCCTGGTTAGTACTTGTATGGGAGACCAATTAGGAACCTCAGGTGCCGTAAGCTTTTGTTTATTTCTTTTTTGCATTATGATGTCATAATCAGACCACTTTTTTCCCTATCCAGAAGCGTCTTGTCTTTTGTCGCAACCAGAGTTTGATATTCTACCAACATTAGCGAGATCGCATTCTCTCAATTTAACTTACATAGTTACATAGTTACATAGTTAGATAGCTGAAAAGAGACTTGCGTCCATCAAGTTCAGCCTTCCTCACACCTGTTTTTTGCTGTTGATCCAAAAGAGAAAAAAAAAAAAAAAAAAAAAACCCAGTTTGAAGCACAATTTTGCAACAAGCTAGGACAAAAAATTCCTTATTGACCCCAGAATGGCAGTCAGATTTATCCTTGAATCAAGCAGTTATTACCCTACATTGAAAGATTATATCCTTGAATATTCTGTCTTTGCAAGTATGCATCTAGTAGCTGTTTGAACATCTGTATGGACTCTGATAAAACCACTTCTTCAGGCAGAGAATTCCACATCCTGATTGTTCTTACAGTAAAAAAACCTTTCCTTTGCCTTAGACGAAATCTTCTTTCTTCCAGTCTAAACGCATGGCCTCGTGTCCTATGTAAAGTCCGGTTTGTGAATAGATTTCCACACAATGGTTTGTATTGGCCCCGAATATATTTGTATAATGTTATCATATCCCCTCTCAGGCGACGTTTTTCTAAACTAAATAGGTTTAAATTTGTTAACCTTTCTTCATAGCTGATATGTTCCATTCCTTTTATTAATTTTGTAGCCCGCCTCTGCACTTTTTCTAGTGCCATGATATCCTTCTTTAGAACAGGTGCCCAAAATTGCACAGCATATTCAATATGTGGTCTTACCAGTGATTTATAGAGAGGCAAAATGATATTCTCGTCTCGAGAATGAATGCCCTTTTTCATGCATGACAATACCTTACTGGCCTTGGCCACTGCGGATTGACATTGCACATTGTTGCATAGTTTGTTGTCTATAACAATTCCCAAGTCCTTTTCGTGTGTTGTTATCCCTAATTCGCTTCCATTAAGGGTATACGTTGCTTGTGTATTCTTTACGCCGAAGTGCATAACTTTGCATTTTTCAACATTAAATTTCATCTGCCATTTGAGTGCCCAGTCCTCCAGTCTATCTAAATCCTTCTGCAGCAAAGTAATATCTTGCTCACATTGTATTATTTTACAAAGTTTTGTGTCATCTGCAAACACTGAAACATGACTTTCAATGCTGTCTTCAAGATCATTTATAAAAATGTTAAATAGAAGGGGTCCCAGAACAGACCCCTGAGGGACACCACTTGCCACCTCTGTCCAGCTTGAAAATTTACCATTAACGACAACTCTTTGTATTCTGTTTTTAAGCCAATGTTCTACCCAAGAACAAGCATTTTCATCGAGACCGATTTCCTTGAGTTTGAACACTAATCTTTTGTGTGGAACTGTATCAAATGCCTTGGCAAAATCCAAATAGATCACATCCACTGCAACACCCTGATCTATACTTCTACTTACTTCTTCGTAGAACGCAATCAAGTTAGTTTGACATGACCTGTGCTTCATAAAACGGCCATACCAGTCTGAAAATGCCTGATCTCATCAGATCTCGGAAGCCATCCAGCCTCGGGCCTGGTTAGTACTTGTATGGGAGACCAACTAGGAACCCCAGGTGCCGTAAGCTTTTGTTTATTTCTTTTTTGCATTATGATGTCATAATCAGACCACTTTTTTCCCTATCCAGAAGCGTCTTGTCTTTTGTCGCAACCAGAGTTTGATATTCTACCAACATTAGCGAGATCGCATTCTCTTAATTTCACTTACGGCCATACCAGTCTGAAAATGCCAGATCTCGGAAGCCATCCAGACTCGGGTCTGGTTAGTACTTGTATGGGAGACCAACTAGGAGCCTCAGGTGCCGTAAGCTTTTGTTTATTTCTTTTTTGCATTATGATGTCATAATCAGACCACTTTTTTCCCTATCCAGAAGCATCTTGTCTTTTGTCGCAACCAGAGTTTGATATTCTACCAACATTAGCGAGATCGCATTCACTTAATTTCACTTACGGCCATACCAGTCTGAAAATGCCTGATCTCGTCAGATCTCGGAAGCCATCCAGACTCGGGCCTGTTTAGTACTTGTATGGGAGACCAACTAGGAACCTCAGGTGCCGTAAGCTTTTGTTTATTTCTTTTTTGCATTATGATGTCATAATCAGACCACTTTTTTCCCTATCCAGAAGCATCTTGTCTTTTGTCGCAACCAGAGTTTGATATTCTACCAACATTAGCGAGATCGCATTCTCTTAATTTCACTTACGGCCATACCAGTCTGAAAATGCCTGATCTCGGAAGCCATCCAGACTCGGGCCTGGTTAGTACTTGTATGGGAGACCAACTAGGAACCTCAGGTGCCGTAAGCTTTTGTTTATTTCTTTTTTGCATTATGATGTCATAATCAGACCACTTTTTTCCCTATCCAGAAGCATCTTGTCTTTTGTCGCAACCAGAGTTTGATATTCTACCAACATTAACGAGATCGCATTCTCTTAATTTCACTTACGGCCATACCAGTCTGAAAATGCCAGATCTCGGAAGCCATCCAGACTTGGGCCTGGTTAGTACTTGTATGGGAGACCAACTAAGAACCTCAGGTGCTGTAAGCTTTTGTTTATTTCTTTTTTGCATTATGATGTCATAATCAGACCACTTTTTTCCCTATGGGAGACCAACTAGGAACCTCAGGTGCCGTAAGCTTTTGTTTATTTCTTTTTTGCATTATGATGTCATAATCAGACCACTTTTTTCCCTATCCAGAAGCGTCTTGTCTTTTGTCGCAACCAGAGTTTGATATTCTACCAACATTAGCGAGATCGCATTCTCTTAATTTCACTTACGGCCATACCAGTCTGAAAATGCCTGATCTCGTCAGATCTCGTGAAGCCATCCAGACTCGGGCCTGGTTAGTACTTGTATGGGAGACCAACTAGGAACCTCAGGTGCCGTAAGCTTTTGTTTATTTCTTTTTTGCATTATGATGTCATAATCAGACCACTTTTTTCCCTATCCAGAAGCATCTTGTCTTTTGTCGCAACCAGAGTTTGATATTCTACCAACATTAGCGAGATCGCATTCTCTTAATTTCACTTATGGCCATACCAGTCTGAAAATGCCTGATCTCGTCAGATCTCGGAAGCCATCCAGACTTGGGCCTGGTTAGTACTTGTATGGGAGACCAACTAGGAACCTCAGGTGCCGTAAGCTTTTGTTTATTTCTTTTTTGCATTATGATGTCATAATCAGACCACTTTTTTCCCTATCCAGAAGCGTCTTGTCTTTTGTCGCAACCAGAGTTTGATATTCTACCAACATTAGCGAGATCGCATTCTCTTAATTTCACTTACGGCCATACCAGTCTGAAAATGCCAGATCTCGGAAGCCATCCAGACTCGGGTCTGGTTAGTACTTGTATGGGAGACCAACTAGGAGCCTCAGGTGCCGTAAGCTTTTGTTTATTTCTTTTTTGCATTATGATGTCATAATCAGACCACTTTTTTCCCTATCCAGAAGCATCTTGTCTTTTGTCGCAACCAGAGTTTGATATTCTACCAACATTAGCGAGATCGCATTCTCTTAATTTCACTTACGGCCATACCAGTCTGAAAATGCCTGATCTCGTCAGATCTCTGAAGTCATCCAGACTCGGGTCTGGTTAGTACTTGTATGGGAGACCAACTAGAAACCTCAGGTGCTGTAAGCTTTTTTTTATTTCTTTTTTGCATTATGATGTCATAATCAGACCACTTTTTTCCCTATCCAGAAGCGTCTTGTCTTTTGTCGCAACCAGAGTTTGATATTCTACCAACATTAGCGAGATCGCATTCTCTTAATTTCACTTATGGCCATACCAGTCTGAAAATGCCTGATCTCGTCAGATCTCGGAAGCCATCCAGACTTGGGCCTGGTTAGTACTTGTATGGGAGACCAATTAGGAACCTCAGGTGCCGTAAGCTTTTGTTTATTTCTTTTTTGCATTATGATGTCATAATCAGACCACTTTTTTCCCTATCCAGAAGCGTCTTGTCTTTTGTCGCAACCAGAGTTTGATATTCTACCAACATTAGCGAGATCGCATTCTCTCAATTTAACTTACGGCCATACCAGTCTGAAAATGCCTGATCTCATCAGATCTCGGAAGCCATCCAGACTCGGGCCTGGTTAGTACTTGTATGGGAGACAAACTAGGAACCCCAGGTGCCGTAAGCTTTTGTTTATTTCTTTTTTGCATTATGATGTCATAATCAGACCACTTTTTTCCCTATCCAGAAGCATCTTGTCTTTTGTCGCAACCAGAGTTTGATATTCTACCAACATTAGCGAGATCGCATTCTCTTAATTTCACTTACGGCCATACCAGTCTGAAAATGCCTGATCTCGGAAGCCATCCAGACTCGGGCCTGGTTAGTACTTGTATGGGAGACCAACTAGGAACCTCAGGTGCCGTAAGCTTTTGTTTATTTCTTTTTTGCATTATGATGTCATAATCAGACCACTTTTTTCCCTATCCAGAAGCATCTTGTCTTTTGTCGCAACCAGAGTTTGACATTCTACCAACATTAACGAGATCGCATTCTCTTAATTTCACTTACGGCCATACCAGTCTGAAAATGCCAGATCTCGGAAGCCATCCAGACTTGGGCCTGGTTAGTACTTGTATGGGAGACCAACTAAGAACCTCAGGTGCTGTAAGCTTTTGTTTATTTCTTTTTTGCATTATGATGTCATAATCAGACCACTTTTTTCCCTATGGGAGACCAACTAGGAACCTCAGGTGCCGTAAGCTTTTGTTTATTTCTTTTTTGCATTATGATGTCATAATCAGACCACTTTTTTCCCTATCCAGAAGCATCTTGTCTTTTGTCGCAACCAGAGTTTGATATTCTACCAACATTAGCGAGATCGCATTCTCTTAATTTCACTTATGGCCCTACCAGTCTGAAAATGCCTGATCTCGTCAGATCTCGGAAGCCATCCAGACTTGGGCCTGGTTAGTACTTGTATGGGAGACCAACTAGGAACCTCAGGTGCCGTAAGCTTTTGTTTATTTCTTTTTTGCATTATGATGTCATAATCAGACCACTTTTTTCCCTATCCAGAAGCGTCTTGTCTTTTGTCGCAACCAGAGTTTGATATTCTACCAACATTAGCGAGATCGCATTCTCTTAATTTCACTTACGGCCATACCAGTCTGAAAATGCCAGATCTCGGAAGCCATCCAGACTCGGGTCTGGTTAGTACTTGTATGGGAGACCAACTAGGAGCCTCAGGTGCCGTAAGCTTTTGTTTATTTCTTTTTTGCATTATGATGTCATAATCAGACCACTTTTTTCCCTATCCAGAAGCATCTTGTCTTTTGTCGCAACCAGAGTTTGATATTCTACCAACATTAGCGAGATCGCATTCTCTTAATTTCACTTATGGCCCTACCAGTCTGAAAATGCCTGATCTCGTCAGATCTCGGAAGCCATCCAGACTTGGGCCTGGTTAGTACTTGTATGGGAGACCAACTAGGAACCTCAGGTGCCGTAAGCTTTTGTTTATTTCTTTTTTGCATTATGATGTCATAATCAGACCACTTTTTTCCCTATCCAGAAGCGTCTTGTCTTTTGTCGCAACCAGAGTTTGATATTCTACCAACATTAGCGAGATCGCATTCTCTTAATTTCACTTACGGCCATACCAGTCTGAAAATGCCAGATCTCGGAAGCCATCCAGACTCGGGTCTGGTTAGTACTTGTATGGGAGACCAACTAGGAGCCTCAGGTGCCGTAAGCTTTTGTTTATTTCTTTTTTGCATTATGATGTCATAATCAGACCACTTTTTTCCCTATCCAGAAGCATCTTGTCTTTTGTCGCAACCAGAGTTTGATATTCTACCAACATTAGCGAGATCGCATTCTCTTAATTTCACTTACGGCCATACCAGTCTGAAAATGCCTGATCTCGTCAGATCTCTGAAGTCATCCAGACTCGGGTCTGGTTAGTACTTGTATGGGAGACCAACTAGAAACCTCAGGTGCTGTAAGCTTTTTTTTATTTCTTTTTTGCATTATGATGTCATAATCAGACCACTTTTTTCCCTATCCAGAAGCGTCTTGTCTTTTGTCGCAACCAGAGTTTGATATTCTACCAACATTAGCGAGATCGCATTCTCTTAATTTCACTTATGGCCATACCAGTCTGAAAATGCCTGATCTCGTCAGATCTCGGAAGCCATCCAGACTTGGGCCTGGTTAGTACTTGTATGGGAGACCAATTAGGAACCTCAGGTGCCGTAAGCTTTTGTTTATTTCTTTTTTGCATTATGATGTCATAATCAGACCACTTTTTTCCCTATCCAGAAGCGTCTTGTCTTTTGTCGCAACCAGAGTTTGATATTCTACCAACATTAGCGAGATCGCATTCTCTCAATTTAACTTACGGCCATACCAGTCTGAAAATGCCTGATCTCATCAGATCTCGGAAGCCATCCAGACTCGGGCCTGGTTAGTACTTGTATGGGAGACAAACTAGGAACCCCAGGTGCCGTAAGCTTTTGTTTATTTCTTTTTTGCATTATGATGTCATAATCAGACCACTTTTTTCCCTATCCAGAAGCGTCTTGTCTTTTGTCGCAACCAGAGTTTGATATTCTACCAACATTAGCGAGATCGCATTCTCTTAATTTCACTTACGGCCATACCAGTCTGAAAATGCCTGATCTCGTCAGATCTCTGAAGCCATCCAGACTCGGGTCTGGTTAGTACTTGTATGGGAGACCAACTAGGAACCTCAGGTGCTGTAAGCTTTTTTTTATTTCTTTTTTGCATTATGATGTCATAATCAGACCACTTTTTTCCCTATCCAGAAGCGTCTTGTCTTTTGTCGCAACCAGAGTTTGATATTCTACCAACATTAGCGAGATCGCATTCTCTTAATTTCACTTACGGCCATACCAGTCTGAAAATGCCTGATCTCGTCAGATCTCGGAAGCCATCCAGACTCGGGCCTGGTTAGTACTTGTATGGGAGACCAACTAGGAACCTCAGGTGCCGTAAGCTTTTGTTTATTTCTTTTTTGCATTATGATGTCATAATCAGACCACTTTTTTCCCTATCCAGAAGCGTCTTGTCTTTTGTCGCAACCAGAGTTTGATATTCTACCAACATTAGCGAGATCGCATTCTCTTAATTTCACTTATGGCCATACCAGTCTGAAAATGCCTGATCTCGTCAGATCTCGGAAGCCATCCAGACTTGGGCCTGGTTAGTACTTGTATGGGAGACCAATTAGGAACCTCAGGTGCCGTAAGCTTTTGTTTATTTCTTTTTTGCATTATGATGTCATAATCAGACCACTTTTTTCCCTATCCAGAAGCGTCTTGTCTTTTGTCGCAACCAGAGTTTGATATTCTACCAACATTAGCGAGATCGCATTCTCTCAATTTAACTTACGGCCATACCAGTCTGAAAATGCCTGATCTCATCAGATCTCGGAAGCCATCCAGACTCGGGCCTGGTTAGTACTTGTATGGGAGACAAACTAGGAACCCCAGGTGCCGTAAGCTTTTGTTTATTTCTTTTTTGCATTATGATGTCATAATCAGACCACTTTTTTCCCTATCCAGAAGCGTCTTGTCTTTTGTCGCAACCAGAGTTTGATATTCTACCAACATTAGCGAGATCGCATTCTCTTAATTTCACTTACGGCCATACCAGTCTGAAAATGCCTGATCTCGTCAGATCTCTGAAGCCATCCAGACTCGGGTCTGGTTAGTACTTGTATGGGAGACCAACTAGGAACCTCAGGTGCTGTAAGCTTTTTTTTATTTCTTTTTTGCATTATGATGTCATAATCAGACCACTTTTTTCCCTATCCAGAAGCGTCTTGTCTTTTGTCGCAACCAGAGTTTGATATTCTACCAACATTAGCGAGATCGCATTCTCTTAATTTCACTTACGGCCATACCAGTCTGAAAATGCCTGATCTCGTCAGATCTCGGAAGCCATCCAGACTCGGGCCTGGTTAGTACTTGTATGGGAGACCAACTAGGAACCTCAGGTGCCGTAAGCTTTTGTTTATTTCTTTTTTGCATTATGATGTCATAATCAGACCACTTTTTTCCCTATCCAGAAGCATCTTATCTTTTGTCGCAACCAGAGTTTGATATTCTACCAACATTAGCGAGATCGCATTCTCTTAATTTCACTTATGGCCATACCAGTCTGAAAATGCCTGATCTCATCAGATCTCGGAAGCCATCCAGACTCGGGTCTGGTTAGTACTTGTATGGGAGACCAACTAGGAACCTCAGGTGCCGTGAGCTTTTGTTTATTTCTTTTTTGCATTATGATGTCATAATCAGACCACTTTTTTCCCTATCCAGAAGAGTCTTGTCTTTTGTCGCAACCAGAGTTTGATATTCTATCAACATTAGCGAGATCGCATTCTCTTAATTTCACTTACGGCCATACCAGTCTGAAAATGCCTGATCTCGGAAGCCATCCAGACTCGGGCCTGGTTAGTACTTGTATGGGAGACCAACTAGGAACCTCAGGTGCCGTAAGCTTTTGTTTATTTCTTTTTTGCATTATGATGTCATAATCAGACCACTTTTTTCCCTATCCAGAAGCATCTTGTCTTTTGTCGCAACCAGAGTTTGATATTCTACCAACATTAACGAGATCGCATTCTCTTAATTTCATTTACGGCCATACCAGTCTGAAAATGCCTGATCTCATCAGATCTTGGAAGCCATCCAGACTCGGGCCTGGTTAGTACTTGTATGGGAGACCAACTAGGAACCTCAGGTGCCGTAAGCTTTTGTTTATTTCTTTTTTGCATTATGATGTCATAATCAGACCACTTTTTTCCCTATCGGGAAGCGTCTTGTCTTTTGTCGCAACCAGAGTTTGATATTCTACCAACATTAGCGAGATCGCATTCTCTTAATTTCACTTACGGCCATACTAGTCTGAAAATGCCTGATCTCGTCAGATCTCGGAAGCCATCCAGACTCGGGCCTGGTTAGTACTTGTATGGGAGACCAACTAGGAACCTCAGGTGCAGTAAGCTTTTGTTTATTTCTTTTTTGCATTATGATGTCATAATCAGACCACTTTTTTCCCTATCCAGAAGCGTCTTGTCTTTTGTTGCAACCAGAGTTTGATATTCTACCAACATTAGCGAGATCGCATTCTCTTAATTTCATTTACGGCCATACCAGTCTGAAAATGCCTGATCTCGTCAGATCTCGGAAGCCATCCAGACTCGGGTCTGGTTAGTACTTGTATGGGAGACCAACTAGGAACCTCAGGTGCCGTAAGCTTTTGTTTATTTCTTTTTTGCATTATGATGTCATAATCAGACCACTTTTTTCCCTATCCAGAAGAGTCTTGTCTTTTGTCGCAACCAGAGTTTGATATTCTACCAACATTAGCGAGATCGCATACTCTTAATTTCACTTACGGCCATACCAGTCTGAAAATGCCTGATCTCGGAAGCCATCCAGACTCGGGTCTGGTTAGTACTTGTATGGGAGACCAACTAGGAACCTCAGGTGCCGTAAGCTTTTGTTTATTTCTTTTTTGCATTATGATGTCATAATCAGACCACTTTTTTCCCTATCCAGAAGCATCTTGTCTTTTGTCGCAACCAGAGTTTGATATTCTACCAACATTAACGAGATCGCATTCTCTTAATTTCACTTACGGCCATACCAGTCTGAAAATGCCTGATCTCGTCAGATCTCGGAAGCCATCCAGACTTGGGCCTGTTTAGTACTTGTATGGGAGACCAACTAGGAACCTCAGGTGCTGTAAGCTTTTGTTTATTTCTTTTTTGCATTATGATGTCATAATCAGACCACTTTTTTCCCTATGGGAGACTAACTAGGAACCTCAGGTGACGTAAGCTTTTGTTTATTTCTTTTTTGCATTATGATGTCATAATCAGACCACTTTTTTCCCTATCCAGAAGCGTCTTGTCTTTTGTCGCAACCAGAGTTTGATATTCTACCAACATTAGCGAGATCGCATTCTCTTAATTTCACTTACGGCCATACCAGTCTGAAAATGCCTGATCTCGTCAGATCTCGGAAGCCATCCAGACTCGAGCCTGGTTTGTACTTGTATGGGAGACCAACTAGGAACCTCAGGTGCTGTAAGCTTTTGTTTATTTCTTTTTTGCATTATGATGTCATAATCAGACCACTTTTTTCCCTATCCAGAAGCATCTTGTCTTTTGTCGCAACCAGAGTTTGATATTCTACCAACATTAGCGAGATCGCATTCTCTCAATTTCACTTACGGCCATACCAGTCTGAAAATGCCTGCTCTCATCAGATCTCGGAAGCCATCCAGACTCGGGCCTGGTTAGTACTTGTATGGGAGACCAACTAGGAACCTCAGGTGCTGTAAGCTTTTGTTTATTTCTTTTTTGCATTATGATGTCATAATCAGACCACTTTTTTCCCTATGGGAGACCAACTAGGAACCTCAGGTGCCGTAAGCTTTTGTTTATTTCTTTTTTGCATTATGATGTCATAATCAGACCACTTTTTTCCCTATCCAGAAGCGTCTTGTCTTTTGTCGCAACCAGAGTTTGATATTCTACCAACATTAGCGAGATCGCATTCTCTTAATTTCACTTACGGCCATACCAGTCTGAAAATGCCTGATCTCGTCAGATCTCGGAAGCCATCCAGACTCGGGCCTGGTTTGTACTTGTATGGGAGACCAACTAGGAACCTCAGGTGCCGTAAGCTTTTGTTTATTTCTTTTTTGCATTATGATGTCATAATCAGACCACTTTTTTCCCTATCCAGAAGCGTCTTGTCTTTTGTCGCAACCAGAGTTTGATATTCTACCAACATTAGCGAGATCGCATTCTCTTAATTTCACTTACGGCCATACCAGTCTGAAAATGCCAGATCTCGGAAGCCATCCAGACTCGGGCCTGGTTAGTACTTGTATGGGAGACCAACTCGGAGCCTCAGGTGCCGTAAGCTTTTGTTTATTTCTTTTTTGCATTATGATGTCATAATCAGACCACTTTTTTCCCTATCCAGAAGCATCTTGTCTTTTGTCGCAACCAGAGTTTGATATTCTACCAACATTAGCGAGATTGCATTCTCTTAAATTCACTTACGGCCATACCAGTCTGAAAATGCCTGATCTCGTCAGATCTCGGGCCTGGTTAGTACTTGTATGGGAGACCAACTAGGAACCTCAGGTGCCGTAAGCTTTTGTTTATTTCTTTTTTGCATTATGATGTCATAATCAGACCACTTTTTTCCCTATCCAGAAGCATCTTGTCTTTTGTCGCAACCAGAGTTTGATATTCTACCAACATTAGCGAGATCGCATTCTCTTAATTTCACTTATGGCCATACCAGTCTGAAAATGCCTGATCTCGTCAGATCTCGGAAGCCATCCAGACTCGGGTCTGGTTAGTACTTGTATGGGAGACCAACTAGGAACCTCAGGTGCCGTAAGCTTTTGCATTATGATGTCATAATCAGACCACTTTTTTCCCTATCCAGAAGCGTCTTGTCTTTTGTCGCAACCAGAGTTTGATATTCTACCAACATTAGCGAGATCGCATTCTCTTAATTTCACTTACGGCCATACCAGTCTGAAAATGCCTGATCTCGGAAGCCATCCAGACTCGGGCCTGGTTAGTACTTGTATGGGAGACCAACTAGGAACCTCAGGTGCCGTAAGCTTTTGTTTATTTCTTTTTTGCATTATGATGTCATAATCAGACCACTTTTTTCCCTATCCAGAAGCATCTTGTCTTTTGTCGCAACCAGAGTTTGATATTCTACCAACATTAGCGAGATCGCATTCTCTTAATTTCACTTATGGCCATGCCAGTCTGAAAATGCCTGATCTCGTCAGATCTCGGAAGCCATCCAGACTTGGGCCTGGTTAGTACTTGTATGGGAGACCAACTAGGAACCTCAGGTGCCGTAAGCTTTTGTTTATTTCTTTTTTGCATTATGATGTCATAATCAGACCACTTTTTTCCCTATCCAGAAGCGTCTTGTCTTTTGTCGCAACCAGAGTTTGATATTCTACCAACATTAGCGAGATCGCATTCTCTTAATTTCACTTACGGCCATACCAGTCTGAAAATGCCAGATCTCGGAAGCCATCCAGACTCGGGTCTGGTTAGTACTTGTATGGGAGACCAACTAGGAACCTCAGGTGCCGTAAGCTTTTGTTTATTTCTTTTTTGCATTATGATGTCATAATCAGACCACTTTTTTCCCTATCCAGAAGCATCTTGTCTTTTGTCGCAACCAGAGTTTGATATTCTACCAACATTAGCGAGATCGCATTCTCTTAATTTCACTTACGGCCATACCAGTCTGAAAATGCCTGATCTCGTCAGATCTCGGAAGCCATCCAGACTCGGGCCTGGTTAGTACTTGTATGGGAGACCAACTAGGAACCTCAGGTGCCGTAAGCTTTTGTTTATTTCTTTTTTGCATTATGATGTCATAATCAGACCACTTTTTTCCCTATCCAGAAGCATCTTGTCTTTTGTCGCAACCAGAGTTTGATATTCTACCAACATTAGCGAGATCGCATTCTCTTAATTTCACTTACGGCCATACCAGTCTGAAAATGCCTGATCTCGTCAGATCTCTGAAGCCATCCAGACTCGGGTCTGGTTAGTACTTGTATGGGAGACCAACTAGGAACCTCAGGTGCTGTAAGCTTTTTTTTATTTCTTTTTTGCATTATGATGTCATAATCAGACCACTTTTTTCCCTATCCAGAAGCGTCTTGTCTTTTGTCGCAACCAGAGTTTGATATTCTACCAACATTAGCGAGATCGCATTCTCTTAATTTCACTTATGGCCATACCAGTCTGAAAATGCCAGATCTCGGAAGCCATCCAGACTCGGGCCTGGTTAGTACTTGTATGGGAGACCAACTAGGAACCTCAGGTGCCGTAAGCTTTTGTTTATTTCTTTTTTGCATTATGATGTCATAATCAGACCAATTTTTCCCAATCCAGAAGCGTCTTGTCTTTTGTCGCAACCAGAGTTTGATATTCTACCAACATTAGCGAGATCGCATTCTCTCAATTTCACTTACGGCCATACCAGTCTGAAAATGCCTGATCTCATCAGATCTCGGAAGCCATCCAGACTCGGGCCTGGTTAGTACTTGTATGGGAGACCAACTAGGAACCTCAGGTGCCGTAAGCATTTGTTTATTTCTTTTTTGCATTAGGATTTCATAATCAGACCACTTTTTTCCCTATCCAGAAGCGTCTTGTCTTTTGTTGCAACCAGAGTTTGATATTCTACCAACATTAGCGAGATCGCATTCTCTTAATTTCCCTTACGGCCATACCAGTCTGAAAATGCCTGATCTCGTCAGATCTTGGAAGCCATCCAGACTTGGGCCTGGTTAGTACTTGTATGGGAGACCAACTAGGAACCTCAGGTGCCGTAAGCTTTTGTTTATTTCTTTTTTGCATTATGATGTCATAATCAGACCACTTTTTTCCCTATCCAGAAGCGTCTTGTCTTTTGTCGCAACCAGAGTTTGATATTCTACCAACATTAGTGAGATCGCATTCTATTAATTTCACTTACGGCCATACCAGTCTGAAAATGCCTGATCTCGTCAGATCTCTGAAGCCATCCAGACTCGGGTCTTGTTAGTACTTGTATGGGAGACCAACTAGAAACCTCAGGTGCTGTAAGCTTTTTTTTATTTCTTTTTTGCATTATGATGTCATAATCAGACCACTTTTTTCCCTATCCAGAAGCGTCTTGTCTTTTGTCGCAACCAGAGTTTGATATTCTACCAACATTAGCGAGATCGCATTCTCTTAATTTCACTTATGGCCATACCAGTCTGAAAATGCCTGATCTCGTCAGATCTCGGAAGCCATCCAGACTTGGGCCTGGTTAGTACTTGTATGGGAGACCAATTAGGAACCTCAGGTGCCGTAAGCTTTTGTTTATTTCTTTTTTGCATTATGATGTCATAATCAGACCACTTTTTTCCCTATCCAGAAGCGTCTTGTCTTTTGTCGCAACCAGAGTTTGATATTCTACCAACATTAGCGAGATCGCATTCTCTCAATTTAACTTACGGCCATACCAGTCTGAAAATGCCTGATCTCATCAGATCTCGGAAGCCATCCAGACTCGGGTCTGGTTAGTTACTTGTATGGGAGACCAACTAGGAGCCTCAGGTGCCGTAAGCTTTTGTTTATTTCTTTTTTGCATTATGATGTCATAATCAGACCACTTTTTTCCCTATCCAGAAGCATCTTGTCTTTTGTCGCAACCAGAGTTTGATATTCTACCAACATTAGCGAGATCGCATTCTCTTAATTTCACTTACGGCCATACCAGTCTGAAAATGCCTGATCTCGTCAGATCTCTGAAGCCATCCAGACTCGGGTCTGGTTAGTACTTGTATGGGAGACCAACTAGGAACCTCAGGTGCTGTAAGCTTTTTTTTATTTCTTTTTTGCATTATGATGTCATAATCAGACCACTTTTTTCCCTATCCAGAAGCGTCTTGTCTTTTGTCGCAACCAGAGTTTGATATTCTACCAACATTAGCGAGATCGCATTCTCTTAATTTCACTTATGGCCATACCAGTCTGAAAATGCCAGATCTCGGAAGCCATCCAGACTCGGGCCTCGTTAGTACTTGTATGGGAGACCAACTAGGAACCTCAGGTGCCGTAAGTGTTTGTTTATTTCTTTTTTGCATTTTGATGTCATAATCAGACCAATTTTTCCCAATCCAGAAGCGTCTTGTCTTTTGTCGCAACCAGAGTTTGATATTCTACCAACATTAGCGAGATCGCATTCTCTCAATTTCACTTACGGCCATACCAGTCTGAAAATGCCTGATCTCATCAGATCTCGGAAGCCATCCAGACTCGGGCTTGGTTAGTACTTGTATGGGAGACCAACTAGGAACCTCAGGTGCCGTAAGCATTTGTTTATTTCTTTTTTGCATTAGGATTTCATAATCAGACCACTTTTTTCCCTATCCAGAAGCGTCTTGTCTTTTGTCGCAACCAGAGTTTGATATTCTACCAACATTAGCGAGATCGCATTCTCTTAATTTCACTTACGGCCATACCAGTCTGAAAATGCCTGATCTCGTCAGATCTCGGAAGCCATCCAGACTTGGGCCTGGTTAGTACTTGTATGGGAGACCAACTAGGAACCTCAGGTGCCGTAAGCTTTTGTTTATTTCTTTTTTGCATTATGATGTCATAATCAGACCACTTTTTTCCCTATGGGATGCCAACTAGGAACCTCAGGTGCCGTAAGCTTTTGTTTATTTCTTTTTTGCATTATGATGTCATAATCAGACCACTTTTTTCCCTATCCAGAAGCGTCTTGTCTTTTGTCGCAACCAGAGTTTGATATTCTACCAACATTAGCGAGATCGCATTCTCTTAATTTCACTTACGGCCATACCAGTCTGAAAATGCCTGATCTCGTCAGATCTCGGAAGCCATCCAGACTTGGGCCTGGTTAGTACTTGTATGGGAGACCAACTAGGAACCTCAGGTGCCGTAAGCTTTTGTTTATTTCTTTTTTGCATTATGATGTCATAATCAGACCACTTTTTTCCCTATGGGATGCCAACTAGGAACCTCAGGTGCCGTAAGCTTTTGTTTATTTCTTTTTTGCATTATGATGTCATAATCAGACCACTTTTTTCCCTATGGGAGACCAACTAGGAACCTCAGGTGCCGTAAGCTTTTGTTTATTTCTTTTTTGCATTATGATGTCATAATCAGACCACTTTTTTCCCTATCCAGAAGCGTCTTGTCTTTTGTCGCAACCAGAGTTTGATATTCTACCAACATTAGCGAGATCGCATTCGCTTAATTTCACTTACGGCCATACCAGTCTGAAAATGCCTGATCTCGTCAGATCTCGGAAGCCATCCAGACTCGGGCCTGGTTAGTACTTGTATGGGAGACCAACTAGGAACCTCAGGTACCGTAAGCTTTTGTTTATTTCTTTTTTGCATTATGATGTCATAATCAGACCACTTTTTTCCCTATCCAGAAGCGTCTTGTCTTTTGTCGCAACCAGAGTTTGATATTCTACCAACATTAGCGAGATCGCATTCTCTTAATTTCACTTACGGCCATACCAGTCTGAAAATGCCTGATCTCGTCAGATCTCGGAAGCCATCCAGACTCGGGCCTGTTTAGTACTTGTATGGGAGACCAACTAGGAACCTCAGGTGCCGTAATCTCTTGTTTATTTCTTTTTTGCATTATGATGTCATAATCAGACCACTTTTTTCCCTATCCAGAAGCATCTTGTCTTTTGTCGCAACCAGAGTTTGATATTCTACCAACATTAACGAGATCGCATTCTCTTAATTTCACTTACGGCCATACCAGTCTGAAAATGCCAGATCTCGGAAGCCATCCAGACTTGGGCCTGGTTAGTACTTGTATGTGAGACCAACTAGGAACCTCAGGTGCCATAAGCTTTTGTTTATTTCTTTTTTGCATTATGATGTCATAATCAGACCACTTTTTTCCCTATCCAGAAGCGTCTTGTCTTTTGTCGCAACCAGAGTTTGATATTCTACCAACATTAGCGAGATCGCATTCTCTTAATTTCACTTACGGCCATACCAGTCTGAAAATGCCTGATCTCGTCAGATCTCGGAAGCCATCCAGACTCGGGTCTGGTTAGTACTTGTATGGGAAACCAACTAGGAACCTCAGGTGCTGTAAGCTTTTGTTTATTTCTTTTTTGCATTATGATGTCATAATCAGACCACTTTTTTCCCTATCCAGAAGCGTCTTGTCTTTTGTCGCAACCAGAGTTTGATATTCTACCAACATTAGCGAGATCGCATTCTCGTAATTTCACTTACGGCCATACCAGTCTGAAAATGCCTGATCTCGTCAGATCTCGGAAGCCATCCAGACTCGGGCCTGGTTAGTACTTGCATGGGAGACCAACTAGGAACCTCAGGTGCCGTAAGCTTTTGTTTATTTCTTTTTTGCATTATGATGTCATAATCAGACCACTTTTTTCCCTATCCAGAAGCATCTTGTCTTTTGTTGCAACCAGAGTTTGATATTCTACCAACATTAACGAGATCGCATTCGCTTAATTTCATTTACGGCCATACCAGTCTGAAAATGCCTGATCTCGTCAGATCTCGGAAGCCATCCAGACTTGGGCCTGGTTAGTACTTGTATGGGAGACCAACTAGGAACCTCAGGTGCCGTAAGCTTTTGTTTATTTATTTTTTGCATTATGATGTCATAATCAGACCACTTTTTTCCCTATCCAGAAGCGTCTTGTCTTTTGTCGCAACCAGAGTTTGATATTCTACCAACATTAGCGAGATCGCATTCTCTTAATTTCACTTACGGCCATACCAGTCTGAAAATGCCTGATCTCGTCAGATCTCGGAAGCCATCCAGACTCGGGCTTGGTTAGTACTTGTATGGGCGGCCAACTAAGAACCTCAGGTGCCGTAAGCTTTTGTTTAGTTTTTTTTTGCATTATGATGTCATAATCAGACCACTTTTTTCCCTATGGGAGACCAACTAGGAACCTCAGGTGCCGTAAGCTTTTGTTTATTTCTTTTTTGCATTATGATGTCATAATCAGACCACTTTTTTCCCTATCCAGAAGCGTCTTGTCTTTTGTCGCAACCAGAGTTTGATATTCTACCAACATTAGCGAGATCGCATTCTCTTAATTTCACTTACGGCCATACCAGTCTGAAAATGCCTGATCTCGTCAGATCTCGGAAGCCATTCAGACTTGGGCCTGGTTAGTACGTGTATGGGAGACCAACTAGGAACCTCAGGTGCCGTAAGCTCTTGTTTATTTCTTTTTTGCATTATGATGTCATAATCAGACCACTTTTTTCCCTATCCAGAAGCATCTTGTCTTTTGTCGCAACCAGAGTTTGATATTCTACCAACATTAACGAGATCGCATTCTCTTAATTTCACTTACGGCCATACCAGTCTGAAAATGCCAGATCTCGGAAGCCATCCAGACTTGGGCCTGGTTAGTACTTGTATGTGAGACCAACTAGGAACCTCAGGTGCCATAAGCTTTTGTTTATTTCTTTTTTGCATTATGATGTCATAATCAGACCACTTTTTTCCCTATCCAGAAGCGTCTTGTCTTTTGTCGCAACCAGAGTTTGATATTCTACCAACATTAGCGAGATCGCATTCTCTTAATTTCACTTACGGCCATACCAGTCTGAAAATGCCTGATCTCGTCAGATCTCGGAAGCCATCCAGACTCGGGTCTGGTTAGTACTTGTATGGGAAACCAACTAGGAACCTCAGGTGCTGTAAGCTTTTGTTTATTTCTTTTTTGCATTATGATGTCATAATCAGACCACTTTTTTCCCTATCCAGAAGCGTCTTGTCTTTTGTCGCAACCAGAGTTTGATATTCTACCAACATTAGCGAGATCGCATTCTCGTAATTTCACTTACGGCCATACCAGTCTGAAAATGCCTGATCTCGTCAGATCTCGGAAGCCATCCAGACTCGGGCCTGGTTAGTACTTGCATGGGAGACCAACTAGGAACCTCAGGTGCCGTAAGCTTTTGTTTATTTCTTTTTTGCATTATGATGTCATAATCAGACCACTTTTTTCCCTATCCAGAAGCATCTTGTCTTTTGTCGCAACCAGAGTTTGATATTCTACCAACATTAGCGAGATCGCATTCTCTTAATTTCATTTACGGCCATACCAGTCTGAAAATGCCTGATCTCGTCAGATCTCGGAAGCCATCCAGACTTGGGCCTGGTTAGTACTTGTATGGGAGACCAACTAGGAACCTCAGGTGCCGTAAGCTTTTGTTTATTTATTTTTTGCATTATGATGTCATAATCAGACCACTTTTTTCCCTATCCAGAAGCGTCTTGTCTTTTGTCGCAACCAGAGTTTGATATTCTACCAACATTAGCGAGATCGCATTCTCTTAATTTCACTTACGGCCATACCAGTCTGAAAATGCCTGATCTCGTCAGATCTCGGAAGCCATCCAGACTCGGGCTTGGTTAGTACTTGTATGGGCGGCCAACTAAGAACCTCAGGTGCCGTAAGCTTTTGTTTAGTTTTTTTTTGCATTATGATGTCATAATCAGACCACTTTTTTCCCTATGGGAGACCAACTAGGAACCTCAGGTGCCGTAAGCTTTTGTTTATTTCTTTTTTGCATTATGATGTCATAATCAGACCACTTTTTTCCCTATCCAGAAGCGTCTTGTCTTTTGTCGCAACCAGAGTTTGATATTCTACCAACATTAGCGAGATCGCATTCTCTTAATTTCACTTACGGCCATACCAGTCTGAAAATGCCTGATCTCGTCAGATCTCGGAAGCCATTCAGACTTGGGCCTGGTTAGTACGTGTATGGGAGACCAACTAGGAACCTCAGGTTCCGTAAGCTTTTGTTTATTTATTATTGCATTATGATGTCATAATCAGACCACTTTTTTCCCTATGGGAGACCAACTAGGAACCTCAGGTGCCGTAAGCTTTTGTTTATTTCTTTTTTGCATTATGATGTCATAATCAGACCACTTTTTTCCCTATCCAGAAGCGTCTTGTCTTTTGTCGCAACCAGAGTTTGATATTCTACCAACATTAGCGAGATCGCATTCTCTTAATTTCACTTACGGCCATACCAGTCTGAAAATGCCTGATCTCGTCAGATCTCGGAAGCCATCCAGACTTGGGCCTGGTTAGTACGTGTATGGGAGACCAACTAGGAACCTCAGGTTCCGTAAGCTTTTGTTTATTTATTATTGCATTATGATGTCATAATCAGACCACTTTTTTCCCTATGGGAGACCAACTAGGAACCTCAGGTGCCGTAAGCTTTTGTTTATTTCTTTTTTGCATTATGATGTCATAATCAGACCACTTTTTTCCCTATCCAGAAGCGTCTTGTCTTTTGTCGCAACCAGAGTTTGATATTCTACCAACATTAGCGAGATCGCATTCTCTTAATTTCACTTATGGCCATACCAGTCTGAAAATGCCTGATCTCGTCATATCTCGGAAGCCATCCAGACTCGGGCCTGGTTAGTACTTGTATGGGAGACCAACTAGGAACCTCAGGTGCCGTAAGCTTTTGTTTATTTCTTTTTTGTATTATGATGTCATAATCAGACCACTTTTTTCCCTATCCAGAAGCGTCTTGTCTTTTGTCGCAACCAGAGTTTGATATTCTACCAACATTAGCGAGATCGCATTCTCTTAATTTCACTTATGGCCATACCAGTCTGAAAATGCCTGATCTCGTCAGATCTCGGAAGCCATCCAGACTCGGGCCTGGTTAGTACTTGTATGGGAGACCAACTAGGAACCTCAGGTGCCGTAAGCTTTTGTTTATTTCTTTTTTGCATTATGATGTCATAATCAGACCACTTTTTTCCCTATCCAGAAGCCTCTTGTCTTTTGTCGCAACCAGAGTTTAAAATTCTACCAACATTAGCGAGATCGCATTCTCTTAATTTCACTTACGGCCATACCAGTCTGAAAATGCCTGATCTCATCAGATCTCGGAAGCCATCCATACTTGGGCCTGGTTAGTACTTGTATGGGGGACCAACTAGGAACCTCAGGTGCCGTAAGCTTTTGTTTATTTCTTTTTTGCATTATGATGTCATAATCAGCACACTTTTTTCCCTATGGGAGACCAACTAGGAACCTCAGGTGCCGTAAGCTTTTGTTTATTTCTTTTTTGCATTATGATGTCATAATCAGACCACTTTTTCCCTATCCAGAAGCGTCTTGTCTTTTGTCGCAACCAGAGTTTGATATTCTACCAACATTAGCGAGATCGCATTCTCTTAATTTGCCTTATGGCCATACCAGTCTGTAAGTGCCTGATCTCGTCAGATCTCGGAAGCCATCCAGACTCGGGCCTGGTTAGTACTTGTATGGGAGACCAACTAGGAACCTCAGGTGCCGTAAGCTTTTGTTTATTTCTTTTTTGCATTATGATGTCATAATCAGACCACTTTTTTCCCTATCCAGAAGCGTCTTGTCTTTTGTCGCAACCAGAGTTTGATATTCTACCAACATTAGCGAGATCGCATTCTCTTAATTTCACTTATGGCCATACCAGTCTGAAAATGCCAGATCTCGGAAGCCATCCAGACTCGGGCCTGGTTAGTACTTGTATGGGAGACCAACTAGGAACCTCAGGTGCCGTAAGCTTTTGTTTATTTCTTTTTTGCATTATGATGTCATAATCAGACCACTTTTTTCCCTATCCAGAAGCGCCTTGTCTTTTGTCGCAACCAGAGTTTGATATTCTACCAACATTAGCGAGATCGCATTCTCTTAATTTCACTTACGGCCATACCATTCTGAAAATGCCAGATCTCGGAAGCCATCCAGACTCGGGTCTGGTTAGTACTTGTATGGGAGACCAACTAGGAACCTCAGGTGCCGTAAGCTTTTGTTTATTTCTATTTTGCATTATGATATCATAATCAGACCACTTTTTTCCCTATGGGAGACCAACTAGGAACCTCAGGTGCCGTAAGCTTTTGTTTATTTCTTTTTTGCATTATGATGTCATAATCAGACCACTTTTTCCCTATCCAGAAGCGTCTTGTCTTTTGTCGCAACCAGAGTTTGATATTCTACCAACATTAGCGAGATCGCATTCTCTTAATTTGCCTTACGGCCATACCAGTCTGTAAGTGCCTGATCTCGTCAGATCTCGGAAGCCATCCAGACTCGGGCCTGGTTAGTACTTGTATGGGAGACCAACTAGGAACCTCAGGTGCCGTAAGCTTTTGTTTATTTCTTTTTTGCATTATGATGTCATAATCAGACCACTTTTTTCCCTATCCAGAAGCGTCTTGTCTTTTGTCGCAACCAGAGTTTGATATTCTACCAACATTAGCGAGATCGCATTCTCTTAATTTCACTTATGGCCATACCAGTCTGAAAATGCCAGATCTCGGAAGCCATCCAGACTCGGGCCTGGTTAGTACTTGTATGGGAGACCAACTAGGAACCTCAGGTGCCGTAAGCTTTTGTTTATTTCTTTTTTGCATTATGATGTCATAATCAGACCACTTTTTTCCCTATCCAGAAGCGTCTTGTCTTTTGTCGCAACCAGAGTTTGATATTCTACCAACATTAGCGAGATCGCATTCTCTTAATTTCACTTGCGGCCATACCATTCTGAAAATGCCTGATCTCGTCAGATCTCGGAAGCCATCCAGACTCGGGCCTGGTTAGTACTTGTATGGGAGACCAACTAGGAACCTCAGGTGCCGTAAGCTTTTGTTTATTTCTTTTTTGCATTATGATGTCATAATCAGACCACTTTTTTCCCTATCCAGAAGCGTCTTGTCTTTTGTCGCAACCAGAGTTTGATATTCTACCAACATTAGCGAGATCGCATTCTCTTAATTTCACTTACGGCCATACCGGTCTGAAAATGCCTGATCTCGTCAAATCGCGGAAGCCATCCAGACTCGGGCCTGGTTAGTACTTGTATGGGAGACCAACTAGGAACTTCAGGTGCCGTAAGCTTTTGTTTATTTCTTTTTTGCATTATGATGTCATAATCAGACCACTTTTTTCCCTATCCAGAAGCATCTTGTCTTTTGTCGCAACCAGAGTTTGATATTCTACCAACATTAGCGAGATCGCATTCTCTTAATTTCACTTATGGCCATACCAGTCTGAAAATGCCTGATCTCGTCAGATCTCGGAAGCCATCCAGACTCGGGCCTGGTTAGTACTTGTATGGGAGACCAACTAGGAACCTCAGGTGCCGTAAGCTTTTGTTTATTTCTTTTTTGCATTATGATGTCATAATCAGACCACTTTTTTCCCTATCCAGAAGCGTCTTGTCTTTTGTCGCAACCAGAGTTTGATATTCTACCAACATTAGCGAGATCGCATTCTCTTAATTTCCCTTACGGCCATACCAGTCTGAAAATGCCTGATCTCGTCAGATCTCGGAAGCCATCCAGACTCAGGCCTGGTTAGTACTTGTATGGGAGACCAACTAGGAACCTCAGGTGCCGTAAGCTTTAGTTTATTTCTTTTTTGCATTATAATGTCATAATCAGACCACTTTTTTCCCTATCCAGAAGCGTCTTGTCTTTTGTCACAACCAGAGTTTGATATTCTACCAACATTAGCGAGATCGCATTCTCTTAATTTCAATTACGGCCATACCAGTCTGAAAATGCCTGATCTCGTCAGATCTCGGAAGCCATCCAGACTCGGGTCTGGTTAGTACTTGTATGGGAGACCAACTAGGAACCTCAGGTGCCGTAAGCTTTTGTTTATTTCTTTTTTGCATTATGATGTCATAATCAGACCACTTTTTTCCCTATCCAGAAGCGTCTTGTCTTTTGTCGCAACCAGAGTTTGATATTCTACCAACATTAGCGAGATCGCATTATCTTAATTTCACTTATGGCCATACCAGTCTGAAAATGCCTGATCTCGTCAGATCTCGGAAGCCATCCAGACTCGTGCCTGGTTAGTACTTGTATGGGTGACCAACTAGGAACCTCAGGTGCCGTAAGCTTTTGTTTATTTCTTTTTTGCATTATGATGTCATAATCAGACCACTTTTTTCCCTATCCAGAAGCATCTTGTCTTTTGTCGCAACCAGAGTTTGATATTCTACCAACATTAGCGAGATCGCATTCTCTTAATTTCACTTACGGCCATACCAGTCTGAAAATGCCTGATCTCGTCAGATCTCGGAAGCCATCCAGACTCGGGCCTGGTTAGTACTTGTATGGGAGACCAACTAGGAACCTCAGGTGCCGTAAGCTTTAGTTTATTTCTTTTTTGCATTATGATGTCATAATCAGACCACTTTTTTCCCTATGGGAGACCAACTAGGAACCTCAGGTGCCGTAAGCTTTTGTTTATTTCTTTTTTGCATTATGATGTCATAATCAGACCACTTTTTTCCCTATCCAGAAGCGTCTTGTCTTTTGTCGCAACCAGAGTTTGATATTCTACCAACATTAGCGAGATCGCATTCTCTTAATTTCCCTTATGGCCATACCAGTCTAAAAATGCCTGATCTCGTCAGATCTCGGAAGCCATCCAGACTCGGGCCTGGTTAGTACTTGTATGTGAGACCAACTAGGAACCTCAGGTGCCGTAAGCTTTTGTTTATTTCTTTTTTGCATTATGATGTCATAATCAGACCACTTTTTTCCCTATCCAGAAGCGTCTTGTCTTTTGTCGCAACCAGAGTTTGATATTCTACCAACATTAGCGAGATCGCATTCTCTTAATTTCACTTACGGCCATACCAGTCTGAAAATGCCTGATCTCGTCAGATCTCGGAAGCCATCCAGACTCGGGCCTGGTTAGTACTTGTATGGGAGACCAACTAGGAACCTCAGGTGCCGTAAGCTTTTGTTCATTTCTTTTTTGCATTATGATGTCATAATCAGACCACTTTTTTCCCTATCCAGAAGCGTCTTGTCTTTTGTCGCAACCAGAGTTTGATATTCTACCAACATTAGCGAGATCGCATTCTCTTAATTTCACTTACGGCCATACCAGTCTGAAAATGCCAGATCTCGGAAGTCATCCAGACTCGGGCCTGGTTAGTACTTGTATGGGAGACCAACTAGGAACCTCAGGTGCCGTAAGCTTTTGTTTATTTCTTTTTTGCATTATGATGTCATAATCAGACCACTTTTTTCCCTATCCAGAAGCGTCTTGTCTTTTGTCGCAACCAGAGTTTGATATTCTACCAACATTAGCGAGATCGCATTCTCTTAATTTGCCTTACGGCCATACCAGTCTGTAAGTGCCTGATCTCGTCAGATCTCGGAAGCCATCCAGACTTGGGCCTGGTTAGTACTTGTATGGGAGACCAACTAGGAACCTCAGGTGCCGTAAGCTTTTGTTTATTTCTTTTTTGCATTATGATGTCATAATCAGACAAATTTTTTCCCTATCCAGAAGCGTCTTGTCTTTTGTCGCAACCAGAGTTTGATATTCTACCAACATTAGCGAGATCACATTCTCTTAATTTCACTTATGGCCATACCAGTCTGAAAATGCCAGATCTCGGAAGCCATCCAGACTCGGGTCTGGTTAGTACTTGTATGGGAGACCAACTAGGAACCTCAGGTGCCGTAAGCTTTTGTTTATTTCTATTTTGCATTATGATATCATAATCAGACCACTTTTTTCCCTATGGGAGACCAACTAGGAACCTCAGGTGCCGTAAGCTTTTGTTTATTTCTTTTTTGCATTATGATGTCATAATCAGACCACTTTTTCCCTATCCAGAAGCGTCTTGTCTTTTGTCGCAACCAGAGTTTGATATTCTACCAACATTAGCGAGATCGCATTCTCTTAGTTTGCCTTACGGCCATACCAGTCTGTAAGTGCCTGATCTCGTCAGATCTCGGAAGCCATCCAGACTCGGGCCTGGTTAGTACTTGTATGGGAGACCAACTAGGAACCTCAGGTGCCGTAAGCTTTTGTTTATTTCTTTTTTGCATTATGATGTCATAATCAGACCACTTTTTTCCCTATCCAGAAGCGTCTTGTCTTTTGTCGCAACCAGAGTTTGATATTCTACCAACATTAGCGAGATCGCATTCTCTTAATTTCACTTATGGCCATACCAGTCTGAAAATGCCAGATCTCGGAAGCCATCCAGACTCGGGCCTGGTTAGTACTTGTATGGGAGACCAACTAGGAACCTCAGGTGCCGTAAGCTTTTGTTTATTTCTTTTTTGCATTATGATGTCATAATCAGACCACTTTTTTCCCTATCCAGAAGCGTCTTGTCTTTTGTCGCAACCAGAGTTTGATATTCTACCAACATTAGCGAGATCGCATTCTCTTAATTTCACTTGCGGCCATACCATTCTGAAAATGCCTGATCTCGTCAGATCTCGGAAGCCATCCAGACTCGGGTCTGGTTAGTACTTGTATGGGAGACCAACTAGGAACCTCAGGTGCCGTAAGCTTTTGTTTATTTCTTTTTTGCATTATGATGTCATAATCAGACCACTTTTTTCCCTATCCAGAAGCGTCTTGTCTTTTGTCGCAACCAGAGTTTGATATTCTACCAGCATTAGCGAGATCGCATTCTCTTAATTTCACTTACGGCCATACCGGTCTGAAAATGCCTGATCTCGTCAAATCGCGGAAGCCATCCAGACTCGGGCCTGGTTAGTACTTGTATGGGAGACCAACTAGGAACTTCAGGTGCCGTAAGCTTTTGTTTATTTCTTTTTTGCATTATGATGTCATAATCAGACCACTTTTTTCCCTATCCAGAAGCATCTTGTCTTTTGTCGCAACCAGAGTTTGATATTCTACCAACATTAGCGAGATCGCATTCTCTTAATTTCACTTATGGCTATACCAGTCTGAAAATGCCTGATCTCGTCAGATCTCGGAAGCCATCCAGACTCGGGCCTGGTTAGTACTTGTATGGGAGACCAACTAGGAACCTCAGGTGCCGTAAGCTTTTGTTTATTTCTTTTTTGCATTATGATGTCATAATCAGACCACTTTTTTCCCTATCCAGAAGCGTCTTGTCTTTTGTCGCAACCAGAGTTTGATATTCTACCAACATTAGCGAGATCGCATTCTCTTAATTTCCCTTACGGCCATACCAGTCTGAAAATGCCTGATCTCGTCAGATCTCGGAAGCCATCCAGACTCAGGCCTGGTTAGTACTTGTATGGGAGACCAACTAGGAACCTCAGGTGCCGTAAGCTTTAGTTTATTTCTTTTTTGCATTATAATGTCATAATCAGACCACTTTTTTCCCTATCCAGAAGCGTCTTGTCTTTTGTCGCAACCAGAGTTTGATATTCTACCAACATTAGCGAGATCGCATTCTCTTAATTTCAATTATGGCCATACCAGTCTGAAAATGCCTGATCTCGTCAGATCTCGGAAGCCATCCAGACTCGGGCCTGGTTAGTACTTGTATGGGAGACCAACTAGGAACCTCAGGTGCCGTAAGCTTTTGTTTATTTCTTTTTTGCATTATGATGTCATAATCAGACCACTTTTTTCCCTATCCAGAAGCGTCTTGTCTTTTGTCGCAACCAGAGTTTGATATTCTACCAACATTAGCGAGATCGCATTCTCTTAATTTCCCTTACGGCCATACCAGTCTGAAAATGCCTGATCTCGTCAGATCTCGGAAGCCATCCAGACTCAGGCCTGGTTAGTACTTGTATGGGAGACCAACTAGGAACCTCAGGTGCCGTAAGCTTTAGTTTATTTCTTTTTTGCATTATAATGTCATAATCAGACCACTTTTTTCCCTATCCAGAAGCGTCTTGTCTTTTGTCGCAACCAGAGTTTGATATTCTACCAACATTAGCGAGATCGCATTCTCTTAATTTCAATTATGGCCATACCAGTCTGAAAATGCCTGATCTCGTCAGATCTCGGAAGCCATCCAGACTCGGGTCTGGTTAGTACTTGTATGGGAGACCAACTAGGAACCTCAGGTGCCGTAAGCTTTTGTTTATTTCTATTTTGCATTATGATATCATAATCAGACCACTTTTTTCCCTATGGGAGACCAACTAGGAACCTCAGGTGCCGTAAGCTTTTGTTTATTTCTTTTTTGCATTATGATGTCATAATCAGACCACTTTTTTCCCTATCCAGAAGCGTCTTGTCTTTTGTCGCAACCAGAGTTTGATATTCTACCAACATTAGCGAGATCGCATTCTCTTAATTTGCCTTACGGCCATACCAGTCTGTAAGTGCCTGATCTCGTCAGATCTCGGAAGCCATCCAGACTCGGGCCTGGTTAGTACTTGTATGGGAGACCAACTAGGAACCTCAGGTGCCGTAAGCTTTTGTTTATTTCTTTTTTGCATTATGATGTCATAATCAGACCACTTTTTTCCCTATCCAGAAGCGTCTTGTCTTTTGTCGCAACCAGAGTTTGATATTCTACCAACATTAGCGAGATCGCATTCTCTTAATTTCACTTACGGCCATACCAGTCTGAAAATGTCTGATCTCGTCAGATCTCGGAAGCCATCCAGACTCAGGCCTGGTTAGTACTTGTATGGGAGACCAACTAGGAACCTCAGGTGCCGTAAGCTTTTGTTTATTTCTTTTTTGCATTATAATGTCATAATCAGACCACTTTTTTCCCTATCCAGAAGCGTCTTGTCTTTTGTCGCAACCAGAGTTTGATATTCTACCAACATTAGCGAGATCGCATTCTCTTAATTTCAATTATGGCCATACCAGTCTGAAAATGCCTGATCTCGTCAGATCTCGGAAGCCATCCAGACTCGGGCCTGGTTAGTACTTGTATGGGAGACCAACTAGGAACCTCAGGTGCCGTAAGCTTTTGTTTATTTCTTTTTTGCATTATGATGTCATAATCAGACCACTTTTTTCCCTATCCAGAAGCGTCTTGTCTTTTGTCGCAACCAGAGTTTGATATTCTACCAACATTAGCGAGATCGCATTATCTTAATTTCACTTATGGCCATACCAGTCTGAAAATGCCTGATCTCGTCAGATCTCGGAAGCCATCCAGACTCGTGCCTGGTTAGTACTTGTATGGGTGACCAACTAGGAACCTCAGGTGCCGTAAGCTTTTGTTTATTTCTTTTTTGCATTATGATGTCATAATCAGACCACTTTTTTCCCTATCCAGAAGCGTCTTGTCTTTTGTCGCAACCAGAGTTTGATATTCTACCAACATTAGCGAGATCGCATTCTCTTAATTTCACTTGCGGCCATACCATTCTGAAAATGCCTGATCTCGTCAGATCTCGGAAGCCATCCAGACTCGGGCCTGGTTAGTACTTGTATGGGAGACCAACTAGGAACCTCAGGTGCCGTAAGCTTTTGTTTATTTCTTTTTTGCATTATGATGTCATAATCAGACCACTTTTTTCCCTATCCAGAAGCGTCTTGTCTTTTGTCGCAACCAGAGTTTGATATTCTACCAGCATTAGCGAGATCGCATTCTCTTAATTTCACTTACGGCCATACTGGTCTGAAAATGCCTGATCTCGTCAAATCGCGGAAGCCATCCAGACTCGGGCCTGGTTAGTACTTGTATGGGAGACCAACTAGGAACCTCAGGTGCCGTAAGCTTTTGTTTATTTCTTTTTTGCATTATGATGTCATAATCAGACCACTTTTTTCCCTATCCAGAAGCATCTTGTCTTTTGTCGCAACCAGAGTTTGATATTCTACCAACATTAGCGAGATCGCATTCTCTTAATTTCACTTATGGCCATACCAGTCTGAAAATGCCTGATCTCGTCAGATCTCGGAAGCCATCCAGACTCGGGCCTGGTTAGTACTTGTATGGGAGACCAACTAGGAACCTCAGGTGCCGTAAGCTTTTGTTTATTTCTTTTTTGCATTATGATGTCATAATCAGACCACTTTTTTCCCTATCCAGAAGCGTCTTGTCTTTTGTCGCAACCAGAGTTTGATATTCTACCAACATTAGCGAGATCGCATTCTCTTAATTTCCCTTACGGCCATACCAGTCTGAAAATGTCTGATCTCGTCAGATCTCGGAAGCCATCCAGACTCAGGCCTGGTTAGTACTTGTATGGGAGACCAACTAGGAACCTCAGGTGCCGTAAGCTTTAGTTTATTTCTTTTTTGCATTATAATGTCATAATCAGACCACTTTTTTCCCTATCCAGAAGCGTCTTGTCTTTTGTCGCAACCAGAGTTTGATATTCTACCAACATTAGCGAGATCGCATTCTCTTAATTTCACTTATGGCCATACCAGTCTGAAAATGCCTGATCTCGTCAGATCTCGGAAGCCATCCAGACTTGGGTCTGGTTAGTACTTGTATGGGAGACCAACTAGGAACCTCAGGTGCCGTAAGCTTTTGTTTATTTCTTTTTTGCATTATGATGTCATAATCAGACCACTTTTTTCCCTATCCAGAAGCGTCTTGTCTTTTGTCGCAACCAGAGTTTGATATTCTACCAACATTAGCGAGATCGCATTATCTTAATTTCACTTATGGCCATACCAGTCTGAAAATGCCTGATCTCGTCAGATCTCGGAAGCCATCCAGACTCGTGCCTGGTTAGTACTTGTATGGGTGACCAACTAGGAACCTCAGGTGCCGTAAGCTTTTGTTTATTTCTTTTTTGCATAATGATGTCATAATCAGACCACTTTTTTCCCTATCCAGAAGCATCTTGTCTTTTGTCGCAACCAGAGTTTGATATTCTACCAACATTAGCGAGATCGCATTCTCTTAATTTCACTTACGGCCATACCAGTCTGAAAATGCCTGATCTCGTCAGATCTCGGAAGCCATCCAGACTCGGGCCTGGTTAGTACTTGTATGGGAGACCAACTAGGAACCTCAGGTGCCGTCAGGTTTTGTTTATTTCTTTTTTGCATTATGATGTCATAATCAGACCACTTTTTTCCCTATCCAGAAGCGTCTTGTCTTTTGTCGCAACCAGAGTTTGATATTCTACCAACATTAGCGAGATCGCATTCTCTTAATTTCACTTACGGCCATACCAGTCTGAAAATGCCTGATCTCGTCAGATCTCGGAAGCCATCCAGACTCGGGCCTGGTTAGTACTTGTATGGGAGACCAACTAGGAACCTCAGGTGCCGTAAGCTTTTGTTTATTTCTTTTTTGCATTATGATGTCATAATCAGACCACTTTTTTCCATATCCAGAAGCGTCTTGTCTTTTGTCGCAACCAGAGTTTGATATTCTACCAACATTAGCGAGATCGCATTCTCTTAATTTCACTTACGGCCATACCAGTCTGAAAATGCCTGATCTCGTCAGATCTCGGAAGCCATCCAGACTCGGGCCTGGTTAGTACTTGTATGGGAGACCAACTAGGAACCTCAGGTGCCGTAAGCTTTTGTTCATTTCTTTTTTGCATTATGATGTCATAATCAGACCACTTTTTTCCCTATCCAGAAGCGTCTTGTCTTTTGTCGCAACCAGAGTTTGATATTCTACCAACATTAGCGAGATCGCATTCTCTTAATTTCACTTACGGCCATACCAGTCTGAAAATGCCTGATCTCATCAGATCTCGGAAGTCATCCAGACTCGGGCCTGGTTAGTACTTGTATGGGAGACCAACTAGGAACCTCAGGTGCCGTAAGCTTTTGTTTATTTCTTTTTTGCATTATGATGTCATAATCAGACCACTTTTTTCCCTATCCAGAAGCGTCTTGTCTTTTGTCGCAACCAGAGTTTGATATTCTACCAACATTAGCGAGATCACATTCTCTTAATTTCACTTACGGCCATACCAGTCTGAAAATGCCTGATCTCGTCAGATCTCGGAAGCCATCCAGACTCGTGCCTGGTTAGTACTTGTATGGGTGACCAACTAGGAACCTCAGGTGCCGTAAGCTTTTGTTTATTTCTTTTTTGCATTATGATGTCATAATCAGACCACTTTTTTCCCTATCCAGAAGCATCTTGTCTTTTGTCGCAACCAGAGTTTGATATTCTACCAACATTAGCGAGATCGCATTCTCTTAATTTCACTTACGGCCATACCAGTCTGAAAATGCCTGATCTCGTCAGATCTCGGAAGCCATCCAGACTCGGGCCTGGTTAGTACTTGTATGGGAGACCAACTAGGAACCTCAGGTGCCGTAAGCTTTTGTTTATTTCTTTTTTGCATTATGATGTCATAATCAGACCACTTTTTTCCCTATCCAGAAGCGTCTTGTCTTTTGTCGCAACCAGAGTTTGATATTCTACCAACATTAGCGAGAACGCATTCTCTTAATTTCACTTACGGCCATACCAGTCTGAAAATGCCTGATCTCGTCAGATCTCGGAAGCCATCCAGACTCGGGCCTGGTTAGTACTTGTATGGGAGACCAACTAGGAACCTCAGGTGCCGTAAGCTTTAGTTTATTTCTTTTTTGCATTATGATGTCATAATCAGACCACTTTTTTCCCTATGGGAGACCAACTAGGAACCTCAGGTGCCGTAAGCTTTTGTTTATTTCTTTTTTGCATTATGATGTCATAATCAGACCACTTTTTTCCCTATCCAGAAGCGTCTTGTCTTTTGTCGCAACCAGAGTTTGATATTCTACCAACATTAGCGAGATCGCATTCTCTTAATTTCCCTTACGGCCATACCAGTCTAAAAATGCCTGATCTCGTCAGATCTCGGAAGCCATCCAGACTCGGGCCTGGTTAGTACTTGTATTTGAGATCAACTTGGAACCTCAGGTGCCGTAAGCTTTTGTTTATTTATTTTTTGCATTTTGATGTCATAATCAGACCACTTTTTTCCCTATGCAGAAGCGTCTTGTCTTTTGTCGCAACCAGAGTTTGATATTCTACCAACATTAGCGAGATCGCATTCTCTTAATTTCACTTACGGCCATACCAGTCTGAAAATGCCTGATCTCGTCAGATCTCGGAAGCCATCCAGACTCGGGCCTGGTTAGTACTTGTATGGGAGACCAACTAGGAACCTCAGGTGCCGTCAGCTTTTGTTTATTTCTTTTTTGCATTATGATGTCATAATCAGACCACTTTTTTCCCTATCCAGAAGCGTCTTGTCTTTTGTCGCAACCAGAGTTTGATATTCTACCAACATTAGCGAGATCGCATTCTCTTAATTTCACTTACGGCCATATTTGTCTGAAAATGCCTGATCTCGTCAGATCTCGGAAGCCATGCAGACTCGGGCCTGGTTAGTACTTGTATGGGAGACCAACTAGGAACCTCAGGTGCCGTAAGCTTTTTTTTATTTTATTTTTTGCATTATGATGTCATAATCAGACCACTTTTTTCCCTATCCAGAAGCGTCTTGTCTTTTGTCGCAACCAGAGTTTGATATTCTACCAACATTAGCGAGATCGCATTCTCTTAATTTCACTTATGGCCATACCAGTCTGAAAATGCCTGATCTCGTCAGATCTCGGAAGCCATCCAGACTCGGGGCTGGTTAGTACTTGTATGGGAGACCAACTAGGAACCTCAGGTGCCGTAAGCTTTTGTTTATTTCTTTTTTGCATTATGATGTCATAATCAGACCACTTTTTTCCCTATCCAGAAGCGTCTTGTCTTTTGTCGCAACCAGAGTTTGATATTCTACCAACATTAGCGAGATCGCATTCTCTTAATTTCACTTACGGCCATACCAGTCTGAAAATGCCTGATCTCATCAGATCTTGGAAGCCATCCAGACTCGGGCCTGGTTAGTACTTGTATGGGAGACCAACTAGGAACCTCAGGTGCCGTAAGCTTTTGTTTATTTTTTTTTTGCATTATGATGTCATAATCAGACCACTTTTTTCCCTATCCAGAAGCGTCTTGTCTTTTGTCGCAACCAGAGTTTGATATTCTACCAACATTAGCGAGATCGCATTCTCTTAATTTCACTTACGGCCATACCAGTCTGAAAATGTCAGATCTCGGAAGCCATCCAGACTCGGGCCTGGTTAGTACTTGTATGGGAGACCAACTAGGAACCTCAGGTGCCGTAAGCTTTAGTTTATTTCTTTTTTGCATTATGATGTCATAATCAGACCACTTTTTTCCCTATCCAGAAGCATCTTGTCTTTTGTCGCAACCAGAGTTTGATATTCTACCAACATTAGCGAGATCGCATTCTCTTAATTTCACTTACGGCCATACCAGTCTGAAAATGCCTGATCTCATCAGATCTCGGAAGCCATCCAGATACGGGTCTGGTTAGTACTTGTATGGGAGACCAACTAGGAACCTCAGGTGCCGTAAGCTTTTGTTTATTTATTTTTTGCATTATGATGTCATAATCAGACCACTTTTTTCCCTATCCAGAAGCGTCTTGTCTTTTGTCGCAACCAGAGTTTGATATTCTACCAACATTAGCGAGATCGCATTCGCTTAATTTTCCTTACGGCCATACCAGTCTGAAAATGCCTGATCTCGTCAGATCTCAGAAGCCATCCAGACTCGGGCCTGGTTAGTACTTGTATGGGAGACCAACTATGAACCTCAGGTGCCGTAAGCTTTTGTTTATTTATTTTTTGCATTATGATGTCATAATCAGACCACTTTTTTCCCTATGGGAGACCAACTAGGAACCTCAGGTGCCGTAAGCTTTTGTTTATTTCTTTTTTGCATTATGATGTCATAATCAGACCACTTATTTCCCTATCCAGAAGCGTCTTGTCTTTTGTCGCAACCAGAGTTTGATATTCTACCAACATTAGCGAGATCGCATTCTCTTAATTTCACTTACGGCCATACCAGTCTGAAAATGCCTGATCTCGTCAGATCTCGGAAGCCATCCAGACTCGGGCCTGTTTAATACTTGTATGGGAGACCAACTAGGAACCTCAGGTGCTGTAAGCTTTTGTTTATTTCTTTTTTGCATTATGATGTCATAATCAGACCACTTTTTTCCCTATCCAGAAGCGTCTTGTCTTTTGTCGCAACCAGAGTTTGATATTCTACCAACATTAGCGAGATCGCATTCTCTTAATTTCACTTACAGCCATACCAGTCTGAAAATGCCTAATCTCGTCAGATCTCGGAAGCCATCCAGACTCAAGCCTGGTTAGTATTTGTATGGGAGACCAACTAGGTGCCGTAAGCTTTTGTTTATTTCTTTTTTGCATTATGATGTCATAATCAGACCACTTTTTTCCCTATCCAGAAGCGTCGTCTTTTGTCGCAACCAGAGTTTGATATTCTACCAACATTAGCGAGATCGCATTCTCTTAATTTCACTTACGGCCATACCAGTCTGAAAATGCCTGATCTCGTCAGATCTCGGAAGCCATCCAGACTCGGGCCTGGTTAGTACTTGTATGGGAGACCAACTAGGAACCTCAGGTGCCGTAAGCTTTTGTTTATTTCTTTTTTGCATTATGATGTCATAATCAGACCATTTTTTTCCCTATGGGAGACCAACTAGGAACCTCAGGTGCCGTAAGCTTTTGTTTATTTCTTTTTTGCATTATGATGTCATAATCAGACCACTTATTTCCCTATTCAGAAGCGTCTTGTCTTTTGTCGCAACCAGAGTTTGATATTCTACCAACATTAGCGAGATCGCATTCTCTTCGTTTCCCTTACGGCCTTACCAGTCTGAAAATGCCTGATCTCGTCAGCTCTTGGACGCCATCCAGACTTGGGCCTGGTTAGTACTTGTATGGGAGACCAACTAGGAACCTCAGGTGCCGTAAGCTTTTTTTTATTTCTTTTTTGCATTATGATGTCATAATCAGACCACTTTTTTCCCTATCCAGAAGCGTCTTGTCTTTTGTCGCAACCAGAGTTTGATATTCTACCAATATTAGCGAGATCGCATTCTCTTAATTTCCCTTATGGCCATACCAGTCTGAAAATGCCTGATCTCGTCAGATCTCGGAAGCCATCCAGACTCGGGCCTGGTTAGTACTTGTATTTGAGACCAACTAGGAACCTCAGGTGCCGTAAGCTTTTGTTTATTTATTTTTTGCATTATGATGTCATAATCAGACCACTTTTTTCCCTATGCAGAAGCGTCTTGTCTTTTGTCGCAACCAGAGTTTGATATTCTACCAACATTAGCGAGATCGCATTCTCTTAATTTCACTTATGGCCATACCAGTCTGAAAATGCCTGATCTCGTCAGATCTCGGAAGCCATCCAGACTCGGACCAGGTTAGTACTTGTATGGGAGACCAACTAGAAACCTCAGGTGCTGTAAGCTTTTGTTTATTTCTTTTTTGCATTATGATGTCATAATCAGACCACTTTTTTCCCTATCCAGAAGCGTCTTGTCTTTTGTCGCAACCAGAGTTTGATATTCTACCAACATTAGCGAGATCGCATTCTCTTAATTTCACTTACGGCCATACCAGTCTGAAAATGCCTGATCTCGTCAGATCTCGGAAGCCATCCAGACTCGGGCCTGGTTAGTACTTGTATGGGAGACCAACTAGGAACCTCAGGTGCCGTAAGCTTTTTTTTATTTTATTTTTTGCATTATGATGTCATAATCAGACCACTTTTTTCCCTATCCAGAAGCGTCTTGTCTTTTGTCGCAACCAGAGTTTGATATTCTACCAACATTAGCGAGATCGCATTCTCTTAATTTCACTTACGGCCATACCAGTCTGAAAATGCCAGATCTCGGAAGCCATCCAGACTCGGGCCTGGTTAGTACTTGTATGGGAGACCAACTAGGAACCTCAGGTGCCGTAAGCTTTTGTTTATTTCTTTTTTGCATTATGATGTCATAATCAGACCACTTTTTTCCCTATGGGAGACCAACTAGGAACCTCAGGTGCCGTAAGCTTTTGTTTATTTCTTTTTTGCATTATGATGTCATAATCAGACCACTTTTTTCCCTATGGGAGACCAACTAGGAACCTCAGGTGCCGTAAGCTTTTGTTTATTTCTTTTTTGCATTATGATGTCATAATCAGACCACTTTTTTCCCTATGCAGAAGCGTCTTGTCTTTTGTCGCAACCAGAGTTTGATATTCTACCAACATTAGCGAGATCGCATTCTCTTAATTTCACTTATGGCCATACCAGTCTGAAAATGCCTGATCTCGTCAGATCTCGGAAGCCATCCAGACTCGGACCAGGTTAGTACTTGTATGGGAGACCAACTAGAAACCTCAGGTGCCGTAAGCTTTTGTTTATTTCTTTTTTGCATTATGATGTCATAATCAGACCACTTTTTTCCCTATCCAGAAGCGTCTTGTCTTTTGTCGCAACCAGAGTTTGATATTCTACCAACATTAGCGAGATCGCATTCTCTTAATTTCACTTACGGCCATACCAGTCTGAAAATGCCTGATCTCGTCAGATCTCGGAAGCCATCCAGACTCGGGCCTGGTTAGTACTTGTATGGGAGACCAACTAGGAACCTCAGGTGCCGTAAGCTTTTTTTTATTTTATTTTTTGCATTATGATGTCATAATCAGACCACTTTTTTCCCTATCCAGAAGCGTCTTGTCTTTTGTCGCAACCAGAGTTTGATATTCTACCAACATTAGCGAGATCGCATTCTCTTAATTTCACTTACGGCCATACCAGTCTGAAAATGCCAGATCTCGGAAGCCATCCAGACTCGGGCCTGGTTAGTACTTGTATGGGAGACCAACTAGGAACCTCAGGTGCCGTAAGCTTTTGTTTATTTCTTTTTTGCATTATGATGTCATAATCAGACCACTTTTTTCCCTATGGGAGACCAACTAGGAACCTCAGGTGCCGTAAGCTTTTGTTTATTTCTTTTTTGCATTATGATGTCATAATCAGACCACTTTTTTCCCTATGGGAGACCAACTAGGAACCTCAGGTGCCGTAAGCTTTTGTTTATTTCTTTTTTGCATTATGATGTCATAATCAGACCACTTTTTTCCCTATCCAGAAGCGTCTTGTCTTTTGTCGCAACCAGAGTTTGATATTCTACCAACATTAGCGAGATCGCATTCTCTTAATTTCACTTACGGCCATACCAGTCTGAAAATGCCTGATCTCGTCAGATCTCGGAAGCCATCCAGACTCGGGCCTGGTTAGTACTTGTATGGGAGACCAACTAGGAACCTCAGGTGCCGTAAGCTTTTGTTTATTTCTTTTTTGCATTATGATGTCATAATCAGACCACTTTTTTCCCTATGGGAGACCAACTAGGAACCTCAGGTGCCGTAAGCTTTTGTTTATTTCTTTTTTGCATTATGATGTCATAATCAGACCACTTTTTTCCCTATGGGAGACCAACTAGGAACCTCAGGTGCCGTAAGCTTTTGTTTATTTCTTTTTTGCATTATGATGTCATAATCAGACCACTTTTTTCCCTATCCAGAAGCGTCTTGTCTTTTGTCGCAACCAGAGTTTGATATTCTACCAACATTAGCGAGATCGCATTCTCTTAATTTCACTTACGGCCATACCAGTCTGAAAATGCCTTATCTCGTCAGATCTCGGAAGCCATCCAGACTCGGGCCTGGTTAGTACTTGTATGGGAGACCAACTAGGAACCTCAGGTGCCGTAAGCTTTTGTTTATTTCTTTTTTGCATTATGATGTCATAATCAGACCACTTTTTTCCCTATGGGAGACCAACTAGGAACCTCAGGTGCCGTAAGCTTTTGTTTATTTCTTTTTTGCATTATGATGTCATAATCAGACCACTTTTTTCCCTATGGGAGACCAACTAGGAACCTCAGGTGCCGTAAGCTTTTGTTCATTTCTTTTTTGCATTATGATGTCATAATCAGACCACTTTTTTCCCTATCCAGAAGCGTCTTGTCTTTTGTCGCAACCAGAGTTTGATATTCTACCAACATTAGCGAGATCGCATTCTCTTAATTTCACTTACGGCCATACCAGTCTGAAAATGCCAGATCTCGGAAACCATCCAGACTCGGGCCTGGTTAGTACTTGTATGGGAGACCAACTAGGAACCTCAGGTGCCGTAAGCTTTTGTTTATTTCTTTTTTGCATTATGATGTCATAATCAGACCACTTTTTTCCCTATCCAGAAGCGTCTTGTCTTTTGTCGCATCCAGAGTTTGGTATTCTACCAACATTAGCGAGATCGCATTCTCTTAATTTCACTTACGGCCATACCAGTCTGAAAATGCCTGATCTTGTCAGATCTTGGAAGCCATCCAGACTCGAGCCTGGTTAGTACTTGTATGGGAGACCAACTAGGAACCTCAGGTGCCGTAAGCTTTTGTTTATTTCTTTTTTGCATTATGATGTCATAATCAGACCACTTTTTTCCCTATCCAGAAGCGTCTTGTCTTTTGCCGCAACCAGAGTTTGATATTCTACCAACATTAGTGAGATCGCATTCTCTTAATTTCACTTATGGCCATACCAGTCTGAAAATGCCTGATCTCGTCAGATCTCGGAAGCCATCCAGACTTGGGCCTGGTTAGTACTTGTATGGGAGAGCAACTAGGAACCTCAGGTGCCGTAAGCTTTTGTTTATTTCTTTTTTGCATTATGATGTCATAATCAGACCACTTTTTTCCCTATGGGAGACCAACTAAGAACCTCAGGTGCCGTAAGCTTTTGTTTATTTCTTTTTTGCATTATGATGTCATAATCAGACCACTTTTTTCCCTATCCAGAAGCGTCTTGTCTTTTGTCGCAACCAGAGTTTGATATTCTACCAACATTAGCGAGATTGCATTCTCTTAATTTCACTTACGGCCATACCAGTCTGAAAATGCCTGATCTCGTCAGATCTCGGAAGCCATCCAGACTCTGGCCTGGTTAGTACTTGTAGGGGAGACCAACTAGGAACCTCAGGTGCCGTAAGCTTTTGTTTATTTCTTTTTTGCATTATGATGTCATAATCAGACCACTTTTTTCCCTATCCAGAAGCGTCTTGTCTTTTGTCGCAACCAGAGTTTGATATTCTACCAACATTAGCGAGATCGCATTCTCTTAATTTCCCTTACGGCCATACCAGTCTGAAAATGCCTGATCTCGTCAGATCTCAGAAGCCATATAGACTCGGGCCTGGTTAGTACTTGTATGGGAGACCAACTAGGAACCTCAGGTGCCGTAAGCTTTTGTTTATTTCTTTTTTGCATTATGATGTCATAATCAGACCACTTTTTTCCCTATCCAGAAGCGTCTTGTCTTTTGTCGCAACCAGAGTTTGATATTCTACCAACATTAGCGAGATCGCATTCGCTTAATTTCACTTACGGCCATACCTGTCTGAAAATGCCTGATCTCGTCAGATCTCGGAAGCCATCCAGACTTGGGCCTGGTTAGTACTTGTATGGGAGACCAACTAGGAACCTCAGGTGCCGTAAGCTTTTGTTTATTTCTTTTTTGCATTATGATGTCATAATCAGACCACTTTTTTCCCTATGGGAGACCAACTAGGAACCTCAGGTGCCGTAAGCTTTTGTTTATTTCTTTTTTGCATTATGATGTCATAATCAGACCACTTTTTTTCCTATCCAGAAGCGTCTTGTCTTTTGTCGCAACCAGAGTTTGATATTCTACCAACATTAACGAGATCGCATTCTCTTAATTTCACTTACGGCCAAACCAGTCTGAAAATGCCTGATCTCGTCAGATCTCGGAAGCCATCGAGACTTGGGCCTGGTTAGTACTTGTATGGGAGACCAACTAGGAACCTCAGGTGCCGTAAGCTTTTGTTTATTTCTTTTTTGCATTATGATGTCATAATCAGACCACTTTTTTCCCTATGGGAGACCAACTAGGAACCTCAGGTGCCGTAAGCTTTTGTTTATTTCTTTTTTGCATTATGATGTCATAATCAGACCACTTTTTTCCCTATCCAGAAGCGTCTTGTCTTTTGTCGCAACCAGAGTTTGATATTCTACCAACATTAGCGAGATCGCATTCTCTTAATTTCCCTTACGGCCATTCCAGTCTGAAAATGCCTGATCTCGTCAGATCTCAAAAGCCATCCAGACTCGGGCCTGGTTAGTACTTGTATGGGAGACCAACTAGGAACTTCAGGTGCCGAAAGCTTTTGTTTATTTCTTTTTTGCATTATGATGTCATAATCAGACCACTTTTTTCCCTATCCAGAAGCGTCTTGTCTTTTGTCGCAACCAGAGTTTGATATTCTACCAACATTAGCGAGATCGCATTCTCTTAATTTCACTTACGGCCATACCAGTCTGAAAATGCCTGATCTCGTCAGATCTCGGAAGCCATCCAGACTTGGGCCTGGTTAGTACTTGTATGGGAGACCAACTAGGAACCTCAGGTGCCGTAAGCTTTTGTTTATTTCTTTTTTGCATTATGATGTCATAATCAGACCACTTTTTTCCCTATGGGAGACCAACTAGGAACCTCAGGTGCCGTAAGCTTTTGTTTATTTCTTTTTTGCATTATGATGTCATAATCAGACCACTTTTTTCCCTATCCAGAAGCGTCTTGTCTTTTGTCGCAACCAGAGTTTGATATTCTACCAACATTAGCGAGATCGCATTCTCTTAATTTCATTTACGGCCATACCAGTCTGAAAATGCCTTATCTCATCAGATATCGGAAGCCATCCAGACTTGGGCCTGGTTAGTACTTGTATGGGAGACCAACTAGGAACCTCAGGTGCTGTAAGCTTTTGTTTATTTCTTTTTTGCATTATGATGTCATAATCAGACCACTTTTTTCCCTATCCAGAAGCGTCTTGTCTTTTGTCGCAACCAGAGTTTGATATTCTACCAAAATTAGCGAGATCGCATTCTCTTAATTTCATTTACGGCCATACCAGTCTGAAAATGCCTGATCTCATCAGATATCGGAAGCCATCCAGACTTGGGCCTGTTTAGTACTTGTATGGGAGACCAACTAGGAACCTCAGGTGCCGTAAGCTTTTGTTTATTTCTTTTTTGCATTATGATGTCATAATCAGACCACTTTTTTCCCTATGGGAGACCAACTAAGAACCTCAGGTGCCGTAAGCTTTTGTTTATTTCTTTTTTGCATTATGATGTCATAATCAGACCACTTTTTCCCTATCCAGAAGCGTCTTGTCTTTTGTCGCAACCAGAGTTTGATATTCTACCAAAATTAGCGAGATCGCATTCTCTTAATTTCATTTACGGCCATACCAGTCTGAAAATGCCTGATCTCATCAGATATCGGAAGCCATCCAGACTTGGGCTTGTTTAGTACTTGTATGGGAGACCAACTAGGAACCTCAGGTGCCGTAAGCTTTTGTTTATTTCTTTTTTGCATTATGATGTCATAATCAGACCACTTTTTTCCCTATGGGAGACCAACTAGGAACCTCAGGTGCCGTAAGCTTTTGTTTATTTCTTTTTTGCATTATGATGTCATAATCAGACCACTTTTTTCCCTATCCAGAAGCGTCTTGTCTTTTGTCGCAACCAGAGTTTGATATTCTACCAAAATTAGCGAGATCGCATTCTCTTAATTTCATTTACGGCCATACCAGTCTGAAAATGCCTGATCTCATCAGATATCGGAAGCCATCCAGACTTGGGCCTGTTTAGTACTTGTATGGGAGACCAACTAGGATCCTCAGGTGCCGTAAGCTTTTGTTTATTTCTTTTTTGCATTATGATGTCATAATCAGACCACTTTTTTCCCTATGGGAGACCAACTAAGAACCTCAGGTGCCGTAAGCTTTTGTTTATTTCTTTTTTGCATTATGATGTCATAATCAGACCACTTTTTCCCTATCCAGAAGCGTCTTGTCTTTTGTCGCAACCAGAGTTTGATATTCTACCAAAATTAGCGAGATCGCATTCTCTTAATTTCATTTACGGCCATACCAGTCTGAAAATGCCTGATCTCATCAGATATCGGAAGCCATCCAGACTTGGGCTTGTTTAGTACTTGTATGGGAGACCAACTAGGAACCTCAGGTGCCGTAAGCTTTTGTTTATTTCTTTTTTGCATTATGATGTCATAATCAGACCACTTTTTTCCCTATGGGAGACCAACTAGGAACCTCAGGTGCCGTAAGCTTTTGTTTATTTCTTTTTTGCATTATGATGTCATAATCAGACCACTTTTTTCCCTATCCAGAAGCGTCTTGTATTTTGTCGCAACCAGAGTTTGATATTCTACCAACATTAGCGAGATCGCATTCTCTTAATTTCACTTACGGCCATACCAGTCTGAAAATGCCTGATCTCGTCAGATCTCGGAAGCCATCCAGACTCGGGCCTGGTTAGTACTTGTATGGGAGACCAACTAGGAACCTCAGGTGCCGTAAGCTTTTGTTTATTTCTTTTTTGCATTATGACGTCATAATCAGACCACTTTTTTCCCTATGGGAGACCAACTAGGAACCTCAGGTGCCGTAAGCTTTTGTTTATTTCTTTTTTGCATTATGATGTCATAATCAGACCACTTTTTTCCCTATCCAGAAGCGTCTTGTCTTTTGTCGCAACCAGAGTTTGATATTCTACCAACATTAGCGAGATCGCATTCTCTTAATTTCCCTTACGGCCATACCAGTCTGAAAATGCCTGATCTCGTCAGATCTTGGAAGCCATCCAAACTCGGGCCTGGTTAGTACTTGTATGGGAGACCAACTAGGAACCTCAGGTGCCGTAAGCTTTTGTTTATTTCTTTTTTGCATTATGATGTCATAATCAGACCACTTTTTTCCCTATGGGAGACCAACTAGGAACCTCAGGTGCCGTAAGCTTTTGTTTATTTCTTTTTTGCATTATGATGTCATAATCAGACCACTTTTTTCCCTATCCAGAAGCGTCTTGTCTTTTGTCGCAACCAGAGTTTGATATTCTACCAACATTAGCGAGATCGCATTCTCTTAATTTCATTTACGGCCATACCAGTCTGAAAATGTCTGATCTCATCAGACATCGGAAGCCATCCAGACTTGGGCCTGGTTAGTACTTGTATGGGAGACCAACTAGGAACCTCAGGTGCCGTAAGCTTTTGTTTATTTCTTTTTTGCATTATGATGTCATAATCAGACCACTTTTTTCCCTATCCAGAAGCGTCTTGTCTTTTGTCGCAACCAGAGTTTGATATTCTACCAACATTAGCGAGATCGCATTCTCTTAATTTCACTTACTTCTATACCAGTCTGAAAATGCCTGATCTCGTCAGATCTCGGAAGCCATCCAGACTTGGGCCTGGTTAGTACTTGTATGGGAGACCAACTAGGAACCTCAGGTGCCGTAAGCTTTTGTTTATTTCTTTTTTGCATTATGATGTCATGATCAGACCACTTTTTTCCCTATCCAGAAGCGTCTTGTCTTTTGTCGCAACCAGAGTTTGATATTCTACCAACATTAGCGAGATCGCATTCTTTTAATTTCATTTACGGCCATACCAGTCTGAAAATGCCTGATCTCATCAGATATCGGAAGCCATCCAGACTTGGGCCTGGTTAGTACTTGTATGGGAGACCAACTAGGAACCTCAGGTGCCGTAAGCTTTTGTTTATTTCTTTTTTGCATTATGATGTCATAATCAGACCACTTTTTTCCCTATCCAGAAGCGTCTTGTCTTTTGTTGCAACCAGAGTTTGATATTCTACCAAAATTAGCGAGATCGCATTCTCTTAATTTCACTTACGGCCATACCAGTCTGAAAATGCCTGATCTCGTCAGATCTTGGAAGCCATCCAGACTCGGGCCTGGTTAGTACTTGTATGGGAGACCAACTAGGAACCTCAGGTGCCGTAAGCTTTTGTTTATTTCTTTTTTGCATTATGATGTCATAATCAGACCACTTTTTTCCCTATCCAGAAGCGTCTTGTCTTTTGTCGCAACCAGAGTTTGATATTCTACCAACATTAGCGAGATCGCATTCTCTTAATTTCCCTTACGGCCATACCAGTCTGAAAATGCCTGATCTCGTCAGATCTCAGAAGCCATCCAGACTCGGGCCTGGTTAGTACTTGTATGGGAGACCAACTAGGAACCTCAGGTGCCGTAAGCTTTTGTTTATTTCTTTTTTGCATTATGATGTCATAATCAGACCACTTTTTTCCCTATCCAGAAGCGTCTTGTCTTTTGTCGCAACCAGAGTTTGATATTCTACCAACATTAGCGAGATCGCATTCGCTTAATTACACTTACGGCCATACCAGTCTGAAAATGCCTGATCTCGTCAGATCTCGGAAGCCATCCAGACTTGGGCCTGGTTAGTACTTGTATGGGAGACCAACTAGGAACCTCAGGTGCCGTAAGCTTTTGTTTATTTCTTTTTTGCATTATGATGTCATAATCAGACCACTTTTTTCCCTATCCAGAAGCGTCTTGTCTTTTGTCGCAACCAGAGTTTGATATTCTACCAACATTAGCGAGATCGCATTCTCTTAATTTCACTTACGGCCATACCAGTCTGAAAATGCCTGATCTCGTCAGATCTCGGAAGCCATCCAGACTCGGGCCTGGTTAGTACTTGTATGGGAGACCAAGTAGGAACCTCAGGTGCCGTAAGCTTTTGTTTATTTCTTTTTTGCATTATGACGTCATAATCCGACCACTTTTTTCCCTATGGGAGACCAACTAGGAACCTCAGGTGCCGTAAGCTTTAGTTTATTTCTTTTTTGCATTATGATGTCATAATCAGACCACTTTTTTCCCTATCCAGAAGCGTCTTGTCTTTTGTCGCAACCAGAGTTTGATATTCTACCAACATTAGCGAGATCGCATTCTCTTAATTTCTCTTACGGCCATACCAGTCTGAAAATGCCTGATCTCGTCAGATCTTGGAAGCCATCCAAACTCGGGCCTGGTTAGTACTTGTATGGGAGACCAACTAGGAACCTCAGGTGCCGTAAGCTTTTGTTTATTTCTTTTTTGCATTATGATGTCATAATCAGACCACTTTTTTCCCTATGGGAGACCAACTAGGAACCTCAGGTGCCGTAAGCTTTTGTTTATTTCTTTTTTGCATTATGATGTCATAATCAGACCACTTTTTTCCCTATCCAGAAGCGTCTTGTCTTTTGTCGCAACCAGAGTTTGATATTCTACCAACATTAGCGAGATCGCATTCTCTTAATTTCATTTACGGCCATACCAGTCTGAAAATGTCTGATCTCATCAGACATCGGAAGCCATCCAGACTTGGGCCTGGTTAGTACTTGTATGGGAGACCAACTAGGAACCTCAGGTGCCGTAAGCTTTTGTTTATTTCTTTTTTGCATTATGATGTCATAATCAGACCACTTTTTTCCCTATCCAGAAGCGTCTTGTCTTTTGTCGCAACCAGAGTTTGATATTCTACCAACATTAGCGAGATCGCATTCTCTTAATTTCACTTACTTCCATACCAGTCTGAAAATGCCTGATCTCGTCAGATCTCGGAAGCCATCCAGACTTGGGCCTGGTTAGTACTTGTATGGGAGACCAACTAGGAACCTCAGGTGCCGTAAGCTTTTGTTTATTTCTTTTTTGCATTATGATGTCATGATCAGACCACTTTTTTCCCTATCCAGAAGCGTCTTGTCTTTTGTCGCAACCAGAGTTTTATATTCTACCAACATTAGCGAGATCGCATTCTCTTAATTTCATTTACGGCCATACCAGTCTGAAAATGTCTGATCTCATCAGACATCGGAAGCCATCCAGACTTGGGCCTGGTTAGTACTTGTATGGGAGACCAACTAGGAACCTCAGGTGCCGTAAGCTTTTGTTTATTTCTTTTTTGCATTATGATGTCATAATCAGACCACTTTTTTCCCTATCCAGAAGCGTCTTGTCTTTTGTCGCAACCAGAGTTTGATATTCTACCAACATTAGCGAGATCGCATTCTCTTAATTTCACTTACTTCCATACCAGTCTGAAAATGCCTGATCTCGTCAGATCTCGGAAGCCATCCAGACTTGGGCCTGGTTAGTACTTGTATGGGAGACCAACTAGGAACCTCAGGTGCCGTAAGCTTTTGTTTATTTCTTTTTTGCATTATGATGTCATGATCAGACCACTTTTTTCCCTATCCAGAAGCGTCTTGTCTTTTGTCGCAACCAGAGTTTTATATTCTACCAACATTAGCGAGATCGCATTCTCTTAATTTCATTTACGGCCATACCAGTCTGAAAATGCCTGATCTCATCAGATATCGGAAGCCATCCAGACTTGGGCCTGGTTAGTACTTGTATGGGAGACCAACTAGGAACCTCAGGTGCCGTAAGCTTTTGTTTATTTCTTTTTTGCATTATGATGTCATAATCAGACCACTTTTTTCCCTATCCAGAAGCGTCTTGTCTTTTGTCGCAACCAGAGTTTGATATTCTACCAAAATTAGCGAGATCGCATTCTCTTAATTTCACTTACGGCCATACCAGTCTGAAAATGCCTGATCTCGTCAGATCTTGGAAGCCATCCAGACTCGGGCCTGGTTAGTACTTGTATGGGAGACCAACTAGGAACCTCAGGTGCCGTAAGCTTTTGTTTATTTCTTTTTTGCATTATGATGTCATAATCAGACCACTTTTTTTCCTATCCAGAAGCGTCTTGTCTTTTGTCGCAACCAGAGTTTGATATTCTACCAACATTAGCGAGATCGCATTCTCTTAATTTCACTTACGGCCATACCAGTCTGAAAATGCCTGATCTCGTCAGATCTCGGAAGCCATCCAGACTCTGGCCTGGTTAGTACTTGTAGGGGAGACCAACTAGGAACCTCAGGTGCCGTAAGCTTTTGTTAATTTCTTTTTTGCATTATGATGTCATAATCAGACCACTTTTTTCCCTATCCAGAAGCGTCTTGTCTTTTGTCGCAACCAGAGTTTGATATTCTACCAACATTAGCGAGATCGCATTCTCTTAATTTCCCTTACGGCCATACCAGTCTGAAAATGCCTGATCTCGTCAGATCTCAGAAGCCATCCAGACTCGGGCCTGGTTAGTACTTGTATGGGAGACCAACTAGGAACCTCAGGTGCCGTAAGCTTTTGTTTATTTCTTTTTTGCATTATGATGTCATAATCAGACCACTTTTTTCCCTATCCAGAAGCGTCTTGTCTTTTGTCGCAACCAGAGTTTGATATTCTACCAACATTAGCGAGATCGCATTCGCTTAATTACACTTACGGCCATACCAGTCTGAAAATGCCTGATCTCGTCAGATCTCGGAAGCCATCCCGACTTGGGCCTGGTTAGTACTTGTATGGGAGACCAACTAGGAACCTCAGGTGCCGTAAGCTTTTGTTTATTTCTTTTTTGCATTATGATGTCATAATCAGACCACTTTTTTCCCTATGGGAGACCAACTAGGAACCTCAGGTGCCGTAAGCTTTTGTTTATTTCTTTTTTGCATTATGATGTCATAATCAGACCACTTTTTTCCCTATCCAGAAGCGTCTTGTCTTTTGTCGCAACCAGAGTTTGATATTCTACCAACATTAGCGAGATCGCATTCTCTTAATTTCACTTACGGCCATACCAGTCTGAAAATGCCTGATCTTGTCAGATCTCGGAAGCCATCCAGACTTGGGCCTGGTTAGTACTTGTATGGGAGACCAACTAGGAACCTCAGGTGCCGTAAGCTTTTGTTTATTTCTTTTTTGCATTATGATGTCATAATCAGACCACTTTTTTCCCTATGGGAGACCAACTAGGAACCTCAGGTGCCGTAAGCTTTTGTTTATTTCTTTTTTGCATTATGATGTCATAATCAGACCACTTTTTTCCCTATCCAGAAGCGTCTTGTCTTTTGTCGCAACCAGAGTTTGATATTCTACCAACATTAGCGAGATCGCATTCTCTTAATTTCATTTACGGCCATATCAGTCTGAAAATGCCTGATCTCATCAGATATCGGAAGCCATCCAGACTTGGGCCTGGTTAGTACTTGTATGGGAGACCAACTAGGAACCTCAGGTGCTGTCAGCTTTTGTTTATTTCTTTTTTGCATTATGATGTCATAATCAGACCACTTTTTTCCCTATCCAGAAGCGTCTTGTCTTTTGTCGCAACCAGAGTTTGATATTCTACCAACATTAGCGAGATCGCATTCGCTTAATTTCACTTACGGCCATACCAGTCTGAAAATGCCTGATCTTGTCAGATCTCGGAAGCCATCCAGACTTGGGCCTGGTTAGTACTTGTATGGGAGACCAACTAGGAACCTCAGGTGCCGTAAGCTTTTGTTTATTTCTTTTTTGCATTATGATGTCATAATCAGACCACTTTTTTCCCTATGGGAGACCAACTAGGAACCTCAGGTGCCGTAAGCTTTTGTTTATTTCTTTTTTGCATTATGATGTCATAATCAGACCACTTTTTTCCCTATCCAGAAGCGTCTTGTCTTTTGTCGCAACCAGAGTTTGATATTCTACCAACATTAGCGAGATCGCATTCTCTTAATTTCATTTACGGCCATACCAGTCTGAAAATGCCTGATCTCATCAGATATCGGAAGCCATCCAGACTTGGGCCTGGTTAGTACTTGTATGGGAGACCAACTAGGAACCTCAGGTGCCGTAAGCTTTTGTTTATTTCTTTTTTGCATTATGATGTCATAATCAGACCACTTTTTTCCCTATCCAGAAGCGTCTTGTCTTTTGTCGCAACCAGAGTTTGATATTCTACCAAAATTAGCGAGATTGCATTCTCTTAATTTCACTTACGGCCATACCAGTCTGAAAATGCCTGATCTCGTCAGATCTTGGAAGCCATCCAGACTTGGGCCTGGTTGGTACTTGTATGGGAGACCAACTAGGAACCTCAGGTGCCGTAAGCTTTTGTTTATTTCTTTTTTGCATTATGATGTCATAATCAGACCACTTTTTTCCCTATGGGAGACCAACTAGGAACCTCAGGTGCCGTAAGCTTTTGTTTATTTCTTTTTTGCATTATGATGTCATAATCAGACCACTTTTTTCCCTATCCAGAAGCATCTTGTCTTTTGTCGCAACCAGAGTTTGATATTCTACCAACATTAACGAGATCGCATTCTCTTAATTTCACTTACGGCCATACCAGTCTGAAAATGCCTGATCTCGTCAGATCTCGGAAGCCATCCAGACTTGGGCCTGGTTAGTACTTGTATGGGAGACCAACTAGGAACCTCAGGTGCCGTAAGCTTTTGTTTATTTCTTTTTTGCATTATGACGTCATAATCAGACCACTTTTTTTCCTATCCAGAAGCGTCTTGTCTTTTGTCGCAACCAGAGTTTGATATTCTACCAACATTAGCGAGATCGCATTCTCTTAATTTCACTTACGGCCATACCAGTCTGAAAATGCCTGATCTCGTCAGATCTCGGTAGTCATCCAGACTCGGGCCTGGTTAGTACTTGTATGGGAGACCAACTAGGAACCTCAGGTGGCGTAAGCTTTTGTTTATTTCTTTTTAGCATTATGATGTCATAATCAGACCACTTTTTTCCCTATGGGAGACCAACTAGGAACCTCAGGTGCCGTAAGCTTTTGTTTATTTCTTTTTTGCATTATGATGTCATAATCAGACCACTTTTTTCCCTATCCAGAAGCGTCTTGTCTTTTGTCGCAACCAGAGTTTGATATTCTACCAACATTAGTGAGATCGCATTCTCTTAATTTCCCTTACGGCCATACCAGTCTGAAAATGCCTGATCTCGTCAGATCTCGGAAGCAATCCAGACTCGGGCCTGGTTAGTACTTGGATGGGAGACCAACTAGGAACCTCAGGTGCCGTAAGCTTTTGTTTATTTCTTTTTTGCATTATGACGTCATAATCAGACCACTTTTTTCCCTATGGGAGACCAACTAGGAACCTCAGGTGCCGTAAGCTTTAGTTTATTTCTTTTTTGCATTATGATGTCATAATCAGACCACTTTTTTCCCTATCCAGAAGCGTCTTGTCTTTTGTCGCAACCAGAGTTTGATATTCTACCAACATTAGCGAGATCGCATTCTCTTAATTTCCCTTACGGCCATACCAGTCTGAAAATGCCTGATCTCGTCAGATCTCGGAAGCCATCCAGACTCGGGCCTGGTTAGTACTTGTATGGGAGACCAACTAGGAACCTCAGGTGCCGTAAGCTTTTGTTTATTTCTTTTTTGCATTATGATGTCATAATCAGACCACTTTTTTCCCTATCCAGAAGCGTCTTGTCTTTTGTCGCAACCAGAGTTTGATATTCTACCAACATTAGCGAGATCGCATTCTCTTAATTTCACTTACGGCCATACCAGTCTGAAAATGCCTGATCTCGTCAGATCTCGGAAGCCATCCAGACTTGGGCCTGGTTAGTACTTGTATGGGAGACCAACTAGGAACCTCAGGTGCCATAAGCTTTTGTTTATTTCTTTTTTGCATTATGACGTCATAATCAGACCACTTTTTTTCCTATCCAGAAGCGTCTTGTCTTTTGTCGCAACCAGAGTTTGATATTCTACCAACATTAGCGAGATCACATTCTCTTAATTTCACTTACGGCCATACCAGTCTGAAAATGCCTGATCTCGTCAGATCTCGGAAGCCATCCAGACTCGGGCCTGGTTAGTACTTGTATGGGAGACCAACTAGGAACCTCAGGTGCCGTAAGCTTTTGTTTATTTCTTTTTTGCATTATGATGTCATAATCAGACCACTTTTTTCCCTATGGGAGACCAACTAGGAACCTCAGGTGCCGTAAGCTTTTGTTTATTTCTTTTTTGCATTATGATGTCATAATCAGACCACTTTTTTCCCTATCCAGAAGCGTCTTGTCTTTTGTCGCAACCAGAGTTTGATATTCTACCAACATTAGCGAGATCACATTCTCTTAATTTCACTTACGGCCATACCAGTCTGAAAATGCCTGATCTCGTCAGATCTCGGAAGCCATCCAGACTCGGGCCTGGTTAGTACTTGTATGGGAGACCAACTAGGAACCTCAGGTGCCGTAAGCTTTTGTTTATTTCTTTTTTGCATTATGACGTCATAATCAGACCACTTTTTTCCCTATGGGAGACCAACTAGGAACCTCAGGTGCCGTAAGCTTTAGTTAATTTCTTTTTTGCATTATGATGTCATAATCAGACCACTTTTTTCCCTATCCAGAAGCGTCTTGTCTTTTGTCGCAACCAGAGTTTGATATTCTACCAACATTAGCGAGATCGCATTCTCTTAATTTCACTTACGGCCATACCAGTCTGAAAATGCCTGATCTCGTCAGATCTCGGAAGCCATCCAAACTCGGGCCTGGTTAGTACTTGTATGGGAGACCAACTAGGAACCTCAGGTGCCGTAAGCTTTTGTTTATTTCTTTTTTGCATTATGATGTCATAATCAGACCACTTTTTTCCCTATCCAGAAGCGTCTTGTCTTTTGTCGCAACCAGAGTTTGATATTCTACCAACATTAGCGAGATCACATTCTCTTAATTTCACTTACGGCCATACCAGTCTGAAAATGCCTGATCTCGTCAGATCTCGGAAGCCATCCAGACTCGGGCCTGGTTAGTACTTGTATGGGAGACCAACTAGGAACCTCAGGTGCCGTAAGCTTTTGTTTATTTCTTTTTTGCATTATGATGTCATAATCAGACCACTTTTTTCCCTATGGGAGACCAACTAGGAACCTCAGGTGCCGTAAGCTTTTGTTTATTTCTTTTTTGCATTATGATGTCATAATCAGACCACTTTTTTCCCTATCCAGAAGCGTCTTGTCTTTTGTCGCAACCAGAGTTTGATATTCTACCAACATTAGCGAGATCGCATTCTCTTAATTTCCCTTACGGCCATACCAGTCAGAAAATGCCTGATCTCGTCAGATCTCGGAAGCCATCCAGACTCGGGCCTGGTTAGTACTTGTATGGGAGACCAACTAGGAACCTCAGGTGCCGTAAGCTTTTGTTTATTTCTTTTTTGCATTATGATGTCATAATCAGACCACTTTTTTCCCTATGGGAGACCAACTAGGAACCTCAGGTGCCGTAAGCTTTAGTTTATTTCTTTTTTGCATTATGATGTCATAATCAGACCACTTTTTTCCCTATCCAGAAGCGTCTTGTCTTTTGTCGCAACCAGAGTTTGATATTCTACCAACATTAGCGAGATCGCATTCTCTTAATTTCCCTTACGGCCATACCAGTCTGAAAATGCCTGATCTCGTCAGATCTCGGAAGCCATCCAGAATCGGGCCTGGTTAGTACTTGTATGGGAGACCAACTAGGAACCTCAGGTGCCGTAAGCTTTTGTTTATTTCTTTTTTGCATTATGATGTCATAATCAGACCACTTTTTTCCCTATCCAGAAGCGTCTTGTCTTTTGTCGCAACCAGAGTTTGATATTCTACCAACATTAGCGAGATCGCATTCTCTTAATTTCACTTACGGCCATACCAGTCTGAAAATGCCTGATCTCGTCAGATCTTGGAAGCCATCCAGACTCGGGCCTGGTTAGTACTTGTATGGGAGACCAACTAGGAACCTCAGGTGGCGTAAGCTTTTGTTTATTTCTTTTTAGCATTATGATGTCATAATCAGACCACTTTTTTCCCTATGGGAGACCAACTAGGAACCTCAGGTGCCGTAAGCTTTTGTTTATTTCTTTTTTGCATTATGATGTCATAATCAGACCACTTTTTTCCCTATCCAGAAGCGTCTTGTCTTTTGTCGCAACCAGAGTTTGATATTCTACCAACATTAGCGAGATCGCATTCTCTTAATTTCACTTACGGCCATACCAGTCTGAAAATGCCTGATCTCGTCAGATCTCGGAAGCCATCCAGACTTGGGCCTGGTTAGTACTTGTATGGGAGACCAACTAGGAACCTCAGGTGCCGTAAGCTTTTGTTTATTTCTTTTTTGCATTATGATGTCATAATCAGACCACTTTTTTCCCTATGGGAGACCAACTAGGAACCTCAGGTGCCGTAAGCTTTTGTTTATTTCTTTTTTGCATTATGATGTCATAATCAGACCACTTTTTTCCCTATCCAGAAGCGTCTTGTCTTTTGTCGCAACCAGAGTTTGATATTCTACCAACATTAGCGAGATCGTATTCTCTTAATTGCACTTACGGCTATACCAGTCTGAAAATGCCTGATCTCGTCAGATCTTGGAAGCCATCCAGACTCGGGCCTGGTTAGTACTTGTATGGGAGACCAACTAGGAACCTCAGGTGCCGTAAGCTTTTGTTTATTTCTTTTTTGCATTATGATGTCATAATCAGACCACTTTTTTCCCTATCCAGAAGCGTCTTGTCTTTTGTCGCAACCAGAGTTTGATATTCTACCAACATTAGCGAGATCGCATTCTCTTAATTTCAATTACGGCCATACCAGTCTGAAAATGCCTGATCTCGTCAGATCTCGGAAGCCATCCAGACTCGGGCCTGGTTAGTACTTGTATGGGAGACCAACTAGGAACCTCAGGTGCCGTAAGCTTTTGTTTATTTCTTTTTTGCATTATGATGTCATAATCAGACCACTTTTTTCCCTATCCAGAAGCGTCTTGTCTTTTGTCGCAACCAGAGTTTGATATTCTACCAACATTAGCGAGATCGCATTCTCTTAATTGCTCATACGGCTATACCAGTCTGAAAATGCCTGATCTCGTCAGATCTCGGAAGCCATCCAGACTCGGGCCTGGTTAGTACTTGTATGGGAGACCAACTAGGAACCTCAGGTGCCGTAAGCTTTTGTTTATTTCTTTTTTGCATTATGACGTCATAATCAGACCACTTTTTTCCCTATGGGAGACCAACTAGGAACCTCAGGTGCCGTAAGCTTTAGTTTATTTCTTTTTTGCATTATGATGTCATAATCAGACCACTTTTTTCCCTATCCAGAAGCGTCTTGTCTTTTGTCGCAACCAGAGTTTGATATTCTACCAACATTAGCGAGATCGCATTCTCTTAATTTCCCTTACGGCCATACCAGTCTGAAAATGCCTGATCTCATCAGATCTCGGAAGCCATCCAGACTTGGGCCTGGTTAGTACTTGTATGGGAGACCAACTAGGAACCTCAGGTGCCGTAAGCTTTTGTTTATTTCTTTTTTGCATTATGATGTCATAATCAGACCACTTTTTTCCCTATCCAGAAGCATCTTGTCTTTTGTCGCAACCAGAGTTTGATATTCTACCAACATTAACGAGATCGCATTCTCTTAATTTCACTTACGGCCATACCAGTCTGAAAATGCCTGATCTCGTCAGATCTCGGAAGCCGTCCAGACTTGGGCCTGGTTAGTACTTGTATGGGAGACCAACTAGGAACCTCAGGTGCCGTAAGCTTTTGTTTATTTCTTTTTTGCATTATGATGTCATAATCAGACCACTTTTTTCCCTATCCAGAAGCGTCTTGTCTTTTGTCGCAACCAGAGTTTGATATTCTACCAACATTAGCGAGATCGCATTCTCTTAATTTCACTTACGGCCATACCAGTCTGAAAATGCCTGATATCGTCAGATCTCGGAAGCCATCCAGACTCGGGCCTGGTTAGTACTTGTATGGGAGACCAACTAGGAACCTCATGTGCCGTAAGCGTTTGTTTATTTCTTTTTTGCATTATGATGTCATAATCAGACCACTTTTTTCCCTATGGGAGACCAACTAAGAACCTCAGGTGCCGTAAGCTTTTGTTTATTTCTTTTTTGCATTATGATGTCAAAATCAGAACACTTTTTTCCCTATCCAGAAGCGTCTTGTCTTTTGTCGCAACCAGAGTTTGATATTCTACCAACATTAGCGAGATCGCATTCTCTTAATTTCCATTACGGCCATACCAGTCTGAAAATGCCTGATCTCGTCAGATCTTGGAAGCCATCCAGACTCGGGCCTGGTTAGTACTTGTATGGGAGACCAACTAGGAACCTCAGGTGCCGTAAGCTTTTGTTTATTTCTTTTTTGCATTATGATGTCATAATCAGACCACTTTTTTCCCTATCCAGAAGCGTCTTGTCTTTTGTCGCAACCAGAGTTTGATATTCTACCAACATTAGCGAGATCGCATTCTCTTAATTTCACTTACGGCCATACCAGTCTGAAAATGCCAGATCTCGGAAGCCATCCAGACTCGGGCCTGGTTAGTACTTGTATGGGAGACCAACTAGGAACCTCAGGTGCCGTAAGCTTTTGTTTATTTATTTTTTGCATTATGATGTCATAATCAGACAACTTTTTTCCCTAAGGGAGACCAACTAGGAACCTCAGGTGCCGTAAGCTTTTGTTTATTTCTTTTTTGCATTATGATGTCATAATCAGACCACTTTTTTCCCTATCCAGAAGCGTCTTGTCTTTTGTCGCAACCAGAGTTTGATATTCTACCAACAGTAGCGAGATTGCATTCTCTTAATTTCACTTACGGCCATACCAGTCTGAAAATGTCAGATCTCGGAAGCCATCCAGACTCGGGCCTGGTTAGTACTTGTATGGGAGACCAACTAGGAACCTCAGGTGCCGTAAGCTTTTGTTTATTTCTTTTTTGCATTATGATGTCATAATCAGACCACTTTTTTCCCTATGGGAGACCAACTAGGAACCTCAGGTGCCGTAAGCTTTTGTTTATTTCTTTTTTTCCATTATGATGTCATAATCAGACCACTTTTTTCCCTATCCAGAAGCGTCTTGTCTTTTGTCGCAACCAGAGTTTGATATTCTACCAACATTAGCGAGATCGCATTCTCTTAATTTCACTTACGGCCATACCAGTCTGAAAATGCCAGATCTCGGAAGCCATCCAGACTTGGGCCTGGTTAGTACTTGTATGGGAGACCAACTAGGAACCTCAGGTGCCGTAAGCTTTTGTTTATTTCTTTTTTGCATTATGATGTCATAATCAGACCACTTTTTTCCCTATGGGAGACCAACTAGGAACCTCAGGTGCCGTAAGCTTTTGTTTATTTCTTTTTTGCATTATGATGTCATAATCAGACCACTTTTTTCCCTATCCAGAAGCGTCTTGTCTTTTGTCGCAACCAGAGTTTGATATTCTAACAACATTAGCGAGATCGCATTCTCTTAATTTCACTTACGGCCATACCAGTCTTAAAATGCCTGATCTCGTCAGATTTTGGAAGCCATCCAGACTTGGGCCTGGTTAGTACTTGTATGGGAGACCAACTAGGAACCTCAGGTGCCGTAAGCTTTTGTTTATTTCTTTTTTGCATTATGATGTCATAATCAGACCACTTTTTTCCCTATCCAGAAGCGTCTTGTCTTTTGTCGCAACCAGAGTTTGATATTCTACCAACATTAGCGAGATCGCATTCTCTTAATTTCACTTACGGCCATACCAGTCTGAAAATGCCAGATCTCGGAAGCCATCCAGACTCGGGCCTGGTTAGTACTTGTATGGGAGACCAACTAGGAACCTCAGGTGCCGTAAGCTTTTGTTTATTTATTTTTTGCATTATGATGTCATAATCAGACAACTTTTTTCCCTAAGGGAGACCAACTAGGAACCTCAGGTGCCGTAAGCTTTTGTTTATTTCTTTTTTGCATTATGATGTCATAATCAGACCACTTTTTTCCCTATCCAGAAGCGTCTTGTCTTTTGTCGCAACCAGAGTTTGATATTCTACCAACAGTAGCGAGATTGCATTCTCTTAATTTCACTTACGGCCATACCAGTCTGAAAATGTCAGATCTCGGAAGCCATCCAGACTCGGGCCTGGTTAGTACTTGTATGGGAGACCAACTAGGAACCTCAGGTGCCGTAAGCTTTTGTTTATTTCTTTTTTGCATTATGATGTCATAATCAGACCACTTTTTTCCCTATGGGAGACCAACTAGGAACCTCAGGTGCCGTAAGCTTTTGTTTATTTCTTTTTTTCCATTATGATGTCATAATCAGACCACTTTTTTCCCTATCCAGAAGTGTCTTGTCTTTTGTCGCAACCAGAGTTTGATATTCTACCAACATTAGGGAGATCGCATTCTCTTAATTTCACTTACGGCCATACCAGTCTTAAAATGCCTGATCTCGTCAGATCTCGGAAGCCATCCAGACTTGGGCCTGGTTAGTACTTGTATGGGAGACCAACTAGGAACCTCAGGTGCCGTAAGCTTTTGTTTATTTCTTTCTTGCATTATGATGTCATAATCAGACCACTTTTTTCACTATGGGAGACCAACTAGGAACCTCAGGTGCCGTAAGCTTTTGTTTATTTCTTTTTTGCATTATGATGTCATAATCAGACCACTTTTTTCCCTATCCAGAAGCGTCTTGTCTTTTGTCGCAACCAGAGTTTGATATTCTAACAACATTAGCGAGATCGCATTCTCTTAATTTCACTTACGGCCATACCAGTCTGAAAATGCCTGATCTCGTCAGATCTTGGAAGCCATCCAGACTTGGGCCTGGTTAGTACTTGTATGGGAGACCAACTAGGAACCTCAGGTGCCGTAAGCTTTTGTTTATTTCTTTTTTGCATCATGATGTCATAATCAGACCACTTTTTTCCCTATGGGAGACCAACTAGGAACCTCAGGTGCCGTAAGCTTTTGTTTATTTCTTTTTTGCATTATGATGTCATAATCAGACCACTTTTTTCCCTATCCAGAAGCGTCTTGTCTTTTGTCGCAACCAGAGTTTGATATTCTACCAACATTAGCGAGATCGCATTCTCTTGATTTCACTTACGGCCATACCGGTCTGAAAATGCCTGATCTCATCAGATCTCGGAAGCCATCCAGACTCGGGCCTGGTTAGTACTTGTATGGGAGACCAACTGGAAACCTCAGGTGCCGTAAGCTTTTGTTTATTTCTTGTTTGCATTATGATGTCATAATCAGACCACTTTTTTCCCTATCCAGAAGCGTCTTGTCTTTTGTCGCAACCAGAGTTTGATATTCTACCAACATTAGCGAGATCGCATTCTCTTAACTTCACTTACGGCCATACCAGTCTGAAAATGCCTGATCTCGTCAGATCTTGGAAGCCATCCAGACTCGGGCCTGGTTAGTACTTGTATGGGAGACCAACTAGGAACCTCAGGTGCCGTAAGATTTTGTTTATTTCTTTTTTGCATTATGATGTCATAATCAGACCACTTTTTTCCCTATCCAGAAGCGTCTTGTCTTTTGTCGCAACCAGAGTTTGATAATCTACCAACATTAGCGAGATCGCATTCTCTTAATTTCACTTACGGCCATACCAGTCTGAAAATGCCTGATCTCGTCAGATCTCGGAAGCCATCCAGACTCGGGCCTGGTTAGTACTTGTATGGGAGACCAACTAGGAACCTCAGGTGCCGTAAGCTTTTGTTTATTTCTTTTTTGCATTATGATGTCATAATCAGACCACTTTTTTCCCTATCCAGAAGCGTCTTGTCTTTTGTCGCAACCAGAGTTTGATATTCTACCAACATTAGCGAGATCGCATTCTCTTAATTTCCCTTACGGCCATACCAGTCTGAAAATTCTTGATCTCGTCAGATCTCGGAAGCCATCCAGACTCGCGCCTGGTTAGTACTTGTATGGGAGACAAACTAGGAACCTCAGGTGCCGTAAGCTTTTGTTTATTTCTTTTTTGCATTATGATGTCATAATCAGACCACTTTTTTCCCTATCCAGAAGCATCTTGTCTTTTGTCGCAACCAGAGTTTGATATTCTACCAACATTAGCGAGATCGCATTCACTTAATTTCACTTACGGCCATACCAGTCTGAAAATGCCTGATCTCGTCAGATCTCGGAAGCCATCCAGACTCGGGCCTGGTTAGTACTTGTATGGGAGACCAACTAGGAACCTCAGGTGCCGTAAGCTTTTGTTTATTTCTTTTTTGCATTATGATGTCATAATCAGACCACTTTTTTCCCTATCCAGAAGCGTCTTGTCTTTTGTCGCAACCAGAGTTTGATATTCTACCAACATTAGCGAGATCGCATTCTCTTAATTTCTATTACGGCCGTACCAGTCTGAAAATGCCTGATCTCGGCAGATCTCGGAAGCCATCCAGACTCGGGCCTGGTTAGTACTTGTATGGGAGACCAACTAGGAACCTCAGGTGCCGTAAGCTTTAGTTTATTTCTTTTTTGCATTATGATGTCATAATCAGACCACTTTTTTCCCTATGGGAGACCAACTAGGAACCTCAGGTGCCGTAAGCTTTTGTTTATTTCTGTTTTGCATTATGATGTCATAATCAGACCACTTTTTTCCCTATCCAGAAGCGTCTTGTCTTTTGTCGCAACCAAAGTTTGATATTCTACCAACATTAGCGAGATCGCATTCTCTTAATTTCCCTTACGGCCATACCAGTCTGAAAATGCCTGATCTCGTCAGATCTCGGAAGCCATCCAGACTCGGGCCTGGTTAGTACTTGTATTTGAGACCAACTAGGAACCTCAGGTGCCGTAAGCTTTTGTTTATTTATTTTTTGCATTATGATGTCATAATCAGACCACTTTTTTCCCTATGCAGAAGCGTCTTGTCTTTTGTCGCAACCAGAGTTTGATATTCTACCAACATTAGCGAGATCGCATTCTCTTAATTTCACTTACGGCCATACCAGTCTGAAAATGCCTGATCTCGTCAGATCTCGGAAGCCATCCAGACTCGGGCCTGGTTAGTACTTGTATGGGAGACCAACTAGGAACCTCAGGTGCCGTAAGCTTTTGTTTATTTCTTTTTTGCATTATGATGTCATAATCAGACCACTTTTTTCCCTATCCAGAAGCGTCTTGTCTTTTGTCGCAACCAGAGTTTGATATTCTACCAACATTAGCGAGATCGCATTCTCTTAATTTCACTTATGGCCATACCAGTCTGAAAATGCCTGATCTCGTCAGATCTCGGAAGCCATCCAGACTCGGGCCTGGTTAGTACTTGTATGGGAGACCAACTAGGAACCTCAGGTGCCGTAAGCTTTTGTTTATTTCTTTTTTGCATTATGATGTCATAATCAGACCACTTTTTTCCCTATCCAGAAGCGTCTTGTCTTTTGTCGCAACCAGAGTTTGATATTCTACCAACATTAGCGAGATCGCATTCTCTTAACTTCACTTACGGCCATACCAGTCTGAAAATGCCTGATCTCATCAGATCTCGGAAGCCATTTAGACTCGGGCCTGGTTAGTACTTGTATGGGAGACCAAATAGGAACCTCAGGTGCCGCAAGCTTTTGTTGATTTCTTTTTTGCATTATGATGTCATAATCAGACCACTTTTTTTCCCTATGGGAGACAAACTAGGAACCTCAGGTGCCGTAAGCTTTTGTTTATTTCTTTTTTGCATTATGATGTCATAATCAGACCACTTTTTTCCCTATGGGAGACCAACTAGGAACCTCAGGTGCCGTAAGCTTTTGTTTATTTCTTTTTTGCATTATGATGTCATAATCAGACCACTTTTTTCCCTATCCAGAAGCGTCTTGTCTTTTGTCGCAACCAGAGTTTGATATTCTACCAACATTAGCGAGATCGCATTCTCTTAATTTCACTTATGGCCATACCAGTCTGAAAATGCCTGATCTCGGAAGCCATCCAGACTTGGGTCTGGTTAGTACTTGTATGGGAGACCAACTAGGAACCTCAGGTGCCGTAAGCTTTTGTTTATTTCTTTTTTGCATTATGATGTCATAATCAGACCACTTTTTTCCCTATCCAGAAGCGTCTTGTCTTTTGTCGCAACCAGAGTTTGATATTCTACCAACATTAGCGAGATCGCATTCTCTTAATTTCACTTACGGCCATACCAGTCTGAAAATGCCTGATCTCGTCAGATCTCGGAAGCCATCCAAACTCGGGCCTGGTTAGTACTTGTATGGGAGACCAACTAGGAACCTCAGGTGCCGTAAGCTTTTGTTTATTTCTTTTTTGCATTATGATGTCATAATCAGACCACTTTTTTCCCTATCCAGAAGCATCTTGTCTTTTGTCGCAACCAGAGTTTGATATTCTACCAACATTAGTGAGATCGCATTCTCTTAATTTCACTTATGGCCATACCAGTCTGAAAATGCCTGATCTCATCAGATCTCGGAAGCCATCCAGAATCGGGCCTGGTTAGTACTTGTATGGGAGACCAACTAGGAACCTCAGGTGCCGTAAGCTTTTGTTTATTTCTTTTTTGCATTATGATGTCATAATCAGACCACTTTTTTCCCTATGGGAGACCAACTAGGAACCTCAGGTGCCGTAAGCTTTTGTTTATTTATTTTTTGCATTATGATGTCATAATCAGACCACTTTTTTCCCTATCCAGAAGCGTCTTGTCTTTTGTCGCAACCAGAGTTTGATATTCTACCAACATTAGCGAGATCGCATTCTCTTAATTTCACTTACGGCCATACCAGTCTGAAAATGCCTGATCTCGTCAGATCTCGGAAGCCATCCAGACTCGGGCCTGGTTAGTACTTGTATGGGAGACCAATTAGGAACCTCAGGTGCCGTATGCTTTTGTTTATTTCTTTTTTGCATTATGATGTCATAATCAGACCACTTTTTTCCCTATGGGAGACCAACTAGGAACCTCAGGTGCCGTAAGCTTTTGTTTATTTCTTTTTTGCATTATGATGTCATAATCAGACCACTTTTTTCCCTATCCAGAAGCGTCTTGTCTTTTGTCGCAACCAGAGTTTGATATTCTACCAACATTAGCGAGATCGCATTCTCTTAATTTCACTTACGGCCATACCAGTCTGAAAATGCCTGATCTCGTCAGATCTCGGAAGCCATCCAGACTCGGGCCTGGTTAGTACTTGTATGGGAGACCAACTAGGAACCTCAGGTGCCGTAAGCTTTTGTTTATTTCTTTTTTGCATTATGATGTCATAATCAGACCACTTTTTTCCCTATGGGAGACCAACTAGGAACCTCAGGTGCCGTAAGCTTTTGTTTATTTCTTTTTTGCATTATGATGTCATAATCAGACCCCTTATTTCCCTATCCAGAAGCGTCTTGTCTTTTGTCGCAACCAGAGTTTGATATTCTACCAACATTAGCGAGATCGCAATCTCTTCATTTCCCTTACGGCCATACCAGTCTGAAAATGCCCGATCTCGTCAGATCTTGGAAGCCATCCAGACTCGGGCCTGGTTAGTACTTGTATGGGAGACCAACTAGGAACCTCAGGTGCCGTAAGCTTTTGTTTATTTCTTTTTTGCATTATGATGTCATAATCAGACCACTTTTTTCCCTATCCAGAAGCGTCTTGTCTTTTGTCGCAACCAGAGTTTGATATTCTACCAACATTAGCGAGATCGCATTCTCTTAATTTCACTTACGGCCATACCAGTCTGAAAATGCCTGATCTCGTCAGATCTCGGAAGCCATCCAGACTCGGGCCTGGTTAGTACTTGTATGGGAGACCAACTAGGAACCTCAGGTGCCGTAAGCTTTTGTTTATTTCTTTTTTGCATTATGATGTCATAATCAGACCACTTTTTTCCCTATGGGAGACCAACTAGGAACCTCAGGTGCCGTAAGCTTTTTTTTATTTCTTTTTTGCATTATGATGTCATAATCAGACCACTTTTTTCCCTATCCAGAAGCGTCTTGTCTTTTGTCGCAACCAGAGTTTGATATTCTACCAACATTAGCGAGATCGCATTCTCTTAATTTCCCTTACGGCCATACCAGTCTGAAAATGCCTGATCTCGTCAGATCTCGGAAGCCATCCAGACTCGGGCCTGGTTAGTACTTGTATTTGAGACCAACTAGGAACCTCAGGTGCCGTAAGCTTTTGTTTATTTATTTTTTGCATTATGATGTCATAATCAGACCACTTTTTTCCCTATGCAGAAGCGTCTTGTCTTTTGTCGCAACCAGAGTTTGATATTCTACCAACATTAGCGAGATCGCATTCTCTTAATTTCACTTATGGCCATACCAGTCTGAAAATGCCTGATCTCATCAGATCTCGGAAGCCATCCAGACTCGGGCCAGGTTAGTACTTGTATGGGAGACCAACTAGAAACCTCAGGTGCCGTAAGCTTTTGTTTATTTCTTTTTTGCATTATGATGTCATAATCAGACCACTTTTTTCCCTATCCAGAAGCGTCTTGTCTTTTGTCGCAACCAGAGTTTGATATTCTACCAACATTAGCGAGATCGCATTCTCTTAATTTCACTTACGGCCATACCAGTCTGAAAATGCCTGATCTCGGTAGCCATCCAGACTCGGGCCTGCTTAGTACTTGTATGGGAGACCAACTAGGAACCTCAGGTGCCGTAAGCTTTTTTTTATTTTCTTTTTTGCATTATGATGTCATAATCAGACCACTTTTTTCCCTATCCAGAAGCGTCTTGTCTTTTGTCGCAACTAGAGTTTGATATTCTACCAACATTAGCGAGATCGCATTCTCTTAATTTCACTTACGGCCATACCAGTCTGAAAATGCCTGATCTCATCAGATCTCGGAAGCCATCCAGAATCGGGCCTGGTTAATACTTGTATGGGAGACCAACTAGGAACCTCAGGTGCCGTAAGCTTTTGTTTATTTATTTTTTGCATTATGATGTCATAATCAGACCACTTTTTTCCCTATGGGAGACCAACTAGGAACCTCAGGTGCCGTAAGCTTTTGTTTATTTCTTTTTTGCATTATGATGTCATAATCAGACCACTTTTTTCCCTATCCAGAAGCGTCTTGTCTTTTGTCGCAACCAGAGTTTGATATTCTACCAACATTAGCAAGATCGCATTCTCTTAATTTCACTTACGGACATACCATTCTGAAAATGCCTGATCTCGTCAGATCTCGGAAGCCATCCAGACTCAGGCCTGGTTAGTACTTGTATGGGAGACCAATTAGGAACCTCAGGTGCCGTATGCTTTTGTTTATTTCTTTTTTGCATTATGATGTCATAATCAGACCACTTTTTTCCCTATGGGAGACCAACTAGGAACCTCAGGTGCCGTAAGCTTTTGTTTATTTCTTTTTTGCATTATGATGTCATAATCAGACCACTTTTTTCCCTATCCAGAAGCGTCGTCTTTTGTCGCAACCAGAGTTTGATATTCTACCAACATTAGCGAGATCGCATTCTCTTAATTTCACTTATGGCCATACCAGTCTGAAAATGCCTGATCTCGTCAGATCTCGGAAGCCATCCAGACTCGGGCCTGGTTAGTACTTGTATGGGAGACCAACTAGGAACCTCAGGTGCCGTAAGCTTTTGTTTATTTCTTTTTTGCATTATGATGTCATAATCAGACCACTTTTTTCCCTATGGGAGACCAACTAGGAACCTCAGGTGCCGTAAGCTTTTGTTTATTTCTTTTTTGCATTATGATGTCATAATCAGACCACTTATTTCCCTATCCAGAAGCGTCTTGTCTTTTGTCGCAACCAGAGTTTGATATTCTACCAACATTAGCGAGATCGCATTCTCTTCGTTTCACTTACGGCCATACCAGTCTGAAAATGCCTGATCTCGTCAGATCTTGGAAGCCATCCAGACTCAGGCATGGTTAGTACTTGTATGGGAGACCAACTAGGAACCTCAGGTGCCGTAAGCTTTTGTTTATTTCTTTTTTGCATTATGATGTCATAATCAGACCACTTTTTTCCCTATCCAGAAGCGTCTTGTCTTTTGTCGCAACCAGAGTTTGATATTCTACCAACATTAGCGAGATCGCATTCTCTTAATTTCACTTACGGCCATACCAGTCTGAAAATGCCTGATCTCGTCATATCTCGGAAGCCATCCAGACTCGGGCCTGGTTAGTACTTGTATGGGAGACCAACTAGGAACCTCAGGTGCTGTAAGCTTTTGTTTATTTCATTTTTGCATTATGATGTCATAATCAGACCACTTTTTTCCCTATGGGAGACCAACTAGGAACCTCAGGTGCCGTAAGCTTTTTTTTATTTCTTTTTTGCATTATGATGTCATAATCAGACCACTTTTTTCCCTATCCAGAAGCGTCTTGTCTTTTGTCGCAACCAGAGTTTGATATTCTACCAACATTAGCGAGATCGCATTCTCTTAATTTCCCTTACGGCCATACCAGTCTGAAAATGCCTGATCTCGTCAGATCTCGGAAGCCATCCAGACTCGGGCCTGGTTAGTACTTGTATTTGAGACCAACTAGGAACCTCAGGTGCCGTAAGCTTTTGTTTATTTATTTTTTGCATTATGATGTCATAATCAGACCACTTTTTTCCCTATGCAGAAGCGTCTTGTCTTTTGTCGCAACCAGAGTTTGATATTCTACCAACATTAGCGAGATCGCATTCTCTTAATTTCACTTATGGCCATACCAGTCTGAAAATGCCTGATCTCATCAGATCTCGGAAGCCATCCAGACTCGGGCCAGGTTAGTACTTGTATGGGAGACCAACTAGAAACCTCAGGTGCCGTAAGCTTTTGTTTATTTCTTTTTTGCATTATGATGTCATAATCAGACCACTTTTTTCCCTATCCAGAAGCGTCTTGTCTTTTGTCGCAACCAGAGTTTGATATTCTACCAACATTAGCGAGATCGCATTCTCTTAATTTCACTTATGGCCATACCAGTCTGAAAATGCCTGATCTCGTCAGATCTCGGAAGCCATCCAGACTCGGGCCTGGTTAGTACTTGTATGGGAGACCAACTAGGAACCTCAGGTGCCGTAAGCTTTTGTTTATTTCTTTTTTGCATTATGATGTCATAATCAGACCACTTTTTTCCCTATCCAGAAGCGTCTTGTCTTTTGTCGCAACCAGAGTTTGATATTCTACCAACATTAGCGAGATCGCATTCTCTTAATTTCACTTACGGCCATACCAGTCTGAAAATGCCTGATCTCGTCAGATCTCAGAAGCCATCCAGACTCGGGCCTGGTTAGTACTTGTATGGGAGACCAACTAGGAACCTCAGGTGCCGTAAGCTTTTGTTTATTTCTTTTTTGCATTATGATGTCATAATCAGACCACTTATTTCCCTATCCAGAAGCGTCTTGTCTTTTCTCGCAACCAGAGTTTGATATTCTACCAACATTAGCGAGATCGCATTCTCTTAATTTCCCTTACGGCCATACCAGTCTGAAAATGCCTGATCTCGTCAGATCTCGGAAACCATCCAGACTCGGGCCTGGTTAGTACTTGTATGGGAGACCAACTAGGAACCTCAGGTGCCGTAAGCTTTTGTTTATTTCTTTTTTGCATTATGATGTCATAATCAGACCACTTTTTTCCCTATGGGAGACCAACTAGGAAACTCAGGTGCCGTAAGCTTTTGTTTATTTCTTTTTTGCATTATGATGTCATAATCAGACCACTTATTTCCCTATCCAGAAGCGTCTTGTCTTTTGTCGCAACCAGAGTTTGATATTCTACCAACATTAGCGAGATCGCATTCTCTTAATTTCACTTACGGCCATACCAGTCTGAAAATGCCTGATCTCGTCAGATCTCGGAAGCCATCCAGACTCGGGCCTGGTTAGTACTTGTATGGGAGACCAACTAGGAACCTCAGGTGCCGTAAGCTTTTGTTTATTTCTTTTTTGCATTATGATGTCATAATCAGACCACTTTTTTCCCTATCCAGAAGCGTCTTGTCTTTTGTCGCAACCAGAGTTTGATATTCTACCAACATTAGCGAGATCGCATTCTCTTAGCTTCACTTACAGCCATACCAGTCTGAAAATGCCTAATCTCGTCAGAACTCGGAAGCCAACCAGACTCGGGCCTGGTTAGTATTTGTATGGGAGACCAACTAGGAACCTCAGGTGCCGTAAGCTTTTGTTTATTTCTTTTTTGCATTATGATGTCATAATCAGACCACTTTTTTCCCTATCCAGAAGCGTCTTGTCTTTTGTCGCAACCAGAGTTTGTTATTCTACCAACATTAGCGAGATCGCATTCTCTTAATTTTACTTACGGCCATACCAGTCTGAAAATGCCTGATCTCGTCAGATCTCGGAAGCCATCCAGACTCGGGCCTGGTTAGTACTTGTATGGGAGACCAACTAGGAACCTCAGGTGCCGTAAGCTTTTGTTTATTTCTTTTTTGCATTATGATGTCATAATCAGACCACTTTTTTCCCTATGGGAGACCAACTAGGAACCTCAGGTGCCGTAAGCTTTTGTTTATTTCTTTTTTGCATTATGATGTCATAATCAGACCACTTTTTTCCCTATCCAGAAGCGTCTTGTCTTTTGTCGCAACCAGAGTTTGATATTCTACCAACATTAGCGAGATCGCATTCTCTTAACTTCACTTACAGCCATACCAGTCTGAAAATGCCTAATCTCGTCAGAACTCGGAAGCCATCCAGACTCGGGCCTGGTTAGTATTTGTATGGGAGACCAACTAGGAACCTCAGGTGCCGTAAGCTTTTGTTTATTTCTTTTTTGCATTATGATGTCATAATCAGACCACTTTTTTCCCTATCCAGAAGCGTCTTGTCTTTTGTCGCAACCAGAGTTTGATATTCTACCAACATTAGCGAGATCGCATTCTCTTAATTTCACTTACGGCCATACCAGTCTGAAAATGCCTGATCTCGTCAGATCTCGGAAGCCATCCAGACTCGGGCCTGGTTAGTACTTGTATGGGAGACCAACTAGGAACCTCAGGTGCCGTAAGCTTTTGTTTATTTCTTTTTTGCATTATGATGTCATAATCAGACCACTTTTTTCCCTATCCAGAAGCGTCTTGTCTTTTGTCGCAACCAGAGTTTGATATTCTACCAACATTAGCGAGATCGCATTCTCTTAATTTCACTTACGGCCATACCAGTCTGAAAATGCCTGATCTCGTCAGATCTCGGAAGCCATCCAGACTCGGGCCTGGTTAGTACTTGTATGGGAGACCAACTAGGAACCTCAGGTGCCGTAAGCTTTTGTTTATTTCTTTTTTGCATTATGATGTCATAATCAGACCACTTTTTTCCCTATCCAGAAGCGTCTTGTCTTTTGTCGCAACCAGAGTTTGATATTCTACCAACATTAGCGAGATCGCATTCTCTTAATTTCACTTACGGTCATACCAGTCTGAAAATGCCGGATCTTGTCAGTTTTCGGAAGCCATCCAGACTCGGGCCTGGTTAGTTCTTGTATGGGAGACCAACTAGGAACCTCAGGTGCCGTAAGCTTTTGTTTATTTCTTTTTTGCATTATGATGTCATAATCAGACCACTTTTTTCCCTATCCAGAAGCGTCTTGTCTTTTGTCGCAACCAGAGTTTGATATTCTACCAACATTAGCGAGATCGCATTCTCTTAATTTCACTTACGGCCATACCAGTCTGAAAATGCCTGATCTCATCAGATCTCAGAAGCCATCCAGACTCGGGACTGGTTAGTACTTGTATGGGAGACCAACTAGGAACCTCAGGTGCCGTAAGCTTTTGTTTATTTCTTTTTTGCATTATGATGTCATAATCAGACCACTTATTTCCCTATCCAGAAGCGTCTTGTCTTTTGCCGCAACCAGAGTTTGATATTCTACCAACATTAGCGAGATCGCATTCTCTTAATTTCACTTACGGCCATACCAGTCTGAAAATGCCTGATCTCATCAGATCTCGGAAGCCATCCAGACTCGGGCCTGGTTAGTACTTGTATGGGAGACCAACTAGGAACCTCAGGTGCCGTAAGCTTTTGTTTATTTCTTTTTTGCATTATGATGTCATAATCAGACCACTTTTTTCCCTATCCAGAAGCGTCTTGTCTTTTGTCGCAACCAGAGTTTGATATTCTACCAACATTAGCGAGATCGCATTCTCTTAATTTCACTTACGGCCATACCAGTCTGAAAATGCCTGATCTCATCAGATCTCGGAAGCCATCCAGACTCGGGCCTGGTTAGTACTTGTATGGGAGACCAACTAGGAACCTCAGGTGCCGTAAGCTTTTGTTTATTTCTTTTTTGCATTATGATGTCATAATCAGACCACTTTTTTCCCTATCCAGAAGCGTCTTGTCTTTTGTCGCAACCAGAGTTTGATATTCTACCAACATTAGCGAGATCCCATTCACTTAATTTCACTTACGGCCATACCAGTCTGAAAATGCCTGATCTCGTCAGATCTCGGAGGCCATCCAGACTCGGGCCTGGTTAGTACTTGTATGGGAGACCAACTAGGAACCTCAGGTGCCGTAAGCTTTTGTTTATTTCTTTTTTGCATTATGATGTCATAATCAGACCACTTTTTTCCCTATCCAGAAGCGTCTTGTCTTTTGTCGCAACCAGAGTTTGATATTCTACCAACATTAGCGAGATCGCATTCTCTTAATTTCCCTTACGGCTATACCAGTCTGAAAATGCCTGATCTCGTCAGATCTCGGAAGCCATCCAGACTCGGGCCTGGTTAGTACTTGTATGGGAGACCAACTAGGAACCTCAGGTGCCGTAAGCTTTTGTTTATTTCTTTTTTGCATTATGATGTCATAATCAGACCACTTTTTTCCCTATGGGAGACCAACTAGGAACCTCAGGTGCCGTAAGCTTTTGTTTATTTCTTTTTTGCATTATGATGTCATAATCAGACCACTTTTTTCCCTATCCAGAAGCGTCTTGTCTTTTGTCGCAACCAGAGTGTGATATTCTACCAACATTAGCGAGATCGCAATCTCTTAATTGCGCTTACGGCTATACCAGTCTGAAAATGCCTGATCTCGTCAGATCTCGGAAGCCATCCAGACTCGGGCCTGGTTAGTACTTGTATGGGAGACCAACTAGGAACCTCAGGTGCCGTAAGCTTTTGTTTATTTCTTTTTTGCATTATGATGTCATAATCAGACCACTTTTTTCCCTATGGGAGACCAACTAGGAACCTCAGGTGCCGTAAGCTTTTGTTTATTTCTTTTTTGCATTATGATGTCATAATCAGACCACTTTTTTCCCTATCCAGAAGCGTCTTGTCTTTTGTCGCAACCAGAGTTTGATATTCTACCAACATTAACGAGATCGCATTCTCTTAATTTCACTTACGGCCATACCAGTCTGAAAATGCCTGATCTCATCAGCTCTCAGAAGCCATCCAGACTCGGGCCTGGTTAGTACTTGTATGGGAGACCAACTAGGAACCTCAGGTGCGGTAAACTTTTGTTTATTTCTTTTTTGCATTATGATGTCATAATCAGACCACTTTTTTCCCTATCCAGAAGCGTCTTGTCTTTTGTCGCAACCAGAGTTTGATATTCTACCAACATTAGCGAGATCGCATTCTCTTAATTTCACTTACGGCCATACCAGTCTGAAAATGCCTGATCTCATCTGATCTCGGAAGCCATCCAGACTCGGGTCTGGTTAGTACTTGTATGGGAGACCAACTAGGAACCTCAGATGCCGTAAGCTTTTGTTTATTTCTTTTTTGCATTATGATGTCATAATCAGACCACTTTTTTCCCTATCCAGAAGCGTCTTGTCTTTTGTCGCAACCAGAGTTTGATATTCTACCAACATTAGCGAGATCGCATTCTCTTAATTTCACTTACGGCCATACCAGTCTGAAAATGCCTGATCTCGTCAGATCTCGGAAGCCATCCAGACTCGCGCCTGGTTAGTACTTGTAGGGGAGACCAACTAGGAACCTCAGGTGCCGTAAGCTTTAGTTTATTTCTTTTTTGCATTATGATGTCATAATCAGACCACTTTTTTCCCTATCCAGAAGCGTCTTGTCTTTTGTCGCAACCAGAGTTTGATATTCTACCAACATTAGCGAGATCGCATTCTCTTAATTTCACTTACGGCCATACCAGTCTGAAAATGCCTGAACTTGTCAGATCTCGGAAGCCATTCCGACTCGGGCCTGGTTAGTACTTGTATGGGAGACCAACTAGGAACCTCAGGTGCCGTAAGCTTTTGTTTATTTCTTTTTTGCATTATGATGTCATAATCAGACCACTTTTTTCCCTATCCAGAAGCGTCTTGTCTTTTGTCGCAACCAGAGTTTGATATTCTACCAACATTAGCGAGATCGCATTCTCTTAATTTCACTTACGGCCATACCAGTCTGAAAATGCCTGATCTTGTCAGATCTCGGAAGCCATTCCGACTCGGGCCTGGTTAGTACTTGTATGGGAGACCAACTAGGAACCTCAGGTGCCGTAAGCTTTTGTTTATTTCTTTTTTGCATTATGATGTCATAATCAGACCACTTTTTTCCCTATCCAGAAGCGTCTTGTCTTTTGTCGCAACCAGAGTTTGATATTCTACCAACATTAGCGAGATCGCATCCTCTTAATTTGACTTACGGCTATACCAGTCTGAAAATGCCTGATCTCGTCAGATCTCGGAAGCCATCCAGACTCGGGCCTGGTTAGTACTTGTATGGGAGACCAACTAGGAACCTCAGGTGCCGTAAGCTTTTGTTTATTTCTTTTTTGCATTATGATGTCATAATCTGACCACTTTTTTCCCTATGGGAGACCAACTAGGAACCTCAGGTGCCGTAAGCTTTTGTTTATTTCTTTTTTGCATTATGATGTCATAATCAGACTACTTTTTTCCCTATCCAGAAGCGTCTTGTCTTTTGTCGCAGCCAGAGTTTGATATTCTACCAACATTAGCGAGATCGCATTCTCTTAATTTCCCTTACGGCCATACCAGTCTGAAAATGCCTGATCTCGTCAGATCTCGGAAGCCATCCAGACTCGGGCCTGGTTAGTACTTGTATGGGAGACCAACTAGGAACCTCAGGTGCCGTAAGCTTTTGTTTATTTCTTTTTTGCATTATGATGTCATAATCAGACCACTTTTTTCCCTATCCAGAAGCGTCTTGTCTTTTGTCGCAACCAGAGTTTGATATTCTACCAACATTAGCGAGATCGCATTCTCTTAATTTCACTTACGACCATACCAGTCTGAAAATGCCTGATCTCGTCAGATCTCGGAAGCCATCCAGACTCGGGCCTCGTTAGTACTTGTATGGGAGACCAACTAGGAACCTCAGGTGCCGTAAGCTTTTGTTTATTTCTTTTTTGCATTATGATGTCATAATCAGACCACGTTTTTCCCTATGGGAGACCAACTAGGAACCTCAGGTGCCGTAAGCTTTTGTTTATTTCTTTTTTGCATTATGATGTCATAATCAGACCACTTTTTTCCCTATGGGAGACCAACTAGGAACCTCAGGTGCCGTAAGCTTTTGTTTATTTCTTTTTTGCATTATGATGTCATAATCAGACCACTTTTTTCCCTATCCAGAAGCGTCTTGTCTTTTGTCGCAACCAGAGTTTGATATTCTACCAACATTAACGAGATCGCATTCTCTTAATTTCACTTACGGCCATACCAGTCTGAAAATGCCTGATCTCGTCAGATCTCGGAAGCCATCCAGACTTGGGCCTGGTTAGTACTTGTATGGGAGACCAACTAGGAACCTCAGGTGCCGTAAGCTTTTGTTTATTTCTTTTTTGCATTATGATGTCATAATCAGACCACTTTTTTCCCTATGGGAGACAAACTAAGAACCTCAGGTGCCGTAAGCTTTTGTTTATTTCTTTTTTAAATTATGATGTCATAATCAGACCACTTTTTTCCCTATCCAGAAGCGTCTTGTCTTTTGTCGCAACCAGAGTTTGATATTCTACCAACATTAGCGAGATCGCATTCTCTTTATTTCACTTACGGCCATACCAGTCTGAAAATGCCAGATCTCGGAAGCCATCCCGACTCGGGCCTGGTTAGTACTTGTATGGGAGACCAACTAGGAACCTCAGGTGCCGTAAGCTTTTGTTTATTTCTTTTTTGCATTATGATGTCATAATCAGACCACTTTTTTCCCTATCCAGAAGCGTCTTGTCTTTTGTCGCAACCAGAGTTTGATATTCTACCAACATTAGCGAGATCGCATTCTCTTAATTTCCCTTACGGCCATACCAGTCTGAAAATGCCTGATCTCGTCAGATCTCAGAAGCCATCCAGACTCGGGCCTGGTTAGTACTTGACTGGGAGACCAACTAGGAACCTCAGGTGCCGTAAGCTTTTGTTTATTTCTTTTTTGCATTATGATGTCATAATCAGACCACTTTTTTCCCTATCCAGAAGCGTCTTGTCTTTTGTCGCAACCAGAGTTTGATATTCTACCAACATTAGCGAGATCGCATTCTCTAAATTTCACTTACGGCCATACCAGTCTGAAAATGCCTGATCTCGTCAGATCTCGGAAGCCATCCAGACTCGGGCCTGGTTAGTACTTGTATGGGAGACCAACTAGGAACCTCAGGTGCCGTAAGCTTTTGTTTATTTCTTTTTTGCATTATGATGTCATAATCAGACAACTTTTTTCCCTATGGGAGACCAACTAGGAACCTCAGGTGCCGTAAGCTTTTGTTTATTTCTTTTTTGCATTATGATGTCATAATCAGACCACTTTTTTCCCTATCCAGAAGCGTCTTGTCTTTTGTCGCAACCAGAGTTTGATATTCTACCAACAGTAGCGAGATCGCATTCTCTTAATTTCACTTACGGCCATACCAGTCTGAAAATGTCAGATCTCGGAAGCCATCCAGACTCGGGCCTGGTTAGTACTTGTATGGGAGACCAACTAGGAACCTCAGGTGCCGTAAGCTTTTGTTTATTTCTTTTTTGCATTATGATGTCATAATCAGACCACTTTTTTCCCTATCCAGAAGCGTCTTGTCTTTTGTCGCAACCAGAGTTTGATATTCTACCAACAGTAGCGAGATCGCATTCTCTTAATTTCACTTACGGCCATACCAGTCTGAAAATGCCTGATCTCGTCAGATCTCGGAAGCCATCCAGACTTGGGCCTGGTTAGTACTTGTATGGGAGACCAACTAGGAACCTCAGGTGCCGTAAGCTTTTGTTTATTTCTTTTTTGCTTTATGATGTCATAATCAGACCACTTTTTTCCCTATGGGAGACCAACTAGGAACCTCAGGTGCCGTAAGCTTTTGTTTATTTCTTTTTTGCATTATGATGTCATAATCAGACCACTTTTTTCCCTATCCAGAAGCGTCTTGTCTTTTGTCGCAACCAGAGTTTGATATTCTACCAACATTAGCGAGATCGCATTCTCTTAATTTCACTTACGGCCATACCAGTCTGAAAATGCCAGATCTCAGAAGCCATCCAGACACGGGCCTGGTTAGTACTTGTATGGGAGACCAACTAGGAACCTCAGGTGCCGTAAGCTTTTGTTTATTTCTTTTTTGCATTATGATGTCATAATCAGACCACTTTTTTCCCTATCCAGAAGCGTCTTGTCTTTTGTCGCAACCAGAGTTTGATATTCTACCAACATTAGCGAGATCGCATTCTCTTAATTTCACTTACGGCCATACCAGTCTGAAAATGCCTGATCTCGTCAAATCTCGGAAGCCATCCAGACTCGGGCCTGGTTAGTACTTGTATGGGAGACCAACTAGGAACCTCAGGTGCCGTAAGCTTTTGTTTATTTCTTTTTTGCATTATGATGTCATAATCAGACCACTTTTTTCCCTATGGGAGACCAACTAGGAGCCTCAGGTGCCGTAAGCTTTTGTTTATTTCTTTTTTGCATTATGATGTCATAATCAGACCACTTTTTTCCGTATCCAGAAGCGTCTTGTCTTTTGTCTCAACCAGAGTTTGATATTCTACCAACATTAGCGAGATCGCATTCTCTTAATTTCACTTACAGCTATACCAGTCTGAAAATGCCTGATCTCGTCAGATCTCAGAAGCCATCCAGACTTGGGCCTGGTTAGTACTTGTATGCGAGACCAACTAGGAACCTCAGGTGCCGTAAGCTTTTGTTTATTTCTTTTTTGCATTATGATGTCATAATCAGACCACTTTTTTCCCTATCCAGAAGCGTCTTGTCTTTTGTCGCAACCAGAGTTTGATATTCTACCAACATTAGCGAGATCGCATTCTCTTAATTTCCCTTACGGCCATACCAGTCTGAAAATGCCTGATCTCGTCAGATCTCGGAAGCCATCCAGACTCGGGCCTGGTTAGTACTTATATGGGAGACCAGCTAGGAACCTCAGGTGCCGTAAGCTTTTGTTTATTTCTTTTTTGCATTATGATGTCATAATCAGACCACTTTTTTCCCTATCCAGAAGCGTCTTGTCTTATGTCGCAACCAGAGTTTGATATTCTACCAACATTAGCGAGATCGCATTCTCTTAATTTCCCTTACGGCCATACCAGTCTGAAAATGCCTGATCTCGTCAGATCTCGGAAGCCATCCAGACTCGGGCCTGGTTAGTACTTGACTGGGAGACCAACTAGGAACCTCAGGTGCCGTAAGCTTTTGTTTATTTCTTTTTTGCATTATGATGTCATAATCAGACCACTTTTTCCCCTATCCAGAAGCGTCTTGTCTTTTGTCGCAACCAGAGTTTGATATTCTACCAACATTAGCGAGATCGCATTCTCTTAATTTCACTTACGGCCATACCAGTCTGAAAATGCCAGATCTCGGAAGCCATCCAGACTCGGGCCTGGTTAGTATTTGTATGGGAGACCAACTAGGAACCTCAGGTGCCGTAAGCTTTTGTTTATTTATTTTTTGCATTATGATGTCATAATCAGACCACTTTTTTCCCTAAGGGAGACCAACTAGGAACCTCAGGTGCCGTAAGCTTTTGTTAATTTCTTTTTTTCCATTATGATGTCATAATCAGACCACTTTTTTCCCTATCCAGAAGCGTCTTGTCTTTTGTCGCAACCAGAGTTTGATATTCTACCAACATTAGCGAGATCGCATTCTCTTAATTTCACTTACGGCCATACCAGTCTGAAAATGCCAGATCTCGGAAGCCATCCAGACTTGGGCCTGGTTAGTACTTGTATGGGAGACCAACTAGGAACCTCAGGTGCCGTAAGCTTTTGTTTATTTCTTTTTTGCATTATGATTTCATAATCAGACCACTTTTTTCCCTATGGGAGACCAACTAGGAACCTCAGGTGCCGTAAGCTTTTGTTTATTTCTTTTTTGCATTATGATGTTATAATCAGACCACTTTTTTCCCTATCCAGAAGCGTCTTGTCTTTTGTCGCAACCAGAGTTTGATATTCTACCAACATTAGCGAGATCGCATTCTCTTAATTTCACTTACGGCCATACCAGTCTGAAAATGCCAGATCTCGGAAGCCATCCAGACTTGGGCCTGGTTAGTACTTGTATGGGAGACCAACTAGGAACCTCAGGTGCCGTAAGCTTTTGTTTATTTCTTTTTTGCATTATGATGTCATAATCAGACCACTTTTTTCCCTATGGGAGACCAACTAGGAACCTCAGGTGCCGTAAGCTTTTGTTTATTTCTTTTTTGCATTATGATGTTATAATCAGACCACTTTTTTCCCTATCCAGAAGCGTCTTGTCTTTTGTCGCAACCAGAGTTTGATATTCTACCAACATTAGCGAGATCGCATTCTCTTAATTTCACTTACGGCCATACCAGTCTGAAAATGCCTGATCTCGTCAGATCTCGGAACCCATCCAGACTTGGGCCTGGTTAGTACTTGTATGGGAGACCAACTAGGAACCTCAGGTGCCGTAAGCTTTTGTTTATTTCTTTTTTGCATTATGATGTCATAATCAGACCACTTTTTTCCCTATGGGAGACCAACTAGGAACCTCAGGTGCCGTAAGCTTTTGTTTATTTCTTTTTTGCATTATGATGTCATAATCAGACCACTTTTTTCCCTATCCAGAAGCGTCTTGTCTTTTGTCGCAACCAGAGTTTGATATTCTACCAACATTAGCGAGATCGCATTTTCTTAATTTCATTTACGGCCATACCAGTCTGAAAATGCCTGATCTCATCAGATATCGCAAGCCATCCAGACTTGGGCCTGGTTAGTACTTGTATGGGAGACCAACTAGGAACCTCAGGTGCCGTAAGCTTTTGTTTATTTCTTTTTTGCATTATGATGTCATAATCAGACCACTTTTTTCCCTATCCAGAAGCGTCTTGTCTTTTGTCGCAACCAGAGTTTGATATTCTACCAACATTAGCGAGATCGCATTCGCTTAGTTTCACTTACGGCCATACCAGTCTGAAAATGCCTGATCTCGTCAGATCTCGGAAGCCATCCAGACTTGGGCCTGGTTAGTACTTGAATGGGAGACCAACTAGGAACCTCAGGTGCCGTAAGCTTTTGTTTATTTCTTTTTTGCATTATGATGTCATAATCAGACCACTTTTTTCCCTATGGGAGACCAACTAGGAACCTCAGGTGCCGTAAGCTTTTGTTTATTTCTTTTTTGCATTATGATGTCATAATCAGACCACTTTTTTCCCTATCCAGAAGAGTCTTGTCTTTTGTCGCAACCAGAGTTTGATATTCTACCAACATTAGCGAGATCGCATTCACTTAATTTCACTTACAGCCATACCAGTCTGAAAATGCCTGATCTCGTCAAATCTCGGAAGCCATTCAGACTCGGGCCTGGTTAGTACTTGCATGGGAGACCAACTAGGAACCTCAGGTGCCGTAAGCTTTTGTTTATTTCTTTTTTGCATTATGATGTCATAATCAGACCACTTTTTTCCCTATGGGATACCAACTAGGAACCTCAGGTGCCGTAAGCTTTTGTTTATTTCTTTTTTGCATTATGATGTCATAATCAGACCACTTTTTTCCCTATCCAGAAGCATCTTGTCTTTTGTCGCAACCAGAGTTTGATATTCTACCAACATAAACGAGATCGCATTCTCCTAATTTCACTTACGGCCATACCAGTCTGAAAATTCCTGATCTCGTCAGATCTCGGAAGCCATCCAGACCTGGGCCTGGTTAGTACTTGTATGGGAGACCAACTAGGAACCTCAGGTGCCGTAAGCTTTTGTTTATTTCTTTTTTGCATTAAGATGTCATAATCAGACCACTTTTTTCCCTATCCAGAAGCGTCTTGTCTTTTGTCGCAACCAGAGTTTGATATTCTACCAACATTAGCGAGATCGCATTCTTTTAATTTCACTTACGGCCATACCAGTCTGAAAATGCCAGATCTCGGAAGCCATCCAGACTTGGGCCTGGTTAGTACTTGTATGGGAGACCAACTAGGAACCTCAGGTGCCGTAAGCTTTTGTTTATTTCTTTTTTGCATTATGATGTCATAATCAGACCACTTTTTTCCCTATGGGAGACCAACTAGGAACCTCAGGTGCCGTAAGCTTTTGTTTATTTCTTTTTTGCATTATGATGTCATAATCAGACCACTTTTTTCCCTATCCAGAAGCGTCTTGTCTTTTGTCGCAACCAGAGTTTGATATTCTACCAACATTAGCGAGATCGCATTCTCTTAATTTCACTTACGGCCATACCAGTCTGAAAATGCCTGATCTCGTCAGATCTCGGAAGCCATCCAGACTTGGGCCTGGTTAGTACTTGTATGGGAGACCAACTAGGAACCTCAGGTGCCGTAAGCTTTTGTTTATTTCTTTTTTGCATTATGATGTCATAATCAGACCACTTTTTTCCCTATGGGAGACCAACTAGGAACCTCAGGTGCCGTAAGCTTTTGTTTATTTCTTTTTTGCATTATGATGTCATAATCAGACCACTTTTTTCCCTATCCAGAAGCGTCTTGTCTTTTGTCGCAACCAGAGTTTGATATTCTACCAACATTAGCGAGATCGCATTCTCTTAATTTCACTTACGGCCATACCAGTCTGAAAGTGCCAGATCTCGGAAGCCATCCAGACACGGGCCTGGTTAGTACTTGTATGGGAGACCAACTAGGAACCTCAGGTGTCGTAAGCTTTTGTTTATTTCTTTTTTGCATTATGATGTCATAATCAGACCACTTTTTTCCCTATCCAGAAGCTTCTTGTCTTTTGTCGCAACCAGAGTTTGATATTCTACCAACATTAACGAGATCGCATTCTCTTAATTTCACTTACGGCCATACCAGTCTTAAAATGCCTGATCTCGTCAGATCTCGGAAGCCATCCAGACTTGGGCCTGGTTTGTACTTGTATGGGAGACCAACTAGGAACCTCAGGTGCCGTAAGCTTTTGTTTATTTCTTTTTTGCATTATGATGTCATAATCAGACATATTTTTTCCCTATCCAGAAGCGTCTTGTCTTTTGTCGCAACCAGAGTTTGATATTCTACCAACATTAGCGAGATCGCATTCTCTTAATTTCTCTTACGGCCATACCAGTCTGAAAATGCCTGATCTCGTCAGATCTCGGAAGCCATCCATACTCGGGTCCGGTTAGTACTTGTATGGGAGACCAACTAGGAACCTCAGGTGCCGAAAGCTTTTGTTTATTTCTTTTTTACATTATGATGTCATAATCAGACCACTTTTTTCCCTATCCAGAAGCGTCTTGTCTTTTGTCGCAACCAGAGTTTGATATTCTACCAACATTAGCGAGATCGCATTCTCTTAATTTCTCTTATGGCCATACCAGTCTGAAAAAGCCTGATCTCGTCAGATCTCGGAAGCCATCCAGACTCGTGCCTGGTTAGTACTTGTATGGGAGACCAACTAGGAACCTCAGGTGCTGTAAGCTTTTGTTTATTTCTTTTTTGCATTATGATGTCATAATCAGACCACTTTTTTCCCTATGGGAGACCAACTAGGAACCTCAGGTGCCGTAAGCTTTTGTTTATTTCTTTTTTGCATTATGATGTCATAATCAGACCACTTTTTTCCCTATCCAGAAGCGTCTTGTCTTTTGTCGCAACCAGAGTTTGATATTCTACCAACATTAGCGAGATCGCATTCTCTTAATTTCCCTTACGGCCATACCAGTCTGAAAATGCCTGATCTCGTCAGATCTCGGAAGCCATCCAGACTCGGGCCTGGTTAGTACTTGTATGGGAGACCAACTAGGAACCTCAGGTGCTGTAAGCTTTTGTTTATTTCTTTTTTGCATTATGATGTCATAATCAGACCACTTTTTCCCTATGGGAGACCAACTAGGAACCTCAGGTGCCGTAAGCTTTTGTTTATTTCTTTTTTGCATTATGATGTCATAATCAGACCACTTTTTTCCCTATCCAGAAGCATCTTGTCTTTTGTCGCAACCAGAGTTTGATATTCTACCAACATTAACGAGATCGCATTCTCTTAATTTCACTTACGGCCATACCAGTCTGAAAATGCCAGATCTCGGAAGCCATCCAGACTCGGGCCTGGTTAGTACTTGTATGGGAGACCAACTAAAAACCTCAGGTGCCGTAAACTTTTGTTTATTTCTTTTTTGCATTATGATGTCATAATCAGACCACTTTTTTCCCTATCCAGAAGCGTCTTGTCTTTTGTCGCAACCAGAGTTTGATATTCTACCAACATTAGCGAGATCGCATTCTCTTAATTTCACTTACGGCCATACCAGTCTGAAAATGCCTGATCTCGTCAGATCTCGGAAGCCATCCAGACTTGGGTCTGGTTAGTACTTGTATGGGAGACCAACTAGGAACCTCAGGTGCCGTAAGGTTTTGTTTATTTATTTTTTGCATTATGATGTCATAATCAGACCACTTTTTTCCCTATGGGAGACCAACTAGGAACCTCAGGTGCCGTAAGCTTTTGTTTATTTCTTTTTTGCATTATGATGTCATAATCAGACCACTTTTTTCCCTATCCAGAAGCGTCTTGTCTTTTGTCGCAACCAGAGTTTGATATTCTACCAACATTAGCGAGATCGCATTCTCTTAATTTCCCTTACGGCCATACCAGTCTGAAAATGCCTGATCTCGCCTGATCTCGTCAGATCTCGGAAGCCATCCAAACTCGGGCCTGGTTAGTACTTGTATGGGAGACCAACTAATAACCTCAGGTGCCGTAAGCTTTTGTTTATTTCTTTTTTGCATTATGATGTCATAATCAGACCACTTTTTCCCTATCCAGAAGCGTCTTGTCTTTTGTCGCAACCAGAGTTTGATATTCTACCAACATTAGCGAGATCGCATTCTCTTAATTTCACTTACGGCTATACCAGTCTGAAAATGCCTGATCTTGTCAGATCTCGGAAGCCATCCAGACTCGGGCCTGGTTAGTACTTGTATGGGAGACCAACTAGGAACCTTAGGTGCCGTAAGCTTTTGTTTATTTATTTTTTGCATTATGATGTCATAATCAGACCACTTTTTTCCCTATCCAGAAGCGTCTTGTCTTTTGTCGCAACCAGAGTTTGATATTCTACCAACATTAGCGAGATCGCATTCTCTTAATTTCACTTACGGCCATACCAGTCTGAAAATGCCAGATCTCGGAAGCCATCCAGACTCGGGCCTGGTTAGTACTTGTATGGGAGACCAACTAGGAACCTCAGGTGCCGTAAGCTTTTGTTTATTTCTTTTTTGCATTATGATGTCATAATCAGACCACTTTTTTCCCTATCTAGAAGCGTCTTGTCTTTTGTCGCAACCAGAGTTTGATATTCTACCAACATTAGCGAGATCGCATTCTCTTAATTTCCCTTACGGCCATACCAGTCTGAAAATGCTTGATCTCGTCAGATCTCGGAAGCCATCCAGACTCGGGTCTGGTTAGTACTTGTATGGGAGACCAACTAGGAACCTCAGGTGCCGTAAGCTTTTGTTTATTTCTTTTTTGCATTATGATGTCATAATCAGACCACTTTTTTCCCTATCCAGAAGCGTCTTGTCTTTTGTCGCAACCAGAGTTTGATATTCTACCAACATTAGCGAGATCGCAATCTCTTAATTTCACTTACGGCCATACCAGTCTGAGAATGCCAGATCTCGGAAGCCATCCAGACTCGGGCCTGGTTAGTACTTGTATGGGAGACCAACTAGGAACCTCAGGTGCCGTAAGCTTTTGTTTATTTCTTTTTTGCATTATGATGTCATAATCAGACCACTTTTTTCCCTATCCAGAAGCGTCTTGTCTTTTGTCGCAACCAGAGTTTGATATTCTACCAACATTAGCGAGATCGCATTCTCTTAATTTCCCTTACGGCCATACCAGTCTGAAAATGCTTGATCTCGTCAGATCTCGGAAGCCATCCAGACTCGGGTCTGGTTAGTACTTGTATGGGAGACCAACTAGGAACCTCAGGTGCCGTAAGCTTTTGTTTATTTCTTTTTTGCATTATGATGTCATAATCAGACCACTTTTTTCCCTATCCAGAAGCGTCTTGTCTTTTGTCGCAACCAGAGTTTGATATTCTACCAACATTAGCGAGATCGCAATCTCTTAATTTCACTTACGGCCATACCAGTCTGAAAATGCCAGATCTCGGAAGCCATCCAGACTCGGGTCTGGTTAGTACTTGTATGGGAGACCAACTAGGAACCTCAGGTGCCGTAAGCTTTTGTTTATTTCTTTTTTGCATTATGATGTCATAATCCGACCACTTTTTTCCCTATCCAGAAGCGTCTTGTCTTTTGTCGCAACCAGAGTTTGATATTCTACCAACATTAGCGAGATCGCAATCTCTTAATTTCACTTACGGCCATACCAGTCTTAAAATGCCAGATCTCGGAAGCCATCCAGACTCGGGTCTGGTTAGTACTTGTATGGGAGACCAACTAGGAACCTCAGGTGCCGTAAGCTTTTGTTTATTTCTTTTTTGCATTATGATGTCATAATCAGACCACTTTTTCCCTATGGGAGACCAACTAGGAACCTCAGGTGCCGTAAGCTTTTGTTTATTTCTTTTTTGCATTATGATGTCACAATCAGACCACTTTTTTCCCTATCCAGAAGCATCTTGTCTTTTGTCGCAACCAGAGTTTGATATTCTACCAACATTAACGAGATCGCATTCTCTTAATTTCACTTACGGCCATACCAGTCTGAAAATGCCAGATCTCGGAAGCCATCCAGACTCGGGCCTGGTTAGTACTTGTATGGGAGACCAACTAAAAACCTCAGGTGCCGTAAACTTTTGTTTATTTCTTTTTTGCATTATGATGTCATAATCAGACCACTTTTTTCCCTATCCAGAAGCGTCTTGTCTTTTGTCGCAACCAGAGTTTGATATTCTACCAACATTAGCGAGATCGCATTCTATTAATTTCACTTACGGCCATACCAGTCTGAAAATGCCTGATCTCGTCAGATCTCGGAAGCCATCCAGACTCGGGCCTGGTTAGTACTTGTATGGGAGACCAACTAAGAACCTCAGGTGCCGTAAGCTTTTGTTTATTTCTTTTTTGCATTATGATGTCATAATCAGACCACTTTTTTCCCTATGGGAGACCAACTAGGAACCTCAGGTGCCGTAAGCTTTTGTTTATTTCTTTTTTGCATTATGATGTCATAATCAGACCACTTTTTTCCCTATACAGAAGCGTCTTGTCCTTTGTCGCAACCAGAGTTTGATATTCTACCAACATTAGCGAGATCGCATTCTCTTAATTTCACTTACGGCCATACCAGTCTGAAACTGCCTGATCTTGTCAGATCTCGGACGCCATCCAGACTCGGGCCTGGTTAGTACTTGTATGGGAGACCAACTAGGAACCTCAGGTGCTGTAAGCATTTGTTTATTTCTTTTTTGCATTATGATGTCATAATCAGACCACTTTTTTCCCTATCCAGAAGCGTCTTGTCTTTTGTCGCAACCAGAGTTTGATATTCTACCAACATTAGCGAGATCGCGTTCTCTTAATTTCACTTACGGCCATACCAGTCTGAAAATGCCAGATCTCGGAAGCCATCCAGACTCGGGCCTGGTTAGTACTTGTATGGGAGACCAACTAGGAACCTCAGGTGCCGTAAGCTTTTGTTTATTTCTTTTTTGCATTATGATGTCATAATCAGACCACTTTTTTCCCTATCCAGAAGCGTCTTGTCTTTTGTCGCAACCAGAGTTTGAAATTCTACCAACATTAGCGAGATCGCATTCTCTTAATTTCACTTACGGCCATACCAGTCTGAAAATGCCTGATTTCATCTGATCTCGTAAGCCATCCAGACTCGGGCCTGGTTAGTACTTGTATGGGAGACCAACTAGGAACCTCAGGTGCCGTAAGCTTTAGTTTATTTCTTTTTTGCATTATGATGTCATAATCAGACCACTTTTTTCCCTATCCAGAAGCGTCTTGTCTTTTGTCGCAACCAGAGTTTGATATTCTACCAACATTAGCGAGATCGCATTCTCTCAATTTCAATTACGGCTATACCAGTCGGAAAATGCCTGATCTCGTCAGATCTCGGAAGCCATCCAGACTCGGGCCTGGTTAGTACTTGTATGGGAGACCAACTAGGAACCTCAGGTGCCGTAAGCTTTTGTTTATTTCTTTTTTGCATTATGATGTCATAATCAGACATATTTTTTCCCTATCCAGAAGCGTCTTGTCTTTTGTCGCAACCAGAGTTTGATATTCTACCAACATTAGCGAGATCGCATTCTCTTAATTTCTCTTACGGCCATACCAGTCTGAAAATGCCTGATCTCGTCAGATCTCAGAAGCCATCCATACTCGGGTCCGGTTAGTACTTGTATGGGAGACCAACTAGGAACCTCAGGTGCCGAAAGCTTTTGTTTATTTCTTTTTTGCATTATGATGTCATAATCAGACCACTTTTTTCCCTATCCAGAAGCGTCTTGTCTTTTGTCGCAACCAGAGTTTGATATTCTACCAACATTAGCGAGATCGCATTCTCTTAATTTCACTTATGGCCATACCAGTCTGAAAATGCCTGATCTCGTCAGATCTCGGAAGCCATCCAGACTCGGGCCTGGTTAGTACTTGTATGGGAGACCAACTAATAACCTCAGGTGCCGTAAGCTTTTGTTTATTTCTTTTTTGCATTATGATGTCATAATCAGACCACTTTTTCCCTATCCAGAAGCGTCTTGTCTTTTGTCGCAACCAGAGTTTGATATTCTACCAACATTAGCGAGATCGCATTCTCTTAATTTCACTTACGGCTATACCAGTCTGAAAATGCCTGATCTTGTCAGATCTCGGAAGCCATCCAGACTCGGGCCTGGTTAGTACTTGTATGGGAGACCAACTAGGAACCTTAGGTGCCGTAAGCTTTTGTTTATTTCTTTTTTGCATTATGATGTCATAATCAGACCACTTTTTCCCTATCCAGAAGCGTCTTGTCTTTTGTCGCAACCAGAGTTTGATATTCTACCAACATTAGCGAGATCGCATTCTCTTAATTTCACTTATGGCTATACCAGTCTGAAAATGCCAGATCTCGGAAGCCATCCAGACTCGGGCCTGGTTAGTACTTGTATGGGAGACCAACTAGGAACCTCAGGTGCCGCAAGCTTTTGTTTATTTCTTTTTTGCATTATGATGTCATAATCAGACCACTTTTTTCCCTATCCAGAAGCGTCTTGTCTTTTGTCGCAACCAGAGTTTGATATTCTACCAACATTAGCGAGATCGCATTCTCTTAATTTCACTTACGGCCATACCAGTCTGCAAATGCCTGATCTCGTCAGATCTCGGAAGCCATCCAGACTCGGGCCTGGTTAGTACTTGTATGGGAGACCAACTAGGAACCTCAGGTGCCGTAAGCTTTTGTTTATTTCTTTTTTGCATTATGATGTCATAATCAGACCACTTTTTTCCCTATGGGAGACCAACTAGGAACCTCAGGTGCCGTAAGCTTTTGTTTATTTCTTTTTTGCATTATGATGTCATAATCAGACCACTTTTTTCCCTATCCAGAAGCGTCTTGTCTTTTGTCGCAACCAGAGTTTTATATTCTACCAACATTAGCGAGATCGCATTCTCTTAATTTCACTTACGGCCATACCAGTCTGAAAATGCCTGATCTCGTCAGATCTCGGAAGCCATCCAGACTCGGGCCTGGTTAGTACTTGTATGGGAGACCAACTAGGAACCTCAGGTGCCGTAAGCTTTTGTTTATTTATTTTTTGCATTATGATGTCATAATCAGACCACTTTTTTCCCTATACAGAAGCGTCTTGTCCTTTGTCGCAACCAGAGTTTGATATTCTACCAACATTAGCGAGATCGCATTCTCTTAATTTCACTTACGGCCATACCAGTCTGAAACTGCCTGATCTTGTCAGATCTCGGACGCCATCCAGACTCGGGCCTGGTTAGTACTTGTATGGGAGACCAACTAGGAACCTCAGGTGCCGTAAGCATTTGTTTATTTCTTTTTTGCATTATGATGTCATAATCAGACCACTTTTTTCCCTATCCAGAAGTGTCTTGTCTTTTGTCGCAACCAGAGTTTGATATTCTACCAACATTAGCGAGATCGCGTTCTCTTAATTTCACTTACGGCCATACCAGTCTGAAAATGCCTGATCTCGTCAGATCTCGGAAGCCATCCAGACTCGGGCCTGGTTAGTACTTGTATGGGAGACCAACTAGGAACCTCAGGTGCCGTAAGCTTTTGTTTATTTCTTTTTTGCATTATGATGTCATAATCAGACCACTTTTTTCCCTATGGGAGACCAACTAGGAACCTCAGGTGCCGTAAGCTTTTGTTTATTTCTTTTTTTCATTATGATGTCATAATCAGACCACTTTTTTCCCTATCCAGAAGCGTCTTGTCTTTTGTCGCAACCAGAGTTTGATATTCTACCAACATTAGCGAGATCGCATTCTCTTAATTTCACTTACGGCCATACCAGTCTGAAACTGCCTGATCTTGTCAGATCTCGGACGCCATCCAGACTCGGGCCTGGTTAGTACTTGTATGGGAGACCAACTAGGAACCTCAGGTGCTGTAAGCATTTGTTTATTTCTTTTTTGCATTATGATGTCATAATCAGACCACTTTTTTCCCTATCCAGAAGCGTCTTGTCTTTTGTCGCAACCAGAGTTTGATATTCTACCAACATTAGCGAGATCGCGTTCTCTTAATTTCACTTACGGCCATACCAGTCTGAAAATGCCAGATCTCGGAAGCCATCCAGACTCGGGCCTGGTTAGTACTTGTATGGGAGACCAACTAGGAACCTCAGGTGCCGTAAGCTTTTGTTTATTTCTTTTTTGCATTATGATGTCATAATCAGACCACTTTTTTCCCTATCCAGAAGCGTCTTGTCTTTTGTCGCAACCAGAGTTTGAAATTCTACCAACATTAGCGAGATCGCATTCTCTTAATTTCACTTACGGCCATACCAGTCTGAAAATGCCTGATTTCATCTGATCTCGTAAGCCATCCAGACTCGGGCCTGGTTAGTACTTGTATGGGAGACCAACTAGGAACCTCAGGTGCCGTAAGCTTTAGTTTATTTCTTTTTTGCATTATGATGTCATAATCAGACCACTTTTTTCCCTATCCAGAAGCGTCTTGTCTTTTGTCGCAACCAGAGTTTGATATTCTACCAACATTAGCGAGATCGCATTCTCTCAATTTCAATTACGGCCATACCAGTCGGAAAATGCCTGATCTCGTCAGATCTCGGAAGCCATCCAGACTCGGGCCTGGTTAGTACTTGTATGGGAGACCAACTAGGAACCTCAGGTGCCGTAAGCTTTTGTTTATTTCTTTTTTGCATTATGATGTCATAATCAGACATATTTTTTCCCTATCCAGAAGCGTCTTGTCTTTTGTCGCAACCAGAGTTTGATATTCTACCAACATTAGCGAGATCGCATTCTCTTAATTTCTCTTACGGCCATACCAGTCTGAAAATGCCTGATCTCGTCAGATCTCGGAAGCCATCCATACTCGGGTCCGGTTAGTACTTGTATGGGAGACCAACTAGGAACCTCAGGTGCCGAAAGCTTTTGTTTATTTCTTTTTTGCATTATGATGTCATAATCAGACCACTTTTTTCCCTATCCAGAAGCGTCTTGTCTTTTGTCGCAACCAGAGTTTGATATTCTACCAACATTAGCGAGATCGCATTCTCTTAATTTCACTTATGGCCATACCAGTCTGAAAATGCCTGATCTCGTCAGATCTCGGAAGCCATCCAGACTCGGGCCTGGTTAGTACTTGTATGGGAGACCAACTAGGAACCTCAGGTGCTGTAAGCTTTTGTTTATTTCTTTTTTGCATTATGATGTCATAATCAGACCACTTTTTTCCCTATGGGAGACCAACTAGGAACCTCAGGTGCCGTAAGCTTTTGTTTATTTCTTTTTTGCATTATGATGTCATAATCAGACCACTTTTTTCCCTATCCAGAAGCGTCTTGTCTTTTGTCGCAACCAGAGTTTGATATTCTACCAACATTAGCGAGATCGCATTCTCTTAATTTCCCTTACGGCCATACCAGTCTGAAAATGCCTGATCTCGTCAGATCTCGGAAGCCATCCAGACTCGGGCCTGGTTAGTACTTGTATGGGAGACCAACTAGGAACCTCAGGTGCTGTAAGCTTTTGTTTATTTCTTTTTTGCATTATGATGTCATAATCAGACCACTTTTTCCCTATGGGAGACCAACTAGGAACCTCAGGTGCCGTAAGCTTTTGTTTATTTCTTTTTTGCATTATGATGTCATAATCAGACCACTTTTTTCCCTATCCAGAAGCATCTTGTCTTTTGTCGCAACCAGAGTTTGATATTCTACCAACATTAACGAGATCGCATTCTCTTAATTTCACTTACGGCCATACCAGTCTGAAAATGCCAGATCTCGGAAGCCATCCAGACTCGGCCCTGGTTAGTACTTGTATGGGAGACCAACTAAAAACCTCAGGTGCCGTAAACTTTTGTTTATTTCTTTTTTGCATTATGATGTCATAATCAGACCACTTTTTTCCCTATCCAGAAGCGACTTGTCTTTTGTCGCAACCAGAGTTTGATATTCTACCAACATTAGCGAGATCGCATTCTCTTAATTTCACTTACGGCCATACCAGTCTGAAAATGCCTGATCTCGTCAGATCTCGGAAGCCATCCAGACTTGGGTCTGGTTAGTACTTGTATGGGAGACCAACTAGGAACCTCAGGTGCCGTAAGCTTTTGTTTATTTATTTTTTGCATTATGATGTCATAATCAGACCACTTTTTTCCCTATGGGAGACCAACTAGGAACCTCAGGTGCCGTAAGCTTTTGTTTATTTCTTTTTTGCATTATGATTTCATAATCAGACCACTTTTTTCCCTATCCAGAAGCGTCTTGTCTTTTGTCGCAACCAGAGTTTGATATTCTACCAACATTAGCGAGATCGCATTCTCTTAATTTCCCTTACGGCCATACCAGTCTGAAAATGCCTGATCTCGCCTGATCTCGTCAGATCTCGGAAGCCATCCAAACTCGGGCCTGGTTAGTACTTGTATGGGAGACCAACTAATAACCTCAGGTGCCGTAAGCTTTTGTTTATTTCTTTTTTGCATTATGATGTCATAATCAGACCACTTTTTCCCTATCCAGAAGCGTCTTGTCTTTTGTCGCAACCAGAGTTTGATATTCTACCAACATTAGCGAGATCGCATTCTCTTAATTTCACTTACGGCTATACCAGTCTGAAAATGCCTGATCTTGTCAGATCTCGGAAGCCATCCAGACTCGGGCCTGGTTAGTACTTGTATGGGAGACCAACTAGGAACCTTAGGTGCCGTAAGCTTTTGTTTATTTCTTTTTTGCATTATGATGTCATAATCAGACCACTTTTTCCCTATCCAGAAGCGTCTTGTCTTTTGTCGCAACCAGAGTTTGATATTCTACCAACATTAGCGAGATCGCATTCTCTTAATTTCACTTATGGCTATACCAGTCTGAAAATGCCAGATCTCGGAAGCCATCCAGACTCGGGCCTGGTTAGTACTTGTATGGGAGACCAACTAGGAACCTCAGGTGCCGCAAGCTTTTGTTTATTTCTTTTTTGCATTATGATGTCATAATCAGACCACTTTTTTCCCTATCCAGAAGCGTCTTGTCTTTTGTCGCAACCAGAGTTTGATATTCTACCAACATTAGCGAGATCGCATTCTCTTAATTTCACTTACGGCCATACCAGTCTGAAAATGCCTGATCTCGTCAGATCTCGGAAGCCATCCAGACTCGGGCCTGGTTAGTACTTGTATGGGAGACCAACTAGGAACCTCAGGTGCCGTAAGCTTTTGTTTATTTCTTTTTTGCATTATGATGTCATAATCAGACCACTTTTTTCCCTATGGGAGACCAACTAGGAACCTCAGGTGCCGTAAGCTTTTGTTTATTTCTTTTTTGCATTATGATGTCATAATCAGACCACTTTTTTCCCTATCCAGAAGCGTCTTGTCTTTTGTCGCAACCAGAGTTTTATATTCTACCAACATTAGCGAGATCGCATTCTCTTAATTTCACTTACGGCCATACCAGTCTGAAAATGCCTGATCTCGTCAGATCTCGGAAGCCATCCAGACTCGGGCCTGGTTAGTACTTGTATGGGAGACCAACTAGGAACCTCAGGTGCCGTAAGCTTTTGTTTATTTATTTTTTGCATTATGATGTCATAATCAGACCACTTTTTTCCCTATACAGAAGCGTCTTGTCCTTTGTCGCAACCAGAGTTTGATATTCTACCAACATTAGCGAGATCGCATTCTCTTAATTTCACTTACGGCCATACCAGTCTGAAACTGCCTGATCTTGTCAGATCTCGGACGCCATCCAGACTCGGGCCTGGTTAGTACTTGTATGGGAGACCAACTAGGAACCTCAGGTGCCGTAAGCATTTGTTTATTTCTTTTTTGCATTATGATGTCATAATCAGACCACTTTTTTCCCTATCCAGAAGCGTCTTGTCTTTTGTCGCAACCAGAGTTTGATATTCTACCAACATTAGCGAGATCGCGTTCTCTTAATTTCACTTACGGCCATACCAGTCTGAAAATGCCTGATCTCGTCAGATCTCGGAAGCCATCCAGACTCGGGCCTGGTTAGTACTTGTATGGGAGACCAACTAGGAACCTCAGGTGCCGTAAGCTTTTGTTTATTTCTTTTTTGCATTATGATGTCATAATCAGACCACTTTTTTCCCTATGGGAGACCAACTAGGAACCTCAGGTGCCGTAAGCTTTTGTTTATTTCTTTTTTGCATTATGATGTCATAATCAGACCACTTTTTTCCCTATGGGAGACCAACTAGGAACCTCAGGTGCCGTAAGCTTTTGTTTATTTCTTTTTTTCATTATGATGTCATAATCAGACCACTTTTTTCCCTATCCAGAAGCGTCTTGTCTTTTGTCGCAACCAGAGTTTGATATTCTACCAACATTAGCGAGATCGCATTCTCTTAATTTCCCTTACGGCCATACCAGTCTGAAAATGCTTGATCTCGTCAGATCTCGGAAGCCATCCAGACTCGGGTCTGGTTAGTACTTGTATGGGAGACCAACTAGGAACCTTAGGTGCCGTAAGCTTTTGTTTATTTCTTTTTTGCATTATGATGTCATAATCAGACCACTTTTTTCCCTATCCAGAAGCGTCTTGTCTTTTGTCGCAACCAGAGTTTGATATTCTACCAACATTAGCGAGATCGCAATCTCTTAATTTCACTTACGGCCATACCAGTCTGAAAATGCCAGATCTCGGAAGCCATCCAGACTCGGGTCTGGTTAGAACTTGTATGGGAGACCAACTAGGAACCTCAGGTGCCGTAAGCTTTTGTTTATTTCTTTTTTGCATTATGATGTCATATTCAGACCACTTTTTTCCCTATCCAGAAGCGTCTTGTCTTTTGTCGCAACCAGAGTTTGATATTCTACCAACATTAGCGAGATCGCATTCTCTTAATTTCACTTACGGCCATACCAGTCTGAAAATGCCTGATCTCGTCAGATCTCGGAAGCCATCCAGACTTGGGCCTGGTTAGTACTTGTATGGGAGACCAACTAGGAACCTCAGGTGCCGTAAGCTTTTGTTTATTTCTTTTTTGCATTATGATGTCATAATCAGACCACTTTTTTCCCTATCCAGAAGCGTCTTGTCTTTTGTCGCAACCAGAGTTTGATATTCTACCAACATTAGCGAGATCGCATTCTCTTAATTTCACTTACGGCCATACCAGTCTGAAAATGCCTGATCTCGTCAGATCTCGGAAGCCATCCAGACTCGGGCCTGGTTGGTACTTGTATGGGAGACCAACTAGGAACCTCAGGTGCCGTAGGCTTTTGTTTATTTCATTTTTGCATTATGATGTCATAATCAGACCACTTTTTTCCCTATGGGAGACCAACTAGGAAACTCAGGTGCCGTAAGCTTTTGTTTATTTCTTTTTTGCATTATGATGTCATAATCAGACCACTTTTTTCCCTATCCAGAAGCGTCTTGTCTTTTGTCGCAACCAGAGTTTGATATTCTACCAACATTAGCGAGATCGCATTCTCTTAATTTCACTTACGGCCATACCAGTCTGAAAATGCCTGATCTCGTCAGATCTCGGAAGCCATCCAGACTCGGGCCTGGTTAGTACTTGTATGGGAGACCAACTAGGAACCTCAGGTGCCGTAGGCTTTTGTTTATTTCATTTTTGCATTATGATGTCATAATCAGACCACTTTTTTCCCTATGGGAGACCAACTAGGAACCTCAGGTGCCGTAAGCTTTTGTTTATTTCTTTTTTGCATTATGATGTCATAATCAGACCACTTTTTTCCCTATCCAGAAGCGTCTTGTCTTTTGTCGCAACCAGAGTTTGATATTCTACCAACATTAGCGAGATCGCAATCTCTTAATTTCACTTACGGCCATACCAGTCTGAAAATGCCAGATCTCGGAAGCCATCCAGACTCGGGTCTGGTTAGTACTTGTATGGGAGACCAACTAGGAATCTCAGGTGCCGTAAGCTTTTGTTTATTTCTTTTTTGCATTATGATGTCATAATCAGACCACTTTTTCCCTATGGGAGACCAACTAGGAACCTCAGGTGCCGTAAGCTTTTGTTTATTTCTTTTTTGCATTATGATGTCACAATCAGACCACTTTTTTCCCTATCCAGAAGCATCTTGTCTTTTGTCGCAACCAGAGTTTGATATTCTACCAACATTAACGAGATCGCATTCTCTTAATTTCACTTACGGCCATACCAGTCTGAAAATGCCAGATCTCGGAAGCCATCCAGACTCGGGCCTGGTTAGTACTTGTATGGGAGACCAACTAAAAACCTCAGGTGCCGTAAACTTTTGTTTATTTCTTTTTTGCATTATGATGTCATAATCAGACCACTTTTTTCCCTATCCAGAAGCGTCTTGTCTTTTGTCGCAACCAGAGTTTGATATTCTACCAACATTAGCGAGATCGCATTCTCTTAATTTCACTTACGGCCATACCAGCCTGAAAATGCCTGATCTCGTCAGATCTCGGAAGCCATCCAGACTTGGGTCTGGTTAGTACTTGTATGGGAGACCAACTAGGAACCTCAGGTGCCGTAAGCTTTTGTTTATTTCTTTTTTGCATTATGATGTCATAATCAGACCACTTTTTTCCCTATGGGAGACCAACTAGGAACCTCAGGTGCCGTAAGCTTTTGTTTATTTCTTTTTTTCATTATGATGTCATAATCAGACCACTTTTTTCCCTATCCAGAAGCGTCTTGTCTTTTGTCGCAACCAGAGTTTGATATTCTACCAACATTAGCGATATCGCATTCTCTTAATTTCCCTTACGGCCATACCAGTCTGAAAATGCTTGATCTCGTCAGATCTCGGAAGCCATCCAGACTCGGGTCTGGTTAGTACTTGTATGGGAGACCAACTAGGAACCTCAGGTGCTGTAAGCTTTTGTTTATTTCTTTTTTGCATTATGATGTCATAATCAGACCACTTTTTTCCCTATGGGAGACCAACTAGGAACCTCAGGTGCCGTAAGCTTTTGTTTATTTCTTTTTTGCATTATGATGTCATAATCAGACCACTTTTTTCCCTATCCAGAAGCGTCTTGTCTTTTGTCGCAACCAGAGTTTTATATTCTACCAACATTAGCGAGATCGCATTCTCTTAATTTCACTTACGGCCATACCAGTCTGAAAATGCCTGATCTCGTCAGATCTCGGAAGCCATCCAGACTCGGGCCTGGTTAGTACTTGTATGGGAGACCAACTAGGAACCTCAGGTGCCGTAAGCTTTTGTTTATTTATTTTTTGCATTATGATGTCATAATCAGACCACTTTTTTCCCTATACAGAAGCGTCTTGTCCTTTGTCGCAACCAGAGTTTGATATTCTACCAACATTAGCGAGATCGCATTCTCTTAATTTCACTTACGGCCATACCAGTCTGAAACTGCCTGATCTTGTCAGATCTCGGACGCCATCCAGACTCGGGCCTGGTTAGTACTTGTATGGGAGACCAACTAGGAACCTCAGGTGCCGTAAGCATTTGTTTATTTCTTTTTTGCATTATGATGTCATAATCAGACCACTTTTTTCCCTATCCAGAAGCGTCTTGTCTTTTGTCGCAACCAGAGTTTGATATTCTACCAACATTAGCGAGATCGCGTTCTCTTAATTTCACTTACGGCCATACCAGTCTGAAAATGCCTGATCTCGTCAGATCTCGGAAGCCATCCAGACTCGGGCCTGGTTAGTACTTGTATGGGAGACCAACTAGGAACCTCAGGTGCCGTAAGCTTTTGTTTATTTCTTTTTTGCATTATGATGTCATAATCAGACCACTTTTTTCCCTATGGGAGACCAACTAGGAACCTCAGGTGCCGTAAGCTTTTGTTTATTTCTTTTTTTCATTATGATGTCATAATCAGACCACTTTTTTCCCTATCCAGAAGCGTCTTGTCTTTTGTCGCAACCAGAGTTTGATATTCTACCAACATTAGCGAGATCGCATTCTCTTAATTTCCCTTACGGCCATACCAGTCTGAAAATGCTTGATCTCGTCAGATCTCGGAAGCCATCCAGACTCGGGTCTGGTTAGTACTTGTATGGGAGACCAACTAGGAACCTTAGGTGCCGTAAGCTTTTGTTTATTTCTTTTTTGCATTATGATGTCATAATCAGACCACTTTTTTCCCTATCCAGAAGCGTCTTGTCTTTTGTCGCAACCAGAGTTTGATATTCTACCAACATTAGCGAGATCGCAATCTCTTAATTTCACTTACGGCCATACCAGTCTGAAAATGCCAGATCTCGGAAGCCATCCAGACTCGGGTCTGGTTAGAACTTGTATGGGAGACCAACTAGGAACCTCAGGTGCCGTAAGCTTTTGTTTATTTCTTTTTTGCATTATGATGTCATATTCAGACCACTTTTTTCCCTATCCAGAAGCGTCTTGTCTTTTGTCGCAACCAGAGTTTGATATTCTACCAACATTAGCGAGATCGCATTCTCTTAATTTCACTTACGGCCATACCAGTCTGAAAATGTCAGATCTCGGAAGCCATCCAGACTCGGGCCTGGTTAGTACTTGTATGGGAGACCAACTAGGAACCTCAGGTGCCGTAAGCTTTTGTTTATTTCTTTTTTGCATTATGATGTCATAATCAGACCACTTTTTTCCCTATCCAGAAGCGTCTTGTCTTTTGTCGCAACCAGAGTTTGATATTCTACCAACATTAGCGAGATCGCATTCTCTTAATTTCACTTACGGCCATACCAGTCTGAAAATGCCTGATCTCGTCAGATCTCGGAAGCCATCCAGACTCGGGCCTGGTTAGTACTTGTATGGGAGACCAACTAGGAACCTCAGGTGCCGTAGGCTTTTGTTTATTTCATTTTTGCATTATGATGTCATAATCAGACCACTTTTTTCCCTATGGGAGACCAACTAGGAACCTCAGGTGCCGTAAGCTTTTGTTTATTTCTTTTTTGCATTATGATGTCATAATCAGACCACTTTTTTCCCTATCCAGAAGCGTCTTGTCTTTTGTCGCAACCAGAGTTTGATATTCTACCAACATTAGCGAGATCGCATTCTCTTAATTTCACTTACGGCCATACCAGTCTGAAAATGCCTGATCTCGTCAGATCTCGGAAGCCATCCAGACTCGGGCCTGGTTAGTACTTGTATGGGAGACCAACTAGGAACCTCAGGTGCCGTAGGCTTTTGTTTATTTCATTTTTGCATTATGATGTCATAATCAGACCACTTTTTTCCCTATGGGAGACCAACTAGGAACCTCAGGTGCCGTAAGCTTTTGTTTATTTCTTTTTTGCATTATGATGTCATAATCAGACCACTTTTTTCCCTATCCAGAAGCGTCTTGTCTTTTGTCGCAACCAGAGTTTGATATTCTACCAACATTAGCGAGATCGCAATCTCTTAATTTCACTTACGGCCATACCAGTCTGAAAATGCCAGATCTCGGAAGCCATCCAGACTCGGGTCTGGTTAGTACTTGTATGGGAGACCAACTAGGAATCTCAGGTGCCGTAAGCTTTTGTTTATTTCTTTTTTGCATTATGATGTCATAATCAGACCACTTTTTCCCTATGGGAGACCAACTAGGAACCTCAGGTGCCGTAAGCTTTTGTTTATTTCTTTTTTGCATTATGATGTCATAATCAGACCACTTTTTTCCCTATCCAGAAGCGTCTTGTCTTTTGTCGCAACCAGAGTTTGATATTCTACCAACATTAGCGAGATCGCAATCTCTTAATTTCACTTACGGCCATACCAGTCTGAAAATGCCAGATCTCGGAAGCCATCCAGACTCGGGTCTGGTTAGTACTTGTATGGGAGACCAACTAGGAATCTCAGGTGCCGTAAGCTTTTGTTTATTTCTTTTTTGCATTATGATGTCATAATCAGACCACTTTTTCCCTATGGGAGACCAACTAGGAACCTCAGGTGCCGTAAGCTTTTGTTTATTTCTTTTTTGCATTATGATGTCACAATCAGACCACTTTTTTCCCTATCCAGAAGCATCTTGTCTTTTGTCGCAACCAGAGTTTGATATTCTACCAACATTAACGAGATCGCATTCTCTTAATTTCACTTACGGCCATACCAGTCTGAAAATGCCAGATCTCGGAAGCCATCCAGACTCGGGCCTGGTTAGTACTTGTATGGGAGACCAACTAAAAACCTCAGGTGCCGTAAACTTTTGTTTATTTCTTTTTTGCATTATGATGTCATAATCAGACCACTTTTTTCCCTATCCAGAAGCGTCTTGTCTTTTGTCGCAACCAGAGTTTGATATTCTACCAACATTAGCGAGATCGCATTCTCTTAATTTCACTTACGGCCATACCAGCCTGAAAATGCCTGATCTCGTCAGATCTCGGAAGCCATCCAGACTTGGGTCTGGTTAGTACTTGTATGGGAGACCAACTAGGAACCTCAGGTGCCGTAAGCTTTTGTTTATTTCTTTTTTGCATTATGATGTCATAATCAGACCACTTTTTTCCCTATGGGAGACCAACTAGGAACCTCAGGTGCCGTAAGCTTTTGTTTATTTCTTTTTTTCATTATGATGTCATAATCAGACCACTTTTTTCCCTATCCAGAAGCGTCTTGTCTTTTGTCGCAACCAGAGTTTGATATTCTACCAACATTAGCGATATCGCATTCTCTTAATTTCCCTTACGGCCATACCAGTCTGAAAATGCTTGATCTCGTCAGATCTCGGAAGCCATCCAGACTCGGGTCTGGTTAGTACTTGTATGGGAGACCAACTAGGAACCTCAGGTGCTGTAAGCTTTTGTTTATTTCTTTTTTGCATTATGATGTCATAATCAGACCACTTTTTTCCCTATGGGAGACCAACTAGGAACCTCAGGTGCCGTAAGCTTTTGTTTATTTCTTTTTTGCATTATGATGTCATAATCAGACCACTTTTTTCCCTATCCAGAAGCGTCTTGTCTTTTGTCGCAACCAGAGTTTTATATTCTACCAACATTAGCGAGATCGCATTCTCTTAATTTCACTTACGGCCATACCAGTCTGAAAATGCCTGATCTCGTCAGATCTCGGAAGCCATCCAGACTCGGGCCTGGTTAGTACTTGTATGGGAGACCAACTAGGAACCTCAGGTGCCGTAAGCTTTTGTTTATTTATTTTTTGCATTATGATGTCATAATCAGACCACTTTTTTCCCTATACAGAAGCGTCTTGTCCTTTGTCGCAACCAGAGTTTGATATTCTACCAACATTAGCGAGATCGCATTCTCTTAATTTCACTTACGGCCATACCAGTCTGAAACTGCCTGATCTTGTCAGATCTCGGACGCCATCCAGACTCGGGCCTGGTTAGTACTTGTATGGGAGACCAACTAGGAACCTCAGGTGCCGTAAGCATTTGTTTATTTCTTTTTTGCATTATGATGTCATAATCAGACCACTTTTTTCCCTATCCAGAAGCGTCTTGTCTTTTGTCGCAACCAGAGTTTGATATTCTACCAACATTAGCGAGATCGCGTTCTCTTAATTTCACTTACGGCCATACCAGTCTGAAAATGCCTGATCTCGTCAGATCTCGGAAGCCATCCAGACTCGGGCCTGGTTAGTACTTGTATGGGAGACCAACTAGGAACCTCAGGTGCCGTAAGCTTTTGTTTATTTCTTTTTTGCATTATGATGTCATAATCAGACCACTTTTTTCCCTATGGGAGACCAACTAGGAACCTCAGGTGCCGTAAGCTTTTGTTTATTTCTTTTTTTCATTATGATGTCATAATCAGACCACTTTTTTCCCTATCCAGAAGCGTCTTGTCTTTTGTCGCAACCAGAGTTTGATATTCTACCAACATTAGCGAGATCGCATTCTCTTAATTTCCCTTACGGCCATACCAGTCTGAAAATGCTTGATCTCGTCAGATCTCGGAAGCCATCCAGACTCGGGTCTGGTTAGTACTTGTATGGGAGACCAACTAGGAACCTTAGGTGCCGTAAGCTTTTGTTTATTTCTTTTTTGCATTATGATGTCATAATCAGACCACTTTTTTCCCTATCCAGAAGCGTCTTGTCTTTTGTCGCAACCAGAGTTTGATATTCTACCAACATTAGCGAGATCGCAATCTCTTAATTTCACTTACGGCCATACCAGTCTGAAAATGCCAGATCTCGGAAGCCATCCAGACTCGGGTCTGGTTAGAACTTGTATGGGAGACCAACTAGGAACCTCAGGTGCCGTAAGCTTTTGTTTATTTCTTTTTTGCATTATGATGTCATATTCAGACCACTTTTTTCCCTATCCAGAAGCGTCTTGTCTTTTGTCGCAACCAGAGTTTGATATTCTACCAACATTAGCGAGATCGCATTCTCTTAATTTCACTTACGGCCATACCAGTCTGAAAATGTCAGATCTCGGAAGCCATCCAGACTCGGGCCTGGTTAGTACTTGTATGGGAGACCAACTAGGAACCTCAGGTGCCGTAAGCTTTTGTTTATTTCTTTTTTGCATTATGATGTCATAATCAGACCACTTTTTTCCCTATCCAGAAGCGTCTTGTCTTTTGTCGCAACCAGAGTTTGATATTCTACCAACATTAGCGAGATCGCATTCTCTTAATTTCACTTACGGCCATACCAGTCTGAAAATGCCTGATCTCGTCAGATCTCGGAAGCCATCCAGACTCGGGCCTGGTTAGTACTTGTATGGGAGACCAACTAGGAACCTCAGGTGCCGTAGGCTTTTGTTTATTTCATTTTTGCATTATGATGTCATAATCAGACCACTTTTTTCCCTATGGGAGACCAACTAGGAACCTCAAGTGCCGTAAGCTTTTGTTTATTTCTTTTTTGCATTATGATGTCATAATCAGACCACTTTTTTCCCTATCCAGAAGCGTCTTGTCTTTTGTCGCAACCAGAGTTTGATATTCTACCAACATTAGCGAGATCGCATTCTCTTAATTTCACTTACGGCCATACCAGTCTGAAAATGCCTGATCTCGTCAGATCTCGGAAGCCATCCAGACTCGGGCCTGGTTAGTACTTGTATGGGAGACCAACTAGGAACCTCAGGTGCCGTAGGCTTTTGTTTATTTCATTTTTGCATTATGATGTCATAATCAGACCACTTTTTTCCCTATGGGAGACCAACTAGGAACCTCAGGTGCCGTAAGCTTTTGTTTATTTCTTTTTTGCATTATGATGTCATAATCAGACCACTTTTTTCCCTATCCAGAAGCGTCTTGTCTTTTGTCGCAACCAGAGTTTGATATTCTACCAACATTAGCGAGATCGCAATCTCTTAATTTCACTTACGGCCATACCAGTCTGAAAATGCCAGATCTCGGAAGCCATCCAGACTCGGGTCTGGTTAGTACTTGTATGGGAGACCAACTAGGAATCTCAGGTGCCGTAAGCTTTTGTTTATTTCTTTTTTGCATTATGATGTCATAATCAGACCACTTTTTCCCTATGGGAGACCAACTAGGAACCTCAGGTGCCGTAAGCTTTTGTTTATTTCTTTTTTGCATTATGATGTCACAATCAGACCACTTTTTTCCCTATCCAGAAGCATCTTGTCTTTTGTCGCAACCAGAGTTTGATATTCTACCAACATTAACGAGATCGCATTCTCTTAATTTCACTTACGGCCATACCAGTCTGAAAATGCCAGATCTCGGAAGCCATCCAGACTCGGGCCTGGTTAGTACTTGTATGGGAGACCAACTAAAAACCTCAGGTGCCGTAAACTTTTGTTTATTTCTTTTTTGCATTATGATGTCATAATCAGACCACTTTTTTCCCTATCCAGAAGCGTCTTGTCTTTTGTCGCAACCAGAGTTTGATATTCTACCAACATTAGCGAGATCGCATTCTCTTAATTTCACTTACGGCCATACCAGCCTGAAAATGCCTGATCTCGTCAGATCTCGGAAGCCATCCAGACTTGGGTCTGGTTAGTACTTGTATGGGAGACCAACTAGGAACCTCAGGTGCCGTAAGCTTTTGTTTATTTCTTTTTTGCATTATGATGTCATAATCAGACCACTTTTTTCCCTATGGGAGACCAACTAGGAACCTCAGGTGCCGTAAGCTTTTGTTTATTTCTTTTTTTCATTATGATGTCATAATCAGACCACTTTTTTCCCTATCCAGAAGCGTCTTGTCTTTTGTCGCAACCAGAGTTTGATATTCTACCAACATTAGCGAGATCGCATTCTCTTAATTTCCCTTACGGCCATACCAGTCTGAAAATGCTTGATCTCGTCAGATCTCGGAAGCCATCCAGACTCGGGTCTGGTTAGTACTTGTATGGGAGACCAACTAGGAACCTTAGGTGCCGTAAGCTTTTGTTTATTTCTTTTTTGCATTATGATGTCATAATCAGACCACTTTTTTCCCTATCCAGAAGCGTCTTGTCTTTTGTCGCAACCAGAGTTTGATATTCTACCAACATTAGCGAGATCGCAATCTCTTAATTTCACTTACGGCCATACCAGTCTGAAAATGCCAGATCTCGGAAGCCATCCAGACTCGGGTCTGGTTAGAACTTGTATGGGAGACCAACTAGGAACCTCAGGTGCCGTAAGCTTTTGTTTATTTCTTTTTTGCATTATGATGTCATATGCAGACCACTTTTTTCCCTATCCAGAAGCGTCTTGTCTTTTGTCGCAACCAGAGTTTGATATTCTACCAACATTAGCGAGATCGCATTCTCTTAATTTCACTTACGGCCATACCAGTCTGAAAATGTCAGATCTCGGAAGCCATCCAGACTCGGGCCTGGTTAGTACTTGTATGGGAGACCAACTAGGAACCTCAGGTGCCGTAAGCTTTTGTTTATTTCTTTTTTGCATTATGATGTCATAATCAGACCACTTTTTTCCCTATCCAGAAGCGTCTTGTCTTTTGTCGCAACCAGAGTTTGATATTCTACCAACATTAGCGAGATCGCATTCTCTTAATTTCACTTACGGCCATACCAGTCTGAAAATGCCTGATCTCGTCAGATCTCGGAAGCCATCCAGACTCGGGCCTGGTTAGTACTTGTATGGGAGACCAACTAGGAACCTCAGGTGCCGTAGGCTTTTGTTTATTTCATTTTTGCATTATGATGTCATAATCAGACCACTTTTTTCCCTATGGGAGACCAACTAGGAACCTCAGGTGCCGTAAGCTTTTGTTTATTTCTTTTTTGCATTATGATGTCATAATCAGACCACTTTTTTCCCTATCCAGAAGCGTCTTGTCTTTTGTCGCAACCAGAGTTTGATATTCTACCAACATTAGCGAGATCGCATTCTCTTAATTTCACTTACGGCCATACCAGTCTGAAAATGCCTGATCTCGTCAGATCTCGGAAGCCATCCAGACTCGGGCCTGGTTAGTACTTGTATGGGAGACCAACTAGGAACCTCAGGTGCCGTAGGCTTTTGTTTATTTCATTTTTGCATTATGATGTCATAATCAGACCACTTTTTTCCCTATGGGAGACCAACTAGGAACCTCAGGTGCCGTAAGCTTTTGTTTATTTCTTTTTTGCATTATGATGTCATAATCAGACCACTTTTTTCCCTATCCAGAAGCGTCTTGTCTTTTGTCGCAACCAGAGTTTGATATTCTACCAACATTAGCGAGATCGCAATCTCTTAATTTCACTTACGGCCATACCAGTCTGAAAATGCCAGATCTCGGAAGCCATCCAGACTCGGGTCTGGTTAGTACTTGTATGGGAGACCAACTAGGAATCTCAGGTGCCGTAAGCTTTTGTTTATTTCTTTTTTGCATTATGATGTCATAATCAGACCACTTTTTCCCTATGGGAGACCAACTAGGAACCTCAGGTGCCGTAAGCTTTTGTTTATTTCTTTTTTGCATTATGATGTCACAATCAGACCACTTTTTTCCCTATCCAGAAGCATCTTGTCTTTTGTCGCAACCAGAGTTTGATATTCTACCAACATTAACGAGATCGCATTCTCTTAATTTCACTTACGGCCATACCAGTCTGAAAATGCCAGATCTCGGAAGCCATCCAGACTCGGGCCTGGTTAGTACTTGTATGGGAGACCAACTAGGAACCTCAGGGGCCGTAAGCTTTTGTTTATTTCTTTTTTGCATTATGATGTCATAATCAGACCACTTTTTCCCTATGGGAGACCAACTAGGAACCTCAGGTGCCGTAAGCTTTTGTTTATTTATTTTTTGCATTATGATGTCATTATCAGACCACTTTTTTCCCTATCCAGAAGCGTCTTGTCTTTTGTCGCAACCAGAGTTTGATATTCTACCAACATTAGCGAGATCGCATTCTCTTAATTTCATTTACGGCTATACCAGTCTGAAAATGCCTGATCTCGTCAGATCTCGGAAGCCATCCAGACTCGGGCCTGGTTAGTACTTGTATGGGAGACCAACTAGGAACCTCAGGTGCCGTAAGCTATTGTTTATTTCTTTTTTGCATTATGATGTCATAATCAGACCACTTTTTTCCCTATGGGAGACCAACTAGGAACCTCAGGTGTCGTAAGCTTTTGTTTATTTCTTTTTTTCATTATGATGTCATAATCAGACCACTTTTTTCCCTATCCAGAAGCGTCTTGTCTTTTGTCGCAACCAGAGTTTGATATTCTACCAACATTAGCGAGATCGCATTCTCTTAATTTCACTTACGGCCATACCAGTCTGAAAATGCCTGATCTCGTCAGATCTCGGAAGCCATCCAGACTCGGGCCTGGTTAGTATTTGTATGGGAGACCAACTAGGAACCTCAGGTGCCGTAAGCTTTTGTTTATTTCTTTTTTGCATTATGATGTCATAATCAGACCACTTTTTTCCCTATCCAGAAGCGTCTTGTCTTTTGTCGCAACCAGAGTTTGATATTCTACCAACATTAGCGAGATCGCATTCTCTTAATTTCCCTTACGGCCATACCAGTCTGAAAATGCCTGATCTCATCAGATCTCGGAAGCCATCCAGACTCGGGTCTGGTTAGTACTTGTATGGGAGACCAACTAGGAACCTCAGGTGCCGTAAGCTTTTGTTTATTTCTTTTTTGCATTATGATGTCATAATCAGACCACTTTTTTCCCTATCCAGAAGCGTCTAGTCTTTTGTCGCAACCAGAGTTTGATATTCTTCCAACATTAGCGAGATCGCATTCTCTTAATTTCACTTACGGCCATACCAGTCTGAAAATGCCTGATCTCGTCAGATCTCGGAAGCCATCCAGACTCGGGCCTGGTTAGTATTTGTATGGGAGACCAACTAGGAACCTCAGGTGCCGTAAGCTTTTGTTTATTTCTTTTTTGCATTATGATGTCATAATCAGACCACTTTTTTCCCTATCCAGAAGCGTCTTGTCTTTTGTCGCAACCAGAGTTCGATATTCTACCAACATTAGCGAGATCGCATTCTCTTAATTTCCCTTACGGCCATACCAGTCTGAAAATGCCTGATCTCGTCAGATCTCGGAAGCCATCCAGACTCGGGTCTGGTTAGTACTTGTATGGGAGACCAACTAGGAACCTCAGGTGCCGTAAGCTTTTGTTTATTTCTTTTTTGCATTATGATGTCATAATCAGACCACTTTTTTCCCTATGGGAGACCAACTAGGAACCTCAGGTGCCGTAAGCTTTTGTTTATTTCTTTTTTGCATTATGATGTCATAATCAGACCACTTTTTTCCCTATCCAGAAGCGTCTAGTCTTTTGTCGCAACCAGAGTTTGATATTCTTCCAACATTAGCGAGATCGCATTCTCTTAATTTCGCTTACGGCCATACCAGTCTGAAAATGCCTGATCTCGTCAGATCTCGGAAGCCATCCAGACTCGGGTCTGGTTAGTACTTGTATGGGAGACCAACTATGAACCTCAGGTGCCGTAAGCTTTTGTTTATTTCTTTTTTGCATTATGATGTCATAATCAGACCACTTTTTTCCCTATCCAGAAGCATCTTGTCTTTTGTCGCAACCAGAGTTTGATATTCTACCAACATTAACGAGATCGCATTCTCTTAATTTCACTTACGGCCATACCAGTCTGAAAATGCTTGATCTCGTCAGATCTCGGAAGCAATTCTGACTTGGGCCTGGTTAGTACTTGTGTGGGAGACCAGCTAGGAACCTCAGGTGCCGTAAGCTTTTGTTTATTTCTTTTTTGCATTATGATGTCATAATCAGACCACTTTTTTCCCTATGGGAGACCAACTAGGAACCTCAGGTGCCGTAAGCTTTTGTTTATTTCTTTTTTGTATTATGATGTCATAATAACACCACTTTTTTCCCTATCCAGAAGCGTCTTGTCTTTTGTCGCAACCAGAGTTTGATATTCTACCAACATTAGCGAGATCGCATTCTATTAATTTCACTTACGGCCATACCAGTCTGAAAATGCCTGATCTCGTCAGATCTCGGAAGCCATCCAGACTCGGGCCTGGTTAGTATTTGTATGGGAGACCAACTAGGAACCTCAGGTGCCGTAAGCTTTTGTTTATTTCTTTTTTGCATTATGATGTCATAATCAGACCACTTTTTTCCCTATGGGAGACCAACTAGGAACCTCAGGTGCCGTAAGCTTTTGTTTATTTCTTTTTTGCATTATGATGTCATAATCAGACCACTTTTTTCCCTATACAGAAGCGTCTTGTCCATTGTCGCAACCAGAGTTTGATATTCTACCAACATTAGCGAGATCGCATTCTCTTAATTTCACTTACGGCCATACCAGTCTGAAAATGCCTGATCTTGTCAGATCTTGGAAGCCATCCAGACTCGGGCCTGGTTAGTACTTGTATGGGAGAGCAACTAGGAACCTTAGGTGCCGTAAGCTTTTGTTTATTTCTTTTTTGCATTATGATGTCATAATCAGACCACTTTTTTCCCTATCCAGAAGCGTCTTGTCTTTTGTCGCAACCAGAGTTTGATATTCTACCAACATTAGCGAGATCGCATTCTCTTAATTTCAATTACGGCCATACCAGTCTGAAAATGCCTGATCTCGTCAGATCTCGGAAGCCATCCAGACTCGGGCCTGGTTAGTACTTGTATGGGAGACCAACTAGGAACCTCAGGTGCCGTAAGCTTTTGTTTATTTCTTTTTTGCATTATGATGTCATAATCAGACCACTTTTTTCCCTATCCAGAAGCGTCTTGTCTTTTGTCGCAACCAGAGTTTGATATTCTACCAACATTAGCGAGATCGCATTCTCTTAATTTCACTTATGGCCATACCAGTCTGAAAATGCCTGATCTCGTCAGATCTCGGAAGTCATCCAGACTCGGGCCTGGTTAGTACTTGTATGGGAGACCAACTCGGAACCTCAGGTGCCGTAAGCTTTTGTTTATTTCTTTTTTGCATTATGATGTCATAATCAGACCACTTTTTTCCCTATGGGAGACCAACTAGGAACCTCAGGTGCCGTAAGCTTTTGATTATTTTTTTTTTGCATTATGATGTCATAATCAAACCACTTTTTTCCCTATCCAGAAGCGTCTTGTCTTTTGTCGCAACCAGAGTTTGATATTTTACCAACATTAGCGAGATCGCATTCTCGTAATTTCACTTACGGCCATACCAGTCTTAAAATGCCTGATCTCGTCAGATCTCGGAAGCCATCCAGACTTGTGCCTGGTTAGTACTTGTATGGGAGACCAACTAGGAACCTCAGGTGCCGTAAGCTTTTGTTTATTTCTTTTTTGCATTATGATGTCATAATCAGACCACTTTTTTCCCTATACAGAAGCGTCTTGTCCTTTGTCGCAACCAGAGTTTGATATTCTACCAACATTAGCGAGATCGCATTCTCATAATTTCACTTACGGCCATACCAGTCTGAAACTGCCTGATCTTGTCAGATCTCGGACGCCATCCAGACTCGGGCCTGGTTAGTACTTGTATGGGAGACCAACTAGGAACCTCAGGTGCGGTAAGCATTTGTTTATTTCTTTTTTGCATTATGATGTCATAATCAGACCACTTTTTTTCCCTATCCAGAAGCGTCTTGTCTTTTGTCGCAACCAGAGTTTGATATTCTACCAACATTAGCGAGATCGCATTCTCTTAATTTCACTTACGACCATACCAGTCTGAAAATGCCTGATCTCGTCAGATCTCGGAAGCCATCCAGACTCGGGCCTGGTTAGTACTTGTATGGGAGACCAACTAGGAACCTCAGGTGCCGTAAGCTTTTGTTTATTTCTTTTTTGCATTATGATGTCATAATCAGACCACTTTTTTCCCTATGGGAGACCAACTAGGAACCTCAGGTGCCGTAAGCTTTTGTTTATTTCTTTTTTTCATTATGATGTCATAATCAGACCACTTTTTTCCCTATCCAGAAGCGTCTTGTCTTTTGTCGCAACCAGAGTTTGATATTCTACCAACATTAGCGAGATCGCATTCTCTTAATTTCCCTTACGGCCATACCAGTCTGAAAATGCTTGATCTCGTCAGATTTCGGAAGTCATCCAGACTCGGGTCTGGTTAGTACTTGTATGGGAGACCAACTAGGAACCTCAGGTGCCGTAAGCTTTTGTTTATTTCTTTTTTGCATTATGATGTCATAATCAGACCACTTTTTTCCCTATCCAGAAGCGTCTTGTCTTTTGTCGCAACCAGAGTTTGATATTCTACCAACATTAGCGAGATCGCATTCTCTCAATTTCACTTACGGCCATACCAGTCTGAAAATGCCTGATCTCGTCAGATGTCGGAAGCCATCCAGACTCGGGCCTGGTTAGTACTTGTATGGGAGACCAACTAGGAACCTCAGGTGCCGTAAGCTTTTGTTTATTTCTTTTTTGCATTATGATGTCATAATCAGACCACTTTTTTCCCTATGGGAGACCAACTAGGAACCTCAGGTGCCGTAAGCTTTTGTTTATTTCTTTTTTTCATTATGATGTCATAATCAGACCACTTTTTTCCCTATCCAGAAGCGTCTTGTCTTTTGTCGCAACCAGAGTTTGATATTCTACCAACATTAGCGAGATCGCATTCTCTTAATTTCACTTACGGCTATACCAGTCTGAAAATGCCAGATCTCGGAAGCCATCCAGACTCGGGCCTGGTTAGTATTTGTATGCGAGACCAACTAGGAACCTCAGGTGCCGTAAGCTTTTGTTTATTTCTTTTTTCATTATGATGTCATAATCAGACCACTTTTTTCCCTATCCAGAAGCGTCTTGTCTTTTGTCGCAACCAGAGTTTGATATTCTACCAACATTAGCGAGATCGCATTCTCTTAATTTCCCTTACGGCCATACCAGTCTGAAAATGCCTGATCTCGTCAGATCTCGGAAGCCATCCAGACTCGGGTCTGGTTAGTACTTGTATGGGAGACCAACTAGGAACCTCAGGTGCCGTAAGCTGTTGTTTATTTCTTTTTTGCATTATGATGTCATAATCAGACCACTTTTTTCCCTATCCAGAAGCGTCTTGTCTTTTGTCGCAACTAGAGTTCGATATTCTACCAACATTAGCGAGATCGCATTCTCTTAATTTCCCTTACGGCCATACCAGTCTGAAAATGCCTGATCTCGTCAGATCTCGGAAGCCATCCAGACTCGGGTCTGGTTAGTACTTGTATGGGAGACCAACTAGGAACCTCAGGTGCCGTAAGCTTTTGTTTATTTCTTTTTTGCATTATGATGTCATAATCAGACCACTTTTTTCCCTATCCAGAAGCGTCTTGTCTTTTGTCGCAACCAGAGTTTGATATTCTACCAACATTAGCGAGATCGCATTCTCTCAATTTCACTTACGGCCATACCAGTCTGAAAATGCCTGATCTTGTCAGATGTCGGAAGCCATCCAGACTCGGGCCTGGTTAGTACTTGTATGGGAGACCAACTAGGAACCTCAGGTGCCGTAAGCTTTTGTTTATTTCTTTTTTGCATTATGATGTCATAATCAGACCACTTTTTTCCCTATGGGAGACCAACTAGGAACCTCAGGTGCCGTAAGCTTTTGTTTATTTCTTTTTTTCATTATGATGTCATAATCAGACCACTTTTTTCCCTATCCAGAAGCGTCTTGTCTTTTGTCGCAACCAGAGTTTGATATTCTACCAACATTAGCGAGATCGCATTCTCTTAATTTCACTTACGGCTATACCAGTCTGAAAATGCCTGATCTCGTCAGATCTCGGAAGCCATCCAGACTCTGGCCTGGTTAGTATTTGTATGGGAGACTAACTAGGAACCTCAGATGCCGTAAGCTTTTGTTTATTTCTTTTTTGCATTATGATGTCATAATCAGACCACTTTTTTCCCTATCCAGAAGCGTCTTGTCTTTTGTCGCAACCAGAGTTTGATATTCTACCAACATTAGCGAGATCACATTCTCTTAATTTCACTTACGGCCATACTAGTCTGAAAATGCCTGATCTCGTCAGATCTCGGAAGCCATCCAGACTCGGGCCTGGTTAGTACTTGTATGGGAGACCAACTAGGAACCTCAGGTGCCGTAAGCTTTTGTTTATTTCTTTTTTGCATTATGATGTCATAATCAGACCACAATTTTTTCCTATCCAGAAGCGTCTTGTCTTTTGTCGCAACCAGAGTTTGATATTCTACCAACATTAGCGAGATCGCATTCTCTTAATTTCACTTACGGCTATACCAGTCTGAAAATGCCTGATCTCGTCAGATCTCGGAAGCCATCCAGTCTCGGGTCTGGTTAGTACTTGTATGGGAGACCAACTAGGAACCTCAGGTGCCGTAAGCTTTTGTTTATTTCTTTTTTGCATTATGATGTCATAATCAGACCACTTTTTTCCCTATCCAGAAGCGTCTTGTCTTTTGTCGCAACCAGAGTTCGATATTCTACCAACATTAGCGAGATCGCATTCTCTTAATTTCCCTTACGGCCATACCAGTCTGAAAATGCCTGATCTCGTCAGATCTCGGAAGCCATCCAGACTCGGGTCTGGTTAGTACTTGTATGGGAGACCAACTAGGAACCTCAGGTGCCGTAAGCTTTTGTTTATTTATTTTTTGCATTATGATGTTATAATCAGACCACTTTTTTCCCTATCCAGAAGCGTCTTGTCTTTTGTCGCAACCAGAGTTTGATATTCTACCAACATTAGCGAGATCGCATTCTCTTAATTTCATTTACGCCCATTCCAGTCTGAAAATGCCTGATCTCGTCAGATCTCGGAAGCCATCCAGACTCAGGCCTGGTTAGTACTTGTATGGGAGACCAACTAGGAACCTCAGGTGCCGCAAGCTTTTGTTTATTTATTTTTTGCATTATGATGTCATAATCAGACCACTTTTTTCCCTATGGGTGACCAACTAGGAACCTCAGGTGCCGTAAGCTTTTGTTTATTTCTTTTTTGCCTTATGATGTCATAATCAGACCACTTTTTTCCCTATGGGAGACCAACTAGGAACCTCAGGTGCCGTAAGCTTTTGTTTATTTCTTTTTTGCATTATGATGTCATAATCAGACCACTTTTTTCCCTATCCAGAAGCGTCTTGTCTTTTGTCGCAACCAGAGTTTGATATTCTACCAACATTAGCGAGATCGCATTCTCTTAATTTCACTTACGGCCATACCAGTCTGAAAATGCCTGATCTCGTCAGATCTCGGAAGACATACAGACTCGGGCCTGGTTAGTACTTGTATGGGAGACCAACTAGGAACCTCAGGTGCCGTAAGCTTTTGTTTATTTCTTTTTTGCATTATGATATCATAATCAGACCACTTTTTTCCCTATCCAGAAGCGTCTTGTCTTTTGTCGCAACCAGAGTTTGATATTCTTCCAACATTAGTGAGATCGCATTCTCTTAATTTCACTTACGGCCATACCAGTCTGAAAATGCCTGATCTCATCAGATCTCGGAAGCCATCCAGACTCGGGCCTGGTTAGTACTTGTATGGGAGACCAACTAGGAACCTCAGGTGCTGTAAGCTTTTGTTTATTTCTTTTTTGCATTATGATGTCATAATCAGACCACTTTTTTCCCTATCCAGAAGCGTCTTGTCTTTTGTCGCAACCAGAGTTTGATATTCTACCAACATTAGTGAGATCGCATTCTCATAATTTCACTTACGGCCATACCAGTCTGAAAATGCCTGATCTCGTCAGATCTCGGAAGCCATCCAGACTCGGGCCTGGTTAGTACTTGTATGGGAGTCCAACTAGGAACCTCAGGTGCCGTACACTTTTGTTTATTTCTTTTTTGCATTATGATGTCATAATCAGACCACTTTTTTCCCTATGGGAGACCAACTAGGAACCTCAGGTGCCGTAAGCTTTTGTTTATTTCTTTTTTGCATTATGATGTCATAATCAGACCACTTTTTTCCCTATCCAGAAGCGTCTTGTCTTTTGTCGCAACCAGAGTTTGATATTCTACCAACATTAGCGAGATCGCATTCTCTTAATTTCATTTACGGCCATACCAGTCTGAAAATGCCTGATCTTGTCAGATCTCAGAAGCCATCCAGACTTGGGCCTGGTTTGTACTTGTATGGGAGACCAACTACGAACCTCAGGTGCCGTAAGCTTTTGTTTATTTCTTTTTTGCATTATGATGTCATAATCAGACCACTTTTTTCCCTATCCAGAAGCGTCTTGTTTTTTGTCGCAACCAGAGTTTGATATTCTACCAACATTAGCGAGATCGCATTCTCTTAATTTCATTTACGGCCATACCAGTCTGAAAATGCCTGATCTCGTCAGATCTCGGAAGCATTTGTTTATTTCTTTTTTGCATTATGATGTCATAATCAGACCACTTTTTTCCCTATGGGAGACCAACTAGGAACCTCAGGTGCCGTAAGCTTTACTCTGGTTGCGACAAAAGACAAGACGCTTCTGGATAGGGAAAAAAGTGGTCTGATTATGACATCATAATGCAAAAAAGAAATAAACAAAAGCTTACGGCACCTGAGGTTCCTAGTTGGTCTCCCATAGGGAAAAAAGTGGTCTGATTATGACATCATAATGCAAAAAAGAAATAAACAAAAGCTTACGGCACCTGAGGTTCCTAGTTGGTCTCCCATAGGGAAAAAAGTGGTCTGATTATGACATCATAATGCAAAAAAAAAATAAACAAAAGCTTACGGCACCTGAGGTTCCTAGTTGGTCTCCCATACAAGTACTAACCAGGCCCGAGTCTGGATGGCTTCCGAGATCTGACGAGATCAGGCCTTTTCAGACTGGTATGGCCGTAAGTGAAATTAAGAGAATGCGATCTCGCTAATGTTGGTAGAATATCAAACTCTGGTTGCGACAAAAGACAAGATGCTTCTGGATAGGGAAAAAAGTGGTCTGATTATGACATCATAATTCAAAAAAGAAATAAACAAAAGCTTACGGCACCTGAGGTTTCTAGTTGGTCTCCCATACAAGTACTAACCAGGCCCGAGTCTGGATGGCTTCCGAGATCTGGCATTTTCAGACTGGTATGGCCGTAAGTGAAATTAAGAGAATGCGATCTTGCTAATGTTGGTAGAATATCAAACTCTGGTTGCGACAAAAGACAAGACGCTTCTGGATAGGGAAAAAAGTGGTCTGATTATGACATCATAATGCAAAAAAGAAATAAGCAAAAGCTTACGGCACCTGAGGTTCCTAGTTGGTCTCCCATACAAGTACTAACCAGACCCGAGTCTGGATGGCTTCCGAGATCTGACGAGATCAGGCATTTTCAGACTGGTATGGCCGTAAGAGAAATTAAGAGAATGCGATCTCGCTAATGTTGGTAGAATATCAAACTCTGGTTGCGACAAAAGACAAGACGCTTCTGGATAGGGAAAAAAGTGGTCTGATTATGACATCATAATGCAAAAAAGAAATAAACAAAAGCTTACGGCACCTGAGGTTCCTAGTTGGTCTCCCATACAAGTACTAACCAGGCCCGAGTCTGGATGGCTTCCGAGATCTGATGAGATCAGGCATTTTCAGACTGGTATGGCCGTAAGAGAAATTAAGAGAATGCGATCTCGCTAATGTTGGTAGAATATCAAACTCTGGTTGCGACAAAAGACAAGTCGCTTCTGGATAGGGAAAAAAGTGGTCTGATTATGACATCATAATGCAAAAAAGAAATAAACAAAAGCTTACGGCACCTGAGGTTCCTAGTTGGTCTCCCATAGGGAAAAAAGTGGTCTGGTTATGACATCATAATGCAAAAAAGAAATAAACAAAAGCTTACGGCACCTGAGGTTCCTAGTTGGTCTCCCATACAAGTACTAACCAGGCCCGAGTCTGGATGGCTTCCGAGATCTGACGAGATCAGGCATTTTCAGACTGGTATGGCCGTAAGTGAAATTAAGAGAATGCGATCTCGCTAATGTTGGTAGAATATCAAACTCTGGTTGCGACAAAAGACAAGACGCTTCTGGATAGGGAAAAAAGTGGTCTGATTATGACATCATAATGCAAAAAAGAAATAAACAAAAGCTTTTGGCACCTGCGGTTCCTAGTTGGTCTCCCATAGGGAAAAAAGAAGTCTGATTATGACATCATAATGCAAAAAAGAAATAAACAAAAGCTTACGGCACCTGAGGTTCCTAGTTGGTCTCCCATACAAGTACTAACCAGGCCCAAGTCTGGATGGCTTCCGAGATCTGACGAGATCCGGCATTTTCAGACTGGTATGGCCGTAAGTGAAATTAAGCGAATGCGATCTCGCTAATGTTGGTAGAATATCAAACTCTGGTTGCGACAAAAGACAAGACGCTTCTGGATTGGGAAAAAAGTGGTCTGATTATGACATCATAATGCAAAAAAGAAATAAACAAAAGCTTACGGCAGCTGAGGTTCCTAGTTGGTCTCCCATACAAGTACTAACCAGGACCGAGTCTGGATGGCTTCCGAGATCTGACGAGATCAGGCATTTTCAGACTGGTATGGCTGTAAGTGAAATTAAGAGAATGCGATCTCGCTAATGTTGGTAGAATATCAAACTCTGGTTGCGACAAAAGACAAGACGCTTCTGGACAGGGAAAAAAGTGGTCTGATTATGACATCATAATGCAAAAAAGAAATAAACAAAAGCTTACGGCACCTGAGGTTCCTAGTTGGTCTCCCATAGGGAAAAAAGTGGTCTGATTATGACATCATAATGCAAAAAAGAAATAAACAAAAGCTTACGGCACCTGAGGTTCCTAGTTGGTCTCCCATACAAGTACTAACCAGGCCCAAGTCTGGATGGCTTCCGAGATCTGACGAGATCAGGCATTTTCAGAATGGTATCGCCGTAAGTGAAATTAAGAGAATGCGATCTCGTTAATGTTGGTAGAATATCAAACTCTGGTTGCGACAAAAGACAAGATGCTTCTGGATAGGGAAAAAAGTGGTCTGATTATGACATCATAATGCAAAAAAGAAATAAACAAAAGCTTACGGCACCTGAGGTTCCTAGTTGGTCTTCCATACAAGTACTAACCAGACCCGAGTCTGGATGGTTTCCAAGATCTGACGAGATCAGGCATTTTCAGACTGGTATGGCCGTAAGTGAAATTAAGAGAATGCGATCTCGCTAATGTTGGTAGATTATCAAACTCTGGTTGCGACAAAAGACAAGACGCTTCTGGATAGGGAAAAAAGTGGTCTGATTATGACATCATAATGCAAAAAAGAAATAAACAAAAGCTTACGGCACCTGAGGTTCCTAGTTGGTCTCCCATACAAGTACTAACCAGGGCCGAGTCTGGATGGCTTCCGAGATCTGATGAGATCAGGTATTTTCAGACTGGTATGGCCGTAAGTGAAATTAAGAGAATGCGATCTCGCTAATGTTGGTAGAATATCAAACTCTGGTTGCGACAAAAGACAAGACGCTTCTGGATAGGGAAAAAAAGTGGTCTGATTATGACATCATAATGCAAAAAAGAAATAAACAAAAGCTTACGGCACCTGAGGTTCCTAGTTGGTCTCCCATAGGGAAAAAAGTGGTCTGATTATGACATCATAATGCAAACAAGAAATAAACAAAAGCTTACGGCACCTGAGGTTCCTAGTTGGTCTCCCATACAAGTACTAACCAGGCCCGAGTCTGTATGGCTTCCAAGATCTGACGAGATCAGGCATTTTCAGACTGGTATGGCCGTAAGTGAAATTAAGAGAATGCGATCTCGCTAATGTTGGTAGAATATCAAACTCTGGTTGCGACAAAAGACAAGACGCTTCTGGATAGGGAAAAAAGTGGTCTGATTATTACATCATAATGCAAAAAAGAAATAAACAAAAGCTTACGGCACCTGAGGTTCCTAGTTGGTCTCCCATACAAGTACTAACCAGGCACGAGTCTGGATGGCTTCCGAGATCTATGAGATCAGGCATTTTCAGACTGGTATGGCCGTAAGTGAAATTAAGAGAATGCGATCTCGCTAATGTTGGTAGAATATCAAACTCTGGTTGCGACAAAAGACAAGACGCTTCTGGATAGGGAAAAAAGTGGTCTGATTATGACATCATAATGCAAAAAAGCAATAAACAAAAGCTTAAAACACCTGAGGTTCCTAGTTGGTCTCCCATACAAGTACTAACCAGGCCCGAGTCTGGATGGCTTCCGAGATGTGACGAGTTCGGGCATTTTCAGACTGGTATGGCTGTAAGTGAAATTAAGAGAATGCGATCTCGCTAATGTTGGTAGAATATCAAACTCTGGTTGCGACAAAAGACAAGACGCTTCTGGATAGGGAAAAAAGTGGTCTGATTATGACATCATAATGCAAAAAAGAAATAAACAAAAGCTTACGGCACCTGAGGTTCCTAGTTGGTCTCCCATAGGGAAAAAAGTGGTCTGGTTATGACATCATAATGCAAAAATGAAATAAACAAAAGCTTACGGCACCTGAGGTTCCTAGTTGGTCTCCCATACAAGTACTAACCAGGCCCGAGTCTGGATGGCTTCCGAGATCTGACGAGATCAGGCATTTTCAGACTGGTATGGCCATAAGTGAAATTAAGAGAATGCGATCTCGCTAATGTTGGTAGAATATCAAACTCTGGTTGCGACAAAAGACAAGACGCTTCTGGATAGGGAAAAAAGTGGTCTGATTATGACATCATAATGCAAAAAAGAAATAAACAAAAGCTTTTGGCACCTGCGGTTCCTAGTTGGTCTCCCATAGGGAAAAAAGAAGTCTGATTATGACATCATAATGCAAAAAAGAAATAAACAAAAGCTTACGGCACCTGAGGTTCCTAGTTGGTCTCCCATACAAGTACTAACCAGGCCCGAGTCTGGATGGCTTCCGAGATCTGACGAGATCCGGCATTTTCAGACTGGTATGGCCGTAAGTGAAATTAAGCAAATGCGATCTCGCTAATGTTGGTAGAATATCAAACTCTGGTTGCGACAAAAGACAAGACGCTTCTGGATTGGGAAAAAAGTGGTCTGATTATGACATCATAATGCAAAAAAGAAATAAACAAAAGCTTACGGCAACAGAGGTTCCTAGTTGGTCTCCCATAGGGAAAAAAGTGGTCTGATTATGACATCATAATGCAAAAAAGAAATAAACAAAAGCTTACGGCACCTAAGGTTCTTAGTTGGTCTCCCATACAAGTACTAACCAGGCCCGAGTCTGGATGGCTTCCGAGATCTGATGAGATCAGGCATTTTCAGACTGGTATGGCCGTAAGTGAAATTAAGAGAATGCGATCTCGCTAATGTTGGTAGAATATCAAACTCTGGTTGCGACAAAAGACAAGACACTTCTGGATAGGGAAAAAAGTGGTCTGATTATGACATCATAATGCAAAAAAGAAATAAACAAAAGCTTACGGCACCTGAGGTTCCTAGTTGGTCTCCCATACAAGTACTAACCAGGCCCAAGTCTGGATGGCTTCCGAGATCTGACGAGATCAGGAATTTTCAGACTAGTATGGCCGTAAGGGAAATTAAGAGAATGCGATCTCGCTAATGTTGGTAGAATATCAAACTCTGGTTGCGACAAAAGACAAGACGCTTCTGGATAGGGAAAAAAGTGGTCTGATTATGACATCATAATGCAAAAAAGAAATAAACAAAAGCTTACGGCACCTGAGGTTCCTAGTTGGTCTCCCATACAAGTACTAACCAGGCCCAAGTCTGGATGGCTTCCGAGATCTGACGAGATCAGGCATTTTCAGACTGGTATGGCCCTAAGTGAAATTAAGAGAATGCGATCTCGCTAATGTTGGTAGAATATCAAACTCTGGTTGCGACAAAAGACAAGACGCTTCTGGATAGGGAAAAAAGTGGTCTGATTATGACATCATAATGCAAAAAAGAAATAAACAAAAGCTTACGGCACCTGAGAATCCTAGTTGGTCTCCCATAGGGAAAAAAGAAGTCTGATTATGACATCATAATGCAAAAAAGAAATAAACAAAAGCTTACGGCACCTGAGGTTCCTAGTTGGTCTCCCATACAAGTACTAACCAGGCCCGAGTCTGGATGGCTTCCGAGATCTGGCATTTTCAGACTGGTATGGCCGTAAGGTAAATTAAGATAATGCGATCTCGCTAATGTTGGTAGAATATCAAACTCTGGTTGCGACAAAAGACAAGACGCTTCTGGATAGGGAAAAAAGTGGTCTGATTATGACATCATAATGCAAAAAAGAAATAAACAAAAGCTTACGGCACCTGAGGTTCCTAGTTGGTCTCCCATAGGGAAAAAAGTGGTCTGATTATGACATCATAATGCAAAAAAGAAATAAACAAAAGCTTACGGCACCTGAGGTTCCTAGTTGGTCTCCCATACAAGTACTAACCAGGCACGAGTCTGGATGGCTTCCGAGATCTGACGAGATCAGGCATTTTCAGACTGGTATGGCCGTAAGTGAAATTACGAGAATGCGATCTCGCTAATGTTGGTAGAATATCAAACTCTGGTTGCGACAAAAGACAAGACGCTTCTGGATAGGGAAAAAAGTGGTCTGATTATGACATCATAATGCAAAAAAGAAATAAACAAAAGCTTACGGCACCTGAGGTTCCTAGTTGGTCTCCCATACAAGTACTAACCATGCCCGAGTCTGGATGGCTTCCGAGATCTGGCATTTTCAGACTGGTATGGCCGTAAGGTAAATTAAGATAATGCGATCTCGCTAATGTTGGTAGAATATCAAACTCTGGTTGCGACAAAAGACAAGACGCTTCTGGATAGGGAAAAAAGTGGTCTGATTATGACATCATAATGCAAAAAAGAAATAAACAAAAGCTTACGGCACCTGAGGTTCCTAGTTGGTCTCCCATAGGGAAAAAAGTGGTCTGATTATGACATCATAATGCAAAAAAGAAATAAACAAAAGCTTACGGCACCTGAGGTTCCTAGTTGGTCTCCCATACAAGTACTAACCAGGCACGAGTCTGGATGGCTTCCGAGATCTGACGAGATCAGGCATTTTCAGACTGGTATGGCCGTAAGTGAAATTACGAGAATGCGATCTCGCTAATGTTGGTAGAATATCAAACTCTGGTTGCGACAAAAGACAAGACGCTTCTGGATAGGGAAAAAAGTGGTCTGATTATGACATCATAATGCAAAAAAGAAATAAACAAAAGCTTACGGCACCTGAGGTTCCTAGTTGGTCTCCCATACAAGTACTAACCATGCCCGAGTCTGGATGGCTTCCGAGATCTGGCATTTTTAGACTGGTATGGCCGTGAGGGAAATTAAGATAATGCGATCTCGCTAATGTTGGTAGAATATCAAACTCTGGTTGCGACAAAAGACAAGACGCTTCTGGATAGGTAAAAAAGTGGTCTGATTATGACATCATAATGCAAAAAAGAAATAAACAAAAGCTTACGGCACCTGAGGTTCCTAGTTGGTCTCCCATAGGGAAAAAAGTGGTCTGATTATGACATCATAATGCAAAAAAGAAATAAACAAAAGCTTACGGCACCTGAGGTTCCTAGTTGGTCTCCCATACAAGTACTAACCATGCCCGAGTCTGGATGGCTTCCGAGATCTGGCATTTTCAGACTGGTATGGCCGTGAGGGAAATTAAGATAATGCGATCTCGCTAATGTTGGTAGAATATCAAACTCTGGTTGCGACAAAAGACAAGACGCTTCTGGATAGGTAAAAAAGTGGTCTGATTATGACATCATAATGCAAAAAAGAAATAAACAAAAGCTTACGGCACCTGAGGTTCCTAGTTGGTCTCCCATAGGGAAAAAAAGTGGTCTGATTATGACATCATAATGCAAAAAAGAAATAAACAAAAGCTTACGGCACCTGAGGTTCCTAGTTGGTCTCCCATACAAGTACTAACTAGGCCCGAGTCTGGATGGCTTCCGAGATCTGACGAGATCAGGCATTTTCAGACTAGTATGGCCGTAAGTGAAATTAAGAGAATGCGATCTCGCTAATGTTGGTAGAATATCAAACTCTGGTTGCGACAAAAGACAAGACGCTTCTGGATAGGGAAAAAAGTGGTCTGATTATGACATCATAATGCAAAAAAGAAATAAACAAAAGCTTAAAACACCTGAGGTTCCTAGTTGGTCTCCCATACAAGTACTAACCAGGCCCGAGTCTGGATGGCTTCCGATATGTGACGAGTTCGGGCATTTTCAGACTGGTATGGCTGTAAGTGAAATTAAGAGAATGCGATCTCGCTAATGTTGGTAGAATATCAAACTCTGGTTGCGACAAAAGACAAGACGCTTCTGGATAGGGAAAAAAGTGGTCTGATTATGACATCATAATGCAAAAAAGAAATAAACAAAAGCTTACGGCACCTGAGGTTCCTAGTTGGTCTCCCATAGGGAAAAAAGTGGTCTGGTTATGACATCATAATGCAAAAAAGAAATAAACAAAAGCTTACGGCACCTGAGGTTCCTAGTTGGTCTCCCATACAAGTACTAACCAGGCCCGAGTCTGGATGGCTTCCGAGATCTGACGAGATCAGGCATTTTCAGACTGGTATGGCCATAAGTGAAATTAAGAGAATGCGATCTCGCTAATGTTGGTAGAATATCAAACTCTGGTTGCGACAAAAGACAAGACGCTTCTGGATAGGGAAAAAAGTGGTCTGATTATGACATCATAATGCAAAAAAGAAATAAACAAAAGCTTTTGGCACCTGCGGTTCCTAGTTGGTCTCCCATAGGGAAAAAAGAAGTCTGATTATGACATCATAATGCAAAAAAGAAATAAACAAAAGCTTACGGCACCTGAGGTTCCTAGTTGGTCTCCCATACAAGTACTAACCAGGCCCGAGTCTGGATGGCTTCCGAGATCTGACGAGATCCGGCATTTTCAGACTGGTATGGCCGTAAGTGAAATTAAGCAAATGCGATCTCGCTAATGTTGGTAGAATATCAAACTCTGGTTGCGACAAAAGACAAGACGCTTCTGGATTGGGAAAAAAGTGGTCTGATTATGACATCATAATGCAAAAAAGAAATAAACAAAAGCTTACGGCACCTGAGGTTCCTAGTTGGTCTCCCATAGGGAAAAAAGTGGTCTGATTATGACATCATAATGCAAAAAAGAAATAAACAAAAGCTTACGGCACCTAAGGTTCTTAGTTGGTCTCCCATACAAGTACTAACCAGGCCCGAGTCTGGATGACTTCCGAGATCTGACGAGATCAGGCATTTTCAGACTGGTATGGCCGTGAGGGAAATAAAGATAATGCGATCTCGCTAATGTTGGTAGAATATCAAACTCTGGTTGCGACAAAAGACAAGACGCTTCTGGATAGGTAAAAAAGTGGTCTGATTATGACATCATAATGCAAAAAAGAAATAAACAAAAGCTTACGGCACCTGAGGTTCCTAGTTGGTCTCCCATAGGGAAAAAAGTGGTCTGATTATGACATCATAATGCAAAAAAGAAATAAACAAAAGCTTACGGCACCTGAGGTTCCTAGTTGGTCTCCCATACAAGTACTAACTAGGCCCGAGTCTGGATGGCTTCCGAGATCTGACGAGATCAGGCATTTTCAGACTAGTATGGCCGTAAGTGAAATTAAGAGAATGCGATCTCGCTAATGTTGGTAGAATATCAAACTCTGGTTGCGACAAAAGACAAGACGCTTCTGGATAGGGAAAAAAGTGGTCTGATTATGACATCATAATGCAAAAAAGAAATAAACAAAAGCTTACGGCACCTGAGGTTCCTAGTTGGTCTCCCATACAAGTACTAACCATGCCCGAGTCTGGATGGCTTCCGAGATCTGGCATTTTCAGACTGGTATGGCCGTGAGGGAAATTAAGATAATGCGATCTCGCTAATGTTGGTAGAATATCAAACTCTGGTTGCGACAAAAGACAAGACGCTTCTGGATAGGTAAAAAAGTGGTCTGATTATGACATCATAATGCAAAAAAGAAATAAACAAAAGCTTACGGCACCTGAGGTTCCTAGTTGGTCTCCCATAGGGAAAAAAGTGGTCTGATTATGACATCATAATGCAAAAAAGAAATAAACAAAAGCTTACGGCACCTGAGGTTCCTAGTTGGTCTCCCATACAAGTACTAACTAGGCCCGAGTCTGGATGGCTTCCGAGATCTGACGAGATCAGGCATTTTCAGACTAGTATGGCCGTAAGTGAAATTAAGAGAATGCGATCTCGCTAATGTTGGTAGAATATCAAACTCTGGTTGCGACAAAAGACAAGACGCTTCTGGATAGGGAAAAAAGTGGTCTGATTATGACATCATAATGCAAAAAAGAAATAAACAAAAGCTTACGGCACCTGAGGTTCCTAGTTGGTCTCCCATACGGAAAAAAGTGGTCTGATTATGACATCATAATGCAAAAAAGAAATAAACAAAAGCTTACGGCACCTGAGGTTCCTAGTTGGTCTCCCATACAAGTACTAACCAGGCCCGAATCTGGATGGCTTCCGAGATCTGACGAGATCAGGCATTTTCAGACTGGTATGGCCGTAAGTGAAATTAAGAGAATGCGATCTCGCTAATGTTGGTAGAATATCAAACTCTGGTTGCGACAAAAGACAAGACGCTTCTGGATAGGGAAAAAAGTGGTCTGATTATGACATCATAATGCAAAAAAGAAATAAACAAAAGCTTACGGCACCTGAGGTTCCTAGTTGGTCTCCCATACAAGTACTAACCAGACCCGAGTCTGGATGGTTTCCGAGATCTGACGAGATCAGGCATTTTCAGACTGGTATGGCCGTAAGTGAAATTAAGAGAATGCGATCTCGCTAATGTTGGTAGATTATCAAACTCTGGTTGCGACAAAAGACAATACGCTTCTGGATAGGGAAAAAAGTGGTCTGATTATGACATCATAATGCAAAAAAGAAATAAACAAAAGCTTACGGCACCTGAGGTTCCCAGTTGGTCTCCCATACAAGTACTAACCAGGCCCGAGTCTGGATGGCTTCCGAGATCTGATGAGATCAGGCATTTTCAGACCGGTATGGCCGTAAGTGAAATCAAGAGAATGCGATCTCGCTAATGTTGGTAGATTATCAAACTCTGGTTGCGACAAAAGACAAGACGCTTCTGGATAGGGAAAAAAGTGGTCTGATTATGACATCATAATGGAAAAAAAGAAATAAACAAAAGCTTACGGCACCTGAGGTTCCTAGTTGGTCTCCCATAGGGAAAAAAGTGGTCTGATTATGACATCATAATGCAAAAAAGAAATAAACAAAAGCTTACGGCACCTGAGGTTCCTAGTTGGTCTCCCATACAAGTACTAACCAGGCCCGAGTCTGGATGGCTTCCGAGATCTGACATTTTCAGACTGGTATGGCCGTAAGTGAAATTAAGAGAATGCAATCTCGCTACTGTTGGTAGAATATCAAACTCTGGTTGCGACAAAAGACAAGACGCTTCTGGATAGGGAAAAAAGTGGTCTGATTATGACATCATAATGCAAAAAAGAAATAAACAAAAGCTTACGGCACCTGAGGTTCCTAGTTGGTCTCCCTTAGGGAAAAAAGTTGTCTGATTATGACATCATAATGCAAAAAATAAATAAACAAAAGCTTACAGCACCTGAGGTTCCTAGTTGGTCTCCCATACAAGTACTAACCAGGCCCGAGTCTGGATGGCTTCCGAGATCTGGCATTTTCAGACTGGTATGGCCGTAAGTGAAATTAAGAGAATGCGATCTCGCTAATGTTGGTAGAATATCAAACTCTGGTTGCGACAAAAGACAAGACGCTTCTGGATAGGGAAAAAAGTGGTCTGATTATGACATCATAATGCAAAAAAGAAATAAACAAAAGCTTACGGCACCTGAGGTTCCTAGTTGGTCTCCCATACAAGTACTAACCAGACCCGAGTCTGGATGGCTTCCGAGATCTGATGAGATCAGGTATTTTCAGACTGGTATGGCCATAAGTGAAATTAAGAGAATGCGATCTCGCTAATGTTGGTAGAATATCAAACTCTGGTTGCGACAAAAGACAAGACGCTTCTGGATAGGGAAAAAAAGTGGTCTGATTATGACATCATAATGCAAAAAAGAAATAAACAAAAGCTTACGGCACCTGAGGTTCCTAGTTGGTCTCCCATAGGGAAAAAAGTGGTCTGATTATGACATCATAATGCAAACAAGAAATAAACAAAAGCTTACGGCACCTGAGGTTCCTAGTTGGTCTCCCATACAAGTACTAACCAGGCCCGAGTCTGTATGGCTTCCAAGATCTGACGAGATCAGGCATTTTCAGACTGGTATGGCCGTAAGTGAAATTAAGAGAATGCGATCTCGCTAATGTTGGTAGAATATCAAACTCTGGTTGCGACAAAAGACAAGACGCTTCTGGATAGGGAAAAAAGTGGTCTGATTATTACATCATAATGCAAAAAAGAAATAAACAAAAGCTTACGGCACCTGAGGTTCCTAGTTGGTCTCCCATACAAGTACTAACCAGGCACGAGTCTGGATGGCTTCCGAGATCTATGAGATCAGGCATTTTCAGACTGGTATGGCCGTAAGTGAAATTAAGAGAATGCGATCTCGCTAATGTTGGTAGAATATCAAACTCTGGTTGCGACAAAAGACAAGACGCTTCTGGATAGGGAAAAAAGTGGTCTGATTATGACATCATAATGCAAAAAAGAAATAAACAAAAGCTTACGGCACCTGAGGTTCCTAGTTGGTCTCCCATAGGGAAAAAAGTGGTCTGGTTATGACATCATAATGCAAAAAAGAAATAAACAAAAGCTTACGGCACCTGAGGTTCCTAGTTGGTCTCCCATACAAGTACTAACCAGGCCCGAGTCTGGATGGCTTCCGAGATCTGACGAGATCAGGCATTTTCAGACTGGTATGGCCGTAAGTGAAATTAAGAGAATGCGATCTCGCTAATGTTGGTAGAATATCAAACTCTGGTTGCGACAAAAGACAAGACGCTTCTGGATAGGGAAAAAAGTGGTCTGATTATGACATCATAATGCAAAAAAGAAATAAACAAAAGCTTTTGGCACCTGCGGTTCCTAGTTGGTCTCCCATAGGGAAAAAAGAAGTCTGATTATGACATCATAATGCAAAAAAGAAATAAACAAAAGCTTACGGCACCTGAGGTTCCTAGTTGGTCTCCCATACAATTTCTAACCAGGCCCAAGTCTGGATGGCTTCCGAGATCTGACGAGATCCGGCATTTTCAGACTGGTATGGCCGTAAGTGAAATTAAGCGAATGCGATCTCGCTAATGTTGGTAGAATATCAAACTCTGGTTGCGACAAAAGACAAGACGCTTCTGGATTGGGAAAAAAGTGGTCTGATTATGACATCATAATGCAAAAAAGAAATAAACAAAAGCTTACGGCAGCTGAGGTTCCTAGTTGGTCTCCCATACAAGTACTAACCAGGACCGAGTCTGGATGGCTTCCGAGATTTGACGAGATCAGGCATTTTCAGACTGGTATGGCTGTAAGTGAAATTAAGAGAATGCGATCTCGCTAATGTTGGTAGAATATCAAACTCTGGTTGCGACAAAAGACAAGACGCTTCTGGACAGGGAAAAAAGTGGTCTGATTATGACATCATAATGCAAAAAAGAAATAAACAAAAGCTTACGGCACCTGAGGTTCCTAGTTGGTCTCCCATAGGGAAAAAAGTGGTCTGATTATGACATCATAATGCAAAAAAGAAATAAACAAAAGCTTACGGCACCTGAGGTTCCTAGTTGGTCTCCCATACAAGTACTAACCAGGCCCAAGTCTGGATGGCTTCCGAGATCTGACGAGATCAGGCATTTTCAGAATGGTATCGCCGTAAGTGAAATTAAGAGAATGCGATCTCGTTAATGTTGGTAGAATATCAAACTCTGGTTGCGACAAAAGACAAGATGCTTCTGGATAGGGAAAAAAGTGGTCTGATTATGACATCATAATGCAAAAAAGAAATAAACAAAAGCTTACGGCACCTGAGTTTCCTAGTTGGTCTTCCATACAAGTACTAACCAGACCCGAGTCTGGATGGTTTCCGAGATCTGACGAGATCAGGCATTTTCAGACTGGTATGGCCGTAAGTGAAATTAAGAGAATGCGATCTCGCTAATGTTGGTAGATTATCAAACTCTGGTTGCGACAAAAGACAAGACGCTTCTGGATAGGGAAAAAAGTGGTCTGATTATGACATCATAATGCAAAAAAGAAATAAACAAAAGCTTACGGCACCTGAGGTTCCTAGTTGGTCTCCCATACAAGTACTAATCAGGGCCGAGTCTGGATGGCTTCCGAGATCTGATGAGATCAGGTATTTTCAGACTGGTATGGCCGTAAGTGAAATTAAGAGAATGCGATCTCGCTAATGTTGGTAGAATATCAAACTCTGGTTGCGACAAAAGACAAGACGCTTCTGGATAGGGAAAAAAAGTGGTCTGATTATGACATCATAATGCAAAAAAGAAATAAACAAAAGCTTACGGCACCTGAGGTTCCTAGTTGGTCTCCCATAGGGAAAAAAGTGGTCTGATTATGACATCATAATGCAAACAAGAAATAAACAAAAGCTTACGGCACCTGAGGTTCCTAGTTGGTCTCCCATACAAGTACTAACCAGGCCCGAGTCTGTATGGCTTCCAAGATCTGACGAGATCAGGCATTTTCAGACTGGTATGGCCGTAAGTGAAATTAAGAGAATGCGATCTCGCTAATGTTGGTAGAATATCAAACTCTGGTTGCGACAAAAGACAAGACGCTTCTGGATAGGGAAAAAAGTGGTCTGATTATTACATCATAATGCAAAAAAGAAATAAACAAAAGCTTACGGCACCTGAGGTTCCTAGTTGGTCTCCCATACAAGTACTAACCAGGCACGAGTCTGGATGGCTTCCGAGATCTATGAGATCAGGCATTTTCAGACTGGTATGGCCGTAAGTGAAATTAAGAGAATGCGATCTCGCTAATGTTGGTAGAATATCAAACTCTGGTTGCGACAAAAGACAAGACGCTTCTGGATAGGGAAAAAAGTGGTCTGATTATGACATCATAATGCAAAAAAGCAATAAACAAAAGCTTAAAACACCTGAGGTTCCTAGTTGGTCTCCCATACAAGTACTAACCAGGCCCGAGTCTGGATGGCTTCCGAGATGTGACGAGTTCGGGCATTTTCAGACTGGTATGGCTGTAAGTGAAATTAAGAGAATGCGATCTCGCTAATGTTGGTAGAATATCAAACTCTGGTTGCGACAAAAGACAAGACGCTTCTGGATAGGGAAAAAAGTGGTCTGATTATGACATCATAATGCAAAAAAGAAATAAACAAAAGCTTACGGCACCTGAGGTTCCTAGTTGGTCTCCCATAGGGAAAAAAGTGGTCTGGTTATGACATCATAATGCAAAAAAGAAATAAACAAAAGCTTACGTCACCTGAGGTTCCTAGTTGGTCTCCCATACAAGTACTAACCAGGCCCGAGTCTGGATGGCTTCCGAGATCTGACGAGATCAGGCATTTTCAGACTGGTATGGCCATAAGTGAAATTAAGAGAATGCGATCTCGCTAATGTTGGTAGAATATCAAACTCTGGTTGCGACAAAAGACAAGACGCTTCTGGATAGGGAAAAAAGTGGTCTGATTATGACATCATAATGCAAAAAAGAAATAAACAAAAGCTTTTGGCACCTGCGGTTCCTAGTTGGTCTCCCATAGGGAAAAAAGAAGTCTGATTATGACATCATAATGCAAAAAAGAAATAAACAAAAGCTTACGGCACCTGAGGTTCCTAGTTGGTCTCCCATACAAGTACTAACCAGGCCCGAGTCTGGAGGGCTTCCGAGATCTGACGAGATCCAGCATTTTCAGACTGGTATGGCCGTAAGTGAAATTAAGCAAATGCGATCTCGCTAATGTTGGTAGAATATCAAACTCTGGTTGCGACAAAAGACAAGACGCTTCTGGATTGGGAAAAAAGTGGTCTGATTATGACATCATAATGCAAAAAAGAAATAAACAAAAGCTTACGGCACCTGAGGTTCCTAGTTGGTCTCCCATAGGGAAAAAAGTGGTCTGATTATGACATCATAATGCAAAAAAGAAATAAACAAAAGCTTACGGCACCTAAGGTTCCTAGTTGGTCTCCCATACAAGTACTAACCAGGCCCGAGTCTGGATGACTTCCGAGATCTGACGAGATCAGGCATTTTCAGACTGGTATGGCCGTAAGTGAAATTAAGAGAATGCGATCTCGCTAATGTTGGTAGAATATCAAACTCTGGTTGCGACAAAAGACAAGATGCTTCTGGATAAGGAAAAAAGTGGTCTGATTATGACATCATAATGCAAAAAAGAAATAAACAAAAGGTTACGGCACCTGAGGTTCCTAGTTGGTCTCCCATACAAGTACTAACCAGGCCCGAGTCTGGATGGCTTCCGAGATCTGACGAGATCAGGCATTTTCAGACTGGTATGGCAGTAAGGGAAATTAAGAGAATGCGATCTCGCTAATGTTGGTAGAATATCAAACTCTGGTTGCGACAAAAGACAAGACGCTTCTGGATAGGGAAAAAAGTGGTCTGATTATGACATCATAATGCAAAAAAGAAATAAACAAAAGCTTACGGCACCTGAGGTTCCTAGTTGGTCTCCCATACAAGTACTAACCAGGCCCGAGTCTGGATGGCTTCCGAGATCTGATGAGATCAGGCATTTTCAGACTGGTATGGCCGTAAGTGAAATTAAGAGAATGCGATCTCGCTAATGTTGGTAGAATATCAAACTCTGGTTGCGACAAAAGACAAGACACTTCTGGATAGGGAAAAAAGTGGTCTGATTATGACATCATAATGCAAAAAAGAAATAAACAAAAGCTTACGGCACCTGAGGTTCCTAGTTGGTCTCCCATACAAGTACTAACCAGGCCCAAGTCTGGATGGCTTCCGAGATCTGACGAGATCAGGAATTTTCAGACTAGTATGGCCGTAAGGGAAATTAAGAGAATGCGATCTCGCTAATGTTGGTAGAATATCAAACTCTGGTTGCGACAAAAGACAAGACGCTTCTGGATAGGGAAAAAAGTGGTCTGATTATGACATCATAATGCAAAAAAGAAATAAACAAAAGCTTACGGCACCTGAGGTTCCTAGTTGGTCTCCCATACAAGTACTAACCAGGCCCAAGTCTGGATGGCTTCCGAGATCTGACGAGATCAGGCATTTTCAGACTGGTATGGCCCTAAGTGAAATTAAGAGAATGCGATCTCGCTAATGTTGGTAGAATATCAAACTCTGGTTGCGACAAAAGACAAGACGCTTCTGGATAGGGAAAAAAGTGGTCTGATCATGACATCATAATGCAAAAAAGAAATAAACAAAAGCTTACGGCACCTGAGAATCCTAGTTGGTCTCCCATAGGGAAAAAAGAAGTCTGATTATGACATCATAATGCAAAAAAGAAATAAACAAAAGCTTACGGCACCTGAGGTTCCTAGTTGGTCTCCCATACAAGTACTAACCAGGCCCGAGTCTGGATGGCTTCCGAGATCTGGCATTTTCAGACTGGTATGGCCGTAAGTGAAATTAAGAGAATGCGATCTCGCTAATGTTGGTAGAATATCAAACTCTGGTTGCGACAAAAGACAAGACGCTTCTGGATAGGGAAAAAAGTGGTCTGATTATGACATCATAATGCAAAAAAGAAATAAACAAAAGCTTACGGCACCTGAGGTTCCTAGTTGGTCTCCCATACAAGTACTAACCATGCCCGAGTCTGGATGGCTTCCGAGATCTGGCATTTTCAGACTGGTATGGCCGTGAGGGAAATTAAGATAATGCGATCTCGCTAATGTTGGTAGAATATCAAACTCTGGTTGCGACAAAAGACAAGACGCTTCTGGATAGGTAAAAAAGTGGTCTGATTATGACATCATAATGCAAAAAAGAAATAAACAAAAGCTTACGGCACCTGAGGTTCCTAGTTGGTCTCCCATAGGGAAAAAAGTGGTCTGATTATGACATCATAATGCAAAAAAGAAATAAACAAAAGCTTACGGCACCTGAGGTTCCTAGTTGGTCTCCCATACAAGTACTAACCATGCCCGAGTCTGGATGGCTTCCGAGATCTGGCATTTTCAGACTGGTATGGCCGTGAGGGAAATTAAGATAATGCGATCTCGCTAATGTTGGTAGAATATCAAACTCTGGTTGCGACAAAAGACAAGACGCTTCTGGATAGGTAAAAAAGTGGTCTGATTATGACATCATAATGCAAAAAAGAAATAAACAAAAGCTTACGGCACCTGAGGTTCCTAGTTGGTCTCCCATAGGGAAAAAAGTGGTCTGATTATGACATCATAATGCAAAAAAGAAATAAACAAAAGCTTACGGCACCTGAGGTTCCTAGTTGGTCTCCCATACAAGTACTAACTAGGCCCGAGTCTGGATGGCTTCCGAGATCTGACGAGATCAGGCATTTTCAGACTAGTATGGCCGTAAGTGAAATTAAGAGAATGCGATCTCGCTAATGTTGGTAGAATATCAAACTCTGGTTGCGACAAAAGACAAGACGCTTCTGGATAGGGAAAAAAGTGGTCTGATTATGACATCATAATGCAAAAAAGAAATAAACAAAAGCTTACGGCACCTGAGGTTCCTAGTTGGTCTCCCATACAAGTACTAACCATGCCCGAGTCTGGATGGCTTCCGAGATCTGGCATTTTCAGACTGGTATGGCCGTGAGGGAAATTAAGATAATGCGATCTCGCTAATGTTGGTAGAATATCAAACTCTGGTTGCGACAAAAGACAAGACGCTTCTGGATAGGTAAAAAAGTGGTCTGATTATGACATCATAATGCAAAAAAGAAATAATCAAAAGCTTACGGCACCTGAGGTTCCTAGTTGGTCTCCCATAGGGAAAAAAGTGGTCTGATTATGACATCATAATGCAAAAAAGAAATAAACAAAAGCTTACGGCACCTGAGGTTCCTAGTTGGTCTCCCATACAAGTACTAACTAGGCCCGAGTCTGGATGGCTTCCGAGATCTGACGAGATCAGGCATTTTCAGACTAGTATGGCCGTAAGTGAAATTAAGAGAATGCGATCTCGCTAATGTTGGTAGAATATCAAACTCTGGTTGCGACAAAAGACAAGACGCTTCTGGATAGGGAAAAAAGTGGTCTGATTATGACATCATAATGCAAAAAAGAAATAAACAAAAGCTTACGGCACCTGAGGTTCCTAGTTGGTCTCCCATACGGAAAAAAGTGGTCTGATTATGACATCATAATGCAAAAAAGAAATAAACAAAAGCTTACGGCACCTGAGGTTCCTAGTTGGTCTCCCATACAAGTACTAACCAGGCCCGAATCTGGATGGCTTCCGAGATCTGACGAGATCAGGCATTTTCAGACTGGTATGGCCGTAAGTGAAATTAAGAGAATGCGATCTCGCTAATGTTGGTAGAATATCAAACTCTGGTTGCGACAAAAGACAAGACGCTTCTGGATAGGGAAAAAAGTGGTCTGATTATGACATCATAATGCAAAAAAGAAATAAACAAAAGCTTACGGCACCTGAGGTTCCTAGTTGGTCTCCCATACAAGTACTAACCAGACCCGAGTCTGGATGGTTTCCGAGATCTGACGAGATCAGGCATTTTCAGACTGGTATGGCCGTAAGTGAAATTAAGAGAATGCGATCTGGCTAATGTTGGTAGATTATCAAACTCTGGTTGCGACAAAAGACAATACGCTTCTGGATAGGGAAAAAAGTGGTCTGATTATGACATCATAATGCAAAAAAGAAATAAACAAAAGCTTACGGCACCTGAGGTTCCCAGTTGGTCTCCCATACAAGTACTAACCAGGCCCGAGTCTGGATGGCTTCCGAGATCTGATGAGATCAGGCATTTTCAGACCGGTATGGCCGTAAGTGAAATCAAGAGAATGCGATCTCGCTAATGTTGGTAGATTATCAAACTCTGGTTGCGACAAAAGACAAGACGCTTCTGGATAGGGAAAAAAGTGGTCTGATTATGACATCATAATGGAAAAATAGAAATAAACAAAAGCTTACGGCACCTGAGGTTCCTAGTTGGTCTCCCATAGGGAAAAAAGTGGTCTGATTATGACATCATAATGCAAAAAAGAAATAAACAAAAGCTTACGGCACCTGAGGTTCCTAGTTGGTCTCCCATACAAGTACTAACCAGGCCCGAGTCTGGATGGCTTCCGAGATCTGACATTTTCAGACTGGTATGGCCGTAAGTGAAATTAAGAGAATGCAATCTCGCTACTGTTGGTAGAATATCAAACTCTGGTTGCGACAAAAGACAAGACGCTTCTGGATAGGGAAAAAAGTGGTTTGATTATGACATCATAATGCAAAAAAGAAATAAACAAAAGCTTACGGCACCTGAGGTTCCTAGTTGGTCTCCCTTAGGGAAAAAAGTTGTCTGATTATGACATCATAATGCAAAAAATAAATAAACAAAAGCTTACAGCACCTGAGGTTCCTAGTTGGTCTCCCATACAAGTACTAACCAGGCCCGAGTCTGGATGGCTTCCGAGATCTGGCATTTTCAGACTGGTATGGCCGTAAGTGAAATTAAGAGAATGCGATCTCGCTAATGTTGGTAGAATATCAAACTCTGGTTGCGACAAAAGACAAGACGCTTCTGGATAGGGAAAAAAGTGGTCTGATTATGACATCATAATGCAAAAAAGAAATAAACAAAAGCTTACGGCACCTGAGGTTCCTAGTTGGTCTCCCATACAAGTACTAACCAGACCCGAGTCTGGATGGCTTCCAAGATCTGACGAGATTAGGCATTTTCAGACTGGTATGGCCGTAAGGGAAATTAAGAGAATGCGATCTCGCTAATGTTGGTAGAATATCAAACTCTGGTTGCGACAAAAGACAAGACGCTTCTGGATAGGGAAAAAAATGGTCTGATTATGACATCATAATGCAAAAAAGAAATAAACAAAAGCTTACGGCACCTGAGGTTCCTAGTTGGTCTCCCATAGGGAAAAAAGTGGTCTGATTATGACATCATGATGCAAAAAAGAAATAAACAAAAGCTTACGGCACCTGAGGTTCCTAGTTGGTCTCCCATAGGGAAAAAAGTGGTCTGATTATGACATCATAATGCAAAAAAGAAATAAACAAAAGCTTACGGCACCTGAGGTTCCTAGTTGGTCTCCCATACAAGTACTAACCAGGCCCGAATCTGGATGGCTTCCGAGATCTGACGAGATCAGGCATTTTCAGACTGGTATGGCCGTAAGTGAAATTAAGAGAATGCGATCTCGCTAATGTTGGTAGAATATCAAACTCTGGTTGCGACAAAAGACAAGACGCTTCTGGATAGGGAAAAAAGTGGTCTGATTATGACATCATAATGCAAAAAATAAATAAACAAAAGCTTACGGCACCTGAGGTTCCTAGTTGGTCTCCCATACAAGTACTAACCAGACCCGAGTCTGGATGGTTTCCGAGATCTGACGAGATCAGGCATTTTCAGACTGGTATGGCCGTAAGTGAAATTAAGAGAATGCGATCTCGCTAATGTTGGTAGATTATCAAACTCTGGTTGCGACAAAAGACAATACGCTTCTGGATAGGGAAAAAAGTGGTCTGATTATGACATCATAATGCAAAAAAGAAATAAACAAAAGCTTACGGCACCTGAGGTTCCCAGTTGGTCTCCCATACAAGTACTAACCAGGCCCGAGTCTGGATGGCTTCCGAGATCTGATGAGATCAGGCATTTTCAGACCGGTATGGCCGTAAGTCAAATCAAGAGAATGCGATCTCGCTAATGTTGGTAGATTATCAAACTCTGGTTGCGACAAAAGACAAGACGCTTCTGGATAGGGAAAAAAGTGGTCTGATTATGACATCATAATGCAAAAAAGAAATAAACAAAATCTTACGGCACCTGAAGTTCCTAGTTGGTCTCCCATACAAGTACTAACCAGGCCCGAGTCTGGATGGCTTCCGAGATCTGACGAGATCAGGCATTTTCAGACTGGTATGGCCGTAAGTGAAGTTAAGAGAATGCGATCTCGCTAATGTTGGTAGAATATCAAACTCTGGTTGCGACAAAAGACAAGACGCTTCTGGATAGGGAAAAAAGTGGTCTGATTATGACATCATAATGCAAAAAAGAAATAAACAAAATCTTACGGCACCTGAGGTTCCTAGTTGGTCTCCCATACAAGTACTAACCAGGCCCGAGTCTGGATGGCTTCCGAGATCTGACGAGATCAGGCATTTTCAGACTGGTATGGCCGTAAGGGAAATTAAGAGAATGCGATCTCGCTAATGTTGGTAGAATATCAAACTCTGGTTGCGACAAAAGACAAGACGCTTCTGGATAGGGAAAAAAGTGGTCTGATTATGACATCATAATGCAAAAAAGAAATAAACAAAAGCTTACAGCACCTGAGGTTCCTAGTTGGTCTCCCATACAAGTACTAACCAGGCCCGAGTCTGGATGGCTTCCGAGATCTGACATTTTCAGACTGGTATGGCCGTAAGTGAAGTTAAGAGAATGCGATCTCGCTAATGTTGGTAGAATTTCAAACTCTGGTTGCGACAAAAGACAAGACGCTTCTGGATAGGGAAAAAAGTGGTCTGATTATGACATCATAATGCAAACAAGAAATAAACAAAAGCTTACGGCACCTGAGGTTTCCAGTTGGTCTCCCATACAAGTACTAACCAGGCCCGAGTCTGGATGGCTTCCGAGATCTGATGAGATCAGGCATTTTCAGACCGGTATGGCCGTAAGTGAAATCAAGAGAATGCGATCTCGCTAATGTTGGTAGAATATCAAACTCTGGTTGCGACAAAAGACAAGACGCTTCTGGATAGGGAAAAAAGTGGTCTGATTATGACATCATAATGCAAAAAAGAAATAAACAAAAGCTTACGGCACCTGAGGTTCCTAGTTGGTCTCCCATACAAGTACTAACCAGGCCCAAGTCTGGATGGCTTCCAAGATCTGACGAGATCAGGCATTTTCAGACTGGTATGGCCGTAAGTGAAATTAAGAGAATGCGATCTCGCTAATGATGTTAGAATATCAAACTCTGGTTGCAACAAAAGACAAGACGCTTCTGGATAGGGAAAAAAGTGGTCTGATTATGACATCATAATGCAAAAAAGAAATAAACAAAAGCTTACGGCACCTGAGGTTCCTAGTTGGTCTCCCATAGGGAAAAAAGTGGTCTGATTATGACATCATAATGCAAAAAAGAAATAAACAAAAGCTTACGGCACCTGAGGTTCCTAGTTGGTCTCCCATACAAGTACTAACCAGGCCCAAGTCTGGATGGCTTCCGAGATCTGACGAGATCAGGCATTTTAAGACTGGTATGGCCGTAAGTGAAATTAAGAGAATGCGATCTCGCTAATGTTGGTAGAATATCAAACTCTGGTTGCGACAAAAGACAAGACTCTTCTGGATAGGGAAAAAAGTGGTCTGATTATGACATCATAATGGAAAAAAAGAAATAAACAAAAGCTTACGGCACCTGAGGTTCCTAGTTGGTCTCCCATAGGGAAAAAAGTGGTCTGATTATGACATCATAATGCAAAAAAGAAATAAACAAAAGCTTACGGCACCTGAGGTTCCTAGTTGGTCTCCCATACAAGTACTAACCAGGCCCGAGTCTGGATGGCTTCCGAGATCTGACATTTTCAGACTGGTATGGCCGTAAGTGAAATTAAGAGAATGCAATCTCGCTACTGTTGGTAGAATATCAAACTCTGGTTGCGACAAAAGACAAGACGCTTCTGGATAGGGAAAAAAGTGGTCTGATTATGACATCATAATGCAAAAAAGAAATAAACAAAAGCTTACGGCACCTGAGGTTCCTAGTTGGTCTCCCTTAGGGAAAAAAGTTGTCTGATTATGACATCTTAATGCAAAAAATAAATAAACAAAAGCTTACAGCACCTGAGGTTCCTAGTTGGTCTCCCATACAAGTACTAACCAGGCCCGAGTCTGGATGGCTTCCGAGATCTGGCATTTTCAGACTGGTATGGCCGTAAGTGAAATTAAGAGAATGCGATCTCGCTAATGTTGGTAGAATATCAAACTCTGGTTGCGACAAAAGACAAGACGCTTCTGGATAGGGAAAAAAGTGGTCTGATTATGACATCATAATGCAAAAAAGAAATAAACAAAAGCTTACGGCACCTGAGGTTCCTAGTTGGTCTCCCATACAAGTACTAACCAGGCCCGAGTCTGGATGGCTTCCAAGATCTGACGAGATCAGGCATTTTCAGACTGGTATGGCCGTAAGGGAAATTAAGAGAATGCGATCTCGCTAATGTTGGTAGAATATCAAACTCTGGTTGCGACAAAAGACAAGACGCTTCTGGATAGGGAAAAAAATGGTCTGATTATGACATCATAATGCAAAAAAGAAATAAACAAAAGCTTACGGCACCTGAGGTTCCTAGTTGGTCTCCCATAGGGAAAAAAGTGGTCTGATTATGACATCATGATGCAAAAAAGAAATAAACAAAAGCTTACGGCACCTGAGGTTCCTAGTTGGTCTCCTATACAAGTACTAACCAGGCCCAAGTCTGGATGGCTTCCAAGATCTGACGAGATCAGGCATTTTCAGACTGGTATGGCCGTAAGGGAAATTAAGAGAATGCGATCTCGCTAATGTTGGTAGAATATCAAACTCTGGTTGCGACAAAAGACAAGACGCTTCTGGATAGGGAAAAAAATGGTCTGATTATGACATCATAATGCAAAAAAGAAATAAACAAAAGCTTACGGCACCTGAGGTTCCTAGTTGGTCTCCCATAGGGAAAAAAGTGGTCTGATTATGACATCATGATGCAAAAAAGAAATAAACAAAAGCTTACTGCACCTGAGGTTCCTAGTTGGTCTCCCATAGGGAAAAAATTGGTCTGATTATGACATCATAATGCAAAAAATAAATAAACAAAAGCTTACGGCACCTGAGGTTCCTAGTTGGTCTCCCATACAAGTACTAACCAGACCCGAGTCTGGATGGTTTCCGAGATCTGACGAGATCAGGCATTTTCAGACTGGTATGGCCGTAAGTGAAATTAAGAGAATGCGATCTCGCTAATGTTGGTAGATTATCAAACTCTGGTTGCGACAAAAGACAATACGCTTCTGGATAGGGAAAAAAGTGGTCTGATTATGACATCATAATGCAAAAAAGAAATAAACAAAAGCTTACGGCACCTGAGGTTCCCAGTTGGTCTCCCATACAAGTACTAACCAGGCCCAAGTCTGGATGGCTTCCGAGATCTGATGAGATCAGGCATTTTCAGACCGGTATGGCCGTAAGTGAAATCAAGAGAATGCGATCTCGCTAATGTTGGTAGATTATCAAACTCTGGTTGCGACAAAAGACAAGACGCTTCTGGATAGGGAAAAAAGTGGTCTGATTATGACATCATAATGCAAAAAAGAAATAAACAAAAGCTTACGGCACCTGAGGTTCCTAGTTGGTCTCCCATACAAGTACTAACCAGGCCCGAGTCTGGATGGCTTCCGAGATCTGACGAGATCAGGCATTTTCAGACTGGTATGGCCGTAAGTGAAGTTAAGAGAATGCGATCTCGCTAATGTTGGTAGAATATCAAACTCTGGTTGCGACAAAAGACAAGACGCTTCTGGATAGGGAAAAAAGTGGTCTGATTATGACATCATAATGCAAACAAGAAATAAACAAAAGCTTACGGCACCTGAGGTTTCCAGTTGGTCTCCCATACAAGTACTAACCAGGCCCGAGTCTGGATGGCTTCCGAGATCTGATGAGATCAGGCATTTTCAGACCGGTATGGCCGTAAGTGAAATCAAGAGAATGCGATCTCGCTAATGTTGGTAGAATATCAAACTCTGGTTGCGACAAAAGACAAGACGCTTCTGGATAGGGAAAAAAGTGGTCTGATTATGACATCATAATGCAAAAAAGAAATAAACAAAAGCTTACGGCACCTGAGGTTCCTAGTTGGTCTCCCATACAAGTACTAACCAGGCCCAAGTCTGGATGGCTTCCAAGATCTGACGAGATCAGGCATTTTCAGACTGGTATGGCCGTAAGTGAAATTAAGAGAATGCGATCTCGCTAATGATGTTAGAATATCAAACTCTGGTTGCGACAAAAGACAAGACGCTTCTGGATAGGGAAAAAAGTGGTCTGATTATGACATCATAATGCAAAAAAGAAATAAACAAAAGCTTACGGCACCTGAGGTTCCTAGTTGGTCTCCCATAGGGAAAAAAGTGGTCTGATTATGACATCATAATGCAAAAAAGAAATAAACAAAAGCTTACGGCACCTGAGGTTCCTAGTTGGTCTCCCATACAAGTACTAACCAGGCCCAAGTCTGGATGGCTTCCGAGATCTGACAAGATCAGGCATTTTAAGACTGGTATGGCCGTAAGTGAAATTAAGAGAATGCGATCTCGCTAATGTTGGTAGAATATCAAACTCTGGTTGCGACAAAAGACAAGACGCTTCTGGATAGGGAAAAAAGTGGTCTGATTATGACATCATAATGGAAAAAAAGAAATAAACAAAAGCTTACGGCACCTGAGGTTCCTAGTTGGTCTCCCATAGGGAAAAAAGTGGTCTGATTATGACATCATAATGCAAAAAAGAAATAAACAAAAGCTTACGGCACCTGAGGTTCCTAGTTGGTCTCCCATACAAGTACTGACCAGGCCCGAGTCTGGATGGCTTCCGAGATCTGACATTTTCAGACTGGTATGGCCGTAAGTGAAATTAAGAGAATGCAATCTCGCTTCTGTTGGTAGAATATCAAACTCTGGTTGCGACAAAAGACAAGACGCTTCTGGATAGGGAAAAAAGTGGTCTGATTATGACATCATAATGCAAAAAAGAAATAAACAAAAGCTTACGGCACCTGAGGTTCCTAGTTGGTCTCCCTTAGGGAAAAAAGTTGTCTGATTATGACATCATAATGCAAAAAATAAATAAACAAAAGCTTACAGCACCTGAGGTTCCTAGTTGGTCTCCCATACAAGTACTAACCAGGCCCGAGTCTGGATGGCTTCCGAGATCTGGCATTTTCAGACTGGTATGGCCGTAAGTGAAATTAAGAGAATGCGATCTCGCTAATGTTGGTAGAATATCAAACTCTGGTTGCGACAAAAGACAAGACGCTTCTGGATAGGGAAAAAAGTGGTCTGATTATGACATCATAATGCAAAAAAGAAATAAACAAAAGCTTACGGCACCTGAGGTTCCTAGTTGGTCTCCCATACAAGTACTAACCAGGCCCGAGTCTGGATGGCTTCCAAGATCTGACGAGATCAGGCATTTTCAGACTGGTATGGCCGTAAGAGAAATTAAGAGAATGCGATCTCGCTAATGTTGGTAGAATATCAAACTCTGGTTGCGACAAAAGACAAGACGCTTCTGGATAGGGAAAAAAATGGTCTGATTATGACATCATAATGCAAAAAAGAAATAAACAAAAGCTTACGGCACCTGAGGTTCCTAGTTGGTCTCCCATAGGGAAAAAAGTGGTCTGATTATGACATCATGATGCAAAAAAGAAATAAACAAAAGCTTACGGCACCTGAGGTTCCTAGTTGGTCTCCTATACAAGTACTAACCAGGCCCAAGTCTGGATGGCTTCCAAGATCTGACGAGATCAGGCATTTTAAGACTGGTATGGCCGTAAGTGAAATTAAGAGAATGCGATCTTGCTAATGTTGGTAGAATATCAAACTCTGGTTGCGACAAAAGACAAGACGCTTCTGGATAGGGAAAAAAGTGGTCTGATTATGACATCATAATGCAAAAAAGAAATAAACAAAAGCTTACGGCACCTGAGGTTCCTAGTTGGTCTCCCATAGGGAAAAAAGTGGTCTGATTATGACATCATAATGCAAAAAAGAAATAAACAAAAGCTTACGGCACCTGAGGTTCCTAGTTGGTCTCCCATACAAGTACTAACCAGGCCCAAGTCTGGATGGCTTCCGAGATCTGACGAGATCAGGCATTTTCAGACTGGTATGGCCGTAAGTGAAATTAAGAGAATGCGATCTCGCTAATGTTGGTAGAATATCAAACTCTGGTTGCGACAAAAGACAAGACGCTTCTGGATAGGGAAAAAAGTGGTCTGATTATGACATCATAATGGAAAAAAAGAAATAAACAAAAGCTTACGGCACCTGAGGTTCCTAGTTGGTCTCCCATAGGGAAAAAAGTGGTCTGATTGTGACATCATTATGCAAAAAAGAAATAAACAAAAGCTTACGGCACCTGAGGTTCCTAGTTGGTCTCCCATACAAGTACTAACCAGGCCCGAGTCTTGATGGCTTCCGAGATCTGACATTTTCAGACTGGTATGGCCGTAAGTGAAATTAAGAGAATGCAATCTCGCTACTGTTGGTAGAATATCAAACTCTGGTTGCGACAAAAGACAAGACGCTTCTGGATAGGGAAAAAAGTGGTCTGATTATGACATCATAATGCAAAAAAGAAATAAACAAAAGCTTACGGCACCTGAGGTTCCTAGTTGGTCTCCCTTAGGGAAAAAAGTTGTCTGATTATGACATCATAATGCAAAAAAGAAATAAACAAAAGCTTACGGCACCTGAGGTTCCTAGTTGGTCTCCCATACAAGTACTAACCAGGCCCGAGTCTGGATGGCTTCCGAGATCTGGCATTTTCAGACTGGTATGGCCGTAAGTGAAATTAAGAGAATGCGATCTCGCTAATGTTGGTAGAATATCAAACTCTGGTTGCGACAAAAGACAAGACGCTTCTGGATAGGGAAAAAAGTGGTCTGATTATGACATCATAATGCAAAAAAGAAATAAACAAAAGCTTACGGCACCTGAGGTTCCTAGTTGGTCTCCCATACAAGTACTAACCAGGCCCGAGTCTGGATGGCTTCCAAGATCTGACGAGATCAGGCATTTTCAGACTGGTATGGCCGTAAGGGAAATTAAGAGAATGCGATCTCGCTAATGTTGGTAGAATATCAAACTCTGGTTGCGACAAAAGACAAGACGCTTCTGGATAGGGAAAAAAGTGGTCTGATTATGACATCATAATGCAAAAAAGAAATAAACAAAAGCTTACGGCACCTGAGGTTCTTAGTTGGTCTCCCATAGGGAAAAAAGTGGTCTGATTATGACATCATAATGCAAAAAAGAAATAAACAAAAGCTTACGGCACCTGAGGTTCCTAGCTGGTCTCCCATACAAGTACTAACCAGGCCCGAGTCTGGATGGCTTCCGAGATCTGACGATATCAGGCATTTTCAGACTGGTATGGCCGTAAGTGAAATTAAGAGAATGCGATCTCGCTAATGTTGGTAGAATATCAAACTCTGGTTGCGACAAAAGACAAGACGCTTCTGGATAGGGAAAAAAGTGGTCTGATTATGACATCATAATGCAAAAAATAAATAAACAAAAGCTTACGGCACCTGAGGTTCCTAGTTGGTCTCCCATACAAGTACTAACCAGGCCCAAGTCTGGATGGCTTCCGAGATCTGACGAGATCAGGCATTTTCAGACTGGTATGGCCGTAAGTGAAATTAAGAGAATGCGATCTCGTTAATGTTGGTAGAATATCAAACTCTGGTTGCGACAAAAGACAAGATGCTTCTGGATAGGGAAAAAAGTGGTCTGATTATGACATCATAATGCAAAAAAGAAATAAACAAAAGCTTACGGCACCTGAGGTTCCTAGTTGGGCTCCCATACAAATACTAAGCAGGCCCGAGTCTGGATGTCTTCCGAGATCTGACGAGATCAGGCATTTTCAGACTGGTATTGCCGTAAGTGAAATTAAGAGAATGCGATCTCGCTAATGTTGGTAGAATATCAAACTCTGGTTGCGACAAAAGACAAGACGCTTCTGGATAGGGAAAAAAGTGGTCTGATTATGACATCATAATGCAAAAAAGAAATAAACAAAAGCTTACTGCACCTGAGGTTCCTAGTTGGTCTCCCATACAAGTACTAACCAGGTCCGAGTCTGGATGGCTTCCGAGATCTGATGAGATCAGGCATTTTCAGACTGGTATGGCCGTAAGTAAAATTAAGAGAATGCGATCTCGCTAATGTTGGTAGAATATCAAACTCTGGTTGCGACAAAAGACAAGACGCTTCTGGATAGGGAAAAAAGTGGTCTGATTATGACATCATAATGCAAAAAAGAAATAAACAAAAGCTTACGGCACCTGAGGTTCCTAGTTGGTCTCCCATACAAGTACTAACCAGGCCCGAGTCTGGATGGCTTCCGAGATCTGATGAGATCAGGCATTTTCAGACCGGTATGGCCGTAAGTGAAATCAAGAGAATGCGATCTCGCTAATGTTGGTAGATTATCAAACTCTGGTTGCGACAAAAGACAAGACGCTTCTGGATAGGGAAAAAAGTGGTCTGATTATGACATCATAATGCAAAAAAGAAATAAACAAAATCTTACGGCACCTGAAGTTCCTAGTTGGTCTCCCATACAAGTACTAACCAGGCCCGAGTCTGGATGGCTTCCGAGATCAGGCATTTTCAGACTGGTTTGGCCATAAGTGAAGTTAAGAGAATGCGATCTCGCTAATGTTGGTAGAATATCAAACTCTGGTTGCGACAAAAGACAAGACGCTTCTGGATAGGGAAAAAAGTGGTCTGATTATGACATCATAATGCAAAAAAGAAATAAACAAAAGCTTACGGCACCTGAGGTTCCTAGTTGGTCTCCCATAGGGAAAAAAGTGGTCTGATTATGACATCATAATGCAAATAAGAAATAAACAAAAGCTTACGGCACCTGAGGTTCCTAGTTGGTCTCCCATAGGGAAAAAAGTGGTCTGATTATGACATCATAATGCAAAAAAGAAATAAACAGTAGCTTACGGCACCTGAGGTTCCTAGTTGGTCTCCCATACAAGTACTAACCAGGCCCGAGTCTGGATGGCTTCCGAGATCTGACAAGATCAGGCATTTTCAGACTGGTATGGCCGTAAGTGAAATTAAGAGAATGCGATCTCGCTAATGTTGGTAGAATATCAAACTCTGGTTGCGACAAAAGACAAGACGCTTCTGGATAGGGAAAAAAGTGGTCTGATTATGACATCATAATGCAAAAAAGAAATAAACAAAAGCTTACGGCACCTGAGGTTCCTAGTTGGTCTCCCATAGGGAAAAAAGTGGTCTGATTATGACATCATAATGCAAACAAGAAATAAACAAAAGCTTACGGCACCTGAGGTTCCTAGTTGGTCTCCCATACAAGTACTAACCAGGCCCGAGTCTGGATGGCTTCCGAGATCTGATGAGATCAGGCATTTTCAGACAGGTATGGCCGTAAGTGAAATTAAGAAAATGCGATCTCGCTAATGTTGGTAGAATATCAAACTCTGGTTGCGACAAAAGACAAGACGCTTCTGGATAGGGAAAAAAGTGGTCTGATTATGACATCATAATGCAAAAAAGAAATAAACAAAAGCTTACGGCACCTGAGGTTCCTAGTTGGTCTCCCATACAAGTACTAACCAGGCCCGAGTCTGGATGGCTTCCGAGATCTGACGAGATCAGGCATTTTCAGACTGGTATGGCCGTAAGTGAAATTAAGAGAATGCGATCTCGCTAATGTTGGTAGAATATCAAACTCTGGTTGCGACAAAAGACAAGACGCTTCTGGATAGGGAAAAAAGTGGTCTGATTATGACATCATAATGCAAAAAAGAAATAAACAAAAGCTTACGGCACCTGAGGTTCCTAGTTGGTCTCCCATAGGGAAAAAAGTGGTCTGATTATGACATCATAATGCAAAAAAGAAATAAACAAAAGCTTACGGCACCTGAGGTTCCTAGTTGGTCTCCCATACAAGTACTAACCAGGCCCGAGTCTGGATGGCTTCCGAGATCTGACGAGATCAGGCATTTTCAGACTGGTATGGCCATAAGTGAAATTAAGAGAATGCGATCTCGCTAATGTTGGTAGAATATCAAACTCTGGTTGCGACAAAAGACAAGACGCTTCTGGATAGGGAAAAAAGTGGTCTGATTATGACATCATAATGCAAAAAAGAAATAAACAAAAGCTTACGGCACCTGAGGTTCCTAGTTGGTCTCCCATAGGGAAAAAAGAAGTCTGATTATGACATCATAATGCAAAAAATAAATAAACAAAAGCTTACGGCACCTGAGGTTCCTAGTTGGTCTCCCATACAATTACTAACCAGGCCCAAGTCTGGATGGCTTCCGAGATCTGACGAGATCCGGCATTTTCAGACTGGTATGGCCGTAAATCAAATTAAGATAATGCGATCTCGCTAATGTTGGTAGAATATCAAACTCTGGTTGCGACAAAAGACAAGACGCTTCTGGATTGGGAAAAAAGTGGTCTGATTATGACATCATAATGCAAAAAAGAAATAAACAAAAGCTTACGGCACCTGAGGTTCCTAGTTGGTCTCCCATAGGGAAAAAAGTGGTCTGATTATGACATCATAATGCAAAAAAGAAATAAACAAAAGCTTACGGCACCTAAGGTTCCTAGTTGGTCCCCCATACAAGTACTAACCAGGCCCGAGTCTGGATGGCTTCCGAGATCTGACGAGATCAGGCATTTTCAGACTGGTATGGCCGTAAGTGAAATTACAAGAATGCAATCTCGCTAATGTTGGTAGAATAACAAACTCTGGTTGCGACAAAAGACAAGACGCTTCTGGATAGGGAAAAAAGTGGTCTGATTATGACATCATAATGCAAAAAAGAAATAAACAAAAGCTTACGGCACCTGAGGTTCCTAGTTGGTCTCCCATAGGGAAAAAAGTGGTCTGATTATGACATCATAATGCAAAAAATAAATAAACAAAAGCTTACGGCACCTGAGGTTCCTAGTTGGTCTCCCATACAAGTACTAACCAGGCCCAAGTCTGGATGGCTTCCAAGATCTGACGAGATCAGGCATTTTCAGACTGGTATGGCCGTAAGTGAAATTAAGAGAATGCGATCTCGTTAATGTTGGTAGAATATCAAACTCTGGTTGCGACAAAAGACAAGATGCTTCTGGATAGGGAAAAAAGTGGTCTGATTATGATATCATAATGCAAAAAAGAAATAAACAAAAGCTTACGGCACCTGAGGTTCCTAGTTGGTCTCCCATACAAGTACTAACCAGGCCCGAGTCTGGATGGCTTCCAAGGTCTGACGAGATCAGGCATTTTCAGACTGGTATAGCCGTAAATGAAATTAAGAGAATGCGATCTCGCTAATGTTGGTAGAATATCAAACTCTGGTTGCGACAAAAGACAAGACGCTTCTGGATAGGGAAAAAAGTGGTCTGATTATGACATCATAATGCAAAAAAGAAATAAACAAAAGCTTACGGCACCTGAGGTTCCTAGTTGGTCTCCCATACAAGTACTAACCAGGCCCGAGTCTGGATGGCTTCCGAGATCAGGCATTTTCAGACAGGTATGGCCGTAAGTGAAATTAAGAGAATGCGATCTCGCTAATGTTGGTAGAATATCAAACTCTGGTTGCGACAAAAGACAAGACGCTTCTGGATAGGGAAAAAAGTGGTCTGATTATGACATCATAATGCAAAAAAGAAATAAACAAAAGCTTACGGCACCTGAGGTTGCTAGTTGGTCTCCCATACAAGTACTAACCAGGCCCGAGTCTGGATGGCTTCCGAGATCTGACAAGATCAGGCATTTTCAGACTGGTATGGCCGTAAGTGAAATTAAGAGAATGCGATCTTGCTAATGTTGGTAGAATATCAAACTCTGGTTGCGACAAAAGACAAGACGCTTCTGGATAGGGAAAAAAGTGGTCTGATTATGACATCATAATGCAAAAAATAAATAAACAAAAGCTTACGGCACCTGAGGTTCCTAGTTGGTCTCCCATAGGGAAAAAAGTGGTCTGATTATGACATCATAATGCAAAAAAGAAATAAACAAAAGCTTACGGCACCTGAGGTTCCTAGTTGGTCTCCCATACAAGTACTAACCAGGCCCGAGTCTGGATGGCTTCCGAGATCTGACGAGATCAGGCATTTTCAGACTGGTATGGCCATAAGTGAAATTAAGAGAATGCGATCTCGCTAATGTTGGTAGAATATCAAACTCTGGTTGCGACAAAAGACAAGACGCTTCTGGATAGGGAAAAAAGTGGTCTGATTATGACATCATAATGCAAAAAAGAAATAAACAAAAGCTTACGGCACCTGAGGTTCCTAGTTGGTCTCCCATAGGGAAAAAAGAAGTCTGATTATGACATCATAATGCAAAAAATAAATAAACAAAAGCTTACGGCACCTGAGGTTCCTAGTTGGTCTCCCATACAAGTACTAACCAGGCCCAAGTCTGGATGGCTTCCGAGATCTGACAAGATCAGGCATTTTCAGACTGGTATGGCCGTAAGTGAAATTAAGAGAATGCGATCTCGCTAATGTTGGTAGAATATCAAACTCTGGTTGCGACAAAAGACAAGACGCTTCTGGATAGGGAAAAAAGTGGTCTGATTATGACATCATAATGCAAAAAAGAAATAAACAAAAGCTTACGGCACCTGAGGTTCCTAGTTGGTCTCCCATAGGGAAAAAAGAAGTCTGATTATGACATCATAATGCAAAAAAGAAATAAACAAAAGCTTACGGCACCTGAGGTTCCTAGTTGGTCTCCCATACAAGTACTAACCATGCCCGAGTCTGGATGGCTTCCGAGATCTGGCATTTTCAGACTGGTATGGCCGTAAGGGAAATTAAGATAATGCGATCTCGCTAATGTTGGTAGAATATCAAACTCTGGTTGCGACAAAAGACAAGACGCTTCTGGATAGGTAAAAAAGTGGTCTGATTATGACATCATAATGCAAAAAAGAAATAAACAAAAGCTTACGGCACCTGAGGTTCCTAGTTGGTCTCCCATAGGGAAAAAAGTGGTCTGATTATGACATCATAATGCAAAAAAGAAATAAACAAAAGCTTACGGCACCTGAGGTTCCTAGTTGGTCTCCCATACGGAAAAAAGTGGTCTGATTATGACATCATAATGCAAAAAAGAAATAAACAAAAGCTTACGGCACCTGAGGTTCCTAGTTGGTCTCCCATACAAGTACTAACCAGGCCCGAATCTGGATGGCTTCCGAGATCTGACGAGATCAGGCATTTTCAGACTGGTATTGCCGTATGTGAAATTAAGAGAATGCGATCTCGCTAATGTTGGTAGAATATCAAACTCTGGTTGCGACAAAAGACAAGACGCTTCTGGATAGGGAAAAAAGTGGTCTGATTATGACATCATAATGCAAAAAAGAAATAAACAAAAGCTTACGGCACCTGAGGTTCCTAGTTGGTCTCCCATACAAGTACCAACCAGGCCCGAGTCCGGATGGCTTCTGAGATCTGACGAGATCAGGCATTTTCAGACTGGTATGGCCGCAAGGGAAATTAAGAGAATGCGATCTCGCTAATGTTGGTAGAATATCAAACTCTGGTTGCGACAAAAGACAAGACGCTTCTGGATAGGGAAAAAAGTGGTCTGATTATGACATCATAATGCAAAAAAGAAATAAACAAAAGCTTACGGCACCTGAGGTTCCTAGTTGGTCTCCCATACAAGTACTAACCAGGCCCGAGTCTGGATGGCTTCCGAGATCTGACGAGATCAGGCATTTTCAGACTGGTATGGCCGTAAGTGAAATTAAGAGAATGCGATCTCGCTAATGTTGGTAGAATATCAAACTCTGGTTGCGACAAAAGACAAGACACTTCTGGATAGGGAAAAAAGTGGTCTGATTATGACATCATAATGCAAAAAAGAAATAAACAAAAGCTTACGGCACCTGAGGTTCCTAGTTGGTCTCCCATACAAGTACTAACCAGGCCCGAGTCTGGATGGCTTCCGAGGTCTGACGAGATCAGGCATTTTCAGACTGGTATGGCCGTAAATGAAATTAAGAGAATGCGATCTCGCTAATGTTGGTAGAATATCAAACTCTGGTTGCGACAAAAGACAAGACGCTTCTGGATAGGGAAAAAAGTGGTCTGATTATGACATCATAATGCAAAAAAGAAATAAACAAAAGCTTACGGCACCTGAGGTTCCTAGTTGGTCTCCCATACAAGTACTAACCAGGCCCGAGTCTGGATGGCTTCCGAGATCTGACGAGATCAGGCATTTTCAGACTGGTATGGCCGTAAGTGAAATTAAGAGAATGCGATCTCGCTAATGTTGGTAGAATATCAAACTCTGGTTGCGACAAAAGACAAGACGCTTCTGGATAGGGAAAAAAGTGGTCTGATTATGACATCATAATGCAAAAAAGAAATAAACAAAAGCTTACGGCACCTGAGGTTCCTAGGTAGTCTCCCATAGGGAAAAAAGTGGTCTGATTATGACATCATAATGCAAAAAAGAAATAAACAAATGCTTACGGCACCTGAGGTTCCTAGTTGGTCTCCCATACAAGTACTAACCAGGCCCGAGTCTGGATGGCTTCCGAGATCTGACGAGATCAGGCATTTTCAGACTGGTATGGCCATAAGTGAAATTAAGAGAATGCGATCTCGCTAATGTTGGTAGAATATCAAACTCTGGTTGCGACAAAAGACAAGACGCTTCTGGATAGGGAAAAAAGTGGTCTGATTATGACATCATAATGCAAAAAAGAAATAAACAAAAGCTTACGGCACCTGAGGTTCCTAGTTGGTCTCCCATAGGGAAAAAAGAAGTCTGATTATGACATCATAATGCAAAAAATAAATAAACAAAAGCTTACGGCACCTGAGATTCCTAGTTGGTCTCCCATACAATTACTAACCAGGCCCAAGTCTGGATGGCTTCCGAGATCTGACGAGATCAGGCATTTTCAGACTGGTATGGCCGTAAATGAAATAAAGAGAATGCGATCTCGCTAATGTTGGTAGAATATCAAACTCTGGTTGCGACAAAAGACAAGACGCTTCTGGATAGGGAAAAAAGTGGTCTGATTATGACATCATAATGCAAAAAAGAAATAAACAAAAGCTTACGGCACCTGAGGTTCCTAGTTGGTCTCCCATACAAGTACTAACCAGGCCCAAGTCTGGATGGCTTCCGAGATCTGACAAGATCAGGCATTTTCAGACTGGTATGGCCGTAAGTGAAATTAAGAGAATGCGATCTCGCTAATGTTGGTAGAATATCAAACTCTGGTTGCGACAAAAGACAAGACGCTTCTGGATAGGGAAAAAAGTGGTCTGATTATGACATCATAATGCAAAAAAGAAATAAACAAAAGCTTACGGCACCTGAGGTTCCTAGTTGGTCTCCCATAGGGAAAAAAGTGGTCTGATTATGACATCATAATGCAAAAAAGAAATAAACAAAAGCTTACGGCACCTGAGGTTCCTAGTTGGTCTCCCATACAAGTACTAACCATGCCCGAGTCTGGATGGCTTCCGAGATCTGGCATTTTCAGACTGGTATGGCCGTAAGGGAAATTAAGATGATGCGATCTCGCTAATGTTGGTAGAATATCAAACTCTGGTTGCGACAAAAGACAAGACGCTTCTGGATAGGTAAAAAAGTGGTCTGGTTATGACATCATAATGCAAAAAAGAAATAAACAAAAGCTTACGGCACCTGAGGTTCCTAGTTGGTCTCCCATAGGGAAAAAAGTGGTCTGATTATGACATCATAATGCAAAAAAGAAATAAACAAAAGCTTACGGCACCTGAGGTTCCTAGTTGGTCTCCCATACAAGTACTAACCAGGCCCGAGTCTGGATGGCTTCCGAGATCTGACGAGATCAGGCATTTTCAGACTGGTATGGCCGTAAGTGAAATTAAGGGAATGCGATCTCGCTAATGTTGGTAGAATATCAAACTCTGGTTGCGACAAAAGACAAGACGCTTCTGGATAGGGAAAAAAGTGGTCTGATTATGACATCATAATGCAAAAAAGAAATAAACAAAAGCTTACGGCACCTGAGGTTCCTAGTTGGTCTCCCATAGGGAAAAAAGTGGTCTGATTATGACATCATAATGCAAAAAAGAAATAAACAAAAGCTTACGGCACCTGAGGTTCCTAGTTGGTCTCCCATACAAGTACTAACCATGCCCGAGTCTGGATGGCTTCCGAGATCTGGCATTTTCAGACTGGTATGGCCGTAAGGGAAATTAAGATGATGCGATCTCGCTAATGTTGGTAGAATATCAAACTCTGGTTGCGACAAAAGACAAGACGCTTCTGGATAGGTAAAAAAGTGGTCTGGTTATGACATCATAATGCAAAAAAGAAATAAACAAAAGCTTACGGCACCTGAGGTTCCTAGTTGGTCTCCCATAGGGAAAAAAGTGGTCTGATTATGACATCATAATGCAAAAAAGAAATAAACAAAAGCTTACGGCACCTGAGGTTCCTAGTTGGTCTCCCATACAAGTACTAACCAGGCCCGAGTCTGGATGGCTTCCGAGATCTGACGAGATCAGGCATTTTCAGACTGGTATGGCCGTAAGTGAAATTAAGGGAATGCGATCTCGCTAATGTTGGTAGAATATCAAACTCTGGTTGCGACAAAAGACAAGACGCTTCTAAATAGGGAAAAAAGTGGTCTGATTATGACATCATAATGCAAAAAAGAAATAAACAAAAGCTTACGGCACCTGAGGTTCCTAGTTGGTCTCCCATAGGGAAAAAAGTGGTCTGATTATGACATCATAATGCAAAAAAGAAATAAACAAAAGCTTACGGCACCTGAGGTTCCTAGTTGGTCTCCCATACAAGTACTAACTAGGCCCGAGTCTGGATGGCTTCCGAGATCTGACGAGATCAGGCATTTTCAGACTAGTATGGCTGTAAGTGAAATTAAGAGAATGAGATCTCGCTAATGTTGGTAGAATATCAAACTCTGGTTGCGACAAAAGACAAGACGCTTCTGGATAGGGAAAAAAGTGGTCTGATTATGACATCATAATGCAAAAAAGAAATAAACAAAAGCTTACGGCACCTGAGGTTCCTAGTTGGTCTCCCATACAAGTACTAACCAGGCCCGAGTCTGGATGGCTTCCGAGATCTGACGAGATCAGGCATTTTCAGACTGGTATGGCCGTAAGTGAAATTAAGAGAATGCGATCTCGCTAATGTTGGTAGAATATCAAACTCTGGTTGCGACAAAAGACAAGACGCTTCTAAATAGGGAAAAAAGTGGTCTGATTATGACATCATAATGCAAAAAAGAAATAAACAAAAGCTTACGGCACCTGAGGTTCCAAGTTGGTCTCCCATAGGGAAAAAAGTGGTCTGATTATGACATCATAATGCAAAAAAGAAATAAACAAAAGCTTACAGCACCTGAGGTTCCTAGTTGGTCTCCCATACAAGTACTAACCAGGCCCGAGTCTGGATGGCTTCCGAAATCTGACAAGATCAGGCATTTTCAGACTGGTATGGCCATAAGTGAAATTAAGAGAATGCGATCTCGCTAATGTTGGTAGAATATCAAACTCTGGTTGCGACAAAAGACAAGACGCTTCTGGATAGGGAAAAAAGTGGTCTGATTATGACATCATAATGCAAAAAAGAAATAAACAAAAGCTTACGGCACCTGAAGTTCCTAGTTGGTCGTCCCATACAAGTACTAACCAGGCCCGAGTCTGGATGGCTTCCGAGATCTGACGAGATCAGGCATTTTCAGACTGGTATGGCCGTAAGTGAAATTAAGAGAATGCGATCTCGCTAATGTTGGTAGAATATCAAACTCTGGTTGCGACAAAAGACAAGACGCTTCTGGATAGGGAAAAAAGTGGTCTGATTATGACATCATAATGCAAAAAAGAAATAAACTAAAGCTTACGGCACCTGAGGTTCCTAGTTGGTCTCCCATAGGGAAAAAAGTGGTCTGATTATGACGTCATAATGCAAAAAATAAATAAACAAAAGCTTACGGCACCTGAGGTTCCTAGTTGGTCTCCCATACAAGTACTAACCAGGCCCGAGTCTGGTTGGCTTCCGAGATCTGACGAGATCAGGCATTTTCAGACTGGTATGGCCGTAACGGAAATTAAGAGAATGCGATCTCGCTAATGTTGGTAGAATATCAAACTCTGGTTGCGACAAAAGACAAGACGCTTCTGGATAGGGAAAAAAGTGGTCTGATTATGACATCATAATGCAAAAAAGAAATAAACTAAAGCTTACGGCACCTGAGGTTCCTAGTTGGTCTCCCATAGGGAAAAAAGTGGTCTGATTATGACGTCATAATGCAAAAAAGAAATAAACAAAAGCTTACGGCACCTGAGGTTCCTAGTTGGTCTCCCATACAAGTACTAACCAGGCCCGAGTCTGGATGGCTTCCAAGATCTGACGAGATCAGGCATTTTCAGACTGGTATGGCCATAAGTGAAATTAAGAGAATGCGATCTCGCTAATTTTGGTAGAATATCAAACTCTGGTTGCAACAAAAGACAAGACGCTTCTGGATAGGGAAAAAAGTGGTCTGATTATGACATCATAATGCAAAAAAGAAATAAACAAAAGCTTACGGCACCTGAGGTTCCTAGTTGGTCTCCCATACAAGTACTAACCAGGCCCAAGTCTGGATGGCTTCCGATATCTGATGAGATCAGGCATTTTCAGACTGGTATGGCCGTAAATGAAATTAAGAGAATGCGATCTCGCTAATGTTGGTAGAATATCAAACTCTGGTTGCGACAAAAGACAAGACGCTTCTGGATAGGGAAAAAAGTGGTCTGATTATGACATCATAATGCAAAAAAGAAATAAACAAAAGCTTACGGCACCTGAGGTTCTTAGTTGGTCTCCCATAGGGAAAAAAGTGGTCTGATTATGACATCATAATGCAAAAAAGAAATAAACAAAAGCTTACGGCACCTGAGGTTCCTAGTTGGTCTCCCATACAAGTACTAACCAGGCCCAAGTCTGGATGGCTTCCGAGATCTGACGAGATCAGGCATTTTCAGACTGGTATGGCCGTAAGTGAAATTAATAGAATGCGATCTCGCTAATGTTGGTAGAATATCAAACTCTGGTTGCGACAAAAGACAAGACGCTTCTGGATAGGGAAAAAAGTGGTCTGATTATGACATCATAATGCAAAAAAGAAATAAACAAAAGCTTACGGCACCTGAAGTTCCTAGTTGGTCGTCCCATACAAGTACTAACCAGGCCCGAGTCTGGATGGCTTCCGAGATCTGACGAGATCAGGCATTTTCAGACTGGTATGGCCGTAAGTGAAATTAAGAGAATGCGATCTCGCTAATGTTGGTAGAATATCAAACTCTGGTTGCGACAAAAGACAAGACGCTTCTGGATAGGGAAAAAAGTGGTCTGATTATGACATCATAATGCAAAAAAGAAATAAACTAAAGCTTACGGCACCTGAGGTTCCTAGTTGGTCTCCCATAGGGAAAAAAGTGGTCTGATTATGACGTCATAATGCAAAAAAGAAATAAACAAAAGCTTACGGCACCTGAGGTTCCTAGTTGGTCTCCCATACAAGTACTAACCAGGCCCGAGTCTGGATGGCTTCCGAGATCTGACGAGATCAGGCATTTTCAGACTGGTATGGCCGTAACGGAAATTAAGAGAATGCGATCTCGCTAATGTTGGTAGAATATCAAACTCTGGTTGCGACAAAAGACAAGACGCTTCTGGATAGGGAAAAAAGTGGTCTGATTATGACATCATAATGCAAAAAAGAAATAAACTAAAGCTTACGGCACCTGAGGTTCCTAGTTGGTCTCCCATAGGGAAAAAAGTGGTCTGATTATGACGTCATAATGCAAAAAAGAAATAAACAAAAGCTTACGGCACCTGAGGTTCCTAGTTGGTCTCCCATACAAGTACTAACCAGGCCCGAGTCTGGATGGCTTCCAAGATCTGACGAGATCAGGCATTTTCAGACTGGTATGGCCGTAAGTGAAATTAAGAGAATGCGATCTCGCTAATTTTGGTAGAATATCAAACTCTGGTTGCAACAAAAGACAAGACGCTTCTGGATAGGGAAAAAAGTGGTCTGATTATGACATCATAATGCAAAAAAGAAATAAACAAAAGTTTACGGCACCTGAGGTTCCTAGTTGGTCTCCCATACAAGTACTAACCAGGCCCAAGTCTGGATGGCTTCCGATATCTGATGAGATCAGGCATTTTCAGACTGGTATGGCCGTAAATGAAATTAAGAGAATGCGATCTCGCTAATGTTGGTAGAATATCAAACTCTGGTTGCGACAAAAGACAAGACGCTTCTGGATAGGGAAAAAAGTGGTCTGATTATGACATCATAATGCAAAAAAGAAATAAACAAAAGCTTACGGCACCTGAGGTTCTTAGTTGGTCTCCCATAGGGAAAAAAGTGGTCTGATTATGACATCATAATGCAAAAAAGAAATAAACAAAAGCTTACGGCACCTGAGGTTCCTAGTTGGTCTCCCATACAAGTACTAACCAGGCCCAAGTCTGGATGGCTTCCGAGATCTGACGAGATCAGGCATTTTCAGACTGGTATGGCTGTAAGTGAAATTAATAGAATGCGATCTCGCTAATGTTGGTAGAATATCAAACTCTGGTTGCGACAAAAGACAAGACGCTTCTGGATAGGGAAAAAAGTGGTCTGATTATGACATCATAATGCAAAAAAGAAATAAACAAAAGCTTACGGCACCTGAGGTTCCTAGTTGGTCTCCCATAGGGAAAAAAGTGGTCTGATTATGACATCATAATGCAAAAAAGAAATAAACAAAAGCTTACGGCACCTGAGGTTCCTAGTTGGTCTCCCATACAAGTACTAACCAGGCCCGAGTTTGGATGGCTTCCAAGATCTGACGAGATCAGGCATTTTCAGACTGGTATGGCCGTAAGTGAAATTAAGAGAATGCGATCTCGCTAATTTTGGTCGAATATCAAACTCTGGTTGCGACAAAAGACAAGACGCTTCTGGATAGGGAAAAAAGTGGTCTGATTATGACATCATAATGCAAAAAAGAAATAAACAAAAGCTTACAGCACCTGAGGTTCCTAGTTGGTCTCCCATACAAGTACTAACCAGGCCCAAGTCTGGATGGCTTCCGATATCTGATGAGATCAGGCATTTTCAGACTGGTATGGCCGTAAATGAAATTAAGAGAATGCGATCTCGCTAATGTTGGTAGAATATCAAACTCTGGTTGCGACAAAAGACAAGACGCTTCTGGATAGGGAAAAAAGTGGTCTGATTATGACATCATAATGCAAAAAAGAAATAAACAAAAGCTTACGGCACCTGAGGTTCCTAGTTGGTCTCCCATAGGGAAAAAAGTGGTCTGATTATGACATCATAATGCAAAAAAGAAATAAACAAAAGCTTACGGCACCTGAGGTTCCTAGTTGGTCTCCCATACAAGTACTAACCAGGCCCAAGTCTGGATGGCTTCCGAGATCTGACGAGATCAGGCATTTTCAGACTGGTATGGCCGTAAGTGAAATTAAGAGAATGCGATCTCGCTAATGTTGGTAGAATATCAAACTCTGGTTGCGACAAAAGACAAGACGCTTCTGGATAGGGAAAAAAGTGGTCTGATTATGACATCATAATGCAAAAAAGAAATAAACAAAAGCTTTCGGCACCTGAAGTTCCTAGTTGGTCTCCCATACAAGTACTAACCAGGCCCGAGTCTGGATGGCTTCTGAGATCTGACGAGATCAGGCATTTTCAGACTGGTATGGCCGTAAGGGAAATTAAGAGAATGCGATCTCGCTAATGTTGGTAGAATATCAAACTCTGGTTGCGACAAAAGACAAGACGCTTCTGGATAGGGAAAAAAGTGGTCTGATTATGACATCATAATGCAAAAAAGAAATAAACAAAAGCTTACGGCACCTGAGGTTCCTAGTTGGTCTCCCATAGGGAAAAAAGTGGTCTGATTATGACATCATAATGCAAAAAAGAAATAAACAAAAGCTTACGGCACCTGAGGTTCCTAGTTGGTCTCCCATACAAGTACTAACCAGGCCCAAGATTGGATGGCTTCCGAGATCTGACGAGATCAGGCATTTTCAGACTGGTTTGGCCGTAAGTGAAATTAAGAGAATGCGATCTCGTTAATGTTGGTAGAATATCAAACTCTGGTTGCGACAAAAGACAAGACGCTTCTGGATAGGGAAAAAAGTGGTCTGATTATGACATCATAATGCAAAAAAGAAATAAACAAAAGCTTACGGCACCTGAGGTTCCTAGTTGGTCTCCCATAGGGAAAAAAGTGGTCTGATTATGACATCATAATGCAAAAAAGAAATAAACAAAAGCTTACGGCACCTGAGGTTCCTAGTTGGTCTCCCATACAAGTACTAACCAGGCCCAAGTCTGGATGGCTTCCGAGATCTGACGAGATCAGGCATTTTCAGACTGGTTTGGCCGTAAGTGAAATTGAGAGAATGCGATCTCGTTAATGTTGGTAGAATATCAAACTCTGGTTGCGACAAAAGACAAGATGCTTCTGGATAGGGAAAAAAGTGGTCTGATTATGACATCATAATGCAAAAAAGAAATAAACAAAAGCTTACGGCACCTGAGGTTCCTAGTTGGTCTCCCATACAAGTACTAACCAGGCCCAAGTCTGGATGGCTTCCGATATCTGATGAGATCAGGCATTTTCAGACTGTTATGGCCGTAAATGAAATTAAGAGAATGCGATCTCGCTAATGTTGGTAGAATATCAAACTCTGGTTGCGACAAAAGACAAGACGCTTCTGGATAGGGAAAAAAGTGGTCTGATTATGACATCATAATGCAAAAAAGAAATAAACAAAAGCTTACGGCACCTGAGGTTCCTAGTTGGTCTCCCATAGGGAAAAAAGTGGTCTGATTATGACATCATAATGCAAAAAAGAAATAAACAAAAGCTTACGGCACCTGAGGATCCTAGTTGGTCTCCCATACAAGTACTAACCAGGCCCAAGTCTGGATGGCTTCCGAGATCTGACAAGATCAGGCATTTTCAGACTGGTATGGCCGTAAGTGAAATTAAGAGAATGCGATCTCGCTAATGTTGGTAGAATATCAAACTCTGGTTGCGACAAAAGACAAGACGCTTCTGGATAGGGAAAAAAGTGGTCTGATTATGACATCATAATGCAAAAAAGAAATAAACAAAAGCTTACGGCACCTGAGGTTCCTAGTTGGTCTCCCATAGGGAAAAAAGTGGTCTGATTATGACATCATAATGCAAAAAAGAAATAAACAAAAGCTTACAGCACCTGAGGTTCCTAGTTGGTCTCCCATACAAGTACTAACCAGGCCCAAGTCTGGATGGCTTCCGAGATCTGACGAGATCAGGCATTTTCAGACTGGTACGGCCGTAAGTGAAATTAAGCGAATGCGATCTCGCTAATGTTGGTAGAATATCAAACTCTGGTTGCGACAAAAGACAAGACGCTTCTGGATAGGGAAAAAAGTGGTCTGATTATGACATCATAATGCAAAAAAGAAATAAACAAAAGCTTACGGCACCTGAGGTTCCTAGTTGGTCTCCCATACAAGTACTAACCAGTCCCAAGTCTGGATGGCTTCCGATATCTGATGAGATCAGACATTTTCAGACTGGTATGGCCGTAAATGAAATTAAGAGAATGCGATCTCGCTAATGTTGCTAGAATATCAAACTCTTTTTGCGACAAAAGACAAGACGCTTCTGGATAGGGAAAAAAGTGGTCTGATTATGACATCATAATGCAAAAAAGAAATAAACAAAAGCTTATGGCACCTGAGGTTCCTAGTTGGTCTCCCATAGGGAAAAAAGTGGTCTGATTATGACATCATAATGCAAAAAAGAAATAAACAAAAGCTTACGGCACCTGAGGTTCCTAGTTGGTCTCCCATACAAGTACTAACCAAGCCCGAGTCTGGATGGCTTCCGAGATCTGACGAGATCAGGCATTTTCAGACTGGTATGGCCGTAAGTGAAATTAAGAGAATGCGATCTCGCTAATGTTGGTAGAATATCAAACTCTGGTTGCGACAAAAGACAAGACGCTTCTGGATAGGGAAAAAAGTGGTCTGATTATGACATCATAATGCAAAAAAGAAATAAACAAAAGCTTACGGCACCTGAGGTTCCTAGTTGGTCTCCCATACAAGTACTAACCAGGCCCGAGTCTGGATGGCTTCCGAGAACTGGCATTTTCAGACTGGTATGGTCGTAATCAAAATTAAGAGAATGCGATCTCGCTAATGTTGGTAGAATATCAAACTCTGGTTGCGACAAAAGACAAGACGCTTCTGGATAGGGAAAAAAGTGGTCTGATTATGACATCAACATGCAAAAAAGAAATAAACAAAAGCTTACGGCACCTGAGGTTCCTAGTTGGTCTCCCATACAAGTACTAACCAGACCCGAGTCTGGATGGCTTCCGAGATCTGACGAGAGCAGGCATTTTCAGACTGGTATGGCCGTAAATGAAACTAATAGAATGCGATCTCGCTAATGTTGGTAGAATATCAAACTCTGGTTGCGACAAAAGACAAGACGCTTCTGGATAGGGAAAAAAGTGGTCGGATTATGACATCATAATGCAAAAAAGAAATAAACAAAAGCTTACGTCACCTGAGGTTCCTAGTTGGTCTCCCATAGGGAAAAAAGTGGTCTGATTATGACATCATAATGCAAAAAAGAAATAAACAAAAGCTTACGGCACCTGAGGTTCCTAGTTGGTCTCCCATACAAGTACTAACCAGGCCCGAGTCTGGATGGCTTCCGAGATCTGACGAGATCAGGCATTTTCAGACTGGTATGGCCGTAATTGAAATTAAGCGAATGCGATCTCGCTAATGTTGGTAGAATATCAAACTCTGGTTGCGATAAAAGACAAGATGCTTCTGGATAGGGAAAAAAGTGGACTGATTATGACATCATAATGCAAAAAAGAAATAAACAGAAGCTTACGGCACCTGAGGTTCCTAGTTGGTCTCCCATACAAGTACTAACCAGGCCCAAGTCTGGATGGCTTCCGAGATCTGACGAGATCAGGCATTTTCAAACTGGTATGGCCGTAAGTGAAATTAAGCGAATGCGATCTCGCTAATGTTGGTAGAATATCAAACTCTGGTTGCGACAAAAGACAAGACGCTTCTGGATAGGGAAAAAAGTGGTCTGATTATGATATCATAATGCAAAAAAGAAATAAACAAAAGCTTACGGCACCTGAAGTTCCTAGTTGGTCTCCCATACAAGTACTAACCAGGCCCGAGTCTGGATGGCTTCCGAGATCTGACGAGATCAGGCATTTTCAGACTGGTATGGCCGTAAGTGAAATTAAGAGAATGCGATATCGCTAATGTTGGTAGAATATCAAACTCTGGTTGCGACAAAAGACAATCTGCTTCTGGATAGGGAAAAAAGTGGTCTGATTATGACATCATAATGCAAAAAAGAAATAAACAAAAGCTTACGGCACCTGAGGTTCCTAGTTGGTCTCCCATACAAGTACTAACCAGGCCCGAGTCTGGATGGTTTCCGAGATCTGGCATTTTCAGACTGGTATGGCCGTAAGTGAAATTAAGAGAATGCGATCTCGCTAATGTTGGTAGAATATCAAACTCTGGTTGCGACAAAAGACAAGACGCTTCTTGATAGAGAAAAAAGTGGTCTGATTATGACATCATAATGCAAAAAAGAAATGAACAAAAGCTTACGGCACCTGAGGTTCCTAGTTGGTCTCCCATAGGGAAAAAAGTGGTCTGATTATGACATCATAATGCAAAAAAGAAATAAACAAAAGCTTACGGCACCTGAGGTTCCTAGTTGGTCTCCCATAGGGAAAAAAAGTGGTCTGATTATGACATCATAATGCAAAAAAGAAATAAACAAAAGCTTACGGCACCTGAGGTTCCTAGTTGGTCTCCCATACAAGTACTAACCAGGCCCGAGTCTGGATGGCTTCCGAGATCTGACGAGATCAGGCATTTTCAGACTGGTATGGCCGTAAGTGAAATTAAGGGAATGCGATCTCGCTAATGTTGGTAGAATATCAAACTCTGGTTGCGACAAAAGACAAGACGCTTCTCTATAGGGAAAAAAGTGGTCTGATTATGACATCATAATGCAAAAAAGAAATAAACAAAAGCTTACGGCACCTGAGGTTCCTAGTTGGTCTCCCATACAAGTACTAACCAGGCCCGAGTCTGGATGGCTTCCGAGATCTGACGAGATCAGGCATTTTCAGACTGGTATGGCCGTAAGTGAAATTAAGAGAATGCGATCTCGCTAATGTTGGTAGAATATCAAACTCTGGTTGCGACAAAAGACAAGACGCTTCTGGATAGGGAAAAAAGTGGTCTGATTATGACATCATAATGCAAAAAAGAAATAAACAAAAGCTTACGGCACCTGAGGTTCCTAGTTGGTCTCCCATAGGGAAAAAAGTGGTCTGATTATGACATCATAATGCAAAAAATAAATAAACAAAAGCTTACGGCACCTGAGGTTCCTAGTTGGTCTCCCATAGGGAAAAAAGTGGTCTGATTATGACATCATAATGCAAAAAAGAAATAAACAAAAGCTTACGGCACCTGAGGTTCCTAGTTGGTCTCCCATACAAGTACTAACCAGGCCCGAGTCTGGATGGCTTCCGAGATCTGACGAGATCAGGCATTTTCAGACTGGTATGGCCGTAAGGGAAATTAAGAGAATGCGATCTCGCTAATGTTGGTAGAATATCAAACTCTGGTTGCGACAAAAGACAAGACGCTTCTGGATAGGGAAAAAAGTGGTCTGATTATGACATCATAATGCAAAAAATAAATAAACAAAAGCTTACGGCACCTGAGGTTCCTAGTTGGTCTCCCATAGGGAAAAAAGTGGTCTGATTATGACATCATAATGCAAAAAAGAAATAAACAAAAGCTTACGGCACCTGAGGTTCCTAGTTGGTCTCCCATAGGGAAAAAAGTGGTCTGATTATGACATCATAATGCAAAAAAGAAATAAACAAAAGCTTACGGCACCTGAGGTTCCTAGTTGGTCTCCCATACAAGTACTAACCAGGCCCGAGTCTGGATGGCTTCTGAGATCTGACGAGATGAGGCATTTTCAGACTGGTATGGCCATAAGTGAAATTAAGAGAATGCAATCTCGCTAATGTTGGTAGAATATCAAACTCTGGTTGCGACAAAAGACAAGACGCTTCTCTATAGGGAAAAAAGTGGTCTGATTATGACATCATAATGCAAAAAAGAAATAAACAAAAGCTTACGGCACCTGAGGTTCCTAGTTGGTCTCCCATACAAGTACTAACCAGGCCCGAGTCTGGATGGCTTCCGAGATCTGACGAGATCAGGCATTTTCAGACTGGTATGGCCGTAAGTGAAATTAAGAGAATGCGATCTCGCTAATGTTGGTAGAATATCAAACTCTGGTTGCGACAAAAGACAAGACGCTTCTGGATAGGGAAAAAAGTGGTCTGATTATGACATCATAATGCAAAAAATAAAATAAAAAAAAGCTTACGGCACCTGAGGTTCCTAGTTGGTCTCCCATACAAGTACTAACCAGGCCCGAGTCTGGATGGCTTCCGAGATCTGACGAGATCAGGCATTTTCAGACTGGTATGGCCGTAAGTGAAATTAAGAGAATGCGATCTCGCTAATGTTGGTAGAATATCAAACTCTGGTTGCGACAAAAGACAAGACGCTTCTGGATAGGGAAAAAAGTGGTCTGATTATGACATCATAATGCAAAAAAGAAATAAACAAAAGCTTACGGCACCTGAGGTTTCTAGTTGGTCTCCCATACAAGTACTAACCTGGCCCGAGTCTGGATGGCTTCCGAGATCTGATGAGATCAGGCATTTTCAGACTGGTATGGCCGTAAGTGAAATTAAGAGAATGCGATCTCGCTAATGTTGGTAGAATATCAAACTCTGGTTGCGACAAAAGACAAGACGCTTCTGCATAGGGAAAATAATTGGTCTGATTATGACATCATAATGCAAAAAATAAATAAACAAAAGCTTACGGCACCTGAGGTTCCTAGTTGGTCTCAAATACAAGTACTAACCAGGCCCGAGTCTGGATGGCTTCCGAGATCTGACGAGATCAGGCATTTTCAGACTGGTATGGCCATAAGGGAAATTAAGAGAATGCGATCTCGCTAATGTTGGTAGAATATCAAACTCTGGTTGCGACAAAAGACAAGACGCTTCTGGATAGGGAAAAAAGTGGTCTGATTATGACATCATAATGCAAAAAAGAAATAAAAAAAAGCTTACGGCACCTGAGGTTCCTAGTTGGTCTCCCATAGGGAAAAAAGTGGTCTGATTATGACATCATAATGCAAAAAAGAAATAAAAAAAAGCTTACGGCACCTGAGGTTCCTAGTTGGTCTCCCATAGGGAAAAAAGTGGTCTGATTATGACATCATAATGCAAAAAAGAAATAAACAAAAGCTTACGGCACCTGAGGTTCCTAGTTGGTCTCCCATACAAGTACTAACCAGGCCCGAGTCTGGATGGCTTCCGAGATCTGACGAGATCAGGCATTTTCAGACTGGTATGGCCGTAAGTGAAATTAAGAGAATGCGATCTCGCTAATGTTGGTAGAATATCAAACTCTGGTTGCGACAAAAGACAAGACGCTTCTGGATAGGGAAAAAAGTGGTCTGATTATGACATCATAATGCAAAAAAGAAATAAACAAAAGCTTACGGCACCTGAGGTTCCTAGTTGGTCTCCCATGCAAGTACTAACCAGACCCGAGTCTGGATGGCTATCGAGATCTGACGAGATCAGGCATTTTCAGACTTGTATGGCCGTAAGTGAAATTAAAAGAATGCGATCTCACTTTTGTTGGTAGAATATCAAACTCTGGTTGCGACATAAGACAAGACGCTTCTGGATAGGGAAAAAAGTGGTCTGATTATGACATCATAATGCAAAAAAGAAATAAACAAAAGCTTACGGCACCTGAGGTTCCTAGTTGGTCTCCCATACAAGTACTAACCAGGCCCGAGTCTGGATGGCTTCTGAGTAAGACGAGATCAGGCATTTTCAGACTGGTATGGCCATAAGTGAAATTAAGAGAATGCAATCTCGCTAATGTTGGTAGAATATCAAACTCTGGTTGCGACAAAAGACAAGACGCTTCTCTATAGGGAAAAAAGTGGTCTGATTATGACATCATAATGCAAAAAAGAAATAAACAAAAGCTTACGGCACCTGAGGTTCCTAGTTGGTCTCCCATACAAGTACTAACCAGGCCCGAGTCTGGATGGCGTCCAAGATCTGACGAGATCAGGCATTTTCAGACTGGTATGGCCGTAAGGGAAATGAAGAGAATGCGATCTCGCTAATGTTGGTAGAATATCAAACTCTGGTTGCGACAAAAGACAAAACGCTTCTGAATAGGGAAATAAGTGGTCTGATTATGACATCATAATGCAAAAAAGAAATAAACAAAAGCTTACGGCACCTGAGGTTCCTAGTTGGTCTCCCATAGGGAAAAAAATGGTCTGATTATGACATCATAATGCAAAAAAGAAATAAACAAAAGCTTACGGCACCTGAGGTTCCTAGTTGGTCTCCCATACAAGTACTAACCAGGCCCGAGTCTGGATGGCTTCCGAGATCTGACGAGATCAGGCATTTTCAGACTGGTATGGCCGTAAGTGAAATTAAGAGAATGCGATCTCGCTAATGTTGGTAGAATATCAAACTCTGGTTGCGACAAAAGACAAGACGCTTCTGGATAGGGAAAAAAGTGGTGTGATTATGACATCATAATGCAAAAAAGAAATAAACAAAAGCTTACGGCACCTGAGGTTCCTAGTTGGTCTCCCATAGGGAAAAAAGTGGTCTGATTATGACATCATAATGCAAAAAAGAAATAAACAAAAGCTTACGGCACCTGAGGTTCCTAGTTGGTCTCCCATAGGGAAAAAAGTGGTCTGATTATGACATCATAATGCAAAAAAGAAATAAACAAAAGCTTACGGCACCTGAGGTTCCTAGTTGGTCTCCCATACAAGTACTAACCAAGCCCGAGTCTGGATGGCTTCCGAGATTTGACGAGATCAGGCATTTTCAGACTGGTATGGCCGTAAGGGAAATTAAGAGAATGCGATCTCGCTAATGTTGGTAGAATATCAAACTCTGGTTGCGACAAAAGACAAGACGCTTCTGGATAGGGAAAAAAGTGGTCTGATTATGACATCATAATGCAAAAAATAAATAAACAAAAGCTTACGGCACCTGAGGTTCCTAGTTGGTCTCCCATAGGGAAAAAAGTGGTCTGATTATGACATCATAATGCAAAAAAGAAATAAACAAAAGCTTACGGCACCTGAGGTTCCTAGTTGGTCTCCCATAGGGAAAAAAGTGGTCTGATTATGACATCATAATGCAAAAAAGAAATAAACAAAAGCTTACGGCACCTGAGGTTCCTAGTTGGTCTCCCATACAAGTACTAACCAGGCCCGAGTCTGGATGGCTTCTGAGATCTGACGAGATGAGGCATTTTCAGACTGGTATGGCCATAAGTGTAATTAAGAGAATGCAATCTCGCTAATGTTGGTAGAATATCAAACTCTGGTTGCGACAAAAGACAAGACGCTTCTCTATAGGGAAAAAAGTGGTCTGATTATGACATCATAATGCAAAAAAGAAATAAACAAAAGCTTACGGCACCTGAGGTTCCTAGTTGGTCTCCCATACAAGTACTAACCAGGCCCGAGTCTGGATGGCTTCCGAGATCTGACGAGATCAGGCATTTTCAGACTGGTATGGCCGTAAGTGAAATTAAGAGAATGCGATCTCGCTAATGTTGGTAGAATATCAAACTCTGGTTGCGACAAAAGACAAGACGCTTCTGGATAGGGAAAAAAGTGGTCTGATTATGACATCATAATGCAAAAAATAAAATAAAAAAAAGCTTACGGCACCTGAGGTTCCTAGTTGGTCTCCCATACAAGTACTAACCAGGCCCGAGTCTGGATGGCTTCCGAGATCTGACGAGATCAGGCATTTTCAGACTGGTATGGCCGTAAGTGAAATTAAGAGAATGCGATCTCGCTAATGTTGGTAGAATATCAAACTCTGGTTGCGACAAAAGACAAGACGCTTCTGGATAGGGAAAAAAGTGGTCTGATTATGACATCATAATGCAAAAAAGAAATAAACAAAAGCTTACGGCACCTGAGGTTTCTAGTTGGTCTCCCATACAAGTACTAACCTGGCCCGAGTCTGGATGGCTTCCGAGATCTGATGAGATCAGGCATTTTCAGACTGGTATGGCCGTAAGTGAAATTAAGAGAATGCGATCTCGCTAATGTTGGTAGAATATCAAACTCTGGTTGCGACAAAAGACAAGACGCTTCTGCATAGGGAAAATAATTGGTCTGATTATGACATCATAATGCAAAAAATAAATAAACAAAAGCTTACGGCACCTGAGGTTCCTAGTTGGTCTCAAATACAAGTACTAACCAGGCCCGAGTCTGGATGGCTTCCGAGATCTGACGAGATCAGGCATTTTCAGACTGGTATGGCCATAAGGGAAATTAAGAGAATGCGATCTCGCTAATGTTGGTAGAATATCAAACTCTGGTTGCGACAAAAGACAAGACGCTTCTGGATAGGGAAAAAAGTGGTCTGATTATGACATCATAATGCAAAAAAGAAATAAAAAAAAGCTTACGGCACCTGAGGTTCCTAGTTGGTCTCCCATAGGGAAAAAAGTGGTCTGATTATGACATCATAATGCAAAAAAGAAATAAAAAAAAGCTTACGGCACCTGAGGTTCCTAGTTGGTCTCCCATAGGGAAAAAAGTGGTCTGATTATGACATCATAATGCAAAAAAGAAATAAACAAAAGCTTACGGCACCTGAGGTTCCTAGTTGGTCTTCCATACAAGTACTAACCAGGCCCGAGTCTGGATGGCTTCCGAGATCTGACGAGATCAGGCATTTTCAGACTGGTATGGCCGTAAGTGAAATTAAGAGAATGCGATCTCGCTAATGTTGGTAGAATATCAAACTCTGGTTGCGACAAAAGACAAGACGCTTCTGGATAGGGAAAAAAGTGGTCTGATTATGACATCATAATGCAAAAAAGAAATAAACAAAAGCTTACGGCACCTGAGGTTCCTAGTTGGTCTCCCATAGGGAAAAAAGTGGTCTGATTATGACATCATAATGCAAAAAAGAAATAAACAAAAGCTTACGGCACCTGAGGTTCCTAGTTGGTCTCCCATACAAGTACTAACCAGGCCCGAGTCTGGATGGCTTCCAAGATCTGATGAGATCAGGCATTTTCAGACTGGTATGGCCGTAAGGGAAATTAAGAGAATGCGATCTCGCTAATATTGGTAGAATATCAAACTCTGGTTGCGACAAAAGACAAGACGCTTCTGGATAGGGAAAAAAGTGGTCTGATTATGACATCATAATGCAAAAAAGAAATAAACAAAAGCTTACGGCACCTGAGGTTCCTACTTGGTCTCCCATAGGGAAAAAAGTGGTTTGATTATGACATCATAATGCAAAAAAGAAATAAACAAAAGCTTACGGCACCTGAGGTTCCTAGTTGGTCTCCCATACAAGTACTAACCAGGCCCGAGTCTGGATGGCTTCCGAGATCTGACAAGATCAGGCATTTTCAGACTGGTATGGCCGTAAGTGAAATTAAGAGAATGCGATCTCGCTAATGTTGGTAGAATATCAAACTCTGGTTGCGACAAAAGACAAGACGCTTCTGGATAGGGAAAAAAGTGGTCTGATTATGACATCATAATGCAAAAAAGAAATAAACAAAAGCTTACGGCACCTGAGGTTCCTAGTTGGTCTCCCATACAGGTACTAACCAGGCCCAAGTCTGGATGGCTTCCGAGATCTGACGAGATCAGGCATTTTCAGACTGGTATGGCCGTAAGTGAAATTAAGAGAATGCGATCTCGCTAATGTTGGTAGAATATCAAACTCTGGTTGCGACAAAAGACAAGACGCTTCTGGATAGGGAAAAAAGTGGTCTGATTATGACATCATAATGCAAAAAAGAAATAAACAAAAGCTTACGGCACCTGAGGTTCCTAGTTGGTCTCCCATACAGGTACTAACCAGGCCCAAGTCTGGATGGCTTCCGAGTTCTGACGAGATCAGGCATTTTCAGAATGGTATGGCCATAAGTGAAATTAAGAGAATGCGATCTCGCTAATGTTGGTAGAATATCAAACTCTGGTTGCGACAAAAGACAAGACGCTTCTGGATAGGGAAAAAAGTGGTCTGATTATGACATCATAATGCAAAAAAGAAATAAACAAAAGCTTACGGCACCTGAGGTTCCTAGTTGGTCTCCCATACAAGTACTAACCAGGCCCAAGTCTGGATGACTTCCGAGATCTGACGAGATCAGGCATTTTCAGACTGGTATAGCCGTAAGTGAAATTAAGAGAATGCGATCTCGCTAATGTTGGTAGAATATCAAACTCTGGTTGCGACAAAAGACAAGACGCTTCTGGATAGGGAAAAAAGTGGTCTGATTATGACATCATAATGCAAAAAAGAAATAAACAAAAGCTTACGGCACCTGAGGTTCCTAGTTGGTCTCCCATACAAGTACTAACCAGGCCCGTGTCTGGATGGCTTCCGAGATCTGACGAGATCAGGCATTTTCAGACTGGTATGGCCGTAAGTGAAATTAAGAGAATGCGATCTCGCTAATGTTGGTAGAATATCAAACTCTGGTTGCGACAAAAGACAAGACACTTCTGGATAGGGAAAAAAGTGGTCTTATTATGACATCATAATGCAAAAAAGAAATAAACAAAAGCTTACGGCACCTGAGGTTCCTAGTTGGTCTCCCATAGGGAAAAAAGTGGTCTGATTATGACATCATAATGCAAAAAATAAATAAACAAAAGCTTACGGCACCTGAGGTTCCTAGTTGGTCTCCCATACAAGTACTAACCAGGCCCGAGTCTGGATGGCTTCCGAGATCTGACGAGACCAGGCATTTTCAGACTGGTATGGCCGTAAGTGAAATTAAGAGAATGCGATCTCGCTAATGTTGGTAGTATATCAAACTCTGGTTGCGACAAAAGACAAGACGCTTCTGGATATGGAAAAAAGTGGTCTGATTATGACATCATAATGCAAAAAAGAAATAAACAAAAGCTTACAGCACCTGAGGTTCCTAGTTGGTCTCCCATACACGTACTAACCAGACCCGAGTCTGGATGGCTTCCGAGATCTGACGAGATCAGGCATTTTCAGACTGGTATGGCGTCAGTGAAATTAAGAGAATGCGATCTCGCTAATGTTTAATTACCCAGACATAAATTGGGACATAGGGACTGGTAGCTCAGCAAAGGGAATTAGGTTTTTAAACTTGTTAAATGACAACTTCATGTCACAACTTGTACAAGCACCAACTAGAATGGACGCTTGTCTGGACCTGGTTTTAACAAACAACGTTGATCTTTTGACCAACATTCAAGTAGGTGAGCACTTGGGAAATAGTGATCACAATATAGTGTCCTTTGAAATAAACTCAAAAAAACAAAAGCACATGGGGTATACTAAAACATATAATTTTAAAAAGGCCAATTTCAATAAGATAAGGGAAGCTTTACAATATATTGACTGGCATAAACTCTTTAGTGAAAAGAACACTGAGGATAAATGGATCATCTTCCAACAAATATTAGAAAGGTACATTTCTCAGTATGTACCATTGGGAAATAAGTATAAAAGAAACAAATTAAAACCAATGTGGCTTAGTAGAGAAGTAAAACAAGAGATTAAAAATAAGAAAAGGGCATTTAAAGCATTTAAATCAGACAAATCAGATGCATCTTATAAAAGATATAAGAAAGCAAATAATGCGTGCAAAAAGGCAATTAAACTTGCTAAACTTCAAAATGAAAAAATGATAGCTAAAGAGAGCAAAACCAACCCCAAAGCATTTTTTAAGTACATAAATTCCAAAAAACCCAAAAATGAAAGTATAGGTACACTTAAAACTGAAACGGGGGTGTTAGTTAATGAAGACCAAGAAAAGGCAGGAATTCTAAATAACTATTTCTCCTCCGTATATATTAAAGAAGAACCCATGGCAATAGATGTGCAAATGATTGCTACTAAAAACTTGCAGAATAATTGTAATTGGTTAACTCAAGACAATGTGCTGCAGCAACTAAAGAAAGTTAATATAAACAAAGCTCCAGGGCCTGACGGTATCCATCCACGTGTACTTAAGGAACTAAGTGTAGAAATAAGTGAACCTCTGTTTTTAATCTTTCAAGATTCTTTTCTTTCAGGAAGTGTTCCGGAGGATTGGAGGAAGGCAGATGTGGTTCCTATATTCAAAAAGGGTTCAAAATCCTTGCCTGGAAATTATAGACCTGTGAGCTTAACTTCTGTGGCTGGTAAAATATTTGAAAGGTTATTAAGGGATAATATTCAAGAATTCCTTGAGAAGAATATGGTTATCAGCAAAAATCAGCACGGTTTTATGAAGCACAGGTCATGTCAAACTAACTTGATTGCGTTCTACGAAGAAGTAAGTAGAAGTATAGATCAGGGTGTTGCAGTGGATGTGATCTATTTGGATTTTGCCAAGGCATTTGATACAGTTCCACACAAAAGATTAGTGTTCAAACTCAAGGAAATCGGTCTCGATGAAAATGCTTGTTCTTGGGTAGAACATTGGCTTAAAAACAGAATACAAAGAGTTGTCGTTAATGGTAAATTTTCAAGCTGGACAGAGGTGGCAAGTGGTGTCCCTCAGGGGTCTGTTCTGGGACCCCTTCTATTTAACATTTTTATAAATGATCTTGAAGACAGCATTGAAAGTCATGTTTCAGTGTTTGCAGATGACACAAAACTTTGTAAAATAATACAATGTGAGCAAGATATTACTTTGCTGCAGAAGGATTTAGATAGACTGGAGGACTGGGCACTCAAATGGCAGATGAAATTTAATGTTGAAAAATGCAAAGTTATGCACTTCGGCGTAAAGAATACACAAGCAACGTATACCCTTAATGGAAGCGAATTAGGGATAACAACACACGAAAAGGACTTGGGAATTGTTATAGACAACAAACTATGCAACAATGTGCAATGTCAATCAGCAGTGGCCAAGGCCAGTAAGGTATTGTCATGCATGAAAAAGGGCATTCATTCTCGGGACGAGAATATCATTTTGCCTCTCTATAAATCACTGGTAAGACCACATATTGAATATGCTGTGCAATTTTGGGCACCTGTTCTAAAGAAGGATATCATGGCACTAGAAAAAGTGCAGAGGCGGGCTACAAAATTAATAAAAGGAATGGAACATATCAGCTATGAAGAAAGGTTAACAAATTTAAACCTATTTAGTTTAGAAAAACGTCGCCTGAGAGGGGATATGATAACATTATACAAATATATTCGGGGCCAATACAAACCATTGTGTGGAAATCTATTCACAAACCGGACTTTACATAGGACACGAGGCCATGCGTTTAGACTGGAAGAAAGAAGATTTCGTCTAAGGCAAAGGAAAGGTTTTTTTACTGTAAGAACAATCAGGATGTGGAATTCTCTGCCTGAAGAAGTGGTTTTATCAGAGTCCATACAGATGTTCAAACAGCTACTAGATGCATACTTGCAAAGACAGAATATTCAAGGATATAATCTTTCAATGTAGGGTAATAACTGCTTGATTCAAGGATAAATCTGACTGCCATTCTGGGGTCAATAAGGAATTTTTTGTCCTAGCTTGTTGCAAAATTGTGCTTCAAACTGGGGTTTTTTTTTTTTTTTTTTTTTTTTTTCTCTTTTGGATCAACAGCAAAAAACAGGTGTGAGGAAGGCTGAACTTGATGGACGCAAGTCTCTTTTCAGCTATCTAACTATGTAACTATGTAATGTTGGTAGAATATCAAACTCTGGTTGCGACAAAAGACAAGACGCTTCTGGATAGGGAAAAAAGTGGTCTGATTATGACATCATAATGCAAAAAAGAAATAAACAAAAGCTTGCGGCACCTGAGGTTCCTAGTTGGTCTCCCATACAGGTACTAACCAGGCCCAAGTCTGGATGGCTTCCGAGTTCTGACGAGATCAGGCATTTTCAGAATGGTATGGCCATAAGTGAAATTAAGAGAATGCGATCTCGCTAATGTTGGTAGAATATCAAACTCTGGTTGCGACAAAAGACAAGACGCTTCTGGATAGGGAAAAAAGTGGTCTGATTATGACATCATAATGCAAAAAAGAAATAAACAAAAGCTTACGGCACCTGAGGTTTCTAGTTGGTCTCCCATACAAGTACTAACCAGGCCCGTGTCTGGATGGCTTCCGAGATCTGACGAGATCAGGCATTTTCAGACTGGTATGGCCGTAAGTGAAATTAAGAGAATGCGATCTCGCTAATGTTGGTAGAATATCAAACTCTGGTTGCGACAAAAGACAAGACACTTCTGGATAGGGAAAAAAGTGGTCTTATTATGACATCATAATGCAAAAAAGAAATAAACAAAAGCTTACGGCACCTGAGGTTCCTAGTTGGTCTCCCATAGGGAAAAAAGTGGTCTGATTATGACATCATAATGCAAAAAAGAAATAAACAAAAGCTCACGCCACCTGAGGTTCCTAGTTGGTCTCCCATACAAGTACTAACCAGGCCCGAGTCTGGATGGCTTCCAAGATCTGACGAGATCAGGCATTTTCAGACTGGTATGGCCGTAAGTGAAATTAAGAGAATGCGATCTCGCTAATGTTGGTAGAATATCAAACTCTGGTTGCGACAAAAGACAAGACGCTTCTGGATAGGGAAAAAAGTGGTCTGATTATGACATCATAATGCAAAAAAGAAATAAACAAAAGCTTACGGCACCTGAGGTTCCTAGTTGGTCTCCATAGGGAAAAAAGTGGTCTGATTATGACATCATAATGCAAAAAAGAAATAAACAAAAGCTTACGGCACCTGAGGTTCCTAGTTGGTCTCCCATACAAGTACTAACCAGGCCCAAGTCTGGATGGCTTCCGAGATCTGACGAGATCAGGCATTTTCAGACTGGTATGGCCGTAAGTGAAATTAAGAGAATGCGATCTCGCTAATGTTGGTAGAATATCAAACTCTGGTTGCGACAAAAGACAAGATGCGTCTGGATAGGGAAAAAAGTGGTCTGATTATGACATCATAATGCAAAAAAGAAATAAACAAAAGCTTACGGCACCTGAGGTTCCTAGTTGGTCTCCCATACAAGTACTAACCAGGCCCAAGTCTGGATGGCTTCCGAGATCTGACGAGATCAGGCATTTTCAGACTAGTATGGCCGTAAGTGAAATTAAGAGAATGCGATCTCGCTAATGTTGGTAGAATATCAAACTCTGGTTGCGACAAAAGACAAGACGCTTCTGGATAGGGAAAAAAGTGGTCTGATTATGACATCATAATGCAAAAAAGAAATAAACAAAAGCTTACGGCACCTGAGGTTCCTAGTTGGTCTCCCACACAAGTACTAACCAGGCCCGAGTTTGGATGGCTTCCGAGATCTGACGAGATCAGGCATTTTCAGACTGGTATGGCCGTAAGTGAAATTAAGAGAATGCGATCTCGCAAATGTTGGTAGAATATCAAACTCTGGTTGCGACAAAAGACAAGACGCTTCTGGATAGGGAAAAAAGTGGTCTGATTATGACATCATAATGCAAAAAAGAAATAAACAAAAGCTTACGGCACCTGAGGTTCCTAGTTGGTCTCCCATACAAGTACTAACCAGGCCCGAGTCTGGATGGCTTCCGAGATCTGACGAGATCAGGCATTTTCAGACTGGTATGGCCGTAAGGGAAATTAAGAGAATGCGATCTCGCTAATGTTGGTAGAATATCAAACTCTGGTTGCGACAAAAGACAAGACGCTTCTGGATAGGGAAAAAAGTGGTCTGATTATGACATCATAATGCAAAAAAGAAATAAACAAAAGCTTACGGCACCTGAGGTTCCTAGTTGGTCTCCCATAGGGAAAAAAGTGGTCTGATTATGACATCATAATGCAAAAAAGAAATAAACAAAAGCTTACGGCACCTGAGGTTCCTAGTTGGTCTCCCATACAAGTACTAACCAGGCCCGAGTCTGGATGGCTTCCAAGATCTGATGAGATCAGGCATTTTCAGACTGGTATGGCCGTAAGGGAAATTAAGAGAATGCGATCTCGCTAATGTTGGTAGAATATCAAACTCTGGTTGCGACAAAAGACAAGACGCTTCTGGATAGGGAAAAAAGTGGTCTGATTATGACATCATAATGCAAAAAAGAAATAAACAAAAGCTTACGGCACCTGAGGTTCCTACTTGGTCTCCCATAGGGAAAAAAGTGGTCTGATTATGACATCATAATGCAAAAAAGAAATAAACAAAAGCTTACGGCACCTGAGGTTCCTAGTTGGTCTCCCATACAAGTACTAACCAGGCCCGAGTCTGGATGGCTTCCGAGATCTGACAAGATCAGGCATTTTCAGACTGGTATGGCCGTAAGCGAAATTAAGAGAATGCGATCTCGCTAATGTTGGTAGAATATCAAACTCTGGTTGCGTTAAAAGACAAGACGCTTCTGGATAGGGAAAAAAGTGGTCTAATTATGACATCATAATGCAAAAAAGAAATAAACAAAAGCTTACGGCACCTGAGGTTCCTAGTTGGTCTCCCATACAAGTACTAACCAGGCCCGTGTCTGGATGGCTTCCGAGATCTGACGAGATCAGGCATTTTCAGACTGGTATGGCCGTAAGTGAAATTAAGAGAATGCGATCTCGCTAATGTTGGTAGAACATCAAACTCTGGTTGCGACAAAAGACAAGACACTTCTGGATAGGGAAAAAAGTGGTCTTATTATGACATCATAATGCAAAAAAGAAATAAACAAAAGCTTACGGCACCTGAGGTTCCTAGTTGGTCTCCCATAGGGAAAAAAGTGGTCTGATTATGACATCATAATGCAAAAAAGAAATAAACAAAAGCTCACGCCACCTGAGGTTCCTAGTTGGTCTCCCATACAAGTACTAACCAGGCCCGAGTCTGGATGGCTTCCGAGATCTGACGAGATCAGGCATTTTCAGACTGGTATGGCCGTAAGTGAAATTAAGAGAATGCGATCTCGCTAATGTTGGTAGAATATCAAACTCTGGTTGCGACAAAAGACAAGATGCGTCTGGATAGGGAAAAAAGTGGTCTGATTATGACATCATAATGCAAAAAAGAAATAAACAAAAGCTTACGGCACCTGAGGTTCCTAGTTGGTCTCCCATACAAGTACTAACCAGGCCCAAGTCTGGATGGCTTCCGAGATCTGACGAGATCAGGCATTTTCAGACTAGTATTGCCGTAAGTGAAATTAAGAGAATGCGATCTCGCTAATGTTGGTAGAATATCAAACTCTGGTTGCGACAAAAGACAAGACGCTTCTGGATAGGGAAAAAAGTGGTCTGATTATGACATCATAATGCAAAAAAGAAATAAACAAAAGCTTACGGCACCTGAGGTTTCTAGTTGGTCTCCCATACAAGTACTAACCAGGCCCGAGTTTGGATGGCTTCCGAGATCTGACGAGATCAGGCATTTTCAGACTGGTATGGCCGTAAGTGAAATTAAGAGAATGCGATCTCGCTAATGTTGGTAGAATATCAAACTCTGGTTGCGACAAAAGACAAGACGCTTCTGGATAGGGAAAAAAGTGGTCTGATTATGACATCATAATGCAAAAAAGAAATAAACAAAAGCTTACGGCACCTGAGGTTCCTAGTTGGTCTCCCATACAAGTACTAACCAGGCCCGAGTCTGGATGGCTTCCGAGATCTGACGAGATCAGGCATTTTCAGACTGGTATGGCCGTAAGGGAAATTAAGAGAATGCGATCTCGCTAATGTTGGTAGAATATCAAACTCTGGTTGCGACAAAAGACAAGACGCTTCTGGATAGGGAAAAAAGTGGTCTGATTATGACATCATAATGCAAAAAAGAAATAAACAAAAGCTTACGGCACCTGAGGTTCCTAGTTGGTCTCCCATAGGGAAAAAAGTGGTCTGATTATGACATCATAATGCAAAAAAGAAATAAACAAAAGCTTACGGCACCTGAGGTTCCTAGTTGGTCTCCCATACAAGTACTAACCAGGCCCGAGTCTGGATGGCTTCCAAGATCTGATGAGATCAGGCATTTTCAGACTGGTATGGCCGTAAGGGAAATTAAGAGAATGCGATCTCGCTAATGTTGGTAGAATATCAAACTCTGGTTGCGACAAAAGACAAGACGCTTCTGGATAGGGAAAAAAGTGGTCTGATTATGACATCATAATGCAAAAAAGAAATAAACAAAAGCTTACGGCACCTGAGGTTCCTACTTGGTTTCCCATAGGGAAAAAAGTGGTCTGATTATGACATCATAATGCAAAAAAGAAATAAACAAAAGCTTACGGCACCTGAGGTTCCTAGTTGGTCTCCCATACAAGTAATAACCAGGCCCGAGTCTGGATGGCTTCCGAGATCTGACAAGATCAGGCATTTTCAGACTGGTATGGCCGTAAGCGAAATTAAGAGAATGCGATCTCGCTAATGTTGGTAGAATATCAAACTCTGGTTGCGACAAAAGACAAGACGCTTCTGGATAGGGAAAAAAGTGGTCTAATTATGACATCATAATGCAAAAAAGAAATAAACAAAAGCTTACGGCACCTGAGGTTCCTAGTTGGTCTCCCATACAAGTACTAACCAGGCCCGAGTCTGGATGGCTTCCGAGATCTGACGAGATCAGGCATTTTCAGACTGGTATGGCCGTAAGTGAAATTAAGAGAATGCGATCTCGCTAATGTTGGTAGAATATCAAACTCTGGTTGGGACAAAAGACAAGACGCTTCTGGATAGGGAAAAAAGTGGTCTGATTATGACATCATAATGCAAAAAAGAAATAAACAAAAGCTTACGGCACCTGAGGTTCCTAGTTGGTCTCCCATACAAGTACTAACCAGTCCCGAGTCTGGATGGCTTCCGAGATCTGACGAGATCAGGCATTTTTAGACTGGTATGGCCGTAAGGGAAATTAAGAGAATGCGATCTCGCTAATGTTGGTAGAATATCAAACTCTGGTTGAGACAAAAGACAAGACGCTTCTGGAGAGGGAAAAAAGTGGTCTGATTATGACATCATAATGCAAAAAAGAAATAAACAAAAGCTTACGGCACCTGAGGTTCCTAGTTGGTCTCCCATAGGGAAAAAAGTACTCTGATTATGACATCATAATGCAAAAAAGAAATAAACAAAAGCTTACGGCACCTGAGGTTCCTAGTTGGTCTCCCATACAAGTACTAACCAGGCCCGAGTCTGGATGGCTTCCGAGATTTGACGAGATCAGGCATTTTCAGACTGGTATGGCCGTAAGGGAAATTAAGAGAAAGCGATCTCGCTAATGTTGGTAGAATATCAAACTCTGGTTGCGACAAAAGACAAGACGCTTCTGGATAGGGAAAAAAGTGGTCTGATTATGACATCATAATGCAAAAAAGAAATAAACAAAAGCTTACGGCACCTGAGGTTCCTAGTTGGTCTCCCATAGGGAAAAAAGTGGTTTGAGTATGAAATCATAATGCAAAAAAGAAATAAACAAAAGCTTACGGCACCTGAGGTTCCTAGTTGGTCTCCCATACAAGTACTAACCAGGCCCAAGTCTGGATGGCTTGCGAGATCAGGCATTTTCAGACTGGTATGGCCGTAAGTGAAATTAAGAGAATGCGATCTCGCTAACGTTGGTAGAATATCAAACTCTGGTTGCGACAAAAGACAAGACGCTTCTGGATAGGGAAAAAAGTGGTCTGATTATGACATCATAATGCAAAAAAGAAATAAACAAAAGCTTACGGCACCTGAGGTTCCTAGTTGGTCTCCCATACAAGTACTAACCAGGCCCGCGTCTGGATGGCTTCCGAGATCTGACGAGATCAGGCATTTTCAGACTGATATGGCCGTAAGTGAAATTAAGAGAATGCGATCTCGCTAATGTTGGTAGAATATCAAACTCTGGTTGCGACAAAAGACAAGACGCTTCTGGATAGGGAAAAAAGTGGTCTGATTATGACATCATAATGCAAAAAAGAAATAAACAAAAGCTTACGGCACCTGAGGTTCCTAGTTGGTCTCCCATAGGGAAAAAAAGTGGTCTGATTATGACATCATAATGCAAAAAAGAAATAAACAAAAGCTTACGGCACCTGAGGTTCCTAGTTGGTCTCCCATACAAGTACTAACCAGACCCGAGTCTGGATGGCTTCCGAGATCTGACATTTTCAGACTGGTATGGCCGTAAGTGAAATTAAGAGAATGCGATCTCGCTAATGTTGGTAGAATATCAAACTCTGGTTGCGACAAAAGACAAGACGCTTCTGGATAGGGAAAAAAGTGGTCTGATTATACATCATAATGCAAAAAAGAAATAAACAAAAGCTTACGGCACCTGAGGTTCCTAGTTGGTCTCCCATAGGGAAAAAAGTGGTCTGATTATGACATCATAATGCAAAAAAGAAATAAACAAAAGCTTACGGCACCTGAGGTTCCTAGTTGGTCTCCCATACAAATACTAACCAGGCCCGAGTCTGGATGGCTTCCGAGATCTGGCATTTTCAGACTGGTATGGCCGTAAGTGAAATTAAGAGAATGCGATCTCGCTAATGTTGGTAGAATATCAAACTCTGGTTGGGACAAAAGACAAGACGCTTCTGGTTAGGGAAAAAAGTGGTCTGATTATGACATCATAATGCAAAAAAGAAATAAACAAAAGCTTACGGCACCTGAGGTTCCTAGTTGGTCTCCCATACAAATACTAACCAGGCCCGAGTCTGGATGGCTTCCAAGATCTGACGAGATCAGGCATTTTCAGACTGGTATGGCCGTAAGTGAAATTCAGAGAATGCGATCTCGCTAATGTTGGTAGAATATCAAACTCTGGTTGGGACAAAAGACAAGACGCTTCTGGATAGGGAAAAAAGTGGTCTGATTATGACATCATAATGCAAAAAAGAAATAAACAAAAGCTTACGGCACCTGAGGTTCCTAGTTGGTCTCCCATACAAGTACTAACCAGTCCCGAGTCTGGATGGCTTCCGAGATCTGACGAGATCAGGCATTTTCAGACTGGTATGGCCGTAAGGGAAATTAAGAGAATGAGATCTCGCTAATGTTGGTAGAATATCAAACTCTGGTTGAGGCAAAAGACAAGACGCTTCTGGAGAGGGAAAAAAGTGGTCTGATTATGACATCATAATGCAAAAAAGAAATAAACAAAAGCTTACGGCACCTGAGGTTCCTAGTTGGTCTCCCATAGGGAAAAAAGTGGTCTGATTATGACATCATAATGCAAAAAAGAAATAAACAAAAGCTTACGGCATCTGAGGTTCCTAGTTGGTCTCCCATAGGGAAAAAAGTGGTCTGATTATGACATCATAATGCAAAAAAGAAATAAACAAAAGCTTACGGCACCTGAGGTTCCTAGTTGGTCTCCCATACAAGTACTAACCAGGCCCAAGTCTGGATGGCTTGCGAGATCAGGCATTTTCAGACTGGTATGGCCGTAAGTGAAATTAAGAGAATGCGATCTCGCTAATGTTGGTAGAATATCAAACTCTGGTTGCGACAAAAGACAAGACGCTTCTGGATAGGGAAAAAAGTGGTCTGATTATGACATCATAATGCAAAAAAGAAATAAACAAAAGCTTACGGCACCTGAGGTTCCTAGTTGGTCTCTCATACAAGTACTAACCAGGCCCGCGTCTGGATGGCTTCCGAGATCTGGCATTTTCAGACTGATATGGCCGTAAGTGAAATTAAGAGAATGCGATCTCGCTAATGTTGGTAGAATATCAAACTCTGGTTGCGACAAAAGACAAGACGCTTCTGGATAGGGAAAAAAGTGGTCTGATTATGACATCATAATGCAAAAAAGAAATAAACAAAAGCTTACGGCACCTGAGGTTCCTAGTTGGTCTCCCATAGGGAAAAAAGTGGTCTGATTATGACATCATAATGCAAAAAAGAAATAAACAAAAGCTTACGGCACCTGAGGTTCCTAGTTGGTCTCCCATACAAGTACTAACCAGGCCCGAGTCTGGATGGCTTCCGAGATCTGACATTTTCAGACTGGTATGGCCGTAAGTGAAATTAAGAGAATGCGATCTCGCTAATGTTGGTAGAATATCAAACTCTGGTTGCGACAAAAGACAAGACGCTTCTGGATAGGGAAAAAAGTGGTCTGATTATACATCATAATGCAAAAAAGAAATAAACAAAAGCTTACGGCACCTGAGGTTCCTAGTTGGTCTCCCATAGGGAAAAAAGTGGTCTGATTATGACATCATAATGCAAAAAAGAAATAAACAAAAGCTTACGGCACCTGAGGTTCCTAGTTGGTCTCCCATACAAATACTAACCAGGCCCGAGTCTGGATGGCTTCCGAGATCTGGCATTTTCAGACTGGTATGGCCGTAAGTGAAATTAAGAGAATGCGATCTCGCTAATGTTGGTAGAATATCAAACTCTGGTTGGGACAAAAGACAAGACGCTTCTGGTTAGGGAAAAAAGTGGTCTGATTATGACATCATAATGCAAAAAAGAAATAAACAAAAGCTTACGGCACCTGAGATTCCTAGTTGGTCTCCAATACAAATACTAACCAGGCCCGAGTCTGGATGGCTTCCAAGATCTGACGAGATCAGGCATTTTCAGACTGGTATGGCCGTAAGTGAAATTCAGAGAATGCGATCTCGCTAATGTTGGTAGAATATCAAACTCTGGTTGGGACAAAAGACAAGACGCTTCTGGATAGGGAAAAAAGTGGTCTGATTATGACATCATAATGCAAAAAAGAAATAAACAAAAGCTTACGGCACCTGAGGTTCCTAGTTGGTCTCCCATACAAGTACTAACCAGTCCCGAGTCTGGATGGCTTCCGAGATCTGACGAGATCAGGCATTTTCAGACTGGTATGGCCGTAAGGGAAATTAAGAGAATGAGATCTCGCTAATGTTGGTAGAATATCAAACTCTGGTTGAGACAAAAGACAAGACGCTTCTGGAGAGGGAAAAAAGTGGTCTGATTATGACATCATAATGCAAAAAAGAAATAAACAAAAGCTTACGGCACCTGAGGTTCCTAGTTGGTCTCCCATAGGGAAAAAAGTGGTCTGATTATGACATCATAATGCAAAAAAGAAATAAACAAAAGCTTACGGCATCTGAGGTTCCTAGTTGGTCTCCCATAGGGAAAAAAGTGGTCTGATTATGACATCATAATGCAAAAAAGAAATAAACAAAAGCTTACGGCACCTGAGGTTCCTAGTTGGTCTCCCATACAAGTACTAACCAGGCCCGAGTCTGGATGGCTTCCGAGATCTGACGAGATCAGGCATTTTCAGACTGGTATGGCCGTAAGTGAAATTAAGAGAATGCGATCTCGCTAATGTTGGTAGAATATCAAACTCTGGTTGCGACAAAAGACAAGACGCTTCTGGATAGGGAAAAAAGTGGTCTGATTATGACATAATAATGCAAAAAAGGAATAAACAAAAGCTTACGGCACCTGAGGTTCCTAGTTGGTCTCCCATACAAGTTCTAACCAGGCCCGAATCTGGATGGCTTCCGAGATCTGACGAGATCAGGCATTTTCAGACTGGTATGGCCGTAAGTGAAATTAAGAGAATGCGATCTCGCTAATGTTGGTAGAATATCAAACTCTGGTTGCGACAAAAGACAAGACGCTTCTGGATAGGGAAAAAAGTGGTCTGATTATGACATCATAATGCAAAAAAGAAATAAACAAAAGCTTCCGGCACCTGAGGTTCCTAGTTGGTCTCCCATGCAAGTACTAACCAGGCCCGAGTCTGGATGACTTCCAAGATCTGACGAGATCAGGCATTTTCAGACTGGTATGGCCGTAAGTGAAATTAAGTGAATGCGATCTCGCTAATGTTGGTAGAATATCAAACTCTGGTTGCGACAAAAGACAAGACGCTTCTGGATAGGGAAAAAAGTGGTCTGATTATGACATCATAATGCAAAAAAAAAAATAAACAAAAGCTTACGGCACCTGAGGTTCCTAGTTGGTCTCCCATAGGGAAAAAAGTGGTCTGATTATGACATCATAATGCAAAAAAGAAATAAACAAAAGCTTACGGCACCTGAGGTTCCTAGTTGGTCTCCCATAGGGAAAAAAGTGGTCTGATTATGACATCATAATGCAAAAAAGAAATAAACAAAAGCTTACAGCACCTGAGGTTCCTAGTTGGTCTCCCATACAAGTACTAACCAGGCCCGAGTCTGGATGGCTTCCGAGATCTGACGAGATCAGGCATTTTCAGACTTGTATGGCCATAAATCAAATTAAAAGAATGCGATCTCGCTAATGTTGGCAGAATATCAAACTCTGGTTGTGACAAAAGACAAGACGCTTCTGGATAGGGAAAAAAGTGGTCTGATTATGACATCATAATGCAAAAAAGAAATAAACAAAAGCTTACGGCACCTGAGGTTCCTAGTTGGTCTCCCATACAAGTACTAACCAGGCCCGAGTCTGAATTGCTTCCGAGATCTGACGAGATCAGGCATTTTCAGACTGGTATGGCCGTAAGTGAAACTAAGAGAATGCGATCTCGCTAATGTTGGTAGAATATCAAACTCTGGTTGCGACAAAAGACAAGACGCTTCTGGATAGGGAAAAAAGTGGTCTGATTATGACATCATAATGCAAAAAAGAAATAAACAAAAGCTTACGGCACCTGAGGTTCCTAGTTGGTCTCCCATACAAGTACTAACCAGGCCCGAGTCTGGATGGTTTCCGAGATCTGACGAGATCAGGCATTTTCAGACTGGTATGGCCGTAAGGGAAATTAAGAGAATGCGATCTCGCTAATGTTGGTAGAATATCAAACTCTGGTTGCGACAAAAGACAAGACGCTTCTGGATAGGGAAAAAAGTGGTCTGATTATGACATCATAATGCAAAAAAGAAATAAACAAAAGCCTACGGCACCTGAGGTTCCTAGTTGGTCTCCCATACAAGTACTAACCATGCCCGAGTCTGGATGGCTTCCGAGATCTGACGAGATCAGGCATTTTCAGACTGGTATGGCCGTAAGTGAAATTAAGAGAATGCGATCTCGCTAATGTTGGTAGAATAACAAACTCTGGTTGCGACAAAAGACAAGACGCTTCTGGATAGGGAAAAAAGTGGTCTGATTATGACATCATAATGCAAAAAAGAAATAAACAAAAGCTTACGGCACCTGAGGTTCCTAGTTGGTCTCCCATACAAGTACTAACCAGGCCCGAGTCTGGATGGCTTCCGAGATCTGACGAGATCAGGCATTTTCAGACTGGTATGGCCGTAAGTGAAATTAAGAGAATGCGATCTCGCTAATGTTGGTAGAATATCAAACTCTGGTTGCGACAAAAGACAAGACGCTTCTGGATAGGGAAAAAAGTGGTCTGATTATGACATCATAATGCAAAAAAGAAATAAACAAAAGCTTACGGTACCTGAGGTTCCTAGTTGGTCTCCCATACAAGTACTAACCAGACCCGAGTCTGGATGGCTTCCGAGATCTGACGAGATCAGGCATTTTCAGACTGGTATGGCCGTAAGTGTATTTAAGAGAATGCGATCTCGCTAATGTTGGTAGAATATCAAACTCTGGTTGCGACAAAAGACAAGACGCTTCTGGATAGGGAAAAAAGTGGTCTGATTATGACATCATAATGCAAAAAAGAAATAAACAAAAGCTTACGGCACCTGAGGTTCCTAGTTGGTCTCCCATACAAGTACAAACCAGGCCCGAGTCTGGATGGCTTCCGAGATCTGACGAGATCAGGCATTTTCAGACTGGTATGGCCGTAAGTGAAATTAAGAGAATGCGATCTCGCTAATGTTGGTAGAATATCAAACTCTGGTTGCGACAAAAGACAAGACGCTTCTGGATAGGGAAAAAAGTGGTCTGATTATGACATCATAATGCAAAAAAGGAATAAACAAAAGCTTACGGCACCTGAGGTTCCTAGTTGGTCTCCCATACAAGTTCTAACCAGGCCCGAGTCTGGATGGCTTCCGAGATCTGACGAGATCAGGCATTTTCAGACTGGTATGGCCGTAAGTGAAATTAAGAGAATGCGATCTCGCTAATGTTGGTAGAATATCAAACTCTGGTTGCGACAAAAGACAAGACGCTTCTGGATAGGGAAAAAAGTGGTCTGATTATGACATCATAATGCAAAAAAGAAATAAACAAAAGCTTACGGCACCTGAGGTTCCTAGTTGGTCTCCCATAGGGAAAAAAGTGGTCTGATTATGACATCATAATGCAAAAAAGAAATAAACAAAAGCTTACGGCACCTGAGGTTCCTAGTTGGTCTCCCATACAAGTACTAACCAGGCCCGAGTCTGGATGGCTTCCGAGATCTGACGAGATCAGGCATTTTCAGACTGGTATGGCCGTAATTGAGATTAAGAGAATGCGATCTCGCTAATGTTGGTAGAATATCAAAATCTGGTTGCGACAAAAGACAAGACGCTTCTGGATAGGGAAAAAAGTGGTCTGATTATGACATCATAATGCAAAAAAGAAATAAACAAAAGCTTACGGCACCTGAGGTTCCTAGTTGGTCTCCCATACAAGTACTAACCAGGCCCGAGTTTGGATGGCTTCCGAGATCTGACGAGATCAGGCATTTTCAGACTGGTATGGCCGTAAGGGAAATTAAGAGAATGCGATCTCGCTAATGTTGGTAGAATATCAAACTCTGGTTGCGACAAAAGACAAGACGCTTCTGGATAGGGAAAAAAGTGGTCTGATTATGACATCATAATGCAAAAAAGAAATAAACAAAAGCTTACGGCACCTGAGGTTCCTAGTTGGTCTCCCATAGGGAAAAAAGTGGTCTGATTATGACATCATAATGCAAAAAAGAAATAAACAAAAGCTTACGGCACCTGAGGTTCCTAGTTGGTCTCCCATACAAGTACTAACCAGGCCCGAGTCTGGATGGCTTCCGAGATCTGACGAGATCAGGCATTTTCAGACTGGTATGGCCGTAATTGAGATTAAGAGAATGCGATCTCGCTAATGTTGGTAGAATATCAAAATCTGGTTGCGACAAAAGACAAGACGCTTCTGGATAGGGAAAAAAGTGGTCTGATTATGACATCATAATGCAAAAAAGAAATAAACAAAAGCCTACGGCACCTGAGGTTCCTAGTTGGTCTCCCATACAAGTACTAACCATGCCCGAGTCTGGATGGCTTCCGAGATCTGACGAGATCAGGCATTTTCAGACTGGTATGGCCGTAAGTGAAATTAAGAGAATGCGATCTCGCTAATGTTGGTAGAATAACAAACTCTGGTTGCGACAAAAGACAAGACGCTTCTGGATAGGGAAAAAAGTGGTCTGATTATGACATCATAATGCAAAAAAGAAATAAACAAAAGCTTACGGCACCTGAGGTTCCTAGTTGGTCTCCCATACAAGTACTAACCAGGCCCGAGTCTGGATGGCTTCCGAGATCTGACGAGATCAGGCATTTTCAGACTGGTATGGCCGTAAGTGAAATTAAGAGAATGCGATCTCGCTAATGTTGGTAGAATATCAAACTCTGTTTGCGACAAAAGACAAGACGCTTCTGGATAGGGAAAAAAGTGGTCTGATTATGACATCATAATGCAAAAAAGAAATAAACAAAAGCTTACGGTATCTGAGGTTCCTAGTTGGTCTCCCATACAAGTACTAACCAGACCCGAGTCTGGATGGCTTCCGAGATCTGACATTTTCAGACTGGTATAGCCGTAAGTGTATTTAAGAGAATGCGATCTCGCTAATGTTGGTAGAATATCAAACTCTGGTTGCGACAAAAGACAAGACGCTTCTGGATAGGGAAAAAAGTGGTCTGATTATGACATCATAATGCAAAAAAGAAATAAACAAAAGCTTACGGCACCTGAGGTTCCTAGTTGGTCTCCCATACAAGTACAAACCAGGCCCGAGTCTGGATGGCTTCCGAGATCTGACAAAATCAGGCATTTTCAGACTGGTATGGCCGTAAGTGAAATTAAAAGAATGCGATCTCGCTAATGTTGGTAGAATATCAAACTCTGGTTGCGACAAAAGACAAGACGCTTCTGGATAGGGAAAAAAGTGGTCTGATTATGACATAATAATGCAAAAAAGGAATAAACAAAAGCTTACGGCACCTGAGGTTCCTAGTTGGTCTCCCATACAAGTTCTAACCAGGCCCGAATCTGGATGGCTTCCGAGATCTGACGAGATCAGGCATTTTCAGACTGGTATGGCCGTAAGTGAAATTAAGAGAATGCGATCTCGCTAATGTTGGTAGAATATCAAACTCTGGTTGCGACAAAAGACAAGACGCTTCTGGATAGGGAAAAAAGTGGTCTGATTATGACATCATAATGCAAAAAAGAAATAAACAAAAGCTTCCGGCACCTGAGGTTCCTAGTTGGTCTCCCATGCAAGTACTAACCAGGCCCGAGTCTGGATGACTTCCAAGATCTGACGAGATCAGGCATTTTCAGACTGGTATGGCCGTAAGTGAAATTAAGTGAATGCGATCTCGCTAATGTTGGTAGAATATCAAACTCTGGTTGCGACAAAAGACAAGACGCTTCTGGATAGGGAAAAAAGTGGTCTGATTATGACATCATAATGCAAAAAAAAAATAAACAAAAGCTTACGGCACCTGAGGTTCCTAGTTGGTCTCCCATAGGGAAAAAAGTGGTCTGATTATGACATCATAATGCAAAAAAGAAATAAACAAAAGCTTACGGCACCTGAGGTTCCTAGTTGGTCTCCCATAGGGAAAAAAGTGGTCTGATTATGACATCATAATGCAAAAAAGAAATAAACAAAAGCTTACAGCACCTGAGGTTCCTAGTTGGTCTCCCATACAAGTACTAACCAGGCCCGAGTCTGGATGGCTTCCGAGATCTGACGAGATCAGGCATTTTCAGACTTGTATGGCCATAAATCAAATTAAAAGAATGCGATCTCGCTAATGTTGGCAGAATATCAAACTCTGGTTGTGACAAAAGACAAGACGCTTCTGGATAGGGAAAAAAGTGGTCTGATTATGACATCATAATGCAAAAAAGAAATAAACAAAAGCTTACGGCACCTGAGGTTCCTAGTTGGTCTCCCATACAAGTACTAACCAGGCCCGAGTCTGAATTGCTTCCGAGATCTGACGAGATCAGGCATTTTCAGACTGGTATGGCCGTAAGTGAAACTAAGAGAATGCGATCTCGCTAATGTTGGTAGAATATCAAACTCTGGTTGCGACAAAAGACAAGACGCTTCTGGATAGGGAAAAAAGTGGTCTGATTATGACATCATAATGCAAAAAAGAAATAAACAAAAGCTTACGGCACCTGAGGTTCCTAGTTGGTCTCCCATACAAGTACTAACCAGGCCCGAGTCTGGATGGCTTCCGAGATCTGACGAGATCAGGCATTTTCAGACTGGTATGGCTGTAAGTGAAATTAAGAGAATGCGATCTCGCTAATGTTGGTAGAATATCAAACTCTGGTTGCGACAAAAGACAAGACGCTTCTGGATAGGGAAAAAAGTGGTCTGATTATGACATCATAATGCAAAAAAGAAATAAACAAAAGCTTACGGCACCTGAGGTTCCTAGTTGGTCTCCCATACAAGTACTAACCAGGCCCGAGTCTGGATGGTTTCCGAGATCTGACGAGATCAGGCATTTTCAGACTGGTATGGCCGTAAGGGAAATTAAGAGAATGCGATCTCGCTAATGTTGGTAGAATATCAAACTCTGGTTGCGACAAAAGACAAGACGCTTCTGGATAGGGAAAAAAGTGGTCTGATTATGACATCATAATGCAAAAAAGAAATAAACAAAAGCCTACGGCACCTGAGGTTCCTAGTTGGTCTCCCATACAAGTACTAACCATGCCCGAGTCTGGATGGCTTCCGAGATCTGACGAGATCAGGCATTTTCAGACTGGTATGGCCGAAAGTGAAATTAAGAGAATGCGATCTCGCTAATGTTGGTAGAATAACAAACTCTGGTTGCGACAAAAGACAAGACGCTTCTGGATAGGGAAAAAAGTGGTCTGATTATGACATCATAATGCAAAAAAGAAATAAACAAAAGCTTACGGCACCTGAGGTTCCTAGTTGGTCTCCCATACAAGTACTAACCAGGCCCGAGTCTGGATGGCTTCCGAGATCTGACGAGATCAGGCATTTTCAGACTGGTATGGCCGTAAGTGAAATTAAGAGAATGCGATCTCGCTAATGTTGGTAGAATATCAAACTCTGGTTGCGACAAAAGACAAGACGCTTCTGGATAGGGAAAAAAGTGGTCTGATTATGACATCATAATGCAAAAAAGAAATAAACAAAAGCTTACGGTACCTGAGGTTCCTAGTTGGTCTCCCATACAAGTACTAACCAGACCCGAGTCTGGATGGCTTCCAAGATCTGACGAGATCAGGCATTTTCAGACTGGTATGGCCGTAAGTGTATTTAAGAGAATGCGATCTCGCTAATGTTGGTAGAATATCAAACTCTGGTTGCGACAAAAGACAAGACGCTTCTGGATAGGGAAAAAAGTGGTCTGATTATGACATCATAATGCAAAAAAGAAATAAACAAAAGCTTACGGCACCTGAGGTTCCTAGTTGGTCTCCCATACAAGTACAAACCAGGCCCGAGTCTGGATGGCTTCCGAGATCTGACGAGATCAGGCATTTTCAGACTGGTATGGCCGTAAGTGAAATTAAGAGAATGCGATCTCGCTAATGTTGGTAGAATATCAAACTCTGGTTGCGACAAAAGACAAGACGCTTCTGGATAGGGAAAAAAGTGGTCTGATTATGACATCATAATGCAAAAAAGGAATAAACAAAAGCTTACGGCACCTGAGGTTCCTAGTTGGTCTCCCATACAAGTTCTAACCAGGCCCGAGTCTGGATGGCTTCCGAGATCTGACGAGATCAGGCATTTTCAGACTGGTATGGCCGTAAGTGAAATTAAGAGAATGCGATCTCGCTAATGTTGGTAGAATATCAAACTCTGGTTGCGACAAAAGACAAGACGCTTCTGGATAGGGAAAAAAGTGGTCTGATTATGACATCATAATGCAAAAAAGAAATAAACAAAAGCTTACGGCACCTGAGGTTCCTAGTTGGTCTCCCATACAAGTACTAACCAGGCCCGAGTCTGGATGACTTCCAAGATCTGACGAGATCAGGCATTTTCAGACTGGTATGGCCGTAAGTGAAATTAAGGGAATGCGATCTCGCTAATGTTGGTAGAATATCAAACTCTGGTTGCGACAAAAGACAAGACGCTTCTGGATAGGGAAAAAAGTGGTCTGATTATGACATCATAATGCAAAAAAAAAATAAACAAAAGCTTACGGCACCTGAGGTTCCTAGTTGGTCTCCCATAGAGAAAAAAGTGGTCTGATTATGACATCATAATGCAAAAAAGAAATAAACAAAAGCTTACGGCACCTGAGGTTCCTAGTTGGTCTCCCATAGGGAAAAAAGTGGTCTGATTATGACATCATAATGCAAAAAAGAAATAAACAAAAGCTTACAGCACCTGAGGTTCCTAGTTGGTCTCCCATACAAGTACTAACCAGGCCCGAGTCTGGATGGCTTCCGAGATCTGACGAGATCAGGCATTTTCAGACTGGTATGGCCATAAATCAAATTAAGAGAATGCGATCTCGCTAATGTTGGCAGAATATCAAACTCTGGTTGCGACAAAAGACAAGACGCTTCTGGATAGGGAAAAAAGTGGTCTGATTATGACATCATAATGCAAAAAAGAAATAAACAAAAGCTTACGGCACCTGAGGTTCCTAGTTGGTCTCCCATACAAGTACTAACCAGGCCCGAGTCTGAATGGCTTCCGAGATCTGACGAGATCAGGCATTTTCAGACTGGTATGGCCGTAAGTGAAATTAAGAGAATGCGATCTCGCTAATGTTGGTAGAATATCAAACTCTGGTTGCGACAAAAGACAAGACGCTTCTGGATAGGGAAAAAAGTGGTCTGATTATGACATCATAATGCAAAAAAGAAATAAACAAAAGCTTACGGCACCTGAGGTTCCTAGTTGGTCTCCCATACAAGTACTAACCAGGCCCGAGTCTGGATGGTTTCCGAGATCTGATGAGATCAGGCATTTTCAGACTGGTATGGCCGTAAGGGAAATTAAGAGAATGCGATCTCGCTAATGTTGGTAGAATATCTAACTCTGGTTGCGACAAAAGACAAGATGCTTCTGGATAGGAAAAAAGTGGTCTGATTATGACATCATAATGCAAAAAAGAAATAAACAAAAGCTTACGGCACCTGAGGTTCCTAGTTGGTCTCCCATAGGGAAAAAAGTGGTCTGATTATGACATCATAATTCAAAAAAGAAATAAACAAAAGCTTACGGCACCTGAGGTTCCTAGTTGGTCTCCCATACAAGTACTAACCAGGCCCAAGTCTGGATGGTTTCCGAGATCTGACGAAATCAGGCATTGTCAGACTGGTATGGCCGTAAGTGAAATTAAGAGAATGCAATCTCGTTAATGTTGGTAGAATATCAAACTCTGGTTGCGACAAAAGACAAGATGCTTCTGGTTAGGGAAAAAAGTGGTCTGATTATGACATCATAATGCAAAAAAGAAATTAAAAAAAGCTTACGGCACCTGAGGTTCCTAGTTGGTCTCCCATACAAGTACTAACCAGGCCCGAGTTTGGATGGCTTACGAGATCTGACGAGATTAGGCATTTTCAGACTGGTATGGCCGTAATTGAAATTAAGAGAATGCGATCTCGCTAATGTTGGTAGAATATCAAACTCTGGTTGCGACAAAAGACAAGACGCTTCTGGATAGGGAAAAAAGTGGTCTGATTATGACATCATAATGCAAAAAAGAAATAAACAAAAGCTTACGGCACCTGAGGTTCCTAGTTGGTCTCCCATAGGGAAAAAAGTGGTCTGATTATGACATCATAATGCAAAAAAGAAATAAACAAAAGCTTACGGCACCTGAGGTTCCTAGTTGGTCTCCCATACAAGTACTAACCAGGCCCGAGTCTGGATGGCTTCCGAGATCTGACGAGATCAGCCATTTTCAGACTGGTATGGCCGTAAGAGAAATTAAGAGAATGCAATCTCGCTTATGTTGGTAGAATATCAAACTCTGGTTGCGACAAAAGACAAGACGCTTCTGGATAGGGAAAAAAGTGGTCTGATTATGACATCATAATGCAAAAAAGAAATAAACAAAAGCTTACGGCACCTGAGGTTCCTAGTTGGTCTCCCATACAAGTACTAACCAGGCCCAAGTCTGGATGGCTTCCGAGATCTGATGAGATCAGGCATTTTCAGACTGGTATGTCCGTAAGTGAAATTAAGAGAATGCGATCTCGCTAATGTTGGTAGAATATCAAACTCTGGTTGCAACAAAAGACAAGACGCTTCTGGATAGGGAAAAAAGTGGTCTGATTATGACATCATAATGCAAAAAAGAAATAAACAAAAGCTTACGGCACCTGAGGTTCCTAGTTGGTCTCCCATAGGGAAAAAAGTGGTCTGATTATGACATCATAATGCAAAAAATAAATAAACAAAAGCTTACGGCACCTGAGGTTCCTAGTTGGTCTCCCATACAAGTACTAACCAGGCCCGAGTCTGAATGGCTTCCGAGATCTGACGAGATCAGGCATTTTCAGACTGGTATGGCCGTAAGTGAAATTAAGAGAATGCGATCTCGCTAATGTTGGTAGAATATCAAACTCTGGTTGCGACAAAAGACAAGACGCTTCTGGATAGGGAAAAAAGTGGTCTGATTATGACATCATAATGCAAAAAAGAAATAAACAAAAGCTTACGGCACCTGAGGTTCCTAGTTGGTCTCCCATACAAGTACTAACCAGGCCCGAGTCTGGATGGTTTCCGAGATCTGATGAGATCAGGCATTTTCAGACTGGTATGGCCGTAAGGGAAATTAAGAGAATGCGATCTCGCTAATGTTGGTAGAATATCTAACTCTGGTTGCGACAAAAGACAAGATGCTTCTGGATAGGAAAAAAGTGGTCTGATTATGACATCATAATGCAAAAAAGAAATAAACAAAAGCTTACGGCACCTGAGGTTCCTAGTTGGTCTCCCATAGGGAAAAAAGTGGTCTGATTATGACATCATAATTCAAAAAAGAAATAAACAAAAGCTTACGGCACCTGAGGTTCCTAGTTGGTCTCCCATACAAGTACTAACCAGGCCCAAGTCTGGATGGTTTCCGAGATCTGACGAAATCAGGCATTGTCAGACTGGTATGGCCGTAAGTGAAATTAAGAGAATGCAATCTCGTTAATGTTGGTAGAATATCAAACTCTGGTTGCGACAAAAGACAAGATGCTTCTGGTTAGGGAAAAAAGTGGTCTGATTATGACATCATAATGCAAAAAAGAAATTAAAAAAAGCTTACGGCACCTGAGGTTCCTAGTTGGTCTCCCATACAAGTACTAACCAGGCCCGAGTTTGGATGGCTTACGAGATCTGACGAGATTAGGCATTTTCAGACTGGTATGGCCGTAATTGAAATTAAGAGAATGCGATCTCGCTAATGTTGGTAGAATATCAAACTCTGGTTGCGACAAAAGACAAGACGCTTCTGGATAGGGAAAAAAGTGGTCTGATTATGACATCATAATGCAAAAAAGAAATAAACAAAAGCTTACGGCACCTGAGGTTCCTAGTTGGTCTCCCATAGGGAAAAAAGTGGTCTGATTATGACATCATAATGCAAAAAAGAAATAAACAAAAGCTTACGGCACCTGAGGTTCCTAGTTGGTCTCCCATACAAGTACTAACCAGGCCCGAGTCTGGATGGCTTCCGAGATCTGACGAGATCAGCCATTTTCAGACTGGTATGGCCGTAAGAGAAATTAAGAGAATGCAATCTCGCTTATGTTGGTAGAATATCAAACTCTGGTTGCGACAAAAGACAAGACGCTTCTGGATAGGGAAAAAAGTGGTCTGATTATGACATCATAATGCAAAAAAGAAATAAACAAAAGCTTACGGCACCTGAGGTTCCTAGTTGGTCCCCCATACAAGTACTAACCAGGCCCAAGTCTGGATGGCTTCCGAGATCTGATGAGATCAGGCATTTTCAGACTGGTATGTCCGTAAGTGAAATTAAGAGAATGCGATCTCGCTAATGTTGGTAGAATATCAAACTCTGGTTGCAACAAAAGACAAGACGCTTCTGGATAGGGAAAAAAGTGGTCTGATTATGACATCATAATGCAAAAAAGAAATAAACAAAAGCTTACGGCACCTGAGGTTCCTAGTTGGTCTCCCATAGGGAAAAAAGTGGTCTGATTATGACATCATAATGCAAAAAATAAATAAACAAAAGCTTACGGCACCTGAGGTTCCTAGTTGGACTCCCATACAAGTACTAACCAGGCCCGAGTCTGAATGGCTTCCGAGATCTGACGAGATCAGGCATTTTCAGACTGGTATGGTCATAAGTGAAATTAAGAGAATGCGATCTCGCTAATGTTGGTAGAATATCTAACTCTGGTTGCGACAAAAGACAAGACGCTTCTGGATAGGGAAAAAAGTGGTCTGATTATGACATCATAATGCAAAAAAGAAATAAACAAAAGCTTACGGTACCTGAGGTTCCTAGTTGGTCTCCCATACAAGTACTAACCAGACCCGAGTCTGGATGGCTTCCGAGATCTGACGAGATCAGGCATTTTCAGACTGGTATGGCCGTAAGTGTATTTAAGAGAATGCGATCTCGCTAATGTTGGTAGAATATCAAACTCTGGTTGCGACAAAAGACAAGACGCTTCTGGATAGGGAAAAAAGTGGTCTGATTATGACATCATAATGCAAAAAAGAAATAAACAAAAGCTTACGGCACCTGAGGTTCCTAGTTGGTCTCCCATACAAGTACAAACCAGGCCCGAGTCTGGATGGCTTCCGAGATCTGACGAGATCAGGCATTTTCAGACTGGTATGGCCGTAAGTGAAATTAAGAGAATGCGATCTCGCTAATGTTGGTAGAATATCAAACTCTGGTTGCGACAAAAGACAAGACGCTTCTGGATAGGGAAAAAAGTGGTCTGATTATGACATCATAATGCAAAAAAGGAATAAACAAAAGCTTACGGCACCTGAGGTTCCTAGTTGGTCTCCCATACAAGTTCTAACCAGGCCCGAGTCTGGATGGCTTCCGAGATCTGACGAGATCAGGCATTTTCAGACTGGTATGGCCGTAAGTGAAATTAAGAGAATGCGATCTCGCTAATGTTGGTAGAATATCAAACTCTGGTTGCGACAAAAGACAAGACGCTTCTGGATAGGGAAAAAAGTGGTCTGATTATGACATCATAATGCAAAAAAGAAATAAACAAAAGCTTACGGCACCTGAGGTTCCTAGTTGGTCTCCCATACAAGTACTAACCAGGCCCGAGTCTGGATGACTTCCAAGATCTGACGAGATCAGGCATTTTCAGACTGGTATGGCCGTAAGTGAAATTAAGTGAATGCGATCTCGCTAATGTTGGTAGAATATCAAACTCTGGTTGCGACAAAAGACAAGACGCTTCTGGATAGGGAAAAAAGTGGTCTGATTATGACATCATAATGCAAAAAAAAAATAAACAAAAGCTTACGGCACCTGAGGTTCCTAGTTGGTCTCCCATAGAGAAAAAAGTGGTCTGATTATGACATCATAATGCAAAAAAGAAATAAACAAAAGCTTACGGCACCTGAGGTTCCTAGTTGGTCTCCCATAGGGAAAAAAGTGGTCTGATTATGACATCATAATGCAAAAAAGAAATAAACAAAAGCTTACAGCACCTGAGGTTCCTAGTTGGTCTCCCATACAAGTACTAACCTGGCCCGAGTCTGGATGGCTTCCGAGATCTGACGAGATCAGGCATTTTCAGACTGGTATGGCCATAAATCAAATTAAGAGAATGCGATCTCGCTAATGTTGGCAGAATATCAAACTCTGGTTGCGACAAAAGACAAGACGCTTCTGGATAGGGAAAAAAGTGGTCTGATTATGACATCATAATGCAAAAAAGAAATAAACAAAAGCTTACGGCACCTGAGGTTCCTAGTTGGTCTCCCATACAAGTACTAACCAGGCCCGAGTCTGAATGGCTTCCGAGATCTGACGAGATCAGGCATTTTCAGACTGGTATGGCCGTAAGTGAAATTAAGAGAATGCGATCTCGCTAATGTTGGTAGAATATCAAACTCTGGTTGCGACAAAAGACAAGACGCTTCTGGATAGGGAAAAAAGTGGTCTGATTATGACATCATAATGCAAAAAAGAAATAAACAAAAGCTTACGGCACCTGAGGTTCCTAGTTGGTCTCCCATACAAGTACTAACCAGGCCCGAGTCTGGATGGTTTCCGAGATCTGATGAGATCAGGCATTTTCAGACTGGTATGGCCGTAAGGGAAATTAAGAGAATGCGATCTCGCTAATGTTGGTAGAATATCAAACTCTGGTTGCGACAAAAGACAAGACGCTTCTGGATAGGGAAAAAAGTGGTCTGATTATGACATCATAATGCAAAAAAGAAATAAACAAAAGCTTACGGCACCTGAGGTTCCTAGTTGGTCTCCCATAGGGAAAAAAGTGGTCTGATTATGACATCATAATGCAAAAAAGAAATAAACAAAAGCTTACGGCACCTGAGGTTCCTAGTTGGTCTCCCATAGGGAAAAAAAGTGGTCTGATTATGACATCATAATGCAAAAAAGAAATAAACAAAAGCTTACAGCACCTGAGGTTCCTAGTTGGTCTCCCATACAAGTACTAACCAGGCCCGAGTCTGGATGGCTTCCGAGATCTGACGAGATCAGGCATTTTCAGACTGGTATGGCCATAAATGAAATTAAGAGAATGCGATCTCGCTAATGTTGGCAGAATATCAAACTCTGGTTGCGACAAAAGACAAGACGCTTCTGGATAGGGAAAAAAGTGGTCTGATTATGACATCATAATGCAAAAAAGATATAAACAAAAGCTTACGGCACCTGAGGTTCCTAGTTGGTCTCCCATACAAGTACAAACCAGGCCCGAGTCTGGATGGCTTCCGAGATCTGACGAGATCAGGCATTTTCAGACTGGTATGGCCGTAAGTGAAATTAAGAGAATGCGATCTCGCTAATGTTGGTAGAATATCAAACTCTGGTTGCGACAAAAGACAAGACGCTTCTGGATAGGGAAAAAAGTGGTCTGATTATGACATCATAATGCAAAAAAGGAATAAACAAAAGCTTACGGCACATGAGGTTCCTAGTTGGTCTCCCATACAAGTTCTAACCAGGCCCGAGTCTGGATGGCTTCCGAGATCTGACGAGATCAGGCATTTTCAGACTGGTATGGCCGTAAGTGAAATTTAGAGAATGCGATCTCGCTAATGTTGGTAGAATATCAAACTCTGGTTGCGACAAAAGACAAGACGCTTCTGGATAGGGAAAAAAGTGGTCTGATTATGACATCATAATGCAAAAAAGAAATAAACAAAAGCTTACGGCACCTGAGGTTCCTAGTTGGTCTCCCATACAAGTACTAACCAGGCCCGAGTCTGGATGACTTCCAAGATCTGACGAGATCAGGCATTTTCAGACTGGTATGGCCGTAAGTGAAATTAAGTGAATGCGATCTCGCTAATGTTGGTAGAATATCAAACTCTGGTTGCGACAAAAGACAAGACGCTTCTGGATAGGGAAAAAAGTGGTCTGATTATGACATCATAATGCAAAAAAAAAATAAACAAAAGCTTACGGCACCTGAGGTTCCTAGTTGGTCTCCCATAGGGAAAAAAGTGGTCTGATTATGACATCATAATGCAAAAAAGAAATAAACAAAAGCTTACGGCACCTGAGGTTCCTAGTTGGTCTCCCATAGGGAAAAAAGTGGTCTGATTATGACATCATAATGCAAAAAAGAAATAAACAAAAGCTTACAGCACCTGAGGTTCCTAGTTGGTCTCCCATACAAGTACTAACCAGGCCCGAGTCTGGATGGCTTCCGAGATCTGACGAGATCAGGCATTTTCAGACTGGTATGGCCATAAATCAAATTAAGAGAATGCGATCTCGCTAATGTTGGCAGAAAATCAAACTCTGGTTGCGACAAAAGACAAGACGCTTCTGGATAGGGAAAAAAGTGGTCTGATTATGACATCATAATGCAAAAAAGAAATAAACAAAAGCTTACGGCACCTGAGGTTCCTAGTTGGTCTCCCATACAAGTACAAACCAGGCCCGAGTCTGGATGGCTTCCGAGATCTGACGAGATCAGGCATTTTCAGACTGGTATGGCCGTAAGTGGAATTAAGAGAATGCGATCTCGCTAATGTTGGTAGAATATCAAACTCTGGTTGCGACAAAAGACAAGACGCTTCTGGATAGGGAAAAAAGTGGTCTGATTATGACATCATAATGCAAAAAAGAAATAAACAAAAGCTTACGGCACCTGAGGTTCCTAGTTGGTCTCCCATACAAGTACTAACCAGGCCCGAGTCTGGATGACTTCCAAGATCTGACGAGATCAGGCATTTTCAGACTGGTATGGCCGTAAGTGAAATTAAGTGAATGCGATCTCGCTAATGTTGGTAGATTATCAAACTCTGGTTGCGACAAAAGACAAGACGCTTCTGGATAGGGAAAAAAGTGGTCTGATTATGACATCATAATGCAAAAAAAAAATAAACAAAAGCTTACGGCACCTGAGGTTCCTAGTTGGTCTCCCATAGAGAAAAAAGTGGTCTGATTATGACATCATAATGCAAAAAAGAAATAAACAAAAGCTTACGGCACCTGAGGTTCCTAGTTGGTCTCCCATAGGGAAAAAAGTGGTCTGATTATGACATCATAATGCAAAAAAGAAATAAACAAAAGCTAACAGCACCTGAGGTTCCTAGTTGGTCTCCCATACAAGTACTAACCAGGCCCGAGTCTGGATGGCTTCCGAGATCTGACGAGATCAGGCATTTTCAGACTGGTATGGCCATAAATCAAATTAAGAGAATGCGATCTCGCTAATGTTGGCAGAATATCAAACTCTGGTTGCGACAAAAGACAAGACGCTTCTGGATAGGGAAAAAAGTGGTCTGATTATGACATCATAATGCAAAAAAGAAATAAACAAAAGCTTACGGCACCTGAGGTTCCTAGTTGGTCTCCCATACAAGTACTAACCAGGCCCGAGTCTGAATGGCTTCCGAGATCTGACGAGATCAGGCATTTTCAGACTGGTATGGCCGTAAGTGAAATTAAGAGAATGCGATCTCGCTAATGTTGGTAGAATATCAAACTCTGGTTGCGACAAAAGACAAGACGCTTCTGGATAGGGAAAAAAGTGGTCTGATTATGACATCATAATGCAAAAAAGAAATAAACAAAAGCTTACGGCACCTGAGGTTCCTAGTTGGTCTCCCATACAAGTACTAACCAGGCCCGAGTCTGGATGGTTTCCGAGATCTGATGAGATCAGGCATTTTCAGACTGGTATGGCCGTAAGGGAAATTAAGAGAATGCGATCTCGCTAATGTTGGTAGAATATCAAACTCTGGTTGCGACAAAAGACAAGACGCTTCTGGATAGGGAAAAAAGTGGTCTGATTATGACATCATAATGCAAAAAAGAAATAAACAAAAGCTTACGGCACCTGAGGTTCCTAGTTGGTCTCCCATAGGGAAAAAAGTGGTCTGATTATGACATCATAATGCAAAAAAGAAATAAACAAAAGCTTACGGCACCTGAGGTTCCTAGTTGGTCTCCCATAGGGAAAAAAGTGGTCTGATTATGACATCATAATGCAAAAAAGAAATAAACAAAAGCTTACAGCACCTGAGGTTCCTAGTTGGTCTCCCATACAAGTACTAACCAGGCCCGAGTCTGGATGGCTTCCGAGATCTGACGAGATCAGGCATTTTCAGACTGGTATGGCCATAAATGAAATTAAGAGAATGCGATCTCGCTAATGTTGGCAGAATATCAAACTCTGGTTGCGACAAAAGACAAGACGCTTCTGGATAGGGAAAAAAGTGGTCTGATTATGACATCATAATGCAAAAAAGATATAAACAAAAGCTTACGGCACCTGAGGTTCCTAGTTGGTCTCCCATACAAGTACAAACCAGGCCCGAGTCGGGATGGCTTCCGAGATCTGACGAGATCAGGCATTTTCAGACTGGTATGGCCGTAAGTGAAATTAAGAGAATGCGATCTCGCTAATGTTGGTAGAATATCAAACTCTGGTTGCGACAAAAGACAAGACGCTTCTGGATAGGGAAAAAAGTGGTCTGATTATGACATCATAATGCAAAAAAGGAATAAACAAAAGCTTACGGCACCTGAGGTTCCTAGTTGGTCTCCCATACAAGTTCTAACCAGGCCCGAGTCTGGATGGCTTCCGAGATCTGACGAGATCAGGCATTTTCAGACTGGTATGGCCGTAAGTGAAATTAAGAGAATGCGATCTCGCTAATGTTGGTAGAATATCAAACTCTGGTTGCGACAAAAGACAAGACGCTTCTGGATAGGGAAAAAAGTGGTCTGATTATGACATCATAATGCAAAAAAGAAATAAACAAAAGCTTACGGCACCTGAGGTTCCTAGTTGGTCTCCCATACAAGTACTAACCAGGCCCGAGTCTGGATGACTTCCAAGATCTGACAAGATCAGGCATTTTCAGACTGGTATGGCCGTAAGGGAAATTAAGTGAATGCGATCTCGCTAATGTTGGTAGAATATCAAACTCTGGTTGCGACAAAAGACAAGACGCTTCTGGATAGGGAAAAAAGTGGTCTGATTATGACATCATAATGCAAAAAAAAAATAAACAAAAGCTTACGGCACCTGAGGTTCCTAGTTGGTCTCCCATAGGGAAAAAAGTGGTCTGATTATGACATCATAATGCAAAAAATAAATAAACAAAAGCTTACGGCACCTGAGGTTCCTAGTTGGTCTCCCATACAAGTACTAACCAGGCCCGAGTCTGGATGGCTTCCGAGATCTGACGAGATCAGGCATTTTCAGACTGGTATGGCCGTAAGCGAAATTAAGTGAATGCGATCTCGCTAATGTTGGTAGAATATCAAACTCTGGTTGCGACAAAAGACAAGACGCTTCTGGATAGGGAAAAAAGTGGTCTGATTATGACATCATAATGCAAAAAAGAAATAAACAAAAGCTTACGGCACCTGAGGTTCCTAGTTGGTCTCCCATAGGGAAAAAAGTGGTCTGATTATGACATCATAATGCAAAAAAGAAATAAACAAAAGCTTACGGCACCTGAGGTTCCTAGTTGGTCTCCCATACAAGTACTAACCAGGCCCGAGTCGGGATGGCTTCCGAGATCTGACGAGATCAGGCATTTTCAGACTGGTATGGCCGTAAGTAAAATTAAGAGAATGCGATCTCGCTAATGTTGGTAGAATATCAAAATCTGGTTGCGACAAAAGACAAGACGCTTCTGGATAGGGAAAAAAGTGGTCTGATTATGACATCATAATGCAAAAAAGAAATAAACAAAAGCCTACGGCACCTGAGGTTCCTAGTTGGTCTCCCATACAAGTACAAACCAGGCCCGAGTCTGGATGGCTTCCGAGATCTGACGAGATCAGGCATTTTCAGACTGGTATGGCCGTAAGTGAAATTAAGAGAATGCGATCTCGCTAATGTTGGTAGAATATCAAACTCTGGTTGCGACAAAAGACAAGACGCTTCTGGATAGGGAAAAAAGTGGTCTGATTATGACATCATAATGCAAAAAAGAAATAAACAAAAGCTTACAGCACCTGAGGTTCCTAGTTGGTCTCCCATACAAGTACTAACCAGACCCGAGTCTGGATGGTTTCAGAGATCTGACGAGATCAGGCATTTTCAGACTGGTATGGCCGTAAGGGAAATTAAGAGAATGCGATCTCGCTAATGTTGGTAGAATATCAAACTCTGGTTGCAACAAAAGACAAGACGCTTCTGGATAGGGAAAAAAGTGGTCTGATTATGACATCATAATGCAAAAAAGAAATAAACAAAAGCTTACGGCACCTGAGGTTCCTAGTTGGTCTCCCATACAAATACTAACCAGGCCCGAGTCTGGATGGCTTCCGAGATCAGGCATTTTCAGACTGGTATGGCTGTAATTGAAATTAAGAGAATGCGATCTCGCTAATGTTGGTAGAATATCAAACTCTGGTTGCGACAAAAGACAAGACGCTTCTGGATAGGGAAAAAAGTGGTCTGATTATGACATCATAATGCAAAAAAGAAATAAACAAAAGCTTACGGCACCTGAGGTTCCTAGTTGGTCTCCCATAGGGAAAAAAGTGGTCTGATTATGACATCATAATGCAAAAAAGAAATAAACAAAAGCTTACGGCACCTGAGGTTCCTAGTTGGTCTCCCATACAAGTACTAACCAGGCCCGAGTCTGGATGGCTTTCGAGATTTGACGAGATCAGGCATTTTCAGACTGGTATGGCCGTAAGTGAAATTAAGAGAATGCGATCTCGTTAATGTTGGTAGAATATCAAACTCTGGTTGCGACAAAAGACAAGATGCTTCTGGATAGGGAAAAAAGTGGTCTGATTATGACATCATAATGCAAAAAATAAATAAACAAAAGCTTACGGCACCTGAGGTTCCTAGTTGGTCTCCCATACAAGTACTAACCAGGCCCGAGTCTGGATGGCTTCCGAGATCTGACGAGATCAGGCATTTTCAGACTGGTATGGCGTAAGTGAAATTAAGAGAATGCGATCTCGCTAATGTTGGTAGAATATCAAACTCTGGTTGCGACAAAAGACAAGACGCTTCTGGATAGGGAAAAAAGTGGTCTGATTATGACATCATAATGCAAAAAAGAAATAAACAAAAGCTTACGGCACCTGAGGTTCCTAGTTGGTCTCCCATACAGGTACTAACCAGGCCCAAGTCTGGATGGCTTCCGAGATCTGACGAGATCAGGCATTTTCAGACTGGTATGGCCGTAAGTGAAATTAAGAGAATGCGATCTCGCTAATGTTGGTAGAATATCAAACTCTGGTTGCGACAAAAGACAAGACGCTTCTGGATAGGGAAAAAAGTGGTCTGATTATGACATCATAATGCAAAAAAGAAATAAACAAAAGCTTACGGCACCTGAGGTTCCTAGTTGGTCTCCCATACAGGTACTAACCAGGCCCAAGTCTGGATGGCTTCCGAGTTCTGACGAGATCAGGCATTTTCAGAATGGTATGGCCATAAGTGAAATTAAGAGAATGCGATCTCGCTAATGTTGGTAGAATATCAAACTCTGGTTCCGTCAAAAGACAAGATGCTTCTGGATAGGGAAAAAAGTGGTCTGATTATGACATCATAATGCAAAAAAGAAATAAACAAAAGCTTACGGCACCTGAGGTTCCTAGTTGGTCTCCCATACAAGTACTAACCAGGCCCAAGTCTGGATGACTTCCGAGATCTGACGAGATCAGGCATTTTCAGACTGGTATAGCCGTAAGTGAAATTAAGAGAATGCGATCTCGCTAATGTTGGTAGAATATCAAACTCTGGTTGCGACAAAAGACAAGACGCTTCTGGATAGGGAAAAAAGTGGTCTGATTATGACATCATAATGCAAAAAAGAAATAAACAAAAGCTTACGGCACCTGAGGTTCCTAGTTGGTCTCCCATACAAGTACTAACCAGGCCCGTGTCTGGATGGCTTCCGAGATCTGACGAGATCAGGCATTTTCAGACTGGTATGGCCGTAAGTGAAATTAAGAGAATGCGATCTCGCTAATGTTGGTAGAATATCAAACTCTGGTTGCGACAAAAGACAAGACACTTCTGGATAGGGAAAAAAGTGGTCTTATTATGACATCATAATGCAAAAAAGAAATAAACAAAAGCTTACGGCACCTGAGGTTCCTAGTTGGTCTCCCATAGGGAAAAAAGTGGTCTGATTATGACATCATAATGCAAAAAATAAATAAACAAAAGCTTACGGCACCTGAGGTTCCTAGTTGGTCTCCCATACAAGTACTAACCAGGCCCGAGTCTGGATGGCTTCCGAGATCTGACGAGATCAGGCATTTTCAGACTGGTATGGCCGTAAGTGAAATTAAGAGAATGCGATCTCGCTAATGTTGGTAGTATATCAAACTCTGGTTGCGACAAAAGACAAGACGCTTCTGGATATGGAAAAAAGTGGTCTGATTATGACCTCATAATGCAAAAAAGAAATAAACAAAAGCTTACAGCACCTGAGGTTCCTAGTTGGTCTCCCATACACGTACTAACCAGACCCGAGTCTGGATGGCTTCCGAGATCTGACGAGATCAGGCATTTTCAGACTGGTATGGCCGTAAGCAAAATCCAGAGAATGCGATCTCGCTAATGTTGGTAGAATATCAAACTCTGGTTGCGACAAAAGACAAGACGCTTCTGGATAGGGAAAAAAGTGGTCTGATTATGACATCATAATGCAAAAAAGAAATAAACAAAATCTTACGGCACCTGAGGTTCCTAGTTGGTCTCCCATAGGGAAAAAAGTGGTCTGATTATGACATCATAATGCAAAAAAGAAATAAACAAAAGCTTACGGCACCTGAGGTTCCTAGTTGGTCTCCCATACAAGTACTAACCAGGCCCGAGTCTGGATGGCTTCCGAGATCTGACGAGATCAGGCATTTTCAGACTGGTATGGCCGTAAGTGAAATTAAAAGAATGCGATCTCACTAATGTTGGTAGAATATCAAACTCTGGTTGCGACAAAAGACAAGACGCTTCTGGATAGGGAAAAAAGTGGTCTGATTATGACATCATAATGCAAAAAAGAAATAAACAAAAGCTTACGGCACCTGAGGTTCCTAGTTGGTCTCCCATACAAGTACTAACCAGGCCCGAGTCTGGATGGCTTCCGAGATCTGACGAGATCAGGCATTTTCAGACTGGTATGGCCGTAATTGAAATTAAGAGAATGCGATCTCGCTAATGTTGGTAGAATATCAAACTCTGGTTGCGACAAAAGACAAGACGCTTCTGGATAGGGAAAAAAGTGGTCTGATTATGACATCATAATGCAAAAAAGAAATAAACAAAAGCTTACGGCACCTGAGGTTCCTAGTTGGTCTCCCATAGGGAAAAAAGTGGTCTGATTATGACATCATAATGCAAAAAAGAAATAAACAAAAGCTTACGGCACCTGAGGTTCCTAGTTGGTCTCCCATACAAGTACTAACCAGGCCCGAGTCTGGATGGCTTCCGAGACCTGATGAAATCAGGCATTTTCAGACTGGTATGGACGTAAGTGAAATTACGAGAATGCGATCTCGCTAATGTTGGTAGAATATCAAACTCTGGTTGCGACAAAAGACAAGACGCTTCTGGATAGGGAAAAAAGTGGTTTGATTATGACATCATAATGCAAAAAAGAAATAAACAAAAGCTTACCGCACCTGAGGTTCCTAGTTGGTCTCCCATAGGTAAAAAAGTGGTCTGATTATGACATCATAATGCAAAAAAGAAATAAACAAAAGCTTACGGCACCTGAGGTTCCTAGTTGGTCTCCCATACAAGTACTAACCAAGCCCAAGTCGGGATGGCTTCCGAGATCTGACGAGATCAGGCATTTTCAGACTGGTATGGCCGTAAGCGAAATTAAGAGAATGCGATCTCGTTAATGTTGGTAGAATATCAAACTCTGGTTGCGACAAAAGACAAGATGCTTCTGGATAGGGAAAAAAGTGGTCTGATTATGACATCATAATGCAAAAAAGAAATAAACAAAAGCTTACGGCACCTGAGGTTCCTAGTTGGTCTCCCATACAAGTACTAACCAGGCCCGAGTCTGGATGGCTTCCGAGATCTGACGAGATCAGGCATTTTCAGACTGGTATGACCGTAAGTGAAATTAAGAGAATGCGATCTCGCTAATGTTGGTAGAATATCAAACTCTGGTTGCGACAAAAGACAAGACGCTTCTGGATAGGGAAAAAAGTGGTTTGATTATGACATCATAATGCAAAAAAGAAATAAACAAAAGCTTACGGCACCTGAGGTTCCTAGTTGGTCTCCCATACAAGTACTAACCAGACCCGAGTCTGGATGGCATCCGAGATCTGACGAGATCAGGCATTTTCAGACTGGTATGACCGTAAGTAAAATTAAGAGAATGCGATCTCGCTAATGTTGGTAGAATATCAAACTCTGGTTGCGACAAAAGACAAGACGCTTCTGGATAGGGAAAAAAGTGGTCTGATTATGACATCATAATGCAAAAAAGAAATAAACAAAAGCTTACGGCACCTGAGGTTCCTAGTTGGTCTCCCATACAAGTACTAACCAGACCCGAGTCTGGATGGCTTCCGAGATCTGACAAGATCAGCCATTTTCAGACTGGTATGACCTTAAATGAAATTAAGAGAATGCGATCTCGCTAATGTTGGTAGAATATCAAACTCTGGTTGCGACAAAAGACAAGACGCTTCTGGATAGGGAAAAAAGTGGTCTGATTATGACATCATAATGCAAAAAAGAAATAAACAAAAGCTTACGGCACCTGAGGTTCCTAGTTGGTCTCCCATACAAGTACTAACCAGGCCCGAGTCTGGATGGCTTCCGAGATCTGATGAGATCAGGCATTTTCAGACTGGTATGGCCGTAAGCAAAATCCAGAGAATGCGATCTCGCTAATGTTGGTAGAATATCAAACTCTGGTTGCGACAAAAGACAAGACGCTTCTGGATAGGGAAAAAAGTGGTCTGATTATGACATCATAATGCAAAAAAGAAATAAACAAAAGCTTACGGCACCTGAGGATCCTAGTTGGTCTCCCATACAAGTACTAACCAGGCCCGAGTCTGGATGGCTTCCGAGAGCTGACGAGATCAGGCATTTTCAGACTGGTATGGCCGTAAGTGAAATTAAGAGAATGCGATCTCACTAATTTTGGTAGAATATCAAACTCTGGTTGCGACAAAAGACAAGACGCTTCTGGATAGGGAAAAAAGTGGTCTGATTATGACATCATAATGCAAAAAAGAAATAAACAAAAGCTTACGGCACCTGAGGTTCCTAGTTGGTCTCCCATACAAGTACTAACCAGGCCCGAGTCTGGATGGCTTCCGACATCTGGCATTTTCAGACTGGTATGGCCGTAAGGGAAATTACGAGAATGCGATCTCGCTAATGTTGGTAGAATATCAAACTCTGGTTGCGACAAAAGACAAGACGCTTCTGGACAAGGAAAAAAGTGGTCTGATTATGACATCATAATGCAAAAAAGAAATAAACAAAAGCTTACGGCACCTGAGGTTCCTAGTTGGTCTCCCATAGGGAAAAAAGTGGTCTGATTATGACATCATAATGCAAAAAAGAAATAAACAAAAGCTTACGGCACCTGAGGTTCCTAGTTGGTCTCCCATACAAGTACTAACCAGGCCCGAGTCTGGATGGCTTCCGAGATCTGACGAGATCAGGCATTTTCAGACTGGTATGGCCGTAAGTGAAATTAAGAGAATGCGATCTCGCTAATGTTGGTAGAATATCAAACTCTGGTTGCGACAAAAGACAAGACGCTTCTGGATAGGGAAAAAAGTGGTCTGATTATGACATCATAATGCAAAAAATAAATAAACAAAAGCTTACGGCACCTGAGGTTCCTAGTTGGTCTCCCATACAAGCACTAACCAGGCCCAAGTCTGGATGGCTTCCGAGATCTGATGAGATCAGGCATTTTCAGACTGGTATGGCCGTAAGTAAAATTAAGAGAATGCGATCTCGCTAATGTTGGTAGAATATCAAACTCTGGTTGCGACAAAAGACAAGACGCTTCTGGATAGGGAAAAAAGTGGTCTGATTATGACATCATAATGCAAAAAAGAAATAAACAAAAGCTTACGGCACCTGAGGTTCCTAGTTGGTCTCCCATACAAGTATTAACCAGGCCCGAGTCTGGATGGCTTCCGAGATCTGACGAGATCAGGCATTTTCAGACTGGTATGGCCGTAAGTGAAATTAAAAGAATGCGATCTCGCTAATGTTGGTAGAATATCAAACTCTGGTTGCGACAAAAGACAAGACGCTTCTGGATAGGGAAAAAAGTGGTCTGATTATGACATCATAATGCAAAAAAGAAATAAACAAAAGCTTACGGCACCTAGTTGATCTCCCATACAAGTACTAACCAGGCCCGAGTCTGGATGGCTTCCGAGATCTGACGAGATCAGGCATTTTAAGACTGGTATGGCCGTAAGTGAAATGAAGAGAATGCGATCTCGCTAATGTTGGTAGAATATCAAACTCTGGTTGCGACAAAAGACAAGACGCTTCTGGATAGGGAAAAAAGTGGTCTGATTATGACATCATAATGCAAAAAAGAAATAAACAAAAGCTTACTGCACCTGAGGTTCCTAGTTGGTCTCCCATACAAGTACTAACCAGGCCCGAGTCTGGATGGCTTCCGAGATCTGGCATTTTCAGACTGGTATGGCCGTAAGGGAAATTACGAGAATGCGATCTCGCTAATGTTGGTAGAATATCAAACTCTGGTTGCGACAAAAGACAAGACGCTTCTGGACAGGGAAAAAAGTGGTCTGATTATGACATCATAATGCAAAAAAGAAATAAACAAAAGCTTACGGCACCTGAGGTTCCTAGTTGGTCTCCCATAGGGAAAAAAGTGGTCTGATTATGACATCATAATGCAAAAAATAAATAAACAAAAGCTTACGGCACCTGAGGTTCCTAGTTGGTCTCCCATACAAGTACTAACCAGGCCTGAGTCTGGATGGCTTCTGAGATCTGGCATTTTCAGACTGGTATGGCCGTAAGTGGAATTAAGAGAATGCGATCTCGCTAATGTTGGTAGAATATCAAACTCTGGTTGCGACAAAAGACAAGACGCTTCTGGATAGGGAAAAAAGTGGTCTGATTATGACATCATAATGCAAAAAAGAAATAAACAAAAGCTTACGGCACCTGAGTTTCCTAGTTGGTCTCCCATACAAGTACTAACCAGGCCTGAGTCTGGATGGCTTCTGAGATCTGACGAGATTAGGCATTTTCAGACTGGTATGGCCGTAAGTGTAATTAAGAGAATGCGATCTCGCTAATGTTGGTAGAATATCAAACTCTGGTTGCGACAAAAGACAAGACGCTTCTGGATAGGGAAAAAAGTGGTCTGATTATGACATCATAATGCAAAAAAGAAATAAACAAAAGCTTACGGCACCTGAGGTTCCTAGTTGGTCTCCCATACAAGTACTAACCAGGCCCGAGTCTGGATGGCTTCCGAGATCTGATGAGATCAGGCATTTTCAGACTGGTATGGACTTAAGTGAAATTACGAGAATGCGATCTCGCTAATGTTGGTAGAATATCAAACTCTGGTTGCGACAAAAGACAAGACGCTTCTGGATAGGGAAAAAAGTGGTTTGATTATGACATCATAATGCAACAAAGAAATAAACAAAAGCTTACGGCACCTGAGGTTCCTAGTTGGTCTCCCATAGGGAAAAAAGTGGTCTGATTATGACATCATAATGCAAAAAAGAAATAAACAAAAGCTTACGGCACCTGAGGTTCCTAGTTGGTCTCCCATACAAGTACTAACCAAGCCCAAGTCTGGATGGCTTCCGAGATCTGACGAGATCAGGCATTTTCAGACTGGTATGGCCGTAACCGAAATTAAGAGAATGCGATCTCGTTAATGTTGGTAGAATATCAAACTCTGGTTGCGACAAAAGACAAGATGCTTCTGGATAGGGAAAAAAGTGGTCTGATTATGACATCATAATGCAAAAAAGAAATAAACAAAAGCTTACGGCACCTGAGGTTCCTAGTTGGTCTCCCATACAAGTACTAACCAGGCCCGAGTCTGGATGGCTTCCGAGATCTGACGAGATCAGGCATTTTCAGACTGGTATGACCATAAGTGAAATTAAGAGAATGCGATCTCGCTAATGTTGGTAGAATATCAAACTCTGGTTGCGACAAAAGACAAGACGCTTCTGGATAGGGAAAAAAGTGGTCTGATTATGACATCATAATGCAAAAAAGAAATAAACAAAAGCTTACGGCACCTGAGGTTCCTAGTTGGTCTCCCATACAAGTACTAACCAGGCCCGAGTCTGGATGGATTCCGAGATCTGATGAGACCAGGCATTTTCAGACTGGTATGGCCGTAAGTGAAATTAAGAGAATGCGATCTCGCTAATGTTGGTAGAATATCAAACTCTGGTTGCGACAAAAGACAAGACGCTTCTGGACAGGGAAAAAAGTGGTCTGATTATGACATCATAATGCAAAAAAGAAATAAACAAAAGCTTACGGCACCTGAGGTTCCTAGTTGGTCTCCCATAGGGAAAAAAGTGGTCTGATTATGACATCATAATGCAAAAAATAAATAAACAAAAGCTTACGGCACCTGAGGTTCCTAGTTGGTCTCCCATACAAGTACTAACCAGGCCTGAGTCTGGATGGCTTCTGAGATCTGACGAGATCAGGCATTTTCAGACTGGTATGGCCGTAAGTGAAATTAAGAGAATGCGATCTCGCTAATGTTGGTAGAATATCAAACTCTGGTTGCGACAAAAGACAAGACGCTTCTGGATAGGGAAAAAAGTGGTCTGATTATGACATCATAATGCAAAAAAGAAATAAACAAAAGCTTACGGCACCTGAGGTTCCTAGTTGGTCTCCCATACAAGTACTAACCAGGCCCGAGTCTGGATGGCTTCCGAGATCTGATGAGATCAGGCATTTTCAGACTGGTATGGCCGTAAGTGAAATTAAGAGAATGGGATCTCGCTAATGTTGGTAGAATATAAAACTCTGGTTGCGACAAAAGACAAGACGCTTCTGGATAGGGAAAAAAGTGTTCTGATTATGACATCATAATGCAAAAAAGAAATAAACAAAAGCTTACGGCACCTGAGGTTCCTAGTTGGTCTCCCATACAAGTACTAACCAGGCCCGAGTCTGGATGGCTTCCGAGATCTGACGAGATCAGGCATTTTCAGACTGGTATGGCCATAAGTGAAATTAAGAGAATGCGATCTCGCTAATGTTGGTAGAATATCAAACTCTGGTTGCGACAAAAGACAAGACGCTTCTGGATACGGAAAAAAGTGGTCTGATTATGACATCATAATGCAAAAAAGAAATAAACAAAAGCTTACGGCACCTGAGGTTCCTAGTTGGTCTCCCATAGGGAAAAAAGTGGTCTGATTATGACATCATAATGCAAAAAAGAAATAAACAAAAGCTTACGGCACCTGAGGTTCCTAGTTGGTCTCCCATACAAGTACTAACCAGGCCCGAGTCTGGATGGCTTCCGAGATCTGATGAGATCAGGCATTTTCAGACTGGTATGGACGTAAGTGAAATTACGAGAATGCGATCTCGCTAATGTTGGTAGAATATCAAACTCTGGTTGCGACAAAAGACAAGACGCTTCTGGATAGGGAAAAAAGTGGTTTGATTATGACATCATAATGCAAAAAAGAAATAAACAAAAGCTTACGGCACCTGAGGTTCCTAGTTGGTCTCCCATACAAGTACTAACCAGGCCCGAGTCTGGATGGCTTCCGAGATCTGATGAGACCAGGCATTTTCAGAATGGTATGGCCGTAAGCGAAATCAAGAGAATGCGATCTCGCTAATGTTGGTAGAATATCAAACTCTGGTTGCGACAAAAGACAAGACGCTTCTGGATAGGGAAAAAAGTGGTCTGATTATGACATCATAATGCAAAAAAGAAATAAACAAAAGCTTACGGCACCTGAGGTTCCTAGTTGGTCTCCCATACAAGTACTAACCAGGCCCGAGTCTGGATGGCTTCCGAGATCTGACGAGATCAGGCATTTTCAGACTGGTATGGCCGTAAGTGAAATTAAGAGAATGCGATCTCGCTAATGTTGGTAGAATATCAAACTCTGGTTGCGACAAAAGACAAGACGCTTCTGGATAGGGAAAAAAGTGGTCTGATTATGACATCATAATGCAAAAAAGAAATAAACAAAAGCTTACGGCACCTGATGTTCCTAGTTGGTCTCCCATACAAGTACTAACCAGGCCCGAGTCTGGATGGCTTCCGAGAGCTGACGAGATCAGGCATTTTCAGACTGGTATGGCCGTAAGTGAAATTAAGAGAATGCGATCTCGCTAATGTTGGTAGAATATCAAACTCTGGTTGCGACAAAAGACAAGACGCTTCTGGATAGGGAAAAAAGTGGTCTGATTATGACATCATAATGCAAAAAAGAAATAAACAAAAGCTTACGGCACCTGAGGTTCCTAGTTGGTCTCCCATACAAGTACTAACCAGGCCCGAGTCTGGATGGCTTCCGAGATCAGGCATTTTCAGACTGGTATGGCCGTAAGTGAAATTAAGAGAATGCGATCTCGCTAATGTTGGTAGAATATCAAACTCTGGTTGCGACAAAAGACAAGACGCTTCTGGATAGGGAAAAAAGTGGTCTGATTATGACATCATAATGCAAAAAAGAAATAAACAAAAGCTTACGGCACCTGAGGTTCCTAGTTGGTCTCCCATACAAGTACTAACCAGGCCCGAGTCTGGATGGCTTCCGAGATCTGGCATTTTCAGACTGGTATGGCCGTAAGGGAAATTACGAGAATGCCATCTCGCTAATGTTGGTAGAATATCAAACTCTGGTTGCGACAAAAACAAGACGCTTCTGGACAGGGAAAAAAGTGGTCTGATTATGACATCATAATGCAAAAAAGAAATAAACAAAAGCTTACGGCACCTGAGGTTCCTAGTTGGTCTCCCATAGGGAAAAAAGTGGTCTGATTATGACATCATAATGCAAAAAAGAAATAAACAAACGCTTACGGCACCTGAGGTTCCTAGTTGGTCTCCCATACAAGTACTAACCAGGCCTGAGTCTGGATGGCTTCTGAGATCTGACGAGATCAGGCATTTTCAGACTGGTATGGCCGTAAGTGAAATTAAGAGAATGCGATCTCGCTAATGTTGGTAGAATATCAAACTCTGGTTGCGACAAAAGACAAGACGCTTCTGGATAGGGAAAAAAGTGGTCTGATTATGACATCATAATGCAAAAAAGAAATAAACAAAAGCTTACGGCACCTGAGGTTCCTAGTTGGTCTCCCATAGGGAAAAAAAGTGGTCTGATTATGACATCCTAATGCAAAAAAGAAATAAACAAAAGCTTACGGCACCTGAGGCTCCTAGTTAGTCTCCCATACAAGTACTAACCAGGCCCGAGTCTGGATGGCTTCCGAGATCTGACGAGATCAGGCATTTTCAGACTGGTATGGCCGTAAGTGAAATTAAGAGAATGCGATCTCGCTAATGTTGGTAGAATATCAAACTCTGGTTGCGACAAAAGACAAGACGCTTCTGGATAGGGAAAAAAGTGGTCTGATTATGACATCATAATGCAAAAAAGAAATAAACAAAAGCTTACGGCACCTGAGGTTCCTAGTTGGTCTCCCATACAAGTACTAACCAGACCCGAGTCTGGATGGTTTCCGAGATCTGACGAGATCAGGCATTTTCAGACTGGTATGGCCGTAAGCGAAATTAATAGAATGCGATCTCGTTAATGTTGGTAGAATATCAAACTCTGGTTGCGACAAAAGACAAGATGCTTCTGGATAGGGAAAAAAGTGGTCTGATTATGACATCATAATGCAAAAAAGAAATAAACAAAAGCTTACGGCACCTGAGGTTCCTAGTTGGTCTCCCATACAAGTACTAACCAGGCCCGAGTCTGGATGGCTTCTGAGATCTGACGAGATCAGGCATTTTCAGACTGGTATGGCCGTAAGTGAAATTAAGAGAATGCGATCTCGCTAATGTTGGTAGAATATCAAACTCTGGTTGCGACAAAAGACAAGACGCTTCTGGATAGGGAAAAAAGTGGTCTGATTATGACATCATAATGCAAAAAGGAAATAAACAAAAGCTTACGGCACCTGAGGTTCCTAGTTGGTCTCCCATACAAGTACTAACCAAGCCCGAGTCTGGATGGCTTCCGAGATCTGATGAGATCAGGCATTTTCAGACTGGTATGGCCGTAAGTGAAATTAAGAGAATGCGATCTCGCTAATGTTGGTAGAATATCAAACTCTGGTTGCGACAAAAGACAAGACGCTTCTGGATAGGGAAAAAAGTGGTCTGATTATGACATCATAATGCAAAAAAGAAATAAACAAAAGCTTACGGCACCTGAGGTTCCTAGTTGGTCTCCCATACAAGTACTAACCAGGCCCGAGTCTGGATGGCTTTCGAGAGCTGACGAGATCAGCCATTTTCAGACTGGTATGGCCGTAAGTGAAATTAAGAGAATGCGATCTCGCTAATGTTGGTAGAATATCAAACTCTGGTTGCGACAAAAGACAAGACGCTTCTGGATAGGGAAAAACGTGGTCTGATTATGACATCATAATGCAAAAAAGAAATAAACAAAAGCTTACGGCACCTGAGGTTCCTAGTTGGTCTCCCATACAAGTACTAACCAGGCCCGAGTCTGGATGGCTTCCGAGATCTGGCATTTTCAGACTGGTATGGCCGTAAGGGAAACTAAGAGAATGCGATCTCGCTAATGTTGGTAGAATATCAAACTCTGGTTGCGACAAAAGACAAGACGCTTCTGGACAGGGAAAAAAGTGGTCTGATTATGACATCATAATGCAAAAAAGAAATAAACAAAAGCTTACGGCACCTGAGGTTCCTAGTTGGTCTCCCATAGGGAAAAAAGTGGTCTGATTATGACATCATAATGCAAAAAAGAAATAAACAAAAGCTTACGGCACCTGAGGTTCCTAGTTGGTCTCCCATACAAGTACTAACCAGGCCCGAGTCTGGATGGCTTCTGAGATCTGACGAGATCAGGCATTTTCAGACTGGTATGGCCGTAAATGAAATTAAGAGAATGCAATCTCGCTAATGTTGGTAGAATATCAAACTCTGGTTGCGACAAAAGACAAGACGCTTCTGGATAGGGAAAAAAGTGGTCTGATTATGACATCATAATGCAAAAAAGAAATAAACAAAAGCTTACGGCACCTGAGGTTCCTAGTTGGTCTCCCATAGGGAAAAAAGTGGTCTGATTATGACATCATAATGCAAAAAAGAAATAAACAAAAGCTTACGGCACCTGAGGTTCCTAGTTGGTCTCCCATACAAGTACTAACCAGGCCCAAGTCTGGAGGGCTTCCGAGATCTGACGAGATCAGGCATTTTCAGACTGGTATGGCCGTAAGTTAAATTAAGAGAATGCGATCTCGCTAATGTTGGTAGAATATCAAACTCTGGTTGCGACAAAAGACAAGACGCTTCTGGATAGGGAAAAAAGTGGTCTGATTATGACATCATAATGCAAAAAAGAAATAAACAAAAGCTTACGGCACCTGAGGTTCCTAGTTGGTCTCCCATAGGGAAAAAAGTGGTCTGATTATGACATCATAATGCAAAAAAGAAATAAACAAAAGCTTACGGCACCTGAGGTTCCTAGTTGGTCTCCCATACAAGTACTAACCAGGCCCAAGTCTGGATGGCTTCCGAGATCTGACGAGATCAGGCATTTTCAGACTGGTATGGCCGTAAGTGAAATTAAGAGAATGCGATCTCGCTAATGTTGGTAGAATATCAAACTCTGGTTGCGACAAAAGACAAGACGCTTCTGGATAGGGAAAAAAGTGGTCTGATTATGACATCATAATGCAAAAAAGAAATAAACAAAAGCTTACGGCACCTGAGGTTCCTAGTTGGTCTCCCATAGGGAAAATAGTGGTCTGATTATGACATCATAATGCAAACAAGAAATAAACAAAAGCTTACGGCACCTGAGGTTCCTAGTTGGACTCCCATACAAGTACTAACCAGGCCGCAGTCTGGATGGCTTCCGAGATCTGACGAGATCAGGCATTTTAAGACTGGTATGGCCGTAAATGAAATTAAGAGAATGCGATCTCGCTAATGTTGGTAGAATATCAAACTCTGGTTGCGACAAAAGACAAGGCGCTTCTGGATAGGGAAAAAAGTGGTCTGATTATGACATCATAATGCAAAAAAGAAATAAACAAAAGCTTACGGCACCTGAGGTTCCTAGTTGGTCTCCCATAGGGAAAAAAGTGGTCTGATTATGACATCATAATGCAAAAAAGAAATAAACAAAAGCTTACGGCACCTGAGGTTCCTAGTTGGTCTCCCATAGGGAAAAAAGTGGTCTGATTATGACATCATAATGCAAAAAAGAAATAAACAAAAGCTTACGGCACCTGAGGTTACTAGTTGGTCGCCCATACAAGTACTAACCAGGCCCGAGTCTGGATGGCTTCTGAGATCTGACGAGATCAGGCATTTTCAGACTGGTATGGCCGTAAGTGAAATTAAGAGAATGCGATCTCGCTAATGTTGGTAGAATATCAAACTCTGGTTGCGACAAAAGACAAGACGCTTCTGGATAGGGAAAAAAGTGGTCTGATTATGACATCATAATGCAAAAAAGAAATAAACAAAAGCTTACGGCACCTGAGGTTCCTAGTTGGTCTCCCATAGGGAAAAAAGTGGTCTGATTATGACATCATAATGCAAAAAAGAAATAAACAAAAGCTTACGGCACCTGAGGTTCCTAGTTGGTCTCCCATACAAATACTAACCAGGCCCGAGTCTGGATGGCTTCCGAGATCTGACAAGATCAGGCATTTTCAGACTGGTATGGCCGTAAATGAAATTAAGAGAATGCGATCTCGCTAATGTTGGTAGAATATCAAACTCTGGTTGCGACAAAAGACAAGACGCTTCTGGATAGGGAAAAAAGTGGTCTGATTATGACATCATAATGCAAAAAAGAAATAAACAAAAGCTTACGGCACCTGAGGTTCCTAGTTGGTCTCCCATAGGGAAAAAAGTGGTCTGATTATGACATCATAATGCAAAAAAGAAATAAACAAAAGCTTACGGCACCTGAGGTTCCTAGTTGGTCTCCCATACAAATACTAACCAGGCCCGAGTCTGGATGGCTTCCGAGATCTGGCATTTTCAGACTGGTATGGCAGTAAGTGAAACTAAGAGAATGCGATCTCGCTAATGTTGGTAGAATATCAAACTCTGGTTGCGACAAAAGACAAGACGCTTCTGGATAGGGAAAAAAGTGGTCTGATTATGACATCATAATGCAAAAAAGAAATAAACAAAAGCTTACGGCATCTGAGGTTCCTAGTTGGTCTCCCATACAAGTACTAACCAGGCCCGTGTCTGGATGGCTTCCGAGATCAGGCATTTTCAGACTGGTATGGCCGTAAGTGAAATTAAGAGAATGCGATCTCGCTAATGTTGGTAGAATATCAAACTCTGGTTGCGACAATAGACAAGACGCTTCTGGATAGGGAAAAAAGTGGTCTGATTATGACATCATAATGCAAAAAAGAAATAAACAAAAGCTTACGGCACCTGAGGTTCCTAGTTGGTCTCCCATAGGGGAAAAAGTGGTCTGATTATGACATCATAATGCAAAAAAGAAATAAACAAAAGCTTACGGCACCTGAGGTTCCTAGTTGGTCTCCCATACAAGTACTAACCAGGCCCGAGTCTGGATGGCTTCCGAGATCTGACGAGATCAGGCATTTTCAGACTGGTATGGCCGTAAACGAAATTAAGAGAATGCGATCTCGCTAATGTTGGTAGAATATCAAACTCTGGTTGCGACAAAAGACAAGACGCTTCTGGATAGGGAAAAAAGTGGTCTGATTATGACATCATAATGCAAAAAAGAAATAAACAAAAGCTTACGGCACCTGAGGTTCCTAGTTGGTCTCCCATAGGGAAAAAAGTGGTCTGATTATGACATCATAATGCAAAAAAGAAATAAACAAAAGCTTACAGCACCTGAGGTTCCTAGTTGTTCTCCCATACAAGTACTAACCAGGCCCAAGTCTGGATGGCTTCCGAGATCTGACGAGATCAGGCATTTTCAGACTGGTATGGCCGTAAGTGAAATTAACAGAATGCGATCTCGTTAATGTTGGTAGAATATCAAACTCTGGTTGCGACAAAAGACAAGATGCTTCTGGATAGGGAAAAAAGTGGTCTGATTATGACATCATAATGCAAAAAAGAAATAAACAAAAGCTTACGGCACCTGAGGTTCCTAGTTGGTCGCCCATACAAGTACTAACCAGGCCCGAGTCTGGATGGCTTCTGAGATCTGACGAGATCAGGCATTTTCAGACTGGTATGGCCATAAGTGAAATTAAGAGAATGCGATCTCACTAATGTTGGTAGAATATCAAACTCTGGTTGCGACAAAAGACAAGACGCTTCTGGATAGGGAAAAAAGTGGTCTGATTATGACATCATAATGCAAAAAAGAAAAAAACAAAAGCTTACGGCATCTGAGGTTCCTAGTTGGTCTCCCATACAAGTACTAACCAGGCCCGAGTCTGGATGGCTTCCGAGATCAGGCATTTTCAGACTGGTATGGCCGTAAGTGAAATTAAGAGAATGCGATCTCGCTAATGTTGGTAGAATATCAAACTCTGGTTGCGACAAAAGACAAGACGCTTCTGGATAGGGAAAAAAGTGGTCTGATTATGACATCATAATGCAAAAAAGAAATAAACAAAAGCTTACGGCAAATGAGGTTCATAGTTGGTCTCCCATAGGGAAAAAAGTGGTCTGATTATGACATCATAATGCAAAAAAGAAATAAACAAAAGCTTACGGCACCTGAGGTTCCTAGTTGGTCTCCCATACAAGTACTAACCAGGCCCAAGTCTGGATGGCTTCCGAGATCTGACAAGATCAGGCATTTTCAGACTGGTATGGCCGTAAGTGAAATTAAGAGAATGCGATCTCGTTAATGTTGGTAGAATATCAAACTCTGGTTGCGACAAAAGACAAGATGCTTCTGGATAGGGAAAAAAGTGGTCTGATTATGACATCATAATGCAAAAAAGAAATAAACAAAAGCTTACGGCACCTGAGGTTCCTAGTTGGTCGCCCATACAAGTACTAACCAGGCCCGAGTCTGGATGGCTTCTGAGATCTGACAAGATCAGGCATTTTCAGACTGGTATGGCCGTAAGTGAAATTAAGAGAATGCGATCTCGCTAATGTTGGTAGAATATCAAACTCTGGTTGCGACAAAAGACAAGACGCTTCTGGATAGGGAAAAAAGTGGTCTGATTATGACATCATAATGCAAAAAAGAAATAAACAAAAGCTTACGGCACCTGAGGTTCCTAGTTGGTCTCCCATAGGGAAAAAAGTGGTCTGATTAAGACATCATAATGCAAAAAAGAAATAAACAAAAGCTTACGGCACCTGAGGTTCCTAGTTGGTCTCCCATACAAATACTAACCAGGCCCGAGTCTGGATGGCTTCCGAGATCTGACGATATCAGCCATTTTCAGACTGGTATGAACGTAAGTGAAATTAAAAGAATGCGATCTCGCTAATGTTGGTAGAATATCAAACTCTGGTTGCGACAAAAGACAAGACGCTTCTGGATAGGGAAAAAAGTGGTCTGATTATGACATCATAATGCAAAAAAGAAATAAACAAAAGCTTACGGCATCTGAGGTTCCTAGTTGGTTTCCCATACAAGTACTAACCAGGCCCGTGTCTGGATAGCTTCCGAAATCTGACGAGATCAGGCATTTTCAGACTGGTATGGCCGTAAGTGAAATTAAGAGAATGCGATCTCGCTAATGTTGGTAGAATATCAAACTCTGGTTGCGACAATAGACAAGACGCTTCTGGATAGGGAAAAAAGTGGTCTGATTATGACATCATAATGCAAAAAAGAAATAAACAAAAGCTTACGGCACCTGAGGTTCCTAGTTGGTCTCCCATAGGGAAAAAAGTGGTCTGATTATGACATCATAATGCAAAAAAGAAATAAACAAAAGCTTACGGCACCTGAGGTTCCTAGTTGGTCTCCCATACAAGTACTAACCAGGCCCGAGTCTGGATGGCTTCCGAGATCTGACGAGATCAGGCATTTTCAGACTGGTATGGCCGTAAGCGAAATTAAGTGAATGCGATCTCGCTAATGTTGGTAGAATATCAAACTCTGGTTGCGACAAAAGACAAGACGCTTCTGGATAGGGAAAAAAGTGGTCTGATTATGACATCATAATGCAAAAAAGAAATAAACAAAAGCTTACGGCACCTGAGGTTCCTAGTTGGTCTCCCATAGGGAAAAAAGTGGTCTGATTATGACATCATAATGCAAAAAAGAAATAAACAAAAGCTTACGGCACCTGAGGTTCCTAGTTGGTCGCCCATACAAGTACTAACCAGGCCCGAGTCTGGATGGCTTCTGAGATCTGACGAGATCAGGCATTTTCAGACTGGTATGGCCGTAAGTGAAATTAAGAGAATGCGATCTCGCTAATGTTGGTAGAATATCAAACTCTGGTTGCGACAAAAGACAAGACGCTTCTGGATAGGGAAAAAAGTGGTCTGATTATGACATCATAATGCAAAAAAGAAATAAACAAAAGCTTACGGCACCTGAGGTTCCTAGTTGGTCTCCCATAGGGAAAAAAGTGGTCTGATTATGACATCATAATGCAAAAAAGAAATAAACAAAAGCTTACGGCACCTGAGGTTCCTAGTTGGTCTCCCATACAAATACTAACCAGGCCCGAGTCTGGATGGCTTCCGAGATCTGACAAGATCAGGCATTTTCAGACTGGTATGGCCGTAAATGAAATTAAGAGAATGCGATCTCGCTAATGTTGGTAGAATATCAAACTCTGGTTGCGACAAAAGACAAGACGCTTCTGGATAGGGAAAAAAGTGGTCTGATTATGACATCATAATGCAAAAAAGAAATAAACAAAAGCTTACGGCACCTGAGGTTCCTAGTTGGTCTCCCATAGGGAAAAAAGTGGTCTGATTATGACATCATAATGCAAAAAAGAAATAAACAAAAGCTTACGGCACCTGAGGTTCCTAGTTGGTCTCCCATACAAATACTAACCAGGCCCGAGTCTGGATGGCTTCCGAGATCTGGCATTTTCAGACTGGTATGGCCGTAAGTGAAATTAAGAGAATGCGATCTCCCTAATGTTGGTAGAATATCAAACTCTGGTTGCGACAAAAGACAAGACGCTTCTGGATAGGGAAAAAAGTGGTCTGATTATGACATCATAATGCAAAAAAGAAATAAACAAAAGCTTACGGCATCTGAGGTTCCTAGTTGGTCTCCCATACAAGTACTAACCAGGCCCGTGTCTGGATGGCTTCCGAGATCAGGCATTTTCAGACTGGTATGGCCGTAAGTGAAATTAAGAGAATGCGATCTCGCTAATGTTGGTAGAATATCAAACTCTGGTTGCGACAATAGACAAGACGCTTCTGGATAGGGAAAAAAGTGGTCTGATTATGACATCATAATGCAAAAAAGAAATAAACAAAAGCTTACGGCACCTGAGGTTCCTAGTTGGTCTCCCATAGGGGAAAAAGTGGTCTGATTATGACATCATAATGCAAAAAAGAAATAAACAAAAGCTTACGGCACCTGAGGTTCCTAGTTGGTCTCCCATACAAGTACTAACCAGGCCCGAGTCTGGATGGCTTCCGAGATCTGACGAGATCAGGCATTTTCAGACTGGTATGGCCGTAAACGAAATTAAGAGAATGCGATCTCGCTAATGTTGGTAGAATATCAAACTCTGGTTGCGACAAAAGACAAGACGCTTCTGGATAGGGAAAAAAGTGGTCTGATTATGACATCATAATGCAAAAAAGAAATAAACAAAAGCTTACGGCACCTGAGGTTCCTAGTTGGTCTCCCATAGGGAAAAAAGTGGTCTGATTATGACATCATAATGCAAAAAAGAAATAAACAAAAGCTTACGGCACCTGAGGTTCCTAGTTGTTCTCCCATACAAGTACTAACCAGGCCCAAGTCTGGATGGCTTCCGAGATCTGATGAGATCAGGCATTTTCAGACTGGTATGGCCGTAAGTGAAATTAAGAGAATGCGATCTCGTTAATGTTGGTAGAATATCAAACTCTGGTTGCGACAAAAGACAAGATGCTTCTGGATAGGGAAAAAAGTGGTCTGATTATGACATCATAATGCAAAAAAGAAATAAACAAAAGCTTACGGCACCTGAGGTTCCTAGTTGGTCGCCCATACAAGTACTAACCAGGCCCGAGTCTGGATGGCTTCTGAGATCTGACGAGATCAGGCATTTTCAGACTGGTATGGCCATAAGTGAAATTAAGAGAATGCGATCTCACTAATGTTGGTAGAATATCAAACTCTGGTTGCGACAAAAGACAAGACGCTTCTGGATAGGGAAAAAAGTGGTCTGATTATGACATCATAATGCAAAAAAGAAAAAAACAAAAGCTTACGGCATCTGAGGTTCCTAGTTGGTCTCCCATACAAGTACTAACCAGGCCCGAGTCTGGATGGCTTCCGAGATCAGGCATTTTCAGACTGGTATGGCCGTAAGTGAAATTAAGAGAATGCGATCTCGCTAATGTTGGTAGAATATCAAACTCTGGTTGCGACAATAGACAAGACGCTTCTGGATAGGGAAAAAAGTGGTCTGATTATGACATCATAATGCAAAAAAGAAATAAACAAAAGCTTACGGCACCTGAGGTTCCTAGTTGGTCTCCCATAGGGGAAAAAGTGGTCTGATTATGACATCATAATGCAAAAAAGAAATAAACAAAAGCTTACGGCACCTGAGGTTCCTAGTTGGTCTCCCATACAAGTACTAACCAGGCCCGAGTCTGGATGGCTTCCGAGATCTGACGAGATCAGGCATTTTCAGACTGGTATGGCCGTAAACGAAATTAAGAGAATGCGATCTCGCTAATGTTGGTAGAATATCAAACTCTGGTTGCGACAAAAGACAAGACGCTTCTGGATAGGGAAAAAAGTGGTCTGATTATGACATCATAATGCAAAAAAGAAATAAACAAAAGCTTACGGCAAATGAGGTTCATAGTTGGTCTCCCATAGGGAAAAAAGTGGTCTGATTATGACATCATAATGCAAAAAAGAAATAAACAAAAGCTTACGGCACCTGAGGTTCCTAGTTGTTCTCCCATACAAGTACTAACCAGGCCCAAGTCTGGATGGCTTCCGAGATCTGACGAGATCAGGCATTTTCAGACTGGTATGGCCGTAAGTGAAATTAAGAGAATGCGATCTCGTTAATGTTGGTAGAATATCAATCTCTGGTTGCGACAAAAGACAAGATGCTTCTGGATAGGGAAAAAAGTGGTCTGATTATGACATCATAATGCAAAAAAGAAATAAACAAAAGCTTACGGCACCTGAGGTTCCTAGTTGGTCGCCCATACAAGTACTAACCAGGCCCGAGTCTGGATGGCTTCTGAGATCTGACAAGATCAGGCATTTTCAGACTGGTATGGCCGTAAGTGAAATTAAGAGAATGCGATCTCGCTAATGTTGGTAGAATATCAAACTCTGGTTGCGACAAAAGACAAGACGCTTCTGGATAGGGAAAAAAGTGGTCTGATTATGACATCATAATGCAAAAAAGAAATAAACAAAAGCTTACGGCACCTGAGGTTCCTAGTTGGTCTCCCATAGGGAAAAAAGTGGTCTGATTAAGACATCATAATGCAAAAAAGAAATAAACAAAAGCTTACGGCACCTGAGGTTCCTAGTTGGTCTCCCATACAAATACTAACCAGGCCCGAGTCTGGATGGCTTCCGAGATCTGACGATATCAGCCATTTTCAGACTGGTATGAACGTAAGTGAAATTAAAAGAATGCGATCTCGCTAATGTTGGTAGAATATCAAACTCTGGTTGCGACAAAAGACAAGACGCTTCTGGATAGGGAAAAAAGTGGTCTGATTATGACATCATAATGCAAAAAAGAAATAAACAAAAGCTTACGGCATCTGAGGTTCCTAGTTGGTCTCCCATACAAGTACTAACCAGGCCCGTGTCTGGATAGCTTCCAAAATCTGACGAGATCAGGCATTTTCAGACTGGTATGGCCGTAAGTGAAATTAAGAGAATGCGATCTCGCTAATGTTGGTAGAATATCAAACTCTGGTTGCGACAATAGACAAGACGCTTCTGGATAGGGAAAAAAGTGGTCTGATTATGACATCATAATGCAAAAAAGAAATAAACAAAAGCTTACGGCACCTGAGGTTCCTAGTTGGTCTCCCATAGGGAAAAAAGTGGTCTGATTATGACATCATAATGCAAAAAAGAAATAAACAAAAGCTTACGGCACCTGAGGTTCCTAGTTGGTCTCCCATACAAGTACTAACCAGGCCCGAGTCTGGATGGCTTCCGAGATCTGACGAGATCAGGCATTTTCAGACTGGTATGGCCGTAAGCGAAATTAAGTGAATGCGATCTCGCTAATGTTGGTAGAATATCAAACTCTGGTTGCGACAAAAGACAAGACGCTTCTGGATAGGGAAAAAAGTGGTCTGATTATGACATCATAATGCAAAAAAGAAATAAACAAAAGCTTACGGCACCTGAGGTTCCTAGTTGGTCTCCCATAGGGAAAAAAGTGGTCTGATTATGACATCATAATGCAAAAAAGAAATAAACAAAAGCTTACGGCACCTGAGGTTCCTAGTTGGTCGCCCATACAAGTACTAACCAGGCCCGAGTCTGGATGGCTTCTGAGATCTGACGAGATCAGGCATTTTCAGACTGGTATGGCCGTAAGTGAAATTAAGAGAATGCGATCTCGCTAATGTTGGTAGAATATCAAACTCTGGTTGCGACAAAAGACAAGACGCTTCTGGATAGGGAAAAAAGTGGTCTGATTATGACATCATAATGCAAAAAAGAAATAAACAAAAGCTTACGGCACCTGAGGTTCCTAGTTGGTCTCCCATAGGGAAAAAAGTGGTCTGATTATGACATCATAATGCAAAAAAGAAATAAACAAAAGCTTACGGCACCTGAGGTTCCTAGTTGGTCTCCCATACAAATACTAACCAGGCCCGAGTCTGGATGGCTTCCGAGATCTGACAAGATCAGGCATTTTCAGACTGGTATGGCCGTAAATGAAATTAAGAGAATGCGATCTCGCTAATGTTGGTAGAATATCAAACTCTGGTTGCGACAAAAGACAAGACGCTTCTGGATAGGGAAAAAAGTGGTCTGATTATGACATCATAATGCAAAAAAGAAATAAACAAAAGCTTACGGCACCTGAGGTTCCTAGTTGGTCTCCCATAGGGAAAAAAGTGGTCTGATTATGACATCATAATGCAAAAAAGAAATAAACAAAAGCTTACGGCACCTGAGGTTCCTAGTTGGTCTCCCATACAAATACTAACCAGGCCCAAGTCTGGATGGCTTCCGAGATCTGGCATTTTCAGACTGGTATGGCCGTAAGTGAAATTAAGAGAATGCGATCTCTCTAATGTTGGTAGAATATCAAACTCTGGTTGCGACAAAAGACAAGACGCTTCTGGATAGGGAAAAAAGTGGTCTGATTATGACATCATAATGCAAAAAAGAAATAAACAAAAGCTTACGTCATCTGAGGTTCCTAGTTGGTCTCCCATACAAGTACTAACCAGGCCCGTGTCTGGATGGCTTCCGAGATCAGGCATTTTCAGACTGGTATGGCCGTAAGTGAAATTAAGAGAATGCGATCTCGCTAATGTTGGTAGAATATCAAACTCTGGTTGCGAAAATAGACAAGACGCTTCTGGATAGGGAAAAAAGTGGTCTGATTATGACATCATAATGCAAAAAAGAAATAAACAAAAGCTTACGGCACCTGAGGTTCCTAGTTGGTCTCCCATAGGGGAAAAAGTGGTCTGATTATGACATCATAATGCAAAAAAAAATAAACAAAAGCTTACGGCACCTGAGGTTCCTAGTTGGTCTCCCATACAAGTACTAACCAGGCCCGAGTCTGGATGGCTTCCGAGATCTGACAAGATCAGGCATTTTCAGACTGGTATGGCCGTAAACGAAATTAAGAGAATGCGATCTCGCTAATGTTGGTAGAATATCAAACTCTGGTTGCGACAAAAGACAAGACGCTTCTGGATAGGGAAAAAAGTGGTCTGATTATGACATCATAATGCAAAAAAGAAATAAACAAAAGCTTACGGCACCTGAGGTTCCTAGTTGGTCTCCCATAGGGAAAAAAGTGGTCTGATTATGACATCATAATGCAAAAAAGAAATAAACAAAAGCTTACGGCACCTGAGGTTCCTAGTTGTTCTCCCATACAAGTACTAACCAGGCCCAAGTCTGGATGGCTTCCGAGATCTGACGAGATCAGGCATTTTCAGACTGGTATGGCCGTAAGTGAAATTAAGAGAATGCGATCTCACTAATGTTGGTAGAATATCAAACTCTGGTTGCGACAAAAGACAAGACGCTTCTGGATAGGGAAAAAAGTGGTCTGATTATGACATCATAATGCAAAAAAGAAATAAACAAAAGCTTACGGCACCTGAGGTTCCTAGTTGGTCGCCCATACAAGTACTAACCAGGCCCGAGTCTGGATGGCTTCTGAGATCTGACGAGATCAGGCATTTTCAGACTGGTATGGCCATAAGTGAAATTAAGAGAATGCGATCTCACTAATGTTGGTAGAATATCAAACTCTGGTTGCGACAAAAGACAAGACGCTTCTGGATAGGGAAAAAAGTGGTCTGATTATGACATCATAATGCAAAAAAGAAATAAACAAAAGCTTACGGCATCTGAGGTTCCTAGTTGGTCTCCCATACAAGTACTAACCAGGCCCGAGTCTGGATGGCTTCCGAGATCAGGCATTTTCAGACTGGTATGGCCGTAAGTGAAATTAAGAGAATGCGATCTCGCTAATGTTGGTAGAATATCAAACTCTGGTTGCGACAATAGACAAGACGCTTCTGGATAGGGAAAAAAGTGGTCTGATTATGACATCATAATGCAAAAAAGAAATAAACAAAAGCTTACGGCACCTGAGGTTCCTAGTTGGTCTCCCATAGGGGAAAAAGTGGTCTGATTATGACATCATAATGCAAAAAAGAAATAAACAAAAGCTTACGGCACCTGAGGTTCCTAGTTGGTCTCCCATACAAGTACTAACCAGGCCCGAGTCTGGATGGCTTCCGAGATCTGACGAGATCAGGCATTTTCAGACTGGTATGGCCGTAAACGAAATTAAGAGAATGCGATCTCGCTAATGTTGGTAGAATATCAAACTCTGGTTGCGACAAAAGACAAGACGCTTCTGGATAGGGAAAAAAGTGGTCTGATTATGACATCATAATGCAAAAAAGAAATAAACAAAAGCTTACGGCACCTGAGGTTCCTAGTTGGTCTCCCATAGGGAAAAAAGTGGTCTGATTATGACATCATAATGCAAAAAAGAAATAAACAAAAGCTTACGGCACCTGAGGTTCCTAGTTGTTCTCTCATACAAGTACTAAGCAGGCCCAAGTCTGGATGGCTTCCGAGATCTGACGAGATCAGGCATTTTCAGACTGGTATGGCCGTAAGTGAAATTAAGAGAATGCGATCTCGTTAATGTTGGTAGAATATCAAACTCTGGTTGCGACAAAAGACAAGATGCTTCTGGATAGGGAAAAAAGTGGTCTGATTATGACATCATAATGCAAAAAAGAAATAAACAAAAGCTTACGGCACCTGAGGTTCCTAGTTGGTCGCCCATACAAGTACTAACCAGGCCCGAGTCTGGATGGCTTCTGAGATCTGACAAGATCAGGCATTTTCAGACTGGTATGGCCGTAAGTGAAATTAAGAGAATGCGATCTCGCTAATGTTGGTAGAATATCAAACTCTGGTTGCGACAAAAGACAAGACGCTTCTGGATAGGGAAAAAAGTGGTCTGATTATGACATCATAATGCAAAAAAGAAATAAACAAAAGCTTACGGCACCTGAGGTTCCTAGTTGGTCTCCCATAGGGAAAAAAGTGGTCTGATTATGACATCATAATGCAAAAAAGAAATAAACAAAAGCTTACGGCACCTGAGGTTCCTAGTTGGTCTCCCATACAAATACTAACCAGGCCCGAGTCTGGATGGCTTCCGAGACCTGGCATTTTCAGACTGGTATGGCCGTAAGTGAAATTAAGAGAATGCGATCTCGCTAATGTTGGTAGAATATCAAACTCTGGTTGCGACAAAAGACAAGACGCTTCTGGATAGGGAAAAAAGTGGTCTGATTATGACATCATAATGCAAAAAAGAAATAAACAAAAGCTTACGGCATCTGAGGTTCCTAGTTGGTCTCCCATACAAGTACTAACCAGGCCCGTGTCTGGATGGCTTCCGAGATCAGGCATTTTCAGACTGGTATGGCCGTAAGTAAAATTAAGAGAATGCGATCTCGCTAATGTTGGTAGAATATCAAACTCTGGTTGCGACAATAGACAAGACGCTTCTGGATAGGGAAAAAAGTGGTCTGATTATGACATCATAATGCAAAAAAGAAATAAACAAAAGCTTACGGCACCTGAGGTTCCTAGTTGGTCTCCCATAGGGGAAAAAGTGGTCTGATTATGACATCATAATGCAAAAAAGAAATAAACAAAACCTTACGGCACCTGAGGTTCCTAGTTGGTCTCCCATACAAGTACTAACCAGGCCCGAGTCTGGATGGCTTCCGAGATCTGACGAGATCAGGCATTTTCAGACTGGTATGGCCGTAAACGAAATTAAGAGAATGCGATCTCGCTAATGTTGGTAGAATATCAAACTCTGGTTGCGACAAAAGACAAGACGCTTCTGGATAGGGAAAAAAGTGGTCTGATTATGACATCATAATGCAAAAAAGAAATAAACAAAAGCTTACGGCACCTGAGGTTCCTAGTTGGTCTCCCATAGGGGAAAAAGTGGTCTGATTATGACATCATAATGCAAAAAAGAAATAAACAAAACCTTACGGCACCTGAGGTTCCTAGTTGGTCTCCCATACAAGTACTAACCAGGCCCGAGTCTGGATGGCTTCCGAGATCTGACGAGATCAGGCATTTTCAGACTGGTAGGGCCGTAAGTGAAATTAAGAGAATGTGATCTCGCTAATGTTGGTAGAATATAAAACTCTGGTTGCGACAAAAGACAAGACGCTTCTGGATAGGGAAAAAAGTGGTCTGATTATGACATCATAATGCAAAAAAGAAATAAACAAAAGCTTACGGCACCTGAGGTTCCTAGTTGGTCTCCCATACAAGTACTAACCAGGCGCGAGTCTGGATGGCTTCCGAGATCTGACGAGATCAGGCATTTTCAGACTGGTAGGGCCGTAAGTGAAATTAAGAGAATGTGATCTCGCTAATGTTGGTAGAATATAAAACTCTGGTTGCGACAAAAGACAAGACGCTTCTGGATAGGGAAAAAAGTGGTCTGATTATGACATCATAATGCAAAAAAGAAATAAACAAAAGCTTACGGCACCTGAGGTTCCTAGTTGGTCTCCCATAGGGAAAAAAGTGGTCTGATTATGACATCATAATGCAAAAAAGAAATAAACAAAAGCTTACGGCACCTGAGGTTCCTAGTTGGTCGCCCATACAAGTACTAACCAGGCCCGAGTCTGGATGGCTTCTGAGATCTGACGAGATCAGGCATTTTCAGACTGGTATGGCCGTAAGTGAAATTAAGAGAATGCGATCTCGCTAATGTTGGTAGAATATCAAACTCTGGTTGCGACAAAAGACAAGACGCTTCTGGATAGGGAAAAAAGTGGTCTGATTATGACATCATAATGCAAAAAAGAAATAAACAAAAGCTTATGGCACCTGAGGTTCCTAGTTGGTCTCCCATAGGGAAAAAAGTGGTCTGATTATGACATCATAATGCAAAAAAGAAATAAACAAAAGCTTACGGCACCTGAGGTTCCTAGTTGGTCTCCCATAGGGAAAAAAGTGGTCTGATTATGACATCATAATGCAAAAAAGAAATAAACAAAAGCTTACGGCACCTGAGGTTCCTAGTTGGTCTCCCATACAAATATTAACCAGGCCCGAGTCTGGATGGCTTCCGAGATCTGACAAGATCAGGCATTTTCAGACTGGTATGGCCGTAAATGAAATTAAGAGAATGCGATCTCGCTAATGTTGGTAGAATATCAAACTCTGGTTGCGACAAAAGACAAGACGCTTCTGGATAGGGAAAAAAGTGGTCTGATTATGACATCATAATGCAAAAAAGAAATAAACAAAAGCTTACGGCACCTTAGGTTCCTAGTTGGTCTACCATACAAGTACTAACCAGGCCCGAGTCTTGATGGCTTCCGAGATCTGACGAGATCAGGCATTTTCAGACTGGTATGGCCGTAAGGGAAATTAAGAGAATGCGATCTCGCTAATGTTGGTAGAATATCAAACTCTGGTTGCGACAATAGACAAGACGCTTCTGGATAGGGAAAAAAGTGGTCTGATTATGACATCATAATGCAAAAAAGAAATAAACAAAAGCTTACGGCACCTGAGGTTCCTAGTTGGTCTCCCATAGGGAAAAAAGTGGTCTGATTATGACATCATAATGCAAAAAAGAAATAAACAAAAGCTTACGGCACCTGAGGTTCCTAGTTGGTCTCCCATACAAATACTAACCAGGCCCGAGTCTGGATGGCTTCCGAGACCTGGCATTTTCAGACTGGTATGGCCGTAAGTGAAATTAAGAGAATGCGATCTCGCTAATGTTGGTAGAATATCAAACTCTGGTTGCGACAAAAGACAAGACGCTTCTGGATAGGGAAAAAAGTGGTCTGATTATGACATCATAATGCAAAAAAGAAATAAACAAAAGCTTACGGCATCTGAGGTTCCTAGTTGGTCTCCCATACAAGTACTAACCAGGCCCGTGTCTGGATGGCTTCCGAGATCAGGCATTTTCAGACTGGTATGGCCGTAAGTGAAATTAAGAGAATGCGATCTCGCTAATGTTGGTAGAATATCAAACTCTGGTTGCGACAATAGACAAGACGCTTCTGGATAGGGAAAAAAGTGGTCTGATTATGACATCATAATGCAAAAAAGAAATAAACAAAAGCTTACGGCACCTGAGGTTCCTAGTTGGTCTCCCATACAAGTACTAACCAGGCCCGAGTCTGGATGGCTTCCGAGATCTGACGAGATCAGGCATTTTCAGACTGGTAGGGCCGTAAGTGAAATTAAGAGAATGTGATCTCGCTAATGTTGGTAGAATATAAAACTCTGGTTGCGACAAAAGACAAGACGCTTCTGGATAGGGAAAAAAGTGGTCTGATTATGACATCATAATGCAAAAAAGAAATAAACAAAAGCTTACGGCACCTGAGGTTCCTAGTTGGTCTCCCATAGGGAAAAAAGTGGTCTGATTATGACATCATAATGCAAAAAAGAAATAAACAAAAGCTTACGGCACCTGAGGTTCCTAGTTGGTCGCCCATACAAGTACTAACCAGGCCCGAGTCTGGATGGCTTCTGAGATCTGACGAGATCAGGCATTTTCAGACTGGTATGGCCGTAAGTGAAATTAAGAGAATGCGATCTCGCTAATGTTGGTAGAATATCAAACTCTGGTTGCGACAAAAGACAAGACGCTTCTGGATAGGGAAAAAAGTGGTCTGATTATGACATCATAATGCAAAAAAGAAATAAACAAAAGCTTACGGCACCTGAGGTTCCTAGTTGGTCTCCCATAGGGAAAAAAGTGGTCTGATTATGACATCATAATGCAAAAAAGAAATAAACAAAAGCTTACGGCACCTGAGGTTCCTAGTTGGTCTCCCATAGGGAAAAAAGTGGTCTGATTATGACATCATAATGCAAAAAAGAAATAAACAAAAGCTTACGGCACCTGAGGTTCCTAGTTGGTCTCCCATACAAATATTAACCAGGCCCGAGTCTGGATGGCTTCCGAGATCTGACAAGATCAGGCATTTTCAGACTGGTATGGCCGTAAATGAAATTAAGAGAATGCGATCTCGCTAATGTTGGTAGAATATCAAACTCTGGTTGCGACAAAAGACAAGACGCTTCTGGATAGGGAAAAAAGTGGTCTGATTATGACATCATAATGCAAAAAAGAAATAAACAAAAGCTTACGGCACCTTAGGTTCCTAGTTGGTCTACCATACAAGTACTAACCAGGCCCGAGTCTTGATGGCTTCCGAGATCTGACGAGATCAGGCATTTTCAGACTGGTATGGCCGTAAGGGAAATTAAGAGAATGCGATCTCGCTAATGTTGGTAGAATATCAAACTCTGGTTGCGACAATAGACAAGACGCTTCTGGATAGGGAAAAAAGTGGTCTGATTATGACATCATAATGCAAAAAAGAAATAAACAAAAGCTTACGGCACCTGAGGTTCCTAGTTGGTCTCCCATAGGGAAAAAAGTGGTCTGATTATGACATCATAATGCAAAAAAGAAATAAACAAAAGCTTACGGCACCTGAGGTTCCTAGTTGGTCTCCCATACAAATACTAACCAGGCCCGAGTCTGGATGGCTTCCGAGACCTGGCATTTTCAGACTGGTATGGCCGTAAGTGAAATTAAGAGAATGCGATCTCGCTAATGTTGGTAGAATATCAAACTCTGGTTGCGACAAAAGACAAGACGCTTCTGGATAGGGAAAAAAGTGGTCTGATTATGACATCATAATGCAAAAAAGAAATAAACAAAAGCTTACGGCATCTGAGGTTCCTAGTTGGTCTCCCATACAAGTACTAACCAGGCCCGTGTCTGGATGGCTTCCGAGATCAGGCATTTTCAGACTGGTATGGCCGTAAGTGAAATTAAGAGAATGCGATCTCGCTAATGTTGGTAGAATATCAAACTCTGGTTGCGACAATAGACAAGACGCTTCTGGATAGGGAAAAAAGTGGTCTGATTATGACATCATAATGCAAAAAAGAAATAAACAAAAGCTTACGGCACCTGAGGTTCCTAGTTGGTCTCCCATAGGGGAAAAAGTGGTCTGATTATGACATCATAATGCAAAAAAGAAATAAACAAAAGCTTACGGCACCTGAGGTTCCTAGTTGGTCTCCCATACAAGTACTAACCAGGCCCGAGTCTGGATGGCTTCCGAGATCTGACGAGATCAGGCATTTTCAGACTGGTATGGCCGTAAACGAAATTAAGAGAATGCGATCTCGCTAATGTTGGTAGAATATCAAACTCTGGTTGCGACAAAAGACAAGACGCTTCTGGATAGGGAAAAAAGTGGTCTGATTATGACATCATAATGCAAAAAAGAAATAAACAAAAGCTTACGGCACCTGAGGTTCCTAGTTGGTCTCCCATAGGGAAAAAAGTGGTCTGATTATGACATCATAATGCAAAAAAGAAATAAACAAAAGCTTACGGCACCTGAGGTTCCTAGTTGGTCTCCCATAGGGAAAAAAGTGGTCTGATTATGACATCATAATGCAAAAAAGAAATAAACAAAAGCTTACAGCACCTGAGGTTCCTAGTTGGTCGCCCATACAAGTACTAACCAGGCCCGAGTCTGGATGGCTTCTGAGATCTGACGAGATCAGGCATTTTCAGACTGGTATGGCCGTAAGTGAAATTAAGAGAATGCGATCTCGCTAATGTTGGTAGAATATCAAACTCTGGTTGCGACAAAAGACAAGACGCTTCTGGATAGGGAAAAAAGTGGTCTGATTATGACATCATAATGCAAAAAAGAAATAAACAAAAGCTTATGGCACCTGAGGTTCCTAGTTGGTCTCCCATAGGGAAAAAAGTGGTCTGATTATGACATCATAATGCAAAAAAGAAATAAACAAAAGCTTACGGCACCTGAGGTTCCTAGTTGGTCTCCCATAGGGAAAAAAGTGGTCTGATTATGACATCATAATGCAAAAAAGAAATAAACAAAAGCTTACGGCACCTGAGGTTCCTAGTTGGTCTCCCATACAAATATTAACCAGGCCCGAGTCTGGATGGCTTCCGAGATCTGACAAGATCAGGCATTTTCAGACTGGTATGGCCGTAAGTGAAATTAAGAGAATGCGATCTCGCTAATGTTGGTAGAATATCAAACTCTGGTTGCGACAAAAGACAAGACGCTTCTGGATAGGGAAAAAAGTGGTCTGATTATGACATCATAATGCAAAAAAGAAATAAACAAAAGCTTACGGCACCTGAGGTTCCTAGTTGGTCTACCATACAAGTACTAACCAGGCCCGAGTCTTGATGGCTTCCGAGATCTGACGAGATCAGGCATTTTCAGACTGGTATGGCCGTAAGGGAAATTAAGAGAATGCGATCTCGCTAATGTTGGTAGAATATCAAACTCTGGTTGCGACAATAGACAAGACGCTTCTGGATAGGGAAAAAAGTGGTCTGATTATGACATCATAATGCAAAAAAGAAATAAACAAAAGCTTACGGCACCTGAGGTTCCTAGTTGGTCTCCCATAGGGAAAAAAGTGGTCTGATTATGACATCATAATGCAAAAAAGAAATAAACAAAAGCTTACGGCACCTGAGGTTCCTAGTTGGTCTCCCATACAAATACTAACCAGGCCCGAGTCTGGATGGCTTCCGAGACCTGGCATTTTCAGACTGGTATGGCCGTAAGTGAAATTAAGAGAATGCGATCTCGCTAATGTTGGTAGAATATCAAACTCTGGTTGCGACAAAAGACAAGACGCTTCTGGATAGGGAAAAAAGTGGTCTGATTATGACATCATAATGCAAAAAAGAAATAAACAAAAGCTTACGGCATCTGAGGTTCCTAGTTGGTCTCCCATACAAGTACTAACCAGGCCCGTGTCTGGATGGCTTCCGAGATCAGGCATTTTCAGACTGGTATGGCCGTAAGTGAAATTAAGAGAATGCGATCTCGCTAATGTTGGTAGAATATCAAACTCTGGTTGCGACAATAGACAAGACGCTTCTGGATAGGGAAAAAAGTGGTCTGATTATGACATCATAATGCAAAAAAGAAATAAACAAAAGCTTACGGCACCTGAGGTTCCTAGTTGGTCTCCCATAGGGGAAAAAGTGGTCTGATTATGACATCATAATGCAAAAAAGAAATAAACAAAACCTTACGGCACCTGAGGTTCCTAGTTGGTCTCCCATACAAGTACTAACCAGGCCCGAGTCTGGATGGCTTCCGAGATCTGACGAGATCAGGCATTTTCAGACTGGTATGGCCGTAAACGAAATTAAGAGAATGCGATCTCGCTAATGTTGGTAGAATATCAAACTCTGGTTGCGACAAAAGACAAGACGCTTCTGGATAGGGAAAAAAGTGGTCTGATTATGACATCATAATGCAAAAAAGAAATAAACAAAAGCTTACGGCACCTGAGGTTCCTAGTTGGTCTCCCATAGGGAAAAAAGTGGTCTGATTATGACATCATAATGCAAAAAAGAAATAAACAAAAGCTTACGCACCTGAGGTTCCTAGTTGTTCTCCCATACAAGTACTAACCAGGCCCAAGTCTGGATGGCTTCCGAGATCTGACGAGATCAGTCATTTTCAGACTGGTATGGCCGTAAGTGAAATTAAGAGAATGCGATCTCGTTAATGTTGGTAGAATATCAAACTCTGGTTGCGACAAAAGACAAGATGCTTCTGGATAGGGAAAAAAGTGGTCTGATTATGACATCATAATGCAAAAAAGAAATAAACAAAAGCTTACGGCACCTGAGGTTCCTAGTTGGTCGCCCATACAAGTACTAACCAGGCCCGAGTCTGGATGGCTTCTGAGATCTGACGAGATCAGGCATTTTCAGACTGGTATGGCCGTAAGTGAAATTAAGAGAATGCGATCTCGCTAATGTTGGTAGAATATCAAACTCTGGTTGCGACAAAAGACAAGACGCTTCTGGATAGGGAAAAAAGTGGTCTGATTATGACATCATAATGCAAAAAAGAAATAAACAAAAGCTTACGGCACCTGAGGTTCCTAGTTGGTCTCCCATAGGGAAAAAAGTGGTCTGATTATGACATCATAATGCAAAAAAGAAATAAACAAAAGCTTACGGCACCTGAGGTTCCTAGTTGGTCTCCCATACAAATATTAACCAGGCCCGAGTCTGGATGGCTTCCGAGATCTGACAAGATCAGGCATTTTCAGACTGGTATGGCCGTAAGTGAAATTAAGAGAATGCGATCTCGCTAATGTTGGTAGAATATCAAACTCTGGTTGCGACAAAAGACAAGACGCTTCTGGATAGGGAAAAAAGTGGTCTGATTATGACATCATAATGCAAAAAAGAAATAAACAAAAGCTTACGGCACCTTAGGTTCCTAGTTGGTCTACCATACAAGTACTAACCAGGCCCGAGTCTTGATGGCTTCCGAGATCTGACGAGATCAGGCATTTTCAGACTGGTATGGCCGTAAGTGAAATTAAAAGAATGCGATCTCGCTAATGTTGGTAGAATATCAAACTCTGGTTGCGACAAAAGACAAGATGCTTCTGGATAGGGAAAAAATCGGTCTGATTATGACATCATAATGCAAAAAAGAAATAAACAAAAGCTTACGGCACCTGAGGTTCCAAGTTGGTCTCCCATACAAGTACTAACCAGGTTTGAGTCTAGATGGCTTCCGAGATCTGACGAGATCAGGCATTTTCAGACTGGTATGGCCATAAGTGAAATTAAGGGAATGCGATCTCGCTAATGTTGGTAGAATATCAAACTCTGGTTGCGACAAAAGACAAGACGCTTCTGGATAGGGAAAAAAGTGGTCTGATTATGACATCATAATGCAAAAAAGAAATAAACAAAAGCTTATGGCACCTGAGGTTCCTAGTTGGTCTCCCATACAAGTACTAACCAGGCACGAGTCTGGATGGCTTCCGAGATCTGACGAGATCAGGCATTTTCAGACTGGTATGGCCGTAAGGGAAATTAAGAGAATGCGATCTCGCTAATGTTGGTAGAATATCAAACTCTGGTTGCGACAAAAGACAAGACGCTTCTGGATAGGGAAAAAAGTGGTCTGATTATGACATCATAATGCAAAAAAGAAATAAACAAAAGCATACGGCACCTGAGGTTCCTAGTTGGTCTCCCATAGGGAAAAAAGTGGTCTGATTATGACATCATAATGCAAAAAAGAAATAAACAAAAGCTTACGGCACCTGAGGTTCCTAGTTGGTCTCCCATACAAGTACTAACCAGGCCCGAGTCTGGATGGCTTCCGAGATCTGACGAGATCAGGCATTTTCAGACTGGTATGGCCGTAAATGAAATTAAGAGAATGCGATCTCGCTAATGTTGGTAGAATATCAAACTCTGGTTGCGACAAAAGACAAGACGCTTCTGGATAGGGAAAAAAGTGGTCTGATTATGACATCATAATGCAAAAAAGAAATAAACAAAAGCTTACGGCACCTGAGGTTCCTAGTTGGTCTCCCATACAAGTACTAACCAGGTTTGAGTCTAGATGGCTTCCGAGATCTGACGAGATCAGGCATTTTCAGACTGGTATGGCCATAAGTGAAATTAAGGGAATGCGATCTCGCTAATGTTGGTAGAATATCAAACTCTGGTTGCGACAAAAGACAAGACGCTTCTGGATAGGGAAAAAAGTGGTCTGATTATGACATCATAATGCAAAAAAGAAATAAACAAAAGCTTACGGCACCTGAGGTTCCTAGTTGGTCTCCCATACAAGTACTAACCAGGCCCGAGTCTGGATGGCTTCCGAGATCTGATGAGATCAGGCATTTTCAGACTGGTATGGCCGTAAGTGAAATTAAGAGAATGCGATCTCGCTAATGTTGGTAGAATATCAAACTCTGGTTGCGACAAAAGACAAGACGCTTCTGGATAGGGAAAAAAGTGGTCTGATTATGACATCATAATGCAAAAAAGAAATAAACAAAAGCTTACGGCACCTGAGGTTCCTAGTTGGTCTCCCATACAAGTACTAACCAGGCCCGAGTCTGGATGGCTTCCGAGATCTGGCATTTTCAGACTGGTATGGCCGTAAGTGAAATTAAGAGAACGCAATCTCGCTAATGTTGGTAGAATATCAAACTCTGGTTGCGACAAAAGACAAGACGCTTCTGGATAGGGAAAAAAGTGGTCTGATTATGACATCATAATGCAAAAAAGAAATAAACAAAAGCTTACGGCACCTGAGGTTCCTAGTTGGTCTCCCATACAAGTACTAACCAGGCCCGAGTCTGGATGGCTTCCGAGATCTGACGAGATCAGGCATTTTCAGACTGGTATGGCCGTAAGTGAAATTAAGAGAATGCGATCTCGCTAATGTTGGTAGAATATCAAACTCTGGTTGCGACAAAAGACAAGACGCTTCTGGATAGGGAAAAAAGTGGTCTGATTATGACATCATAATGCAAAAAAGAAATAAACAAAAGCTTACGGCACCTGAGGTTCCTAGTTGGTCTCCCATACAAGTACTAACCAGGCCCGAGTCTGGATGGCTTCCGAGATCTGACGAGATCAGGCATTTTCAGACTGGTATGGCCGTAAGTGAAATTAAGAGAATGCGATCTCGCTAATGTTGGTAGAATATCAAACTCTGGTTGCGACAAAAGACAAGATGCTTCTGGATAGGGAAAAAAGTGGTCTGATTATGACATCATAATGCTAAAAAGAAATAAACAAAAGCTTACGGCACCTGAGGTTCCTAGTTGGTCTCCCATACAAGTACTAACCAGGCCCGAGTCTGGATGGCTTCCGAGATCTGACGAGATCAGGCATTTTCAGACTGGTATAGCCGTAAGGGAAATTAAGAGAATGCGATCTCGCTAATGTTGGTAGAATATCAAACTCTGGTTGCGACAAAAGACAAGACGCTTCTGGATAGGGAAAAAAGTGGTCTGATTATGACATCATAATGCAAAAAAGAAATAAACAAAAGCTTACGGCACCTGAGGTTCCTAGTTGGTCTCCCATAGGGAAAAAAGTGGTCTGATTATGACATCATAATGCAAAAAAGAAATAAACAAAAGCTTACGGCACCTGAGGTTCCTAGTTGGTCTCCCATACAAGTACTAACCAGGCCCGAGTCTGGATGGCTTCCGAGATCTGACGAGATCAGGCATTTTCAGATTGGTATGGCCGTAAGGGAAATTATGAGAATGCGATCTCGCTAATGTTGGTAGAATATCAAACTCTGGTTGCGACAAAAGACAAGACGCTTCTGGATAGGGAAAAAAGTGGTCTGATTATGACATCATAATGCAAAAAAGAAATAAACAAAAGCTTACGGCACCTGAGGTTCCTAGTTGGTCTCCCATAGGGAAAAAAGTGGTCTGATTATGACATCATAATGCAAAAAAGAAATAAACAAAAGCTTACGGCACCTGAGGTTCCTAGTTGGTCTCCCATACAAGTACTAACCAGGCCCGAGTCTGGATGGCTTCCGAGATCTGACAAGATCAGGCATTTTCAGACTGGTATGGCCGTAAGTGAAATTAAGAGAATGCGATCTCGCTAATGTTGGAAGAATATCAAACTCTGGTTGCGACAAAAGACAAGATGCTTCTGGATAGGGAAAAAAGTGGTCTGATTATGACATCATAATGCTAAAAAGAAATAAACAAAAGCTTACGGCACCTGAGGTTCCTAGTTGGTCTCCCATACAAGTACTAACCAGGCCCGAGTCTGGATGGCTTCCGAGATCTGACGAGATCAGGCATTTTCAGACTGGTATGGCCATAAGTGAAATTAAGAGAATGCGATCTCGCTAATGTTGGTAGAATATCAAACTCTGGTTGCGACAAAAGACAAGACGCTTCTGGATAGGGAAAAAAGTGGTCTGATTATGACATCATAATGCAAAAAAGAAATAAACAAAAGCTTACGGCACCTGAGGTTCCTAATTGGTCTCCCATAGGGAAAAAAGTGGTCTGATTATGACATCATAATGCAAAAAAGAAATAAACAAAAGCTTACGGCACCTGAGGTTCCTAGTTGGTCTCCCATACAAGTACTAACCAGGCCCAAGTCTGGATGGCTTCCGAGATCTGACGAGATCAGGCATTTTCAGACTGGTATGGCCGTAAGCGAAACTAAGAGAATGCGATCTCGTTAATGTTGGTAGAATATCAAACTCTGGTTGCGACAAAAGACAAGATGCTTCTGGATAGGGAAAAAAGTGGTCTGATTATGACATCATAATGCAAAAACGAAATAAACAATAGCTTACGGCACCTGAGGTTCCTAGTTGGTCTCCCATACAAGTACTAATCAGACCCGAGTCTGGATGGCTTCCGAGATCTGGCATTTTCAGACTGGTATGGCCGTAAGTGAAATTAAGAGAATGCGATCTCGCTAATGTTGGTAGAATATCAAACTCTGGTTGCGACAAAAGACAAGATGCTTCTGGATAGGGAAAAAAGTGGTCTGATTATGACATCATAATGCAAAAAAGAAATAAACAAAAGCTTACGGCACCTGAGGTTCCTAGTTTGTCTCCCATACAAGTACTAACCAGGCTCGAGTCTGGATGGCTTCCGAGATCTGACGAGATCAGGCATTTTCAGACTGGTATGGCCGTAAGTGAAAATAAGAGAATGCGATCTCGCTAATGTTGGTAGAATATCAAACTCTGGTTGCGACAAAAGACAAGACGCTTCTGGATAGGGAAAAAAGTGGTCTGATTATGACATCATAATGCAAAAAAGAAATAAACAAAAGCTTACGGCACCTGAGGTTCCTAGTTGGTCTCCCATAGGGAAAAAAGTGGTCTGATTATGACATCATAATGCAAAAAAGAAATAAACAAAAGCTTACGGCACCTGAGGTTCCTAGTTGGTCTCCCATACAAGTACTAACCAGGCCCGAGTCTGGATGGCTTCTGAGATCTGGCATTTTCAGACTGGTATGGCCGTAAGTGAAATTAAGAGAATGCGATCTCGCTAATGTTGGAAGAATATCAAACTCTGGTTGCGACAAAAGACAAGACGCTTCTGGATAGGGAAAAAAGTGGTCTGATTATGACATCATAATGCAAAAAAGAAATAAACAAAAGCTTAAGGCACCTGAGGTTCCTAGTTGGTCTCCCATACAAGTACTAACCAGGCCCGAGTCTGGAAGGCTTCCGAGATCTGATGAGATCAGGCATTTTCAGACTGGTATGGCCGTAAGTGAAATTAAGAGAATGCGATCTCGGTAATGTTGGTAGAATATCAAACTCTGGTTGCGACAAAAGACAAGACGCTTCTGGATAGGGAAAAAAGTGGTCTGATTATGACATCATAATGCAAAAAAGAAATAAACAAAAGCTTACGGCACCTGAGGTTCCTAGTTGGTCTCCCATAGGGAAAAAAGTGGTCTGATTATGACATCATAATGCAAAAAAGAAATAAACAAAAGCTTACGGCACCTGAGGATCCTAGTTGGTCTCCCATACAAGTACTAACCAGGCCCAAGTCTGGATGCCTTCCGAGATCTGACGAGATCAGGCATTTTCAGACTGGTATGGCCGTAAGCGAAACTAAGAGAATGCGATCTCGTTAATGTTGGTAGAATATCAAACTCTGGTTGCGACAAAAGACAAGATGCTTCTGGATAGGGAAAAAAGTGGTCTGATTATGACATCATAATGCAAAAAAGAAATAAACAATAGCTTACGGCACCTGAGGTTCCTAGTTGGTCTCCCATACAAGTACTAACCAGACCCAAGTCTGGATGGCTTCCGAGATCTGACGAGATCAGGCATTTTCAGACTGGTATGGCCGTAAGTGAAATTAAGAGAATGCGATCTCGCTAATGTTGGTAGAATATCAAACTCTGGTTGCGACAAAAGACAAGACCCTTCTGGATAGGGAAAAAAGTGGTCTGATTATGACATCATAATGCAAAAAAGAAATAAACAAAAGCTTACGGCACCTGAGGTTCCTAGTTGGTCTCCCATACAAGTACTAACCAGGCCCGAGTCTGGATGGCTTCCGAGATCTAATGAGATCAGGCATTTTCAGACTGGTATGGCCGTAAGTGAAATTAAGAGAATGCGATCTCGCTAATGTTGGTAGAATATCAAACTCTGGTTGCGACAAAAGACAAGACGCTTCTGGATAGGGAAAAAAGTGGTCTGATTATGACATCATAATGCAAAAAAGAAATAAACAAAAGCTTACGGCACCTGAGGTTCCTAGTTGGTCTCCCATACAAGTACTAACCAGGCCCGAGTCTGGATGGCTTCCGAGATCTGGCATTTTCAGACTGGTATGGCCGTAAGTGAAATTAAGAGAACGCGATCTCGCTAATGTTGGTAGAATATCAAACTCTGGTTGCGACAAAAGACAAGACGCTTCTGGATAGGGAAAAAAGTGGTCTGATTATGACATCATAATGCAAAAAAGAAATAAACAAACGCTTACGGCACCTGAGGTTCCGAGTTGGTCTCCCATACAAGTACTAACCAGGCCCAAGTCTGGATGGCTTCCGAGATCTGACGAGATCAGGAATTTTCAGACTGGTATGGCCGTAAGTGAAATTAAGAGAATGCGATCTCGCTAATGTTGGTAGAATATCAAACTCTGGTTGCGACAAAAGACAAGACGCTTCTGGATAGGGAAAAAAGTGGTCTGATTATGACATCATAATGCAAAAAAGAAATAAACAAAAGCTTACGGCACCTGAGGTTCCTAGTTGGTCTCCCATACAAGTACTAACCAGGCCCGAGTCTGGATGGCTTCCGAGATCTGACGAGATCAGGCATTTTCAGACTGGTATGGCCGTAAGTGAAATTAAGAGAATGCTATCTCGCTAATGTTGGTAGAATATCAAACTCTGGTTGCGACAAAAGACAAGACGCTTCTGGATAGGGAAAAAAGTGGTCTGATTATGACATCATAATGCAAAAAAGAAATAAACAAAAGCTTACGGCACCTGAGGTTCCTAGTTGGTCTCCCATACAAGTACTAACCAGGCCCGAGTCTGGATGGCTTCCGAGATCTGACAAGATCAGGCATTTTCAGACTGGTATGGCCTTAAGTGAAATTAAGAGAATGCGTTCTCGCTAATGTTGGTAGAATATCAAACTCTGGTTGCGACAAAAGACAAGACGCTTCTGGATAGGGAAAAAAGTGGTCTGATTATGACATCATAATGCAAAAAAGAAATAAACAAAAGCTTACGGCACCTGAGGTTCCTAGTTGGCCTCCCATAGGGAAAAAAGTGGTCTGATTATGACATCATAATGCAAAAAAGAAATAAACAAAAGCTTACGGCACCTGAGGTTCCTAGTTGGTCTCCCATACAAGTACTAACCAGGCCCGAGTCTGGATGGCTTCCGAGATTTGACGAGATCAGGCATTTTCAGACTGGTATAGCAGTAAGTGAAATTAAGAGAATGCGATCTCGCTAATGTTGGTAGAATATCAAACTCTGGTTGCGACAAAAGACAAGACGCTTCTGGATAGGGAAAAAAGTGGTCTGATTATGACATCATAATGCAAAAAAGAAATAAACAAAAGCTTACGGCACCTGAGGTTCCTAGTTGGTCTCCCATAGGGAAAAAAGTGGTCTGATTATGACATCATAATGCAAAAAAGAAATAAACAAAAGCTTACGGCACCTGAGGTTCCTAGTTGGTCTCCCATACAAGTACTAACCAGGCCCGAGTCTGGATGGCTTCCGAGATCTGACATTTTCAGACTGGTATGGCCGTAAGTGAAATTAAGAGAATGCGATCTCGCTAATGTTGGTAGAATATCAAACTCTGGTTGCGACAAAAGACAAGACGCTTCTGGATAGGGAAAAAAGTGGTCTGATTATGACATCATAATGCAAAAAAGAAATAAACAAAAGCTTACGGCACCTGAGGTTCCTAGTTGGTCTCCCATACAAGTACTAACCAGGCCCAAGTCTGGATGGCTTCCGAGATCTGACGAGATCAGGCATTTTCAGACTGGTATGGCCGTAAGTGAAACTAAGAGAATGCGATCTCGCTATTGTTGGTAGAATATCAAACTCTGGTTGCGACAAAAGACAAGACGCTTCTGGATAGGGAAAAAAGTGGTCTGATTATGACATCATAATGCAAAAAAGAAATAAACAAAAGCTTACGGCACCTGAGGTTCCTAGTTGGTCTCCCATACAAGTACTAACCAGGCCCGACTCTGGATGGCTTCCGAGATCTGACGAGATCAGGCATTTTCAGACTGGTATGGCCGTAAGTGAAATTAAGAGAATGCGATCTCGCTAATGTTGGTAGAATATCAAACTCTGGTTGCGACAAAAGACAAGACGCTTCTGGATAGGGAAAAAAGTGGTCTGATTATGACATCATAATGCAAAAAAGAAATAAACAAAAGCTTACGGCACCTGAGGTTCCTAGTTGGTCTCCCATACAAGTACTAACCAGGCCCGAGTCTGGATGGCTTCCGAGATCTGACAAGATCAGGCATTTTCAGACTGGTATGGCCTTAAGTGAAATTAAGAGAATGCGTTCTCGCTAATGTTGGTAGAATATCAAACTCTGGTTGCGACAAAAGACAAGACGCTTCTGGATAGGGAAAAAAGTGGTCTGATTATGACATCATAATGCAAAAAAGAAATAAACAAAAGCTTACGGCACCTGAGGTTCCTAGTTGGTCTCCCATACAAGTACTAACCAGGCCCGAGTCTGGATGGCTTCCGAGATCTGACGAGATCAGGCAATTTCAGACTGGTATGGCCGTAATGTAAAATTAAGAGAATGCGATATCGCTAATGTTGGTAGAATATCAAACTCTGGTTGCGACAAAAGACAAGACGCTTCTGGATAGGGAAAAAAGTGGTCTGATTATGACATCATAATGCAAAAAAGAAATAAACAAAAGCTTACGGCACCTGAGGTTCCTAGTTGGTCTCCCATACAAGTACTAACCAGGCCCGAGTCTGGATGGCTTCCGAGATCTGACAAGATCAGGCATTTTCAGACTGGTATGGCCTTAAGTGAAATTAAGAGAATGCGTTCTCGCTAATGTTGGTAGAATATCAAACTCTGGTTGCGACAAAAGACAAGACGCTTCTGGATAGGGAAAAAAGTGGTCTGATTATGACATCATAATGCAAAAAAGAAATAAACAAAAGCTTACGGCACCTGAGGTTCCTAGTTGGCCTCCCATAGGGAAAAAAGTGGTCTGATTATGACATCATAATGCAAAAAAGAAATAAACAAAAGCTTACGGCACCTGAGGTTCCTAGTTGGTCTCCCATACAAGTACTAACCAGGCCCGAGTCTGGATGGCTTCCGAGATCTGACGAGATCAGGCATTTTCAGACTGGTATGGCCGTAAGTGAAATTAAGAGAATGCGATCTCGCTAATGTTGGTAGAATATCAAACTCTGGTTGCGACAAAAGACAAGACGCTTCTGGATAGGGAAAAAAGTGGTCTGATTATGACATCATAATGCAAAAAAGAAATAAACAAAAGCTTACGGCACCTGAGGTTCCTAGTTGGTCTCCCATACAAGTACTAACCAGGCCCGAGTCTGGATGGCTTCCGAGATCTGATGAGATCAGGCATTTTCAGACTGGTATGTCCGTAAGTGAAATTAAGAGAATGCGATCTCGCTAATGTTGGTAGAATATCAAACTCTGGTTGCAACAAAAGACAAGACGCTTCTGGATAGGGAAAAAAGTGGTCTGATTATGACATCATAATGCAAAAAAGAAATAAACAAAAGCTTACGGCACCTGAGGTTCCTAGTTGGTCTCCCATAGGGAAAAAAGTGGTCTGATTATGACATCATAATGCAAAAAAGAAATAAACAAAAGCTTACGGCACCTGAGGTTCCTAGTTGGTCTCCCATACAAGTACTAACCAGGCCCGAGTCTGAATGGCTTCCGAGATCTGACGAGATCAGGCATTTTCAGACTGGTATGGCCATAAGGGAAATTAAGAGAATGCGATCTCGCTAATGTTGGTAGAATATCAAACTCTGGTTGCGACAAAAGACAAGACGCTTCTGGATAGGGAAAAAAGTGGTCTGATTATGACATCATAATGCAAAAAAGAAATAAACAAAAGCTTACGGCACCTGAGGTTCCTAGTTGGTCTCCCATAGGGAAAAAAGTGGTCTGATTATGACATCATAATGCAAAAAAGAAATAAACAAAAGCTTACGGCACCTGAGGTTCCTAGTTGGTCTCCTATACATGTACTAACCAGGCCCGAGTCTGGATGGCTTCCGAGATCTGACGAGATCAGGCATTTTCAGACTGGTATGGCCGTAAGTGAAATTAAGAGAATGCGATCTCGCTAATGTTGGTAGAATATCAAACTCTGGTTGCGAAAAAAGACAAGACGCTTCTGGATAGGGAAAAAAAGTGGTCTGATTATGACATCATAATGCAAAAAAGAAATAAACAAAAGCTTACGGCACCTGAGGTTCCTAGTTGGTCTCCCATACAAGTACTAACCAGGCCCAAGTCTGGATGGCTTCCGAGATCTGACGAGATCAGGCATTTTCAGACTGGTATGGCCGTAAGTGAAATTAAGAGAATGCGATCTCGCTAATGTTGGTAGAATATCAAACTCTGGTTGCGACAAAAGACAAGACGCTTCTGGATAGGGAAAAAAGTGGTCTGATTATGACATCATAATGCAAAAAAGAAATAAACAAAAGCTTACGGCACCTGAGGTTCCTAGTTGGTCTCCCATACAAGTACTAACCAGGCCCGAGTCTGGATGGCTTCTGAGATTTGACGAGATCAGGCATTTTCAGACTGGTATAGCAGTAAATGAAATTAAGAGAATGCGATCTCGCTAATGTTGGTAGAATATCAAACTCTGGTTGCGACAAAAGACAAGACGCTTCTGGATTGGGAAAAAAGTGGTCTGATTATGACATCATAATGCAAAAAAGAAATAAACAAAAGCTTACGGCACCTGAGGTTCCTAGTTGGTCTCCCATAGGAAAAAAGTGGTCTGATTATGACATCATAATGCAAAACAGAAATAAACAAAAGCTTACGGCACCTGAGGTTCCTAGTTGGTCTCCCATACAAGTACTAACCAGGCCCGAGTCTGGATGGCTTCCGAGATCTGACGAGATCAGGCATTTTCAGACTGGTATGGCCGTAAGTGAAATTAAGAGAATGCGATCTCGCTAATGTTGGTAGAATATCAAACTCTGGTTGCGACAAAAGACAAGACGCTTCTGCATAGGGAAAAAAGTGGTCTGATTATGACATCATAATGCAAAAAAGAAATAAACAAAATCTTACGGCACCTGAGGTTCCTAGTTGGTCTCCCATAGGGAAAAAAGTGGTCTGATTATGACATCATAATGCAAAAAAGAAATAAACAAAAGCTTACGGCACCTGAGGTTCCTAGTTGGTCTCCCATACAAGTACTAACCAGGCCCGAGTCTGGATGGCTTCCGAGATCTGACATTTTCAGACTGGTATGGCCGTAAGTGAAATTAAGAGAATGCGATCTCGCTAATGTTGGTAGAATATAAAACTCTGGTTGCGACAAAAGACAAGACGCTTCTGGATAGGGAAAAAAGTGGTCTGATTATGACATCATAATGCAAAAAAGAAATAAACAAAAGCTTACGGCACCTGAGGTTCCTAGTTGGTCTCCCATAGGGAAAAAAGTGGTCTGATTATGACATCATAATGCAAAAAAGAAATAAACAAAAGCTTACGGCACCTGAGGTTCCTAGTTGGTCTCCCATACAAGTACTAACCAGGCCCGAGTCTGGATGGCTTCCGAGATCTGATGAGATCAGGCATTTTCAGACTGGTATGGCCGTAAGTGAAATTAAGAGAATGCGATCTCGCTAATGTTGGTAGAATATCAAACTCTGGTTGCGACAAAAGACAAGACGCTTCTGGATAGGGAAAAAAGTGGTCTGATTATGACATCATAATGCAAAAAAGAAATAAACAAAAGCTTACGGCACCTGAGGTTCCTAGTTGGTCTCCCATAGGGAAAAAAGTGGTCTGATTATGACATCATAATGCAAAAAAGAAATAAACAAAAGCTTACGGCACCTGAGGTTCCTAGTTGGTCTCCCATACAAGTACTAACCAGGCCCAAGTCTGGATGGCTTCCGAGATCTGGCATTTTCAGACTGGTATGGCTGTAAGTGAAACTAAGAGAATGCGATCTCGCTAATGTTGGTAGAATATCAAACTCTGGTTGCGACAAAAGACAAGACGCTTCTGGATAGGGAAAAAAGTGGTCTGATTATGACATCATAATGCAAAAAAGAAATAAACAAAAGCTTACGGCACCTGAGGTTCCTAGTTGGTCTCCCATAGGGAAAAAAGTGGTCTGATTATGACATCATAATGCAAAAAAGAAATAAACAAAAGCTTACGGCACCTGAGGTTCCTAGTTGGTCTCCCATACAAGTACTAACCAGGCCCGAGTCTGGATGGCTTCCGAGATCTGACGAGATCAGGCATTTTCAGACTGGTATGGCCGTAAGTGAAATTAAGAGAATGCGATCTCGCTAATGTTGGTAGAATATCAAACTCTGGTTGCGACAAAAGACAAGACGCTTCTGGATAGGGAAAAAAGTGGTCTGATTATGACATCATAATGCAAAAAAGAAATAAACAAAAGCTTACGGCACCTGAGGTTCCTAGTTGGTCTCCCATAGGGAAAAAAGTGGTCTTATTATGACATTATAATGCAAAAAAGAAATGAACAAAAGCTTACAGCACCTGAGGTTCCTAGTTGGTCTCCCATACAAGTACTAACCAGGCCCGAGTCTGGATGGCTTCCGAGATCTGACGAGATCAGGCATTTTCAGACTGGTATGGCCGTAAGTGAAACTAAGAGAATGCGATCTCGCTAATGTTGGTAGAATATCAAACTCTGGTTGCGACAAAAGACAAGACGCTTCTGGATAGGGAAAAAAGTGGTCTGATTATGACATCATAATGCAAAAAATAAATAAACAAAAGCTTAAGGCACCTGAGGTTCCTAGTTGGTCTCCCATAGGGAAAAAAGTGGTCTGATGATGACATCATAATGCAAAAAAGAAATAAACAAAAGCTTACGACACCTGAGGTTCCTAGTTGGTCTCCCATACAAGTACTAACCAGGCCCAAGTCTGGATGGCTTCCGAGATCTGACGAGATCAGGCATTTTCAGACTGGTATGGCCGTAAGTGAAATTAAGAGAATGCGATCTCGCTAATGTTGGTAGAATATCAAACTCTGGTTGCGACAAAAGACAAGACGCTTCTGGATAGGGAAAAAAGTGGTCTGATTATGACATCATAATGCAAAAAAGAAATAAACAAAAGCTTACGGCACCTGAGGTTCCTAGTTGGTCTCCCATACAAGTACTAACCAGGCCCGAGTCTGGATGGCTTCTGAGATTTGACGAGATCAGGCATTTTCAGACTGGTATAGCAGTAAATGAAATTAAGAGAATGCGATCTCGCTAATGTTGGTAGAATATCAAACTCTGGTTGCGACAAAAGACAAGACGCTTCTGGATAGGAAATAAAGTGGTCTGATTATGACATCATAATGCAAAAAAGAAATAAACAAAAGCTTACGGCACATGAGGTTCCTAGTTGGTCTCCCATAGGGAAAAAAGTGGTCTGATTATGACATCATAATGCAAAAAAGAAATAAACAAAAGCTTACGGCACCTGAGGTTCCTAGTTGGTCTCCCATACAAGTACTAACCAGGCCCGAGTCTGGATGGTTTCCGAGATCTGACGAGATCAGGCATTTTCAGACTGGTATGGCCGTAAGTGAAACTAAGAGAATGCGATCTCGCTAATGTTGGTAGAATATCAAACTCTGGTTGCGACAAAAGACAAGACGCTTCTGGATAGGGAAAAAAGTGGTCTGATTATGACATCATAATGCAAAAAAGAAATAAACAAAAGCTTACAGCACCTGAGGTTCCTAGTTGGTCTCCCATACAAGTACTAACCAGGCGCGAGTCTGGATGGCTTCCGAGATCTGACGAGATCAGGCATTTTCAGACTGGTATGGCCGTAAGTGAAATTAAGAAAATGCGATCTAGCTAATGTTGGTAGAATATCAAACTCTGGTTGCGACAAAAGACAAGACGCTTCTGGATAGGGAAAAAAGTGGTCTGATTATGACATCATAATGCAAAAAAGAAATAAACAAAAGCTTACGGCACCTGAGGTTCCTAGTTGGTCTCCCATAGGGAAAAAAGTGGTCTGATTATGACATCATAATGCAAAAAAGAAATAAACAAAAGCTTACGGCACCTGAGGTTCCTAGTTGGTCTCCCATACAAGTACTAACCAGGCCCGAGTCTGGATGGCTTCCGAGATCTGACATTTTCAGACTGGTATGGCCGTAAGTGAAATTAAGAGAATGCGATCTCGCTAATGTTGGTAGAATATCAAACTCTGGTTGCGACAAAAGACAAGACGCTTCTGGATAGGGAAAAAAGTGGTCTGATTATGACATCATAATGCAAAAAAGAAATAAACAAAAGCTTACGGCACCTGAGGTTCCTAGTTGGTCTCCCATAGGGAAAAAAGTGGTCTGATTATGACATCATAATGCAAAAAATAAATAAACAAAAGCTTACGGCACCTGAGGTTCCTAGTTGGTCTCCCATAGGGAAAAAAGTGGTCTGATTATGACATCATAATGCAAAAAAGAAATAAACAAAAGCTTACGGCACCTGAGGTTCCTAGTTGGTCTCCCATACAAGTACTAACCAGGCCCGAGTCTGGATGGCTTCCGAGATCTGATGAGATCAGGCATTTTCAGACTGGTATGGCCGTAAGTGAAATTAAGAGAATGCGATCTCGTTAATGTTGGTAGAATATCAAACTCTGGTTGCGACAAAAGACAAGATGCTTCTGGATAGGGAAAAAAGTGGTCTGATTATGACATCATAATGCAAAAAAGAAATAAACAAAAGCTTACGGCACCTGAGGTTCCTAGTTGGTCTCCTATACATGTACTAACCAGGCCCGAGTCTGGATGGCTTCCGAGATCTGACGAGATCAGGCATTTTCAGACTGGTATGGCCGTAAGTGAAATTAAGAGAATGCGATCTCGCTAATGTTGGTAGAATATCAAACTCTTGTTGCGACAAAAGACAAGACGCTTCTGGATAGGGAAAAAGTGGTCTGATTATGACATCATAATGCAAAAAAGAAATAAACAAAAGCTTACGGCACCTGAGGTTCCTAGTTGGTCTCCCATACAAGTACTAACCAGACCCAAGTCTGGATGGCTTCCGAGATCTGACGAGATCAGGCATTTTCAGACTGGTATGGCCGTAAGTGAAATTAAGAGAATGCGATCTCGCTAATGTTGGTAGAATATCAAACTCTGGTTGCGACAAAAGACAAGACGCTTCTGGATAGGGAAAAAAGTGGTCTGATTATGACATCATAATGCAAAAAAGAAATAAACAAAAGCTTACGGCACCTGAGGTTCCTAGTTGGTCTCCCATACAAGTACTAACCAGGCCCGAGTCTGGATGGCTTCGGAGATCTGATGAGATCAGGCATTTTCAGACTGGTATGTCCGTAAGTGAAATTAAGAGAATGCGATCTCGCTAATGTTGGTAGAATATCAAACTCTGGTTGCAACAAAAGACAAGACGCTTCTGGATAGGGAAAAAAGTGGTCTGATTATGACATCATAATGCAAAAAAGAAATAAACAAAAGCTTACGGCACCTGAGGTTCCTAGTTGGTCTCCCATAGGGAAAAAAGTGGTCTGATTATGACATCATAATGCAAAAAAGAAATAAACAAAAGCTTACGGCACCTGAGGTTCCTAGTTGGTCTCCCATACAAGTACTAACCAGGCCCGAGTCTGAATGGCTTCCGAGATCTGACGAGATCAGGCATTTTCAGACTGGTATGGCCATAAGGGAAATTAAGAGAATGCGATCTCGCTAATGTTGGTAGAATATCAAACTCTGGTTGCGACAAAAGACAAGACGCTTCTGGATAGGGAAAAAAGTGGTCTGATTATGACATCATAATGCAAAAAAGAAATAAACAAAAGCTTACGGCACCTGAGGTTCCTAGTTGGTCTCCCATAGGGAAAAAAGTGGTCTGATTATGACATCATAATGCAAAAAAGAAATAAACAAAAGCTTACGGCACCTGAGGTTCCTAGTTGGTCTCCTATACATGTACTAACCAGGCCCGAGTCTGGATGGCTTCCGAGATCTGACGAGATCAGGCATTTTCAGACTGGTATGGCCGTAAGTGAAATTAAGAGAATGCGATCTCGCTAATGTTGGTAGAATATCAAACTCTGGTTGCGAAAAAAGACAAGACGCTTCTGGATAGGGAAAAAAAGTGGTCTGATTATGACATCATAATGCAAAAAAGAAATAAACAAAAGCTTACGGCACCTGAGGTTCCTAGTTGGTCTCCCATACAAGTACTAACCAGGCCCAAGTCTGGATGGCTTCCGAGATCTGACGAGATCAGGCATTTTCAGACTGGTATGGCCGTAAGTGAAATTAAGAGAATGCGATCTCGCTAATGTTGGTAGAATATCAAACTCTGGTTGCGACAAAAGACAAGACGCTTCTGGATAGGGAAAAAAGTGGTCTGATTATGACATCATAATGCAAAAAAGAAATAAACAAAAGCTTACGGCACCTGAGGTTCCTAGTTGGTCTCCCATACAAGTACTAACCAGGCCCGAGTCTGGATGGCTTCTGAGATTTGACGAGATCAGGCATTTTCAGACTGGTATAGCAGTAAATGAAATTAAGAGAATGCGATCTCGCTAATGTTGGTAGAATATCAAACTCTGGTTGCGACAAAAGACAAGACGCTTCTGGATAGGAAATAAAGTGGTCTGATTATGACATCATAATGCAAAAAAGAAATAAACAAAAGCTTACGGCACCTGAGGTTCCTAGTTGGTCTCCCATAGGGAAAAAAGTGGTCTGATTATGACATCATAATGCAAAAAAGAAATAAACAAAAGCTTACGGCACCTGAGGTTCCTAGTTGGTCTCCCATACAAGTACTAACCAGGCCCGAGTCTGGATGGTTTCCGAGATCTGACGAGATCAGGCATTTTCAGACTGGTATGGCCGTAAGTGAAACTAAGAGAATGCGATCTCGCTAATGTTGGTAGAATATCAAACTCTGGTTGCGACAAAAGACAAGACGCTTCTGGATAGGGAAAAAAGTGGTCTGATTATGACATCATAATGCAAAAAAGAAATAAACAAAAGCTTACAGCACCTGAGGTTCCTAGTTGGTCTCCCATACAAGTACTAACCAGGCGCGAGTCTGGATGGCTTCCGAGATCTGACGAGATCAGGCATTTTCAGACTGGTATGGCCGTAAGTGAAATTAAGAAAATGCGATCTAGCTAATGTTGGTAGAATATCAAACTCTGGTTGCGACAAAAGACAAGACGCTTCTGGATAGGGAAAAAAGTGGTCTGATTATGACATCATAATGCAAAAAAGAAATAAACAAAAGCTTACGGCACCTGAGGTTCCTAGTTGGTCTCCCATAGGGAAAAAAGTGGTCTGATTATGACATCATAATGCAAAAAAGAAATAAACAAAAGCTTACGGCACCTGAGGTTCCTAGTTGGTCTCCCATACAAGTACTAACCAGGCCCGAGTCTGGATGGCTTCCGAGATCTGACATTTTCAGACTGGTATGGCCGTAAGTGAAATTAAGAGAATGCGATCTCGCTAATGTTGGTAGAATATCAAACTCTGGTTGCGACAAAAGACAAGACGCTTCTGGATAGGGAAAAAAGTGGTCTGATTATGACATCATAATGCAAAAAAGAAATAAACAAAAGCTTACGGCACCTGAGGTTCCTAGTTGGTCTCCCATAGGGAAAAAAGTGGTCTGATTATGACATCATAATGCAAAAAAGAAATAAACAAAAGCTTACGGCACCTGAGGTTTCTAGTTGGTCTCCCATACAAGTACTAACCAGGCCCGAGTCTGGATGGCTTCCGAGATCTGACGAGATCAGGCATTTTCAGACTGGTATGGCCGTAAGTGAAATTAAGAGAATGCGATCTCGCTAATGTTGGTAGAATATCAAACTCTGGTTGCGACAAAAGACAAGACGCTTCTGGATAGGGAAAAAAGTGGTCTGATTATGACATCATAATGCAAAAAAGAAATAAACAAAAGCTTACGGCACCTGAGGTTCCTAGTTGGTCTCCCATACAAGTACTAACCAGGCCCGAGTCTGGATGGCTTCCGAGATCTGATGAGATCAGGCATTTTCAGACTGGTATGTCCGTAAGTGAAATTAAGAGAATGCGATCTCGCTAATGTTGGTAGAATATCAAACTCTGGTTGCGACAAAAGACAAGACGCTTCTGGATAGGGAAAAAAGTGGTCTGATTATGACATCATAATGCAAAAAAGAAATAAACAAAAGCTTACGGCACCTGAGGTTCCTAGTTGGTCTCCCATAGGGAAAAAAGTGGTCTGATTATGACATCATAATGCAAAAAAGAAATAAACAAAAGCTTACGGCACCTGAGGTTCCTAGTTGGTCTCCCATACAAGTACTAACCAGGCCCGAGTCTGAATGGCTTCCGAGATCTGACGAGATCAGGCGTTTTCAGACTGGTATGGCCATAAGGGAAATTAAGAGAATGCGATCTCGCTAATGTTGGTAGAATATCAAACTCTGGTTGCGACAAAAGACAAGACGCTTCTGGATAGGGAAAAAAGTGGTCTGATTATGACATCATAATGCAAAAAAGAAATAAACAAAAGCTTACGGCACCTGAGGTTCCTAGTTGGTCTCCCATAGGGAAAAAAGTGGTCTGATTATGACATCATAATGCAAAAAAGAAATAAACAAAAGCTTACGGCACCTGAGGTTCCTAGTTGGTCTCCTATACATGTACTAACCAGGCCCGAGTCTGGATGGCTTCCGAGATCTGACGAGATCAGGCATTTTCAGACTGGTATGGCCGTAAGTGAAATTAAGAGAATGCGATCTCGCTAATGTTGGTAGAATATCAAACTCTGGTTGCGACAAAAGACAAGACGCTTCTGGATAGGGAAAAAAGTGGTCTGATTATGACATCATAATGCAAAAAAGAAATAAACAAAAGCTTACGGCACCTGAGGTTCCTAGTTGGTCTCCCATACAAGTACTAACCAGGCCCAAGTCTGGATGGCTTCCGAGATCTGACGAGATCAGGCATTTTCAGACTGGTATGGCCGTAAGTGAAATTAAGAGAATGCGATCTCGCTAATGTTGGTAGAATATCAAACTCTGGTTGCGACAAAAGACAAGACGCTTCTGGATAGGGAAAAAAGTGGTCTGATTATGACATCATAATGCAAAAAAGAAATAAACAAAAGCTTACGGCACCTGAGGTTCCTAGTTGGTCTCCCATACAAGTACTAACCAGGCCCGAGTCTGGATGGCTTCTGAGATTTGACGAGATCAGGCATTTTCAGACTGGTATAGCAGTAAATGAAATTAAGAGAATGCGATCTCGCTAATGTTGGTAGAATATCAAACTCTGGTTGCGACAAAAGACAAGACGCTTCTGGATAGGAAATAAAGTGGTCTGATTATGACATCATAATGCAAAAAAGAAATAAACAAAAGCTTACGGCACATGAGGTTCCTAGTTGGTCTCCCATAGGGAAAAAAGTGGTCTGATTATGACATCATAATGCAAAAAAGAAATAAACAAAAGCTTACGGCACCTGAGGTTCCTAGTTGGTCTCCCATACAAGTACTAACCAGGCCCGAGTCTGGATGGTTTCCGAGATCTGACGAGATCAGGCATTTTCAGACTGGTATGGCCGTAAGTGAAACTAAGAGAATGCGATCTCGCTAATGTTGGTAGAATATCAAACTCTGGTTGCGACAAAAGACAAGACGCTTCTGGATAGGGAAAAAAGTGGTCTGATTATGACATCATAATGCAAAAAAGAAATAAACAAAAGCTTACAGCACCTGAGGTTCCTAGTTGGTCTCCCATACAAGTACTAACCAGGCGCGAGTCTGGATGGCTTCCGAGATCTGACGAGATCAGGCATTTTCAGACTGGTATGGCCGTAAGTGAAATTAAGAAAATGCGATCTAGCTAATGTTGGTAGAATATCAAACTCTGGTTGCGACAAAAGACAAGACGCTTCTGGATAGGGAAAAAAGTGGTCTGATTATGACATCATAATGCAAAAAAGAAATAAACAAAAGCTTACGGCACCTGAGGTTCCTAGTTGGTCTCCCATAGGGAAAAAAGTGGTCTGATTATGACATCATAATGCAAAAAAGAAATAAACAAAAGCTTACGGCACCTGAGGTTCCTAGTTGGTCTCCCATACAAGTACTAACCAGGCCCGAGTCTGGATGGCTTCCGAGATCTGACATTTTCAGACTGGTATGGCCGTAAGTGAAATTAAGAGAATGCGATCTCGCTAATGTTGGTAGAATATCAAACTCTGGTTGCGACAAAAGACAAGACGCTTCTGGATAGGGAAAAAAGTGGTCTGATTATGACATCATAATGCAAAAAAGAAATAAACAAAAGCTTACGGCACCTGAGGTTCCTAGTTGGTCTCCCATAGGGAAAAAAGTGGTCTGATTATGACATCATAATGCAAAAAAGAAATAAACAAAAGCATACGGCACCTGAGGTTTCTAGTTGGTCTCCCATACAAGTACTAACCAGGCCCGAGTCTGGATGGCTTCCGAGATCTGATGAGATCAGGCATTTTCAGACTGGTATGGCCGTAAGTGAAATTAAGAGAATGCGATCTCGCTAATGTTGGTAGAATATCAAACTCTGGTTGCGACAAAAGACAAGACGCTTCTGGATAGGGAAAAAAGTGGTCTGATTATGACATCATAATGCAAAAAAGAAATAAACAAAAGCTTACGGCACCTGAGGTTCCTAGTTGGTCTCCCATAGGGAAAAAAGTGGTCTGATTATGACATCATAATGCAAAAAATAAATAAACAAAAGCTTACGGCACCTGAGGTTCCTAGTTGGTCTCCCATAGGGAAAAAAGTGGTCTGATTATGACATCATAATGCAAAAAAGAAATAAACAAAAGCTTACGGCACCTGAGGTTCCTAGTTGGTCTCCCATACAAGTACTAACCAGGCCCGAGTCTGGATGGCTTCCGAGATCTGATGAGATCAGGCATTTTCAGACTGGTATGGCCGTAAGTGAAATTAAGAGAATGCGATCTCGTTAATGTTGGTAGAATATCAAACTCTGGTTGCGACAAAAGACAAGATGCTTCTGGATAGGGAAAAAAGTGGTCTGATTATGACATCATAATGCAAAAAAGAAATAAACAAAAGCTTACGGCACCTGAGGTTCCTAGTTGGTCTCCTATACATGTACTAACCAGGCCCGAGTCTGGATGGCTTCCGAGATCTGACGAGATCAGGCATTTTCAGACTGGTATGGCCGTAAGTGAAATTAAGAGAATGCGATCTCGCTAATGTTGGTAGAATATCAAACTCTGGTTGCGACAAAAGACAAGACGCTTCTGGATAGGGAAAAAGTGGTCTGATTATGACATCATAATGCAAAAAAGAAATAAACAAAAGCTTACGGCACCTGAGGTTCCTAGTTGGTCTCCCATACAAGTACTAACCAGACCCAAGTCTGGATGGCTTCCGAGATCTGACGAGATCAGGCATTTTCAGACTGGTATGGCCGTAAGTGAAATTAAGAGAATGCGATCTCGCTAATGTTGGTAGAATATCAAACTCTGGTTGCGACAAAAGACAAGACGCTTCTGGATAGGGAAAAAAGTGGTCTGATTATGACATCATAATGCAAAAAAGAAATAAACAAAAGCTTACGGCACCTGAGGTTCCTAGTTGGTCTCCCATACAAGTACTAACCAGGCCCGAGTCTGGATGGCTTCCGAGATCTGATGAGATCAGGCATTTTCAGACTGGTATGTCCGTAAGTGAAATTAAGAGAATGCGATCTCGCTAATGTTGGTAGAATATCAAACTCTGGTTGCAACAAAAGACAAGACGCTTCTGGATAGGGAAAAAAGTGGTCTGATTATGACATCATAATGCAAAAAAGAAATAAACAAAAGCTTACGGCACCTGAGGTTCCTAGTTGGTCTCCCATAGGGAAAAAAGTGGTCTGATTATGACATCATAATGCAAAAAAGAAATAAACAAAAGCTTACGGCACCTGAGGTTCCTAGTTGGTCTCCCATACAAGTACTAACCAGGCCCGAGTCTGAATGGCTTCCGAGATCTGACGAGATCAGGCATTTTCAGACTGGTATGGCCATAAGGGAAATTAAGAGAATGCGATCTCGCTAATGTTGGTAGAATATCAAACTCTGGTTGCGACAAAAGACAAGACGCTTCTGGATAGGGAAAAAAGTGGTCTGATTATGACATCATAATGCAAAAAAGAAATAAACAAAAGCTTACGGCACCTGAGGTTCCTAGTTGGTCTCCCATAGGGAAAAAAGTGGTCTGATTATGACATCATAATGCAAAAAAGAAATAAACAAAAGCTTACGGCACCTGAGGTTCCTAGTTGGTCTCCTATACATGTACTAACCAGGCCCGAGTCTGGATGGCTTCCGAGATCTGACGAGATCAGGCATTTTCAGACTGGTATGGCCGTAAGTGAAATTAAGAGAATGCGATCTCGCTAATGTTGGTAGAATATCAAACTCTGGTTGCGAAAAAAGACAAGACGCTTCTGGATAGGGAAAAAAAGTGGTCTGATTATGACATCATAATGCAAAAAAGAAATAAACAAAAGCTTACGGCACCTGAGGTTCCTAGTTGGTCTCCCATACAAGTACTAACCAGACCCGAGTCTGGATGGCTTCCGAGATCTGACGAGATCAGGCATTTTCAGACTGGTATGGCCGTAAGTGAAATTAAGAGAATGCGATCTCGCTAATGTTGGTAGAATATCAAACTCTGGTTGCGACAAAAGACAAGACGCTTCTGGATAGGGAAAAAAGTGGTCTGATTATGACATCATAATGCAAAAAAGAAATAAACAAAAGCTTACGGCACCTGAGGTTCCTAGTTGGTCTCCCATACAAGTACTAACCAGACTCGAGTCTGGATGGCTTCCGAGATCAGGCATTTTCAGACTGGTATGGCCGTAAGTGAAATTAAGAGAATGCGATCTCGCTAAGGTTGGTAGAATATCAAACTCTGGTTGCGACAAAAGACAAGACGCTTCTGGATAGGGAAAAAAGTGGTCTTATTATGAATATCATAATGCAAAAAAGAAATAAACAAAAGCTTACGGCACCTGAGGTTCCTAGTTGGTCTCCCATAGGGAAAAAAGTGGTCTGATTATGACATCATAATGCAAAAAAGAAATAAACAAAAGCTTACGGCACCTGAGGTTCCTAGTTGGTCTCCCATACAAGTACTAACCAGGCCCAAGTCTGGATGGCTTCCGAGATCTGACGAGATCAGGCATTTTCAGACTGGTATGGCCGTAAGTGAAATTAAGAGAATGCGATCTCGCTAATGTTGGTAGAATATCAAACTCTGGTTGCGACAAAAGACAAGACGCTTCTGGATAGGGAAAAAAGTGGTCTGATTATGACATCATAATGCAAAAAAGAAATAAACAAAAGCTTAAGGCACCTGAGGTTCCTAGTTGGTCTCCCATACAAGTACTAACCAGACCCGAGTCTGGATGGCTTCCGAGATCTGACGAGATCAGGCATTTTCAGACTGGTATGGCCGTAAGTGAAATTAAGAGAATGCGATCTCGCTAATGTTGGTAGAATATCAAACTCTGGTTGCGACAAAAGACAAGACGCTTCTGAATAGGGAAAAAAGTGGTCTGATTATGACATCATAATGCAAAAAAGAAATAAACAAAAGCTTACGGCACCTGAGGTTCCTAGTTGGTCTCCTATACATGTACTAACCAGGCCCGAGTCTGGATGGCTTCCGAGATCTGACGAGATCAGGCATTTTCAGACTGGTATGGCCGTAAGTGAAATTAAGAGAATGCGATCTCGCTAATGTTGGTAGAATATCAAACTCTGGTTGCGACAAAAGACAAGACGCTTCTGGATAGGGAAAAAAGTGGTCTGATTATGACATCATAATGCAAAAAAGAAATAAACAAAAGCTTACGGCACCTGAGGTTCCTAGTTGGTCTCCCATACAAGTACTAACCAGACCCGAGTCTGGATGGCTTCCGAGATCTGATGAGATCAGGCATTTTCAGACTGGTATGTCCGTAAGTGAAATTAAGAGAATGCGATCTCGCTAATGTTGGTAGAATATCAAACTCTGGTTGCAACAAAAGACAAGACGCTTCTGGATAGGGAAAAAAGTGGTCTGATTATGACATCATAATGCAAAAAAGAAATAAACAAAAGCTTACGGCACCTGAGGTTCCTAGTTGGTCTCCCATACAAGTACTAACCAGGCCCGAGTCTGGATGGCTTCCGAGATCTGACGAGATCAGGCATTTTCAGACTGGTATGGCCGTAAGTGAAATTAAGAGAATGCGATCTCGCTAATGTTGGTAGAATATCAAACTCTGGTTGCGACAAAAGACAAGACGCTTCTGGATAGGGAAAAAAGTGGTCTGATTATGACATCATAATGCAAAAAAGAAATAAACAAAAGCTTACGGCACCTGAGGTTCCTAGTTGGTCTCCCATACAAGTACTAACCAGGCCCGAGTCTGGATGGCTTCCGAGATCTGACGAGATCAGGCATTTTCAGACTGGTATGGCCGTAAGTGAAATTAAGAGAATGCGATCTCGCTAATGTTGGTAGAATATCTAACTCTGGTTGCGACAAAAGACAAGATGCTTCTGGATAGGGAAAAAAGTGGTCTGATTATGACATCATAATGCAAAAAAGAAATAAACAAAAGCTTACGGCATCTGAGGTTCCTAGTTGGTCTCCCATACAAGTACTAACCAGGCCCGAGTCTGAATGGCTTCCGAGATCTGACGAGATCAGGTATTTTCAGACTGGTATGGCCATAAGGGAAATTAAGAGAATGCGATCTCGCTAATGTTGGTAGAATATCAAACTCTGGTTGCGACAAAAGACAAGACGCTTCTGGATAGGGAAAAAAGTGGTCTGATTATGACATCATAATGCAAAAAAGAAATAAACAAAAGCTTACGGCACCTGAGGTTCCTAGTTGGTCTCCCATAGGGAAAAAAGTGGTCTGATTATGACATCATAATGCAAAAAAGAAATAAACAAAAGCTTACGGCACCTGAGGTTCCTAGTTGGTCTCCCATACAAGTACTAACCAGGCCCAAGTCTGGATGGCTTCCGAGATCTGACGAGATCAGGCATTGTCAGACTGGTATGGCCGTAAGTGAAGTTAAGAGAATGCAATCTCATTAATGTTGGTAGAATATCAAACTCTGGTTGCGACAAAAGACAAGATGCTTCTGGTTCGGGGAAAAAGTGGTCTGATTATGACATCATAATGCAAAAAAGAAATAAACAAAAGCTTACGGCACCTGAGGTTCCTAGTTGGTCTCCCATACAAGTACTAACCAGGCCCGAGTCTGGATGGCTTCCGAGATCTGACAAGATCAGGCATTTTCAGACTGGTATGGCCGTAAGGGAAATTAAGAGAATGCAATCTCGCTAATGTTGGTAAAATATCAAACTCTGGTTGCGACAAAAGACAAGACGCTTCTGGATAGGGAAAAAAGTGGTCTGATTATGACATCATAATGCAAAAAAGAAATAAACAAAAGCTTACGGCACCTGAGGTTCCTAGTTGGTCTCCTATACATGTACTAACCAGGCCCGAGTCTGGATGGCTTCCGAGATCTGACGAGATCAGGCATTTTCAGACTGGTATGGCCGTAAGTGAAATTAAGAGAATGCGATCTCGCTAATGTTGGTAGAATATCAAACTCTGGTTGCGACAAAAGACAAGACGCTTCTGGATAGGGAAAAAAAGTGGTCTGATTATGACATCATAATGCAAAAAAGAAATAAACAAAAGCTTACGGCACCTGAGGTTCCTAGTTGGTCTCCCATACAAATACTAACCAAACCCGAGTCTGGATGGCTTCCGAGATCTGACGAGATCAGGCATTTTCAGACTGGTATGGCCATAAGTGAAATTAAGAGAATACGATCTCGCTAATGTTGGTAGAATATCAAACTCTGGTTGCGACAAGAGACAAGACGCTTCTGGATGGGGAAAAAAGTGGTCTGATTATGACATCATAATGCAAAAAAGAAATAAACAAAAGCTTACGGCACCTGAGGTTCCTAGTTGGTCTCCCATACAAGTACTAACCAGACTCGAGTCTGGATGGCTTCCGAGATCAGGCATTTTCAGACTGGTATGGCCGTAAGTGAAATTAAGAGAATGCGATCTCGCTAATGTTGGTAGAATATCAAACTCTGGTTGCGACAAAAGACAAGACGCTTCTGGATAGGGAAAAAAGTGGTCTGATTATGACATCATAATGCAAAAAAGAAATAAACAAAAGCTTACGGCACCTGAGGTTCCTAGTTGGTCTCCCATACAAGTACTAACCAGGCCTGAGTCTGGATGGCTTCCGAGATCTGATAAGATCAGGCATTTTCAGACTGGTATGTCCGTAAGTGAAATTAAGAGAATGCGATCTCGCTAATGTTGGTAGAATATCAAACTCTGGTTGCAACAAAAGACAAGACGCTTCTGGATAGGGAAAAAAGTGGTCTGATTATGACATCATAATGCAAAAAAGAAATAAACAAAAGCTTACGGCACCTGAGGTTCCTAGTTGGTCTCCCATAGGGAAAAAAGTGGTCTGATTATGACATCATAATGCAAAAAAGAAATAAACAAAAGCTTACGGCACCTGAGGTTCCTAGTTGGTCTCCCATACAAGTACTAACCAGGCCCGAGTCTGGATGGCTTCCGAGATCTGACGAGATCAGGCATTTTCAGACTGGTATGGCCGTAAGTGAAATTAAGAGAATGCGATCTCGCTAATGTTGGTAGAATATCTAACTCTGGTTGCGACAAAAGACAAGATGCTTCTGGATAGGGAAAAAAGTGGTCTGATTATGACATCATAATGCAAAAAAGAAATAAACAAAAGCTTACGGCACCTGAGGTTCCTAGTTGGTCTCCCATACAAGTACTAACCAGGCCCAAGTCTGGATGGCTTCCGAGATCTGACGAGATCAGGCATTTTCAGACTGGTATGGCCGTAAGTGAAATTAAGAGAATGCGATCTCGTTAATGTTGGTAGAATATCAAACTCTGGTTGCGACAAAAGACAAGATGCTTCTGGATAGGGAAAAAAGTGGTCTGATTATGACATCATAATGCAAAAAAGAAATAAACAAAAGCTTACGGCACCTGAGGTTCCTAGTTGGTCTCCTATACATGTACTAACCAGGCCCGAGGAGTCTGAATGGCTTCCGAGATCTGACGAGATCAGGCATTTTCAGACTGGTATGGCCGTAAGTGAAATTAAGAGAACGCGATCTCGCTAATGTTGGTAGAATATCAAACTCTGGTTGCGACAAAAGACAAGACGCTTCTGGATAGGGAAAAAAAGTGGTCTGATTATGACATCATAATGCAAAAAAGAAATAAACAAAAGCTTACGGCACCTGAGGTTCCTAGTTGGTCTCCCATACAAGTACTAACCAGACCCAAGTCTGGATGGCTTCCGAGATCTGACGAAATCAGGCATTTTCAGACTGGTATGGCCGTAAGTGAAATTAAGAGAATGCGATCTCGCTAATGTTGGTAGAATATCAAACTCTGGTTGCGACAAAAGACAAGACGCTTCTGGATAAGGAAAAAAGTGGTCTGATTATGACATCATAATGCAAAAAAGAAATAAACAAAAGCTTACGGCACCTGAGGTTCCTAGTTGGTCTCCCATACAAGTACTAACCAGACTCGAGTCTGGATGGCTTCCGAGATCAGGCATTTTCAGACTGGTATGGCCATAAGTGAAATTAAGAGAATGCGATCTCGCTAATGTTGGTAGAATATCAAACTCTGGTTGCGACAAAAGACAAGACGCTTCTGGATAGGGAAAAAAGTGGTCTTATTATGAATATCATAATGCAAAAAAGAAATAAACAAAAGCTTACGGCACCTGAGGTTCCTAGTTGGTCTCCCATAGGGAAAAAAGTGGTCTGATTATGACATCATAATGCAAAAAAGAAATAAACAAAAGCTTACGGCACCTGAGGTTCCTAGTTGGTCTCCCATACAAGTACTAACCAGGCCCAAGTCTGGATGGCTTCCGAGATCTGACGAGATCAGGCATTTTCAGACTGGTATGGCCGTAAGTGAAATTAAGAGAATGCGATCTCGTTAATGTTGGTAGAATATCAAACTCTGGTTGCGACAAAAGACAAGATGCTTCTGGATAGGGAAAAAAGTGGTCTGATTATGACATCATAATGCAAAAAAGAAATAAACAAAAGCTTACGGCACCTGAGGTTCCTAGTTGGTCTCCCATACAAGTACTAACCAGGCCCAAGTCTGGATGGCTTCCGAGATCTGACGAGATCAGGCATTTTCAGACTGGTATGGCCGTAAGTGAAATTAAGAGAATGCGATCTCGTTAATGTTGGTAGAATATCAAACTCTGGTTGCGACAAAAGACAAGATGCTTCTGGATAGGGAAAAAAGTGGTCTGATTATGACATCATAATGCAAAAAAGAAATAAACAAAAGCTTACGGCACCTGAGGTTCCTAGTTGGTCTCCTATACATGTACTAACCAGGCCCGAGGAGTCTGAATGGCTTCCGAGATCTGACGAGATCAGGCATATTCAGACTGGTATGGCCGTAAGTGAAATTAAGAGAATGCGATCTCGCTAATGTTGGTAGAATATCAAACTCTGGTTGCGACAAAAGACAAGACGCTTCTGGATAGGGAAAAAAGTGGTCTTATTATGAATATCATAATGCAAAAAAGAAATAAACAAAAGCTTACGGCACCTGAGGTTCCTAGTTGGTCTCCCATAGGGAAAAAAGTGGTCTGATTATGACATCATAATGCAAAAAAGAAATAAACAAAAGCTTACGGCACCTGAGGTTCCTAGTTGGTCTCCCATACAAGTACTAACCAGGCCCAAGTCTGGATGGCTTCCGAGATCTGACGAGATCAGGCATTTTCAGACTGGTATGGCCGTAAGTGAAATTAAGAGAATGCGATCTCGTTAATGTTGGTAGAATATCAAACTCTGGTTGCGACAAAAGACAAGATGCTTCTGGATAGGGAAAAAAGTGGTCTGATTATGACATCATAATGCAAAAAAGAAATAAACAAAAGCTTACGGCACCTGAGGTTCCTAGTTGGTCTCCCATACAAGTACTAACCAGGCCCAAGTCTGGATGGCTTCCGAGATCTGACGAGATCAGGCATTTTCAGACTGGTATGGCCGTAAGTGAAATTAAGAGAATGCGATCTCGTTAATGTTGGTAGAATATCAAACTCTGGTTGCGACAAAAGACAAGATGCTTCTGGATAGGGAAAAAAGTGGTCTGATTATGACATCATAATGCAAAAAAGAAATAAACAAAAGCTTACGGCACCTGAGGTTCCTAGTTGGTCTCCTATACATGTACTAACCAGGCCCGAGGAGTCTGAATGGCTTCCGAGATCTGACGAGATCAGGCATATTCAGACTGGTATGGCCGTAAGTGAAATTAAGAGAATGCGATCTCGCTAATGTTGGTAGAATATCAAACTCTGGTTGCGACAAAAGACAAGACGCTTCTGGATAGGGAAAAAAAGTGGTCTGATTATGACATCATAATGCAAAAAAGAAATAAACAAAAGCTTACGGCACCTGAGGTTCCTAGTTGGTCTCCCATACAAGTACTAACCAGACCCGAGTCTGGATGGCTTCCGAGATCTGACGAGATCAGGCATTTTCAGACTGGTATGGCCGTAAGTGAAATTAAGAGAATGCGATCTCGCTAATGTTGGTAGAATATCAAACTCTGGTTGCGACAAAAGACAAGACGCTTCTGGATAGGGAAAAAAGTGGTCTGATTATGACATCATAATGCAAAAAAGAAATAAACAAAAGCTTACGGCACCTGAGGTTCCTAGTTGGTCTCCCATACAAGTACTAACCAGACCCGAGTCTGGATGGTTTCCGAGATCTGACGAGATCAGGCATTTTCAGACTGGTATGGCCGTAAGTGAAATTAAGAGAATGCGATCTCGCTAATGTTGGTAGAATATCAAACTCTGGTTGCGACAAAAGACAAGACGCTTCTGGATAGGGAAAAAAGTGGTCTTATTATGAATATCATAATGCAAAAAAGAAATAAACTAAAGCTTACGGCACCTGAGGTTCCTAGTTGGTCTCCCATAGGGAAAAAAGTGGTCTGATTATGACATCATAATGCAAAAAAGAAATAAACAAAAGCTTACGGCACCTGAGGTTCCTAGTTGGTCTCCCATACAAGTACTAACCAGGCCTGAGTCTGGATGGCTTCCGAGATCTGATAAGATCAGGCATTTTCAGACTGGTATGTCCGTAAGTGAAATTAAGAGAATGCGATCTCGCTAATGTTGGTAGAATATCAAACTCTGGTTGCAACAAAAGACAAGACGCTTCTGGATAGGGAAAAAAGTGGTCTGATTATGACATCATAATGCAAAAAAGAAATAAACAAAAGCTTACGGCACCTGAGGTTCCTAGTTGGTCTCCCATAGGGAAAAAAGTGGTCTGATTATGACATCATAATGCAAAAAAGAAATAAACAAAAGCTTACGGCACCTGAGGTTCCTAGTTGGTCTCCCATACAAGTACTAACCAGGCCCGAGTCTGGATGGCTTCCGAGATCTGACGATATCAGGCATTTTCAGACTGGTATGGCCGTAAGTGAAATTAAGAGAATGCGATCTCGCTAATGTTGGTAGAATATCTAACTCTGGTTGCGACAAAAGACAAGATGCTTCTGGATAGGGAAAAAAGTGGTCTGATTATGACATCATAATGCAAAAAAGAAATAAACAAAAGCTTACGGCACCTGAGGTTCCTAGTTGGTCTCCCATACAAGTACTAACCAGGCCCAAGTCTGGATGGCTTCCGACATCTGACGAGATCAGGCATTTTCAGACTGGTATGGCCGTAAGTGAAATTAAGAGAATGCGATCTCGTTAATGTTGGTAGAATATCAAACTCTGGTTGCGACAAAAGACAAGATGCTTCTGGATAGGGAAAAAAGTGGTCTGATTATGACATCATAATGCAAAAAAGAAATAAACAAAAGCTTACGGCACCTGAGGTTCCTAGTTGGTCTCCTATACATGTACTAACCAGGCCCGAGGAGTCTGAATGGCTTCCGAGATCTGACGAGATCAGGCATTTTCAGACTGGTATGGCCGTAAGTGAAATTAAGAGAATGCGATCTCGCTAATGTTGGTAGAATATCAAACTCTGGTTGCGACAAAAGACAAGACGCTTCTGGATAGGGAAAAAAAGTGGTCTGATTATGACATCATAATGCAAAAAAGAAATAAACAAAAGCTTACGGCACCTGAGGTTCCTAGTTGGTCTCCCATACAAGTACTAACCAGACCCGAGTCTGGATGGCTTCCGAGATCTGACGAGATCAGGCATTTTCAGACTGGTATGGCCGTAAGTGAAATTAAGAGAATGCGATCTCGCTAATGTTGGTAGAATATCAAACTCTGGTTGCGACAAAAGACAAGACGCTTCTGGATAGGGAAAAAAGTGGTCTGATTATGACATCATAATGCAAAAAAGAAATAAACAAAAGCTTACGGCACCTGAGGTTCCTAGTTGGTCTCCCATACAAGTACTAACCAGACTCGAGTCTGGATGGCTTCCGAGATCAGGCATTTTCAGACTGGTATGGCCGTAAGTGAAATTAAGAGAATGCGATCTCGCTAATGTTGGTAGAATATCAAACTCTGGTTGCGACAAAAGACAAGACGCTTCTGGATAGGGAAAAAAGTGGTCTTATTATGAATATCATAATGCAAAAAAGAAATAAACAAAAGCTTACGGCACCTGAGGTTCCTAGTTGGTCTCCCATAGGGAAAAAAGTGGTCTGATTATGACATCATAATGCAAAAAAGAAATAAACAAAAGCTTACGGCACCTGAGGTTCCTAGTTGGTCTCCTATACATGTACTAACCAGGCCCGAGTCTGGATGGCTTCCGAGATCTGACGAGATCAGGCATTTTCAGACTGGTATGGCCGTAAGTGAAATTAAGAGAATGCGATCTCGCTAATGTTGGTAGAATATCAAACTCTGGTTGCGACAAAAGACAAGACGCTTCTGGATAGGGAAAAAAGTGGTCTGATTATGACATCATAATGCAAAAAAGAAATAAACAAAAGCTTACGGCACCTGAGGTTCCTAGTTGGTCTCCCATACAAGTACTAACCAGACCCGAGTCTGGATGGCTTCCGAGATCTGACGAGATCAGGCATTTTCAGACTGGTATGGCCGTAAGTGAAATTAAGAGAATGCGATCTCGCTAATGTTGGTAGAATATCAAACTCTGGTTGCGACAAAAGACAAGACGCTTCTGGATAGGGAAAAAAGTGGTCTGATTATGACATCATAATGCAAAAAATAAATAAACAAAAGCTTACGGCACCTGAGGTTCCTAGTTGGTCTCCCATACAAGTACTAACCAGACTCGAGTCTGGATGGCTTCCGAGATCAGGCATTTTCAGACTGGTATGGCCGTAAGTGAAATTAAGAGAATGCGATCTCACTAATGTTGGTAGAATATCAAACTCTGGTTGCGACAAAAGACAAGACGCTTCTGGATAGGGAAAAAAGTGGTCTGATTATGACATCATAATGCAAAAAAGAAATAAACAAAAGCTTACGGCACCTGAGGTTCCTAGTTGGTCTCCCATACAAGTACTAACCAGGCCCGAGTCTGGATGGCTTCCGAGATCTGATGAGATCAGGCATTTTCAGACTGGTATGTCCGTAAGTGAAATTAAGAGAATGCGATCTCGCTAATGTTGGTAGAATATCAAACTCTGGTTGCAACAAAAGACAAGACGCTTCTGGATAGGGAAAAAAGTGGTCTGATTATGACATCATAATGCAAAAAAGAAATAAACAAAAGCTTACGGCACCTGAGGTTCCTAGTTGGTCTCCCATAGGGAAAAAAGTGGTCTGATTATGACATCATAATGCAAAAAAGAAATAAACAAAAGCTTACGGCACCTGAGGTTCCTAGTTGGTCTCCCATACAAGTAGTAACCAGGCCCGAGTCTGGATGGCTTCCGAGATCTGACGAGATCAGGCATTTTCAGACTGGTATGGCCGTAAGTGAAATTAAGAGAATGCGATCTCGCTAATGTTGGTAGAATATCTAACTCTGGTTGCGACAAAAGACAAGATGCTTCTGGATAGGGAAAAAAGTGGTCTGATTATGACATCATAATGCAAAAAATAAATAAACAAAAGCTTACGGCACCTGAGGTTCCTAGTTGGACTCCCATACAAGTACTAACCAGGCCCGAGTCTGAATGGCTTCCGAGATCTGACGAGATCAGGCATTTTCAGACTGGTATGGTCATAAGGGAAATTAAGAGAATGCGATCTCGCTAATGTTGGTAGAATATCAAACTCTGGTTGCGACAAAAGACAAGACGCTTCTGGATAGGGAAAAAAGTGGTCTGATTATGACATCATAATGCAAAAAAGAAATAAACAAAAGCTTACGGCACCTGAGGTTCCTAGTTGGTCTCCCATAGGGAAAAAAGTGGTCTGATTATGACATCATAATGCAAAAAAGAAATAAACAAAAGCTTACTGCACCTGAGGTTCCTAGTTGGTCTCCCATACAAGTACTAACCAGGCCCAAGTCTGGATGGCTTCCGAGATCTGACGAGATCAGGCATTGTCAGACTGGTATGGCCGTAAGTGAAGTTAAGAGAATGCAATCTCGTTAATGTTGGTAGAATATCAAACTCTGGTTGCGACAAAAGACAAGATGCTTCTGGTTAGGGGAAAAAGTGGTCTGATTATGACATCATAATGCAAAAAAGAAATAAACAAAAGCTTACGGCACCTGAGGTTCCTAGTTGGTCTCCCATACAAGTTCTAACCAGGCCCGAGTATGGATGGCTTCCGAGATCTGACAAGATCAGGCATTTTCAGACTGGTATGGCCGTAAGGGAAATTAAGAGAATGCGATCTCGCTAATGTTGGTAGAATATCAAACTCTGGTTGCGACAAAAGACAAGACGCTTCTGGATAGGGAAAAAAAGTGGTCTGATTATGACATCATAATGCAAAAAAGAAATAAACAAAAGCTTACGACACCTGAGGTTCCTAGTTGGTCTCCCATACAAGTACTAACCAGACCCGAGTCTGGATGGCTTCCGAGATCTGACGAGATCAGGCATTTTCAGACTGGTATGGCCGTAAGTGAAATTAAGAGAATGCGATCTCGCTAATGTTGGTAGAATATCAAACTCTGGTTGCGACAAAAGACAAGACGCTTCTGGATGGGGAAAAAAGTGGTCTGATTATGACATCATAATGCAAAAAAGAAATAAACAAAAGCTTACGGCACCTGAGGTTCCTAGTTGGTCTCCCATACAAGTACTAACCAGACTCGAGTCTGGATGGCTTCCGAGATCAGGCATTTTCAGACTGGTATGGCCGTAAGTGAAATTAAGAGAATGCGATCTCGCTAATGTTGGTAGAATATCAAACTCTGGTTGCAACAAAAGACAAGACGCTTCTGGATAGGGAAAAAAGTGGTCTGATTATGACATCATAATGCAAAAAAGAAATAAACAAAAGCTTACGGCACCTGAGGTTCCTAGTTGGTCTCCCATAGGGAAAAAAGTGGTCTGATTATGACATCATAATGCAAAAAAGAAATAAACAAAAGCTTACGGCACCTGAGGTTCCTAGTTGGTCTCCTATACATGTACTAACCAGGCCCGAGTCTGGATGGCTTCCGAGATCTGACGAGATCAGGCATTTTCAGACTGGTATGGCCGTAAGTGAAATTAAGAGAATGCGATCTCGCTAATGTTGGTAGAATATCAAACTCTGGTTGCGACAAAAGACAAGACGCTTCTGGATAGGGAAAAAAGTGGTCTGATTATGACATCATAATGCAAAAAAGAAATAAACAAAAGCTTACGGCACCTGAGGTTCCTAGTTGGTCTCCCATACAAGTACTAACCAGGCCCGAGTCTGGATGGCTTCCGAGATCTGATGAGATCAGGCATTTTCAGACTGGTATGTCCGTAAGTGAAATTAAGAGAATGCGATCTCGCTAATGTTGGTAGAATATCAAACTCTGGTTGCAACAAAAGACAAGACGCTTCTGGATAGGGAAAAAAGTGGTCTGATTATGACATCATAATGCAAAAAAGAAATAAACAAAAGCTTACGGCACCTGAGGTTCCTAGTTGGTCTCCCATAGGGAAAAAAGTGGTCTGATTATGACATCATAATGCAAAAAAGAAATAAACAAAAGCTTACGGCACCTGAGGTTCCTAGTTGGTCTCCCATACAAGTACTAACCAGGCCCGAGTCTGGATGGCTTCCGAGATCTGACGAGATCAGGCATTTTCAGACTGGTATGGCCGTAAGTGAAATTAAGAGAATGCGATCTCGCTAATGTTGGTAGAATATCTAACTCTGGTTGCGACAAAAGACAAGATGCTTCTGGATAGGGAAAAAAGTGGTCTGATTATGACATCATAATGCAAAAAATAAATAAACAAAAGCTTACGGCACCTGAGGTTCCTAGTTGGACTCCCATACAAGTACTAACCAGGCCCGAGTCTGAATGGCTTCCGAGATCTGATGAGATCAGGCATTTTCAGACTGGTATGGTCATAAGGGAAATTAAGAGAATGCGATCTCGCTAATGTTGGTAGAATATCAAACTCTGGTTGCGACAAAAGACAAGACGCTTCTGGATAGGGAAAAAAGTGGTCTGATTATGACATCATAATGCAAAAAAGAAATAAACAAAAGCTTACGGCACCTGAGGTTCCTAGTTGGTCTCCCATAGGGAAAAAAGTGGTCTGATTATGACATCATAATGCAAAAAAGAAATAAACAAAAGCTTACTGCACCTGAGGTTCCTAGTTGGTCTCCCATACAAGTACTAACCAGGCCCAAGTCTGGATGGCTTCCGAGATCTGACGAGATCAGGCATTGTCAGACTGGTATGGCCGTAAGTGAAGTTAAGAGAATGCAATCTCGTTAATGTTGGTAGAATATCAAACTCTGGTTGCGACAAAAGACAAGATGCTTCTGGTTAGGGGAAAAAGTGGTCTGATTATGACATCATAATGCAAAAAAGAAATAAACAAAAGCTTACGGCACCTGAGGTTCCTAGTTGGTCTCCCATACAAGTTCTAACCAGGCCCGAGTATGGATGGCTTCCGAGATCTGACAAGATCAGGCATTTTCAGACTGGTATGGCCGTAAGGGAAATTAAGAGAATGCAATCTCGCTAATGTTGGTAAAATATCAAACTCTGGTTGCGACAAAAGACAAGACGCTTCTGGATAGGGAAAAAAGTGTTCTGATTATGACATCATAATGCAAAAAAGAAATAAACAAAAGCTTACGGCACCTGAGGTTCCTAGTTGGTCTCCTATACATGTACTAACCAGGCCCGAGTCTGGATGGCTTCCGAGATCTGACGAGATCAGGCATTTTCAGACTGGTATGGCCGTAAGTGAAATTAAGAGAATGCGATCTCGCTAATGTTGGTAGAATATCAAACTCTGGTTGCGACAAAAGACAAGACGCTTCTGGATAGGGAAAAAAAGTGGTCTGATTATGACATCATAATGCAAAAAAGAAATAAACAAAAGCTTACGACACCTGAGGTTCCTAGTTGGTCTCCCATACAAGTACTAACCAGACCCGAGTCTGGATGGCTTCCGAGATCTGACGAGATCAGGCATTTTCAGACTGGTATGGCCGTAAGTGAAATTAAGAGAATTCGATCTCGCTAATGTTGGTAGAATATCAAACTCTGGTTGCGACAAAAGACAAGACGCTTCTGGATGGGGAAAAAAGTGGTCTGATTATGACATCATAATGCAAAAAAGAAATAAACAAAAGCTTACGGCACCTGAGGTTCCTAGTTGGTCTCCCATACAAGTACTAACCAGACTCGAGTCTGGATGGCTTCCGAGATCAGGCATTTTCAGACTGGTATGGCCATAAGTGAAATTAAGAGAATGCGATCTCGCTAATGTTGGTAGAATATCAAACTCTGGTTGCGACAAAAGACAAGACGCTTCTGGATAGGGAAAAAAGTGGTCTGATTATGACATCATAATGCAAAAAAGAAATAAACAAAAGCTTACGGCACCTGAGGTTCCTAGTTGGTCTCCCATAGGGAAAAAAGTGGTCTGATTATGACATCATAATGCAAAAAAGAAATAAACAAAAGCTTACGGCACCTGAGGTTCCTAGTTGGTCTCCCATACAAGTACTAACCAGGCCCGAGTCTGGATGGCTTCCGAGATCTGACGAGATCAGGCATTTTCAGACTGGTATGGCCGTAAGTGAAATTAAGAGAATGCGATCTCGCTAATGTTGGTAGAATATCAAACTCTGGTTGCGACAAAAGACAAGACGCTTCTGGATAGGGAAAAAAGTGGTCTGATTATGACATCATAATGCAAAAAAGAAATAAACAAAAGCTTACGGCACCTGAGGTTCCTAGGTGGTCTCCCATACAAGTACTAACCAGGCCCGAGTCTGGATGGCTTCCGAGATCTGACGAGATCAGGCATTTTCAGACTGGTATGGCCATAAATGAAATTACGAGAATGCGATCTCGCTAATGTTGGTAGAATATCAAACTCTGGTTGCGACAAAAGACAAGACGCTTCTGGATAGGGAAAAAAGTGGTTTGATTATGACATCATAATGCAAAAAATAAATAAACAAAAGCTTACGGCACCTGAGGTTCCTAGTTGGTCTCCCATAGTGAAAAAAGTGGTCTGATTATGACATCATAATGCAAAAAAGAAATAAACAAAAGCTTACGGCACCTGAGGTTCCTAGTTGGTCTCCCATACAAGTACTAACCAGGCCCAAGTCTGGATGGCTTCCAAGATCTGACGAGATCAGGCATTTTCAGACTGGTATGGCCGTAAGCGAAATTAAGAGAATGCGATCTCGTTAATGTTGGTAGAATATCAAACTCTGGTTGCGACAAAAGACAAGATGCTTCTGGATAGGGAAAAAAGTGGTCTGATTATGACATCATAATCCAAAAAAGAAATAAACAAAAGCTTACGGCACCTGAGGTTCCTAGTTGGTCTCCCATAGGGAAAAAAGTGGTCTGATTATGACATCATAATGCAAAAAAGAAATAAACAAAAGCTTACGGCACCTGAGGTTCCTAGTTGGTCTCCCATAGGGAAAAAAGTGGTCTGATTATGACATCATAATGCAAAAAAGAAATAAACAAAAGCTTACGGCACCTGAGGTTCCTAGTTGGTCTCCCATACAAGTACTAACCAGGCCCAAGTCTGGATGGTTTCCGAGATCTGACGAGATCAGGCATTGTCAGACTGGTATGGCCGTAAGTGAAATTAAGAGAATGCAATCTCGTTAATGTTGGTAGAATATCAAACTCTGGTTGCAACAAAAGACAAGACGCTTCTGGTTAGGGAAAAAAGTGGTCTGATTATGACATCATAATGCAAAAAAGAAATTAAAAAAAGCTTACGGCACCTGAGGTTCCTAGTTGGTCTCCCATACAAGTACTAACCAGGCCCGAGTCTGGATGGCTTACGAGATCTGACGAGATTAGGCATTTTCAGACTGGTATGGCCGTAATTGAAATTAAGAGAATGCGATCTCGCTAATGTTGGTAGAATATCAAACTCTGGTTGCGACAAAAGACAAGACGCTTCTGGATAGGGAAAAAAGTGGTCTGATTATGACATCATAATGCAAAAAAGAAATAAACAAAAGCTTACGGCACCTGAGGTTCCTAGTTGGTCTCCCATAGGGAAAAAAGTGGTCTGATTATGACATCATAATGCAAAAAAGAAATAAACAAAAGCTTACGGCACCTGAGGTTCCTAGTTGGTCTCCCATACAAGTACTAACCAGGCCCGAGTCTAGATGGCTTCCGAGATCTGACGAGATCAGGCATTTTCAGACTGGTATGGCCGTAAGGGAAATTAAGAGAATGCAATCTCGCTAATGTTGGTAGAATATCAAACTCTGGTTGCAACAAAAGACAAGACGCTTCTGGATAGGGAAAAAAGTGGTCTGATTATGACATCATAATGCAAAAAAGAAATAAACAAAAGCTTACGGCACCTGAGGTTCCTAGTTGGTCTCCCATAGGGAAAAAAGTGGTCTGATTATGACATCATAATGCAAAAAAGAAATAAACAAAAGCTTACGGCACCTGAGGTTCCTAGTTGATCTCCCATACAAGTACTAACCAGGCCCGAGTCTGGATGGCTTCCGAGATCTGACGAGATCAGGCATTTTCAGACTGGTATGGCCGTAAGTGAAATTAAGAGAATGCGATCTCGCTAATGTTGGTAGAATATCTAACTCTGGTTGCGACAAAAGACAAGATGCTTCTGGATAGGGAAAAAAGTGGTCTGATTATGACATCATAATGCAAAAAAGAAATAAACAAAAGCTTACGGCACCTGAGGTTCCTAGTTGGACTCCCATACAAGTACTAACCAGGCCCGAGTCTGAATGGCTTCCGAGATCTGACGAGATCAGGCATTTTCAGACTGGTATGGCCATAAGGGAAATTAAGAGAATGCGATCTCGCTAATGTTGGTAGAATATCAAACTCTGGTTGCGACAAAAGACAAGATGCTTCTGGTTAGGGGAAAAAGTGGTCTGATTATGACATCATAATGCAAAAAAGAAATAAACAAAAGCTTACGGCACCTGAGGTTCCTAGTTGGTCTCCCATACAAGTACTAACCAGGCCCAAGTCTGGATGGCTTCCGAGATCTGACGAGATCAGGCATTGTCAGACTGGTATGGCCGTAAGTGAAGTTAAGAGAATGCAATCTCGTTAATGTTGGTAGAATATCAAACTCTGGTTGCGACAAAAGACAAGATGCTTCTGGTTAGGGGAAAAAGTGGTCTGATTATGACATCATAATGCAAAAAAGAAATAAACAAAAGCTTACGGCACTTGAGGTTCCTAGTTGGTCTCCCATACAAGTACTAACCAGGCCCGAGTATGGATGGCTTCCGAGATCTGACAAGATCAGGCATTTTCAGACTGGTATGGCCGTAAGGGAAATTAAGAGAATGCAATCTCGCTAATGTTGCTAAAATATCAAACTCTGGTTGCGACAAAAGACAAGACGCTTCTGGATAGGGAAAAAAGTGTTCTGATTATGACATCATAATGCAAAAAAGAAATAAACAAAAGCTTACGGCACCTGAGGTTCCTAGTTGGTCTCCTATACATGTACTAACCAGGCCCGAGTCTGGATGGCTTCCGAGATCTGACGAGATCAGGCATTTTCAGACTGGTATGGCCGTAAGTGAAATTAAGAGAATGCGATCTCGCTAATGTTGGTAGAATATCAAACTCTGGTTGCGACAAAAGACAAGACGCTTCTGGATAGGGAAAAAAAGTGGTCTGATTATGACATCATAATGCAAAAAAGAAATAAACAAAAGCTTACGGCACCTGAGGTTCCTAGTTGGTCTCCCATACAAGTACTAACCAGACCCGAGTCTGGATGGCTTCCGAGATCTGACGAGATCAGGCATTTTCAGACTGGTATGGCCGTAAGTGAAATTAAGAGAATGCGATCTCGCTAATGTTGGTAGAATATCAAACTCTGGTTGCGACAAAAGACAAGACGCTTCTGGATGGGGAAAAAAGTGGTCTGATTATGACATCATAATGCAAAAAAGAAATAAACAAAAGCTTACGGCACCTGAGGTTCCTAGTTGGTCTCCCATACAAGTACTAACCAGGCCTGAGTCTGGATGGCTTCCGAGATCTGATGAGATCAGGCATTTTCAGACTGGTATGTCCATAAGTGAAATTAAGAGAATGCGATCTCGCTAATGTTGGTAGAATATCAAACTCTGGTTGCGACAAAAGACAAGACGCTTCTGGATGGGGAAAAAAGTGGTCTGATTATGACATCATAATGCAAAAAAGAAATAAACAAAAGCTTACGGCACCTGAGGTTCCTAGTTGGTCTCCCATACAAGTACTAACCAGGCCTGAGTCTGGATGGCTTCCGAGATCTGACGAGATCAGGCATTTTCAGACTGGTATGGCCGTAAGTGAAATTAAGAGAATGCGATCTCGCTAATGTTGGTAGAATATCTAACTCTGGTTGCGACAAAAGACAAGATGCTTCTGGATAGGAAAAAAGTGGTCTGATTATGACATCATAATGCAAAAAAGAAATAAACAAAAGCTTACGGCACCTGAGGTTCCTAGTTGGTCTCCCATAGGGAAAAAAGTGGTCTGATTATGACATCATAATTCAAAAAAGAAATAAACAAAAGCTTACGGCACCTGAGGTTCCTAGTTGGTCTCCCATACAAGTACTAACCAGGCCCAAGTCTGGATGGTTTCCGAGATCTGACGAAATCAGGCATTGTCAGACTGGTATGGCCGTAAGTGAAATTAAGAGAATGCAATCTCGTTAATGTTGGTAGAATATCAAACTCTGGTTGCGACAAAAGACAAGATGCTTCTGGTTAGGGAAAAAAGTGGTCTGATTATGACATCATAATGCAAAAAAGAAATTAAAAAAAGCTTACGGCACCTGAGGTTCCTAGTTGGTCTCCCATACAAGTACTAACCAGGCCCGAGTTTGGATGGCTTACGAGATCTGACGAGATTAGGCATTTTCAGACTGGTATGGCCGTAATTGAAATTAAGAGAATGCGATCTCGCTAATGTTGGTAGAATATCAAACTCTGGTTGCGACAAAAGACAAGACGCTTCTGGATAGGGAAAAAAGTGGTCTGATTATGACATCATAATGCAAAAAAGAAATAAACAAAAGCTTACGGCACCTGAGGTTCCTAGTTGGTCTCCCATAGGGAAAAAAGTGGTCTGATTATGACATCATAATGCAAAAAAGAAATAAACAAAAGCTTACGGCACCTGAGGTTCCTAGTTGGTCTCCCATACAAGTACTAACCAGGCCCGAGTCTGGATGGCTTCCGAGATCTGACGAGATCAGCCATTTTCAGACTGGTATGGCCGTAAGAGAAATTAAGAGAATGCAATCTCGCTTATGTTGGTAGAATATCAAACTCTGGTTGCGACAAAAGACAAGACGCTTCTGGATAGGGAAAAAAGTGGTCTGATTATGACATCATAATGCAAAAAAGAAATAAACAAAAGCTTACGGCACCTGAGGTTCCTAGTTGGTCTCCCATACAAGTACTAACCAGGCCCAAGTCTGGATGGCTTCCGAGATCTGATGAGATCAGGCATTTTCAGACTGGTATGTCCGTAAGTGAAATTAAGAGAATGCGATCTCGCTAATGTTGGTAGAATATCAAACTCTGGTTGCAACAAAAGACAAGACGCTTCTGGATAGGGAAAAAAGTGGTCTGATTATGACATCATAATGCAAAAAAGAAATAAACAAAAGCTTACGGCACCTGAGGTTCCTAGTTGGTCTCCCATAGGGAAAAAAGTGGTCTGATTATGACATCATAATGCAAAAAATAAATAAACAAAAGCTTACGGCACCTGAGGTTCCTAGTTGGACTCCCATACAAGTACTAACCAGGCCCGAGTCTGAATGGCTTCCGAGATCTGACGAGATCAGGCATTTTCAGACTGGTATGGTCATAAGTGAAATTAAGAGAATGCGATCTCGCTAATGTTGGTAGAATATCTAACTCTGGTTGCGACAAAAGACAAGATGCTTCTGGATAGGAAAAAAGTGGTCTGATTATGACATCATAATGCAAAAAAGAAATAAACAAAAGCTTACGGCACCTGAGGTTCCTAGTTGGTCTCCCATAGGGAAAAAAGTGGTCTGATTATGACATCATAATGCAAAAAAGAAATAAACAAAAGCTTACGGCACCTGAGGTTCCTAGTTGGTCTCCCATACAAGTACTAACCAGGCCCAAGTCTGGATGGTTTCCGAGATCTGACGAGATCAGGCATTGTCAGACTGGTATGGCCGTAAGTGAAATTAAGAGAATGCAATCTCGTTAATGTTGGTAGAATATCAAACTCTGGTTGCGACAAAAGACAAGATGCTTCTGGTTAGGGAAAAAAGTGGTCTGATTATGACATCATAATGCAAAAAAGAAATTAAAAAAAGCTTACGGCACCTGAGGTTCCTAGTTGGTCTCCCATACAAGTACTAACCAGGCCCGAGTCTGGATGGCTTACGAGATCTGACGAGATTAGGCATTTTCAGACTGGTATGGCCGTAATTGAAATTAAGAGAATGCGATCTTGCTAATGTTGGTAGAATATCAAACGCTGGTTGCGACAAAAGACAAGACGCTTCTGGATAGGGAAAAAAGTGGTCTGATTATGACATCATAATGCAAAAAAGAAATAAACAAAAGCTTACGGCACCTGAGGTTCCTAGTTGGTCTCCCATAGGGAAAAAAGTGGTCTGATTATGACATCATAATGCAAAAAAGAAATAAACAAAACCTTACGGCACCTGAGGTTCCTAGTTGGTCTCCCATACAAGTACTAACCAGGCCCGAGTCTAGATGGCTTCCGAGATCTGACGAGATCATGCATTTTCAGACTGGTATGGCCGTAAGGGAAATTAAGAGAATGCAATCTCGCTAATGTTGGTAGAATATCAAACTCTGGTTGCAACAAAAGACAAGACGCTTCTGGATAGGGAAAAAAGTGGTCTGATTATGACATCATAATGCAAAAAAGAAATAAACAAAAGCTTACGGCACCTGAGGTTCCTAGTTGGTCTCCCATAGGGAAAAAAGTGGTCTGATTATGACATCATAATGCAAAAAAGAAATAAACAAAAGCTTACGGCACCTGAGGTTCCTAGTTGATCTCCCATACAAGTACTAACCAGGCCCGAGTCTGGATGGCTTCCGAGATCTGACGAGATCAGGCATTTTCAGACTGGTATGGCCGTAAGTGAAATTAAGAGAATGCGATCTCGCTAATGTTGGTAGAATATCTAACTCTGGTTGCGACAAAAGACAAGATGCTTCTGGATAGGGAAAAAAGTGGTCTGATTATGACATCATAATGCAAAAAAGAAATAAACAAAAGCTTACGGCACCTGAGGTTCCTAGTTGGACTCCCATACAAGTACTAACCAGGCCCGAGTCTGAATGGCTTCCGAGATCTGACGAGATCAGGCATTTTCAGACTGGTATGGCCATAAGGGAAATTAAGAGAATGCGATCTCGCTAATGTTGGTAGAATATCAAACTCTGGTTGCGACAAAAGACAAGTTGCTTCTGGTTAGGGGAAAAAGTGGTCTGATTATGACATCATAATGCAAAAAAGAAATAAACAAAAGCTTACGGCACCTGAGGTTCCTAGTTGGTCTCCCATACAAGTACTAACCAGGCCCAAGTCTGGATGGCTTCCGAGATCTGACGAGATCAGGCATTGTCAGACTGGTATGGCCGTAAGTGAAGTTAAGAGAATGCAATCTCGTTAATGTTGGTAGAATATCAAACTCTGGTTGCGACAAAAGACAAGATGCTTCTGGTTAGGGGAAAAAGTGGTCTGATTATGACATCATAATGCAAAAAAGAAATAAACAAAAGCTTACGGCACCTGAGGTTCCTAGTTGGTCTCCCATACAAGTACTAACCAGGCCCGAGTATGGATGGCTTCCGAGATCTGACAAGATCAGGCATTTTCAGACTGGTATGGCCGTAAGGGAAATTAAGAGAATGCAATCTCGCTAATGTTGCTAAAATATCAAACTCTGGTTGCGACAAAAGACAAGACGCTTCTGGATAGGGAAAAAAGTGTTCTGATTATGACATCATAATGCAAAAAAGAAATAAACAAAAGCTTACGGCACCTGAGGTTCCTAGTTGGTCTCCTATACATGTACTAACCAGGCCCGAGTCTGGATGGCTTCCGAGATCTGACGAGATCAGGCATTTTCAGACTGGTATGGCCGTAAGTGAAATTAAGAGAATGCGATCTCGCTAATGTTGGTAGAATATCAAACTCTGGTTGCGACAAAAGACAAGACGCTTCTGGATAGGGAAAAAAAGTGGTCTGATTATGACATCATAATGCAAAAAAGAAATAAACAAAAGCTTACGGCACCTGAGGTTCCTAGTTGGTCTCCCATACAAGTACTAACCAGACCCGAGTCTGGATGGCTTCCGAGATCTGACGAGATCAGGCATTTTCAGACTGGTATGGCCGTAAGTGAAATTAAGAGAATGCGATCTCACTAATGTTGGTAGAATATCAAACTCTGGTTGCGACAAAAGACAAGACGCTTCTGGATGGGGAAAAAAGTGGTCTGATTATGACATCATAATGCAAAAAAGAAATAAACAAAAGCTTACGGCACCTGAGGTTCCTAGTTGGTCTCCCATACAAGTACTAACCAGACTCGAGTCTGGATGGCTTCCGAGATCAGGCATTTTCAGACTGGTATGGCCGTAAGTGAAATTAAGAGAATGCGATCTCGCTAATGTTGGTAGAATATCAAACTCTGGTTGCGACAAAAGACAAGACGCTTCTGGATAGGGAAAAAAGTGGTCTGATTATGACATCATAATGCAAAAAAGAAATAAACAAAAGCTTACGGCACCTGAGGTTCCTAGTTGTTCTCCCATACAAGTACTAACCAGGCCTGAGTCTGGATGGCTTCCGAGATCTGATGAGATCAGGCATTTTCAGACTGGTATGTCCATAAGTGAAATTAAGAGAATGCGATCTCGCTAATGTTGGTAGAATATCAAACTCTGGTTGCAACAAAAGACAAGACGCTAATGGATAGGGAAAAAAGTGGTCTGATTATGACATCATAATGCAAAAAAGAAATAAACAAAAGCTTACGGCACCTGAGGTTCCTAGTTGGTCTCCCATAGGGAAAAAAGTGGTCTGATTATGACATCATAATTTAAAAAAGAAATAAACAAAAGCTTACGGCACCTGAGGTTCCTAGTTGGTCTCCCATACAAGTACTAACCAGGCCCGAGTCTGGATGGCTTCCGAGATCTGACGAGATCAGGCATTTTCAGACTGGTATGGCCGTAAGTGAAATTAAGAGAATGCGATCTCGCTAATGTTGGTAGAATATCTAACTCTGGTTGCGACAAAAGACAAGATGCTTCTGGATAGGAAAAAAGTGGTCTGATTATGACATCATAATGCAAAAAAGAAATAAACAAAAGCTTACGGCACCTGAGGTTCCTAGTTGGTCTCCCATAGGGAAAAAAGTGGTCTGATTATGACATCATAATTCAAAAAAGAAATAAACAAAAGCTTACGGCACCTGAGGTTCCTAGTTGGTCTCCCATACAAGTACTAACCAGGCCCAAGTCTGGATGGTTTCCGAGATCTGACGAGATCAGGCATTGTCAGACTGGTATGGCCGTAAGTGAAATTAAGAGAATGCAATCTCGTTAATGTTGGTAGAATATCAAACTCTGGTTGCGACAAAAGACAAGATGCTTCTGGTTAGGGAAAAAAGTGTTCTGATTATGACATCATAATGCAAAAAAGAAATTAAAAAAAGCTTACGGCACCTGAGGTTCCTAGTTGGTCTCCCATACAAGTACTAACCAGGCCCGAGTCTGGATGGCTTACGAGATCTGACGAGATTAGGCATTTTCAGACTGGTATGGCCGTAATTGAAATTAAGAGAATGCGATCTCGCTAATGTTGGTAGAATATCAAACTCTGGTTGCGACAAAAGACAAGACGCTTCTGGATAGGGAAAAAAGTGGTCTGATTATGACATCATAATGCAAAAAAGAAATAAACAAAAGCTTACGGCACCTGAGGTTCCTAGTTGGTCTCCCATAGGGAAAAAAGTGGTCTGATTATGACATCATAATGCAAAAAAGAAATAAACAAAAGCTTACGGCACCTGAGGTTCCTAGTTGGTCTCCCATACAAGTACTAACCAGGCCCAAGTCTGGATGGCTTCCGAGATCTGATGAGATCAGGCATTTTCAGACTGGTATGGCCGTAAGTGAAATTAAGAGAATGCGATCTCGCTAATGTTGGTAGAATATCAAACTCTGGTTGCAACAAAAGACAAGACGCTTCTGGATAGGGAAAAAAGTGGTCTGATTATGACATCATAATGCAAAAAAGAAATAAACAAAAGCTTACGGCACCTGAGGTTCCTAGTTGGTCTCCCATAGGGAAAAAAGTGGTCTGATTATGACATCATAATGCAAAAAAGAAATAAACAAAAGCTTACGGCACCTGAGGTTCCTAGTTGGTCTCCCATAGGGAAAAAAGTGGTCTGATTATGACATCATAATGCAAAAAAGAAATAAACAAAAGCTTACGGCACCTGAGGTTCCTAGTTGGTCTCCCATACAAGTACTAACCAGGCCCGAGTCTGGATGGCTTCCGAGATCTGACGAGATCAGGCATTTTCAGACTGGTATGGCCGTAAGGGAAATTAAGAGAATGCGATCTCGCTAATGTTGGTAGAATATCTAACTCTGGTTGCGACAAAAGACAAGATGCTTCTGGATAGGAAAAAAGTGGTCTGATTATGACATCATAATGCAAAAAAGAAATAAACAAAAGCTTACGGCACCTGAGGTTCCTAGTTGGTCTCCCATAGGGAAAAAAGTGGTCTGATTATGACATCATAATGCAAAAAAGAAATAAACAAAAGCTTACGGCACCTGAGGTTCCTAGTTGGTCTCCCATACAAGTACGAACCAGGCCCGAGTATGGATGGCTTCCGAGATCTGACAAGATCAGGCATTGTCAGACTGGTATGGCCGTAAGGGAAATTAAGAGAATGCAATCTCGTTAATGTTGGTAAAATATCAAACTCTGGTTGCGACAAAAGACAAGACGCTTCTGGATAGGGAAAAAAGTGTTCTGATTATGACATCATAATGCAAAAAAGAAATAAACAAAAGCTTACGGCACCTGAGGTTCCTAGTTGGTCTCCTATACATGTACTAACCAGGCCCGAGTCTAGATGGCTTCCGAGATCTGACGAGATCAGGCATTTTCAGACTGGTATGGCCGTAAGTGAAATTAAGCGAATGCGATCTCGCTAATGTTGGTAGAATATCAAACTCTGGTTGCGACAAAAGACAAGACGCTTCTGGATAGGGAAAAAAAGTGGTCTGATTATGACATCATAATGCAAAAAAGAAATAAACAAAAGCTTACGGCACCTGAGGTTCCTAGTTGGTCTCCCATACAAGTACTAACCAGACCCGAGTCTGGATGGCTTCCGAGATCTGACGAGATCAGGCATTTTCAGACTGGTATGGCCGTAAGTGAAATTAAGAGAATGCGATCTCGCTAATGTTGGTAGAATATCAAACTCTGGTTGCGACAAAAGACAAGACGCTTCTGGATGGGGAAAAAAGTGGTCTGATTATGACATCATAATGCAAAAAAGAAATAAACAAAAGCTTACGGCACCTGAGGTTCCTAGTTGGTCTCCCATACAAGTACTAACCAGACTCGAGTCTGGATGGCTTCCGAGATCAGGCATTTTCAGACTGGTATGGCCGTAAGTGAAATTAAGAGAATGCGATCTCGCTAATGTTGGTAGAATATCAAACTCTGGTTGCGACAAAAGACAAGACGCTTCTGGATAGGGAAAAAAGTGGTCTGATTATGACATCATAATGCAAAAAATAAATAAACAAAAGCTTACGGCACCTGAGGTTCCTAGTTGGTCTCCCATACAAGTACTAACCAGGCCTGAGTCTGGATGGCTTCCGAGATCTGATGAGATCAGGCATTTTCAGACTGGTATGTCCGTAAGTGAAATTAAGAGAATGCAATCTCGCTAATGTTGGTAGAATATCAAACTCTGGTTGCAACAAAAGACAAGACGCTTCTGGATAGGGAAAAAAGTGGTCTGATTATGACATCATAATGCAAAAAAGAAATAAACAAAAGCTTATGGCACCTGAGGTTCCTAGTTGGTCTCCCATAGGGAAAAAGTGGTCTGATTATGACATCATAATGCAAAAAAGAAATAAACAAAAGCTTACGGCACCTGAGGTTCCTAGTTGGTCTCCCATACATGTACTAACCAGAACCGAGTCTGGATGCCTTCCGAGATCTGACGAAATCAGGCATTTTCAGACTGGTATGGCCGTAAGGGAAATTAAGAGAATGCGATCTCGCTAATGTTGGTAGAATATCAAACTCTGGTTGCGACAAAAGACAAGACGCTTCTGGATAGGGAAAAAAGTGGTCTGATTATGACATCATAATGCAAAAAAGAAATAAACAAAAGCTTACGGCACCTGAGGTTCCTAGTTGGTCTCCCATACAAGTACTAACCAGGCCCGAGTCTGGATGGCTTCCGAGATCTGACGAGATCAGGCATTTTCAGACTGGTATGGCCGTAAGTGAAATTAAGAGAATGCAATCTCGTTAATGTTGGTAGAATATCAAACTCTGGTTGCGACAAAAGACAAGATGCTTCTGGTTAGGGAAAAAAGTGGTCTGATTATGACATCATAATGCAAAAAAGAAATTAAAAAAAGCTTACGGCACCTGAGGTTCCTAGTTGGTCTCCCATACAAGTACTAACCAGGCTCGAGTCTGGATGGCTTACGAGATCTGACGAGATTAGGCATTTTCAGACTGGTATGGCCGTAATTAAAATTAAGAGAATGCGATCTCGCTAATGTTGGTAGAATATCAAACTCTGGTTGCGACAAAAGACAAGACGCTTCTGGATAGGGAAAAAAGTGGTCTGATTATGACATCATAATGCAAAAAAGAAATAAACAAAAGCTTACGGCACCTGAGGTTCCTAGTTGGTCTCCCATAGGGAAAAAAGTGGTCTGATTATGACATCATAATGCAAAAAAGAAATAAACAAAAGCTTACGGCACCTGAGATTCCTAGTTGGTCTCCCATACAAGTACTAACCAGGCCCGAGTCTGGATGGCTTCCGAGATCTGACGAGATCAGCCATTTTCAGACTGGTATGGCCGTAAGGGAAATTAAGAGAATGCAATCTCGCTTATGTTGGTAGAATATCAAACTCTGGTTGCGACAAAAGACAAGACGCTTCTGGATAGGGAAAAAAGTGGTCTGATTATGACATCATAATGCAAAAAAGAAATAAACAAAAGCTTACGGCACCTGAGGTTCCTAGTTGGTCTCCCATACAAGTACTAACCAGGCCCGAGTCTGGATGGCTTCCGAGATCTGACGAGATCAGGCATTTTCAGACTGGTATGGCCGTAATTGAAATTAAGAGAATGCGATCTCGCTAATGTTGGTAGAATATCAAACTCTGGTTGCGACAAAAGACAAGACGCTTCTGGATAGGGAAAAAAGTGGTCTGATTATGACATCATAATGCAAAAAAGAAATAAACAAAAGCTTACGGCACCTGAGGTTCCTAGTTGGTGTCCCATAGGGAAAAAAGTGGTCTGATTATGACATCATAATGCAAAAAAGAAATAAACAAAAGCTTACGGCACCTGAGGTTCCTAGTTGGTCTCCCATACAAGTACTAACCAGGCCCGAGTCTGGATGGCTTCCGAGATCTGACGAGATCAGGCATTTTCAGACTGGTATGGCCGTAAGTAAAATTAAGAGAATGCGATCTCGCTAATGTTGGTAGAATATCAAACTCTGGTTGCGACAAAAGACAAGACGCTTCTGGATAGGGAAAAAAGTGGTCTGATTATGACATCATAATGCAAAAAAGAAATAAACAAAAGCTTACGGCACCTGAGGTTCCTAGTTGGTGTCCCATAGGGAAAAAAGTGGTCTGATTATGACATCATAATGCAAAAAAGAAATAAACAAAAGCTTACGGCACCTGAGGTTCCTAGTTGGTCTCCCATACAAGTACTAACCAGGCCCGAGTCTGGATGGCTTTCGAGATCTGACAAGATCAGGCATTTTCAGACTGGTATGGCCGTAAGGGAAATTAAGAGAATGCGATCTCGCTAATGTTGGTAGAATATCAAACTCTGGTTGCGACAAAAGACAAGACGCTTCTGGATAGGGAAAAAAGTGGTCTGATTATGACATCATAATGCAAAAAAGAAATAAACAAAAGCTTACGGCACCTGAGGTTCCTAGTTGGTCTCCCATAGGGAAAAAAGTGGTCTGATTATGACATCATAATGCAAAAAAGAAATAAACAAAAGCTTACGGCACCTGAGGTTCCTAGTTGGTCTCCCATACAAGTACTGACCAGGCCCGAGTCTGGATAGCTTCCGAGATCTGACGAGATCAGGCATTTTCAGACTGGTATGGCCGTAAGTGAAATTAAGAGAATGCGATCTCGCTAATGTTGGTAGAATATCAAACTCTGGTTGCGACAAAAGACAAGACGCTTCTGGATAGGGAAAAAAGTGGTCTGATTATGACATCATAATGCAAAAAAGAAATAAACAAAAGCTTACGGCACCTGAGGTTCCTAGTTGGTCTCCCATAGGGAAAAAAGTGGTCTGATTATGACATCATAATGCAAAAAAGAAATAAACAAAAGCTTACGGCACCTGAGGTTCCTAGTTGGTCTCCCATACATGTACTAACCAGGCCCGAGCCTGGATGGCTTCCGAGATCTAACGAGATCAGGCATTTTCAGACTGGTATGGCCGTAAGCGAAATTAAGAGAATGCGATCTCGCTAATGTTGGTAGAATATCAAACTCTGGTTGCGACAAAAGACAAGACGCTTCTGGATAGGGAAAAAAGTGGTCTGATTATGACATCATAATGCAAAAACGAAATAAACAAAAGCTTACGGCACCTGAGGTTCCTAGTTGGTCTCCCATAGGGAAAAAAAGTGGTCTGATTATGACATCATAATGCAAAAAAGAAATAAACAAAAGCTTACGGCACCTGAGGTTCCTAGTTGGTCTCCCATACAAGTACTGACCAGGCCCGAGTCTGGATAGCTTCCGAGATCTGACGAGATCAGGCATTTTCAGACTGGTATGGCCGTAAGGGAAATTAAGAGAATGCGATCTCGCTAATGTTGGTAGAATATCAAACTCTGGTTGCGACAAAAGACAAGACGCTTCTGGATAGGGAAAAAAGTGGTCTGATTATGACATCATAATGCAAAAAAGAAATAAACAAAAGCTTACGGCACCTGAGGTTCCTAGTTGGTCTCCCATACAAGTACTAACCAGGCCCAAGTCTGGATGGCTTCGAGATCTGACGAGATCAGGCATTTTCAGACTGGTATGGCCGTAAGTGAAATTAAGAGTATGCGTTCTCGCTAATGTTGGTAGAATATCAAACTCTGGTTGCAACAAAAGACAAGACGCTTCTGGATAGGGAAAAAAGTGGTCTGATTATGACATCATAATGCAAAAAAGAAATAAACAAAAGCTTACGGCACCTGAGGTTCCTAGTTGGCCTCCCATAGGGAAAAAAGTGGTCTGATTATGACATCATAATGCAAAAAAGAAATAAATGAAAGCTTACGGCACCTGAGGTTCCTAGTTGGTCTCCCATACAAGTACTAACCAGGCCCGAGTCTGGATGGCTTCCAAGATCTGACGAGATCAGGCATTTTCAGACTGGTATGGCCTTAAGTGAAATTGAGAGAATGCGTTCTCGCTAATGTTGGTAGAATATCAAACTCTGGTTGCAACAAAAGACAAGACGCTTCTGGATAGGGAAAAAAGTGGTCTGATTATGACATCATAATGCAAAAAAGAAAAAAACAAAAGCTTACGGCACCTGAGGTTCCTAGTTGGTCTCCCATAGGGAAAAAAGTGGTCTGATTATGACATCATAATGCAAAAAAGAAATAAACAAAAGCTTACGGCACCTGAGGTTCCTAGTTGGTCTCCCATACAAGTACTAACCAGGCCCGAGTCTGGATGGCTTCTGAGATCTGACGAGATCAGGCATTTTCAGACTGGTATGGCCGTAAGTGAAATTAAGAGAATGCGATCTCGCTAATGTTGGTAGAATATCAAACTCTGGTTGCGACAAAAGACAAGACGCTTCTGGATAGGGAAAAAAGTGGTCTGATTATGACATCATAATGCAAAAAATAAATAAACAAAAGCTTACGGCACCTGAGGTTCCTAGTTGGTCTCCCATACAAGTACTAACCAGGCCCGAGTCTGGATGGCTTCCGAGATCTGACGAGATCAGGCATTTTAAGACTGGTATGGCCGTAAGTGAAGTTGAGAGAATGCGATCTCGCTAATGTTGGTAGAATATCAAACTCTGGTTGCAACAAAAGACAAGACGCTTCTGGATAGGGAAAAAAGTGGTCTGATTATGACATCATAATGCAAAAAAGAAATAAACAAAAGCTTACGGCACCTGAGGTTCCTAGTTGGCCTCCCATAGGGAAAAAAGTGGTCTGATTATGACATCATAATGCAAAAAAGAAATAAACGAAAGCTTACAGCACCTGAGGTTCCTAGTTGGTCTCCCATACAAGTACTAACCAGGCCCGAGTCTGGATGGCTTCCAAGATCAGGCATTTTCAGACTGGTATGGCCTTAAGTGAAATTAAGAGAATGCGTTCTCGCTAATGTTGGTAGAATATCAAACTGTGGTTGCAACAAAAGACAAGACGCTTCTGGATAGGGAAAAAAGTGGTCTGATTATGACATCATAATGCAAAAAAGAAAAAAACAAAAGCTTACGGCACCTGAGGTTCCTAGTTGGTCTCCCATAGGGAAAAAAGTGGTCTGATTATGACATCATAATGCAAAAAAGAAATAAACAAAAGCTTACGGCACCTGAGGTTCCTAGTTGGTCTCCCATACAAGTACTAACCAGGCCCAAGTCTGGATGGCTTCCGAGATCTGACGAGATCAGGCATTTTCAGACTGGTATGGGCGTAAATGAAATTAAGAGAATGCGATCTCGTTAATGTTGGTAGAATATCAAACTCTGGTTGCGACAAAAGACAAGATGCTTCTGGATAGGGAAAAAAGTGGTCTGATTATGACATCATAATGCAAAAAAGAAATAAACAAAAGCTTACGGCACCTAAGGTTCCTAGTTGGTCTCCCATACAAGTACTAACCAGGCCCGAGTCTGGATGGCTTCCGAGATCTGACGAGATCAGGCATTTTCAGACTGGTATGGCCGTAAGTGAAATTAAGAGAATGCGATCTCGCTAATGTTGGTAGAATATCAAACTCTGGTTGCGACAAAAGACAAGACGCTTCTGGATAGGGAAAAAAGTGGTCTGATTATGACATCATAATGCAAAAAAGAAATAAACAAAAGCTTACGGCACCTGAGGTTCCTAGTTGGTCTCCCATACAAGTACTAACCAGGCCCGAGTCTGGATGGCTTCCGAGATCTGACGAGATCAGGCATTTTAAGACTGGTATGGCCGTAAGGGAAATTAAGAGAATGCAATCTCGCTTATGTTGGTAGAATATCAAACTCTGGTTGCGACAAAAGACAAGAAGCTTCTGGATAGGGAAAAAAGTGGTCTGATTATGACATCATAATGCAAAAAAGAAATAAACAAAAGCTTACGGCACCTGAGGTTCCTAGTTGGTCTCCCATACAAGTACTAACCAGGCCCGAGTCTGGATGGCTTCCGAGATCTGACGAGATCAGGCATTTTCAGACTGGTATGGCCGTAATTGAAATTAAGAGAATGCGATCTCGCTAATGTTGGTAGAATATCAAACTCTGGTTGCGACAAAAGACAAGACGCTTCTGGATAGGGAAAAAAGTGGTCTGATTATGACATCATAATGCAAAAAAGAAATAAACAAAAGCTTACGGCACCTGAGGTTCCTAGTTGGTGTCCCATAGGGAAAAAAGTGGTCTGATTATGACATCATAATGCAAAAAAGAAATAAACAAAAGCTTACGGCACCTGAGGTTCCTAGTTGGTCTCCCATACAAGTACTAACCAGGCACGAGTCTGGATGGCTTCCGAGATCTGACGAGATCAGGCATTTTCAGACTGGTATGGCCGTAAGTAAAATTAAGAGAATGCGATCTCGCTAATGTTGGTAGAATATCAAACTCTGGTTGCGACAAAAGACAAGACGCTTCTGGATAGGGAAAAAAGTGGTCTGATTATGACATCATAATGCAAAAAAGAAATAAACAAAAGCTTACGGCACCTGAGGTTCCTAGTTGGTGTCCCATAGGGAAAAAAGTGGTCTGATTATGACATCATAATGCAAAAAAGAAATAAACAAAAGCTTACGGCACCTGAGGTTCCTAGTTGGTCTCCCATACAAGTACTAACCAGGCCCGAGTCTGGATGGCTTCCGAGATCTGACAAGATCAGGCATTTTCAGACTGGTATGGCCGTAAGGGAAATTAAGAGAATGCGATCTCGCTAATGTTGGTAGAATATCAAACTCTGGTTGCGACAAAAGACAAGACGCTTCTGGATAGGGAAAAAAGTGGTCTGATTATGACATCATAATGCAAAAAAGAAATAAACAAAAGCTTACGGCACCTGAGGTTCCTAGTTGGTCTCCCATAGGGAAAAAAGTGGTCTGATTATGACATCATAATGCAAAAAAGAAATAAACAAAAGCTTACGGCACCTGAGGTTCCTAGTTGGTCTCCCATACAAGTACTGACCAGGCCCGAGTCTGGATAGCTTCCGAGATCTGACGAGATCAGGCATTTTCAGACTGGTATGGCCGTAAGTGAAATTAAGAGAATGCGATCTCGCTAATGTTGGTAGAATATCAAACTCTGGTTGCGACAAAAGACAAGACGCTTCTGGATAGGGAAAAAAGTGGTCTGATTATGACATCATAATGCAAAAAAGAAATAAACAAAAGCTTACGGCACCTGAGGTTCCTAGTTGGTCTCCCATAGGGAAAAAAGTGGTCTGATTATGACATCATAATGCAAAAAAGAAATAAACAAAAGCTTACGGCACCTGAGGTTCCTAGTTGGTCTCCCATACATGTACTAACCAGGCCCGAGCCTGGATGGCTTCCGAGATCTAACGAGATCAGGCATTTTCAGACTGGTATGGCCGTAAGCGAAATTAAGAGAATGCGATCTCGCTAATGTTGGTAGAATATCAAACTCTGGTTGCGACAAAAGACAAGACGCTTCTGGATAGGGAAAAAAGTGGTCTGATTATGACATCATAATGCAAAAACGAAATAAACAAAAGCTTACGGCACCTGAGGTTCCTAGTTGGTCTCCCATAGGGAAAAAAAGTGGTCTGATTATGACATCATAATGCAAAAAAGAAATAAACAAAAGCTTACGGCACCTGAGGTTCCTAGTTGGTCTCCCATACAAGTACTGACCAGGCCCGAGTCTGGATAGCTTCCGAGATCTGACGAGATCAGGCATTTTCAGACTGGTATGGCCGTAAGTGAAATTAAGAGAATGCGATCTCGCTAATGTTGGTAGAATATCAAACTCTGGTTGCGACAAAAGACAAGACGCTTCTGGATAGGGAAAAAAGTGGTCTGATTATGACATCATAATGCAAAAAAGAAATAAACAAAAGCTTACGGCACCTGAGGTTCCTAGTTGGTCTCCCATACAAGTACTAACCAGGCCCAAGTCTGGATGGCTTCCGAGATCTGACGAGATCAGGCATTTTCAGACTGGTATGGCCGTAAGGGAAATTAAGAGAATGCGATCTCGCTAATGTTGGTAGAATATCAAACTCTGGTTGCGACAAAAGACAAGACGCTTCTGGATAGGGAAAAAAGTGGTCTGATTATGACATCATAATGCAAAAAAGAAATAAACAAAAGCTTACGGCACCTGAGGTTCCTAGTTGGTCTCCCATACAAGTACTAACCAGGCCCAAGTCTGGATGGCTTCGAGATCTGACGAGATCAGGCATTTTCAGACTGGTATGGCCGTAAGTGAAATTAAGAGTATGCGTTCTCGCTAATGTTGGTAGAATATCAAACTCTGGTTGCAACAAAAGACAAGACGCTTCTGGATAGGGAAAAAAGTGGTCTGATTATGACATCATAATGCAAAAAAGAAATAAACAAAAGCTTACGGCACCTGAGGTTCCTAGTTGGCCTCCCATAGGGAAAAAAGTGGTCTGATTATGACATCATAATGCAAAAAAGAAATAAATGAAAGCTTACGGCACCTGAGGTTCCTAGTTGGTCTCCCATACAAGTACTAACCAGGCCCGAGTCTGGATGGCTTCCAAGATCTGACGAGATCAGGCATTTTCAGACTGGTATGGCCTTAAGTGAAATTGAGAGAATGCGTTCTCGCTAATGTTGGTAGAATATCAAACTCTGGTTGCAACAAAAGACAAGACGCTTCTGGATAGGGAAAAAAGTGGTCTGATTATGACATCATAATGCAAAAAAGAAAAAAACAAAAGCTTACGGCACCTGAGGTTCCTAGTTGGTCTCCCATAGGGAAAAAAGTGGTCTGATTATGACATCATAATGCAAAAAAGAAATAAACAAAAGCTTACGGCACCTGAGGTTCCTAGTTGGTCTCCCATACAAGTACTAACCAGGCCCAAGTCTGGATGGCTTCCGAGATCTGACGAGATCGGGCATTTTCAGACTGGTATGGCCGTAAGTGAAATTAAGAGAATGCGATCTCGTTAATGTTGGTAGAATATCAAACTCTGGTTGCGACAAAAGACAAGATGCTTCTGGATAGGGAAAAAAGTGGTCTGATTATGACATCATAATGCAAAAAAGAAATAAACAAAAGCTTACGGCACCTGAGGTTCCTAGTTGGTCTCCCATACAAGTACTAACCAGGCCCGAGTCTGGATGGCTTCCGAGATCTGACGAGATCAGGCATTTTCAGACTGGTATGGCCGTAAATGAAATTAAGAGAATGCGATCTCGTTAATGTTGGTAGAATATCAAACTCTGGTTGCGACAAAAGACAAGACGCTTCTGGATAGGGAAAAAAGTGGTCTGATTATGACATCATAATGCAAAAAAGAAATAAACAAAAGCTTACGGCACCTGAGGTTCCTAGTTGGTCTCCCATAGGGAAAAAAGTGGTCTGATTATGACATCATAATGCAAAAAAGAAATAAACAAAAGCTTACGGCACCTGAGGTTCCTAGTTGGTCTCCCATACAAGTACTAACCAGGCCCGAGTCTGGATGGCTTCCGAGATCTGACGAGATCAGGCATTTTCAGACTGGTATGGCCATAAGTGAAATTAAGAGAATGCGATCTCGCTAATGTTGGTAGAATATCAAACTCTGGTTGCGACAAAAGACAAGACGCTTCTGGATAGGGAAAAAAGTGGTCTGATTATGACATCATAATGCAAAAAAGAAATAAACAAAAGCTTACGGCACCTGAGGTTCCTAGTTGGTCTCCCATACAAGTACTAACCAGGGTCGAGTCTGGATGGCTTCCGAGATATGACGAGATCAGGCATTTTCAGACTGGTATGGCCGTAAATGAAATTAAGAGAATGCGATCTCGCTAATGTTGGTAGAATATCAAACTCTGGTTGCGACAAAAGACAAGACGCTTCTGGATAGGGAAAAAAGTGGTCTGATTATGACATCATAATGCAAAAAAGAAATAAATAAAAGTTAAGGCACCTGAGGTTCCTAGTTGGTCTCCCATACAAGTACTAACCAGGCCCAAGTTTGGATGGCTTCCGAGATCAGGCATTTTCAGACTGGTATGGCCGTAAGTGAAATTAAGAGAATGCAATCTCGCTAATGTTGGTAGAATATCAAACTCTGGTTGCGACAAAAGACAAGACGCTTCTGGATAGGGAAAAAAGTGGACTGATTATGACATCATAATGCAAAAAAGAAATAAACAAAAGCTTACGGCACCTGAGGTTCCTAGTTGGTCTCCCATACAAGTACTAACCAGGCCCGAGTCTGGATGGCTTCCGAGATCTGACGAGATCAGGCATTTTCAGACTGGTATGGCCTTAAGTGAAATTAATCGAATGCGTTCTCGCTAATGTTGGTAGAATATCAAACTCTGGTTGCAACAAAAGACAAGACGCTTCAGGATAGGGAAAAAAGTGGTCTGATTATGACATCATAATGCAAAAAAGAAATAAACAAAAGCTTACGGCACCTGAGGTTCCTAGTTGGCCTCCCATAGGGAAAAAAGTGGTCTGATTATGACATCATAATGCAAAAAAGAAATAAACGAAAGCTTACGGCACCTGAGGTTCCTAGTTGGTCTCCCATACAAGTACTAACCAGGCCCGAGTCTGTATGGCTTCCAAGATCTGACGAGAACAGGCATTTTCAGACTGGTATGGCCGTAAGTGAAATTAAGAGAATGCGATCTCGCTAATGTTGGTAGAATATCAAACTCTGGTTGCGACAAAAGACAAGATGCTTCTGGATAGGGAAAAAAGTGGTCTGATTATGACATCATAATGCAAAAAAGAAATAAACAAAAGCTTACGGCACCTGAGGTTCCTAGTTGGTCTCCCATAGGGAAAAAAGTGGTCTGATTATGACATCATAATGCAAAAAAGAAATAAACAAAAGCTTACGGCACCTGAGGTTCCTAGTTGGTCTCCCATACAAGTACTAACCAGGCCCAAGTCTGGATGGCTTCCGAGATCTGACGAGATCAGGCATTTTCAGACTGGTATGGCCGTAAGTGAAATTAAGAGAATGCGATCTCGTTAATGTTGGTAGAATATCAAACTCTGGTTGCGACAAAAGACAAGATGCTTCTGGATAGGGAAAAAAGTGGTCTGATTATGACATCATAATGCAAAAAAGAAATAAACAAAAGCTTACGGCACCTGAGGTTCCTAGTTGGTCTCCCATACAAGTACTAACCAGGCCCGAGTCTGGATGACTTCCGAGATCTGACGAGATCAGGCATTTTCAGACTGGTATGGCCGTAAGTGAAATTAAGAGAATGCGATCTCGCTAATGTTGGTAGAATATCAAACTCTGGTTGCGACAAAAGACAAGACGCTTCTGGATAGGGAAAAAAGTGGTCTGATTATGACATCATAATGCAAAAAAGAAATAAACAAAAGCTTACGGCACCTGACGTTCCTAGTTGGTCTCCCATACAAGTACTAACCAGGCCCGAGTCTGGATGGCTTCCGAGATCTGACGAGATCAGGCATTTTAAGACTGGTATAGCCGTAAGTGAAATTAAGAGAATGCGATCTCGCTAATGTTGGTAGAATATCAAACTCTGGTTGCGACAAAAGACAAGAAGCTTCTGGATAGGGAAAAAAGTGGTCTGATTATGACATCATAATGCAAAAAAGAAATAAACAAAAGCTTACGGCACCTGAGGTTCCTAGTTGGTCTCCCATACAAGTACTAGCCAGGCCCGAGTCTGGATGGCTTCCGAGATCTGATGAGATCAGGCATTTTCAGACTGGCATGTCCGTAAGTGAAATTAAGAGAATGCGATCTCGCTAATGTTGGTAGAATATCAAACTCTGGTTGCGACAAAAGACAAGACGCTTCTGGATAGGGAAAAAAGTGGTCTGATTATGACATCATAATGCAAAAAAGAAATAAACAAAAGCTTACGGCACCTGAGGTTCCTAGTTGGTCTCCCATAGGGAAAAAAGTGGTCTGATTATGACATCATAATGCAAAAAAGAAATAAACAAAAGCTTACGGCACCTGAGGTTCCTAGTTGGTCTCCCATACAAGTACTAACCAGGCCCGAGTCTGGATGGCTTCCGAGATCTGACGAGATCAGGCATTTTCAGACTGGTATGGCCATAAGTGAAATTAAGAGAATGCGATCTCGCTAATGTTGGTAGAATATCAAACTCTGGTTGCGACAAAAGACAAGACGCTTCTGGATAGGGAAAAAAGTGGTCTGATTATGACATCATAATGCAAAAAAGAAATAAACAAAAGCTTACGGCACCTGAGGTTCCTAGTTGGTCTCCCATACAAGTACTAACCAGGGTCGAGTCTGGATGGCTTCCGAGATATGACGAGATCAGGCATTTTCAGACTGGTATGGCCGTAAATGAAATTAAGAGAATGCGATCTCGCTAATGTTGGTAGAATATCAAACTCTGATTGCGACAAAAGACAAGACGCTTCTGGATAGGGAAAAAAGTGGTCTGATTATGACATCATAATGCAAAAAAGAAATAAACAAAAGCTTACGGCACCTGAGGTTCCTAGTTGGTCTCCCATACAAGTACTAACCAGGCCCGAGTCTGGATGGCTTCTGAGATCTGACGAGATCAGGCATTTTCAGACTGGTATGGCCGTAAGTGAAATTAAGCGAATGCGATCTCGCTAATGTTGGTAGAATATCAAACTCTGGTTGCGACAAAAGACAAGACGCTTCTGGATAGGGAAAAAAGTGGTCTGATTATTACATCATAATGCAAAAAAGAAATAAACAAAAGCTTACGGCACCTGAGGTTCCTAGTTGGTCTCCCATACAAGTACTAACCAGGCCCGAGTCTGGATGGCTTCCGAGATCTGACGAGATCAGGCATTTTCAGACTGGTATGGCCGTAAGTGAAATTAAGAGAATGCGATCTCGCTAATGTTGGTAGAATATCAAACTCTGGTTGCGACAAAAGACAAGACGCTTCTGGATAGGGAAAAAAGTGGTCTGATTATGACATCATAATGCAAAAAAGAAATAAATAAAAGTTAAGGCACCTGAGGTTCCTAGTTGGTCTCCCATACAAGTACTAACCAGGCCCAAGTTTGGATGGCTTCCGAGATCAGGCATTTTCAGACTGGTATGGCCGTAAGTGAAATTAAGAGAATGCAATCTCGCTAATGTTGGTAGAATATCAAACTCTGGTTGCGACAAAAGACAAGACGCTTCTGGATAGGGAAAAAAGTGGACTGATTATGACATCATAATGCAAAAAAGAAATAAACAAAAGCTTACGGCACCTGAGGTTCCTAGTTGGTCTCCCATACAAGTACTAACCAGGCCCGAGTCTGGATGGCTTCCGAGATCTGACGAGATCAGGCATTTTCAGACTGGTATGGCCTTAAGTGAAATTAATCGAATGCGTTCTCGCTAATGTTGGTAGAATATCAAACTCTGGTTGCAACAAAAGACAAGACGCTTCAGGATAGGGAAAAAAGTGGTCTGATTATGACATCATAATGCAAAAAAGAAATAAACAAAAGCTTACGGCACCTGAGGTTCCTAGTTGGCCTCCCATAGGGAAAAAAGTGGTCTGATTATGACATCATAATGCAAAAAAGAAATAAACGAAAGCTTACGGCACCTGAGGTTCCTAGTTGGTCTCCCATACAAGTACTAACCAGGCCCGAGTCTGTATGGCTTCCAAGATCTGACGAGAACAGGCATTTTCAGACTGGTATGGCCGTAAGTGAAATTAAGAGAATGCGATCTCGCTAATGTTGGTAGAATATCAAACTCTGGTTGCGACAAAAGACAAGATGCTTCTGGATAGGGAAAAAAGTGGTCTGATTATGACATCATAATGCAAAAAAGAAATAAACAAAAGCTTACGGCACCTGAGGTTCCTAGTTGGTCTCCCATAGGGAAAAAAGTGGTCTGATTATGACATCATAATGCAAAAAAGAAATAAACAAAAGCTTACGGCACCTGAGGTTCCTAGTTGGTCTCCCATACAAGTACTAACCAGGCCCAAGTCTGGATGGCTTCCGAGATCTGACGAGATCAGGCATTTTCAGACTGGTATGGCCGTAAGTGAAATTAAGAGAATGCGATCTCGTTAATGTTGGTAGAATATCAAACTCTGGTTGCGACAAAAGACAAGATGCTTCTGGATAGGGAAAAAAGTGGTCTGATTATGACATCATAATGCAAAAAAGAAATAAACAAAAGCTTACGGCACCTGAGGTTCCTAGTTGGTCTCCCATACAAGTACTAACCAGGCCCGAGTCTGGATGACTTCCGAGATCTGACGAGATCAGGCATTTTCAGACTGGTATGGCCGTAAGTGAAATTAAGAGAATGCGATCTCGCTAATGTTGGTAGAATATCAAACTCTGGTTGCGACAAAAGACAAGACGCTTCTGGATAGGGAAAAAAGTGGTCTGATTATGACATCATAATGCAAAAAAGAAATAAACAAAAGCTTACGGCACCTGACGTTCCTAGTTGGTCTCCCATACAAGTACTAACCAGGCCCGAGTCTGGATGGCTTCCGAGATCTGACGAGATCAGGCATTTTAAGACTGGTATAGCCGTAAGTGAAATTAAGAGAATGCGATCTCGCTAATGTTGGTAGAATATCAAACTCTGGTTGCGACAAAAGACAAGAAGCTTCTGGATAGGGAAAAAAGTGGTCTGATTATGACATCATAATGCAAAAAAGAAATAAACAAAAGCTTACGGCACCTGAGGTTCCTAGTTGGTCTCCCATACAAGTACTAGCCAGGCCCGAGTCTGGATGGCTTCTGAGATCTGATGAGATCAGGCATTTTCAGACTGGCATGTCCGTAAGTGAAATTAAGAGAATGCGATCTCGCTAATGTTGGTAGAATATCAAACTCTGGTTGCGACAAAAGACAAGACGCTTCTGGATAGGGAAAAAAGTGGTCTGATTATGACATCATAATGCAAAAAAGAAATAAACAAAAGCTTACGGCACCTGAGGTTCCTAGTTGGTCTCCCATAGGGAAAAAAGTGGTCTGATTATGACATCATAATGCAAAAAAGAAATAAACAAAAGCTTACGGCACCTGAGGTTCCTAGTTGGTCTCCCATACAAGTACTAACCAGGCCCGAGTCTGGATGGCTTCCGAGATCTGACGAGATCAGGCATTTTCAGACTGGTATGGCCATAAGTGAAATTAAGAGAATGCGATCTCGCTAATGTTGGTAGAATATCAAACTCTGGTTGCGACAAAAGACAAGACGCTTCTGGATAGGGAAAAAAGTGGTCTGATTATGACATCATAATGCAAAAAAGAAATAAACAAAAGCTTACGGCACCTGAGGTTCCTAGTTGGTCTCCCATACAAGTACTAACCAGGGTCGAGTCTGGATGGCTTCCGAGATATGACGAGATCAGGCATTTTCAGACTGGTATGGCCGTAAATGAAATTAAGAGAATGCGATCTCGCTAATGTTGGTAGAATATCAAACTCTGGTTGCGACAAAAGACAAGACGCTTCTGGATAGGGAAAAAAGTGGTCTGATTATGACATCATAATGCAAAAAAGAAATAAACAAAAGCTTACGGCACCTGAGGTTCCTAGTTGGTCTCCCATACAAGTACTAACCAGGCCCGAGTCTGGATGGCTTCCGAGATCTGACGAGATCAGGCATTTTCAGACTGGTATGGCCGTAAGTGAAATTAAGAGAATGCGATCTCGCTAATGTTGGTAGAATATCAAACTCTGGTTGCGACAAAAGACAAGACGCTTCTGGATAGGGAAAAAAGTGGTCTGATTATGACATCATAATGCAAAAAAGAAATAAACAAAAGCTTACGGCACCTGAGGTTCCTAGTTGGTCTCCCATACAAGTAAAACCAGACCCGAGTCTGGATGGCTTCCGAGATCTGACGAGATCAGGCATTTTCAGACTGGTATGGCCGTAAGTGAAATTAAGAGAATGCGATCTCGCTAATGTTGGTAGAATATCAAACTCTGGTTGCGACAAAAGACAAGACGCTTCTGGATAGGGAAAAAAGTGGTCTGATTATGACATCATAATGCAAAAAAGAAATAAACAAAAGCTTACAGCACCTGAGGTTCCTAGTTGGTCTCCCATACAAGTACTAACCAGGCCCGAGTCTGGATGGCTTCCGACATCTGACGAGATCAGGCATTTTAAGACTGGTATGGCCGTAAGTGAAATTAAGAGAATGCGATCTCGAGAACAATGTGCTCTACTGTGTGTATTTTGCTACATTTGTTACCCCCCCCTTCCCCCCCTTTTTTCCTTTCTGTATCCCCCCCCCGATTAGTATTATTTATATGAAAAATTCTTCAATAAAAATCATACATTGAAAAAAAAAAAGAGAATGCGATCTCGCTAATGTTGGTAGAATATCAAACTCTGGTTGCGACAAAAGACAAGACGCTTCTGGATAGGGAAAAAAGTGGTCTGATTATGACATCATAATGCAAAAAAGAAATAAACAAACGCTTACGGCACCTGAGGTTCCTAGTTGGTCTCCCATAGGGAAAAAAGTGGTCTGATTATGACATCATAATGCAAAAAAGAAATAAACAAAAGCTTACGGCACCTGAGGTTCCTAGTTGGTCTCCCATACAAGTACTAACCAGGCCCGAGTCTGGATGGCTTCCGAGATCTGACGAGATCTGACGAGATCAGGCATTTTCAGACTGGTATGGCCGTAAGTGAAATTAAGAGAATGCGATCTCGCTAATGTTGGTAGAATATCAAACTCTGGTTGCGACAAAAGACAAGACGCTTCTGGATAGGGAAAAAAGTGGTCTGATTATGACATCATAATGCAAAAAAGAAATAAACAAAAGCTTACGGCACCTGAGGTTCCTAGTTGGTCTCCCATAGGGAAAAAAGTGGTCTGATTATGACATCATAATGCAAAAAAGAAATAAACAAAAACTTACGGCACCTGAGGTTCCTAGTTGGTCTCCCATACAAGTACTAACCAGGCCCGAGTCTGGATGGCTTCCGAGATCTGACGAGATCAGGCATTTTCAGACTGGTATGGCCGTAAGTGAAATTAAGAGAATGCGATCTCGCTAATGTTGGTAGAATATCAAACTCTGGTTGCGACAAAAGACAAGACGCTTCTGGATAGGGAAAAAAGTGGTCTGATTATGACATCATAATGCAAAAAAGAAATAAACAAAAGCTTACGGCACCTGAGGTTCCTAGTTGGTCTCCCATACAAGTAAAACCAGACCCGAGTCTGGATGGCTTCCGAGATCTGACGAGATCAGGCATTTTCAGACTGGTATGGCCGTAAGTGAAATTAAGAGAATGCGATCTCGCTAATGTTGGTAGAATATCAAACTCTGGTTGCGACAAAAGACAAGACGCTTCTGGATAGGGAAAAAAGTGGTCTGATTATGACATCATAATGCAAAAAAGAAATAAACAAAAGCTTACAGCACCTGAGGTTCCTAGTTGGTCTCCCATACAAGTACTAACCAGGCCCGAGTCTGGATGGCTTCCGATATCTGACGAGATCAGGCATTTTAAGACTGGTATGGCCGTAAGTGAAATTAAGAGAATGCGATCTCGCTAATGTTGGTAGAATATCAAACTCTGGTGGCGACAAAAGACAAGAAGCTTCTGGATAGGGAAAAAAGTGGTCTGATTATGACATCATAATGCAAAAAAGAAATAAACAAAAGCTTACGGCACCTGAGGTTCCTAGTTGGTCTCCCATACAAGTACTAACCAGGCCCAAGTCTGGATGGCTTCCGAGATCTGACGAGATCAGGCATTTTCAGACTGGCATGGCCGTAAGTGAAATTAAGAGAATGCGATCTCGCTAATGTTGGTAGAATATCAAACTCTGGTTGCGACAAAAGACAAGACGCTTCTGGATAGGGAAAAAAGTGGTCTGATTATGACATCATAATGCAAAAAAGAAATAAACAAACGCTTACGGCACCTGAGGTTCCTAGTTGGTCTCCCATAGGGAAAAAAGTGGTCTGATTATGACATCATAATGCAAAAAAGAAATAAACAAAAGCTTACGGCACCTGAGGTTCCTAGTTGGTCTCCCATACAAGTACTAACCAGGCCCGAGTCTGGATGGCTTCCGAGATCTGACGAGATCTGACGAGATCAGGCATTTTCAGACTGGTATGGCGTAAGTGAAATTAAGAGAATGCGATCTCGCTAATGTTGGTAGAATATCAAACTCTGGTTGCGACAAAAGACAAGACGCTTCTGGATAGGGAAAAAAGTGGTCTGATTATGACATCATAATGCAAAAAAGAAATAAACAAAAGCTTACGGCACCTGAGGTTCCTAGTTGGTCTCCCATAGGGAAAAAAGTGGTCTGATTATGACATCATAATGCAAAAAAGAAATAAACAAAAGCTTACGGCACCTGAGGTTCCTAGTTGGTCTCCCATACAAGTACTAACCAGGCCCGAGTCTGGATGGCTTCCGAGATCTGACGAGATCAGGCATTTTCAGACTGGTATGGCCGTAAGTGAAATTAAGAGAATGCGATCTCGCTAATGTTGGTAGAATATCAAACTCTGGTTGCGACAAAAGACAAGACGCTTCTGGATAGGGAAAAAAGTGGTCTGATTATGACATCATAATGCAAAAAAGAAATAAACAAAAGCTTACGGCACCTGAGGTTCCTAGTTGGTCTCCCATACAAGTAAAACCAGACCCGAGTCTGGATGGCTTCCGAGATCTGACGAGATCAGGCATTTTCAGACTGGTATGGCCGTAAGTGAAATTAAGAGAATGCGATCTCGCTAATGTTGGTAGAATATCAAACTCTGGTTGCGACAAAAGACAAGACGCTTCTGGATAGGGAAAAAAGTGGTCTGATTATGACATCATAATGCAAAAAAGAAATAAACAAAAGCTTACAGCACCTGAGGTTCCTAGTTGGTCTCCCATACAAGTACTAACCAGGCCCGAGTCTGGATGGCTTCCGACATCTGACGAGATCAGGCATTTTAAGACTGTTATGGCCGTAAGTGAAATTAAGAGAATGCGATCTCGCTAATGTTGGTAGAATATCAAACTCTGGTGGCGACAAAAGACAAGAAGCTTCTGGATAGGGAAAAAAGTGGTCTGATTATGACATCATAATGCAAAAAAGAAATAAACAAAAGCTTACGGCACCTGAGGTTCCTAGTTGGTCTCCCATACAAGTACTAACCAGGCCCAAGTCTGGATGGCTTCCGAGATCTGATGAGATCAGGCATTTTCAGACTGGCATGGCCGTAAGTGAAATTAAGAGAATGCGATCTCGCTAATGTTGGTAGAATATCAAACTCTGGTTGCGACAAAAGACAAGACGCTTCTGGATAGGGAAAAAAGTGGTCTGATTATGACATCATAATGCAAAAAAGAAATAAACAAACGCTTACGGCACCTGAGGTTCCTAGTTGGTCTCCCATAGGGAAAAAAGTGGTCTGATTATGACATCATAATGCAAAAAAGAAATAAACAAAAGCTTACGGCACCTGAGGTTCCTAGTTGGTCTCCCATACAAGTACTAACCAGTGTCGAGTCTGGATGGCTTCCAAGTTATGACAAGATCAGGCATTTTCAGACTGGTATGGCCTTAAATGAAATTAAGAGAATGCAATCTCGCTAATGTTGGTAGAATATCAAACTCTGGTTGCGACAAAAGACAAGACGCTTCTGGATAGGGAAAAAAGTGGTCTGATTATGACATCATAATGCAAAAAAGAAATAAACAAAAGCTTACGGCACCTGAGGTTCCTAGTTGGTCTCCCATAGGGAAAAAAGTGGTCTGATTATGACATCATAATGCAAAAAAGAAATAAACAAAAGCTTACGGCACCTGAGGTTCCTAGTTGGTCTCCCATGTACTAACCAGGCCCGAGTCTGGATGGCTTCCGAGATCTGACGAGATCAGGCATTTTCAGACTGGTATGGCCGTAAGTGAAATTAAGAGAATGCGATCTCGCTAATGTTGGTAGAATATCAAACTCTGGTTGCGACAAAAGACAAGACGCTTCTGGATAGGGAAAAAAGTGGTCTGATTATGACATCATAATGCAAAAAAGAAATAAACAAAAGCTTACGGCACCTGAGGTTCCTAGTTGGTCTCCCATAAAAGTACTAACCAGACCCGAGTCTGGATGGCTTCCGAGATCTGACGAAATCAGGCATTTTCAGACTGGTATGGCCGTAAGTGAAATTAAGAGAATGCGATCTCGCTAATGTTGGTAGAATATCAAACTCTGGTTGCGACAAAAGACAAGACGCTTCTGGATAGGGAAAAAAGTGGTCTGATTATGACATCATAATGCAAAAAAGAAATAAACAAAAGCTTACGGCACCTGAGGTTCCTAGTTGGTCTCCCATACAAGTACTAACCAGGCCCAAGTCTTGATGGCTTCACGAGATCTGACGAGATCAGGCATTTTCAGACTGGTATGGCCGTAAGTGAAATTAAGAGAATGCGATCTCGCTAATGCTGGTAGAATATCAAACTCTGGTTGCGACAAAAGACAAGAAGCTTCTGGGTAGGGAAAAAAGTGGTCTGATTATGACATCATAATGCAAAAAAGTAATAAACAAAAGCTTACGGCACCTGAGGTTCCTAGTTGGTCTCCCATACAAGTACTAACCAGGCCCGAGTCTGGATGGCTTCAGAGATCTGACGAGATCAGGCATTTTCAGACTGGCATGGCCGTAAGTGAAATTAAGAGAATGCGATCTCGCTAATGTTGGTAGAATATCAAACTCTGGTTGCGACAAAAGACAAGACGCTTCTGGATAGGGAAAAAAGTGGTCTGATTATGACATCATAATGCAAAAAAGAAATAAACAAACGCTTACGGCACCTGAGGTTCCTAGTTGGTATCCCATAGGGAAAAAAGTGGTCTGATTATGACATCATAATGCAAAAAAGAAATAAACAAAAGCTTACGGCACCTGAGGTTCCTAGTTGGTCTCCCATAGGGAAAAAAGTGGTCTGATTATGACATCATAATGCAAAAAAGAAATAAACAAAAGCTTACGGCACCTGAGGTTCCTAGTTGGTCTCCCATGTACTAACCAGGCCCGAGTCTGGATGGCTTCCAAGATCTGACGAGATCAGGCATTTTCAGACTGGTATGGCCGTAAGTGAAATTAAGCGAATGCGATCTCGCTAATGTTGGTAGAATATCAAACTCTGGTTGCGACAAAAGACAAGACGCTTCTGGATAGGGAAAAAAGTGGTCTGATTATGACATCATAATGCAAAAAAGAAATAAACAAAAGCTTACGGCACCTGAGGTTCCTAGTTGGTCTCCCATACAAGTACTAACCAGACCCGAGTCTGGATGGCTTCCGAGATCTGACGAAATCAGGCATTTTCAGACTGGTATGGCCGTAAGTGAAATTAAGAGAATGCGATCTCGCTAATGTTGGTAGAATATCAAACTCTGGTTGCGACAAAAGACAAGACGCTTCTGGATAGGGAAAAAAGTGGTCTGATTATGACATCATAATGCAAAAAAGAAATAAACAAAAGCTTACGGCACCTGAGGTTCCTAGTTGGTCTCCCATACAAGTACTAACCAGGCCCGAGTCTGGATGGCTTCACGAGATCTGACGAGATCAGGCATTTTAAGACTGGTATGGCCGTAAGTGAAATTAAGAGAATGCGATCTCGCTAATGTTGGTAGAATATCAAACTCTGGTTGCGACAAAAGACAAGAAGCTTCTGGATAGGGAAAAAAGTGGTCTGATTATGACATCATAATGCAAAAAAGAAATAAACAAAAGCTTACGGCACCTGAGGTTCCTAGTTGGTCTCCCATACAAGTACTAACCAGGCCCGAGTCTGGATGGCTTCCAAGATCTGACGAGATCAGGCATTTTCAGACTGGTATGGCCGTAAGTGAAATTAGGAGAATGCGATCTCGCTAATGTTGGTAGAATATCAAACTCTGGTTGCGACAAAAGACAAGACACTTCTGGATAGGGAAAAAAGTGGTCTGATTATGACATCATAATGCAAAAAAGAAATAAACAAAAGCTTACGGCACCTGAGGTTCCTAGTTGGTCTCCCATAGGGAAAAAAGTGGTCTGATTATGACATCATAATGCAAAAAAGAAATAAACAAAAGCTTACGGCACCTGAGGTTCCTAGTTGGTCTCCCATACAAGTACTAACCAGGCCCGAGTCTGGATGGCTTCCGAGATCTGACGAGATCAGGCATTTTCAGACTGGTATGGCCGTAAGTGAAATTAAGCGAATGCGATCTCGCTAATGTTGGTAGAATATCAAACTCTGGTTGCGACAAAAGACAAGACGCTTCTGGATAGGGAAAAAAGTGGTCTGATTATGACATCATAATGCAAAAAAGAAATAAACAAAAGCTTACAGCACCTGAGGTTCCTAGTTGGTCTCCCATACAAGTACTAACCAGGCCCGAGTCTGGATGGCTTTCGAGATCTGGCATTTTCAGACTGGTATGGCCGTAATGAAATTAAGAGAATGAGATCTCGCTAATGTTGGTAGAATATCAAACTCTGGTTGCGACAAAAGACAAGACGCTTCTGGATATGGAAAAAAGTGGTCTGATTATGACATCATAATGCAAAAAAGAAATAAACAAAAGCTTACGGCACCTGAGGTTCCTAGTTGGTCTCCCATACAAGTACTAACCAGGCCCGAGTCTGGATGGCTTCCGAGATCTGACGAGATCAGGTATTTTCAGACTGGTATGGCCGTAAGTGAAATTAAGAGAATGCGATCTCGCTAATGTTGGTAGAATATCAAACTCTGGTTGCGACAAAAGACAAGACGCTTCTGGATAGGGAAAAAAGTGGTCTGATTATGACATCATAATGCAAAAAAGAAATAAACAAAAGCTTACGGCACCTGAGGTTCCTAGTTGGTCTCCCATACAAGTACTAACCAGACCCAAGTCTGGATGGCTTCCGAGATCTGACGAAATCAGGCATTTTCAGACTGGTATGGCCGTAAGTGAAATTAAGAGAATGCGATCTCGCTAATGTTTGTAGAATATCAAACTCTGGTTGCGACAAAAGACAAGACGCTTCTGGATAGGGAAAAAAGTGGTCTGATTATGACATCATAATGCAAAAAAGAAATAAACAAAAGCTTAGGGCACCTGAGGTTCCTAGTTGGTCTCCCATACAAGTACTAACCAGGCCCGAGTCTGGATGGCTTCCGAGATCTGACGAGATCAGGCATTTTCAGACAGGTATGGCCGTAAGTGAAATTAAGAGAATGCGATCTCGCTAATGTTGGTAGAATATCAAACTCTAGTTGCCACAAAAGACAAGACGCTTCTGGATAGGGAAAAAAGTGGTCTGATTATGACATCATAATGCAAAAAAGAAATAAACAAAAGCTTACGGCACCTGAGGTTCCTAGTTGGTCTCCCATACAAGTACTAACCAGGCCCGAGTCTGGATGGCTTCCGAGATCTGACAAGATCAGGCATTTTCAGACTGGTATGGCCGTAAGTGAAATTAAGAGAATGCGATCTCGCTAATGTTGGTAGAATATCAAACTCTGGTTGCGACAAAAGACAAGACGCTTCTGGATAGGGAAAAAAGTGGTCTGATTATGACATCATAATGCAAAAAAGAAATAAACAAAAGCTTACGGCACCTGAGGTTCCTAGTTGGTCTCCCATAGGGAAAAAAAGTGGTCTGATTATGACATCATAATGCAAAAAAGAAATAAACAAAAGCTTGCGGCACCTGAGGTTCCTAGTTGGTCTCCCATACAAGTACTAACCAGGCCTGAGTCTGGATGGCTTCCGAGATCTGATGAGATCAGGCATTTTCAGACTGGAATGGCCGTAAATTAAATTAGGAGAATGCGATTTCGCTAATGTTGGTAGAATATCAAACTCTGGTTGCGACAAAAGACAAGACGCTTCTGGATAGGGAAAAAAGTGGTCTGATTATGACATCATAATGCAAAAAAGAAATAAACAAAAGCTTACGGCCCCTGAGGTTCCTAGTTGGTCTCCCATAGGGAAAAAAGTGGTCTGATTATGACATCATAATGCAAAAAAGAAATAAACAAAAGCTTACGGCACCTGAGGTTCCTAGTTGGTCTCCCATACAAGTACTAACCAGGCCCGAGTCTGGATGGCTTCTGAGATCTGACGAGATCAGGCATTTTCAGACTGGTATGGCCGTAATCGAAATTAAGAGAATGTGATCTCGCTAATGTTGGTAGAATATCAAACTCTGGTTGCGACAAAAGACAAGACGCTTCTGGATAGGGAAAAAAGTGGTCTGATTATGACATCATAATGCAAAAAAGAAATAAACAAAAGCTTACGGCACCTGAGGTTCCTAGTTGGTCTCCCATACAAGTACTAACCAGGCCCGAGTCTGGATGGCTTCCGAGATCTGATGAGATCAGGCATTTTCAGACTGGTATGGCCGTAAGTGAAACTAAGCGAATGCAATCTCGCTAATGTTGGTAGAATATCAAACTCTGGTTGTGACAAAAGACAAGACGCTTCTGGATAGGGAAAAAAGTGGTCTGATTATGACATCATAATGCAAAAAAGAAATAAACAAAAGCTTACGGCACCTGAGGTTCCTAGTTGGTCTCCCATACAAGTACTAACCAGGCCCAAGTCTGGATGGCTTCCGAGATCTGACGAGATCAGTCATTTTCAGACTGGTATTGCCGTAAGTGAAGTTAAGCGAATGCGATCTCGCTAATGTTGGTAGAATATCAAACTCTGGTTGCGACAAAAGACAAGACGCTTCTGGATAGGGAAAAAAGTGATCTTATTATGACATCATAATGCAAAAAAGAAATAAACAAAAGCTTACGGCACCTGAGGTTCCTAGTTGGTCTCCCATACAAGTACTAACCAGGCCCAAGTCTGGATGGCTTCCGAGATCTGACGAGATCAGGCATTTTCAGACTGGTATGGCCGTAAGGGAAATTAAGAGAATGCGATCTCGCTAATGTTGGTAGAATATCAAACTCTGGTTGCGACAAAAGACAAGACGCTTCTGGATAGGGAAAAAAGTGGTCTGATTATGACATCATAATGCAAAAAAGAAATAAACAAAAACTTACGGCACCTGAGGTTCCTAGTTAGTCTCCCATACAAGTACTAACCAGGCCCGAGTCTGGATGGATTCCGAGATCTGACGAGATCAGGCATTTTCAGACTGGTATGGCCGTAAGTGAAATTAAGAGAATGCGATCTCGCTAATGTTGGTAGAATATCAAACTCTGGTTGCGACAAAAGACAAGACGATTCAGGATAGGGAAAAAAGTGGTCTGATTATGACATCATAATGCAAAAAAGAAATGAACAAAAGCTTACGGCACCTGAGGTTCCTAGTTGGTCTCCCATAGGGAAAAAAGTGGTCTGATTATGACATCTTAATGCAAAAAAGAAATAAACAAAAGCTTACGGCACCTGAGGTTCCTAGATGGTCTCCCATACAAGTACTAACCAGGCCCGAGTCTGGATGGCTTCCGCGATCTGACGAGATCAGGCATTTTCAGACTGGTATGGCCATAAGTGAAATTAAGAGAATGCGATCTCGCTAATGTTGGTAGAATATCAAACTCTGGTTGCGACAAAAGACAAGACGCTTCTGGATAGGGAAAAAAGTGGTCTGATTATGACATCATAATGCAAAAAAGAAATAAACAAAAGCTTACGGCACCTGAGGTTCCTAGTTGGTCTCCCATACAAGTACTAACCAGGCCCGAGTCTGGATGGCTTCCGAGATCTGACGAGATCAGGCATTTTCAGACTGGTATGGCCGTAAGTGAAATTAAGAGAATGCGATCTCGCTAATGTTGGTAGAATATCAAACTCTGGTTGCGACAAAAGACAAGACGCTTCTGGATAGGGAAAAAAGTGGTCTGATTATGACATCATAATGCAAAAAAGAAATAAACAAAAGCTTATGGCACCTGAGGTTCCTAGTTGGTCTCCCATACAAGTACTAACCAGGCCAGAGTCTGGATGGCTTCCGAGATTTGACAAGATCAGACATTTTCAGACTGGTATGGCCTACAGTGAAATTAAGAGAATGCGTTCTCGCTAATGTTGGTAGAATATCAAACTCTGGTTGCGACAAAAGACAAGACGCTTCTGGATAGGGAAAAAAGTGGTCTGATTATGACATCATAATGCAAAAAAGAAATAAACAAAAGCTTACGGCACCTGAGGTTCCTAGTTGGTCTCCCATAGGGAAAAAAGTGGTCTGATTATGACATCATAATGCAAAAAAGAAATAAACAAAAGCTTACGGCACCTGAGGTTCCTAGTTGGTCTCCCATAGGGAAAAAAGTGGTTCGATTATGACATCATAATGCAAAAAAGAAATAAACAAAAGCTTACGGCACCTGAGGTTCCTAGTTGGTCTCCCATACAAGTACTAACCAGGCCCAAGTCTGGATTGCTACCGAGATCTGATGAGATCAGGCATTTTCAGACTGGTATGGCCGTAAGTGAAATTAAGAGAATGCGATCTCGTTAATGTTGGTAGAATATCAAACTCTGGTTCCGACAAAAGACAAGATGCTTCTGGATAGGGAAAAAAGTGGTCCGATTATGACATCATAATGCAAAAAAGAAATAAACAAAAGCTTACGGCACCTGAGGTTCCTAGTTGGTCTCCCATACAAGTACTAACCAGGCCCAAGTCTGGATGGCTTCCGAGATCTGACGAGATCAGGCATTTTCAGACTGGTATTGCCGTAAGTGAAGTTAAGCGAATGCGATCTCGCTAATGTTGGTAGAATATCAAACTCTGGTTGCGACAAAAGACAAGACGCTTCTGGATAGGGAAAAAAGTGATCTTATTATGACATCATAATGCAAAAAAGAAATAAACAAAAGCTTACGGCACCTGAGGTTCCTAGTTGGTCTCCCATACAAGTACTAACCAGGCCCAAGTCTGGATGGCTTCCGAGATCTGACGAGATCAGGCATTTTCAGACTGGTATGGCCGTAAGGGAAATTAAGAGAATGCGATCTCGCTAATGTTGGTAGAATATCAAACTCTGGTTGCGACAAAAGACAAGACGCTTCTGGATAGGGAAAAAAGTGGTCTGATTATGACATCATAATGCAAAAAAGAAATAAACAAAAACTTACGGCACCTGAGGTTCCTAGTTAGTCTCCCATACAAGTACTAACCAGGCCCGAGTCTGGATGGATTCCGAGATCTGACGAGATCAGGCATTTTCAGACTGGTATGGCCGTAAGTGAAATTAAGAGAATGCGATCTCGCTAATGTTGGTAGAATATCAAACTCTGGTTGCGACAAAAGACAAGACGATTCAGGATAGGGAAAAAAGTGGTCTGATTATGACATCATAATGCAAAAAAGAAATGAACAAAAGCTTACGGCACCTGAGGTTCCTAGTTGGTCTCCCATAGGGAAAAAAGTGGTCTGATTATGACATCTTAATGCAAAAAAGAAATAAACAAAAGCTTACGGCACCTGAGGTTCCTAGATGGTCTCCCATACAAGTACTAACCAGGCCCGAGTCTGGATGGCTTCCGCGATCTGACGAGATCAGGCATTTTCAGACTGGTATGGCCATAAGTGAAATTAAGAGAATGCGATCTCGCTAATGTTGGTAGAATATCAAACTCTGGTTGCGACAAAAGACAAGACGCTTCTGGATAGGGAAAAAAGTGGTCTGATTATGACATCATAATGCAAAAAAGAAATAAACAAAAGCTTACGGCACCTGAGGTTCCTAGTTGGTCTCCCATACAAGTACTAACCAGGCCCGAGTCTGGATGGCTTCCGAGATCTGACGAGATCAGGCATTTTCAGACTGGTATGGCCGTAAGTGAAATTAAGAGAATGCGATCTCGCTAATGTTGGTAGAATATCAAACTCTGGTTGCGACAAAAGACAAGACGCTTCTGGATAGGGAAAAAAGTGGTCTGATTATGACATCATAATGCAAAAAATAAATAAACAAAAGCTTATGGCACCTGAGGTTCCTAGTTGGTCTCCCATACAAGTACTAACCAGGCCAGAGTCTGGATGGCTTCCGAGATTTGACAAGATCAGGCATTTTCAGACTGGTATGGCCTACAGTGAAATTAAGAGAATGCGTTCTCGCTAATGTTGGTAGAATATCAAACTCTGGTTGCGACAAAAGACAAGACGCTTCTGGATAGGGAAAAAAGTGGTCTGATTATGACATCATAATGCAAAAAAGAAATAAACAAAAGCTTACGGCACCTGAGGTTCCTAGTTGGTCTCCCATAGGGAAAAAAGTGGTCTGATTATGACATCATAATGCAAAAAAGAAATAAACAAAAGCTTACGGCACCTGAGGTTCCTAGTTGGTCTCCCATAGGGAAAAAAGTGGTTCGATTATGACATCATAATGCAAAAAAGAAATAAACAAAAGCTTACGGCACCTGAGGTTCCTAGTTGGTCTCCCATACAAGTACTAACCAGGCCCAAGTCTGGATGGCTTCCGAGATCTGATGAGATCAGGCATTTTCAGACTGGTATGGCCGTAAGTGAAATTAAGAGAATGCGATCTCGTTAATGTTGGTAGAATATCAAACTCTGGTTCCGACAAAAGACAAGATGCTTCTGGATAGGGAAAAAAGTGGTCCGATTATGACATCATAATGCAAAAAAGAAATAAACAAAAGCTTACGGCACCTGAGGTTCCTAGTTGGTCTCCCATACAAGTACTAACCAGGCCCAAGTCTGGATAGCTTCCGAGATCTGACGAGATCAGGCATTTTCAGACTGGTATTGCCGTAAGTGAAGTTAAGCGAATGCGATCTCGCTAATGTTGGTAGAATATCAAACTCTGGTTGCGACAAAAGACAAGACGCTTCTGGATAGGGAAAAAAGTGATCTTATTATGACATCATAATGCAAAAAAAAAATAAACAAAAGCTTACGGCACCTGAGGTTCCTAGTTGGTCTCCCATACAAGTACTAACCAGGCCCAAGTCTGGATGGCTTCCGAGATCTGACGAGATCAGGCATTTTCAGACTGGTATGGCCGTAAGGGAAATTAAGAGAATGCGATCTCGCTAATGTTGGTAGAATATCAAACTCTGGTTGCGACAAAAGACAAGACGCTTCTGGATAGGGAAAAAAGTGGTCTGATTATGACATCATAATGCAAAAAAGAAATAAACAAAAACTTACGGCACCTGAGGTTCCTAGTTAGTCTCCCATACAAGTACTAACCAGGCCCGAGTCTGGATGGATTCCGAGATCTGACGAGATCAGGCATTTTCAGACTGGTATGGCCGTAAGTGAAATTAAGAGAATGCGATCTCGCTAATGTTGGTAGAATATCAAACTCTGGTTGCGACAAAAGACAAGACGATTCAGGATAGGGAAAAAAGTGGTCTGATTATGACATCATAATGCAAAAAAGAAATGAACAAAAGCTTACGGCACCTGAGGTTCCTAGTTGGTCTCCCATAGGGAAAAAAGTGGTCTGATTATGACATCTTAATGCAAAAAAGAAATAAACAAAAGCTTACGGCACCTGAGGTTCCTAGATGGTCTCCCATACAAGTACTAACCAGGCCCGAGTCTGGATGGCTTCCGCGATCTGACGAGATCAGGCATTTTCAGACTGGTATGGCCATAAGTGAAATTAAGAGAATGCGATCTCGCTAATGTTGGTAGAATATCAAACTCTGGTTGCGACAAAAGACAAGACGCTTCTGGATAGGGAAAAAAGTGGTCTGATTATGACATCATAATGCAAAAAAGAAATAAACAAAAGCTTACGGCACCTGAGGTTCCTAGTTGGTCTCCCATACAAGTACTAACCAGGCCCGAGTCTGGATGGCTTCCGAGATCTGACGAGATCAGGCATTTTCAGACTGGTATGGCCGTAAGTGAAATTAAGAGAATGCGATCTCGCTAATGTTGGTAGAATATCAAACTCTGGTTGCGACAAAAGACAAGACGCTTCTGGATAGGGAAAAAAGTGGTCTGATTATGACATCATAATGCAAAAAAGAAATAAACAAAAGCTTATGGCACCTGAGGTTCCTAGTTGGTCTCCCATACAAGTACTAACCAGGCCAGAGTCTGGATGGCTTCCGAGATTTGACAAGATCAGGCATTTTCAGACTGGTATGGCCTACAGTGAAATTAAGAGAATGCGTTCTCGCTAATGTTGGTAGAATATCAAACTCTGGTTGCGACAAAAGACAAGACGCTTCTGGATAGGGAAAAAAGTGGTCTGATTATGACATCATAATGCAAAAAAGAAATAAACAAAAGCTTACGGCACCTGAGGTTCCTAGTTGGTCTCCCATAGGGAAAAAAGTGGTCTGATTATGACATCATAATGCAAAAAAGAAATAAACAAAAGCTTACGGCACCTGAGGTTCCTAGTTGGTCTCCCATAGGGAAAAAAGTGGTTCGATTATGACATCATAATGCAAAAAAGAAATAAACAAAAGCTTACGGCACCTGAGGTTCCTAGTTGGTCTCCCATACAAGTACTAACCAGGCCCAAGTCTGGATGGCTTCCGAGATCTGATGAGATCAGGCATTTTCAGACTGGTATGGCCGTAAGTGAAATTAAGAGAATGCGATCTCGTTAATGTTGGTAGAATATCAAACTCTGGTTCCGACAAAAGACAAGATGCTTCTGGATAGGGAAAAAAGTGGTCCGATTATGACATCATAATGCAAAAAAGAAATAAACAAAAGCTTACGGCACCTGAGGTTCCTAGTTGGTCTCCCATAGGGAAAAAAGTGGTCTGATTATGACATCATAATGCAAAAAAGAAATAAACAAAAGCTTACCGCACCTGAGGTTCCTAGTTGGTCTCCCATACAAGTACTAACCAGGCCCAAGTCTGGATGGCTTCCGAGATCTGACGAGATCAGGCATTTTCAGACTGGTATGGCCGTAAATGAAATTAAGAGAATGCGATCTTGTTAATGTTGGTAGAATATCAAACTCTGGTTGCGACAAAAGACAAGATGCTTCTGGATAGGGAAAAAAGTGGTCTGATTATGACATCATAATGCAAAAAAGAAATAAACAAAAGCTTACGGCACCTGAGGTTCCTAGTTGGTCTCCCATACATGTACTAACCAGACCCGAGTCTGGATAGCTTCCGAGATCTGACGAGATCAGGCATTTTCAGACTGGTATGGCCGTAAGTGAAATTAAGAGAATGCGATCTCGCTAATGTTGGTAGAATATCAAACTCTGGTTGCGACAAAAGACAAGACGCTTCTGGATAGGGAAAAAAGTGGTCTGATTATGACATCATAATGCAAAAAAGAAATAAACAAAAGCTTACGGCACCTGAGGTTCCTAGTTGGTCTCCCATACAAGTACTAACCAGACCCGAGTCTGGATGGCTTCCGAGATCTGACAAAATCAGGCATTTTCAGACTGGTATGGCCGTAAGTGAAATTAAGAGAATGCGATCTCGCTAATGTTGGTAGAATATCAAACTCTGGTTGCGACAAAAGACAAGACGCTTCTGGATAGGGAAAAAAGTGGTCTGATTATGACATCATAATGCAAAAAAGAAATAAACAAAAGCTTACGGCACTTGAGGTTCCTAGTTGGTCTCCCATACAAGTACTAACCAGGCCCGAGTCTGGATGGCTTCCGAGATCTGACGAGATCAGGCATTTTCAGACTGGTATGGCCGTAAGTGAAATTAAGAGAATGCGATCTCGCTAATGTTGGTAGAATATCAAACTCTGGTTGCGACAAAAGACAAGACGCTTCTGGATAGGGAAAAAAGTGGTCTGATTATGACATCATAATGCAAAAAAGAAATAAACAAAAGCTTACGGCACCTGAGGTTCCTAGTTGGTCTCCCATACAAGTACTAACCAGACCCGAGTCTGGATGGCTTCCGAGATCTGACAAAATCAGGCATTTTCAGACTGGTATGGCCGTAAGTGAAATTAAGAGAATGCGATCTCGCTAATGTTGGTAGAATATCAAACTCTGGTTGCGACAAAAGACAAGACGCTTCTGGATAGGGAAAAAAGTGGTCTGATTATGACATCATAATGCAAAAAAGAAATAAACAAAAGCTTACGGCACCTGAGGTTCCTAGTTGGTCTCCCATACAAGTACTAAGCAGGCCCGAGTCTGGATGGCTTCCGAGATCTGACGAGATCAGGCATTTTAAGACTGGTATGGCCGTAAGTGAAATTAAGAGAATGCGATCTCGCTAATGTTGGTAGAATATCAAACTCTGGTTGCGACAAAAGACAAGACGCTTCTGGATAGGGAAAAAAGTGGTCTGATTATGACATCATAATGCAAAAAAGAAATAAACAAACGCTTACGGCACCTGAGGTTCCTAGTTGGTCTCCCATAGGGAAAAAAGTGGTCTGATTATGACATCATAATGCAAAAAAGAAATAAACAAAAGCTTACGGCACCTGAGGTTCCTAGTTGGTCTCCCATACAAGTACTAACCAGGCCCGAGTCTGGATGGCTTCCAAGATCTGACGAGATCAGGCATTTTCAGACTAGTATGGCCGTAAGTGAAATTAAGAGAATGCGATCTCGCTAATGTTGGTAGAATATCAAACTCTGGTTGCGACAAAAGACAAGACGCTTCTGGATAGGGAAAAAAGTGGTCTGATTATGACATCATAATGCAAAAAAGAAATAAACAAAAGCTTACGGCACCTGAGGTTCCTAGTTGGTCTCCCATAGGGAAAAAAGTGGTCTGATTATGACATCATAATGCAAAAAAGAAATAAACAAAAGCTTACGGCACCTGAGGTTCCTAGTTGGTCTCCCATACAAGTACTAACCAGGCCCGAGTCTGGATGGCTTCCGAGATCTGGCATTTTCAGACTGGTATGGCCGTAATGAAATTAAGAGAATGCAATCTCGCTAATGTTGGTAGAATATCAAACTCTGGTTGCGACAAAAGACAAGACGCTTCTGGATAGGGAAAAAAGTGGTCTGATTATGACATCATAATGCAAAAAAGAAATAAACAAAAGCTTACGGCACCTGAGGTCCCTAGTTGGTCTCCCATACAAGTACTAACCAGGCCCGAGTCTGGATGGCTTCTGAGATCTGACTAGATCAGGCATTTTAAGACTGGTATGGCCGTAAGTGAAATTAAGAGAATGCGATCTCGCTAATGTTGGTAGAATATCAAACTCTGGTTGCGACAAAAGACAAGAAGCTTCTGGATAGGGAAAAAAGTGGTCTGATTATGACATCATAATGCAAAAAAGAAATAAACAAAAGCTTACAGCACCTGAGGTTCCTAGTTGGTCTCCCATACAAGCACTAACCAGGCCCGAGTCTGGATGGCTTCCGAGATCTGATGAGATCAGGCATTTTCAGACTGGCATGGCCGTAAGTGAAATTAAGAGAATGCAATCTCGCTAATGTTGGTAGAATATCAAACTCTGGTTGCGACAAAAGACAAGACGCTTCTGGATAGGGAAAAAAGTGGTCTGATTATGACATCATAATGCAAAAAAGAAATAAACAAACGCTTACGGCACCTGAGGTTCCTAGTTGGTCTCCCATAGGGAAAAAAGTGGTCTGATTATGACATCATAATGCAAAAAAGAAATAAACAAAAGCTTACGGCACCTGAGGTTCCTAGTTGGTCTCCCATACAAGTACTAACCAGGCCCGAGTCTGGATAGCTTCCGAGATATGACGAGATCAGGCATTTTCAGACTGGTATGGCCGTAAATGAAATAAAGAGAATGCGATCTCGCTAATGTTGGTAGAATATCAAACTCTGGTTGCGACAAAAGACAAGACGCTTCTGGATAGGGAAAAAAGTGGTCTGATTATGACATCATAATGCAAAAAAGAAATAAACAAAAGCTTACGGCACCTGAGGTTCCTAGTTGGTCTCCCATACAAGTACTAACCAGACCCGAGTCTGGATGGCTTCCGAGATCTGACAAAATCAGGCATTTTCAGACTGGTATGGCCGTAAGTGAAATTAAGAGAATGCGATCTCGCTAATGTTGGTAGAATATCAAACTCTGGTTGCGACAAAAGACAAGACGCTTCTGGATAGGGAAAAAAGTGGTCTGATTATGACATCATAATGCAAAAAAGAAATAAACAAAAGCTTACGGCACCTGAGGTTCCTAGTTGGTCTCCCATACAAGTACTAACCAGGCCCGAGTCTGGATGGCTTCCGAGATCTGACGAGATCAGGCATTTTAAGACTGGTATGGCCGTAAGTGAAATTAAGAGAATGCGATCTCGCTAATGTTGGTAGAATATCAAACTCTGGTTGCGACAAAAGACAAGACGCTTCTGGATAGGGAAAAAAGTGGTCTGATTATGACATCATAATGCAAAAAAGAAATAAACAAACGCTTACGGCACCTGAGGTTCCTAGTTGGTCTCCCATAGGGAAAAAAGTGGTCTGATTATGACATCATAATGCAAAAAAGAAATAAACAAAAGCTTACGGCACCTGAGGTTCCTAGTTGGTCTCCCATACAAGTACTAACCAGGCCCGAGTCTGGATGGCTTCCGAGATCTGACGAGATCAGGCATTTTCAGACTGGTATGGCCGTAAATGAAATTAAGAGAATGCGATCTCGCTAATGTTGGTAGAATATCAAACTCTGGTTGCGACAAAAGACAAGACGCTTCTGGATAGGGAAAAAAGTGGTCTGATTATGACATCATAATGCAAAAAAGAAATAAACAAAAGCTTACGGCACCTGAGGTTCCTAGTTGGTCTCCCATAGGGAAAAAAGTGGTCTGATTATGACATCATAATGCAAAAAAGAAATAAACAAAAGCTTACGGCACCTGAGGTTCCTAGTTGGTCTCCCATACAAGTACTAACCAGGCCCGAGTCTGGATGGCTTCCGAGATCTGGCATTTTCAGACTAGTATGGCCGTAATGAAATTAAGAGAATGCGATCTCGCTAATGTTGGTAGAATATCAAACTCTGGTTGCGACAAAAGACAAGACGCTTCTGGATAGGGAAAAAAGTGGTCTGATTATGACATCATAATGCAAAAAAGAAATAAACAAAAGCTTACAGCACCTGAGGTTCCTAGTTGGTCTCCCATACAAGCACTAACCAGGCCCGAGTCTGGATGGCTTCCGAGATCTGATGAGATCAGGCATTTTCAGACTGGCATGGCCGTAAGTGAAATTAAGAGAATGCAATCTCGCTAATGTTGGTAGAATATCAAACTCTGGTTGCGACAAAAGACAAGACGCTTCTGGATAGGGAAAAAAGTGGTCTGATTATGACATCATAATGCAAAAAAGAAATAAACAAAAGCTTACGGCACCTGAGGTTCCTAGTTGGTCTCCCATACAAGTACTAACCAGGCCCGAGTCTGGATGGCTTCCGAGATATGACGAGATCAGGCATTTTCAGACTGGTATGGCCGTAAATGAAATAAAGAGAATGCGATCTCGCTAATGTTGGTAGAATATCAAACTCTGGTTGCGACAAAAGACAAGACGCTTCTGGATAGGGAAAAAAGTGGTCTGATTATGACATCATAATGCAAAAAAGAAATAAACAAAAGCTTACGGCACCTGAGGTTCCTAGTTGGTCTCCCATACAAGTACTAACCAGACCCGAGTCTGGATAGCTTCCGAGATCTGACGAGATCAGGCATTTTCAGACTGGTATGGCCGTAAGTGAAATTAAGAGAATGCGATCTCGCTAATGTTGGTAGAATATCAAACTCTGGTTGCGACAAAAGACAAGACGCTTCTGGATAGGGAAAAAAGTGGTCTGATTATGACATCATAATGCAAAAAAGAAATAAACAAAAGCTTACGGCACTTGAGGTTCCTAGTTGGTCTCCCATACAAGTACTAACCAGGCCCGAGTCTGGATGGCTTCCGAGATCTGACGAGATCAGGCATTTTCAGACTGGTATGGCCGTAAGTGAAATTAAGAGAATGCGATCTCGCTAATGTTGGTAGAATATCAAACTCTGGTTGCGACAAAAGACAAGACGCTTCTGGATAGGGAAAAAAGTGGTCTGATTATGACATCATAATGCAAAAAAGAAATAAACAAAAGCTTACGGCACCTGAGGTTCCTAGTTGGTCTCCCATACAAGTACTAACCAGACCCGAGTCTGGATGGCTTCCGAGATCTGACAAAATCAGGCATTTTCAGACTGGTATGGCCGTAAGTGAAATTAAGAGAATGCGATCTCGCTAATGTTGGTAGAATATCAAACTCTGGTTGCGACAAAAGACAAGACGCTTCTGGATAGGGAAAAAAGTGGTCTGATTATGACATCATAATGCAAAAAAGAAATAAACAAAAGCTTACGGCACCTGAGGTTCCTAGTTGGTCTCCCATACAAGTACTAACCAGACCCGAGTCTGGATAGCTTCCGAGATCTGACGAGATCAGGCATTTTCAGACTGGTATGGCCGTAAGGGAAATTAAGAGAATGCGATCTCGCTAATGTTGGTAGAATATCAAACTCTGGTTGCGACAAAAGACAAGACGCTTCTGGATAGGGAAAAAAGTGGTCTGATTATGACATCATAATGCAAAAAAGAAATAAACAAAAGCTTACGGCACCTGAGGTCCCTAGTTGGTCTCCCATACAAGTACTAACCAGGCCCGAGTCTGGATGGCTTCCGAGATCTGGCATTTTAAGACTGGTATGGCCGTAAGTGAAATTAAGAGAATGCGATCTCGCTAATGTTGGTAGAATATCAAACTCTGGTTGCGACAAAAGACAAGAAGCTTCTGGATAGGGAAAAAAGTGGTCTGATTATGACATCATAATGCAAAAAAGAAATAAACAAAAGCTTACAGCACCTGAGGTTCCTAGTTGGTCTCCCATACAAGCACTAACCAGTCCCGAGTCTGGATGGCTTCCGAGATCTGATGAGATCAGGCATTTTCAGACTGGCATGGCCGTAAGTGAAATTAAGAGAATGCAATCTCGCTAATGTTGGTAGAATATCAAACTCTGGTTGCGACAAAAGACAAGACGCTTCTGGATAGGGAAAAAAGTGGTCTGATTATGACATCATAATGCAAAAAAGAAATAAACAAAAGCTTACGGCACCTGAGGTTCCTAGTTGGTCTCCCATACAAGTACTAACCAGGCCCGAGTCTGGATGGCTTCCGAGATATGACGAGATCAGGCATTTTCAGACTGGTATGGCCGTAAATGAAATAAAGAGAATGCGATCTCGCTAATGTTGGTAGAATATCAAACTCTGGTTGCGACAAAAGACAAGACGCTTCTGGATAGGGCAAAAAGTGGTCTGATTATGACATCATAATGCAAAAAAGAAATAAACAAAAGCTTACGGCACCTGAGGTTCCTAGTTGGTCTCCCATACAAGTACTAACCAGACCCGAGTCTGGATAGCTTCCGAGATCTGACGAGATCAGGCATTTTCAGACTGGTATGGCCGTAAGTGAAATTAAGAGAATGCGATCTCGCTAATGTTGGTAGAATATCAAACTCTGGTTGCGACAAAAGACAAGACGCTTCTGGATAGGGAAAAAAGTGGTCTGATTATGACATCATAATGCAAAAAAGAAATAAACAAAAGCTTACGGCACTTGAGGTTCCTAGTTGGTCTCCCATACAAGTACTAACCAGGCCCGAGTCTGGATGGCTTCCGAGATCTGACGAGATCAGGCATTTTCAGACTGGTATGGCCGTAAGTGAAATTAAGGGAATGCGATCTCGCTAATGTTGGTAGAATATCAAACTCTGGTTGCGACAAAAGACAAGACGCTTCTGGATAGGGAAAAAAGTGGTCTGATTATGACATCATAATGCAAAAAAGAAATAAACAAAAGCTTACGGCACCTGAGGTTCCTAGTTGGTCTCCCATACAAGTACTAACCAGACCCGAGTCTGGATGGCTTCCGAGATCTGACAAAATCAGGCATTTTCAGACTGGTATGGCCGTAAGTGAAATTAAGAGAATGCGATCTCGCTAATGTTGGTAGAATATCAAACTCTGGTTGCGACAAAAGACAAGACGCTTCTGGATAGGGAAAAAAGTGGTCTGATTAAGACATCATAATGCAAAAAAGAAATAAACAAAAGCTTACGGCACCTGAGGTTCCTAGTTGGTCTCCCATACAAGTACTAACCAGGGTCGAGTCTGGATGGCTTCCGAGATATGACGAGATCAGGCATTTTCAGACTGGTATGGCCGTAAATTAAATAAAGAGAATGCGATCTCGCTAATGTTGGTAGAATATCAAACTCTGGTTGCGACAAAAGACAAGACGCTTCTGGATAGGGAAAAAAGTGGTCTGATTATGACATCATAATGCAAAAAAGAAATAAACAAAAGCTTACGGCACCTGAGGTTCCTAGTTGGTCTCCCATACATGTACTAACCAGACCCGAGTCTGGATAGCTTCCGAGATCTGACGAGATCAGGCATTTTCAGACTGGTATGGCCGTAAGTGAAATTAAGAGAATGCGATCTCGCTAATGTTGGTAGAATATCAAACTCTGGTTGCGACAAAAGACAAGACGCTTCTGGATAGGGAAAAAAGTGGTCTGATTATGACATCATAATGCAAAAAAGAAATAAACAAAAGCTTACGGCACTTGAGGTTCCTAGATGGTCTCCCATACAAGTACTAACCAGGCCCGAGTCTGGATGGCTTCCGAGATCTGACGAGATCAGGCATTTTCAGACTGGTATGGCCGTAAGTGAAATTAAGAGAATGCGATCTCGCTAATGTTGGTAGAATATCAAACTCTGGTTGCGACAAAAGACAAGACGCTTCTGGATAGGGAAAAAAGTGGTCTGATTATGACATCATAATGCAAAAAAGAAATAAACAAAAGCTTACGGCACCTGAGGTTCCTAGTTGGTCTCCCATACAAGTACTAACCAGACCCGAGTCTGGATGGCTTCCGAGATCTGACAAAATCAGGCATTTTCAGACTGGTATGGCCGTAAGTGAAATTAAGAGAATGCGATCTCGCTAATGTTGGTAGAATATCAAACTCTGGTTGCGACAAAAGACAAGACGCTTCTGGATAGGGAAAAAAGTGGTCTGATTATGACATCATAATGCAAAAAAGAAATAAACAAAAGCTTACGGCACCTGAGGTTCCTAGTTGGTCTCCCATACAAGTACTAACCAGGCCCGAGTCTGGATGGCTTCCAAGATCTGACGAGATCAGGCATTTTAAGACTGGTATGGCCGTAAGTGAAATTAAGAGAATGCGATCTCACTAATGTTGGTAGAATATCAAACTCTGGTTGCGACAAAAGACAAGACGCTTCTGGATAGGGAAAAAAGTGGTCTGATTATGACATCATAATGCAAAAAAGAAATAAACAAACGCTTACGGCACCTGAGGTTCCTAGTTGGTCTCCCATAGGGAAAAAAGTGGTCTGATTATGACATCATAATGCAAAAAAGAAATAAACAAAAGCTTACGGCACCTGAGGTTCCTAGTTGGTCTCCCATACAAGTACTAACCAGGCCCGAGTCTGGATGGCTTCCGAGATCTGGCATTTTCAGACTGGTATGGCCGTAATGAAATTAAGAGAATGCGATCTCGCTAATGTTGGTAGAATATCAAACTCTGGTTGCGACAAAAGACAAGACGCTTCTGGATAGGGAAAAAAGTGGTCTGATTATGACATCATAATGCAAAAAAGAAATAAACAAAAGCTTACGGCACCTGAGGTTCCTAGTTGGTCTCCCATACAAGTACTAACCAGGCCCGAGTCTGGATGGCTTCCGAGATCTGACGAGATCAGGCATTTTCAGACTGGTATGGCCGTAAGTGAAATTAAGAGAATGCGATCTCGCTAATGTTGGTAGAATATCAAACTCTGGTTGCGACAAAAGACAAGACGCTTCTGGATAGGGAAAAAAGTGGTCTGATTATGACATCATAATGCAAAAAAGAAATAAACAAAAGCTTACGGCACCTGAGGTTCCTAGTTGGTCTCCCATACAAGTACTAACCAGGCCCGAGTCTGGATGGCTTCCGAGATCTGACGAGATCAGGCATTTTCAGACTGGTATGGCCGTAAGTGAAATTAAGAGAATGCGATCTCGCTAATGTTGGTAGAATATCAAACTCTGGTTGCGACAAAAGACAAGACGCTTCTGGATAGGGAAAAAAGTGGTCTGATTATGACATCATAATGCAAAAAAGAAATAAACAAAAGCTTACGGCACCTGAGGTTCCTAGTTGGTCTCCCATACAAGTACTAACCAGGCCCGAGTCTGGATGGCTTCCGAGATCTGACGAGATCAGGCATTTTCAGACTGGTATGGCCGTAAGTGAAATTAAGAGAATGCGATCTCGCTAATGTTGGTAGAATATCAAACTCTGGTTGCGACAAAAGACAAGAAGCTTCTGGATAGGGAAAAAAGTGGTCTGATTATGACATCATAATGCAAAAAAGAAATAAACAAAAGCTTACAGCACCTGAGGTTCCTAGTTGGTCTCCCATACAAGCACTAACCAGGCCCGAGTCTGGATGGCTTCCGAGATCTGATGAGATCAGGCATTTTCAGACTGGCATGGCCGTAAGTGAAATTAAGAGAATGCAATCTCGCTAATGTTGGTAGAATATCAAACTCTGGTTGCGACAAAAGACAAGACGCTTCTGGATAGGGAAAAAAGTGGTCTGATTATGACATCATAATGCAAAAAAGAAATAAACAAAAGCTTACGGCACCTGAGGTTCCTAGTTGGTCTCCCATACAAGTACTAACCAGGCCCGAGTCTGGATGGCTTCCGAGATATGACGAGATCAGGCATTTTCAGACTGGTATGGCCGTAAATGAAATAAAGAGAATGCGATCTCGCTAATGTTGGTAGAATATCAAACTCTGGTTGCGACAAAAGACAAGACGCTTCTGGATAGGGAAAAAAGTGGTCTGATTATGACATCATAATGCAAAAAAGAAATAAACAAAAGCTTACGGCACCTGAGGTTCCTAGTTGGTCTCCCATACAAGTACTAACCAGACCCGAGTCTGGATAGCTTCCGAGATCTGACGAGATCAGGCATTTTCAGACTGGTATGGCCGTAAGTGAAATTAAGAGAATGCGATCTCGCTAATGTTGGTAGAATATCAAACTCTGGTTGCGACAAAAGACAAGACGCTTCTGGATAGGGAAAAAAGTGGTCTGATTATGACATCATAATGCAAAAAAGAAATAAACAAAAGCTTACGGCACTTGAGGTTCCTAGTTGGTCTCCCATACAAGTACTAACCAGGCCCGAGTCTGGATGGCTTCCGAGATCTGACGAGATCAGGCATTTTCAGACTGGTATGGCCGTAAGTGAAATTAAGAGAATGCGATCTCGCTAATGTTGGTAGAATATCAAACTCTGGTTGCGACAAAAGACAAGACGCTTCTGGATAGGGAAAAAAGTGGTCTGATTATGACATCATAATGCAAAAAAGAAATAAACAAAAGCTTACGGCACCTGAGGTTCCTAGTTGGTCTCCCATACAAGTACTAACCAGACCCGAGTCTGGATGGCTTCCGAGATCTGACAAAATCAGGCATTTTCAGACTGGTATGGCCGTAAGTGAAATTAAGAGAATGCGATCTCGCTAATGTTGGTAGAATATCAAACTCTGGTTGCGACAAAAGACAAGACGCTTCTGGATAGGGAAAAAAGTGGTCTGATTATGACATCATAATGCAAAAAAGAAATAAACAAAAGCTTACGGCACCTGAGGTTCCTAGTTGGTCTCCCATACAAGTACTAACCAGACCCGAGTCTGGATAGCTTCCGAGATCTGACGAGATCAGGCATTTTCAGACTGGTATGGCCGTAAGTGAAATTAAGAGAATGCGATCTCGCTAATGTTGGTAGAATATCAAACTCTGGTTGCGACAAAAGACAAGACGCTTCTGGATAGGGAAAAAAGTGGTCTGATTATGACATCATAATGCAAAAAAGAAATAAACAAAAGCTTACGGCACCTGAGGTCCCTAGTTGGTCTCCCATACAAGTACTAACCAGGCCCGAGTCTGGATGGCTTCCGAGATCTGACGAGATCAGGCATTTTAAGACTGGTATGGCCGTAAGTGAAATTAAGAGAATGCGATCTCGCTAATGTTGGTAGAATATCAAACTCTGGTTGCGACAAAAGACAAGAAGCTTCTGGATAGGGAAAAAAGTGGTCTGATTATGACATCATAATGCAAAAAAGAAATAAACAAAAGCTTACAGCACCTGAGGTTCCTAGTTGGTCTCCCATACAAGCACTAACCAGGCCCGAGTCTGGATGGCTTCCGAGATCTGATGAGATCAGGCATTTTCAGACTGGCATGGCCGTAAGTGAAATTAAGAGAATGCAATCTCGCTAATGTTGGTAGAATATCAAACTCTGGTTGCGACAAAAGACAAGACGCTTCTGGATAGGGAAAAAAGTGGTCTGATTATGACATCATAATGCAAAAAAGAAATAAACAAAAGCTTACGGCACCTGAGGTTCCTAGTTGGTCTCCCATACAAGTACTAACCAGGCCCGAGTCTGGATGGCTTCCGAGATATGACGAGATCAGGCATTTTCAGACTGGTATGGCCGTAAATGAAATAAAGAGAATGCGATCTCGCTAATGTTGGTAGAATATCAAACTCTGGTTGCGACAAAAGACAAGACGCTTCTGGATAGGGAAAAAAGTGGTCTGATTATGACATCATAATGCAAAAAAGAAATAAACAAAAGCTTACGGCACCTGAGGTTCCTAGTTGGTCTCCCATACAAGTACTAACCAGACCCGAGTCTGGATAGCTTCCGAGATCTGACGAGATCAGGCATTTTCAGACTGGTATGGCCGTAAGTGAAATTAAGAGAATGCGATCTCGCTAATGTTGGTAGAATATCAAACTCTGGTTGCGACAAAAGACAAGACGCTTCTGGATAGGGAAAAAAGTGGTCTGATTATGACATCATAATGCAAAAAAGAAATAAACAAAAGCTTACGGCACTTGAGGTTCCTAGTTGGTCTCCCATACAAGTACTAACCAGGCCCGAGTCTGGATGGCTTCCGAGATCTGACGAGATCAGGCATTTTCAGACTGGTATGGCCGTAAGTGAAATTAAGAGAATGCGATCTCGCTAATGTTGGTAGAATATCAAACTCTGGTTGCGACAAAAGACAAGACGCTTCTGGATAGGGAAAAAAGTGGTCTGATTATGACATCATAATGCAAAAAAGAAATAAACAAAAGCTTACGGCACCTGAGGTTCCTAGTTGGTCTCCCATACAAGTACTAACCAGACCCGAGTCTGGATGGCTTCCGAGATCTGACAAAATCAGGCATTTTCAGACTGGTATGGCCGTAAGTGAAATTAAGAGAATGCGATCTCGCTAATGTTGGTAGAATATCAAACTCTGGTTGCGACAAAAGACAAGACGCTTCTGGATAGGGAAAAAAGTGGTCTGATTATGACATCATAATGCAAAAAAGAAATAAACAAAAGCTTACGGCACCTGAGGTTCCTAGTTGGTCTCCCATACAAGTACTAACCAGGCCCGAGTCTGGATGGCTTCCGAGATCTGACGAGATCAGGCATTTTAAGACTGGTATGGCCGTAAGTGAAATTAAGAGAATGCGATCTCGCTAATGTTGGTAGAATATCAAACTCTGGTTGCGACAAAAGACAAGACGCTTCTGGATAGGGAAAAAAGTGGTCTGATTATGACATCATAATGCAAAAAAGAAATAAACAAAAGCTTACGGCACCTGAGGTTCCTAGTTGGTCTCCCATACAAGTACTAACCAGGGTCGAGTCTGGATGGCTTCCGAGATATGACGAGATCAGGCATTTTCAGACTGGTATGGCCATAAATGAAATTAAGAGAATGCGATCTCGCTAATGTTGGTAGAATATCAAACTCTGGTTGCGACAAAAGACAAGACGCTTCTGGATAGGGAAAAAAGTGGTCTGATTATGACATCATAATGCAAAAAAGAAATAAACAAAAGCTTACGGCACCTGAGGTTCCTAGTTGGTCTCCCATAGGGAAAAAAGTGGTCTGATTATGACATCATAATGCAAAAAAGAAATAAACAAAAGCTTACGGCACCTGAGGTTCCTAGTTGGTCTCCCATACAAGTACTAACCAGGCCCGAGTCTGGATGGCTTCCGAGATCTGACGAGATCAGGCATTTTCAGACTGGTATGGCCGTAAGTGAAATTAAGCGAATGCGATCTCGCTAATGTTGGTAGAATATCAAACTCTGGTTGCGACAAAAGACAAGACGCTTCTGGATAGGGAAAAAAGTGGTCTGATTATGACATCATAATGCAAAAAAGAAATAAACAAAAGCTTACGGCACCTGAGGTTCCTAGTTGGTCTCCCATACAAGTACTAACCAGGCCCGAGTCTGGATGGCTTCCGAGATCTGGCATTTTCAGACTGGTATGGCCGTAATGAAATTAAGAGAATGCGATCTCGCTAATGTTGGTAGAATATCAAACTCTGGTTGCGACAAAAGACAAGACGCTTCTGGATAGGGAAAAAAGTGGTCTGATTATGACATCATAATGCAAAAAAGAAATAAACAAAAGCTTACGGCACCTGAGGTTCCTAGTTGGTCTCCCATACAAGTACTAACCAGACCCGAGTCTGGATGGCTTCCGAGATCTGACGAGATCAGGCATTTTCAGACTGGTATGGCCGTAAGTGAAATTAAGAGAATGCGATCTCGCTAATGTTGATAGAATATCAAACTCTGGTTGCGACAAAAGACAAGACGCTTCTGGATAGGGAAAAAAGTGGTCTGATTATGACATCATAATGCAAAAAAGAAATAAACAAAAGCTTACGGCACCTGAGGTTCCTAGTTAGTCTCCCATACAAGTACTAACCAGGCCCGAGTCTGGATGGCTTCCGAGATCTGACGAGATCAGGCATTTTCAGACTGGTATGGCCGTAAGTGAAATTAAGAGAATGCGATCTCGCTAATGTTGGTAGAATATCAAACTCTGGTTGCGACAAAAGACAAGACGCTTCTGGATAGGGAAAAAAGTGGTCTGATTATGACATCATAATGCAAAAAAGAAATAAAAAAAAGCTTACGGCACCTGATGTTCCTAGTTGGTCTCCCATACAAGTACTAACCAGGCCCGAGTCTGGATGGCTTCCGAGATCTGACAAGATCAGGCATTTTCAGACTGGTATGGCCGTAAGTGAAATTAAGAGAATGCGATCTCGCTAATGTTGGTAGAATATCAAACTCTGGTTGCGACAAAAGACAAGACGCTTCTGGATAGGGAAAAAAGTGGTCTGATTATGACATCATAATGCAAAAAAGAAATAAACAAAAGCTTACGGCACCTGAGGTTCCTAGTTGGTCTCCCATACAAGTACTAACCAGGCCCGAGTCTGGATGGTTTCCGAGATCTGACGAGATCAGGCATTTTCAGACTGGTATGGCCGTAAGTGAAATTAAGAGAATGCGATCTCGCTAATGTTGGTAGAATATCAAACTCTGGTTGCGACAAAAGACAAGACGCTTCTGGATAGGGAAAAAAGTGGTCTGATTATGACATCATAATGCAAAAAAGAAATAAACAAAAGCTTACGGCACCTGAGGTTCCTAGTTGGTCTCCCATACAAGTACTAACCAGGCCCGAGTCTGGATGGCTTCCGAGATCTGACGAGATCAGGCATTTTCAGACTGGTATGGCCGAAAGTGAAATTAAGAGAATGCGATCTCGCTAATGTTGGTAGAATATCAAACTCTGGTTGCGACAAAAGACAAGACGCTTCTGGATAGGGAAAAAAGTGGTCTGATTATGACATCATAATGCAAAAAAGAAATAAACAAAAGCTTACGGCACCTGAGGTTCCTAGTTGGTCTCCCATACAAGTACTAACCAGGCCCGAGTCTGGATGGCTTCCGAGATCTGACGAGATCAGGCATTTTCAGACTGGTATGGCCGTAAGTGAAATTAAGAGAATGCGATCTCGCTAATGTTGGTAGAATATCAAACTCTGGTTGCGACAAAAGACAAGACGCTTCTGGATAGGGAAAAAAGTGGTCTGATTATGACATCATAATGCAAAAAAGAAATAAACAAAAGCTTACGGCACCTGAGGTTCCTAGTTGGTCTCCCATAGGGAAAAAAGTGGTCTGATTATGACATCATAATGCAAAAAAGAAATAAACAAAAGCTTACGGCACCTGAGGTTCCTAGTTGGTCTCCCATACAAGTACTAACCAGGCCCAAGTCTGTATGGCTTCCGAGATCTGACGAGATCAGGCATTTTCAGACTGGTATGGCCGTAAGCAAAATTAAGAGAATGCGATCTCGTTAATGTTGGTAGAATATCAAACTCTGGTTGCGACAAAAGACAAGACGCTTCTGGATAGGGAAAAAAGTGGTCTAATTATGACATCATAATGTAAAAAAGAAATAAACAAAAGCTTACGGCACCTGAGGTTCCTAGTTGGTCTCCCATACAAGTACTAACCAGGCCCGAGTCTGGATGGCTTCCGAGATCTGATGAGATCAGGCATTTTCAGACTGGTATGGCCGTAAGTGAAATTAAGAGAATGCGATCTCGCTAATGTTGGTAGAATATCAAACTCTGGTTGCGACAAAAGACAAGACGCTTCTGGATAGGGAAAAAAGTGGTCTGATTATGACATCATAATGCAAAAAAGAAATAAACAAAAGCTTACGGCACCTGAGGTTCCTAGTTGGTCTCCCATACAAGTACTAACCAGGCCCGAGTCTGGATGGCTTCCGAGATCTGACGAGATCAGGCATTTTCAGACTGGTATGGCCGTAAGTGAAATTATGAGAATGCGATCTCGCTAATGTTGGTAGAATATCAAACTCTGGTTGCGACAAAAGACAAGACGCTTCTGGATAGGGAAAAAAGTGGTTTGATTATGACATCATAATGCAAAAAAGAAATAAACAAAAGCTTACGGCACCTGAGGTTCCTAGTTGGTCTCCCATAGGGAAAAAAGTGGTCTGATTATGACATCATAATGCAAAAAAGAAATAAACAAAAGCTTACGGCACCTGAGGTTCCTAGTTGGTCTCCCATACAAGTACTAACCAGGCCCAAGTCTGTATGGCTTCCGAGATCTGACGAGATCAGGCATTTTCAGACTGGTATGGCCGTAAGCGAAATTAAGAGAATGCGATCTCGTTAATGTTGGTAGAATATCAAACTCTGGTTGCGACAAAAGACAAGACGCTTCTGGATAGGGAAAAAAGTGGTCTGATTATGACATCATAATGCAAAAAAGAAATAAACAAAAGCTTACGGCACATGAGGTACCTAGTTGGTCTCCCATACAAGTACTAACCAGGCCCGAGTCTGGATGGCTTCCGAGATCTGACGAGATCAGGCATTTTCAGACTGGTATGGCCATAAGTGAAACTAAGAGAATGCGATCTCGCTAATGTTGGTAGAATATCAAACTCTGGTTGCGACAAAAGACAAGACGCTTCTGGATAGGGAAAAAAGTGGTCTAATTATGACATCATAATGTAAAAAAGAAATAAACAAAAGCTTACGGCACCTGAGGTTCCTAGTTGGTCTCCCATACAAGTACTAACCAGGCCCGAGTCTGGATGGCTTCCGAGATCTGATGAGATCAGGCATTTTCAGACTGGTATGGCCGTAAGTGAAATTAAGAGAATGCGATCTCGCTAATGTTGGTAGAATATCAAACTCTGGTTGCGACAAAAGACAAGACGCTTCTGGATACTGAAAAAAGTGGTCTGATTATGACATCATAATGCAAAAAAGAAAAAAACAAAAGCTTACGGCACCTGAGGTTCCTAGTTGGTCTCCCATACAAGTACTAACCAGGCCCGAGTCTGGATGGCTTCCGAGATCTGATGAGATCAGGCATTTTCAGACTGGTATGGCCGTAAGTGAAATTAAGAGAATGCGATCTCGCTAATGTTGGTAGAATATCAAACTCTGGTTGCGACAAAAGACAAGACGCTTCTGGATAGGGAAAAAAGTGGTCTGATTATGACATCATAATGCAAAAAAGAAATAAACAAAAGCTTACGGCACCTGAGGTTCCTAGTTGGTCTCCCATACAAGTACTAACCAGGCCCGAGTCTGGATGGCTTCCGAGATCTGACGAGATCAGGCATTTTCAGACTGGTATGGCCGTAAGTGAAATTAAGAGAATGCGATCTCGCTAATGTTGGTAGAATATCAAACTCTGGTTGCGACAAAAGACAAGACGCTTCTGGATAGGGAAAAAAGTGGTCTGATTATGACATCATAATGCAAAAAAGAAATAAACAAAAGCTTACGGCACCTGAGGTTCCTAGTTGGTCTCCCATAGGGAAAAAAGTGGTCTGATTATGACATCATAAGGCAAAAAATAAATAAACAAAAGCTTACGGCACCTGAGGTTCCTAGTTGGTCTCACATACAAGTACTAACCAGTCCCAAGTCTGGATGGCTTCCGAGATCTGACGAGATCAGGCATTTTCAGACTGGTATGGCCGTACGCGAAATTAAGAGAATGCGATCTCGTTAATGTTGGTAGAATATCAAACTCTGGTTGCGACAAAAGACAAGATGCTTCTGGATAGGGAAAAAAGTGGTCTGATTATGACATCATAATGCAAAAAAGAAATAAACAAAAGCTTACGGCACCTGAGGTTCCTAGTTGGTCTCCCATACAAGTACTAACCAGGCCCGAGTCTGGATGGCTTCCGAGATCTGATGAGATCAGGCATTTTCAGACTGGTATGGCCGTAAGTGAAATTAAGAGAATGCGATCTCGCTAATGTTGGTAGAATATCAAACTCTGGTTGCGACAAAAGACAAGACGCTTCTGGATAGGGAAAAAGTGGTCTGATTATGACATCATAATGCAAAAAAGAAATAAACAAAAGCTTACGGCACCTGAGGTTCCTAGTTGGTCTCCCATACAAGTACTAACCAGGCCCGAGTCTGGATGGCTTCCGAGATCTGACGAGATCAGGCATTTTCAGACTGGTATGGCCGTAAGGGAAATTAAGAGAATGCGATCTCGCTAATGTTGGTAGAATATCAAACTCTGGTTGCGACAAAAGACAAGACGCTTCTGGATAGGGAAAAAAGTGGTCTGATTATGACATCATAATGCAAAAAAGAAATAAACAAAAGCTTACGGCACCTGAGGTTCCTAGTTGGTCTCCCATACAAGTACTAACCAGGCCCGAGTCTGGATGGCTTTCAAGATCTGACGAGATCAGGCATTTTCAGACTGGTATGGCCGTAAGTGAAATTAAGAGAATGCAATCTCGCTAATGTTGGTAGAATATCAAACTCTGGTTGCGACAAAAGACAAGACGCTTCTGGATAGGGAAAAAAGTGGTCTGATTATGACATCATAATGCAAAAAAGAAATAAACAAAAGCTTACGGCACCTGAGGTTCCTAGTTGGTCTCCCATACAAGTACTAACCAGGCCCGAGTCTGGATGGCTTCCGAGATCTGGCATTTTCAGACTGGTATGGCCGTAAGGGAAATTAAGATAATGCGATTTCGCTAATGTTGGTAGAATATCAAACTCTGGTTGCGACAAAAGACAAGACGCTTCTGGATAGGGAAAAAAAGTGGTCTGATTATGACATCATAATGCAAAAAAGAAATAAACAAAAGCTTACGGCACCTGAGGTTCCTAGTTGGTCTCCCATAGGGAAAAAAGTGGTCTGATTATGACATCATAATGCAAAAAAGAAATAAACAAAAGCTTACGGCACCTAAGGTTCCTAGTTGGTCTCCCATACAAGTACTAACCAGGCCCGAGTCTGGATGGCTTCCGAGATCTGACGAGATCAGGCATTTTCAGACTGGTATGGCCGTAAGTGAAATTACGAGAATGCGATCTCGCTAATGTTGGTAGAATATCAAACTCTGGTTGCGACAAAAGACAAGACGCTTCTGGAAAGGGAAAAAAGTGGTCTGATTATGACATCATAATGCAAAAAAGAAATAAACAAAAGCTTACGGCACCTGAGGTTCCTAGTTGGTCTCCCATACAAGTACTAACCAGGCCCAAGTCTGGATGGCTTCCGAGATCTGACGAGATCAGGCATTTTCAGACTGGTATGGCCGTAAGTGAAATTAAGAGAATGCGATCTCGCTAATGTTGGTAGAATATCAAACTCTGGTTGCGACAAAAGACAAGACGCTTCTGGATAGGGAAAAAAGTGGTCTGATTATGACATCATAATGCAAAAAAGAAATAAACAAAAGCTTACGGCACCTGAGGTTCCTAGTTGGTCTCCCATACAAGTACTAACCAGGCCCGAGTCTGAATGGCTTCCGAGATCTGGCATTTTCAGACTGGTATGGCCGTAAGGGAAATTAAGAGAATGCGATCTCGCTAATGTTGGTAGAATATCAAACTCTGGTTGCGACAAAAGACAAGACGCTTCTGGATAGGGAAAAAAGTGGTCTGATTATGACATCATAATGCAAAAAAGAAATAAACAAAAGCTTACGGCACCTGAGGTTCCTAGTTGGTCTCCCATAGGGAAAAAAGTGGTCTGATTATGACATCATAATGCAAAAAAGAAATAAACAAAAGCTTACGGCACCTTAGGTTCCTAGTTGGTCTCCCATACAAGTACTAACCAGGCCCGAGTCTGGATGGCTTCCGAGATCTGACGAGATCAGGCATTTTCAGACTGGTATGGCCGTAAGTGAAATTAAGAGAATGCGATCTCGCTAATGTTGGTAGAATATCAAACTCTGGTTGCGACAAAAGACAAGATGCTTCTGGATAGGGAAAAAAGTGGTCTGATTATGACATCATAATGCAAAAAAGAAATAAACAAAAGCTTACGGCACCTGAGGTTCCTAGTTGGTCTCCCATAGGGAAAAAAGTGGTCTGATTATGACATCATAATGCAAAAAAGAAATAAACAAAAGCTTACGGCACCTAAGGTTCCTAGTTGGTCTCCCATACAAGTACTAACCAGGCCCGAGTCTGGATGGCTTCCGAGATCTGACGAGATCAGGCATTTTCAGACTGGTATGGCCGTAAGTGAAATTAAGAGAATGCGATCTCGCTAATGTTGGTAGAATATCAAACTCTGGTTGCGACAAAAGACAAGACGCTTCTGGAAAGGGAAAAAAGTGGTCTGATTATGACATCATAATGCAAAAAAGAAATAAACAAAAGCTTACGGCACCTGAGGTTCCTAGTTGGTCTCCCATACAAGTACTAACCAGGCCCAAGTCTGGATGGCTTCCGAGATCTGACGAGATCAGGCATTTTCAGACTGGTATGGCCGTAAGTGAAATTAAGAGAATGCGATCTCGCTAATGTTGGTAGAATATCAAACTCTGGTTGCGACAAAAGACAAGACGCTTCTGGATAGGGAAAAAAGTGGTCTGATTATGACATCATAATGCAAAAAAGAAATAAACAAAAGCTTACGGCACCTGAGGTTCCTAGTTGGTCTCCCATACAAGTACTAACCAGGCCCGAGTCTGAATGGCTTCCGAGATCTGGCATTTTCAGACTGGTATGGCCGTAAGGGAAATTAAGAGAATGCGATCTCGCTAATGTTGGTAGAATATCAAACTCTGGTTGCGACAAAAGACAAGACGCTTCTGGATAGGGAAAAAAGTGGTCTGATTATGACATCATAATGCAAAAAAGAAATAAACAAAAGCTTACGGCACCTGAGGTTCCTAGTTGGTCTCCCATAGGGAAAAAAGTGGTCTGATTATGACATCATAATGCAAAAAAGAAATAAACAAAAGCTTACGGCACCTTAGGTTCCTAGTTGGTCTCCCATACAAGTACTAACCAGGCCCGAGTCTGGATGGCTTCCGAGATCTGACGAGATCAGGCATTTTCAGACTGGTATGGCCGTAAGTGAAATTAAGAGAATGCGATCTCGCTAATGTTGGTAGAATATCAAACTCTGGTTGCGACAAAAGACAAGATGCTTCTGGATAGGGAAAAAAGTGGTCTGATTATGACATCATAATGCAAAAAAGAAATAAACAAAAGCTTACGGCACCTGAGGTTCCTAGTTGGTCTCCCATACGGAAAAAAGTGGTCTGATTATGACATCATAATGCAAAAAAGAAATAAACAAAAGCTTACGGCACCTGAGGTTCCTAGTTGGTCTCCCATACAAGTACTAACCAGGCCCGAATCTGGATGGCTTCCGAGATATGACGAGATCAGGCATTTTCAGACTGGTATGGCCGTAAGTGAAATTAAGAGAATGCGATCTCGCTAATGTTGGTAGAATATCAAACTCTGGTTGCGACAAAAGACAAGACGCTTCTGGATAGGGAAAAAAGTGGTCTGATTATGACATCATAATGCAAAAAAGAAATAAACAAAAGCTTACGGCACCTGAGGTTCCTAGTTCGTCTCCCATACAAGTACTAACCAGACCCGAGTCTGGATGGTTTCCGAGATCTGACGAGATCAGGCATTTTCAGACTGGTATGGCCGTAAGTGAAATTAAGAGAATGCGATCTCGCTAATGTTGGTAGATTATCAAACTCTGGTTGCGACAAAAGACAAGACGCTTCTGGATAGGGAAAAAAGTGGTCTGATTATGACATCATAATGCAAAAAAGAAATAAACAAAAGCTTACGGCACCTGAGGTTCCCAGTTGGTCTCCCATACAAGTACTAACCAGGCCCGAGTCTGGATGGCTTCCGAGATCTGATGAGATCAGGCATTTTCAGACTGGTATGGCCGTAAGTGAAATCAAGAGAATGCGATCTCGCTAATGTTGGTAGAATATCAAACTCTGGTTGCGACAAAAGACAAGACGCTTCTGGATAGGGAAAAAAGTGGTCTGATTATGACATCATAATGCAAAAAAGAAATAAACAAAAGCTTACGGCACCTGAGGTTCCTAGTTGGTCTCCCATACAAGTACTAACCAGGCCCGAGTCTAGATGGCTTCCGAGATCTGACGAGATCAGGCATTTTCAGACTGGTATGGCCGTAAGTGAAGTTAAGAGAATGCGATCTCGCTAATGTTGGTAGAATATCAAACTCTGGTTGCGACAAAAGACAAGACGCTTCTGGATAGGGAAAAAAGTGGTCTGATTATGACATCATAATGCAAAAAATAAATAAACAAAATCTTACGGCACCTGAGGTTCCTAGTTGGTCTCCCATACAAGTACTAACCAGGCCCGAGTCTGGATGGCTTCCGAGATCTGACGAGATCAGGCATTTTCAGACAGGTATGGCCGTAAGGGAAATTAAGAGAATGCGATCTCGCTAATGTTGGTAGAATATCAAACTCTGGTTGCGACAAAAGACAAGACGCTTCTGGACAGGGAAAAAAGTGGTCTGATTATGACATCATAATGCAAAAAAGAAATAAACAAAAGCTTACGGCACCTGAGGTTCCTAGTTGGTCTCCCATAGGGAAAAAAGTGGTCTGATTATGACATCATAATGCAAAAAAGAAATAAACAAAAGCTTACGGCACCTGAGGTTCCTAGTTGGTCTCCCATAGGGAAAAAGTGGTCTGATTATGACATCATAATGCAAAAAAGAAATAAACAATAGCTTACGGCACCTGAGGTTCCTAGTTGGTCTCCCATACAAGTACTAACCAGGCCCAAGTCTGGATGGCTTCCGAGATCTGACGAGATCAGGCATTTTCAGACTGGTATGGCCGTAAGTGAAATTAAGAGAATGCGATCTCGCTAATGTTGGTAGAATATCAAACTCTGCTTGCGACAAAAGACAAGACGCTTCTGGATTGGGAAAAAAGTGGTCTGATTATGACATCATAATGCAAAAAAGAAATAAACAAAAGCTTACGGCACCTGAGGTTCCTAGTTGGTCTCCCATACAAGTACTAACCAGGCCCGAGTCTGGATGGCTTCCGAGATCTGACGAGATCAGGCATTTTCAGACTGGTATGGCCGTAAGGGAAATTAAGAGAATGCGATCTCGCTAATGTTGGTAGAATATCAAACTCTGGTTGCGACAAAAGACAAGACGCTTCTGGACAGGGAAAAAAGTGGTCTGATTATGACATCATAATGCAAAAAAGAAATAAACAAAAGCTTACGGCACCTGAGGTTCCTAGTTGGTCTCCCATAGGGAAAAAAGTGGTCTGATTATGACATCATAATGCAAAAAAGAAATAAACAATAGCTTACGGCACCTGAGGTTCCTAGTTGGTCTCCCATACAAGTACTAACCAGGCCCGAGTCTGGATGGCTTCCAAGATCTGACAAGATCAGGCATTTTCAGACTGTTATGGCCGTAAGTGAAATTAAGAGAATGCGATCTCGCTAATGTTGGTAGAATATCAAACTCTGGTTGCGACAAAAGACAAGACGCTTCTGGATAGGGAAAAAAGTGGTCTGATTATGACATCATAATGCAAAAAATAAATAAACAAAATCTTACGGCACCTGAGGTTCCTAGTTGGTCTCCCATACAAGTACTAACCAGGCCCGAGTCTGGATGGCTTCCGAGATCTGACGAGATCAGGCATTTTCAGACTGGTATGGCCGTAAGGGAAATTAAGAGAATGCGATCTCGCTAATGTTGGTAGAATATCAAACTCTGGTTGCGACAAAAGACAAGACGCTTCTGGACAGGGAAAAAAGTGGTCTGATTATGACATCATAATGCAAAAAAGAAATAAACAAAAGCTTACGGCACCTGAGGTTCCTAGTTGGTCTCCCATAGGGAAAAAAGTGGTCTGATTATGACATCATAATGCAAAAAAGAAATAAACAAAAGCTTACGGCACCTGAGGTTCCTAGTTGGTCTCCCATAGGGAAAAAAGTGGTCTGATTATGACATCATAATGCAAAAAAGAAATAAACAATAGCTTACGGCACCTGAGGTTCCTAGTTGGTCTCCCATACAAGTACTAACCAGGCCCAAGTCTGGATGGCTTCCGAGATCTGACGAGATCAGGCATTTTCAGACTGGTATGGCCGTAAGTGAAATTAAGAGAATGCGATCTCGCTAATGTTGGTAGAATATCAAACTCTGGTTGCGACAAAAGACAAGACGCTTCTGGACAGGGAAAAAAGTGGTCTGATTATGACATCATAATGCAAAAAAGAAATAAACAAAAGCTTACGGCACCTGAGGTTCCTAGTTGGTCTCCCATAGGGAAAAAAGTGGTCTGATTATAACATCATAATGCAAAAAAGAAATAAACAATAGCTTACGGCACCTGAGGTTCCTAGTTGGTCTCCCATACAAGTACTAACCAGGCCCGAGTCTGGATGGCTTCCGAGATCTGACAAGATCAGGCATTTTCAGACTGGTATGGCCATAAGTGAAATTAAGAGAATGCGATCTCGCTAATGTTGGTAGAATATCAAACTCTGGTTGCGACAAAAGACAAGACGCTTCTGGATAGGGAAAAAAGTGGTCTGATTATGACATCATAATGCAAAAAAGAAATAAACAAAAGCTTACGGCACCTGAGGTTCCTAGTTGGTCTCCCATAGGGAAAAAAGTGGTCTGATTATGACATCATAATGCAAAAAAGAAATAAACAAAAGCTTACGGCACCTGAGGTTCCTAGTTGGTCTCCCATAGGGAAAAAAGTGGTCTGATTATGACATCATAATGCAAAAAAGAAATAAACAATAGCTTACGGCACCTGAGGTTCCTAGTTGGTCTCCCATACAAGTACTAACCAGGCCCGAGTCTGGATGGCTTCCGAGATCTGACGAGATCAGGCATTTTCAGACTGGTATGGCCGTAAGGGAAATTAAGAGAATGTGATCTCGCTAATGTTGGTAGAATATCAAACTCTGGTTGCGACAAAAGACAAGACGCTTCTGGATAGGGAAAAAAGTGGTCTGATTATGACATCATAATGCAAAAAAGAAATAAACAAAAGCTTACGGCACCTAAGGTTCCTAGTTGGTCTCCCATAGGGAAAAAAGTGGTCTGATTATGACATCATAATGCAAACAAGAAATAAACAAAAGCTTACGGCACCTTAGGTTCCTAGTTGGTCTCCCATACAAGTACTAACCAGGCCCGAGTCTGGATGGCTTCCAAAATCTGACGAGATCAGGCATTTTCAGACTGGTATGGCCGTAAGTGAAATTAAGAGAATGCGATCTCGCTAATGTTGGTAGAATATCAAACTCTGGTTGCGACAAAAGACAAGACGCTTCTGGATAGGGAAAAAAGTGGTCTGATTATGACATCATAATGCAAAAAAGAAATAAACAAAAGCTTACGGCACCTGAGGTTCCTTGTTGGTCTCCCATAGGGAAAAAAGTGGTCTGATTATGACATCATAATGCAAAAAAGAAATAAACAAAAGCTTACGGCACCTGAGGTTCCTAGTTGGTCTCCCATACAAGTACTAACCAGGCCCGAGTCTGGATGGCTTCCGAGATCTGATGAGATCAGGCATTTTCAGACTGGTATGGCCGTAAGTGAAATTAAGAGAATGCGATCTCGCTAATGTTGGTAGAATATCAAACTCTGGTTGCGACAAAAGACAAGACGCTTCTGGATAGGGAAAAAAGTGGTCTGATTATGACATCATAATGCAAAAAAGAAATAAACAAAAGCTTACGGCACCTGAGGTTCCTAGTTCGTCTCCCATACAAGTACTAACCAGGCCCAAGTCTGGATGGCTTCCGAGATCTGACGAGATCAGGCATTTTCAGACTGGTATGGCCGTAAGTGAAATTAAGAGAATGCGATCTCGCTAATGTTGGTAGAATATCAAACTCTGGTTGCGACAAAAGACAAGACGCTTCTGGATAGGGAAAAAAGTGGTCTGATTATGACATCATAATGCAAAAAAGAAATAAACAAAAGCTTACTGCACCTGAGGTTCCTAGTTGGTCTCCCATACAAGTACTAACCAGGCCCGAGTCTGGATGGCTTCCAAGATCTGATGAGATCCGGCATTTTCAGACTGGTATGGCCGTAAGTGAAATTAAGAGAATGCGATCTCGCTAATGTTGGTAGAATATCAAACTCTGGTTGCGACAAAAGACAAGACGCTTCTGGATAGGGAAAAAAGTGGTCTGATTATGACATCATAATGCAAAAAAGAAATAAACAAAAGCTTACGGCACCTGAGGTTCCTAGTTGGTCTCCCATACAAGTACTAACCAGGCCCGAGTCTGGATGGCTTCCGAGATCTGACGAGATCAGGCATTTTCAGACTGGTATGGCCGAAGGAGAAATTAAGAGAATGCGATCTCGCTAATGTTGGTAGAATATCAAACTCTGGTTGCGACAAAAGACAAGACGCTTCTGGATAGGGAAAAAAGTGGTCTGATTATGACATCATAATGCAAAAAAGAAATAAACAAAAGCTTACGGCACCTGAGGTTCCTAGTTGGTCTCCCATAGGGAAAAAAGTGGTCTGATTATGACATCATAATGCAAAAAAGAAATAAACAAAAGCTTAAGGCACCTGAGGTTCCTAGTTGGTCTCCCATACAAGTACTAACCAGGCCTGAGTCGGGATGGCTTCCGAGATCTGACGAGATCAGGCATTTTCAGACTGGTATGGCCGTAAGTGAAATTAAGAGAATGCGATCTCGCTAATGTTGGTAGAATATCAAACTCTGGTTGCGACAAAAGACAAGACGCTTCTGGATAGGGAAAAAAGTGGTCTGATTATGACATCATAATGCAAAAAAGAAATAAACAAAAGCTTAAGGCACCTGAGGTTCCTAGTTGGTCTCCCATACAAGTACTAACCAGGCCCGAGTCTGGATGGCTTCCGAGATCTGACGAGATCAGGCATTTTCAGACTGGTATGGCCATAAGTGAAATTTAGAGAATGCGATCTCGCTAATGTTGGTAGAATATCAAACTCTGGTTGCGACAAAAGACAAGACGCTTCTGGATAGGGAAAAAAGTGGTCTGATTATGACATCATAATGCAAAAAAGAAATAAACAAAAGCTTACGGCACCTGAGGTTCCTAGTTGGTCTCCCATACAAGTACTAACCAGGCCCGAGTCTGGATGGCTTCCGAGATCTGACGAGATCAGGCATTTTCAGACTGGTATGGCCGCAAGGGAAATTAAGTGAATGCGATCTCGCTAATGTTGGTAGAATATCAAACTCTGGTTGCGACAAAAGACAAGACGCTTCTGGATAGGGAAAAAAGTGGTCTGATTATGACATCATAATGCAAAAAAGAAATAAACAAAAGCTTACGGCACCTGAGGTTCCTAGTTGGTCTCCCATAGGGAAAAAAGTGGTCTGATTATGACATCATAATGCAAAAAAGAAATAAACAAAAGCTTACGGCACCTGAGGTTCCTAGTTGGTCTCCCATACAAGTACTAACCAGGCCCGAGTCTGGATGGCTTCCGAGATCTGACGAGATCAGGCATTTTCAGACTGGTATGGCCGCAAAGGAAATTAAGTGAATGCGATCTCGCTAATGTTGGTAGAATATCAAACTCTGGTTGCGACAAAAGACAAGACGCTTCTGGATAGGGAAAAAAGTGGTCTGATTATGACATCATAATGCAAAAAAGAAATAAACAAAAGCTTACGGCACCTGAGGTTCCTAGTTGGTCTCCCATAGGGAAAAAAGTGGTCTCATTATGACATCATAATGCATAAAAGAAATAAACAAAAGCTTACGGCACCTGAGGTTCCTAGTTGGTCTCCCATACAAGTACTAACCAGGCCCAAGTCTGGATGGCTTCCGAGATCAGGCATTTTCAGACTGGTATGGCCGTAAGTGAATTTAAGAGAATGCGATCTCGCTAATGTTGGTAGAATATCAAACTCTGGTTGCGACAAAAGACAAGACGCTTCTGGATAGGGAAAAAAGTGGTCTGATTATGACATCATAATGCAAAAAAGAAATAAACAAAAGCTTAAGGCACCTGAGGTTCTTAGTTGGTCTCCCATACAAGTACTAACCAGGCCCGAGTCTGGATGGCTTCCGAGATCTGACGAGATCAGGCATTTTCAGACTGGTATGGCCATAAGTGAAATTTAGAGAATGCGATCTCGCTAATGTTGGTAGAATATCAAACTCTGGTTGCGACAAAAGACAAGACGCTTCTGGATAGGGAAAAAAGTGGTCTGATTATGACATCATAATGCAAAAAAGAAATAAACAAAAGCTTACGGCACCTGAGGTTCCTAGTTGGTCTCCCATACCAGTACTAACAAGGCCCGAGTCTGGATGGCTTCCGAGATCTGACGAGATCAGGCATTTTCAGACTGGTATGGCCGCAAGGGAAATTAAGAGAATGCGATCTCGCTAATGTTGGTAGAATATCAAACTCTGGTTGCGACAAAAGACAAGACGCTTCTGGATAGGGAAAAAAGTGGTCTGATTATGACATCATAATGCAAAAAAGAAATAAACAAAAGCTTACGGCACCTGAGGTTCCTAGTTGGTCTCCCATACAAGTACTAACCAGGCCCGAGTCTGGATGGCATCCGAGATCTGACGAGATCAGGCATTTTCAGACTGGTATGGCCGTAAGGGAAATTAAGAGAATGCGATCTCGCTAATGTTGGTAGAATATCAAACTCTGGTTGCGACAAAAGACAAGACGCTTCTGGATAGGGAAAAAAGTGGTCTGATTATGACATCATAATGCAAAAAATAAATAAACAAAAGCTTACGGCACCTGAGGTTCTTAGTTGGTCTCCCATAGGGAAAAAAGTGGTCTGATTATGACATCATAATGCAAAAAAGAAATAAACAAAAGCTTACGGCACCTGAGGTTCCTAGTTGGTCTCCCATACAAGTACTAACCAGGCCCGAGTCTGGATGGCTTCCGAGATCTGACGATATCAGGCATTTTCAGACTGGTATGGCCATAAGTGAAATTAAGAGAATGCGATCTCGCTAATGTTGGTAGAATATCAAACTCTGGTTGCGACAAAAGACAAGACGCTTCTGGATAGGGAAAAAAGTGGTCTGATTATGACATCATAATGCAAAAAAGAAATAAACAAAAGCTTACGGCACCTGAGGTTCCTAGTTGGTCTCCCATACAAGTACTAACCAGGCCCGAGTCTGGATGGCTTCCGAGATCTGACGAGATCAGGCATTTTCAGACTGGTATGGCCGTAAAGGAAATTAAGAGAATGCGATCTCGCTAATGTTGGTAGAATATCAAACTCTGGTTGCGACAAAAGACAAGACGCTTCTGGATAGGGAAAAAAGTGGTCTGATTATGACATCATAATGCAAAAAAGAAATAAACAAAAGCTTACGGCACCTGAGGTTCCTAGTTGGTCTCCCATACAAGTACTAACCAGGCCCGAGTCTGGATGGCTTCCGAGATCTGACGAGATCAGGCATTTTCAGACTGGTATGGCCGTAAAGGAAATTAAGAGAATGCGATCTCGCTAATGTTGGTAGAATATCAAACTCTGGTTGCGACAAAAGACAAGACGCTTCTGGATAGGGAAAAAAGTGGTCTGATTATGACATCATAATGCAAAAAAGAAATAAACAAAAGCTTACGGCACCTGAGGTTCCTAGTTGGTCTCCCATACAAGTACTAACCAGGCCCAAGTCTGGATGGCTTCCGAGATCTGACGAGATCAGGCATTTTCAGACTGGTATGGCCATAAGTGAAATTAAGAGAATGCGATCTCGCTAATGTTGGTAGAATATCAAACTCTGGTTGCGACAAAAGACAAGACGCTTCTGGATAGGGAAAAAAGTGGTCTGATTATGACATCATAATGCAAAAAAGAAATAAACAAAAGCTTACGGCACCTGAGGTTCCTAGTTGGTCTCACATAGGGAAAAAAGTGGTCTGATTATGACATCATAATGCAAAAAAGAAATAAACAAAAGCTTACGGCACCTGAGGTTCCTAGTTGGTCTCCCATACAAGTACTAACCAGGCCCAAGTCTGGATGGCTTCCGAGATCTGACGACATCAGGCATTTTCAGACTGGTATGGCCGTAAGTGAAATTAAGAGAATGCGATCTCGTTAATGTTGGTAGAATATCAAACTCTGGTTGCGACAAAAGACAAGATGCTTCTGGATAGGGAAAAAAGTGGTCTGATTATGACATCATAATGCAAAAAAGAAATAAACAAAAGCTTACGGCACCTGAGGTTCCTAGTTGGTCTCCCATAGGGAAAAAAGTGGTCTGATTATGACATCATAATGCAAAAAAGAAATAAACAAAAGCTTACGGCACCTGAGGTTCCTAGTTGGTCTCCCATACAAGTACTAACCAGGCCCGAGTCTGGATGGCTTCCGAGATCTGACGAGATCAGGCATTTTCAGACTGGTATGGCCGTAAGTGAAATTAAGAGAATGCGATCTCGCTAATGTTGGTAGAATATCAAACTCTGGTTGCGACAAAAGACAAGACGCTTCTGGATAGGGAAAAAAGTGGTCTGATTATGACATCATAATGCAAAAAAGAAATAAACAAAAGCTTACGGCACCTGAGGTTCCTAGTTGGTCTCCCATAGGGAAAAAAGTGGTCTGATTATGACATCATAATGCAAAAAAGAAATAAACAAAAGCTTACGGCACCTGAGGTTCCTAGTTGGTCTCCCATACAAGTACTAACCAGGCCCGAGTCTGGATGGCTTCCGAGATCTGACGAGATCAGGCATTTTCAGACTGGTATGGCCGTAAGTGAAATTAAGAGAATGCGATCTCGCTAATGTTGGTAGAATATCAAACTCTGGTTGCGACAAAAGACAAGACGCTTCTGGATAGGGAAAAAAGTGGTCTGATTATGACATCATAATGCAAAAAAGAAATAAACAAAAGCTTACGGCACCTGAGGTTCCTAGTTTGTCTCCCATACAAGTACTAACCAGGCCCGTGTCTGGATGGCTTCCGAGATCTGGCATTTTCAGACTGGTATGGCCGTAAGTGAAATTAAGAGAATGCGATCTCGCTAATGTTGGTAGAATATCAAACTCTGGTTGCGACAAAAGACAAGACGCTTCTGGATAGGGAAAAAAGTGGTCTGATTATGACATCATAATGCAAAAAAAGAAAAAACAAAAGCTTACGGCACCTGAGGTTCCTAGTTGGTCTCCCATAGGGAAAAAAGTGGTCTGATTATGACATCATAATGCAAAAAAGAAATAAACAAAAGCTTACGGCACCTGAGGTTCCTAGTTGGTCTCCCATACAAGTACTAACCAGGCTCGAGTCTGGATGGCTTCCGAGATCTGACATTTTCAGACTGGTATGGCCGTAAGTGAAATTAAGAGAATGCGATCTCGCTACTGTTGGTAGAATATAAACTCTGGTTGCGACAAAAGACAAGACGCTTCTGGATAGGGAAAAAAGTGGTCTGATTATGACATCATAATGCAAAAAAGAAATAAACAAAAGCTTACGGCACCTGAGGTTCCTAGTTGGTCTCCCATACAAGTACTAACGAGGCCCGAGTCTGGATGGCTTCCGAGATCTGACGAGATCAGGCATTTTCAGACTGGTATGGCCGTAAGTGAAATTAAGAGAATGCGATCTCGTTAATGTTGGTAGAATATCAAACTCTGGTTGCGACAAAAGACAAGACGCTTCTGGATAGGGAAAAAAGTGGTCTGATTATGACATCATAATGCAAAAAAGAAATAAACAAAAGCTTACGGCACCTGAGGTTCCTAGTTGGTCTCCCATACAAGTACTAACCAGGCCCGAGTCTGGATGGCTTCTGAGATCTGACGAGATCAGGCATTTTCAGACTGGTATGGCCGTAAAGGAAATTAAGAGAATGCGATCTCGCTAATGTTGGTAGAATATCAAACTCTGGTTGCGACAAAAGACAAGACGCTTCTGGATAGGGAAAAAAGTGGTCTGATTATGACATCATAATGCAAAAAAGAAATAAACAAAAGCTTACGGCACCTGAGGTTCCTAGTTGGTCTCCCATACAAGTACTAACCAGGCCCGAGTCTGGATGGCTTCCGAGATCTGACATTTTCAGACTGGTATGGCCGTAAGTGAAATTAAGAGAATGCGATCTCGCTAATGTTGGTAGAATATCAAACTCTGGTTGCGACAAAAGACAAGACGCTTCTGGATAGGGAAAAAAGTGGTCTGATTATGACATCATAATGCAAAAAAGAAATAAACAAAAGCTTACGGCACCTGAGGTTCCTAGTTGGTCTCCCATAGGGAAAAAAGTGGTCTGATTATGACATCATAATGCAATAAAGAAATAAACAAAAGCTTACGGCACCTGAGGTTCCTAGTTGGTCTCCCATACAAGTACTAACCAGGCCCGAGTCTGGATGGCTTCCGAGATCTGACGAGATCAGGCATTTTCAGACTGGTATGGCCGTAAGTGAAATTAAGAGAATGCGATCTCGCTAATGTTGGTAGAATATCAAACTCTGGTTGCGACAAAAGACAAGACGCTTCTGGATAGGGAAAAAAGTGGTCTGATTATGACATCATAATGCAAAAAAGAAATAAACAAAAGCTTACGGCACCTGAGGTTCCTAGTTTGTCTCCCATACAAGTACTAACCAGGCCCGTGTCTGGATGGCTTCCGAGATCTGGCATTTTCAGACTGGTATGGCCGTAAGTGAAATTAAGAGAATGCGATCTCGCTAATGTTGGTAGAATATCAAACTCTGGTTGCGACAAAAGACAAGACGCTTCTGGATAGGGAAAAAAGTGGTCTGATTATGACATCATAATGCAAAAAAAGAAAAAACAAAAGCTTACGGCACCTGAGGTTCCTAGTTGGTCTCCCATAGGGAAAAAAGTGGTCTGATTATGACATCATAATGCAAAAAAGAAATAAACAAAAGCTTACGGCACCTGAGGTTCCTAGTTGGTCTCCCATACAAGTACTAACCAGGCTCGAGTCTGGATGGCTTCCGAGATCTGACATTTTCAGACTGGTATGGCCGTAAGTGAAATTAAGAGAATGCGATCTCGCTACTGTTGGTAGAATATAAACTCTGGTTGCGACAAAAGACAAGACGCTTCTGGATAGGGAAAAAAGTGGTCTGATTATGACATCATAATGCAAAAAAGAAATAAACAAAAGCTTACGGCACCTGAGGTTCCTAGTTGGTCTCCCATACAAGTACTAACGAGGCCCGAGTCTGGATGGCTTCCGAGATCTGACGAGATCAGGCATTTTCAGACTGGTATGGCCGTAAGTGAAATTAAGAGAATGCGATCTCGTTAATGTTGGTAGAATATCAAACTCTGGTTGCGACAAAAGACAAGACGCTTCTGGATAGGGAAAAAAGTGGTCTGATTATGACATCATAATGCAAAAAAGAAATAAACAAAAGCTTACGGCACCTGAGGTTCCTAGTTGGTCTCCCATACAAGTACTAACCAGGCCCGAGTCTGGATGGCTTCTGAGATCTGACGAGATCAGGCATTTTCAGACTGGTATGGCCGTAAGGGAAATTAAGAGAATGCGATCTCGCTAATGTTGGTAGAATATCAAACTCTGGTTGCGACAAAAGACAAGACGCTTCTGGATAGGGAAAAAAGTGGTCTGATTATGACATCATAATGCAAAAAAGAAATAAACAAAAGCTTACGGCACCTGAGGTTCCTAGTTGGTCTCCCATACAAGTACTAACCAGGCTCGAGTCTGGATGGCTTCCGAGATCTGACGAGATCAGGCATTTTCAGACTGGTATGGCCGTAAGTGAAATTAAGAGAATGCGATCTCGCTAATGTTGGTAGAATATCAAACTCTGGTTGCGACAAAAGACAAGACGCTTCTGGATAGGGAAAAAAGTGGTCTGATTATGACATCATAATGCAAAAAAGAAATAAACAAAAGCTTACGGCACCTGAGGTTCCTAGTTGGTCTCCCATACAAGTACTAACCAGGCCCGAGTATGGATGGCTTCCGAGATCTGGCATTTTCAGACTGGTATGGCCGTAAGTGAAATTAAGAGAATGCGATCTCGCTAATGTTGGTAGAATATCAAACTCTGGTTGCGACAAAAGACAAGACGCTTCTGGATAGGGAAAAAAGTGGTCTGATTATGACATCATAATGCAAAAAAAGAAAAAACAAAAGCTTACGGCACCTGAGGTTCCTAGTTGGTCTCCCATAGGGAAAAAAGTGGTCTGATTATGACATCATAATGCAAAAAAGAAATAAACAAAAGCTTACGGCACCTGAGGTTCCTAGTTGGTCTCCCATACAAGTACTAACCAGGCTCGAGTCTGGATGGCTTCCGAGATCTGACATTTTCAGACTGGTATGGCCGTAAGTGAAATTAAGAGAATGCGATCTCGCTACTGTTGGTAGAATATAAACTCTGGTTGCGACAAAAGACAAGACGCTTCTGGATAGGGAAAAAAGTGGTCTGATTATGACATCATAATGCAAAAAAGAAATAAACAAAAGCTTACGGCACCTGAGGTTCCTAGTTGGTCTCCCATACAAGTACTAACGAGGCCCGAGTCTGGATGGCTTCCGAGATCTGACGAGATCAGGCATTTTCAGACTGGTATGGCCGTAAGTGAAATTAAGAGAATGCGATCTCGTTAATGTTGGTAGAATATCAAACTCTGGTTGCGACAAAAGACAAGACGCTTCTGGATAGGGAAAAAAGTGGTCTGATTATGACATCATAATGCAAAAAAGAAATAAACAAAAGCTTACGGCACCTGAGGTTCCTAGTTGGTCTCCCATACAAGTACTAACCAGGCCCGAGTCTGGATGGCTTCTGAGATCTGACGAGATCAGGCATTTTCAGACTGGTATGGCCGTAAAGGAAATTAAGAGAATGCGATCTCGCTAATGTTGGTAGAATATCAAACTCTGGTTGCGACAAAAGACAAGACGCTTCTGGATAGGGAAAAAAGTGGTCTGATTATGACATCATAATGCAAAAAAGAAATAAACAAAAGCTTACGGCACCTGAGGTTCCTAGTTGGTCTCCCATACAAATACTAACCAGGCCCGAGTCTGGATGGCTTCCAAGATCTGACGAGATCAGGCATTTTCAGACTGGTATGGCCGTAAGGGAAATTAAGAGAATGCGATCTCGCTAATGTTGGTAGAATATCAAACTCTGGTTGCGACAAAAGACAAGACGCTTCTGGATAGGGAAAAAAGTGGTCTGATTATGACATCATAATGCAAAAAAGAAATAAACAAAAGCTTACGGCACCTGAGGTTCCTAGTTGGTCTCCCATACAAGTACTAACCAGGCCCAAGTCTGGATGGCTTCCGAGATCTGACGAGATCAGGCATTTTCAGACTGGTATGGCCGTAAGTGAAATTAAGAGAATGCGATCTCGCTAATGTTGGTAGAATATCAAACTCTGGTTGCGACAAAAGACAAGACGCTTCTGGATAGGGAAAAAAGTGGTCTGATTATGACATCATAATGCAAAAAAGAAATAAACAAAAGCTTACGGCACCTGAGGTTCCTAATTGGTCTCCCATAGGGAAAAAAGTGGTCTGATTATGACATCATAATGCAAAAAAGAAATAAACAAAAGCTTACGGCACCTGAGGTTCCTAGTTGGTCTCCCATACAAGTACTAACCAGGCCCAAGTCTGGATGGCTTCCGAGATCTGACGAGATCAGGCATTTTCAGACTGGTATGGCCGTAAGTGAAATTAAGAGAATGCGATCTCGTTAATGTTGGTAGAATATCAAACTCTGGTTGCGACAAAAGACAAGATGCTTCTGGATAGGGAAAAAAGTGGTCTGATTATGACATCATAATGCAAAAAAGAAATAAACAAAAGCTTACGGCACCTCAGGTTCCTAGTTGGTCTCCCATACAAGTACTAACCAGGCCCGAGTCTGGATGGCTTCCGAGATCTGACGAGATCAGGCATTTTCAGACTGGTATGGCCGTAAGGGAAATTAAGAGAATGCGATTTTGCTAATGTTGGTAGAATATCAAACTCTGGTTGCGACAAAAGACAAGATGCTTCTGGATAGGGAAAAAAGTGGTCTGATTATGACATCATAATGCAAAAAAGAAATAAACAAAAGCTTACGGCACCTGAGGTTCCTAGTTGGTCTCCCATACAAGTACTAACCAGGCCCAAGTCTGGATGGCTTCCGAGATCTGACGAGATCAGGCATTTTCAGACTGGTATGGCCGTAAGAGAAATTAAGAGAATGCGATCTCGCTAATGTTGGTAGAATATCAAACTCTGGTTGCGACAAAAGACAAGACGCTTCTGGATAGGGAAAAAAGTGGTCTGATTATGACATCATAATGCAAAAAAGAAATAAACAAAAGCTTACGGCACCTGAGGTTCCTAGTTGGTCTCCCATACAAGTACTAACCAGGCCCGAGTCTGGATGGCTTCCGAGATCTGACGAGATCAGGCATTTTCAGACTGGTATGGCCGTAAGTGAAATTAAGAGAATGCGATCTCGCTAATGTTGGTAGAATATCAAACTCTGGTTGCGACAAAAGACAAGACGCTTCTGGATAGGGAAAAAAGTGGTCTGATTATGACATCATAATGCAAAAAAGAAATAAACAAAAGCTTACGGCACCTGAGGTTCCTAGTTGGTCTCCCATACAAGTACTAACCAGGCCCGAGTCTGGATGGCTCCCGAGATCTGACGAGATCAGGCATTTTCAGACTGGTATGGCCGCAAGTGAAATTAAGAGAATGCGATCTCGCTAATGTTGGTAGAATATCAAACTCTGGTTGCGACAAAAGACAAGACGCTTCTGGATAGGGAAAAAAGTGGTCTGATTATGACATCATAATGCAAAAAAGAAATAAACAAAAGCTTACGGCACCTGAGGTTCCTAGTTGGTCTCCCATACAAGTACTAACCAGGCCCGAGTCTGGATGGCTTCCGAGATCTGACGAGATCAGGCATTTTCAGACTGGTATGGCCGTAAGCGAAATTAAGAGAATGCGATCTCGCTAATGTTGGTAGAATATCAAACTCTGGTTGCGACAAAAGACAAGACGCTTCTGCATAGGGAAAAAAGTGGTCTGATTATGACATCATAATGCAAAAAAGAAATAAACAAAAGCTTACGGCACCTGAGGTTCCTAGTTGGTCTCCCATAGGGAAAAAAGTGGTCTGATTATGACATCATAATGCAAAAAAGAAATAAACTAAAGCTTACGGCACCTGAGGTTCCTAGTTGGTCTCCCATACAAGTACTAACCAGGCCCGAGTCTGGATGGCTTCCGAGATCAGGCATTTTCAGACTGGTATGGCCGTAAGTGAAATTAAGAGAACGCGATCTCGCTAATGTTGGTAGAATATCAAACTCTGGTTGCGACAAAAGACAAGACGCTTCTGGATAGGGAAAAAAGTGGTCTGATTATGACATCATAATGCAAAAAAGAAATAAACAAAAGCTTACGGCACCTGAGGTTCCTAGTTGGTCTCCCATACAAGTACTAACCAGGCCCGAGTCTGGATGGCTTCCGAGATCTGACGAGATCAGGCATTTTCAGACTGGTATGGCCGTAAGTGAAATTAAGAGAATGCGATCTCGCTAATGTTGGTAGAATATCAAACTCTGGTTGCGACAAAAGACAAGACGCTTCTGGATAGGGAAAAAAGTGGTCTGATTATGACATCATAATGCAAAAAAGAAATAAACAAAAGCTTACGGCACCTGAGGTTCCTAGTTGGTCTCCCATAGGGAAAAAAGTGGTCTGATTATGACATCATAATGCAAAAAAGAAATAAACTAAAGCTTACGGCACCTGAGGTTCCTAGTTGGTCTCCCATACAAGTACTAACCAGGCCCGAGTCTGGATGGCTTCCGAGATCTGACGAGATCAGGCATTTTCAGACTGGTATGGCTGTAAGTGAAATTAAGAGAATGCGATCTCGCTAATGTTGGTAGAATATCAAACTCTGGTTGCGACAAAAGACAAGACGCTTCTGGATAGGGAAAAAAGTGGTCTGATTATGACATCATAATGCAAAAAAGAAATAAACAAAAGCTTACGGCACCTGAGGTTCCTAGTTGGTCTCCCATACAAGTACTAACCAGGCCCGAGTCTGGATGGCTTCCGAGATCTGACGAGATCAGGCATTTTCAGACTGGTATGGCCGTAAGTGAAATTAAGAGAATGCGATCTCGCTAATGTTGGTAGAATATCAAACTCTGGTTGCGACAAAAGACAAGATGCTTCTGAATAGGGAAAAAAGTGGTCTGATTATGACATCATAATGCAAAAAAGAAATAAACAAAAGCTTACGGCACCTGAGGTTCCTAGTTGGTCTCCCATACAAGTACTAACCAGACCCGAGTCTGGATGGCTTCCGAGATCTGACGAGATCAGGCATTTTCAGACTGGTATGGCCATAAGTGAAATTAAGAGAATGCGATCTCGCTAATGTTGGTAGAATATCAAACTCTGGTTGCGACAAAAGACAAGACGCTTCTGGATAGGGAAAAAAGTGGTCTGATTATGACATCATAATGCAAAAAAGAAATAAACAAAAGCTTACGGCACCTGAGGTTCCTAGTTGGTCTCCCATACAAGTACTAACCAGGCCCGAGTCCGGATGGCTTCCGAGATCTGACGAGATCAGGCATTTTCAGACTGGTATGGCCGTAAGTGAAATTAAGAGAATGCGATCTCGCTAATGTTGGTAGAATATCAAACTCTGGTTGCGACAAAAGACAAGACGCTTCTGGATAGGGAAAAAAGTGGTCTGATTATGACATCATAATGCAAAAAAGAAATAAACAAAAGCTTACGGCACCTGAGGTTCCTAGTTGGTCTCCCATACAAGTACTAACCAGGCCCGAGTCTGGATGGCTTCTGAGATCTGACGAGATCAGGCATTTTCAGACTGGTATGGCCGTAAGGGAAATTAAGAGAATGCGATCTCGCTAATGTTGGTAGAATATCAAACTCTGGTTGCGACAAAAGACAAGACGCTTCTGGATAGGGAAAAAAGTGGTCTGATTATGACATCATAATGCAAAAAAGAAATAAACAAAAGCTTACGGCACCTGAGGTTCCTAGTTGGTCTCCCATAGGGAAAAAAGTGGTCTGATTATGACATCATAATGCAAAAAAGAAATAAACTAAAGCTTACGGCACCTGAGGTTCCTAGTTGGTCTCCCATACAAGTACTAACCAGGCCCGAGTCTGGATGGCTTCCGAGATCTGACGAGATCAGGCATTTTCAGACTGGTATGGCCGTAAGTGAAATTAAGAGAATGCGATCTCGCTAATGTTGGTAGAATATCAAACTCTGGTTGCGACAAAAGACAAGATGCTTCTGGATAGGGAAAAAAGTGGTCTGATTATGACATCATAATGCAAAAAAGAAATAAACAAAAGCTTACGGCACCTGAGGTTCCTAGTTGGTCTCCCATACAAGTACTAACCAGGCCCGAGTCTGGATGACTTCCGAGATCTGATGAGATCAGGCATTTTCAGACTGGTATGGCCGTAAGTGAAATTAAGAGAATGCGATCTCGCTAATGTTGGTAGAATATCAAACTCTGGTTGCGACAAAAGACAAGACGCTTCTGGATAGGGAAAAAAGTGGTCTGATTATGACATCATAATGCAAAAAAGAAATAAACAAAAGCTTACGGCACCTGAGGTTCCTAGTTGGTCTCCCATAGGGAAAAAAGTGGTCTGATTATGACATCATAATGCAAAAAAGAAATAAACAAAAGCTTACGGCACCTGAGGTTCCTAGTTGGTCTCCCATACAAGTACTAACCAGGCCCGAGTCTGGATGGCTTCCGAGATCTGACGAGATCAGGCATTTTCAGACTGGTATGGCCGTAAGTGAAATTAAGAGAATGCGATCTCGCTAATGTTGGTAGAATATCAAACTCTGGTTGCGACAAAAGACAAGACGCTTCTGGATAGGGAAAAAAGTGGTCTGATTATGACATCATAATGCAAAAAAGAAATAAACAAAAGCTTACGGCACCTGAGGTTCCTAGTTGGTCTCCCATACAAGTACTAACCAGGCCCGAGTCTGGATGGCTTCCGAGATCTGACGAGATCAGGCATTTTCAGACTGGTATGGCCGTAAGTGAAATTAAGAGAATGCGATCTCGCTAATGTTGGTAGAATATCAAACTCTGGTTGCGACAAAAGACAAGACGCTTCTGGATAGGGAAAAAAGTGGTCTGATTATGACATCATAATGCAAAAAAGAAATAAACAAAAGCTTACGGCACCTGAGGTTCCTAGTTGGTCTCCCATACAAGTACTAACCAGGCCCGAGTCTGGATGGCTCCCGAGATCTGACGAGATCAGGCATTTTCAGACTGGTATGGCCGCAAGTGAAATTAAGAGAATGCGATCTCGCTAATGTTGGTAGAATATCAAACTCTGGTTGCGACAAAAGACAAGACGCTTCTGGATAGGGAAAAAAGTGGTCTGATTATGACATCATAATGCAAAAAAGAAATAAACAAAAGCTTACGGCACCTGAGGTTCCTAGTTGGTCTCCCATACAAGTACTAACCAGGCCCGAGTCTGGATGGCTTCCGAGATCTGACGAGATCAGGCATTTTCAGACTGGTATGGCCGTAAGCGAAATTAAGAGAATGCGATCTCGCTAATGTTGGTAGAATATCAAACTCTGGTTGCGACAAAAGACAAGACGCTTCTGCATAGGGAAAAAAGTGGTCTGATTATGACATCATAATGCAAAAAAGAAATAAACAAAAGCTTACGGCACCTGAGGTTCCTAGTTGGTCTCCCATAGGGAAAAAAGTGGTCTGATTATGACATCATAATGCAAAAAAGAAATAAACTAAAGCTTACGGCACCTGAGGTTCCTAGTTGGTCTCCCATACAAGTACTAACCAGGCCCGAGTCTGGATGGCTTCCGAGATCAGGCATTTTCAGACTGGTATGGCTGTAAGTGAAATTAAGAGAATGCGATCTCGCTAATGTTGGTAGAATATCAAACTCTGGTTGCGACAAAAGACAAGACGCTTCTGGATAGGGAAAAAAGTGGTCTGATTATGACATCATAATGCAAAAAAGAAATAAACAAAAGCTTACGGCACCTGAGGTTCCTAGTTGGTCTCCCATACAAGTACTAACCAGGCCCGAGTCTGGATGGCTTCCGAGATCTGACGAGATCAGGCATTTTCAGACTGGTATGGCCGTAAGTGAAATTAAGAGAATGCGATCTCGCTAATGTTGGTAGAATATCAAACTCTGGTTGCGACAAAAGACAAGACGCTTCTGGATAGGGAAAAAAGTGGTCTGATTATGACATCATAATGCAAAAAAGAAATAAACAAAAGCTTACGGCACCTGAGGTTCCTAGTTGGTCTCCCATACAAGTACTAACCAGGCCCGAGTCTGGATGGCTCCCGAGATCTGACGAGATCAGGCATTTTCAGACTGGTATGGCCGCAAGTGAAATTAAGAGAATGCGATCTCGCTAATGTTGGTAGAATATCAAACTCTGGTTGCGACAAAAGACAAGACGCTTCTGGATAGGGAAAAAAGTGGTCTGATTATGACATCATAATGCAAAAAAGAAATAAACAAAAGCTTACGGCACCTGAGGTTCCTAGTTGGTCTCCCATACAAGTACTAACCAGGCCCGAGTCTGGATGGCTTCCGAGATCTGACGAGATCAGGCATTTTCAGACTGGTATGGCCGTAAGCGAAATTAAGAGAATGCGATCTCGCTAATGTTGGTAGAATATCAAACTCTGGTTGCGACAAAAGACAAGACGCTTCTGGATAGGGAAAAAAGTGGTCTGATTATGACATCATAATGCAAAAAAGAAATAAACAAAAGCTTACGGCACCTGAGGTTCCTAGTTGGTCTCCCATAGGGAAAAAAGTGGTCTGATTATGACATCATAATGCAAAAAAGAAATAAACTAAAGCTTACGGCACCTGAGGTTCCTAGTTGGTCTCCCATACAAGTACTAACCAGGCCCGAGTCTGGATGGCTTCCGAGATCTGACGAGATCAGGCATTTTCAGACTGGTATGGCCGTAAGTGAAATTAAGAGAATGCGATCTCGCTAATGTTGGTAGAATATCAAACTCTGGTTGCGACAAAAGACAAGACGCTTCTGGATAGGGAAAAAAGTGGTCTGATTATGACATCATAATGCAAAAAAGAAATAAACAAAAGCTTACGGCACCTGAGGTTCCTAGTTGGTCTCCCATACAAGTACTAACCAGGCCCGAGTCTGGATGGCTCCCGAGATCTGACGAGATCAGGCATTTTCAGACTGGTATGGCCGCAAGTGAAATTAAGAGAATGCGATCTCGCTAATGTTGGTAGAATATCAAACTCTGGTTGCGACAAAAGACAAGACGCTTCTGGATAGGGAAAAAAGTGGTCTGATTATGACATCATAATGCAAAAAAGAAATAAACAAAAGCTTACGGCACCTGAGGTTCCTAGTTGGTCTCCCATACAAGTACTAACCAGGCCCGAGTCTGGATGGCTTCCGAGATCTGACGAGATCAGGCATTTTCAGACTGGTATGGCCGTAAGCGAAATTAAGAGAATGCGATCTCGCTAATGTTGGTAGAATATCAAACTCTGGTTGCGACAAAAGACAAGACGCTTCTGCATAGGGAAAAAAGTGGTCTGATTATGACATCATAATGCAAAAAAGAAATAAACAAAAGCTTACGGCACCTGAGGTTCCTAGTTGGTCTCCCATAGGGAAAAAAGTGGTCTGATTATGACATCATAATGCAAAAAAGAAATAAACTAAAGCTTACGGCACCTGAGGTTCCTAGTTGGTCTCCCATACAAGTACTAACCAGGCCCGAGTCTGGATGGCTTCCGAGATCTGACGAGATCAGGCATTTTCAGACTGGTATGGCTGTAAGTGAAATTAAGAGAATGCGATCTCGCTAATGTTGGTAGAATATCAAACTCTGGTTGCGACAAAAGACAAGACGCTTCTGGATAGGGAAAAAAGTGGTCTGATTATGACATCATAATGCAAAAAAGAAATAAACAAAAGCTTACGGCACCTGAGGTTCCTAGTTGGTCTCCCATACAAGTACTAACCAGGCCCGAGTCTGGATGGCTTCCGAGATCTGACGAGATCAGGCATTTTCAGACTGGTATGGCCGTAAGTGAAATTAAGAGAATGCGATCTCGCTAATGTTGGTAGAATATCAAACTCTGGTTGCGACAAAAGACAAGATGCTTCTGAATAGGGAAAAAAGTGGTCTGATTATGACATCATAATGCAAAAAAGAAATAAACAAAAGCTTACGGCACCTGAGGTTCCTAGTTGGTCTCCCATACAAGTACTAACCAGACCCGAGTCTGGATGGCTTCCGAGATCTGACGAGATCAGGCATTTTCAGACTGGTATGGCCATAAGTGAAATTAAGAGAATGCGATCTCGCTAATGTTGGTAGAATATCAAACTCTGGTTGCGACAAAAGACAAGACGCTTCTGGATAGGGAAAAAAGTGGTCTGATTATGACATCATAATGCAAAAAAGAAATAAACAAAAGCTTACGGCACCTGAGGTTCCTAGTTGGTCTCCCATACAAGTACTAACCAGGCCCGAGTCCGGATGGCTTCCGAGATCTGATGAGATCAGGCATTTTCAGACTGGTATGGCCGTAAGTGAAATTAAGAGAATGCGATCTCGCTAATGTTGGTAGAATATCAAACTCTGGTTGCGACAAAAGACAAGACGCTTCTGGATAGGGAAAAAAGTGGTCTGATTATGACATCATAATGCAAAAAAGAAATAAACAAAAGCTTACGGCACCTGAGGTTCCTAGTTGGTCTCCCATACAAGTACTAACCAGGCCCGAGTCTGGATGGCTTCCGAGATCTGACGAGATCAGGCATTTTCAGACTGGTATGGCCGTAAGTGAAATTAAGAGAATGCGATCTCGCTAATGTTGGTAGAATATCAAACTCTGGTTGCGACAAAAGACAAGACGCTTCTGGATAGGGAAAAAAGTGGTCTGATTATGACATCATAATGCAAAAAAGAAATAAACAAAAGCTTACGGCACCTGAGGTTCCTAGTTGGTCTCCCATACAAGTACTAACCAGGCCCGAGTCTGGATGGCTTCCGAGATCTGACGAGATCAGGCATTTTCAGACTGGTATGGCCGTAAGCGAAATTAAGAGAATGCGATCTCGCTAATGTTGGTAGAATATCAAACTCTGGTTGCGACAAAAGACAAGACGCTTCTGCATAGGGAAAAAAGTGGTCTGATTATGACATCATAATGCAAAAAAGAAATAAACAAAAGCTTACGGCACCTGAGGTTCCTAGTTGGTCTCCCATAGGGAAAAAAGTGGTCTGATTATGACATCATAATGCAAAAAAGAAATAAACTAAAGCTTACGGCACCTGAGGTTCCTAGTTGGTCTCCCATACAAGTACTAACCAGGCCCGAGTCTGGATGGCTTCCGAGATCAGGCATTTTCAGACTGGTATGGCTGTAAGTGAAATTAAGAGAATGCGATCTCGCTAATGTTGGTAGAATATCAAACTCTGGTTGCGACAAAAGACAAGACGCTTCTGGATAGGGAAAAAAGTGGTCTGATTATGACATCATAATGCAAAAAAGAAATAAACAAAAGCTTACGGCACCTGAGGTTCCTAGTTGGTCTCCCATACAAGTACTAACCAGGCCCGAGTCTGGATGGCTTCCGAGATCTGACGAGATCAGGCATTTTCAGACTGGTATGGCCGTAAGTGAAATTAAGAGAATGCGATCTCGCTAATGTTGGTAGAATATCAAACTCTGGTTGCGACAAAAGACAAGATGCTTCTGAATAGGGAAAAAAGTGGTCTGATTATGACATCATAATGCAAAAAAGAAATAAACAAAAGCTTACGGCACCTGAGGTTCCTAGTTGGTCTCCCATACAAGTACTAACCAGACCCGAGTCTGGATGGCTTCCGAGATCTGACGAGATCAGGCATTTTCAGACTGGTATGGCCATAAGTGAAATTAAGAGAATGCGATCTCGCTAATGTTGGTAGAATATCAAACTCTGGTTGCGACAAAAGACAAGACGCTTCTGGATAGGTAAAAAAGTGGTCTGATTATGACATCATAATGCAAAAAAGAAATAAACAAAAGCTTACGGCACCTGAGGTTCCTAGTTGGTCTCCCATACAAGTACTAACCAGGCCCGAGTCCGGATGGCTTCCGAGATCTGATGAGATCAGGCATTTTCAGACTGGTATGGCCGTAAGTGAAATTAAGAGAATGCGATCTCGCTAATGTTGGTAGAATATCAAACTCTGGTTGCGACAAAAGACAAGACGCTTCTGGATAGGGAAAAAAGTGGTCTGATTATGACATCATAATGCAAAAAAGAAATAAACAAAAGCTTACGGCACCTGAGGTTCCTAGTTGGTCTCCCATACAAGTACTAACCAGGCCCGAGTCTGGATGGCTTCCGAGATCTGACGAGATCAGGCATTTTCAGACTGGTATGGCCGTAAGTGAAATTAAGAGAATGCGATCTCGCTAATGTTGGTAGAATATCAAACTCTGGTTGCGACAAAAGACAAGACGCTTCTGGATAGGGAAAAAAGTGGTCTGATTATGACATCATAATGCAAAAAAGAAATAAACAAAAGCTTACGGCACCTGAGGTTCCTAGTTGGTCTCCCATACAAGTACTAACCAGGCCCGAGTCTGGATGGCTTCTGAGATCTGACGAGATCAGGCATTTTCAGACTGGTATGGCCGTAAGGGAAATTAAGAGAATGCGATCTCGCTAATGTTGGTAGAATATCAAACTCTGGTTGCGACAAAAGACAAGACGCTTCTGGATAGGGAAAAAAGTGGTCTGATTATGACATCATAATGCAAAAAAGAAATAAACAAAAGCTTACGGCACCTGAGGTTCCTAGTTGGTCTCCCATAGGGAAAAAAGTGGTCTGATTATGACATCATAATGCAAAAAAGAAATAAACTAAAGCTTACGGCACCTGAGGTTCCTAGTTGGTCTCCCATACAAGTACTAACCAGGCCCGAGTCTGGATGGCTTCCGAGATCTGACGAGATCAGGCATTTTCAGACTGGTATGGCCGTAAGTGAAATTAAGAGAATGCGATCTCGCTAATGTTGGTAGAATATCAAACTCTGGTTGCGACAAAAGACAAGATGCTTCTGGATAGGGAAAAAAGTGGTCTGATTATGACATCATAATGCAAAAAAGAAATAAACAAAAGCTTACGGCACCTGAGGTTCCTAGTTGGTCTCCCATACAAGTACTAACCAGGCCCGAGTCTGGATGGCTTCCGAGATCTGACGAGATCAGGCATTTTCAGACTGGTATGGCCGTAAGTGAAATTAAGAGAATGCGATCTCGCTAATGTTGGTAGAATATCAAACTCTGGTTGCGACAAAAGACAAGACGCTTCTGGATAGGGAAAAAAGTGGTCTGATTATGACATCATAATGCAAAAAAGAAATAAACAAAAGCTTACGGCACCTGAGGTTCCTAGTTGGTCTCCCATAGGGAAAAAAGTGGTCTGATTATGACATCATAATGCAAAAAAGAAATAAACAAAAGCTTACGGCACCTGAGGTTCCTAGTTGGTCTCCCATACAAGTACTAACCAGGCCCGAGTCTGGATGGCTTCCGAGATCTGACGAGATCAGGCATTTTCAGACTGGTATGGCCGTAAGTGAAATTAAGAGAATGCGATCTCGCTAATGTTGGTAGAATATCAAACTCTGGTTGCGACAAAAGACAAGACGCTTCTGGATAGGGAAAAAAGTGGTCTGATTATGACATCATAATGCAAAAAAGAAATAAACAAAAGCTTACGGCACCTGAGGTTCCTAGTTGGTCTCCCATACAAGTACTAACCAGGCCCGAGTCTGGATGGCTTCCGAGATCTGACGAGATCAGGCATTTTCAGACTGGTATGGCCGTAAGCGAAATTAAGAGAATGCGATCTCGCTAATGTTGGTAGAATATCAAACTCTGGTTGCGACAAAAGACAAGACGCTTCTGCATAGGGAAAAAAGTGGTCTGATTATGACATCATAATGCAAAAAAGAAATAAACAAAAGCTTACGGCACATGAGGTTCCTAGTTGGTCTCCCATAGGGAAAAAAGTGGTCTGATTATGACATCATAATGCAAAAAAGAAATAAACTAAAGCTTACGGCACCTGAGGTTCCTAGTTGGTCTCCCATACAAGTACTAACCAGGCCCGAGTCTGGATGGCTTCCGAGATCTGACGAGATCAGGCATTTTCAGACTGGTATGGCTGTAAGTGAAATTAAGAGAATGCGATCTCGCTAATGTTGGTAGAATATCAAACTCTGGTTGCGACAAAAGACAAGACGCTTCTGGATAGGGAAAAAAGTGGTCTGATTATGACATCATAATGCAAAAAAGAAATAAACAAAAGCTTACGGCACCTGAGGTTCCTAGTTGGTCTCCCATACAAGTACTAACCAGGCCCGAGTCTGGATGGCTTCCGAGATCTGACGAGATCAGGCATTTTCAGACTGGTATGGCCGTAAGTGAAATTAAGAGAATGCGATCTCGCTAATGTTGGTAGAATATCAAACTCTGGTTGCGACAAAAGACAAGATGCTTCTGAATAGGGAAAAAAGTGGTCTGATTATGACATCATAATGCAAAAAAGAAATAAACAAAAGCTTACGGCACCTGAGGTTCCTAGTTGGTCTCCCATACAAGTACTAACCAGACCCGAGTCTGGATGGCTTCCGAGATCTGACGAGATCAGGCATTTTCAGACTGGTATGGCCATAAGTGAAATTAAGAGAATGCGATCTCGCTAATGTTGGTAGAATATCAAACTCTGGTTGCGACAAAAGACAAGACGCTTCTGGATAGGGAAAAAAGTGGTCTGATTATGACATCATAATGCAAAAAAGAAATAAACAAAAGCTTACGGCACCTGAGGTTCCTAGTTGGTCTCCCATACAAGTACTAACCAGGCCCGAGTCCGGATGGCTTCCGAGATCTGACGAGATCAGGCATTTTCAGACTGGTATGGCCGTAAGTGAAATTAAGAGAATGCGATCTCGCTAATGTTGGTAGAATATCAAACTCTGGTTGCGACAAAAGACAAGACGCTTCTGGATAGGGAAAAAAGTGGTCTGATTATGACATCATAATGCAAAAAAGAAATAAACAAAAGCTTACGGCACCTGAGGTTCCTAGTTGGTCTCCCATACAAGTACTAACCAGGCCCGAGTCTGGATGGCTTCCGAGATCTGACGAGATCAGGCATTTTCAGACTGGTATGGCCGTAAGTGAAATTAAGAGAATGCGATCTCGCTAATGTTGGTAGAATATCAAACTCTGGTTGCGACAAAAGACAAGACGCTTCTGGATAGGGAAAAAAGTGGTCTGATTATGACATCATAATGCAAAAAAGAAATAAACAAAAGCTTACGGCACCTGAGGTTCCTAGTTGGTCTCCCATACAAGTACTAACCAGGCCCGAGTCTGGATGGCTTCTGAGATCTGACGAGATCAGGCATTTTCAGACTGGTATGGCCGTAAGGGAAATTAAGAGAATGCGATCTCGCTAATGTTGGTAGAATATCAAACTCTGGTTGCGACAAAAGACAAGACGCTTCTGGATAGGGAAAAAAGTGGTCTGATTATGACATCATAATGCAAAAAAGAAATAAACAAAAGCTTACGGCACCTGAGGTTCCTAGTTGGTCTCCCATAGGGAAAAAAGTGGTCTGATTATGACATCATAATGCAAAAAAGAAATAAACTAAAGCTTACGGCACCTGAGGTTCCTAGTTGGTCTCCCATACAAGTACTAACCAGGCCCGAGTCTGGATGACTTCCGAGATCTGATGAGATCAGGCATTTTCAGACTGGTATGGCCGTAAGTGAAATTAAGAGAATGCGATCTCGCTAATGTTGGTAGAATATCAAACTCTGGTTGCGACAAAAGACAAGATGCTTCTGGATAGGGAAAAAAGTGGTCTGATTATGACATCATAATGCAAAAAAGAAATAAACAAAAGCTTACGGCACCTGAGGTTCCTAGTTGGTCTCCCATACAAGTACTAACCAGGCCCGAGTCTGGATGACTTCCGAGATCTGATGAGATCAGGCATTTTCAGACTGGTATGGCCGTAAGTGAAATTAAGAGAATGCGATCTCGCTAATGTTGGTAGAATATCAAACTCTGGTTGCGACAAAAGACAAGACGCTTCTGGATAGGGAAAAAAGTGGTCTGATTATGACATCATAATGCAAAAAAGAAATAAACAAAAGCTTACGGCACCTGAGGTTCCTAGTTGGTCTCCCATACAAGTACTAACCAGGCCCAAGTCTGGATGGCTTCCGAGATCTGACGAGATCAGGCATTTTCAGACTGGTATGGCTGTAAGTGAAATTAAGAGAATGCGATCTCGCTAATGTTGGTAGAATATCAAACTCTGGTTGCGACAAAAGACAAGACGCTTCTGGATAGGGAAAAAAGTGGTCTGATTATGACATCATAATGCAAAAAAGAAATAAACAAAGCTTACGGCACCTGAGGTTCCTAGTTGGTCTCCCATAGGGAAAAAAGTGGTCTGATTATGACATCATAATGCAAAAAAGAAATAAACAAAAGCTTACGGCACCTGAGGTTCCTAGTTGGTCTCCCATACAAGTACTAACCAGGCCCGAGTCTGGATGGCTTCCGAGATCTGACGAGATCAGGCATTTTCAGACTGGTATGGCCGTAAGTGAAATTAAGAGAATGCGATCTCGCTAATGTTGGTAGAATATCAAACTCTGGTTGCGACAAAAGACAAGACGCTTCTGGATAGGGAAAAAAGTGGTCTGATTATGACATCATAATGCAAAAAAGAAATAAACAAAAGCTTACGGCACCTGAGGTTCCTAGTTGGTCTCCCATACAAGTACTAACCAGGCCCGAGTCTGGATGGCTTCCGAAATCTGACGAGATCAGGCATTTTCAGACTGGTATGGCCGTAAGTGAAATTAAGAGAATGCGATCTCGCTAATGTTGGTAGAATATCAAACTCTGGTTGCGACAAAAGACAAGACGCTTCTGCATAGGGAAAAAAGTGGTCTGATTATGATATCATAATGCAAAAAAGAAATAAACAAAAGCTTACGGCACCTGAGGTTCCTAGTTGGTCTCCCATACAAGTACTAACCAGGCCCGAGTCTGGATGGCTTCCGAGATCTGACGAGATCAGGCATTTTCAGACTGGTATGGCCGTAAGTGAAATTAAGAGAATGCGATCTCGCTAATGTTGGTAGAATATCAAACTCTGGTTGCGACAAAAGACAAGACGCTTCTGGATAGGGAAAAAAGTGGTCTGATTATGACATCATAATGCAAAAAAGAAATAAACAAAAGCTTACGGCACCTGAGGTTCCTAGTTGGTCTCCCATACAAGTACTAACCAGGCCCGAGTCTGGATGGCTCCCGAGATCTGACGAGATCAGGCATTTTCAGACTGGTATGGCCGCAAGTGAAATTAAGAGAATGCGATCTCGCTAATGTTGGTAGAATATCAAACTCTGGTTGCGACAAAAGACAAGACGCTTCTGGATAGGGAAAAAAGTGGTCTGATTATGACATCATAATGCAAAAAAGAAATAAACAAAAGCTTACGGCACCTGAGGTTCCTAGTTGGTCTCCCATACAAGTACTAACCAGGCCCGAGTCTGGATGGCTTCCGAGATCTGACGAGATCAGGCATTTTCAGACTGGTATGGCCGTAAGCGAAATTAAGAGAATGCGATCTCGCTAATGTTGGTAGAATATCAAACTCTGGTTGCGACAAAAGACAAGACGCTTCTGCATAGGGAAAAAAGTGGTCTGATTATGACATCATAATGCAAAAAAGAAATAAACAAAAGCTTACGGCACCTGAGGTTCCTAGTTGGTCTCCCATAGGGAAAAAAGTGGTCTGATTATGACATCATAATGCAAAAAAGAAATAAACTAAAGCTTACGGCACCTGAGGTTCCTAGTTGGTCTCCCATACAAGTACTAACCAGGCCCGAGTCTGGATGGCTTCCGAGATCTGACGAGATCAGGCATTTTCAGACTGGTATGGCTGTAAGTGAAATTAAGAGAATGCGATCTCGCTAATGTTGGTAGAATATCAAACTCTGGTTGCGACAAAAGACAAGATGCTTCTGGATAGGGAAAAAAGTGGTCTGATTATGACATCATAATGCAAAAAAGAAATAAACAAAAGCTTACGGCACCTGAGGTTCCTAGTTGGTCTCCCATACAAGTACTAACCAGGCCCGAGTCTTGATGGCTTCCGAGATCTGACGAGATCAGGCATTTTCAGACTGGTATAGCCGTAAATGAAATTAAGAGAATGCGATCTCGCTAATGTTGGTAGAATATCAAACTCTGGTTGCGACAAAAGACAAGATGCTTCTGAATAGGGAAAAAAGTGGTCTGATTATGACATCATAATGCAAAAAAGAAATAAACAAAAGCTTACGGCACCTGAGGTTCCTAGTTGGTCTCCCATACAAGTACTAACCAGACCCGAGTCTGGATGGCTTCCGAGATCTGACGAGATCAGGCATTTTCAGACTGGTATGGCCATAAGTGAAATTAAGAGAATGCGATCTCGCTAATGTTGGTAGAATATCAAACTCTGGTTGCGACAAAAGACAAGACGCTTCTGGATAGGGAAAAAAGTGGTCTGATTATGACATCATAATGCAAAAAAGAAATAAACAAAAGCTTACGGCACCTGAGGTTCCTAGTTGGTCTCCCATACAAGTACTAACCAGGCCCGAGTCTGGATGACTTCCGAGATCTGATGAGATCAGGCATTTTCAGACTGGTATGGCCGTAAGTGAAATTAAGAGAATGCGATCTCGCTAATGTTGGTAGAATATCAAACTCTGGTTGCGACAAAAGACAAGACGCTTCTGGATAGGGAAAAAAGTGGTCTGATTATGACATCATAATGCAAAAAAGAAATAAACAAAAGCTTACGGCACCTGAGGTTCCTAGTTGGTCTCCCATACAAGTACTAACCAGGCCCAAGTCTGGATGGCTTCCGAGATCTGACGAGATCAGGCATTTTCAGACTGGTATGGCTGTAAGTGAAATTAAGAGAATGCGATCTCGCTAATGTTGGTAGAATATCAAACTCTGGTTGCGACAAAAGACAAGACGCTTCTGGATAGGGAAAAAAGTGGTCTGATTATGACATCATAATGCAAAAAAGAAATAAACAAAAGCTTACGGCACCTGAGGTTCCTAGTTGGTCTCCCATAGGGAAAAAAGTGGTCTGATTATGACATCATAATGCAAAAAAGAAATAAACAAAAGCTTACGGCACCTGAGGTTCCTAGTTGGTCTCCCATACAAGTACTAACCAGGCCCGAGTCTGGATGGCTTCCGAGATCTGACGAGATCAGGCATTTTCAGACTGGTATGGCCGTAAGTGAAATTAAGAGAATGCGATCTCGCTAATGTTGGTAGAATATCAAACTCTGGTTGCGACAAAAGACAAGACGCTTCTGGATAGGGAAAAAAGTGGTCTGATTATGACATCATAATGCAAAAAAGAAATAAACAAAAGCTTACGGCACCTGAGGTTCCTAGTTGGTCTCCCATACAAGTACTAACCAGGCCCGAGTCTGGATGGCTTCCGAAATCTGACGAGATCAGGCATTTTCAGACTGGTATGGCCGTAAGTGAAATTAAGAGAATGCGATCTCGCTAATGTTGGTAGAATATCAAACTCTGGTTGCGACAAAAGACAAGACGCTTCTGCATAGGGAAAAAAGTGGTCTGATTATGATATCATAATGCAAAAAAGAAATAAACAAAAGCTTACGGCACCTGAGGTTCCTAGTTGGTCTCCCATACAAGTACTAACCAGGCCCGAGTCTGGATGGCTTCCGAGATCTGACGAGATCAGGCATTTTCAGACTGGTATGGCCGTAAGTGAAATTAAGAGAATGCGATCTCGCTAATGTTGGTAGAATATCAAACTCTGGTTGCGACAAAAGACAAGACGCTTCTGGATAGGGAAAAAAGTGGTCTGATTATGACATCATAATGCAAAAAAGAAATAAACAAAAGCTTACGGCACCTGAGGTTCCTAGTTGGTCTCCCATACAAGTACTAACCAGGCCCGAGTCTGGATGGCTCCCGAGATCTGACGAGATCAGGCATTTTCAGACTGGTATGGCCGCAAGTGAAATTAAGAGAATGCGATCTCGCTAATGTTGGTAGAATATCAAACTCTGGTTGCGACAAAAGACAAGACGCTTCTGGATAGGGAAAAAAGTGGTCTGATTATGACATCATAATGCAAAAAAGAAATAAACAAAAGCTTACGGCACCTGAGGTTCCTAGTTGGTCTCCCATACAAGTACTAACCAGGCCCGAGTCTGGATGGCTTCCGAGATCTGACGAGATCAGGCATTTTCAGACTGGTATGGCCGTAGGCGAAATTAAGAGAATGCGATCTCGCTAATGTTGGTAGAATATCAAACTCTGGTTGCGACAAAAGACAAGACGCTTCTGCATAGGGAAAAAAGTGGTCTGATTATGACATCATAATGCAAAAAAGAAATAAACAAAAGCTTACGGCACCTGAGGTTCCTAGTTGGTCTCCCATAGGGAAAAAAGTGGTCTGATTATGACATCATAATGCAAAAAAGAAATAAACTAAAGCTTACGGCACCTGAGGTTCCTAGTTGGTCTCCCATACAAGTACTAACCAGGCCCGAGTCTGGATGGCTTCCGAGATCTGACGAGATCAGGCATTTTCAGACTGGTATGGCTGTAAGTGAAATTAAGAGAATGCGATCTCGCTAATGTTGGTAGAATATCAAACTCTGGTTGCGACAAAAGACAAGATGCTTCTGGATAGGGAAAAAAGTGGTCTGATTATGACATCATAATGCAAAAAAGAAATAAACAAAAGCTTACGGCACCTGAGGTTCCTAGTTGGTCTCCCATACAAGTACTAACCAGGCCCGAGTCTTAATGGCTTCCGAGATCTGACGAGATCAGGCATTTTCAGACTGGTATAGCCGTAAATGAAATTAAGAGAATGCGATCTCGCTAATGTTGGTAGAATATCAAACTCTGGTTGCGACAAAAGACAAGATGCTTCTGAATAGGGAAAAAAGTGGTCTGATTATGACATCATAATGCAAAAAAGAAATAAACAAAAGCTTACGGCACCTGAGGTTCCTAGTTGGTCTCCCATACAAGTACTAACCAGACCCGAGTCTGGATGGCTTCCGAGATCTGACGAGATCAGGCATTTTCAGACTGGTATGGCCATAAGTGAAATTAAGAGAATGCGATCTCGCTAATGTTGGTAGAATATCAAACTCTGGTTGCGACAAAAGACAAGACGCTTCTGGATAGGGAAAAAAGTGGTCTGATTATGACATCATAATGCAAAAAAGAAATAAACAAAAGCTTACGGCACCTGAGGTTCCTAGTTGGTCTCCCATACAAGTACTAACCAGGCCCGAGTCCGGATGGCTTCCGAGATCTGATGAGATCAGGCATTTTCAGACTGGTATGGCCGTAAGTGAAATTAAGAGAATGCGATCTCGCTAATGTTGGTAGAATATCAAACTCTGGTTGCGACAAAAGACAAGACGCTTCTGGATAGGGAAAAAAGTGGTCTGATTATGACATCATAATGCAAAAAAGAAATAAACAAAAGCTTACGGCACCTGAGGTTCCTAGTTGGTCTCCCATACAAGTACTAACCAGGCCCAAGTCTGGATGGCTTCCGATATCTGACGAGATCAGGCATTTTCAGACTGGTACGACCGTAAGTGAAATTAAGAGAATGCGATCTCGCTAATGTTTGTAGAATATCAAACTCTGGTTGCGACAAAAGACAAGACGCTTCTGGATAGGGAAAAAAGTGGTCTGATTATGACATCATAATGCAAAAAAGAAATAAACAAAAGCTTACGGCACCTGAGGTTCCTAGTTGGTCTCCCATACAAGTACTAACCAGGCCCAAGTCTGGATGGCTTCCAAGATCTGACGAGATCAGGCATTTTCAGACTAGTATGGCCGTAAGTGAAATTAAGAGAATGCGATCTCGTTAATGTTGGTAGAATATCAAACTCTGGTTGCGACAAAAGACATGATGCTTCTGGATAGGGAAAAAAGTGGTCTGATTATGACATCATAATGCAAAAAAGAAATAAACAAAAGCTTACGGCACGTGAGGTTCCTAGTTGGTCTCCCATAGGGAAAAAAGTGGTCTAATTATGACATCATAATGCAAAAAAGAAATAAACAAAAGCTTACGGCACCTGAGGTTCCTTGTTGGTCTCCCATACAAGTACTAAAGAGGCCCAAGTCTGGATGGCTTCCGAGATCTGGCATTTTCAGACTGGTATGGCCGTAAGTGAAATTAAGAGAATGCGATCTCCCTAATGTTGGTAGAATATCAAACTCTGGTTGCGACAAAAGACAAGACGCTTCTGGATAGGGAAAAAAGTGGTCTGATTATGACATCATAATGCAAAAAAGAAATAGACAAAAGCATACGGCACCTGAGGTTCCTAGTTGGTCTCCCATACAAGTACTAACCAGGCCCGAGTCTGGATGGCTTCCGAGATCTGACGAGATCAGGCATTTTCAGACTGGTATGGCCGTAAGTGAAATTAAGAGAATGCGATCTCGCTAATGTTGGTAGAATATCAAACTCTGGTTGCGACAAAAGACAAGACGCTTCTGGATAGGGAAAAAAGTGGTCTGATTATGACATCATAATGCAAAAAAGAAATAAACAAAAGCTTACAGCACCTGAGGTTCCTAGGTAGTCTCCCATACAAGTACTAACCAGGCCCGAGTCTGGATGGCTTCCGAGATCTGATGAGATCAGGCATATTCAGACTGGAATGGCCGTAAGTGAAATTAAGAGAATGCGATCTCGCTAATGTTGGTAGAATATCAAACTCTGGTTGCGACAAAAGACAAGACGCTTCTGGATAGGGAAAAAAGTGGTCTGATTATGACATCATAATGTAAAAAAGAAATAGACAAAAGCATACGGCACCTGAGGTTCCTAGTTGGTCTCCCATACAAGTACTAACCAGGCCCGAGTCTGGATGGCTTCCGAGATCTGACGAGATCAGGCATTTTCAGACTGGTATGGCCGTAAGTGAAATTAAGAGAATGCGATCTCGCTAATGTTGGTAGAATATCAAACTCTGGTTGCGACAAAAGACAAGACGCTTCTGGATAGGGAAAAAAGTGGTCTGATTATGACATCATAATGCAAAAAAGAAATAAACAAAAGCTTACAGCACCTGAGGTTCCTAGTTGGTCTCCCATACAAGTACTAAACAGGCCCGAGTCTGGATGGCTTCCGAGATCTGATGAGATCAGGCATTTTCAGACTGGTATGGCCGTAAGTGAAATTAAGAGAATGCGATCTCGCTAATGTTGGTAGAATATCAAACTCTGGTTGCGACAAAAGACAAGACGCTTCTGGATAGGGAAAAAAGTGGTCTGATTATGACATCATAATGCAAAAAAGAAATAAACAAAAGCTTACGGCACCTGGGGTTCCTAGTTGGTCTCCCATGCAAGTACTAACCAGGCCCGAGTCTGGATGGCTTCCGAGATCTGACGAGATCAGGCATTTCCAGACTGGTATGGCCGTAAGGGAAATTAAGAGAATGCGATCTCGCTAATGTTGGTAGAATATCAAACTCTGGTTGCGACAAAAGACAAGACGCTTCTGGATAGGGAAAAAAGTGGTCTGATTATGACATCATAATGCAAAAAAGAAATAAACAAAAGCTTACGGCACGTGAGCTTCCTAGTTGGTCTCCCATAGGGAAAAAAGTGGTCTGATTATGACATCATAATGCAAAAAAGAAATAAACAAAAGCTTACGGCACCTGAGGTTCCTAGTTGGTCTCCCATACAAGTACAAACCAGGCCCGAGTCTGGATGGCTTCCGAGATCTGACGAGATCAGGCATTTTCAGACTGGTATGGCCGTAAGGGAAATTAAGAGAATGCGATCTCGCTAATGTTGGTAGAATATCAAACTCTGGTTGCGACAAAAGACAAGACGCTTCTGGATAGGGAAAAAAGTGGTCTGATTATGACATCATAATGCAAAAAAGAAATAAACAAAAGCTTACGGCACCTGAGGTTCCTAGTTGGTCTCCCATAGGGAAAAAAGTGGTCTGATTATGACATCATAATGCAAAAAAGAAATAAACAAAAGCTTACGGCACCTGAGGTTCCTAGTTGGTCTCCCATACAAGTACTAACCAGGCCCGAGTCTGGATGGCTTCCGAGATCTGACGAGATCAGGCATTTTCAGACTGGTATGGCCGTAAGGGAAATTAAGAGAATGCGATCTCGCTAATGTTGGTAGAATATCAAACTCTGGTTGCGACAAAAGACAAGACGCTTCTGGATAGGGAAAAAAGTGGTCTGATTATGACATCATAATGCAAAAAAGAAATAAACAAAAGCTTACGGCACCTGAGGTTCCTAGTTGGTCTCCCATACAAGTACTAACCAGGCCCGAGTCTGGATGGCTTCCGAGATCTGATGAGATCAGGCATTTTCAGACTGGTATGGCAGTAAGTGAAATTAAGAGAATGCGATCTCGCTAATGTTGGTAGAATATCAAACTCTGGTTGCGACAAAAGACAAGACGCTTCTGGATAGGGAAAAAAGTGGTCTGATTATGACATCATAATGCAAAAAAGAAATAAACAAAAGCTTACGGCACCTGAGGTTCCTAGTTGGTCTCCCATACAAGTACTAACCAGGCCCGAGTCTGGATGGCTTCCGAGATCTGGCATTTTCAGACTGGTATGGCCGTAAGTGAAATTAAGAGAATGCGATCTCGCTAATGTTGGTAGAATATCAAACTCTGGTTGCGACAAAAGACAAGACGCTTCTGGATAGGGAAAAAAGTGGTCTGATTATGACATCATAATGCAAAAAAGAAATAAACAAAAGCTTACGGCACCTGAGGTTCCTAGTTGGTCTCCCATACAAGTACTAACCAGGCCCGAGACTGGATGGCTTCCGAGATCTGACGAGATCAGACATTTTCAGACTGGTATGGCCGTAAGGGCAATTAATAGAATGCGATCTCGCTAATGTTGGTAGAATATCAAACTCTGGTTGCGACAAAAGACAAGACGCTTCTGGATAGGGAAAAAAGTGGTCTGATTATGACATCATAATGCAAAAAAGAAATAAACAAAAGCTTACGGCACCTGAGGTTCCTAGTTGGTCTCCCATACAAGTACTAACCAGGCCCGAGTCTGGATGGCTTCCGAGATCTGATGAGATCAGGCATTTTCAGACTGGTATGGCCGTAAGTGAAATTAAGAGAATGCGATCTCGCTAATGTTGGTAGAATATCAAACTCTGGTTGCGACAAAAGACAAGACGCTTCTGGATAGGGAAAAAAGTGGTCTGATTATGACATCATAATGCAAAAAAGAAATAAACAAAAGCTTACGGCACCTGAGGTTCCTAGTTGGTCTCCCATAGGAAAAAAAGTGGTCTGAGTATGACATCATAATGCAAAAAAGAAATAAACAAAAGCTTACAGCACCTGAGGTTCCTAGTTGGTCTCCCATACAAATACTAACCAGGCCCGAGTCTGGATGGCTGCCGAGATCTGACGAGATCAGGCATTTTCAGACTGGTATGGCCGTAAGTGAAATTAAGAGAATGCGATCTCGCTAATGTTGGTAGAATATCAAACTCTGGTTGCGACAAAAGACAAGACGCTTCTGGATAGGGAAAAAAGTGGTCTGATTATGACATCATAATGCAAAAAAGAAATAAACAAAAGCTTACGGCACCTGAGGTTCCTAGTTGGTCTCCCATACAAGTACTAACCAGGCCCGAGTCTGGATGGCTTCCGAGATCTGACAAGATCAGGCATTTTCAGACTGGTATGGCCGTAAGTGAAATTAAGAGAATGCGATCTCGCTAATGTTGGTAGAATATCAAACTCTGGTTGCGACAAAAGACAAGACGCTTCTGGATAGGGAAAAAAGTGGTCTGATTATGACATCATAATGCAAAAAAGAAATAAACAAAAGCTTACGGCACCTGAGGTTCCTAGTTGGTCTCCCATAGGGAAAAAAGTGGTCTGATTATGACATCATAATGCAAAAAAGAAATAAACAAAAGCTTACGGCACCTGAGGTTCCTAGTTGGTCTCCCATACAAGTACTAACCAGGCCCGAGTCTGGATGGCTTCCGAGATCTGATGAGATCAGGCATTTTCAGACTGGTATGGCCGTAAGTGAAATTAAGAGAATGCGATCTCGCTAATGTTGGTAGAATATCAAACTCTGGTTGCGACAAAAGACAAGACGCTTCTGGATAGGGAAAAAAGTGGTCTGATTATGACATCATAATGCAAAAAAGAAATAAACAAAAGCTTACGGCACCTGAGGTTCCTAGTTGGTCTCCCATAGGGAAAAAAGTGGTCTGATTATGACATCATAATGCAAAAAAGAAATAAACAAAAGCTTACGGCACCTGAGGTTCCTAGTTGGTCTCCCATACAAGTACTAACCAGGCCCGAGTCTGGATGGCTTCCGAGATCTGACGAGATCAGGCATTTTCAGACTGGTATGGCCGTAAGTGAAATTAAGAGAATGCGATCTCGCTAATGTTGGTAGAATATCAAACTCTGGTTGTGACAAAAGACAAGACGCTTCTGGATAGGGAAAAAAGTGGTCTGATTATGACATCATAATGCAAAAAAGAAATAAACAAAAGCTTACGGCACCTGAGGTTCCTAGTTGGTCTCCCATACAAGTACTAACCAGGCCCGAGACTGGATGGCTTCCGAGATCTGACGAGATCAGGCATTTTCAGACTGGTATGGCCGTAAGTGAAATTAAGAGAATGCGATCTCGCTAATGTTGGTAGAATATCAAACTCTGGTTGCGACAAAAGACAAGACGCTTCTGGATAGGGAAAAAAGTGGTCTGATTATGACATCATAATGCAAAAAAGAAATAAACAAAAGCTTACGGCACCTGAGGTTCCTAGTTGGTCTCCCATAGGGAAAAAAGTGGTCTGATTATGACATCATAATGCAAAAAAGAAATAAACAAAAGCTTACGGCACCTGAGGTTCCTAGTTGGTCTCCCATACAAGTGCTAACCAGGCCTGAGTCTGGATGGCTTCCGAGATCTGACGAGATCAGGCATTTTCAGACTGGTATGGCCGTAAGTGAAATTAAGTGAATGCGATCTCGCTAATGTTGGTAGAATATCAAACTCTGGTTGCGACAAAAGACAAGACGCTTCTGGATAGGGAAAAAAGTGGTCTGATTATGACATCATAATGCAAAAAAGAAATAAACAAAAGTTTACGGCACCTGAGGTTCCTAGGTGGTCTCCCATACAAGTACTAACCAGGCCCGAGTCTGGATGGCTTCCGAGATCTGACGAGATCAGGCATTTTCAGACTGGTATGGCCGTAAGGGAAATTAAGAAAATGCGATCTCGCTAATGTTGGTAGAATATCAAACTCTGGTTGCGACAAAAGACAAGACGCTTCTGGATAGGGAAAAAAGTGGTCTGATTATGACATCATAATGCAAAAAAGAAATAAACAAAAGCTTACGGCACCTGAGGTTCCTAGTTGGTCTCCCATACAAGTACTAACCAGGCCCGAGTCTGGATGGCTTCCGAGATCTGGCATTTTCAGACTGGTATGGCCGTAAGTGAAATTAAGAGAATGCGATCTCGCTAATGTTGGTAGAATATCAAACTCTGGTTGCGACAAAAGACAAGACGCTTCTGGATAGGGAAAAAAGTGGTCTGATTATGACATCATAATGCAAAAAAGAAATAAACAAAAGCTTACGGCACCTGAGGTTCCTAGTTGGTCTCCCATAGGGAAAAAAGTGGTCTGATTATGACATCATAATGCAAAAAAGAAATAAACAAAAGCTTACGGCACCTGAGGTTCCTAGTTGGTCTCCCATACAAGTACTAACCAGGCCCGAGTCTGGATGGCTTCCGAGATCTGACGAGATCAGGCATTTTCAGACTGGTATGGCCGTAAGGGAAATTAAGAGAATGCGATCTCGCTAATGTTGGTAGAATATCAAACTCTGGTTGCGACAAAAGACAAGACGCTTCTGGATAGGGAAAAAAGTGGTCTGATTATGACATCATAATGCAAAAAAGAAATAAACAAAAGCTTACGGCACCTGAGGTTCCTAGTTGGTCTCCCATACAAGTACTAACCAGGCCCGAGTCTGGATGGCTTCCGAGATCTGACGAGATCAGGCATTTTCAGACTGGTATGGCCGTAAGTGAAATTAAGAGAATGCGATCTCGCTAATGTTGGTAGAATATCAAACTCTGGTTGCGACAAAAGACAAGACGCTTCTGGATAGGGAAAAAAGTGGTCTGATTATGACATCATAATGCAAAAAAGAAATAAACAAAAGCTTACGGCACCTGAGGTTCCTAGTTGGTCTCCCATAGGGAAAAAAGTGGTCTGATTATGACATCATAATGCAAAAAAGAAATAAACAAAAGCTTACGGCACCTGAGGTTCCTAGTTGGTCTCCCATACAAGTACTAACCAGGCCCAAGTCTGGATGGCTTCCGAGATCTGACGAGATCAGGCATTTTCAGACTGGTATGGCCGTAAGTGAAATTAAGAGAATGCGATCTCGCTAATGTTGGTAGAATATCAAACTCTGGTTGCGACAAAAGACAAGACGCTTCTGGATAGGGAAAAAAGTGGTCTGATTATGACATCATAATGCAAAAAAGAAATAAACAAAAGCTTACGGCACCTGAGGTTCCTAGTTGGTCTCCCATACAAGTACTAACCAGGCCCGAGTCTGGATGGCTTCCGAGATCTGATGAGATCAGGCATTTTCAGACTGGTATGGCAGTAAGTGAAATTAAGAGAATGCGATCTCGCTAATGTTGGTAGAATATCAAACTCTGGTTGCGACAAAAGACAAGACGCTTCTGGATAGGGAAAAAAGTGGTCTGATTATGACATCATAATGCAAAAAAGAAATAAACAAAAGCTTACGGCACCTGAGGTTCCTAGTTGGTCTCCCATACAAGTACTAACCAGGCGCGAGTCTGGATGGCTTCCGAGATCTGACGAGATCAGGCATTTTCAGACTGGTAGGGCCGTAAGTGAAATTAAGAGAATGTGATCTCGCTAATGTTGGTAGAATATAAAACTCTGGTTGCGACAAAAGACAAGACGCTTCTGGATAGGGAAAAAAGTGGTCTGATTATGACATCATAATGCAAAAAAGAAATAAACAAAAGCTTACGGCACCTGAGGTTCCTAGTTGGTCTCCCATACAAGTACTAACCAGGCCTGAGACTGGATGGCTTCCGAGATCTGACGAGATCAGACATTTTTAGACTGGTATGGCCGTAAGGGAAATTAATAGAATGCTATCTCGCTAATGTTGGTAGAATATCAAACTCGGGTTGCGACAAAAGACAAGACGCTTCTGGATAGGGAAAAAAGTGGTCTGATTATGACATCATAATGCAAAAAAGAAATAAACAAAAGCTTACGGCACCTGAGGTTCCTAGTTGGTCTCCCATACAAGTACTAACCAGGCCCGAGTCTGGATGGCTTCCGAGATCTGACGAGATCAGGCATTTTCAGACTGGTATGGCCGTAAGTGAAATTAAGCGAATGCGATCTCGCTAATGTTGGTAGAATATCAAACTCTGGTTGCGACAAAAGACAAGACGCTTCTGGATAGGGAAAAAAGTGGCATTATGACATCATAATGCAAAAAAGAAATAAACAAAAGCTTACGGCACCTGAGGTTCCTAGTTGGTCTCCCATACAAGTACTAACCAGGCCCGAGACTGGATGGCTTCCGAGATCTGACGAGATCAGACATTTTCAGACTGGTATGGCCGTAATTGAAATTAAGAGAATGCGATCTCGCTAATGTTGGTAGAATATCAAACTCTGGTTGCGACAAAAGACAAGACGCTTCTGGATAGGGAAAAAAGTGGTCTGATTATGACATCATAATGCAAAAAAGAAATAAACAAAAGCTTACGGCACCTGAGGTTCCTAGTTGGTCTCCCATAGGGAAAAAAGTGGTCTGATTATGACATCATAATGCAAAAAAGAAATAAACAAAAGCTTACGGCACCTGAGGTTCCTAGTTGGTCTCCCATACAAGTATTAACCAGGCCCAAGTCTGGATGGCTTCCGAGATCTGACGAGATCAGGCATTTTCAGACTGGTATGGCCGTAAGTGAAATTAAGTGAATGCGATCTCGCTAATGTTGGTAGAATATCAAACTCTGGTTGCGACAAAAGACAAGACGCTTCTGGATAGGGAAAAAAGTGGTCTGATTATGACATCATAATGCAAAAAAGAAATAAACAAAAATTTACGGCACCTGAGGTTCCTAGGTGGTCTCCCATACAAGTACTAACCAGGCCCGAGTCTGGATGGCTTCCGAGATCTGACGAGATCAGGCATTTTCAGACTGGTATGGCCGTAAGTGAAATTAAGAGAATGCGATCTCGCTAATGTTGGTAGAATATCAAACTCTGGTTGCGACAAAAGACAAGACGCTTCTGGATAGGGAAAAAAGTGGTCTGATTATGACATCATAATGCAAATAAAGAAATAAACAAAAGCTTACGGCACCTGAGGTTCCTAGTTGGTCTCCCATAGGGAAAAAAGTGGTCTGATTATGACATCATAATGCAAAAAAGAAATAAACAAAAGCTTACGGCACTTGAGGTTCCTAGTTGGTCTCCCATACAAGTACTAACCAGGCCTGAGTCTGGATGGTTTCCGAGATCTGACGAGATCAGGCATTTTCAGACTGGTATGGCCGTAAGTGAAATTAAGAGAATGCGATCTCGCTAATGTTGGTAGAATATCAAACTCTGGTTGCGACAAAAGACAAGACGCTTCTGGATAGGGAAAAAAGTGGTCTGATTATGACATCATAATGCAAAAAAGAAATAAACAAAAGCTTACGGCACCTGAGGTTCCTAGTTGGTCTCCCATACAAGTACTAACCAGGCCCGAGTCTGGATGGCTTCGGAGATCTGATGAGATCAGGCATTTTCAGACTGGTATGGCAGTAATTGAAATTAAGAGAATGCGATCTCCCTAATGTTGGTAGAATATCAAACTCTGGTTGCGACAAAAGACAAGACGCTTCTGGATAGGGAAAAAAGTGGTCTGATTATGACATCATAATGCAAAAAAGAAATAAACAAAAGCTTACGGCACCTGAGGTTCCTAGTTGGTCTCCCATACAAGTACTAACCAGGCCCGAGTCTGGATGGCTTCCGAGATCTGACGAGATCAGGCATTTTCAGACTGGTATGGCCGTAAGTGAAAATAAGAGAATGCGATGTCGCTAATGTTGGTAGAATATCAAACTCTGGTTGCGACAAAAGACAAGACGCTTCTGGATAGGGAACAAAGTGGTCTGATTATGACATCATAATGCAAAAAATAAATAAACAAAAGCTTACGGCACCTGAGGTTCCTAGTTGGTCTCCCATACAAGTACTAACCAGGCCCGAAACTGGATGGCTTCCGAGATCTGACGAGATCAGACATTTTCAGACTGGTATGGCCGTAAGGGAAATTAATAGAATGCGATCTCGCTAATGTTGGTAGAATATCAAACTCGGGTTGCGACAAAAGACAAGACGCTTCTGGATAGGGAAAAAAGTGGTCTGATTATGACATCATAATGCAAAAAAGAAATAAACAAAAGCTTACGGCACCTGAGGTTCCTAGTTGGTCTCCCATACAAGTACTAACCAGGCCCGAGTCTGGATGGCTTCCGAGATCTGATGAGATCAGGCATTTTCAGACTGGTATGGCCGTAAGTAAAATTAAGAGAATGCGATCTCACTAATGTTGGAAGAATATCAAACTCTGGTTGTGACAAAAGACAAGACGCTTCTGGATAGGGAAAAAAGTGGTCTGATTATGACATCATAATGCAAAAAAGAAATAAACAAAAGCTTACGGCACCTGAGGTTCCTAGTTGGTCTCCCATAGGGAAAAAAGTGGTCTGATTATGACATCATAATGCAAAAAATAAATAAACAAAAGCTTACAGCACCTGAGGTTCCTAGTTGGTCTCCCATACAAATACTAACCAGGCCCGAGTCTGGATGGCTGCCGAGATCTGACGAGATCAGGCATTTTCAGACTGGTATGGCCGTAAGTTAAAATAAAAGAATGCGATCTCGCTAATGTTGGTAGAATATCAAACTCTGGTTGCGACAAAAGACAAGACGCTTCTGGATAGGGAAAAAAGTGGTCTGATTATGACATCATAATGCAAAAAAGAAATAAACAAAAGCTTACGGCACCTGAGGTTCCTAGTTGGTCTCCCATACAAGTACTAACCAGGCCCGAGTCTGGATGGTTTCCGAGATCTGACGAGATCAGGCATTTTCAGACTGGTATGGCCGTAAATGAAATTAAGAGAATGCGATCTCGCTAATGTTGGTAGAATATCAAACTCTGGTTGCGACAAAAGACAAGACGCTTCTGGATAGGGAAAAAAGTGGTCTGATTATGACATCATAATGCAAAAAAGAAATAAACAAAAGCTTACGGCACCTGAGGTTCCTAGTTGGTCTCCCATAGGGAAAAAAGTGGTCTGATTATGACATCATAATGCAAAAAAGAAATAAACAAAAGCTTACGGCACCTGAGGTTCCTAGTTGGTCTCCCATACAAGTACTAACCAGGCCCGAGTCTGGATGGCTTCCGAGATCTGACGACATCAGGCATTTTCAGACTGGTATGGCCGTAAGTGAAATTAAGAGAATGCGATCTCGCTAATGTTGGTAGAATATCAAACTCTGGTTGCGACAAAAGACAAGACGCTTCTGGATAGGGAAAAAAATGGTCTGATTATGACATCATAATGCAAAAAAGAAATAAACAAAAGCTTACGGCACCTGAGGTTCCTAGTTGGTCTCCCATACAAGTACTAACCAGGCCCGAGTCTGGATGGCTTCCGAGATTTGATGAGATCAGGCATTTTCAGACAGGTATGGCCGTAAGTGAAATTAAGAGAATGCGATCTCGCTAATGTTGGTAGAATATCAAACTCTGGTTGCGAAAAAAGACAAGACGCTTCTGGATAGGGAAAAAAGTGGTCTGATTATGACATCATAATGCAAAAAAGAAATAAACAAAAGCTTACGGCACCTGAGGTTCCTAGTTGGTCTCCCATAGGGAAAAAAGTGGTCTGATTATGACATCATAATGCAAAAAAGAAATAAACAAAAGCTTACGGCACCTGAGGTTCCTAGGTGGTCTCCCATACAAGTACTAACCAGGCCCAAGTCTGGATGGCTTCCGAGATCTGACGAGATCAGGCATTTTCAAACTGATATGGCCGTAAGTGAAATTAAGAGAATGCGATCTCGCTAATGTTGGTAGAATATCAAACTCTGGTTGCGACAAAAGACAAGACGCTTCTGGATAGGGAAAAAAGTGGTCTGATTATGACATCATAATGCAAAAAAGAAATAAACAAAAGCTTACGGCACCTGAGGTTCCTAGTTGGTCTCCCATACAAGTATTAACCAGGCCCGAGTCTGGATGGCTTCCGAGATCTGATGAGATCAGGCATTTTCAGACTAGTATGGCAGTAAGTGAAATTAAGAGAATGCGATCTCGCTAATGTTGGTAGAATATCAAACTCTGGTTGCGACAAAAGACAAGACGCTTCTGGATAGGGAAAAAAGTGGTCTGATTATGACATCATAATGCAAAAAAGAAATAAACAAAAGCTTACGGCACCTGAGGTTCCTAGTTGGTCTCCCATACAAGTACTAACCAGGCGCGAGTCTGGATGGCTTCCGAGATCTGACGAGATCAGGCATTTTCAGACTGGTATGGCCGTAAGTGAAATTAAGAGAATGTGATCTCGCTAATGTTGGTAGAATATAAAACTCTGGTTGCGACAAAAGACAAGACGCTTCTGGATAGGGAAAAAAGTGGTCTGATTATGACATCATAATGCAAAAAAGAAATAAACAAAAGCTTACGGCACCTGAGGTTCCTAGTTGGTCTCCCATACAAGTACTAACCAGGCCCGAGACTGGATGGCTTCCGAGATCTGACGAGATCAGACATTTTCAGACTGGTATGGCCGTAAGGGAAATTAATAGAATGCTATCTCGCTAATGTTGGTAGAATATCAAACTCGGGTTGCGACAAAAGACAAGACGCTTCTGGATAGGGAAAAAAGTGGTCTGATTATGACATCATAATGCAAAAAAGAAATAAACAAAAGCTTACGGCACCTGAGGTTCCTAGTTGGTCTCCCATACAAGTACTAACCAGGCCCAAGTCTGGATGGCTTCCGAGATCTGACGAGATCAGGCATTTTCAGACTGGTATGGCCGTAAGTGAAATTAAGAGAATGCGATCTCGCTAATGTTGGTAGAATATCAAACTCTGGTTGCGACAAAAGACAAGACGCTTCTGGATAGGGAAAAAAGTGGTCTGATTATGACATCATAATGCAAAAAAGAAATAAACAAAAGCTTACGGCACCTGAGGTTCCTAGTTGGTCTCCCATACAAGTACTAACCAGGCCCGAGACTGGATGGCTTCCGAGATCTGACGAGATCAGACATTTTCAGACTGGTATGGCCGTAATTGAAATTAAGAGAATGCGATCTCGCTAATGTTGGTAGAATATCAAACTCTGGTTGCGACAAAAGACAAGACGCTTCTGGATAGGGAAAAAAGTGGTCTGATTATGACATCATAATGCAAAAAAGAAATAAACAAAAGCTTACGGCACCTGAGGTTCCTAGTTGGTCTCCCATAGGGAAAAAAGTGGTCTGATTATGACATCATAATGCAAAAAAGAAATAAACAAAAGCTTACGGCACCTGAGGTTCCTAGTTGGTCTCCCATACAAGTACTAACCAGGCCCGAGTCTGGATGGCTTCCGAGATCTGACGAGATCAGGCATTTTCAGACTGGTATGGCCGTAAGTGAAATTAAGTGAATGCGATCTCGCTAATGTTGGTAGAATATCAAACTCTGGTTGCGACAAAAGACAAGACGCTTCTGGATAGGGAAAAAAGTGGTCTGATTATGACATCATAATGCAAAAAAGAAATAAACAAAAGTTTACGGCACCTGAGGTTCCTAGGTGGTCTCCCATACAAGTACTAACCAGGCCCGAGTCTGGATGGCTTCCGAGATCTGACGAGATCAGGCATTTTCAGACTGGTATGGCCGTAAGGGAAATTAAGAGAATGCGATCTCGCTAATGTTGGTAGAATATCAAACTCTGGTTGCGACAAAAGACAAGACGCTTCTGGATAGGGAAAAAAGTGGTCTGATTATGACATCATAATGCAAATAAAGAAATAAACAAAAGCTTACGGCACCTGAGGTTCCTAGTTGGTCTCCCATAGGGAAAAAAGTGGTCTGATTATGACATCATAATGCAAAAAAGAAATAAACAAAAGCTTACGGCACTTGAGGTTCCTAGTTGGTCTCCCATACAAGTACTAACCAGGCCTGAGTCTGGATGGTTTCCGAGATCTGACGAGATCAGGCATTTTAAGACTGGTATGGCCGTAAGTGAAATTAAGAGAATGCGATCTCGCTAATGTTGGTAGAATATCAAACTCTGGTTGCGACAAAAGACAAGACGCTTCTGGATAGGGAAAAAAGTGGTCTGATTATGACATCATAATGCAAAAAAGAAATAAACAAAAGCTTACGGCACCTGAGGTTCCTAGTTGGTCTCCCATACAAGTACTAACCAGGCCCGAGTCTGGATGGCTTCCGAGATCTGATGAGATCAGGCATTTTCAGACTGGTATGGCAGTAATTGAAATTAAGAGAATGCGATCTCCCTAATGTTGGTAGAATATCAAACTCTGGTTGCGACAAAAGACAAGACGCTTCTGGATAGGGAAAAAAGTGGTCTGATTATGACATCATAATGCAAAAAAGAAATAAACAAAAGCTTACGGCACCTGAGGTTCCTAGTTGGTCTCTCATACAAGTACTAACCAGGCCCGAGTCTGGATGCCTTCCGAGATCTGACGAGATCAGGCATTTTCAGACTGGTATGGCTGTAAGTGAAATTAAGAGAATGCGATGTCGCTAATGTTGGTAGAATATCAAACTCTGGTTGCGACAAAAGACAAGACGCTTCTGGATAGGGAAAAAAGTGGTCTGATTATGACATCATAATACAAAAAAGAAATAAACAAAAGCTTACGGCACCTGAGGTTCCTAGTTGGTCTCCCATACAAGTACTAACCAGGCCCGAGTCTGGATGGCTTCCGAGATCTGACAAGATCAGGCATTTTCAGACTGGTATGGCCGTAAGGGAAATTAAGAGAATGCGATCTCGCTAATGTTGGTAGAATATCAAACTCTGGTTGCGACAAAAGACAAGACGCTTCTGGATAGGGAAAAAAGTGGTCTGATTATGACATCATAATGCAAAAAAGAAATAAACAAAAGCTTACGGCACCTGAGGTTCCTAGTTGGTCTCCCATACAAGTACTAACCAGGCCCGAGTCTGGATGGCTTCCGAGATCTGACGAGATCAGGCATTTTCAGACTGGTATGGCCGTAAGTGAAATTAAGAGAATGCGATCTCGCTAATGTTGGTAGAATATCAAACTCTGGTTGCGACAAAAGACAAGACGCTTCTGGATAGGGAAAAAAGTGGTCTGATTATGACATCATAATGCAAATAAAGAAATAAACAAAAGCTTACGGCACCTGAGGTTCCTAGTTGGTCTCCCATAGGGAAAAAAGTGGTCTGATTATGACATCATAATGCAAAAAAGAAATAAACAAAAGCTTACGGCACCTGAGGTTCCTAGTTGGTCTCCCATACAAGTACTAACCAGGCCCAAGTCTGGATGGCTTCCGAGATCTGACGAGATCAGGCATTTTCAGACTGATATGGCCGTAAGTGAAATTAAGAGAATGCGATCTCGCTAATGTTGGTAGAATATCAAACTCTGGTTGCGACAAAAGACAAGACGCTTCTGGATAGGGAAAAAAGTGGTCTGATTATGACATCATAATGCAAAAAAGAAATAAACAAAAGCTTACGGCACCTGAGGTTCCTAGTTGGTCTCCCATACAAGTATTAACCAGGCCCGAGTCTGGATGGCTTCCGAGATCTGATGAGATCAGGCATTTTCAGACTAGTATGGCAGTAAGTGAAATTAAGAGAATGCGATCTCGCTAATGTTGGTAGAATATCAAACTCTGGTTGCGACAAAAGACAAGACGCTTCTGGATAGGGAAAAAAGTGGTCTGATTATGACATCATAATGCAAAAAAGAAATAAACAAAAGCTTACGGCACCTGAGGTTCCTAGTTGGTCTCCCATACAAGTACTAACCAGGCGCGAGTCTGGATGGCTTCCGAGATCTGACGAGATCAGGCATTTTCAGACTGGTATGGCCGTAAGTGAAATTAAGAGAATGTGATCTCGCTAATGTTGGTAGAATATAAAACTCTGGTTGCGACAAAAGACAAGACGCTTCTGGATAGGGAAAAAAGTGGTCTGATTATGACATCATAATGCAAAAAAGAAATAAACAAAAGCTTACGGCACCTGAGGTTCCTAGTTGGTCTCCCATACAAGTACTAACCAGGCCCGAGACTGGATGGCTTCCGAGATCTGACGAGATCAGACATTTTCAGACTGGTATGGCCGTAAGGGAAATTAATAGAATGCTATCTCGCTAATGTTGGTAGAATATCAAACTCGGGTTGCGACAAAAGACAAGACGCTTCTGGATAGGGAAAAAAGTGGTCTGATTATGACATCATAATGCAAAAAAGAAATAAACAAAAGCTTACGGCACCTGAGGTTCCTAGTTGGTCTCCCATACAAGTACTAACCAGGCCCGAGACTGGATGGCTTCCGAGATCTGACGAGATCAGACATTTTCAGACTGGTATGGCCGTAAGGGAAATTAATAGAATGCTATCTCGCTAATGTTGGTAGAATATCAAACTCGGGTTGCGACAAAAGACAAGACGCTTCTGGATAGGGAAAAAAGTGGTCTGATTATGACATCATAATGCAAATAAAGAAATAAACAAAAGCTTACGGCACCTGAGGTTCCTAGTTGGTCTCCCATAGGGAAAAAAGTGGTCTGATTATGACATCATAATGCAAAAAAGAAATAAACAAAAGCTTACGGCACTTGAGGTTCCTAGTTGGTCTCCCATACAAGTACTAACCAGGCCTGAGTCTGGATGGTTTCCGAGATCTGACGAGATCAGGCATTTTAAGACTGGTATGGCCGTAAGTGAAATTAAGAGAATGCGATCTCGCTAATGTTGGTAGAATATCAAACTCTGGTTGCGACAAAAGACAAGACGCTTCTGGATAGGGAAAAAAGTGGTCTGATTATGACATCATAATGCAAAAAAGAAATAAACAAAAGCTTACGGCACCTGAGGTTCCTAGTTGGTCTCCCATACAAGTACTAACCAGGCCCGAGTCTGGATGGCTTCCGAGATCTGACGAGATCAGACATTTTCAGACTGGTATGGCCGTAATTGAAATTAAGAGAATGCGATCTCGCTAATGTTGGTAGAATATCAAACTCTGGTTGCGACAAAAGACAAGACGCTTCTGGATAGGGAAAAAAGTGGTCTGATTATGACATCATAATGCAAAAAAGAAATAAACAAAAGCTTACGGCACCTGAGGTTCCTAGTTGGTCTCCCATAGGGAAAAAAGTGGTCTGATTATGACATCATAATGCAAAAAAGAAATAAACAAAAGCTTACGGCACCTGAGGTTCCTAGTTGGTCTCCCATACAAGTATTAACCAGGCCCAAGTCTGGATGGCTTCCGAGATCTGACGAGATCAGGCATTTTCAGACTGGTATGGCCGTAAGTGAAATTAAGTGAATGCGATCTCGCTAATGTTGGTAGAATATCAAACTCTGGTTGCGACAAAAGACAAGACGCTTCTGGATAGGGAAAAAAGTGGTCTGATTATGACATCATAATGCAAAAAAGAAATAAACAAAAGTTTACGGCACCTGAGGTTCCTAGGTGGTCTCCCATACAAGTACTAACCAGGCCCGAGTCTGGATGGCTTCCGAGATCTGACGAGATCAGGCATTTTCAGACTGGTATGGCCGTAAGTGAAATTAAGAGAATGCGATCTCGCTAATGTTGGTAGAATATCAAACTCTGGTTGCGACAAAAGACAAGACGCTTCTGGATAGGGAAAAAAGTGGTCTGATTATGACATCATAATGCAAATAAAGAAATAAACAAAAGCTTACGGCACCTGAGGTTCCTAGTTGGTCTCCCATAGGGAAAAAAGTGGTATGATTATGACATCATAATGCAAAAAAGAAATAAACAAAAGCTTACGGCACTTGAGGTTCCTAGTTGGTCTCCCATACAAGTACTAACCAGGCCTGAGTCTGGATGGTTTCCGAGATCTGACGAGATCAGGCATTTTCAGACTGGTATGGCCGTAAGTGAAATTAAGAGAATGCGATCTCGCTAATGTTGGTAGAATATCAAACTCTGGTTGCGACAAAAGACAAGACGCTTCTGGATAGGGAAAAAAGTGGTCTGATTATGACATCATAATGCAAAAAAGAAATAAACAAAAGCTTACGGCACCTGAGGTTCCTAGTTGGTCTCCCATACAAGTACTAACCAGGCCCGAGTCTGGATGGCTTCGGAGATCTGATGAGATCAGGCATTTTCAGACTGGTATGGCAGTAATTGAAATTAAGAGAATGCGATCTAACTAATGTTGGTAGAATATCAAACTCTGGTTGCGACAAAAGACAAGACGCTTCTGGATAGGGAAAAAAGTGGTCTGATTATGACATCATAATGCAAAAAAGAAATAAACAAAAGCTTACGGCACCTGAGGTTCCTAGTTGGTCTCCCATACAAGTACTAACCAGGCCCGAGTCTGGATGGCTTCCGAGATCTGACGAGATCAGGCATTTTCAGACTGGTATGGCCGTAAGTGAAATTAAGAGAATGCGATGTCGCTAATGTTGGTAGAATATCAAACTCTGGTTGCGACAAAAGACAAGACGCTTCTGGATAGGGAACAAAGTGGTCTGATTATGACATCATAATGCAAAAAATAAATAAACAAAAGCTTACGGCACCTGAGGTTCCTAGTTGGTCTCCCATACAAGTACTAACCAGGCCCGAAACTGGATGGCTTCCGAGATCTGACGAGATCAGACATTTTCAGACTGGTATGGCCGTAAGGGAAATTAATAGAATGCGATCTCGCTAATGTTGGTAGAATATCAAACTCGGGTTGCGACAAAAGACAAGACGCTTCTGGATAGGGAAAAAAGTGGTCTGATTATGACATCATAATGCAAAAAAGAAATAAACAAAAGCTTACGGCACCTGAGGTTCCTAGTTGGTCTCCCATACAAGTACTAACCAGGCCCGAGTCTGGATGGCTTCCGAGATCTGATGAGATCAGGCATTTTCAGACTGGTATGGCCGTAAGTAAAATTAAGAGAATGCGATCTCACTAATGTTGGAAGAATATCAAACTCTGGTTGTGACAAAAGACAAGACGCTTCTGGATAGGGAAAAAAGTGGTCTGATTATGACATCATAATGCAAAAAAGAAATAAACAAAAGCTTACGGCACCTGAGGTTCCTAGTTGGTCTCCCATAGGGAAAAAAGTGGTCTGATTATGACATCATAATGCAAAAAAGAAATAAACAAAAGCTTACAGCACCTGAGGTTCCTAGTTGGTCTCCCATACAAATACTAACCAGGCCCGAGTCTGGATGGCTGCCGAGATCTGACGAGATCAGGCATTTTCAGACTGGTATGGCCGTAAGTTAAAATAAGAGAATGCGATCTCGCTAATGTTGGTAGAATATCAAACTCTGGTTGCGACAAAAGACAAGACGCTTCTGGATAGGGAAAAAAGTGGTCTGATTATGACATCATAATGCAAAAAAGAAATAAACAAAAGCTTACGGCACCTGAGGTTCCTAGTTGGTCTCCCATACAAGTACTAACCAGGCCCGAGTCTGGATGGTTTCCGAGATCTGACGAGATCAGGCATTTTCAGACTGGTATGGCCGTAAATGAAATTAAGAGAATGCGATCTCGCTAATGTTGGTAGAATATCAAACTCTGGTTGCGACAAAAGACAAGACGCTTCTGGATAGGGAAAAAAGTGGTCTGATTATGACATCATAATGCAAAAAAGAAATAAACAAAAGCTTACGGCACCTGAGGTTCCTAGTTGGTCTCCCATAGGGAAAAAAGTGGTCTGATTATGACATCATAATGCAAAAAAGAAATAAACAAAAGCTTACGGCACCTGAGGTTCCTAGTTGGTCTCCCATACAAGTACTAACCAGGCCCGAGTCTGGATGGCTTCCGAGATTTGATGAGATCAGGCATTTTCAGACAGGTATGGCCGTAAGTGAAATTAAGAGAATGCGATCTCGCTAATGTTGGTAGAATATCAAACTCTGGTTGCGAAAAAAGACAAGACGCTTCTGGATAGGGAAAAAAGTGGTCTGATTATGACATCATAATGCAAAAAAGAAATAAACAAAAGCTTACGGCACCTGAGGTTCCTAGTTGGTCTCCCATAGGGAAAAAAGTGGTCTGATTATGACATCATAATGCAAAAAAGAAATAAACAAAAGCTTACGGCACCTGAGGTTCCTAGGTGGTCTCCCATACAAGTACTAACCAGGCCCGAGTCTGGATGGCTTCCGAGATCTGACAAGATCAGGCATTTTCAGACTGGTATGGCCGTAAGGGAAATTAAGAGAATGCGATCTCGCTAATGTTGGTAGAATATCAAACTCTGGTTGCGACAAAAGACAAGACGCTTCTGGATAGGGAAAAAAGTGGTCTGATTATGACATCATAATGCAAAAAAGAAATAAACAAAAGCTTACGGCACCTGAGGTTCCTAGTTGGTCTCCCATACAAGTACTAACCAGGCCCGAGTCTGGATGGCTTCCGAGATCTGACGAGATCAGGCATTTTCAGACTGGTATGGCCGTAAGTGAAATTAAGAGAATGCGATCACGCTAATGTTGGTAGAATATCAAACTCTGGTTGCGACAAAAGACAAGACGCTTCTGGATAGGGAAAAAAGTGGTCTGATTATGACATCATAATGCAAATAAAGAAATAAACAAAAGCTTACGGCACCTGAGGTTCCTAGTTGGTCTCCCATAGGGAAAAAAGTGGTCTGATTATGACATCATAATGCAAAAAAGAAATAAACAAAAGCTTACGGCACCTGAGGTTCCTAGTTGGTCTCCCATACAAGTACTAACCAGGCCCAAGTCTGGATGGCTTCCGAGATCTGACGAGATCAGGCATTTTCAGACTGATATGGCCGTAAGTGAAATTAAGAGAATGCGATCTCGCTAATGTTGGTAGAATATCAAACTCTGGTTGCGACAAAAGACAAGACGCTTCTGGATAGGGAAAAAAGTGGTCTGATTATGACATCATAATGCAAAAAAGAAATAAACAAAAGCTTACGGCACCTGAGGTTCCTAGTTGGTCTCCCATACAAGTATTAACCAGGCCCGAGTCTGGATGGCTTCCGAGATCTGATGAGATCAGGCATTTTCAGACTAGTATGGCAGTAAGTGAAATTAAGAGAATGCGATCTCGCTAATGTTGGTAGAATATCAAACTCTGGTTGCGACAAAAGACAAGACGCTTCTGGATAGGGAAAAAAGTGGTCTGATTATGACATCATAATGCAAAAAAGAAATAAACAAAAGCTTACGGCACCTGAGGTTCCTAGTTGGTCTCCCATACAAGTACTAACCAGGCGCGAGTCTGGATGGCTTCCGAGATCTGACGAGATCAGACATTTTCAGACTGGTATGGCCGTAAGGGAAATTAATAGAATGCTATCTCGCTAATGTTGGTAGAATATCAAACTCGGGTTGCGACAAAAGACAAGACGCTTCTGGATAGGGAAAAAAGTGGTCTGATTATGACATCATAATGCAAAAAAGAAATAAACAAAAGCTTACGGCACCTGAGGTTCCTAGTTGGTCTCCCATACAAGTACTAACCAGGCCCGAGTCTGGATGGCTTCCGAGATCTGACGAGATCAGGCATTTTCAGACTGGTATGGCCGTAAGTGAAATTAAGAGAATGCGATCTCGCTAATGTTGGTAGAATATCAAACTCTGGTTGCGACAAAAGACAAGACGCTTCTGGATAGGGAAAAAAGTGGTCTGATTATGACATCATAATGCAAAAAAGAAATAAACAAAAGCTTACGGCACCTGAGGTTCCTAGTTGGTCTCCCATACAAGTACTAACCAGGCCCGAGACTGGATGGCTTCCGAGATCTGACGAGATCAGACATTTTCAGACTGGTATGGCCGTAATTGAAATTAAGAGAATGCGATCTCGCTAATGTTGGTAGAATATCAAACTCTGGTTGCGACAAAAGACAAGACGCTTCTGGATAGGGAAAAAAGTGGTCTGATTATGACATCATAATGCAAAAAAGAAATAAACAAAAGCTTACGGCACCTGAGGTTCCTAGTTGGTCTCCCATAGGGAAAAAAGTGGTCTGATTATGACATCATAATGCAAAAAAGAAATAAACAAAAGCTTACGGCACCTGAGGTTCCTAGTTGGTCTCCCATACAAGTACTAACCAGGCCCGAGTCTGGATGGCTTCCGAGATCTGACGAGATCAGGCATTTTCAGACTGGTATGGCCGTAAGTGAAATTAAGTGAATGCGATCTCGCTAATGTTGGTAGAATATCAAACTCTGGTTGCGACAAAAGACAAGACGCTTCTGGATAGGGAAAAAAGTGGTCTGATTATGACATCATAATGCAAAAAAGAAATAAACAAAAGTTTACGGCACCTGAGGTTCCTAGGTGGTCTCCCATACAAGTACTAACCAGGCCCGAGTCTGGATGGCTTCCGAGATCTGACGAGATCAGGCATTTTCAGACTGGTATGGCCGTAAGGGAAATTAAGAGAATGCGATCTCGCTAATGTTGGTAGAATATCAAACTCTGGTTGCGACAAAAGACAAGACGCTTCTGGATAGGGAAAAAAGTGGTCTGATTATGACATCATAATGCAAATAAAGAAATAAACAAAAGCTTACGGCACCTGAGGTTCCTAGTTGGTCTCCCATAGGGAAAAAAGTGGTCTGATTATGACATCATAATGCAAAAAAGAAATAAACAAAAGCTTACGGCACTTGAGGTTCCTAGTTGGTCTCCCATACAAGTACTAACCAGGCCTGAGTCTGGATGGTTTCCGAGATCTGACGAGATCAGGCATTTTAAGACTGGTATGGCCGTAAGTGAAATTAAGAGAATGCGATCTCGCTAATGTTGGTAGAATATCAAACTCTGGTTGCGACAAAAGACAAGACGCTTCTGGATAGGGAAAAAAGTGGTCTGATTATGACATCATAATGCAAAAAAGAAATAAACAAAAGCTTACGGCACCTGAGGTTCCTAGTTGGTCTCCCATACAAGTACTAACCAGGCCCGAGTCTGGATGGCTTCCGAGATCTGATGAGATCAGGCATTTTCAGACTGGTATGGCAGTAATTGAAATTAAGAGAATGCGATCTCCCTAATGTTGGTAGAATATCAAACTCTGGTTGCGACAAAAGACAAGACGCTTCTGGATAGGGAAAAAAGTGGTCTGATTATGACATCATAATGCAAAAAAGAAATAAACAAAAGCTTACGGCACCTGAGGTTCCTAGTTGGTCTCTCATACAAGTACTAACCAGGCCCGAGTCTGGATGGATTCCGAGATCTGACGAGATCAGGCATTTTCAGACTGGTATGGCTGTAAGTGAAATTAAGAGAATGCGATGTCGCTAATGTTGGTAGAATATCAAACTCTGGTTGCGACAAAAGACAAGACGCTTCTGGATAGGGAACAAAGTGGTCTGATTATGACATCATAATGCAAAAAAGAAATAAACAAAAGCTTACGGCACCTGAGGTTCCTAGTTGGTCTCCCATACAAGTACTAACCAGGCCCGAGACTGGATGGCTTCCGAGATCTGACGAGATCAGACATTTTCAGACTGGTATGGCCGTAAGGGAAATTAATAGAATGCGATCTTGCTAATGTTGGTAGAATATCAAACTCGGGTTGCGACAAAAGACAAGACGCTTCTGGATAGGGAAAAAAGTGGTCTGATTATGACATCATAATGCAAAAAAGAAATAAACAAAAGCTTACGGCACCTGAGGTTCCTAGTTGGTCTCCCATACAAGTACTAACCAGGCCCGAGTCTGGATGGCTTCCGAGATCTGATGAGATCAGGCATTTTCAGACTGGTATGGCCGTAAGTAAAATTAAGAGAATGCGATCTCGCTAATGTTGGAAGAATATCAAACTCTGGTTGTGACAAAAGACAAGACGCTTCTGGATAGGGAAAAAAGTGGTCTGATTATGACATCATAATGCAAAAAAGAAATAAACAAAAGCTTACGGCACCTGAGGTTCCTAGTTGGTCTCCCATAGGGAAAAAAGTGGTCTGATTATGACATCATAATGCAAAAAAGAAATAAACAAAAGCTTACAGCACCTGAGGTTCCTAGTTGGTCTCCCATACAAATACTAACCAGGCCCGAGTCTGGATGGCTGCCGAGATCTGACAAGATCAGGCATTTTCAGACTGGTATGGCCGTAAGTTAAAATAAGAGAATGCGATCTCGCTAATGTTGGTAGAATATCAAACTCTGGTTGCGACAAAAGACAAGACGCTTCTGGATAGGGAAAAAAGTGGTCTGATTATGACATCATAATGCAAAAAAGAAATAAACAAAAGCTTACGGCACCTGAGGTTCCTAGTTGGTCTCCCATACAAGTACTAACCAGGCCCAAGTCTGGATGGTTTCCGAGATCTGACGAGATCAGGCATTTTCAGACTGGTATGGCCGTAAATGAAATTAAGAGAATGCGATCTCGCTAATGTTGGTAGAATATCAAACTCTGGTTGCGACAAAAGACAAGACGCTTCTGGATAGGGAAAAAAGTGGTCTGATTATGATATCATAATGCAAAAAAGAAATAAACAAAAGCTTACGGCACCTGAGGTTCCTAGTTGGTCTCCCATAGGGAAAAAAGTGGTCTGATTATGACATCATAATGCAAAAAAGAAATAAACAAAAGCTTACGGCACCTGAGGTTCCTAGTTGGTCTCCCATACAAGTACTAACCAGGCCCGAGTCTGGATGGCTTCCGAGATCTGACGAGATCAGGCATTTTCAGACTGGTATGGCCGTAAGTGAAATTAAGAGAATGCGATCTCGCTAATGTTGGTAGAATATCAAACTCTGGTTGCGACAAAAGACAAGACGCTTCTGGATAGGGAAAAAATGGTCTGATTATGACATCATAATGCAAAAAAGAAATAAACAAAAGCTTACGGCACCTGAGGTTCCTAGTTGGTCTCCCATACAAGTACTAACCAGGCCCGAGTCTGGATGGCTTCCGAGATTTGATGAGATCAGGCATTTTCAGACAGGTATGGCCGTAAGTGAAATTAAGAGAATGCGATCTCGCTAATGTTGGTAGAATATCAAACTCTGGTTGCGACAAAAGACAAGACGCTTCTGGATAGGGAAAAAAGTGGTCTGATTATGACATCATAATGCAAAAAAGAAATAAACAAAAGCTTACAGCACCTGAGGTTCCTAGTTGGTCTCCCATACAAGTACTAACCAGGCCCGAGTCTGGATGGCTTCCGAGATCTGATGAGATCAGGCATTTTCAGACTGGTATGGCCGTAAGTGAAATTAAGAGAATGCAATCTCGCTAATGTTGGTAGAATATCAAACTCTGGTTGCGACAAAAGACAAGACGCTTCTGGATAGGGAAAAAAGTGGTCTGATTATGACATCATAATGCAAAAAAGAAATAAACAAAAGCTTACGGCACCTGAGGTTCCTAGTTGGTCTCCCATACAAGTACTAACCAGGACCGAGTCTGGATGGCTTCCGAGATCTGACAAGATCAGGCATTTTCAGACTGGTATGGCCGTAAGTGAAATTAAGAGAATGCGATCTCGCTAATGTTGGTAGAATATCAAACTCTGGTTGCGACAAAAGACAAGACGCTTCTGGATAGGGAAAAAAGTGGTATGATTATGACATCATAATGCAAAAAAGAAATAAACAAAAGCTTACGGCACCTGAGGTTCCTAGTTGGTCTCCCATAGGGAAGAAAGTGGTCTGATTATGACATCATAATGCAAAAAAGAAATAAACAAAAGCTTACGGCACCTGAGGTTCCTAGTTGGTCTCCCATACAAGTACTAACCAGGACCGAGTCTGGATGGCTTCCGAGATCAGATAAGATCAGGCATTTTCAGACTGGTATGGCCGTAAGTGAAATTAAGAGAATGCGATCTCTCTAATGTTGGTAGAATATCAAACTCTGGTTGCGACAAAAGACAAGACGCTTCTGGATAGGGAAAAAAGTGGTCTGATTATGACATCATAATGCAAAAAAGAAATAAACAAAAGCTTACGGCACCTGAGGTTCCTAGTTGGTCTCCCATACAAGTACTAACCAGGCCCGAGTCTGGACGGCTTCCGAGATCTGACGAAATCAGGCATTTTCAGACTGGTATGGCCATAAGTGAAATTAAGAGAATGCGATCTCGCTAATGTTGGTAGAATATCAAACTCTGGTTGCGCCAAAGACAAGACGCTTCTGGATAGGGAAAAAAGTGGTCTGATTATGACATCATAATGCAAAAAAGAAATAAACAAAAGCTTACGGCACCTGAGGTTCCTAGTTGGTCTCCCATACAAGTACTAACCAGGACCGAGTCTGGATGGCTTCCGAGATCTGACGAGATCAGGCATTTTCAGACTGGTATGGCCGTAAGTGAAATTAAGAGAATGCGATCTCGCTAATGTTGGTAGAATATCAAACTCTGGTTGCGCCAAAGACAAGACGCTTCTGGATAGGGAAAAAAGTGGTATGATTATGACATCATAATGCAAAAAAGAAATAAACAAAAGCTTACGGCACCTGAGGTTCCTAGTTGGTCTCCCATACAAGTACTAACCAGGCCCGAGTCTGGACGGCTTCCGAAATCTGACGAGATCAGGCATTTTCAGACTGGTATGGCCATAAGTGAAATTAAGAGAATGCGATCTTGCTAATGTTGGTAGAATATCAAACTCTGGTTGCGACAAAAGACAAGACGCTTCTGGATAGGGAAAAAAGTGGTCTGATTATGACATCATAATGCAAAAAAGAAATAAACAAAAGCTTACGGCACCTGAGGTTCCTAGTTGGTCTCCCATACAAGTACTAACCAGGCCCGAGTCTGGATGGCTTCCGAGATCTGGCATTTTCAGACTGGTATGGCCATAAGTGAAATTAAGAGAATGCGATCTCGCTAATGTTGGTAGAATATCAAACTCTGGTTGCGACAAAAGACAAGACGCTTCTGGATAGGGAAAAAAGTGGTCTGATTATGACATCATAATGCAAAAAAGAAATAAACAAAAGCTTACGGCACCTGAGGTTCCTAGTTGGTCTCCCATACAAGTACTAACCAGGCCCGAGTCTGGACGGCTTCCGAGATCTGACGAGATAAGGCATTTTCAGACTGGTATGGCCATAAGTGAAATTAAGAGAATGCAATCTCGCTAATGTTGGTAGAATATCAAACTCTGGTTGCGACAAAAGACAAGACGCTTCTGGATAGGGAAAAAAGTGGTCTGATTATGACATCATAATGCAAAAAAGAAATAAACAAAAGCTTACGGCACCTGAGGTTCCTAGTTGGTCTCCCATACAAGTACTAACCAGGCCCGAGTCTGGATGGCTTCCGAGATCTGACGAGATCAGGCATTTTCAGACTCGTATGGCCGTAAGTGAAATTAAGAGAATGCGATCTCGCTAATGTTGGTAGAATATCAAACTCTGGTTGCGACAAAAGACAAGACGCTTCTGGATAGGGAAAAAAGTGGTCTGATTATGACATCATAATGCAAAAAAGAAATAAACAAAAGCTTACGGCACCTGAGGTTCCTAGTTGGTCTCCCATAGGGAAAAAAGTGGTCTGATTATGACATCATAATGCAAAAAAGAAATAAACAAAAGCTTACGGCACCTGAGGTTCCTAGTTGGTCTCCCATAAAAGTACTAACCAGGCCCGAGTCTGGATGGCTTCCGAGATCAGACGAGATCAGGCATTTTCAGACTGGTATGGCCGTAAGTGAAATTAAGAGAATGCGATCTCGCTAATGTTGGTAGAATATCAAACTCTGGTTGCGACAAAAGACAAGACGCTTCTGGATAGGGAAAAAAGTGGTCTGATTATGACATCATAATGCAAAAAAGAAATAAACAAAAGCTTACGGCACCTGAGGTTCCTAGTTGGTCTCCCATACATGTACTAACCAGGCCCGAGTCTGGACGGCTTCCTCAGCCTATTCTCGTATCCTCTATTCACTTCCCTTCCCTGTCTTTCTACACTTGAGATAGCTACCGCTAGCATATCTGCCTTTTTCCTCACTTACGTTCTTCTTCCCGCTTTACCTCCGTCTCCCTATTCATATATACTTTATTTGCGATTTCCATTAACTGTGATATGGACATCCCTACAAATCCCTCTATTTTCTGTAATTTCCTTTAAATATCACCTTGGGCCTGGCTGACAAATGCTGAATTAATCATCCTGGCATTCTCAGGAGCCTCTGGAGTAAGAGGAGTATACAATCTATATGACTCCAATAATCTCTCATAAACGGTACTAGGTGACTCATCAACCTTTTGCAACACCTCAGCCGTCTTTGACATATTAATTGCCTTCTTCCCTCCTGCCTTCATGCCAGCAATTATGGCTTCCCTATAAGCTCTTAGTTGGGGTATGTCAGCACCATTCACATTCCAATTTGGATCGACATTTGGATAATGGGCTGCAGCCCACGCAACTGGATTGGCCTGATTTTGAGTACGGACGTTTCCTCAAGCGCGTTAATAGCCGCTTGATTAATCCGGGTCCTTTCCTCACAATTAAATAAAGTTAATAATAATTGCTGGCAATCGGCCCAGGTGGGATTATGTGTCTGGATAATTGAAGTAACCAAATCTGTCATGACTTGAGGTTTGTCAGTATATGAGGAGTTATGAGTCTTCCAGTTAAATAAATCAGTCGTAGTGAAGGGGACATATACAAACACTGGATCTGCCCATTGTATTTGGCCATTCTCATCAACGTGTGTTGGGCCTGGTGTAAGTCGGATGGGCATTTGGTAATGTCGGGGTTGGAGGGCACCAGTCGTCTGTCAGGTTAATATGGGACTACGATACGATGGTTTCATAATGAGTTCCGGTTTAGGGGTAGCGTATTTATTTTACTGGGTGGAAGTTCAGTCAACAGGATATTACGGGCCGGGCTGGGAGGAGCCTGACAAGGAACCAGAAGTGACGTCAGTTCCGGATATATGGAACTAGTGGGGGCCGGTACCGGAAGGGGAGGGCTCAGAGTCAGTGGGCTGGACTCTGAACTAGATGCATGAGTGGGCAGGGACAATGGGAAAGGGGGAGTGGCATCACCAGTAGCACCACCTCTAACCTTAGAGGAAGTGTAAGGGGGTGGGGAGGGAAGTTCAGTTTCAGAGGGAGAATCTAAAATGGGCGGAGTTGAGGCCCTGATGGAGAGGCGAGTCCTGGCCACCATGAGGCGACATTGCTCCTCATGGCATACCTTAACCCATTTAGGCAATTCTTCTACAATCTGTTTCCAACAATCAATATACGGAAACTGATTGTAGAATTCAGGCCTACTAGATACAGCCGCGTGCACATGTTGTACCAAAATGAGATCAAGGCTACCACGTGGTGGCCATGCGGTCACCAGGATAGGTCACTCTCTACTACATAAGGTAGTCAAACGTTTTGGGGACAATTTTACCCCAAAATCACAAGCCTTATATCCCTTAGTAAAGTTCTTCAGCATGCATGATAAGGGATCAACAATCTTTGAGTCAGACGCACCCATACTGGCAACGGAGCGTCTAATACAAAGATACACAAAACTCCAAACACACTTCCAACAGTCACACTCGTTTCCCTGGCAACAGTACCACGTGGCAAAGTTGCTAAGCCAAACGTACACACACGATAATACGCAGAGAATTCTCGTACATACAGTGATATCACAGCGTCCCACTCACAAAGATCTACCAAACACTAGCTACTTACCTCTATAACTATAAATCAACTCTACAATTATCTGTACTATAAATCAACTTTTAACTAACCGACTATATCACATTCTAGTAATCTCATCTTTACAGTCAGTGGTTATGGTACAATTAGTAAGTGGTTATAGTACAGTTTTAAAGTCACAGATCAGTTAGTAACAGTTAAGGTATTATACATATAACATGAAACAATAGTTGTTAGTAATTTTTACACAATGTCAGTGGTTATAGTACATGTCAGTGGTAATGGTACCGTGCGCTATTTTACAATTATACACACAATTTACACTCCCACTAGACGGCAGCGCTCTAGCTTTCTAGCAGGACATACAATTTTAACCAATTCACCAACTACAGTATATTTAACAACATTTACAATAATCCCAACTACTCTAACTGGCCAGCACCTCGAGAGCTTTCAATCTATTTGTACACCAGAGATTCGATAAGTCTTCGCTGCCCAGACACCACATATAGCGAACTAGAGGGCAGAATTTACACCAATACCCTTTTAGTCTAATACACTATCAATAATCTAGTGGCTGGATTTACAAACAAGCACATTTAGTCAAGATAGGGTGAGATCTAGCGGACGAAATATACACCAATATCCGCTTAGTCTCCCGGTCTCCCCTGACCTAGCAACCAACATTTACACCTAGCATGCTAGTCAAGACAGGACACCGGTGTCCGACATGAAGTATGTACACCAAGTTTCAGTCTGATTATACCACCTATATTAGACGGGCTGTCTACAGAGCATCTAATGTCCAAATAAGTGTTGCGCCTTCACTTCATCCTTCCAGATGGAAGGGGCAAATTCCATACAACCGGTTCCAAATATAAAACCCCTTGTGGGTCTACCACTCTAACGGTATCAGTCTTACCCGTTATTTCCTGCCCTGGGTTCGCATTCAAATGATGGGGCACCCCGGTACTCACTGCGCAGAAGCCGATGATCTCCTGGACAAAAGGCCAGTGGCACCGAGTAGAAAGGAGGTAAACGCAGAGGTCCAGGGGTGCTGCCGTGAAGAACGTTGGTAAAAAGCTTTACCGTCTCAAATCTCTGTGCCAGCTTCCGTGCAATGAAAGTTTCCCACCAATGCACCAATTATGTTACCGAGTAAACTAGCAGAAACCAAACACAGAGAAATGGATGCAGGTCTTCAGGAAATAAGAGGTCTTTATTTACATACTGATCGGGCCTCAGATGAACTCCTGTTCCAAAAATATCTGAGAGACCAACACATGGTGTATTTATTAAATTATTTATTTATTAAAAATTCTTAAGAAACGCAGTCTTGTTACCCATAGGGTCTCGATGCGCATTCAATAGATCATTCTCAAGTCTTAATGTCAGGGGCAGGGAGTTCCAAAGTTGCGCTCCCTGAACATCACTCGTCCTCCCTCCGCACTTTTTCTTTTTGAAATTTGGAATCTTCAATAAGTCCAAATCAGCCGATCTCAAGGATCGACTGGGAGCATAGCGTGTGAATTTATCCTTCAGATAGTCTGGTCCCATGCCATGGATTGCCTTGTATACCAAACAACCAGTTTTAAACAGAACCCGTTCACGAACGGGCAGCCAGTGCAAGGCTCTTAATGATGGAGTAATATGGTCATTGCGGGCCACACCCGTAAGTAGCCTTGCAGCTGCGTTCTGTATCAACTGGAGCTTGTGTATGATGTTCTGAGGCAGTCCAAGGTACAGAGCATTGCAGTAGTCCAATCGACTACCGATGATGGCGTTGACCACTGAGATTTGATCGGAGGGGGCAATGAATCTAAAAGTAGACCTCAGAAGTTTCAGGTGGTAGTGGCAAGAACTTACCACCTGATTAATCTGGGGCTTCAGTGTCAACCTGGAGTCAAGGATGACTCCCAGATCTCTGACCTTGGTGGCAGGACTCAGAGATGGAGAAAACGAGTCCGGCCATGAGGGAAAGATACTATTCACCTCCTGGTTACTGAAGATGATACATTCAGTTTTGGAGCCATTGAGTTTTAGATAATTGGCTCCCATCCACGACTGGATATCCTGTAGGCAGGAGGAAAGATTGATTTGATCCTCCTTTTTCTTGGCCAGGCGAAAGTACAACTGGGTATCGTCGGCGTAGATATGATAGGGAAGCATGTGGCGGCGGATGATATGGGTCAGTGGCCTCATATAGATGTTAAACAGGATTGGAGATAAAGCCGAACCCTGGGGGACTCCACACGTCAGGGAGATGTTAGAGGAGTAAAATGTCCCCAATTTTACCCTTTGAACCCTGTCGTGGAGAAATGAGGTCACCCAAGCCAGGGCCCTATCATCCACACCAGCCACAGTGAGTAGCCTCTCTATCAATCTATCATGGTCGATGGTGTCAAAGGCCGCCGATAAATCCAGGAGTACCAGGGCAATTTCCTCCCCTCTGTCCAAGGCCCACAGGAGATCGCCGTGGACTTTAACCAGGGCAGTTTCTGTCCCTCTACCAGGTCGAAATCCCGATTGGAAGTCATCCAGAATGTGATTAGACTCCAGGTGAGGCTGAATTTGCCAAACCGCCGCTCTCTCGATGATCTTGGCCAAAAAAGGCAAGGTGGAAATAGGTCGATTGTTGCTCAACTCGGAACGTGGCACAGTTGGTTTCTTCAGCAGTGGGATAACCACAGCCTGCTTCAGAATGCCAGGAACAACTCCGGTGGCAAATGACATACTAACAATGTCTGCAATATAGGGGGCCAAAACATCAGCGGCATCCTTCACCAGCTGTGCAGGGATCAAGCGATGAGGACGATGCCCTGAGAGACTTGAGGATGATCAAAATCTCAGGCGTACTAACGGGTTTAAAATTCGAGAACATCGCGCCATCAGAGGGTGTAAAAGTTTCTGTATCAGGTTCCACCACTATGTTGCTCCTAATTAGGTCAATTTTTTGTTTAAAAAAGTGAGAGAGGGATTCGCAGAACTTTTGAGATGTTTCTTCTTGGGGAAGCGAACAGTTAGGATTTGCTAGGAGGTTTGTTGTGCGAAAAAGCTCTGCCGCTGAGTTCTTCGCTTTTGTAATCTTATCTGTAAAATATTGTTTTTTCGTATTTTTAATACTAGATTTATACAATTTTAAAGATTTTAAATATTCCAATTTGAGGTCGGCATTATAATCTTTTCTCCACCGTTTTTCAGCTGCTCGACATCGCCATTTCATCTCCCTGGTCACCTGATTAAACCAGGGAGGATTTTTATCTACTTGTCTTACTAGACAAGTTTTTTTCATAGGGGCTAAAAGTTCTATTGATTCTACAATCACTGAATTAAACAATAAGATTTTCTCTTCTACTGTGTGGTTAGCATGAAATTTAATGGGGTCCATTTTGCTGGAAAAAGTTGTACTAAGAAGAGGTCCGGTGACTTTGGAAATATCTCGAGACCAAGAGCAGATATTATTTCTTTTTGGGATGTGGGGGGTTTTCTTCATTTCAACACCTACTGCCTCAAACTTGATCAGATTATGATCACTCCAGGCCGTGGGTTGAGGAGTAGTAGTCGAAGAAATCAACCCATTGTGGAAAATCCAGTCTAGCGTGTGTCCGGCTCTATGTATGTCCGGCTCTATAATTTCCTTATATAGCAATATAGCTCCTCCCATCAATAGCTACACCCACATATACCCTTAACCAATCAATGAGCAGAATATAGACTTGTACATCTGGCCAAACCACATGGCTCATCCAAGACAAAGGAAATAAGTGCAATTTCAGTTCCTGCATTCCTGCACATGCTCAGTATACTGATGACTCATCCAACTGTTTGTAACCAGATACTTATTAGCCTATGCCATGTGGAGATTTCAGCCTAATAAATTTTAACCATGCTGGAATCCCATCACAATACCTGATGTTTTAAAGCACGTTATTCCAAACAATTTAGGAATGTTAGGTGATTTATGCCCTTTATGGATTAAAACCAGACTCTGCATCAACTATGTAATTTTCCACGGGAGTTTTGCCATGGATCCCCCTCCGGCATACCACAGTCCAGGTGTTAATCCCCTTGAAACAACTTTTCCATCACTATTGTGGCCAGAAAGAGTCCCTGTGGGTTTTAAAATTTGCCTGCCTATTGAAGTCTATGGCGATTCGCGAACATTTGCGGAAGTTCGCGTTCGCCATTCGCGAACGGAAAATTTAATGTTCGCGACATCACTAGTCACAAGCTCTTACTTACTATGCTCTTACTTACATAGCACTTACTATGTATGCATGTATAATAACGCTTTAACCCCTTAAGGACCAAACTTCTGGAATAAAAGGGAATCATGACATGTCACACATGTCATGTGTCCTTAAGGGGTTAATAAAACATGTTTTAAAAAAAAAAAAAAGAAATGTCCTCATATATACAGTGGATGGTCAATTTGCTGTGACCCCAAATTATGCAGTGTTTATTGTTTGGGGATATGATGTGCAGTAATCAAAAAATTAACATCTTAAAAGTGGTCATGTGTCAGTTAAGATTGCTTAAGCAACAAAAGACAAACTGACAGTCTTTGAAGATGGATGAGCGATGTTAGAGACTGAATTTAATTGGTCCAAGGTAGGACATGTGTTTGTGTGATCTCACAAGAGTATGCACCACTTTCTAGTGATTAATTATTTAGTGTAGCTGAGTATCCATCAGTCATGGGCACCACTATTAGTTTTCTACTATAAATTATATAATATACATTGTTAAGTGCAATTCGATACAAGAGCTTGTGTCTTTCCTACTCCTAATACTGATCCTCCTCATTCGATCTCCCTTCAAGTTAGTGGTATCCACTTAAGACCATTCTTGCAAGTGCCCTGTCTTGTCGTCATACTTGATTCTGGCCTCACCTTTGAGCCTCACATCCAGTAAGTTGCCACATCCTGTAGATTTCATCTTAAAAACATAGCCTGCATCCGCCCCTTTCTTATGCAAGATGCTACCAAGGAGCTTGTCCATGCTCTAGTAATTTCCTGCATGGATTATTGTAACCCTCTCCTAATTGGTCTTCCCAAAAGCCGTATTGCCCCACTACAGCATGTAATGAATGCTACTGCCAGACTGATTTTCCTCTCTAGTTGGTCCTCTCACACCTCACCCCTCTGTCAGTCCTTACATTGGCTTCATGTATCCTATAAGAGTCAATTCAAAGTGCTAACCCATACCTATAAAGCAGTGAACAATTCTAGCCGTTCTTATATATCTTCACAGATCCATAGGTATGCCCCTTCTCAGTCTCTCCACTCTGCCCGTGACCTTCTCTTATTCGCTGCTCGCACCCACATTATCACATTATAATTTATCAAGATACACTTAAATATAATACTTATAATACCTGTAATAAATATTAAATAACAACCCCCCCCCCCCCCCCAAAAAAAAGAGTTACCTGTGCACTAGCCCACATCCCGATGCATATTTAAATAAATGGAGGTTATTTAGTAACTCCAATGGCCATTAGATGCCACGTCAAGGCAAACCTCTTAGGTGAGTCCGACACTAACAATTCACCTTGCTTCCTTCAGCTTCATGCAAAGAAATCTCTAATGAGACAGAGAGGGGTATTTTTCTAAACCTCTACATACTTATTAACCCTTAATAGGGAACACATAGGTTGGGTGGCAGCATTCTAACGTGGCTGTGTGATACAAAAGTGAATACAAATACACAAAAATAAGTCCTGCACTCAAACTCCCACTACTCCTGGGTCCATTCTGCTTTCTGTATTTGACCCTCACTAGGCCATATCAGCTTTTATCAATTGCAATTCTATTTGTCACTCTACATTTTAATGTTTTCTTTATCTGCCCTCTGGGTATTCGGGCACTCTTTATGCCTACATTGTTTTGACATGTGACTAGGTGTTGCAACTGACTGAATACATTTATGCCTGGCCCAACTTGGTTGAGGAAAATAGTAATATAAACATATATATAAATTCTCTGTACACATAGAAACATAGAATGTGACGGCAGATTCAGCCCATCTAGTCTGCCCAATTTTCTAAATACTTTCATTAGTCCTTGGCCTTATCTTATAGTTAGGATAGCCTTATGCCTATCCCACGCATGCTTAAACTCCTTTACTGTGTTAACCTCTACCACATCAGCTGGGAGGCTATTCCATGCATCCACTACCCTCTCAGTAAAGTAATACTTCCCGATATTATTTTTAAACCTTTGCCCCTCTAATTTAAGACTATGTCCTCTTGTTGTGGTAGTTTTTTTTTTCTTTTAAATATGGTCTCTTTACTGTGTTGATTCCTTTTATGTATTTAAATGTTTCTATCATATCCCCCCAGTCTCGTCTTTCCTCCAAGCTATACATGTTAAGATCCTTTAACCTTTCCTGGTAAGTTTTATCCTGTAATCCATGAACCAGTTTAGTAGCCCTTCTCTGAACTCTCTCTAAGGTATTGTAACGGACCGTTTTGCTCACAAGGGGATAAAAAATGTTTAGGCGATAATCCACCTTTCCAGATACACAGGCAGCTACTGCAATCACCAATCTCCCGAACTGCAAACTGCACGTATTCACCAACTCCCGAACAAGAGACACACGAACCCTGGAAGCAGCCAAACAGGAAAAGCCATTCGAACAGCTTACACTCCTGGCAATCGGCATACAGTGTGGGGCACAGTACAACCAATCATTTACAGGAGAACCGTAAAACACACCCAGCACAAACAGACAATCCCTCCCCTCTGGCCTGGAGATAATTGGGAAGGAATCCAATTATCTCCAAGGACAGAGGCAAACTCCATTACACACATGGCAGACAAAGGACAATAAAATACATAAAAATACATACTGGTACATTTAGTACATAAAACATATACATTCCACATATCCCCAGATAGCTTAGATCTGAGCACACATTATTACCGAATGGTGCTCAGATCACATACATCCAGTTCAATCGCCATGGAGCCAAAGTCTTTCATACAGTCTTTCAGTATACGGCTGGGCTCAATGGCATAGCTATCTGGGGTAGCATGGCTTTAACAGTCCGCAGAAAGGCACAAATAAACCTTTCTGCAGGTAAAATAAAAGGTTTAACCTGCAGGGCCATAGTCGCAGGGCAGGAGGCTAACAACCAGGCTTCTCCAGTTCACAGTGGCGAGGTTGGTTTCGCCTCAGGTATCAATATCCTTCTGAAGATACGGTCTCCAGTACTGCGTACAATACTCCAAGTGAGGTCTCACCAGTGTTCTGTACAACACTGCTAATACCTCTCCCTATACAACCAAGCATTCTGCTAGCATTTCCTGCTGCTCTATTACATTGTCTGCCTACCTTTAAGTCATCAGAAATAATCACCCATAAATACCTTTCCTCATATGTTGAGGTTAGGTTAGAATATCAAATATTCTGTACTCTGCCCTTAAGTTTTTATGTCCAAGATGCATTATCTTGCACTTATCCACATTAAATGTCAGTTGCCACAACTCTGACCATTTTTCTAGTTTACCTAAATCATTAGCCATTTGGCTTATCCCTCCTGGAACATCAACCCTGTTACATATCTTAGTATCATCAGCAAGACCATCAAGACCTTCTGCAATATCACTAATAAAAATATTAAAGAGAATGGGTCCAAGTACAGATCCCTGATGTACCCCACTGGTGACAAGCCCAAACTTCGAATATACTCCATTGACTACAACCCTCTGTTGCCTGTCACTCAGCCACTGCCTTACCCATTCAACAATATTAGAATCCAAACTTAAATATTGCAGTTTATTGATAAGCCTTCTATGTGCAACAGTGTCAAAAGCCTTACGGAAATCTAGGTAAGCAATTTCTACTGCACCACCCTGATCTATAATTTTAGTTACCCAATCAAAAAAATCAATAAGATTAGTTTTGCATGATCTCCCTGAAGTAAAACCATGTTGTCTCTGATCTTAAAATCCATGTGTTTTTAGATGTTCAACAATCCTATCCTTTAACATGGTTTCCATCACTTTCCCCACTACTGAAGTAAGGCTTACTGGCTTATAGTTGCCCGACTCCTCCCTATTACCTTTCTTGTGAATGGTCACAACATTCACCAACTTCCAATCTTCTGGGACTACTCCTGTTATCAATGATTTGTTAAATAAATCTGTTAATGGTTTTGCTAGTACACCACTAAGCTCTTTTAATAGCTTTGGGTGTATTCCATCAGGTCCCATTGACTTATATGTCTTTACTTTTGACAATTGAAATAGAACCTCTTCCTCTGTAAACTCACATGTAATAAATGACTCATTTATCTTTTTTCTTAACTGAGGTCCCTTTCCTTCATTTTCATCTGTAAATACCGAACAACAATATTCGTTTAGGCAGTCAGCTAGACCTTTATCCTCTTCTACATACCTTCCTTCTTTTGTTTTTAATCTAACTAATCCTTGTTTTACTTTTCTTTTCTCATTTATGTATCTAAAAAAAGTTTTGTCCCCCTTTTTTACTGACTGTGCTATTTTCTCTTCTGTGTGTGATTTGGAAGCTCTTATAACTTGCTTAGCCTCTTTCTGCCTAATCTTATAGATCATTCTGTCTTCCTCACTCTGGTTTTTTTATAATTACTAAATGCTAACTCGTTTTTTACTATTTTGGCCACATTTGCGGAGTACCACAGTGATTTCTTGAATTTTTTGCTTTTACTGACGAGCCTAATGCAATTTTTCTGTTGCCTTCAGTAGTGCAACTTTTAAATAATCCCATTTCTCTTGGACTCCATTAAAATTGCTCCAGTCTGATAATGACTCCTTTACACATATTCTAATTTTAGAAAAGTCTGTTTTTCTAAAGTCTAAACTTTTGTTTTTGTGTGGTGTTCTTATATTAAACTACACTGACTGATGATCACTGGATCCTAAACTTTCACCTACAGTAATATTGGATACCAAATCTCCATTTGTTAACACTAAATCTAGTATGGCCTCTTTACGAGTTGGCTCCTCAACGACTTGTTTTAGAGACAATCCCAGTAGGGAGTTTAGAATATGTGTGCTCTTGGCGCAAGCAGCTATTTTTGTTTTCCAATTCACATCAGGAAGATTAAAGTCACTCATGATGATAACTTCCCCCTTCATTGTCATTTTAGCTATTTCCTCAACTAGTAGATTATCTAACCCTTCAATTTGTCCTGTGGGCCTATAAATCACACCTACACGAGTTACTGTGTGATTACCAAATTCTAACGTAACCCTATGTTCGCCTCACTAACTTTTATTAGGCTAGATTTTATGCTATCCTTCACATACAGGGCCACACCTCCCCCTTTCCTGCCTTCCCTGTCTTTTCTATATAAAGAGTACCCTGGTATTGCTATGTCCCAGTCATTTTTCTCATTATACCGTGTCTCAGTAACAGCGACTAAATCCACACTATCAGTTGCCATTATTGCCACAAGTTCATGGATCTTATTCCCTAAACTGCGAGCATTTGTAGACATGACTCTAAGCTTATCATTTTTTTAACACACTTGCTACAGAAATGTAAATGCCTTATCCTCTATAAATGGGAATATATTCTAAATGTCTGAAAATGTTCTTACTAAATGACCTCAAACTCATAAAATGTATCATATGCATTTCAGTTAATTACCCTACATTTTAATGTTTCTTTGTCTGCCCTCTGGGTATTCAGGCACTCATTTGGGCCAACATTGTTTAGTAATGCACTGTTTAGTAGATATGCCCCAAATGACAGCATGCATGCATTTAATTATGTAATTTTCATTGGGGTAAAATCTAAGAACCGCTTGCTAAACCTGCAGTTTCTCTTGTCTGCTGCTTTTACATTCTCTTCCCTTCACTTGTACAGTCTACATGCATTTGGAAACCTTATTCAGTCATGTTCAGTGTAAGCATGAAGTTCTATCTGGTGTTAATATAACTGAAATATTCTACCATAATTCTAGCATTTGCCGTTGCTTTCAAGTGTTTATTATCCTCCTAATCATTCTGCATGTAGGCCTTTTTAACATATGTCTTATCTCCTGTCTTTGCCTATGTACGGCCGTCACGGCCACTACTCTGTTCAGCCACTGTGGCATTGTAGAGCCATTGGCCTCTGTTCCCGTTTTGATTCCGTCTTTCAGCACCTCATTTTATTTGTCTCAGTGGGTATGCATTCTATGATGTTTTATAAGTGTTTACATACAGTCTCTATTCTGTTTGCCATTTCACATTTCTACTAGATGATAAATTAATTAGTAACTATCGGATTCTCTACCATCCCATCACCAACATGTCTTTGTTACATACAACTTTTACACAAACTCCATATCCATTCTCTGATTCACATCCTACCTTCAACCGCATTAATTCCAACACAGCCCACAAAGTCACCCTGTAACTCAGGATACAAATTGGGCTGTCTCCCGGTTTTATATTCATATTTTCTACTTATGTCCCTCACTATGCCTTTACACTATATCAACCACCTAAACAGCACTAACTCAGCCTGCAAAACTGGTATTGTTTAGACATTGCATCATTACTTCACATATTGTGTCACTTCATTCTTGCACAGTACGTTATATGTTTCAAGTCACCTACATTGAGACAGCATATAATCTATTGTGTTGGTTGTATACTTGTCATCCTTTGGCATGGGCTTTATAGTCAGCCCTCCACTGCATATCATGCTACCACCCTTCTAGCCTAACTACTCTTCCTACCTTTACAAATGGACTGGACCAAACACCAGCACATCAGTATTGGCCATTTCCCAACTCATATACTTGGTATGCTTATCATTTTGTTCGTTCCATACATATCTACCCCTCATAAAGCCCAGCCCTATTTCTCCAACCATCAGCTCAGGACTGGCATTGAGCACTCTGCCTTCTGCTACGATACCTCTACAGACGGTTGTCCATACGTTTATACACGGACCTCAAGGGGGAACAACGACGGAAATTTCTTCCCCTTAATTGGGCAATTACATACGTCAATTTCCTGATATACGAGAATACCTTTCATACCTTTCATTCCATTATTACACTCTGTCTCATTAAGCCCACCCAAGGCTTTCCCATACGGCCCTCTCTCGGCACACTCCCAAGAACCTAGTACCTATCACAACGCATTTAACATAACCAGGCCTATGCATTCTGTCACTATTTTGGCTGGTTTAGTTTTAACCTCACCTCCACTTTGGGACACTTGCTAATTCTGGTATATTGCTTCATGCAGTACACTATGGGATTTGATTATAAGTGATAGTTGTCTATTTCTCAGGGTGTTTTTTTCACATACATACTTCAGATCCTTCTAGTGGAAAGATGTGCAGTGGGAACTAGATTCAGTACATCAGGTATTCAGCTTTCGAGATAATTTTACTCCACATATCCACACTGTTATGTTTTGATATGCCTTTCTGTCACAGTGCCTACTTGCTCCAAACTTGTGGCTGGTTATCCTCAACTTGATCATTTGTGTTTGTACCCTGGCTCTTGACATATACTTAACAGGGGTCCATCTCCTTTTATGGCTATTCTTACATATTGATACACGCTAGGAGCATATCAGTACTTTACAGCTCATCAGGTAAACTTCATACCCACCACTGCATATCTGGGGCTACTTTTGCATGTCAATTGGGTCACTTATTACACTGTTCAGTTAACTTCGATTAGTTGGTATCAGATATCAAGTGTGTTTTGTGTTCTGGGCTCATTGCACTTACTTTACCTACCTTATCGGCATTCACCCTGTTGCATTTTCAGTGTTGTGTCATAGTTCTGGATTATGAACACTAAGTTCCTGGGTGTCTCTCCCTAGTGGGATTTTGGTTTTAGACTACTGTACACATTTTATTTTGCCCATAACTTTCTTTTCACTTATTCTTACCATCAACTCTGCCAGTATATGTCTAATGCCACAATTTACTATTTTGCATTCACATTTTTCAAGTGACTTACTATATGATACTACCTCCCTTCTTACAACAACTTGGTCTGGCTACTAGGGTTCCCTAAGTGGCCCTAGATAGTTTCCTGCATCTTGTGCCATTATGTAGCTATCCCGCGAGGCCAACTCCCATCCTCAACAACGGAGGTATTCGCGCCTCAGGCCAAATTACAGTTACTGCCTAGCATCTCTGCCCTCTTGGCAAAGTAGTTAGTGCCTCACCTGTCACGGCCAACTAGTTAGGTTCCCAAGTCACCAATGTAGATTAATTGTTTCACCACTTGGCATAGCATAAGCCAGTATCTTGGATGTTACTCAGTGTCTCTTACTAACAAATTTTCTCTTTCAGGTATGGTAATAAATACTGATAAAATTTAAAGTATTGGTTGCGCAATGTCGACACGTGTTAAATTGTTAAACTATTAACTTTTTGCCCTCCATTTACCCACACGACGGTTTTGGCACACCCCAACTGACTTATGCACCACTAACATAACTTGGTTTCTTCTCCCCGACCACAAATGGAAAGTGTGAGCCTATAGTTGTGGGAGGGGTTATTCTTGCCTAAAAATAAACAGGCTGCCCCTTCCTCTGACACTGTCTGGTTCAACCCACCCACCACTCCCTTTATCAAGCCATTTAAATTGGTGGGCCCTCTTTTTAAAGGCCTACCCGGATGTCGGTTTCGGCACACCACACCCACTTGTGCACCAAGACCCCAGTTTCCAGGTATATTCGCCACAGTGGGGAATATCTAAGAATATAGGAACCATAACCGTAACCCTAAACATAAAATAGAATAATGTATTAAGGGAAATAATATCATCATTAGGCTCTGGAGATATTCATAACACAAAACATCAGGATTAATGTAATGCCTGTTTATTATGCCGTGTATTATATGTGTTTGTTTATATGAGGTATGTGGTAGAAAGCTTTTAAAGTATACCTATGAACTTGCTGCCAGTGGCGTACATACCAGGGTCGCAGGGGTCGCGGCTGCGACCGGGCCCGACCCACCAGGGGGCCCGGCCGCCCCTGCGACCCGGTATGTACGCTCTGGGCCAGCCTCTTCTCCTGGGGGGCCCAGGAGCAGGCCACCTCCGGGCCCCCGAGGCTGGCCCTGCTTACACCCGGCGGCCGGTCAGGCTGGCTGGTGCGCGAGGGAGCACTCTCCCCTGAGTGCTTCCTCTTCAGCTCCCTCGCGCACCGCACTGATACCGGAGCCGGAAGATGATGTCATCTTCCGGCGCCGGTATCAGTACGCGGCGCGCGAGGGAGCTGAAGAGGAAGCACTCAGGGGGGAGTGCTCCCTCGCGCACCAGCCAGCCTGACCGGCCGCCGGGTGACCGCCCCCCCAGGAGCCCAGCAGCACCACTGGACCCCAGGAAATCCCATCAGCACTCCAAAAGGTAGGGAGGCTGGGGGGATTAAATAAATAAAAAAACGTGTAAGTGTGTGTGAGTGTGTGTGTGTGTGTGTTAGTGTGTGTGTGAGTGTTAGTGAGTGTGTGTGTTAGTGAGTGTGTGTGTGTGTGTTAGTGAGTGTGTGTGTGTGTGTGTTAGTGAGTGTGTGTGTGTGAGTGTTAGTGTGTGTGTGTGTGTGAGTGTTAGTGTATGTGTGTGTGTTAGTGTGAGTGTTGGTGTTTGTGTTAGAGTGCGTGTGTCTGCTAGTGAGTGTCAGTGAGTGTGTTACTGTGTGTGTCTGTTACTGAGTGTGTTTGTGTGTGTGTGTTAGTGATTCTGTTTGATGTCTGTTAGTGAGTGTGTGTTTGTCAGTGAGAGTGTATGTTTTGTAAGTGAGTGTGTATGTATGTCTGCCGCTGAGTGTGTCTTTGTCAGTAAATGTGTGTGTCTGTTAGCTAGTGTGTATGCATTTGTTCGTGAGAGTGTGTGTGTGTGTCTTCAGCACTTACCTTTCTCCAGCGCCGGACTCCCATGGCGCTGGGGATCCCTCCGCCTCTCAGCTCCGAATGTGCATGCACGGCAAGAGCCGCGCATGCATTCAAACCGCCCATAGGAAAGCATTACTCAATGCTTTCCTATGGACGTTCAGTGTCTTAAAATGGCGGAAGCGCCTCTAGCGGCTGTCAGTGAGACAGCCACTAGAGGCTGGATTAACCCTCAGTGAAACATAACAGTTTCTCTGAAACTGCTATGCTTTCAGCTGCAGGGTTAAAACTAGGGGGACCTGACACCTAGACCACTTCATTGAGCTGATGTGATCTGGGTGTCTGTAGTGGTCCTTTAAGTGTGTGTGCATCTGCATGCAGTGGCGTACATACCGCGGTCGCAGCCCTGCAACCCCTGCGACCAGGTGCCCGCCGCCATGTGTTGCTGCCCCGGCCCGCGCAGAGTAAGCGCGAGGTGGGGGGGGTGGGGACCCACGGATCAATTTTCGCATCGGTGCCCCATGGGTCATGTGTACGCCACTGCTTGCTGCTGTGTAGAATATTACTAGGATTAAAGTTTGCTAACACCAGTACTCCACTTGCAAGCCCAAGGTCCTTTGTTTTTAAAATGAATGAACTGGAGTCAGTGGGTTCATCATCATTATGTTCCATTGGAACATTTGCAATTTCTTTCAACTCAGAAAAATGCCTAATGTGGCAAGTGATAAATGATTCAACTGCTAGTGCAATCCACTGAAAAGGGCATCTGATGTTTCGAGGTGTCATAAAAACCTGAGTTGATGAAGTGCATAGTTATTATATAGTGCTTTCTAGTTATCTGCTACAGAGATCAGAATTATTGAAAAACTCTATTTGACTCCATTGATTTTAATTTATTCACCAATTGTTGATGTCACATTTTTGTCTCATTGCTCTTGGTACTTTTTATTTCACCTATTATCTTTTTTCCAATACTCAATCAGCGTTTTCTATGAATTTAAATGTTTGGGAGCATGCAAACATGTTAGTTAAACCTGAAAAAGACAACTGAACATATCAATGCATTGTGCACCTGTGTATTACACAAATAAACAAACAAACAATATTATTTTATGTAATTTTTTACTACTTGCTGATGTTTGAAATATTTAAAAGGACACTATAGTTATAAAACAACTACAGCTTAATGTAGTTGTCCTGGTGACTATAGTCAGTCCTTGCAGGCTTCTTCATGTAAACACTGCCTTTTCAGGAAAAAGGCAGTGTTCACATTACAGCCTAGGAACACCTCCAGTGGCACTCACCCAGACAGTCACTAGAGGTGCCACCTAGGTGCCACCTAACAATCAGTATTTCCATGCCCTGCATGGAAACGCTGAAGAGATGCATGGATTCAATGCATCTCTACAGGGAGATGCTGATTGGCAGGGGGGCAACTGGCTACTCCCCCACTCCACCTCCTTGTTGATCTCAGCCAATCCAATTATTTTCATAAGGAAAAGCACTGTATTGACTTAGATCATCAATTCTGATGTCAGTCAATGAGGCATATCAGGGGTGGGCCAACCCCAGGGAAAACCTGTGCGGCGCAAGAAATAATCTTATCTTTTAAGGGTGGCAATGGGGGGGGGGGGGAGTGAGGGTGGTGGAGGGGGGTGGAGGGGCGTTAATACCACAGTGTCTTCCTCACCCTATAGTGTTCCTTTAACATTTGCATTTGAGTGTTACTAAATCAATCTTTATAATGTATCAAGAAGAAAAGGACATGCAGTACAGATCAGAAAATGTTCTTTATTACAATTCCAATATACTAAGCTCTAAATGGCATACGTATTGCTGTTTTTTTAATTACTGCATTTTTTACTATTGCTTAATATCTGCAGAAATTGATCATTTAACTTAGTTGCCCATATATTTTATGTTAAAATGTACAGTGACATTGTAAGGTAATGAAAACAAAAGCTAAAATTGATAGTTTACTGATTCACATACAAACCTAAATCAGACATACTAAGTAAACAACTCAGCAATGTTCCAACGGGCACATTTTACAGGTGTCTATTCTAACTAGTCTATCATTCTGGAGAATGGAATATAATGGGGAAGAATGGCAGAGGAGCATTTCAGCTCAGACACTTTATATTTGCCTCCAGCAAATTTTTGACGATACATTCCCTGGCATAGCGAACAGAAATCTACATAGATATCTATGCCATTGTTTTTTAATACATTTTATGAGAGTAAAATAATAAAATAATGAATGTGATCATTAACAGATTAATTTTTTTTTAATTAAATTAGTCTACTTAAAAACTGGCAAACCATTATGGGAGGTGTAGTCCAAAACATCTGGAATACCGAATGCGTATGAATGAAAAGTATGGTGTGTGTGTGAATGGTCAGTAACAAGGGTTGAAACCTTGACGTGGCGTTACTGCTCACATGTGTATTCATGTGCCAATTCAACCAATGTGAGTCACTAATACTTATGAGGTAACCATAAATACCGTGACTATGGAGAATTAAACGCCTGTATCACCTAAACATTGCTTATACTGTGACCGTATCTCCTAAACACTGCTCATACTGTGACCATATCTCCTATACACTGCTTACACTGTGACCGTATCTCCTAAACACTGCTTACACTGTGACCGTATCTCCTAAACACTGCTCACACTGTGACCGTATCTCCTATACACTGCTTACACTGTGACTGTATAACCTAAACACTGCTTACACTGTGACCGTATCTCCTAAACACTGCTCATACTGTGACCGTATCTCCTAAACACTGCTTATACTGTGACCGTATCTCCTAAACACTGCTCACACTGTGACCGTATCTCCTAAGCACTGCGACCGTATCTCTGAAACACTGCTTACACTGTGACTGTATCATAAAAACTGCTTATATTTATCGGGATCCATCAAAGGTGAAATCTAGGGTTATATACTCCATGCCACTTTAATCAGGGGGGGTAATAAAGTGTTCCAGATATAGTGCCCCAGTTTGGTCAGGTTTAAATCATTATATATACTGTTTTCTCAATTCCAGATCAAGTTTCTGTTTGATGTGGGAGGCAGCTTAAAGCATTATACACTAAGTGCATTTTCTGTATTTTAGATCTGGTGTCCCAGTAGGGGATAGAGACCTTTGTTCTGTTTAACAAGAGGAGAGTTGTGCATCATCTATGACTGGCGGCTCAGCAGGAATTCAACAGGTTCTTGAAATGGAAACCTCTGTTGCATTAGACCCAATTCTGATATTTTGACCGAACCCTAAAGCACTTAATATTTTTATGATATTTTATTTATGTATTTTGAATGTTGTGCAAAGACCCCAGATGGTCATTGTTCCACTTGTATTCCAGTGGCCATGAAGGGCAGGTGAAGGTAGTTTTTATTTGACTTAAAATGTCCTTTGTATGCATCTTCTTTCTCAAGGTCCTCTTCAGCTCCTGGAGCGTTAATCTGCCAGAAGTCAACGGAAGCGCTCTACTCAAGTGTATGCATTAGCTCTGTCTTTTGTCAAAAGTAGAAAAAATACTTAAGATAAAGTTGTTCCTGTTTGCTCTTAATTTGTGGGCGTCGCAGGGATGCTTTAAGTCAAAATTGAAAGCGCTCTATCATTCTTTCTATTCTATGCCTCTAATCCTCAACATGGAAATTGTAGTTTGTAATAATAGAAAATATGTAGATTGTAATATGCGTTCTGGTTACGTTCTGGTGAGTTTTAACTTAATTTTTTATTTTTACAGCTCCCGAGGGAAGGAGCAAACCGCCTTGAGGAGTCCCTGCATAAGAGACTATTGGATACAGAAGGCTGTACTAAAGGAAGATCTCATCAGGAGTATATGAGGCATCTTAAGAGTAAAGAGCGGCTAACAATATCTGATAATAGGCCACGTGCAATTATTATGTATGTAATTGATGTACAACATATTTTTTCACTATTTTGTTACATTAGAAATGAACAAATATTGTTAGACTTTTTGTTTACTGCTGTTCCCTGCTAAAAAATAATATTAAAACTCCAAACAATTTTTAAATGTGCAGTGAAATGTGTATCTGTAATCAACGTTAACCTGCTAATTACTGTGGGACAATGGAGAGCAACCCCAAACTGGTACTCTATCAAACAATCCTGGACTGTTCGGAAATATGGCTTTGTATCAAACTATGATAATTTATGGTGCACATAGGTCCTCTTGTCACTGTGCCTATGTAAAGTTTTGCTTATAACAGTGATGACTTTCAAAAGATAGCAATAAGCAGAGTAAGAAGTTGCTCTTTAAAGGGACACTATAGGCACCAAGACCACTTCATCTCGCTGTCCCCTTAACCCTGCAATGTGAAATATTGCAGTTTCTGAGGAACTGCAATAATTACCTTGAGAGGTTATCTCATCCTCTATTGGCTGTCCACCAGACAGGCACTAGAGGCGCTTCAGGTCCTTAGCGGAGACCAACTACGTGAAATGACACTGGACATCCTCACGCTTTGCATGAGGACAACCAGTGTCTTTAAAAACGCTATAGAAAAGCCTTGAGTTAATGCTTTCCGATGTGGAAGCCCAAATGTGTGCGCAGGAGGGACCTGATGTTGGCGGAGCCTGACCTAACAATCAGGTAACAAAAAGGGTGAAGAGGGTGTTAGAAATACAGTTTGATATTCCTAGCACCATAGGTTTCCTTTAAAACGAAGAGTCTTTACCCTATTTCTAAATTTATATAGGTTCCCAAAACATCTATAACGCCAAAAAGGCACTCCAATCTGTGTTCAACAATAGAACCTGAGGTCTTTGTTTTTTTGTGTTTTCTCCTCTGAAATCCACCATCTCATCACCCTGCTGTAGAGTTGCAGTGATGTCCTACAATGTGACACAGCAAGTGCTGTTATTATTTATAGCTAAGTAACACAAATAGCATGTTAAGGTGTCAGCAATAAACTTTATTTATTTAAAGTTAATATGCAGTTTACACTTTATATGTATAGTGAAAAAAATATAAAAGTCAATGCGGAAACTGGCAAAAAAAAAGCAGCGTTGTATCCAACATGGAGAAAGTTCAATCACCTGTACAGAAAGGCTGTATGGCATTAGGAAGACGGCATCTTTATAATATAATAGTCTCTCTCTACCTGGGCCGTCCAGGATTATTAATCACTGGAAGATGAAGGTTACTTCATGTCTGCAGCATGTGTTCCGAAGCAGTCATATGGAAGTTTTCTGTAGAAGAAGGTAATCTCTTCTGTTTCAGCAGGTCTAGGTTAATGGTGGTGGGTTTTTCTCTGGCACTGGAACCATCAGTAAAGGAGTGTAAAATTGAGAGGATCACCTTGTTCTTCCCACAAATCTAAGAAAACTCAGAACAGAAGATTGAGGATAGTGGTTAACTTAATGAAACTGCAAACACTAAAACTAACTTGAAAAAAATAACATTCACAGTGTAAGCAGTGTTTAGGTGGCACGGTTGCAGTGTAAGCAGTGTATAGGCGATACGGTCACAGTATGAGCAGTGTTTAGGAGATACGGTCACAGTATGAGCAGTGTTTAGGAGATACGGTCACAGTGTAAGCAGTGTATAGGCGATACGGTCACAGTATGAGCAGTGTTTAGGAGATACGGTCACAGTGTGAGCAGTGTTTAGGAGATACGGTCACAGTTTGAGCAGTGTTTAGATGGTACGGTCACAGTGTAAGCAGTGTATAGGAGGCGATACGGTCACAGTATAAGCAATGTTTAGGTGATCCAGGCGTTGATTCTCCATAGTCACGGTATTTATGGTTACCTCATAAGTATTACAGTGACTCACATTGGTTGAATTGGCACATGGATACACATGTGAGCAGTAACGCCACGTCAAGGCTTCAGCCCTTGTTACTGACCATTCACACACACCATACTTTTCATTCATAAGCATTTGGTATTCCAGATGTTTTGGACTACACCTCCCATAATGCTTTGCCAGCATTATGGGAGATGTAATTCACAGCATCTGGACTGCCCAAGGTTACCTACCTCTGAACTAGGCTGTGATCACAGTACACAATGTTGAAGTTGCTGTGCAAACAGGAGCAGCTTGTCATGTGTCAGATGCCACTTCATTACTTATAAATTAAATTCTCCACCCTGGAGACGAGCATCAAACATGGGCTTCTTCATTCCTCTTCATGTACTTCGTGTCCCATAGGAGAATGCTTGCCAGAGCTGTGACACACACAAAAAGAAATAAACTGGTTAGAGTGACTGGCATAACAGATACAGTGCATGCATACTTGCGTGCCACATACATACAGCAGACAGACACAAAGATTGTGGGAGACACACCGGATTAAATATAAGAATTGGGAGTACCATACATACAGAATGGACAAAGAGACGGAGATTACTGAATTCGGTGAGCAACGGATTTGGTTGCAGATGTGGGGCAGTCCCTCTCGCTGGGGTGCAGTTTCTCATCCTTCGCTGGCGAGTGACTAGATGGCTGCGGTTTCGTAGCAAAAAGCATGCCATGGCATATGATATCTAGGAAATAAATATTTTTCTGTGAAACTAGGGTTGTACACATCTAACGCAAAGCCCACAAATATAATACACTGCCCCCCGACATGTAACGAACAGCCCCTCCATCTAACACAGTGCCCCCCACATCTAACACACAGGCCACCCCAATATACTGCGCAGCCCCCCAATATACGGCACAGACCCCCCCATATACTAAGCAGACCCCCCAATATACAGTGCAGACCCCCCATATACAGCGCAGACACCCCTAATATACTGCGCAGACACCCACCAATATAATGTACAGAACCCCCCAATATACTGCGCAGACACCCTCCAATATACTGCGCAGACCCCCCCAATATACAGCGCAGACCCCACAATATACTGCGCAGCCCCCCATTATACAGCTAAGCCCCACCATCATATTGCGCAGACCCCCCATTATACAGCTAAGCCCCACCATCATATTGCGCAGCCCCCCATCATATTGCGCAGCCCCCCATATACTTCACAGAAACCCCCATTATACTGCGCAGCCCCCCCATCATATTGTGCAGCCCCCCCATTATACAGCTAAGTCCCCCATCATCTTGTGCAGCCCCCCATTATACAGCTAAGTCCCCCATCATATTGCGCAGCCCCCCATTATACAGCTAAGTCCCCCCATCATATTGCGCAGCCCCCCCATTATACAGCTAAGCCCCACCATCATATTGCGCAGCCCCCCCATTATACAGCTAAGTCCCCCCATCATATTGCGCAGCCCCCCATTATACAGCTAAGTCCCCCCATCATATTGCGCAGCCCCCCCATTATACAGCTAAGCCCCACCATCATATTGCGCAGCCCCCCCCATTATACAGCTAAGTCCCCCCATCATATTGCGCAGCCTCCCATCATACAGCGCAGCCCCCCCATTATACAGCTAAGTCCCCCATCATATTGCGCAGTCCCCCCATATACTTCACAGAAACCCCCATTATACTGCGCAGCCCCCCATCATATTGCGCAGCCCCCCCATTATACAGCTAAGTCCCCCATCATATTGCGCAGCCCCCCCATTATCCAGCTAAGTCCCCCATCATATTGCGCAGCCCCCCCATTATACAGCTGTCCCCCCATCATATTGCGCAGCCCCCCCATTATACAGCTAAGCCCCCCCATCATATTGCGCAGCCCCCCATATACTTCACAGAAACCCCCATTATACTGCGCAGCCCCCCCATCATATTGCGCAGCCCCCCATTATACAGCTAAGTCCCCCATCATATTGCGCAGCCCCCCATTATACAGCTAAGTCCCCCATCATATTGCGCAGCCCCCCATTATACAGCTAAGTCCCCCCATCATATTGCGCAGCCCCCCCATTATACAGCTAAGCCCCACCATCATATTGTGCAGCCCCCCATTATACAGCTAAGTCCCCCCATCATATTGCGCAGCCCCCCATTATACAGCTAAGTCCCCCATCATATTGCGCAGCCCCCCCATTATACAGCTAAGCCCCACCATCATATTGCGCAGCCCCCCCATTATACAGCTAAGTCCCCCCCATCATATTGCGCAGCCCCCCATCATACAGCGCAGCCCCCCCATTATACAGCTAAGTCCCCCATCATATTGCGCAGCCCCCCCATTATACAGCTAAGTCCCCCCATCATATTGCGCAGCCCCATCATACAGCGCAGCCCCCCCATTATACAGCTAAGTCCCCCATCATATTGCGCAGCCCCCCCATATACTTCACAGAAACCCATATTATACTGCGCAGCCCCCCCATTATACAGCGCAGACCCCCCATATAGTTCACAGAAACCCCCACCATACTTCACGCTCCCCTTGGATGGCTGAGAGTGTTGGGAGCAGGGAGAGGCTTTACTCTAATGATCAGAGTCCGCGCATGCGCAGTATAGGGGTAGGGAGATTTCACAGGGCTAATAGCCATCAAATTTCCCTACCCCTATACTGCGCATGCGCGGTCTGTGAAGCGCTCCCTGGCCAGTAGTGCGCACGTGCGCTGTACCTCCGACGGGAGTACTGAGCCGCGCGTGCGCACTGTGGCGTTAATTTCTCCTACCCCATGAAAAATCACTACCTAGTTGGTGTGCGCTTGCGCGGTGGCGCACCCCCCACTCCCAACGTCACTTCCGGTGCGGCCGCGTCACCGGAAGTGACGAGGGTATGTCTTTTTCACGGGGTATGTCTTTTTGATAGAAAGAACATCCCCTCTACAAAATTGTGCAAAATGACATCTCTTTGATTGAATCTATCTAAGCTCCCTGTCAATCATTGTCATGTCCATTACAGTTGGTTGTCTGCAGAGAGAAAAAACATGCATAAAGGAGAAATGAAACAATGTTTTTATTTTGCCTCTTCATTTGTAATGTTTACTACACTGGCTTTTCCTCGTCTGAACTGAATTATTATGTCATTTGCGATATCTTAAGCATATTTTTCAAAGAAAAAGTAGAATCTCATGGAAAAAAAAAATCTTAGCACAAGTTATATGTTATTTCCAATATTTTATTCATTGATGTAAATCACAAAAAAGTTACAGATCCCCTTTAAGGATTATAATGTTACGTTTTTTGGCCACGATTGTAATGTGGAATGTCTGCATACAGGAAACGTTACCTGGACAAACGTGACTGAGAAGATCTGTTCCCACTCAATTCTCCCCTCTCACTGGCTAAAATTATGATACAAAGGGAGAGCAATCATCAATTGATAAAATGATTTGTGTGTGTGCAAGAATGTGTAAATGTGTGTGTCTGTCAGTGTGTGTGTATGTCAGTGAGTGTGTGTGTGTATGTCAGTGAATGGGTCTGTCAGTGTGTGTGTGTGTGTCTGTCAGTGAGTGTGTGTGTCAGTCAGTGTTGCGATGGCCGGGGCTGGACAGTGGAGGACCCGGAGGTGAACGGAAGCATGCAATGCCACATCACGTTCCAATGTGACATTGCTGCGCTCTGCCTTCACAGGGTTTTAAGGAGTAGTGAGAAGGAGGATCCGCTTTGGCATAGGGTGTGGACGGTGCCATTAGGGGTATACCAGAGGCCGGACTCCGGAGTCAGATACTGTCAGCTGCAATGTGAGTGGAATCTGCTTGTTGGCTACTATTTTATTTCTATTCTATTCTTTAAACAGGGGCAGGGGTTTAGTAGATGGGGACTGGCATTTAGTAGAGGGGGGACTGGGATTTAGTAGAGGGGGCGCTGGAGTGTAGTAGAGGAGGGGCTGTTTTTTTTATAATGTACTTTTCTAAATAAACCTAAGTTTCTATGAAACTTGAAGTTTTTCTTTTATTGTTTCCTACATAAACTTAAATATTGTTTATTTGGCCCATGTTAGCCTTTGAGTTTGACATGCTTGATCTAAGGTTTTTCTTATATTGCTAAACTGTAGCAACTGGCTCTTCTGTAAGCTACACCATTGAATAAAACATCTGTAATATGTAATATTGAAAATCATCTGTAATATGTGTTAAAGCAACATTTGAAGCACAATAACCAATACAGCTCACTGTACTAGTTATGGCTACAGGAGTCCACTGACGCCTCCACCTGTAAATAGTGAATCCATTTTAGAATGGTTTGACTTCTCACATTGTTCCACCGTGTGCCACTCCCACCGGAAGCTCTCTGTCTGAGCAAAAAGCTCAGCTCATTGTCGGAGATTAATCAACTTACACTTTCAGGCAATGAGCAAGCCCTGCATTGCAATGCTTTGCTCAGAACAGCTAATGTAAGCTCCTGCTCTGGAGCTTCTGGCTTTCCATCACCAGTAGTGGAGATGAAGCATGGCCCATAGGTAAGAGTTTAAACCAGGTTCCCAAAAGGTAGATCCCCAGATGTTGCAGAACTTAAATTTTAAAAACATCTTTAAAACATCTTGGTATCTACCTTTTTGTCACCCCTGGTTTAAATCATTCTGAACAGTTTGACATGGGTGGGCCCAAGGGCACTCCTGGCACCATAAACACTACAGTGAGCTGTAGTGACTATGGTGCTTGGGGTGTACCTTTAACCTACTATCATGTTCTGTTCCATTTCATTTTTTTAAAATATTAAAGAATTTGCAATTCACAATCTAGTTCATTCCCATTAGTCTCTGCTTCTCATTCTCTTTCAATGCTCACTATTTGCTAACATAAGTACAAACAATGTTTTTTCTTTTAAATTGACATAAATCAGGCAAATCAAGGAACCTGTACTAGAACTGAGGTGAATACAATGGTATGTAGTCCTGCATTTAATTTTATCTTTCAGACTTCAGACTGCTGTACCAGAAAAACTCTACTGCAGGATTTCTGGAGTTTATTAGCAAGTACTTCAAAGGAACTCTCCATGGTTAAAAATAAAATATTGAGATATTTAGTGGATATATTCACAATGAATACATGCATGTGTTTAATATGCATTTAGTCTTTGTGGGTATATCTAAAAAGAGCTTGCAAAAGCTTCAGTTTTAGTGACTGCAGCTTTGCAAGCCCTCACATCTTTTCCTGGGAGATACTTTCATTGAGAAGCCTCTGAATGTTTGCTCACAGTGCGTGTCTGCTTGTGCATGCGCGCTGCACCCATTATCGGGAAGGATGTAGCTCTGAGGTCTTTGGAGGCACGTTTAAGTAGAGTGTGCCTGCCACTTTTGTTAGCTCATGAGAGCTAACAGAAGGAGCTATAAGCATCTCTGGCAGTCTGAAATGAAAACCTTTATAAACTAGATTTAAATGGTATACTCCATAGACATTTAAACCTATTTAGTTTAGAAAAACGTCGCCTGAGAGGGGATATGATAACATTATACAAATATATTCGGGGCCAATACAAACCATTGTGTGGAAATCTATTCACAAACCGGACTTTACATAGGACACAAGGCCATGCGTTTAGACTGTAAGAAAGAAGATTTTGTCTAAGGCAAAGGAAAGGTTTTTTTACTGTAAGAAAATCAGGATGTGGAATTCTCTGCCTGAAGAGGTGGTTTTATCAGAGTCCATACAGATGTTCAAACAGCTACTGAATGAATACTTGCAAAAACAGAATATTCAAGAATATTCAAGGATATAATCTTTCAATATAGGGTAATAACTGCTTGATCCAAGGATAAATCTGACTGCCATTCTGGGGTCAAGAAGAAATTTTTTTCCTAGCTTGTTGCAAAATTGTGCTTCAAACTGTTTTTTTTTTGCCTTCTTTTGGATCAACAGCAAAAAACAAATGTGAGGAAGGCTGAACTTGATGGACGCAAGTCTCTTTTCAGCTATGTAACTATGTAACTATGTAACATAAACTCCACAGACATAAAGCAATTCAGAAAGCTGAAGTGCTTCATGGATGTGAAGTGGTCATTTACCATCAGCCTCAGCTAGTTTTTCACTAGGAGTTATAGTCCAGCAGAGACAAGCAACTTCTTGCATGGCTTCCTTACTCTATCTCTTCTGTTGCTGCTATCACTGAGCTGGTGTTGGCTGTGTGACCAGACACCAAAATTGCACAATGCACATATTGCATGCCAGGAAGAGACTATACTGGCTGGCTGACTGGCAGCCTGTTGAGGCAGCCCTATGGACAGAGAAAAAACTTTTTTTTTTTTGTTTTGTTTTTATCGCTGTAAAGAAACATTTTTAAAATGAAATGCTGACAGCATCTTTGACATAAGATTAAACTGTTATAGTGCATAGATTGACTCTTAAATATGCACAATGATAAAGCATGTGAAAGAGTTCACTGGTCAGCAACGTAAGAATGAAATGGAGAGGGAATGAGTGTATGGATGGTGACAGTAGTATGGACAGGTAAAGAGGAAAGATGTTATGGTAGGAGAAGCCGTACTTCCAAACCATCTAATTATTAAAATAAAGGGTTTTAGGGTGTAGGACAGTGGGGGCAGCACTGAAGAAACTATAACAACTTCAATAAAATGAAGTTGTTATAGTGCCTACAGTGTTATTTTAATTCTTACCTCTCAACAACACTATCCCACTACATTTCCTGACGGATTTATAGATACATGCCTTCTCAGTTACTTCACTCTTCTGGTGTCCTTCTGTCCTGTCCGCTGCTCGCACCTGTACTATTTCCTCAATCAGACACTTCTCTACTCTTCAGTCCCTTAGTTCCCATCTCTTCAGAATAATGGACTCCCAGTGTCACTGTCATTCCTCAAACCTATATCCACTTCACTCTCACTTTCCAATTCTGCTACGTTTTCACCCTGTCACTTATCATTTGGCTAGAATGAATGTTTCTTTTTTCTAAAATCTTCATTTTTCAGCCCCAAAAAAGGCCAAATAAAAAGCCATCATACCCGTCGAACTTAAAAATAAACTAAAAAACCCGAGCGCCCCAAAAAAATTAATCCATCTTCACCCATGGAGGGCTCCGAGTGTTTATCAGGGATCCTTAGGATAGGTGTCAATCCATATCTGCCAAGTGACCCTATGTAGGGGGAACAGTCCCTATTCTGCTCTGTGTCAGTGTCTGGAGGGAGTATCTGCAGTAACACAGAGTGTCTGGGGGGAGTATCTGCAGTAACACAGGGTGTCTGGAGGGAGTATCTGCAGTAACACAGGGTGTCTGGAGGGAGTATCTGCAGTAATACAGAGTGTCTGGGGGGAGTATCTGCTTGTAACATTTATATGCACTAAAAAAAAAAATAATAATAATAAATTGAAAAAAGAAAAATGGTTGCAGCTTCCGAATTAATCTAAAATGGATGCTGTCCAGTAGGTGGGAGGGTCTGCTAGGGAGGGTGTGCTGCTGATTGGCTGTAATGTGTCTGCTGACAGGGTCAAAGTTTACTCAATGATGACGAATAGGGGGCGGACCGAACACTGCATGTGTTCGCCCGCGGTGGCGGACGCGAACATGCTATGTTCGCCAGGAACTATTCGCCGGCGAACAGTTCGGTACATCACTACTGTTTTGCTGTTGATCCATAAGAAGACAAAAACCCAAGTTTCAAATGCTTCCCAATTTTGCAACAAACTAGGAAAAAAATCCATCTTTACCCCAGAATTGAAATCAGCTCTCTCCTTGGATCAAGAAACTGTTACCTAACAAATACAAATTTATATTCCTAAAGATTATGTATCTGCTAGTATTTATCTAGTTGATGTAACAACATCTGTATTGATAAAATCACCTCTTCAAGAAGAGAATTCCACATCCTTATTGTTCTTACTGTAAAAAAACCTTTCCTTCGCCTTAGATTAAATTTCATTTTGTACAGTCTAAGTGCATGACATTGTATCCTATGTATAGTCCTGTCTATGAATAAATTATACTATTATCATATCTTGAATGTTTACACTTCATATTCACAACTCAGATTTTAATTCGCTACAATCTGGAGTTAGAATAAATAATTATTTTCAAAACAGTTCATTATATAGGATTTAAAACTTAAAGGTACACTTTAGACACCCAGACCACTTCAGCCCATTGAAGTGGTCTGGGTGCCAACTCCCATAAACCTTAACCCTGCAAGTGTAATTATTGCAGTTTTTATAAACAGTAATAATTAACTTGCAGTGTTTAGTCCTCCTCTAGTGGCTTTCTATCAGGGACTTCCGGCTTCTTAGACAACTTTTAGTCGTCTAAACGATGCTGGACGTCATCACGCTATGCATGAGGACTGCCAGCGTCTCCGCAATCCCCATAGGAAAGCATTAAAGAATGCTTTCCTATGGGGAGGTTATTGCGCGCGTGCGCGCAGCCATTGCCACACATTCGCATTAGGTCTCCCCCGCCAGCTGACGTTGGCGAGAGAGGAGCATGGGCGGAGCCTGTCCCACCGCTGAGGGACATCAGCGCTGGATTCAGGTAAGTGTCTGAAGGCGTTTTAACCCCTTCAGCGATGTGGGATGGGGGACGGGAGGGAGGGGGGCACTCCAAGATTCTACAGTGCCAGGACAACAGGTTTATTTTCCTAGCACTAGAGATTCCCTTTAATAACAAACGTTACCGAAATGGCCCCATTGATTAAAAAAAAAAAAATAGAGTTAACTAAAACAAATATACTCTTACAAAAGTCACAGTCCCACCCACCTATCTCCTCCAACCAATACAATTCCTCAACAGATACCAGTTACTATCCATGGACTATAAAACTGACATTGATGATAATTTTTTTAGACATCATAGCCCTCAAAAAACCATGCAAACTCCCTACCCTTCAAGTGCAAAAAAGAGGAGTCTAAGTATAGAGGAAGGAGAAGTGGAAGAAGAATACAAAAGAGAAAGACTAGATAGGCACTAACTCACCTTAACGAAAAAGAACATGGAATTTTTAATCTTTCACAAAAAATTGCATCCTCCACACAAATCTCAGTTTTAAGTAAGGGCCTCAAATTTGCCCCAACAAACCATTTCAACCCATTCCAAGCATTTTTAGATGTCAACAAATTTGTTAGGAAAGCCACACTAAAAGATTTTTTACAACTAAATCCAACACTGTCACCAACGCTTCCCTAGAAGTCACAAACCCCACAACCCATAATTAACCCCAAGATAGTAAATGCCTCTCTAAAAAATAATTCAACATTTTACCCTTCAAATTTTAAATCAGGCCCTATAACAGTATTTGAAAAATTAGTATTACAAGATCTGGACAAAATCAAACACAAACGACATAAAAATAACACACACAAATATTATAATCTCACATACCCAGAACAAAAAGCACTAATAGAACTCCAAAAAGATGACAGCATTGTTATTAAACCAGCCGACAAGGGAGGTGGTTTAGTTATACTTTCAAATGTTTTGTATATCAATGAAGCATTAAGACCCCATTAATGACCCCAATGTATATAACAAATTACCATCAGATCCCACCCTCACTATCAAGTATACACTATCTCAATTCCTCGTTAAGGGCCTAGAAACTAAAATTCGAAACAAAAGAGAATCTGAATATCTTAATGTCCCCATCCAAATATTTCAGTATTTACTTCTCTGTAAAATTCACAAAGACCCAAAAACCCCACCAGGAAGACCCATCATATCTGGTATAAACTCTATATTATCTTATTTTAGAATATATCAATATTTTACTACCATCCGTTAAACTCATGAGATCTTATCTAAGACTCCATGACCCTTTTAAGTTTTCTAGATAATTTTAATTGGCATCCTACTAACTTACTAGTCACCTGATGCACAATCCTTATATACCATCCTTCCCCATGACAAAGGATGCACAACAGACTAAAAAAGACAACAATATCCCAGATTAACACATTAATTGTATTATAGAAAGTATAAATATTATTTTAACCAGCAACTATTTTTGTTTTTTAGACTCCTTTTATTTACAGAAACAAGACACATCCACGGGAACTAGGTTTGCCCCCAGTTATCTTTTTATGGATGACTGGGAGTCCTTGGCTATCTGGGGTGGTCACCCCTGGAAGGCAAACGTAGTTACCTGTTTTAGATATATAGATGACCTGTTTTTTTTTATCTGGAATGGTTCTGAAGGTGCACTAAAATTATTTTTAAACCACCTTAATCTTAATAACAACGGCATCATTTTAACCTCAGAATACATTAAGGAAAATATTAACTTTTTAGGCATCCACATTTTTATATAAAACGGGACTGTAGATACTAAAACATTTTTTTTTAAAGTATGTACCAATACAGTTATTGACAAATTTAGCTGCCACCATCAGCCATAGCTTGATGCAATCCCCAAAAGTCAATTTGTACATCTCAGCAGAAACTGCTCCCTTATGACAGACTTTGAAGCTCAATCCAATACCCTTAAAGACAAATTTATCAACAAAACCTACCCTCTAGAAAACCTAAACAAAACACAAATTTATCAACAAAACATACCCTCTAGAAAACCTAAACAAAACCTTTGAAAAAATTGAACAAAAAAACAGAAAAGATCTCTTAACTTAAAAAGACAAGCACAACAAAGACCCTCCATCTATGCCACTATGCCAGTCATTTTTAACTTTAATGAATAAGCAAAACTATAAGAAAAATTATTACAAAACACTGGCACATTTTAGAACATGATGATATTTTAAACAAACTACTCCTCAACAAACCCAGTGTAATATTTAGAGGAACCCCTAATATAAGAACCATCCTCACAAAAAACTACACTAAAGATCCTGTTATTAAATGTAACAAATGTGGGGGGCGTGGTTTGGCCGCAAGCGAGAATGGCTGCTTAGGGGAAGAGCTCCGTCCCACACAGCCTTAACAGCAAAGCTAACACCGCAGCACGGCACGATAATGGGGCGCACAAAACGCCCAGACGGCTCACAAACCTCCAGGACTCACCCGAGCAACTCCCAAGCTGGTCCCATGGATGGGTACCTGGCACCGTCGACGACCGGACGCCACGTGGCAGCGGGCGCAAACATGGCCGACTCCCCGGTCAGCACACATGCCTCTGAGCCGGCTGAACTCTCGCTGGCTGACATCAGCGCCGATATCAGAGCCCTGACAGCAACCATGGCAACCATGGTTACCAAGGAGGACATGAAAGCTCTATCTGACACCCTGCATGCGGCGATCCGCACAGAGGTAACCACGCTCAGGGCTGAACTTACAGCACAGGCCACCAGGGTGCAGGCTACTGAACACTCTGTGCAAGCTATAGGGGAGAGAGTGGAAGCTTCAAACCTTGCAATCCACAGGCAAGGTAATATGCTTTTACATTTAAGACGCCAAACGGAAGATCTTGACAACAGGGGTCGCCGATCAAACATAAGGGTCCGCGGCCTACCTGAACCAGAAGGGACAGAGGACGTGGAGGCCAAATTACAGACGCTATTCCGGAACATATTGGGACCGGAAGCGCCGGAATCCATGGTGTTCGACAGGGCACATAGGGCTAATAGAGCCCGCGCAACCGATAATTCGCCAAGAGACATTATATGCTGTATGCATTCCTACAAACTAAAGGAGAAGATAATGCACAGAGCCCGTTCGAGACCCACCTGGCAATTCAGTGGCGCTGAGGTGGCCCTCTACCAGGACCTGTCTCCCCTTACGCTAGAGGCACGTAGGGCCCTGAGACCTATCACTACGCTGCTCAGGGATAGAGGGATCCCATATAAATGGGGTTTCCCCTTTATGCTTTTAGCCAGACACCACAAAGAATGGTTCCCGTTAAGATGGCTAGAGGAAGTACCACGATTCCTGCAGCGCCTTAACCTTCCACCCACAGAGGTCACCGACTGGATCCTGGGGCCAACAGACCAGAGGCAAGGGATCCGAACCCCAGGCCAGCAGCGCAGAAAAAGAGACAACACACCACGGCGCCCGCAAGCCCGCAGGCAACTAATCCCCACGGACCCTGAGGAGTGAGGTTAGGCACCCCTCCCACTCCCACCAGGCACGAATGGCCGACCACGACACGTGCACCCTACCAGAGCAGGCAGATACCTTCGGACGCCAGCGTCGTCCCGTGCACCACAGAAGACAGATAAGTACTGTTTGCACGCATACACAAGCAAGGGGTATTCACATGGTCCCCTAGTCCAGGCATGGCAGCACAATAATAGCACACCCCTTGGACCGGGAGGCTACCCTGAGTTGACTGGGGTGGGAGGCCTGTTGAGGGAGGGGTACATGGCACACCAAACTCATAGGCTGCGGCCCATGGTGGGACAGACCCGAATGTGCACATGTACTGCAAGCTGCGGCACTCCACGGGACTGTTGACAGATTCAGGGACACTTGGGCTCAAGCTACAGGGTAATACTTCTGGTACTACGAAAGCGTTCCTGTCGTACCAAGATGGCACTCTAGAGACTACCTGAAGATTTGCCAGTGGGATGGTCGGGGGGGTGGGAGGTGCCTAGACAAACCTAAACATGGGTCATTGTATTGTATTGTATTGTATTATATTATATTGTTTTGTTGAAAATGTTTTATCGGGCTTTATTAGATTAGGTGGTCCTGCGGGTGGGAACAAGGTAATGATTAGTGTATCTATAACTTAGAGGGTAGTGGGATAAGGGGGGGGGCAAATTGGGACTGAAACTATGTCAAGCTGGGTTATACACAGTTTTAGTAGTGGGAATATTGAAGACAAGCCTGGCAGAGTGAGGGCATAAATGGGTTCCCGGACAGTACAGATGAGTAACACAGTATACTTGATGTAATGTATCTCGTGAGAGCATGTGATCCCACAACACAGCACGATCACCACGCGCTTAGACGCACACATATGCCGCAACCAGATATACGCACACACGCAGGAACTTTTACACCGCGGACAGGTAACTAGACCCCAGACTCTTGACGCAGGGGACACTACCCTAGGACCTTTATGAAGGGACACGGGACCACATAATGCACCCCCCCCCCATCCTCAACCCTGTACACCACGACCCGAAGCGCGCGATAGCTCAACGATACACCGCGCTGACCACACAAGCATAAGATAAGGCCAATAGCCGCTCATACCGCACCAGCCTACTGGACACTAACCCATGCCCCGTTATGACGTGACCGTACAGATCGCTTCCCTAAGAGACTTAGCTACAGACATATGACAGGAAACATGTGGGAAACGGACATCTCACTGAGTGAGCCGCACACACCTTTAAGTCCCTAACCTTTGAGCTCCTGCAATATTGCAGGCAGAGACGTTGGACTCAGCAGGTCTCGCCACTACCCCAGACTAGACCTGCGTAGACCGACCTACTGGGGGACCCAATTCCGCGGCTGCCCTAGCCTGCTAGGAGACGGTGCGGTCTTGTAATCCACCCAGCTACACAGGACCCCCCCATATTGGGGGAACGTTTAACTTCTGAGGGAAAACTACTGTGACCCCTCACCAGGGACCTCTCGGGCCGGGCCGAACCGGGCGCGGATCGGGCCGCAACTTATTTTTAGGTGTCCTAACACCCGGGGGCTACGACCCTCCTCTTCCTTACCTGTAACTGCACACTCTATAATCTCGCCTTCCCCTCCTCCCTCCCCCCACCTCAACTACCTTTCTTCTACCCCTCCATCTCCCATCCCTTGGCAGTTGGGGTGCGCACGGGCATCTAGACCTAGGACCCCAGAACTTGACCACGGTGAAAGCTGCGCTCGTACCCACACTATCACCATGGCGTACACGGCTGCACCCCTTCGCGTCCTAACGCAGAACTGCCGAGGCCTCAACACGCCCGAGAAGCGATCACACCTCCTGCGAGAACTTCACCGCAAACGGGTTTCAGTAGCGATGCTGCAGGAAACACACCTTAAAGCACACCTTAAAGACACCCACAGGCTGAAAAACAGCAGATATCCAATCAACTACCACAGCACCCACACAGATACCCGAAAAGTAGGCGTAGCTATAATGGTAGCTGCTGATATCAAATTCACCCTGACGGACCAACTAGCTGACCCTAACGGCAGATTCCTTTTTATCAAAGGCACGATTTCGGGAAGAGGACACACTTTCGCCTCCGTCTATGCGCCAAACACAAAACAAGCAACGTTTCTGAGCAAAACGATTCGCCAACTGGCAATATTTACAGAAGGAACGCTTGTCATAGGGGGGGACTTCAACGCACCGCTTGACCCACTAGTTGACTCATCGACAGGACACAGTAGCATACCACAAACCGCGATAAGGGCAATAAGGAAGACTCTGCGAGACCTGAGATTGGTGGATGCATGGCGAACCCTACACCCGATGGTCCGAGATTATACACACTACTCGGTCATCCACAGGAGATATTCGCGTATTGACTGTGTTCTCATACAACAGGAAGGACTACAACGTTTGCAGTCGGCTGAAATCACACCGACGCCGTGGTCGGACCACAGTGCAGTATCCATAAATATGGATTCCCTGCTATTCAGACCAACTGTCACGTTTAAACAATTGTTATGAAGGAACACAACTGCAGATTTCTTATAGTTTGAATATTTATTATATAAAGTAAAAGGTATTGACTTTAATTCCAATTTACAGGTACTGTAGCTTTAAGTAATAAACGATAACTAAAGTCCACAATTATAGGCACTGTAGCTTTAAGTAGTAAACGATAAATGAAGTCCACAATTATAGGCACTGTAGCTTTAAGTAGTAAACGATAACTGAAGTCCACAATTATAGGCACTGTGGCTTTAAGGAGTAAACGATAGTAAATTGCGGATACTGAATCAAATAAAGTCTCTTAGTAGAATTAACGGTTTAGGTGATAAGTAGTTACAATAGCTGTTCCATAACTTTAACTGAAGCAAGACTGATGCAGATAACTGATATGAAGTATGAGTTGAAGTTAGCTGTAACGGGGTTGGTTTTACCGAAGGACTTTGGAGACAGGTAATAACAGCTTTTAGATGCAACGCTTATCACATTGGTTTTACTTAGCTTCCGGCACATAGAACACTGGTTCCCGAGATCTCCTCAGAGGCGGATGAAGAGTGTTTAAGCTTTAGTCGTGGATGAGGAGAGGTGAAGGGAACTTTGCAGAGTCTTTCAGTCCGGTCTGGTAGCAGAGGCTTTCACAACGAAGTTGTACCGGTTGGTAGGTACAGAACGTAGTTTAATAATCCAGCGTCGATCAGCTGGTGCGGTCAGATTAAATAGGCAGACCGTGTCATAAAGAGGTGTGGCTAGGCTCCGTGGAACCAGGAAGTAAGGGAATACCGTAATTAAGGCATGACAGTATCCCCTCCTTAATGAGCAACCTCTGGGTGCTATTGACTTGGCTTAGCAGGGTAACGTTTGTGGAATTTGGAAATTAATTTGTCAGCATGAACGACAGAGGAGTTTTCCCATGTATCTTCATCAATTCCATATCCTTTCCATCTGATGAGGTATTGTAAGGAGCCACGATGGATCCTTGAATCCAGTATACTTTGAATTTCGTATTCTTCTTCACCCTGGACCAATATGGGATCAGGAGAAGTAGTGACATTTCTTTGAAAAGGGTCAGGATGATGAGGCTTCAACAAGGACACATGAAAAACAGGATGTAGCTTTAAAGTTGGGGGAAGTTTCAATTTAACAACATTACGGTTGATAACCGATATTATTGGAAAAGGACCAAGGAAAAGAGAACTTAACTTCTTTGATGGACGATTTGTAGAGATGTTCTTTGAGGAAAGCCAGACAAGATCACCGATTTTATAAGAAGGTGAAGGTTGTCTTTTTGTATCAAAAAACTTCTTTTGATTGGAGGAGGCCAATTCTAGATTCTCATGCAATTTCTTGAATAAAGAGGACATATGAGAGATTTGATTCGAATCGGAGAGATTAGATGAAGAAACTGTCTGAGCAGGAAAAGAGGAAGGATGAAATCCATAATTGGATAAAAATGGAGTCATTTTACTGCTGGTATGAAAAGAGTTATTGTATGCGAATTCTGCCATAGGTAACCAAGTTATCCAATCGTCTTGTAAGTGAGAGCAATAACATTGTAGATATTGTTCTAAGCATTGGTTGACTCTTTCAGTTTGTCCATCTGTTTGAGGATGATATGCAGATGATAGTTTACGTTGGATATGAAGAGTGGCACATAACGCATTCCAAAATTTGGAGGTAAACTGAGTTCCTCGGTCTGAAATGATTTCGTCTGGCAGTCCGTGAAGTTTGACTATGTTATCAAGAAATATTTTCGAAAGTTCAGAGGATGTGGGTAACTTCTTTAAAGGAATGAAATGAGACATTTTCGTGAAGCGGTCTACCACCACTAAAATGGTGGTATGATGATGAGAAGGAGGTAATTCTACCAGAAAATCCATAGAAATGGATTGCCAAGGTCGTTCAGGAATTGGTAAATTCAATAATTGACCAAATGGTTGATGATGGACATGTTTTGATCTTTGGCATACAGAACAAGATTTGACATAAGATTCAATAGTTTGGTCTTGACGAGGCCACCAATAGTATCTTTTAGACAATTCAAGGGTCTTTTTTATACCTGGATGACCTGCCAGAGGAGAATCATGAATAAATTTGAGTACTTTAATTCTGAACGAGGGAGGTACGTAAATCCGGTCTTTGAAATAGTAGAGACCGTTTTTCTTGGATAATTGAATTGATTTAGGAAGTTCGAGAGCATCTTCACTGAGATCTTTAATGTCATCAAGAAGAGAAGATAAGATTCCAATGACTTTAGGCGAAGGAGGTTCAATTTGAGTGCCTTTATGGATCCTGGAAAGGGCATCAGCCTTTTTGTTTCTAGACCCAGGTCTAAAGACGATTTGGAAGTTGAACCGGGAAAAAAAGAGATTCCATCTTACTTGTCGAGCAGACAGTGTTTTATTGGAGTGAAGATATTCGAGATTTTTATGGTCAGTATATATGATTAAAGAGTTCTGAGCACCTTCAAGAAGGTGTCTCCAGGTTTCTAAAGCCACTTTGATACTTAATAATTCTTTTTCTTCTGTAGGATAATTCTTTTCGGCAGGAGATAATGATCATGAGAAGAAGGCGACAGGATGAAGAGGTTCTTGAGGAGTTTTGTGTTGAGAAAGGACAGCTCCAATTGCAATTTCCGAAGCATCCGTTTCAAGGACATAAAGATATGAAGGATTTGGAAGTTGAAGAATAGGAGCTGTTGTAAATTTTCTCTTTAATTCAGTGAAGGCAGTTTGAGCCTTCTCGTTCCAATTGAAGGGATGTTTTTTACTGTTAAGTTGATTGAGTGGGTGAGCTATCTCAGAGTAGTTTTTAATAAATTTTCTGTAGAAGTTGGCGAACCCTAGAAATCGCTGTAATTCTTTTACTGTAGAGGGAACAGGCCAGTTGATGATACAATCGACTTTTGAATTATCCATACCTATTGAATGAGGGGAGATGACATAACCTAAGAAGGTTATTTCTTTGACGTGAAAAATACATTTTTCGGGTTTAGCGAATAATTTGTGAGTTCTGAGTCTTGATAACACCCATCTGACATGTTTTCTATGTTCCTCAGGAGTGTTGGAGTATATGAGAATATCATCTAAATAAATGATGACACAGACGTCCAATAGGTCTCTAAAGATATCATTTATGAAATGTTGAAAAGTTGCAGGGGCGTTGCAGAGGCCAAAAGGCATCACCAGATATTCGAAGAGGCCATATCTTGTTCGGAAAGCAGTTTTCCATTCATCATTAGCCTTTATCCTGATGAGATTATATGCCCCGCGAAGGTCAAGCTTAGTGTAGATGGTAGCAGTTTTCAATCGTTCAACCAGTTCATTGATGAGAGGAAGAGGATAACGATTTTTAACTGTTATTTTGTTTAAGGCTCTGTAATCAATGATAGGACGTATAGTCTGGTCTTTGTTTCTTACGAAAAACATACTTGAGGCAGCAGGTGAACTAGAGGGTCTAATGAACCCTTTCCGTAGGTTTTCATCTAGATATTCTTTGAGAATTTGTAATTCAGCCTCAGAGAGAGGGTAGATGTGCCCAAAAGGTACTGGGGCACCAGGTATGAGGTCTATAGGACAATCGTAGGAACGATGAGGCGGGAGCGTTTCAGCTTCTTTTTTACTGAAGACATCTGAAAAGTCTGAATAACAAGAAGGTATGGTTGGTTCTTTGGAGATTTGAAGAATAGGAATTTGCTGTAAACATGTTTCTTTACAATAATGTGAGTTAAAGTTGATAGAGAAAGGAGACCATGAAATTTGAGGGTTGTGGTTCCTTAACCAATTGATCCCTATTATAACGGGATAGAGAGGTGATGGAATAACATCAAATACTAGAAATTCAGTATGAATATGATTGGTGGTTACCTTTAGAGGGATGGTTTCATGAAGAATCGGTCCCGAAGAGATAAAGGAGCCGTCAATCACTTTAATAGGAACAGAAATGGCTTTTTGAACACAAGGAATTTTATTCTTTGTTACAAAGGTTGAATCGATGTATACTCCATGTGCACCAGAATCGATGAGAGCTTCAGTCACAATTCTCACCTTATCCCACTGTATTACAAGGGATACAGGTGTGAACGGAGTGGTCGATGTTGAGGGGAGTGCACTGAAGATCGCAGAGGTATAGGCTTGTCTACCGGCCTTTGTCCGTTTTAATAAGGGACAATCAGAGACCAGATGATCTTGAGAGGCACAATACATGCATAGGTTTAATTGACGTCTTCGGTTCTTTTCTGCAGGAGTGAGAGGACTTCTTATTACCCCTATTTCCATAGGTTCACTTGGTAAAGAAGTTTTTTCTGGAGCTTTTGAGGGAGTAAAAGGTTTTCGGTCTTTAGAATGAAAAAGGGCTTTTTCTGCCTTTCTTTCTCTTAATCTTCTGTCAATGCTGATTGATAAGTGAATTAGAGCGTTCAAAGTAGTAGGGAGTTCTGTTCTAGACAGTTCATCTTTTACAGCTTCTGATAAACCAATTCGAAATTGGTTGCGCCATGTGATGTCATTCCATTGCGTTTCTACAGCCCATCTTTTAAATTCAGCAATGTAATCTTCAACAGGTCTATTTCTTTGCTGTAGTGTTCTGATTGTTAAATCAGCTGTAGCTTGTTTGTTAGGATCTTCATAGAGAAGAGACATGGCTTCAAAAAATTCATCCAGTGAGTCTAAGATGGGGTCGTCGTTTTCCAGAAAGGAATGGGCCCATGACATAGGTTCACCTCTTAGAAAGGAAATAACCGAACACACTTTAGTTCTTTCTGTAGGATAAGATCTGGGTTTCAAAGCAATTAATAATTTGCAGGTGTTGAGGAACTCCCTGTATTTTGAACGATCTCCAGAGAACTTTTCTGGGTTACATACAGCAGGATCACTAGCCGAGTGCAGAATTGTATGAGGAGTATGAGTTTGTAGATCTCTGACATAAGTGAGAATTCTTTCGTTAGTAACTTGCAGGTCTTGCACACCTTGGGCTAGTGTATCAACTCTTTGATTCAGCGTAGTTATAGTAGAATCGAAATCTGCTGGATCCATTACAAGGCTGGATTATTCTGTCACGTTTAAACAATTGTTATGAAGGAACACAACTGCAGATTTCTTATAGTTTGAATATTTATTATATAAAGTAAAAGGTATTGACTTTAATTCCAATTTACAGGTACTGTAGCTTTAAGTAATAAACGATAACTAAAGTCCACAATTATAGGCACTGTAGCTTTAAGTAGTAAATGATAACTGAAGTCCACAATTATAGGCACTGTAGCTTTAAGTAGTAAACGGTAACTGAAGTCCACAATTATAGGCACTGTAGCTTTAAGGAGTAAACGATAGTAAATTGCGGATACTGAATCAAATAAAGTCTCTTAGTAGAATTAACGGTTTAGGTGATAAGTAGTTACAATAGCTGTTCCATAACTTTAACTGAAGCAAGACTGATGCAGATAACTGATATGAAGTATGAGTTGAAGTTAGCTGTAACGGGGTTGGTTTTACCGAAGGACTTTGGAGACAGGTAATAACAGCTTTTAGATGCAACGCTTATCACATTGGTTTTACTTAGCTTCCGGCACATAGAACACTGGTTCCCGAGATCTCCTCAGAGGCGGATGAAGAGTGTTTAAGCTTTAGTCGTGGATGAGGAGAGGTGAAGGGAACTTTGCAGAGTCTTTCAGTCCGGTCTGGTAGCAGAGGCTTTCACAACGAAGTTGTACCAGTTGGTAGGTACGGAACGTAGTTTAATAATCCAGCGTCGATCAGCTGGTGCGGTCAGATTAAATAGGCAGACCGTGTCATAAAGAGGTGTGGCTAGGCTCCGTGGAACCAGGAAGTAAGGGAATACCGTAATTAAGGCATGACACCAACTAAGACGGCATGGAGACTGAATGAATCGCTCCTGTCGGACCCGGAAGTAAAAGCGCTTCTGACAGACCATTTAAACAACTACTTTGCGGAGAACGATACGGCGGATGTGTCGAAGGTAACGCAATGGGAAGCGCACAAGAGCGTGCTCCGGGGACATCTCATACGGATTGCCTCGCGAAAAAAGAGAGAATCGCAGCAACATACGCTGGAACTCACCGAACGGATGTCCAAACTGGAAGCACAACACAAGCGATCGCAGCTTGAGGAGCAGTACCGCTCACTACTGGATGCCCGCCGACAGTTAGCGGAACTCGTGGCCCGCAAGCACCACAGAGCGACACAGCGGTCCAAGGCGTTCTTCTACATTCACGCCAACAAGAGTGGGAGACTCCTAGCCCGCACGCTCCGACCCCAACAAGCTAGGGCGCAAGTACACGAGATACGGAAGACTGATGGCACCCTCACACAATTCCCGGAGGCAATAGCCACTGAATTCCGTAACTATTACCAACAACTGTATAATATATCACCGACGTCCTCTGATGCCCATCGAGTAGAGATGCAGGACGCAACAACGCGATACCTACAAAGATTCCGTCCAGACGCCCTAACACCTGAGGAAGCGGACCACCTGGAAGCCCCAATCACCACGGAAGAAGTACTAGCAGCAATTAAAGCAACGAAAAAAGGGAAAGCACCGGGACCAGATGGACTCTCAGCAGGATACTACAAGATGTTTAAAGACATCCTGTCTCCCCACCTCATGGCAGCCCTCAACCGACTCCAACAGGGCGACAAATTCCACCAAGAAACTTTAGCAGCCACAATCACAGTGCTGCCTAAGCCGGGCAAGAACCCCGAAAGCTGCAGCAGTTACAGGCCTATTTCGCTCCTTAACACTGATGTGAAACTCTTCACTAAAATCATCGCCACTAGACTCCAAACATTTGTGCCACGCTTCATTCACCCAAACCAAACGGGCTTTATACCAGGTAGGGAAGCCAGAGACTGCACACTTCGAGCATTTTCCATACAAGCCTTGGCGCTAAAAGAAAAAACTGGATTGCTTCTGCTCTCGACGGATGCTGAAAAGGCATTTGATAGGGTTACTTGGAGCTTCATGCTGGCAACACTGCGTAAAGTCGGCATGGGGAGGGGTATGATGACCTGGATAGAGGCACTCTATACCGACCCCAGCGCTCGAGTGAGGGTGAACGGCGCACTCACGGAAACCTTCACTATCCATAACGGCACTCGGCAGGGCTGTCCACTGTCGCCACTCCTGTTCGCCCTTACCCTAGAACCATTTCTGGACAGGGTTAGGCGGAACCCGGAGATTCGGGGGTATAAACACGGAAACCAGGAACATAAGGTGGCCGCATATGCGGACGATATGCTCTTCTTTGTGAGCAACCCCGCTGACTCTATGCCAACCCTGATGAGGGAATTCGACGCATATGGCCAGTTATCAGGGCTGAAGCTTAATTTGACTAAATCCGAATTGTTCAACGTTTCGACCCCCACAGATGTACGAGAGCGGATCAAACGCGAGTATCCCTTCCATTGGTGCCAGAATCAGATGCGATACCTGGGAATTTGGATACCCAGCAACCCAAAAGAACTGTACACTAGGAACTATGCTCCCCTATTACGCACAATACTACTTGACCTTAAAAACTGGAACTATGACCACATCTCCTGGCAGGGACGCATAGCAGTGATTAAGATGAACATCCTCCCAAGACTGCTTTACCACTTTCACACCATCCCCTGGCACATCCCACCAGAATTCTTTGCAACCCTTAAGTCAGCAGTAATAAAATATGTCTGGAAGGGAGAAAGAGCACGACTTAGCTATGACAAGCTGTGCCTGCCTAGGAATTGGGGTGGCCTAGCATTACCGGATATACGCAAATACTTCCAAGCCGTGGTGTTACAGCGGATCAGGGACTGGCATGCGGCGTCCAACAACAAATTGTGGGTCGCACTAGATAGGGTAAGCACAAACAATGCCCTTCACAGATTCACATGGCAAGGCTCGGCAGACGCGACATCGAAATTGGGCAATGGATCACCCATTACTCAAACACTAAAGACATGGTCTCACTTAAGGCGGAACCAACTCATCTCTCCACAACCAAGCCCCTTGATCCCGATAACACACAATACTGGAATAGGTGGGGGGCTACGCAGATCGGCCTGGCCAATCGAGGGAGATGGGGACTGTTATGTCCTGATATCCGAAGTCCTTAGCAATACTGGAATGAAAACCCTACGGGAATGGAGTGAGGTACCACAACTGACGCTGATGCACAGATTTCATTATGCGCAACTACGTCATTTCTATTACAACCTCCCAAACCGAGTAGCAATCCACAGAGAACAGACGTGGTTCGAACAACTCTGCATAGCCGACTCTGGGGTAGAGGGTAGAGTTTCAACTATCTACCAACAACTGATCACAGGTGATCACACGCGGAACACTGCGTTTAAGAGGCAATGGGAGGAGTTGACGGCTAGAACGTACACCGAAGCACAATGGGAACAGATATGATCTTACAACACAAAAGTTCCATAAGCACCAAGTATCAGGAGGTCAACTTTAAGCTACTCTCCCATTGGTACAGGACCCCGTCGCTACTGCACAGAATATTTAGGGATACCACAGATGTCTGCTGGAGGTGTGAGTCGCATACTGGTACCCTCAGGCACATCTGGTGGGACTGTGCAAGGATTAGGCCATACTGGGAGGACGTACGAAGGGAAATAACGGCTATCCTGGGAGACCTACCGGACTTTAGCATAGAATTGGCCCTCCTTCACTGCACGGAAAGCTCGATAGCCCAATACAAACGATCAATATTGAGGAACCTGCTGAACGCGGCGAAAGCGTCTATACCGGTTAGATGGAAACAAACCCAACCACCGACAACTGCAGAATGGCTACAGAGAGTGGAAGAAATACACACAGCCGAGGCGCGGTACGCGGATCTGCTAGGGAGGAGCACCAAACACGTCGAAATGTGGACCCCTTGGTATGTCTACCTATCACGACCAAGACATGGAGGGTCTTAGCGCACACCACAACTCCTGGGGATTGGGGGTGCCTGGGCGCACTTTGACACATGTCGCTCTCCACACTCTTTCCCCCGCCCCTACCCCTCCACCCTCCCCCCTTCCTCTTCCCCACTTACCCCATCTCTTCTACCTACCTACATCCATTATGTTTATTCGAGCCCATATGACTTCTCTGAAGGGCATCGCTGGGGCGGCCTGACCTGCGCCTGAGGGGGTAGGGGCGGGGAGGACCCGATCATGCTGAAGTACGATATACCGCTATGACACGAAGTGATGCTTACTGGTTTGAATCATTGACCTAATAAACTGTCGACCGACGGAGGTAATAAGGAACTGAACGTATGGAGAAAATAGTCTCCAAAATATGACACCTTCGACCGACGGGAGGAAGGGGATGTAGCACCAGATACGTGACATTATGGGGTGACACAACACACACGACAAGCGGGTTACACTATTAGGCAGACACAAACAAGCTTCTATCTGTCACACACGTGACCCGTGGAACTACTCCGTACCCGAATTCTTGACCATATAACGATCCAACCTACCAAGCGACCAATTCCCTTTCATAACCCGTAGGACAGGGGTCTCTAATGATAGTCGAGAACACTCTCCTGCTCCACCTGTCACGTAATTTTGATACTGAAGCTACAACCTTCATTTAAACTGTCCGATTTATAAGCTCAACTCTCCAGAAGACCCTTAGAACAGGGTTCGGAAACGGCTCTTTTTTTTTTTTGCATTTAACCAGTTATTGTTACTGTTATTGAAACTGCTCTAGCTATGAGACATGCACCCATCTAAACTTGTTACACTTGTTTATAGTCTATTGATTGACAGCTTTTACGATGCTTGACACATGTGAGATTGCTCAAAAACGATAATGCCTAATGTTAACACTATTGATGCCATTGTTCAACTTGTTTTACAACGCATATATGATGTAGTGGTATATGCATGTGTTACGGTACTCACTTGAACATCACAATAAAGAATTTACAAAAAAAAAAAAATGTAACAAATGTATAGTATGTAGAACAAGAGTTCCAAAAATCAAATCCAAAACCACACACTTCAACTTCTAACAATACTAAAACCACTTATCACATTAAAGATATCATAAATTGCAATACAAAAAACGTCATATACCTAGAGTGCCCATGTGGTCTCCAATACATGGGTATTACATCCAGATACCTAAAAATAAGACTAGCAGAACATTGCCGCAAAATCCGCAAAGGATTTCTCAACCATTCTGTATCAAAACTTTTTATTACACACAACAAAAATCCAAAATACTTAAAATGCATTGGTATTAAAACATGTAAAAACCCATGGAGAGGTGGTGATTTTAAAAAAAAAAAAACGTTGAGGCAAAAATGAAAGGAGCTGGGTAGTTCTTTTAAAAACTCTAGAACCAAATGGTCTTAATGGCGATTTTGAACTTTTAAATTTTCTTTAATAATCTTAATCTTTTCATAATAATTTGACCATATATCTGTCATTTTATATTACCTATGTTTTATCTTACGATTCTACCTTAATATTTATTTCAATTTGTTATTCCTCTTTTTTCTTACATTATTGCATTTAATTGTTTTAGGCATTGTTTTCTTGTTTTATTTTAATATAGGGTGCAAAAAACTCCTATTCTATAAGTTTGCTTCCATTAATAAACTTTCTTTTTTTTATATATATTTATTTTCCTTTTCTCCCCTCCCCATCCCCTCCCCAAAAGATTTGAGTCCCCGTATATCACGGTAATTCATAATCTTAGTTCACACTATTACAACATGCCTTCCCATCTGAGATTATTCTCATCCTATGCCATTAAGTAATGCCTAATACACTCCCCTTGCCACTATGAAGACGGCCATACTACAACCTTCTGAAAGCCTGGCTAATATGGCCGCTGATCACGTGACCAGTTCACCCTCTACCTATCCCTCACTCCCTCTTATGACGCCTCATTTAAGCGTCCACGCCCACCTATTTCATCATATGACTATATCGCTGGCCATACTACAGCCCACATGATGCTAAAAAAAAATGGTCGCTGATCACATGACCTAAAATGACTATCAACGGCCATACTACAAACCCCATGATGCTAAAAAAAAAAATGGGCGCCGATCACATGACTGAAAATTCGATCTAATCGTACTTCCTTTGTCACTGTTGCGGTCACCGGCCCACCACGTGGCACGGCCGTGCCCGACTGGCACGGCCTCGCCGACACCACATGCTTACCTGCTTGTCGGCGAGCCGACAACTGCTCCTCCAGGTCTTCTGGGCGTCGCGCCCAAATCAAATATGGCGCTGACCGCGTGGTCGCGTCGATCTCTAGCTCCGCCCCTGAAAATTGATCTCTTGATCTCTTCCTTGATCTCGGCTTTCCCTTTGACCATTCTCTGTCTCTAGCGTATTAGTCCGGCCATTCTAAGGTCCGGTTTACACTCTGTCCTTTTATTTTCCTTTTCGTTCTTATGTATATGTTTACATAGTTTCTGCGTGCTGGACCACACTAGCAGTCGTGACAGTCACCCTAGTTTTTCACTACCACAAATTTATCTGTTCTGTCTACATTTTACTGTTTCTTGCTATAAAGCTATATATGGATTTTTAACTTTATTTTCAATCATCAGTTAAGAAATTAAGTCATTTTGGCACCATTTTTTAAAACACACCAGCTGTTTCACTCCCTTTATAAACCCAGACCTGACAGGTTATGTTCTCTGCATTTCCACTTGAAAAAGCCTGCGAGACATTTGTAGACATGTTAAACTGACTTGTATTTTATTAAAGGTATTTTGGTCACTTCCTCACTGTGAGTTGCCATTTTACTTTTTAAAAAGATATTTATTTTATTTGACCTATTTTACCTGGCTTCTGAGTTTTATCCTGTTCCAGTGAGACATTACTCCAATGAATTCTAGGCGGGCATTATACCACTCAAGCCCTATACACTGAGCAGTCCACCTGCTCGTATAAATGTGAGTAACCACTTTATATTTTATTTTCTGTTTTCCTGATTTTAAATAGAGAACACTATTGCTGTTCCTTTTTATTTCATATGACCTTCCCTCACACAAGACATCACCTCACGTATCCTGTAAGTGGGGATTATACCACTGTACGCACTTCATACTAGAGCTAGTCCATTAGCTCTATAAAATGTGAGTAGGATCATATAAGACTTTTACCAAAATAACACCTGATTGTTGAATATACTGCACCATTAGTTGTCTCTATTATTTCCACATATGGAGTGTAAGCACATCTTCAACTTACGGAGCTGTTATCCCATATTCTACATTTTTGTTGGCCTCTACATACTGTCTACATAAAGACATTCTTGAACATTCTTGAATCACTTAGACTACATTATTATTATTTTTATCTACTTTGCTCTTTATTACTGGTGCAGCCTATCTACCCCATTGCTTTGTCTACCTGTAAGGCCTTCTGAGGGAGCCTTACTACCCTGTGTGCTACCCAATTATCCATTGTTTTATCTGTACCTTGAGCTCTACCCTTTTATTGGATCTATATTTTTCTATTACGTTACTGATATTGGATCACTGAGATTGTGATTGATAATAAAGTAATAACATATTTCTTTAACAATGAAGAAAAATATATTACCATTTCACAAATCTTATTTACCTGCTACTGAATCTATCTTTTTCTGTTATTTTACTGATATTAGATCACTGAGATTGTGATTGATAATAAAGTAATAACATATTTCTTTAACAATGAAGAAAAATATATTACCATTTCGCAAATTTTATTTACCTGCCACAGAATGTATTGCGCCTGCCACTGAATCATTATGCTTGACTTAAGTGATTGTGTTTTAGTGTGCCAGCCCAGTACCACTAACCACTAATATCATGCTCTTTATTCGTATATTTATTCTACACCCTAACAGCTTATTTAAAATGTTATTGTTGCTTTTCACAGAGTAGCCCTAAAGTAAACATGGTGTTTTATATGCAATTTAAAAATGTTTCATTTTTTTCCCATTAAAATATGGTGCTTGGGGATACTGGAAAAAAATATCATTAAATATTAAACCACTACAATATTTGGTCTATAGATTTTAATGGGTATCAGTGATTATTCTGTATTGCATAGCAGTCATTAAATGTGTGAATTAAATTAATCTATTTGCTAATGCTTTGAATAGTCTTTAGTGAAATGCACAATTTTGTTCCAGCAATAACAAATCAATATGCTCATTTTGATTGAAATGACATTATGGCATGCTATTAATGTCATATTCATTCAATGACAGTGTTTGAATACTAAATAAATAGCACAGCCTTTCAATACCACTATGAAGGATTTAGCTATAAAACCAAAAGATAGCTTAGACCCTAGATCATTGTATATATAGATCACACTGCTCAACATATTTAATGGTTATCTCATCAATATAACCATTCACGATCTCTCCTAATATGAAATTCAAAAAATGTCAGGCTTTGCAATTTTCGAGATTGTCTGGTAGCACTGCAAAACTGATTATACATTCATGCTACAGTCCTTATTAGCATGCATAATATGTTTTTTTCTGGTTCTTTGGCTTAATTGAATTTATTGCTTTAAAATTTTCCATACTGTTTTTTCTTTGTGCAAGAAAAGATTAAGGCAAACCTTTATTAAAAGGCCAAGGAGCACTATTTAGCGACAAAAGGAAAAGACACAGGGCTTCCATGCACATTTAGAATGTCAACCTTCTTTAATGTCTTTTCCTGGAGTTCTTTAACTCTGAATATATGAAAGTATCTCAGTACATTATACCATGACATGCAACACTGACAAATGATCTAAAAATGGCTTTGTAATGAGACTGTCTCCCTGCATTGTTTGATTTTAAAATTCTATTTAAAAAATAAATAAATAAACTAATCACAAAAAAGACTGCAACACTATATACGTAGCTTCTTCATTGATCTGATGCCAGAAGTATTTGTGCCAAGGCATTTTTAATTATTTAATATGTATTTATATTTAGATACAGACCCTCTAATAGACCTGAATTCTTTTTTCTTTTTAAATGCATTGCAAGTTGAAATAAAATATCTGTAAAATTGTACCTATAGCCCTTCTACAATTGCAAACTCTGTTTTAATTCATGATTTATTTTGGATTTTTATTCATGGTTATATTGGTTTTTTTTGTTTTTTTTTGTAAAAAAAATAATTAAGGCCAAAAACCAACCCAGGACAAACCCTCTAAAAAATAGATAGCCACCATTTATTCCCTAATACCATGGATTTGAGTTAAAGGGTCACTCTAGGTGCTGTAACTGCTACTATAACAAAAAATATATACGGTTATACGGTTAAATGAAGTATGGTACTACAATCACCTGGTGTAGGTCACCCAACCACACAAAATAGGGTGTAAAAATATTAGAATAAAAGGTGAGAGCACACTATAAATTCTTAATATGTGTACAATCCACACTCATGCAATATTACCATTTAGCTGGTAAAACCTAAAATGACAAAGAATTGCAGACCATAGTGAAATCTGTATTTTATACAATAAATAGACAAATAAACACAAAATGGTCCCACTCACATGTTGCTGAGCCACATAATAGTAGGTTCAGACTTTCAAAGCCTTTCAAAGGTATGTAGAGTGTAGTGGAGATCGAATTGGTTAATATTCAACTGAATACAGATCTTTGTCAACTGAATACAGATCTTTGATTGCTGTAAAAACAAAATAAGGATGGTAGAAAGTAACCAGGAAAAAGATTTATTAAAAGTAAATTAAAATCAATATATGATAATAAAGAGCTCTAAAACGCAAATGTTTCAACGTAAAAGTCTTTATGAAAGTGCTTCATAACCTCCTTGGCTCAGAGTCCGCTTTTTGAATCTTCAAAAAAGGCACGTCTTTTTCAATCCACCAATGAGTTCCGGGTACGTCACTTCCTAATGTGTCACTTCTGGGTATGATGTTTTCCGGGTCAGTGGTCAACTTGGCATTCTGGGTTCATGATGTATTACTACAAAAAGGAAGCAACTTCGAAGTCTACGTTCAAGCCTCCAAAAGTCAATATTTTTCGAGATTTAACATCCATCTCATCTCTGATTTACTAAAAAATATTATCTCTACAGCCCCCTCTCCAATGGACTTTAATTCTATCTATTCCTAAAAATTGTAGACAATCTTTATTACCTCAGTGCTTTTCGGAAAAATGTTTTGAAACACTATGGTTCATAAATGTCTTTTTTATATTATTAATATGTTCACCAATACGAACCTTTAGTTTTCTTATTGTTTTGCCTACATACTGATAACTGCAAGGACAGGTAAGTAAATAGATAACATCAACTGTATTGCACATAATTAGGGATTATATTTGGTATGGTATAAGCCCCGTCTGTTGTTGTATAGATGGTCCTGTTCCTCTCTGGTATTGTATCTTTATGCCAATAATCCACGTTGTATATCCAGGATGATGCTCCAGTGATATGCGAAGAATATGAAAAAAAAATAGTGCTCTCTGTTTTTATAAAACAAATACAATAAGAAAGGATGAGCAGATAGGTATCACTCAATCCTTAACAACATAGGTGGTTTGTCCCCCACCCAGGAATGTGAGATGTAGTTTCTCCAATATAAGATGTTCAATGAAGGTTCAAAAGTAAAATAATAAACAAATTTTATTGCAAAATGAAATAAAAAGAATATAAGTAACACACTAGGATGGAGGTGATGACGTAGGCTGTCATAAGTGCACGCCAGGAGGGGAGGCGATATGCTACCACAAGGGATATGAGAGGAGAGGTGGGAGACGAGAGTGTGTGAGCGGTGAGATACGACGGAGATTGAGAGTTACATTTGACATAAAGTCCCTCGCTTCAACAAGGTAATAGCCAACTAAAGCTTGCGAATGTGGTGTTATATTGGGACTGTGTTTAAGGCTTACGAGGAATCAAGGAACTCCCAATTTGCTTAAATCCAGTTTGGAGGTAGTTGTCAGGGAATTAAAAAGTGATATAAATGAAAAATTCTCAGATTTGAAAACAAATATATCCTCTATAGTGTCAAGAATTGAAAGATAGAGGAGGAGGAAGAGGCAAGAAATCTTCAATACAAAGATATGAAGGATTTGCAAAATAAGCTGGAGATAAAAATAATTAATTTAGAGGAAAACATTTGTGACTTAGAGGTCAGATCTCGAAGATCTAATTTAAAGGACTACTATAGTCACCCAGACCACTTCAGCTGAGAAACTGCTATGTTTACATTGCAGGGTTAATTCAGCCTCTAGTGGCTATCTTCCTGACAGCTGCTAGAGGCGCTTCCTCGACGTTCAATGCAAAAATCGCATTGAGCATGCAGAACATCCATAGGAAAGCATCGAGAAATGCTTTCCTATGGGCGTTTTTAAGGCGCGCATGGCATTCGCATTCGGCTCCACTTGGGAGATGACGTTGGATGGCGGAGGAGAGGTCACCAGTTCCGAGGGAGCCCGGCACTGGATAAAGATAAGTGGCTAACGGGGTTTTAAGCCCTTCAGCCCAGCGGGAGGGGGGCCCATAGGGTGGGGGGCACCTAAAGATTATATAGTGTCAGGAAAACAATTCCGAAATATTCCTGAGGAAGTCTCAAATATGAATGTGTGAGACTTTTTGAGTCTTCTGATAAGCACAGCATGCAATTGGAAAGATGTCATAGAATATTCTGCCCTAAAACAGATAGTAATGAATATCCAAGAGACGTTATATTTGCATTCCACTCCAATGAGTTTAAATCCCCTATGGGCCAGCCCTCACTTTCATCTCCTCTCTTTTAATGTTTATATATAATGATGGATTATGTAGAATTGGAACGAGATTACCTCCCTTAGGGTATTAGATTGGGTACCCAGGGCTAGGAGACAGGTGAGTTCTCTAGGAGTTAGAGCTTTTGCTCTAGATGTATGTATACTTTGGGTGTTATTTTATTGTTGTATATGTGTCTGTATTTGTAAGTTCACTGTGGCTGCGGATCAAAACAATGGGAAGGTGGATGCATGGTTAAGGTGATCTTAATAAATGCTCAGTGCCTAAATACTCCACACAAAAGGGGATTCCTGTATGATACACTAGTTAGAGAAGGGGCACACATAGGTTTTACACAGGAAACCCATTGCATTAAGGAGAAGAAAAATATGTGGAAGTATAGTAAATTCCCTTAACATATTGTGCTTCATTAGACAATAAAAAGAAATGCGGTGTAGCAATATTCTTTTCAAAAAATGTAACATTTTCTTGCCAGTATCAAAAACTCGATAAACAGGGGAGATATGTTATCTTAGTAGGCCAATAAAATGGGCAGGATCACACGTTGGTTCATATTTATCTACCTAATAAAACTCCTGTTAGAACATTTGGAAAGGAAAGAGAAGATACGTAAAGGTATACTATTGATGGCCGGTTATTATAATTGCGTGATGGACGCTGGTATAGATAAATATATTGGATAAGGCCAGTCTGTGGATGAAACATTAGTTAAACAGGCAGCTGTAATGAGTAGACATAAAAAAAAGTTTGCTTTATTTTGGAGGATACCCAGCTAGTAAAGAATATAAAATCAATTATTATAAGAGATAATACGTGGTCGGAACTTGATATGGTGATAGTGGATATAGTTCAAAATCCTTGCCTGGAAATTATAGACCTGTGAGCTTAACTTCTGTGGCTGGTAAAATATTTGAAAGGTTATTAAGGGATAATATTCAAGAATTCCTTGAGAAGAATATGGTTATCAGCAAAAATCAGCACGGTTTTATGAAGCACAGGTCATGTCAAACTAACTTGATTGCGTTCTACGAAGAAGTAAGTAGAAGTATAGATCAGGGTGTTGCAGTGGATGTGATCTATTTGGATTTTGCCAAGGCATTTGATACAGTTCCACACAAAAGATTAGTGTTCAAACTCAAGGAAATCGGTCTCGATGAAAATGCTTGTTCTTGGGTAGAACATTGGCTTAAAAACAGAATACAAAGAGTTGTCGTTAATGGTAAATTTTCAAGCTGGACAGAGGTGGCAAGTGGTGTCCCTCAGGGGTCTGTTCTGGGACCCCTTCTATTTAACATTTTTATAAATGATCTTGAAGACAGCATTGAAAGTCATGTTTCAGTGTTTGCAGATGACACAAAACTTTGTAAAATAATACAATGTGAGCAAGATATTACTTTGCTGCAGAAGGATTTAGATAGACTGGAGGACTGGGCACTCAAAGGGCAGATTAAATTTAATGTTGAAAAATGCAAAGTTATGCACTTCGGCGTAAAGAATACACAAGCAACGTATACCCTTAATGGAAGCGAATTAGGGATAACAACACACGAAAAGGACTTGGGAATTGTTATAGACAACAAACTATGCAACAATGTGCAATGTCAATCAGCAGTGGCCAAGGCCAGTAAGGTATTGTCATGCATGAAAAAGGGCATTCATTCTCGGGACGAGAATATCATTTTGCCTCTCTATAAATCACTGGTAAGACCACATATTGAATATGCTGTGCAATTTTGGGCACCTGTTCTAAAGAAGGATATCATGGAACTAGAAAAAGTGCAGAGGCGGGCTACAAAATTAATAAAAGGAATGGAACATATCAGCTATGAAGAAAGGTTAACAAATTTAAACCTATTTAGTTTAGAAAAACGTCGCCTGAGAGGTGATATGATAACATTATACAAATATATTCGGGGCCAATACAAACCATTGTGTGGAAATCTATTCACAAACCGGACTTTACATAGGACACGAGGCCATGCGTTTAGACTGGAAGAAAGAAGATTTCGTCTAAGGCAAAGGAAAGGGTTTTTTACTGTAAGAACAATCAGGATGTGGAATTCTCTGCCTGAAGAAGTGGTTTTATCAGAGTCCATACGGATGTTCAAACAGCTACTAGATGCATACTTGCAAAGACAGAATATTCAAGGATATAATCTTTCAATGTAGGGTAATAACTGCTTGATTCAAGGATAAATCTGACTGCCATTCTGGGGTCAAGAAGGAATTTTTTGTCCTAGCTTGTTGCAAAATTGTGCTTCAAACTGGGTTTTTTTTTTTTTTTTTTCTTTTGGATCAACAGCAAAAAACAGGTGTGAGGAAGGCTGAACTTGATGGACGCAAGTCTCTTTTCAGCTATCTAACTATGATATAAAGGATATGTACCAGATAACCCCTCCCCCTTGGAGACTGAGTTATATTTTATTAAAATCTAAAGAAAACGTAGACTATATTAATAATATGTCTAAATATTTTTTTGAAGAAAACGTATCAGAAGAGATTTCTTTTGAATGTTTTTGGAGCACCTTTAAAACAGTAATAACGGGTTATTGGATTAAAATAGCAAGTCAAGAAAGAAAGAATTGTGGACTAAATATATATACATTCAATTTTACAAGCTTACTGCCCAAAATAAAGATAATTTTACAATAGATAGAGAAAATCAAATTAAAATATATAGAGAAAAGATATAACAATATCCATAATAAAATCTAATTTAAGTAGACTAAAACCAAATTTAAGTTGACTAAAACCAAATTCTACTATAGGAACAATAGAATAGATAAAATGTTAACTAATAAGTTAAAGAAAACAAAAATAGACAATAAAATTTTAAATTATGAAATAGACAATAAAATGTAAAATAATAAAAGATGGTAGGACATATTTAAAACCAGAAGAAATTGGTAATGTGTTTAAAATAGTTAATTACTAAACAATTCTAATATCCCAAAATATCACCGGAACAGCTAAAGATCTTGAATCAGCAGATTGAACAGACAGAGGTCCAGCACGCAATTGGCAAATTATAATATAGTTAAGCTCCGGGCCCAGACCGATATACGAATATTTTTTATAAAGTGTTTCAGAAAACTGTTATTCTACCTTTGACAGCAAAGTTTAATTAATTTGCAGCAAAGGGGGTGGCCGAATATAATCCCCATTTTAAAACAGGATAAATTACACACTGATACATCAAACTACTGTCCAATATCTTTAGTTAATATAGATATGAAAATATATGCTTGGATCTTATCAGAAATACTTAAATAGAGTCTGTCTTTGGTCATTCACACAGGTTTTCTAACTGGAAGACAGTCATGTATTAATACAAGGCGGGTGGTAGACATATTGGACTGGGCCCAGCAGGAAGGAGCTCCCCTTCTGACCCTGTCGGTGGATGCAGAGAAGGCCTTCGACAGGGTCGGAGGGGGATTTTTGAGGAAGGTTTTGACCCGATTTGGTCTAATAGGCTGGATAGCTAATGTGATGGGTACGTTATATTCATCCCCTTCAGCTAGATTGGTGGGACAGGATTTTTTTATACGGATTGGTTCAATATATCAAATTTAACTAAGCAGGGGTGCCCTTTGTCCCCTTTATTATATATACTATCTATAGGACCCCTTGCTATCAATATAAGAAGCAACCCTCAGATCAAAGGGAATATATTAAAAGACAGGGAATTAAAGATATGTCTATACGCCGATGACATTCTTATTTCAGTAACAGATCCACATCTCTCTCTACAACATTTAATGCAGGAATTAAAAAGATATAGTATTGTATCGAATTATAAATTAACTATAAATAAAACATTGGTTCTAATTAAAAATATTGAAGCCGATAACCTCAAGAGACTTAAAAAGGATTTTGATTTTACTTGGACATCAAAGGCTATACGATATTTGGCTATAGCTATTACCACAGATCCAAAAGTGATAATGAAAGTACATTTTTTAAGACTCATTAAACATACCAACATGCTATTAAGGGAATGGAGATATTATGAAATCTCTTGGTGGGGGAGAATGAATACTATCAAAGCATATATCCTCCCCAAGTGGGCATACTTATTTTGAATGATCCCACTGGCAATCCCAAATCAATAGTTAGATATCATACAGTCCAGCTTAACTAATTATATCTGGAGAGGTAAAAGACCCCGAATAAATACTAGGATTTTGTCCAAAAAAGACCATCAGGGGGGTATAGGATATCCGATAATCAGAAACACCTATCAGGCAAATATGATTATCCACGCCCATAAATTACAAGTTAGCGATTTGAAGGATCAGGCATGGTATAAGTTGGAAGCAAGTAGAGTAGGCATTGATAACCTGGATTTTCTATTGTGGAATGATATAGGAGGGAAGACAAGTATTAATGATACAAAGAATTCATTAATAATATCACAAATATTGAAAGAATGGCAAGGTATAAAGAAGGATCTACAAATACAGAAAGATAAGTCCTGCGCTCACTCCCATCACTCCTGGGCGGCAGCAACGACTACAGCACACATAAAGAAAGATCTAAAAATTAATAATAAGATTAATGAAGGTTCTTATATTAGAATATTGGAGACAGTAATGTCTGACATTGATTTAAGAAGTTGGACTAAACAACGGGAATGTACAATAGGGGAAATATGTGAGAATTATCAAATATTATCTTTTAATAAATAGAAGCAGAAAATGAACCTCTCTTAACAATATATATTTACATACCTTCGAGTTCAAGGGTTTCTTAACTCCATAAGGACACATGACATGTGTGACATGTCATGATTCCCTTTTATTCCCAAAGTTTGGTTCTTAACGGGTTAAGGAACATCTATTAAAGTCGAATAATGATATAATCAACCTACTTAAAAAAACATTTAATGGTACAAGTAAAAAAATATCTATTTCTAATGCAAGGGAATTATTAAACATGAAAACTTTGATATCGAAGTCGTCTCCTATGAAACAATGGGAAAAAGATTTAGCGATCTCTATAAATTATAGGGTTTGGGATTCTACACTTTTAAAAATCAAAAAGCATATACATTGTCTTAACATCTTAGAGACACAAGTAAAAGTCATGTACAGGTGGTACATGGTGCCAGTAAGGCTTTCTAGGATCTCCCCTTCTAATTCTCCAGTTTGTTGGAGATGTTTACATCAGGAGGGAACCATGTATGGTGGAATTGCCCTAGAATAGTTCAAGTTTGGGACTTAGTATTTAAAACTGTAAAGGATATTATTGGAAGACCGTTGATTAAAAAAACAGAAACTGCTCTGGTAAATATAAATAGTACGCTAGATGTTAAAATCATGATATTTTGATTACCCATTGCTTAATGGCAGCAAAAATATTAATTGCTCAACACTGGAAGCAAGTAATTATTTCCAACAAAAGCATTATTCATGAAGCAATTGTTTTATCAATTAGAGATGGAAAAAAAATATGCTACTTTACAATTATAACTCAGGATATAGATTTTCCTCCATTTATAGAGAACTAATAGAAAAGGGTACAGCCCTATATATTGAGCCCTCAAAAGAGCGTGTTTTTATCTAATACATTGGGAATAATACAAGTTAAAGTAGTAATCTGTCTCGCTGTCGCAGTGTTCGTTTTAGTGATTGTTTGTTTAAGTGATGTGGCTGTGGCTGTATGGTAATTTATTATCTATGGGAACCATATTTTTTTTAGGGTTCCTATATGTTTGGGATATTCCGTATATACTCGAGTATAAGCCGACCCGAATATAAGCCGAGGCCCCTAATTTTACCCCCCAAAACTGGAAAAACGTATTGACTCGAGTATAAGACTAGGGTGGGAAATGCAGCAGCTACTGGTAAATTTCTAAATAAAATTAGATCATAAAAAAATTATATTAATTGAATATTTATTTACAGTGTGTGTATATAATGAATGCAGTGTGTGTGTGTATAATGAATGCAGTGTGTGTGTATATGAATGCAGTGTGTGTGTGTATATGAATGCAGTGTGTGTGTATATGAGTGCAGTGTGTGTATGAGTGCAGTGTGTGTATGAGTGCAGTGTGTGTATGAGTGCAGTGTGTGTGTATGAGTGCAGTGTGTATGTGTGAGTGCAGTGTGTGTGTGTGAATGCAGTGTGTGTGTGTATGAGTGCAGTGTGTGTGTGTGTGTGTGTGTGATGCAGAGCCTTGGTGGGGGGGTGGGCATTTTTAATATTTTTTTTATTATTATTATTTTAATTTTTTTATATATTATATTATTTATTTATTTTTATTATTATTATTAATTTATTTCTTTTTCGTCCCCCCTCCCTGCTTGATACATGGCAGGGAGGGGGGCTCTCCTTCCCTGGTGGTCCAGTGGCATTGGCAGTTCAGTGGGGGGAGGGGGGCTGGCAGAGAGCACTTACCTCTCCTGCAGCTCCTGTCAGCTCCCTTCTCCTCCGCGCCGGTCCGTGCAGCTCTTCTGTCAGCTCACACTGTAAGTAAGTCTCGCGAGAGCCGCACTATGACCCCGCGGCTCTCGCAAGACTTACACTGGGAGCTGACAGGAGGTGCTGACCGGCCGCCGCGGAGGAGGAGAGAGCTGACAGGAGCTGCAGGAGAGGTAAGTAACCGCATACAGCCCCATTGTCTGTATTATGGCAATGTAAATTGCCATAATACAGACAGTGACTTGAGTATAAGCCGAGTTGGGATTTTTCAGCACAAAAAATGTGCTGAAAAACTTGGCTTATACTCGAGTATATACGGTATATTTAATAGTTTATTTTTTAGGATCTGCAACTCTAGTGCCTGGGGGATAATTGGGTTAAGCAAATGTCTATTTTAGGTATAGATATAGTATTGAATCAATGGTTTCCTGTTTCTAGAAGGATTGATCATTACCATATCAAAAGACTTCCAGGACTCGTTAATGTGACTTCCCACACTCTACAGAATAACTCTGCAGGAGTCCAAGCTTCAAAGAGGGATTGGGGTTGTAAGCTTGGACATTCCATGCAATCCAATTAACCCCTTTTGTAGAAATGTACTTTTGAGGAGTTTATGTGTTTTAATGTGTGTACCTGTATGTGCTATCTGTAATCCAGCCCCCTCCTGCCTGGGATTATGTTGTACTGAGTGGAGACCCCCTGTGGGGGTCTGTGCATAAAAGCTGTGTGTTCAAAATAAAGATTGTCAGTCAGTGTTTTAACCTGCAGAACTGTGTGTCGTCCAGTTGCTGGAGGGAAGGAAGATTTAACCCCTGTGTCTGCTGTTCCAGCTTGAATGGAGAAGCTAGTTCCTCTACCCGTTTCCCCTGGTCCCAGCTATGAAGCACAGTAAGCTCCGCTAGAAGTGAGATAATTGAGTCAGGAACTGTACTAAACTCAATTATCTCCAGGCTCAGAAAACAAATATTTACAAAACCCCAAAAGTACCCCCAAAACACATGGAAACACCACAAAAGTTATATCCCCTGATAGCCCCGATCTGGGGGACCAACATATCCAAAATCACCTAGATCGGTTCAGGGGTTCGGGATTTCCATGGAAGTCATAATTTTGACCGACCATGCACATGGTCCTATGCCCAAAACAGTTCCAGGGAGTTAGGGCTAACAGTTGGTCTCTCTTTCTCGAGCACAAAAGTACATACATCATATGAACAGAACCTTTTAAAGTGTATTGGGCAAGGTATATATATATTGCAGGACGCATAGTCCTGAGGCAGGAGGCTGACAAGCAGGCCCCTCCAATAAACTGTGATGAGGTTTAGTTTGTCACATAACCTTAAAGAAAAGTTTATAGAAAAACAATATAAGGAGAAAGACATTAATACTTTAATCACTAAATTAATACATTGTGACAGAAACCAGATGTTACAGTACCACAACTCTAACTCCAATCACGACAGAAACCTAGATTTACCTATTGTCTTAGATTTTAATTATAAGAGTTTAAAAAAAAAAAAAATATTAGGAAAGTTTGGGATATTTTAAAGGAAGACACTCTTTTAAAGAACATTTTACCAGATAAACCCAAAATCGTTTTTAGAGGAGCCCCCAATCTTAAAAGATGTATAACACAGAACTACACGAAGACAACTAACCTGAAACAATTTTCTTTTAATCAACCGAAAGGACTACTATTAATGAGGACATGACAATTTCTACTTTTAAATCTGCACATTCTCCCCAGAGATGTAACATTATTAGTTTTATTACTTGTCATTAACATCTTTTTATATACCTTTTAGAGTGTCCTTGCAAACTATAGTATGTTGTTATGACTACCAGGTGTTTAAAAATCTGTACAGCAGAACACTGTAGAAATATATAAAAATGTTTTTTAAACCATTCAGTGTCAAAACATTTTTTCATTCACAATAAAGACCCTACATTTTTAAATTGTAATACTATAAAAAAAATATGCCCCCCATGGAGAGTGGGCAATCTCTCTAAGATTTTAGTAAAGACAGAAATGAGCTGGGGTTTTCAAACTTGTTACTCTGGCTCCTCAAGGGTTAAATGTCGATTTTGACTTTAATTAATTTTTTATGATTTTTAAAATATGTGCCATTTTAATATGAGCCATTTTTTCATTATTTTTTAAATTCTCTAACTTAATACTTTGGCCTCTCAATTTGTTCAGTTTAATTTTTTTACAACATTTTAATGTGGGTCCCTTTAATAAAATTATTAATGTGTGTCCCTTTAAATATGTCAGTTGTTTTATAGCATTTGGTTTTTATTGTTTATTTCTTATTTTTTTAATTTATAGTTATCTTTCATAGGTATCTGGTCTTTATTTACTATGTATTTTTTGGTTCTTTTATTCTTTTTTTCCTTTGTGTTTTATTAATACTTTTGGTTCCTGTATGGAGAAATAAATTTCCTAGCATGCTTTTATATCTTATTATTATTGCTGTGGGCATCTAATAGATGAAACCAGGATGGTTTGTCTGTCCTCTGATTAATAATCATCACCTCTTTTCCACTGGGAGCACTACACTGTGTCTTCCTTCTTATTTACTGGATTGCTTTCGTGTTGCTTTGGCTACACGGTCTGCGACGATCACATGGTGTGGACCGCAGCGCCATATTTGTACACTCTACGGGTGTACCTTCTTCTGGGCACTCATGTGTCTCATAAAACCCTCATTTTAGGTTGATTTTTTGCCTCCCCCCTTCCCTATCCTGGGTTGTCCCAGGTACATAGGCTTTTTTCAGGTTTCTCCCCTAGACGTCCAGCGGCCGCCATCTTGGTACACCGCGGTGGCCACCTTGGAACCCCTTTAAAGAGATATATTCTCTTTCAATATACTCTTTTGTCGATATTCATTATTTTTGATATATTAATATAACTATGATTGTATGTATACATTTCTTTTCATGTTTTAATTCTTTAGTTCTTATTTTATGTTTTAAGGTTAATTGATGTTCAGGTCACATGATCAGTGATGTCATCTGACCCTTTTATTTGAATTTTACAGCTATTTAAAGAATGAAGGTCCCTTTTCCCGTAACATTTTGAAAAAAGACTTCTGTATAGGTGAAACGCGTTAGTGTGCTCTTATATTCGTTTTATTTCATTTTGCAATAAAATTTGTTTGTATTTTACTTTTGGACCTTTATTGAACATCTTATATTGGAGAAGCTGCATTTCACATTCCTGGGTGGGGGACAAACCACCTATGTTGTTAAGGATTGAGCAATACCTATCTGCTCATCCATTCTGAGTATATCTCCTTTCTTATCGTCTTTGTTTTATATAAACACAGAGCACTATTTGTGGCTTTTATATTCTTTGGAGCATCATCCTCGATATACAATGTGGATTATTGGCACAAAGATACGATATCAGAGGGGAACAGGACCATCTATACATCCACAGATGGGGATTATACCATCCATATGCTGTGATCTGGAGCTGGTCTATAGCTCCAGAAAAGTGTCAATGCAATACTTTTTGTTATTTTTTGCCTCTACTCTTTCTAGACATACTATACTATATTTGCATTCCTGTCCTATTTGTTCCATTGGATTCTACACAAGGATTTTATCTGTAAAGTGCTGCTTTCCTACACTCCCCGTCCTATTTGCATCTACAACCAGAAAGAAGAGACTCTGGTTTAGGAAGGTTTAGCTGCTGCACATACAAGAAACAAGTGCCAGAAATCTAATTTGCTGCTATATTTGTGCCCATACATTGTAAATAAAAGCAGGGTCATATGCTTTGACTAAAAATTGTTGTTTTAAGATAAGTGATTGATTCTAATAATCTAAGGAATTGTCCTCAACTTTTTTTAAATTAATCTTGCTTTTAATAGTATTATTTTCTATAAAAATATCCAAACTTAAAAATGAAATAAATTGATTACTAATGTCATAAGTTAGTTTAATATTCCAATCGTTAACATTAAGGGAATCTAGGAAACTCTCTAATGAGTCCCAAACCCCCTTTCATATAATAAAAGTATCATCTATGTATCGCTTGTAGAGGACTAGGCCTACCCCAGAGTTCATGCTAGGGAGAACATTTCCTTCCAATGTGACATGAATAAATGAGCATAACTCGTGTCAAACCTAGTCCCCATAGCTTTACCTTAGATTTGCAGATAACATTGATTATCAACTAAAATAAAATTATTTTTTAAAATAATATTAATTCCCTTAAAAAAAAATTTAGGTAAGGAAGACATTTTTAAAGATGATTTTAAACATACAGATTTAAAACAAAAATCTTCTTTTTATCCACATAATTTAAAATCTGATGCCATTAGAGTTTTTGAGAAATTATGTTTTAAAGATTTAAAAAAATTTAAACCATTGAACAAATATCCAAAAGATCTAACAGAGAATGACAAAGAAGCACTACAAAACTTGAAGGAAGATAAATCAATTGTGATAAAACTGGCCGATAAAGAGTGTGGGGTTGTAATTTGGCAAAATACTAAATATTTGGAGGAAATATATAAACAACTCAGTGATAATTAGTAATCCACTAAGTACAATAAAGAAAGAATATGTAGCATTTTAGATGAGGGGTTAAAAATAGGCATTTTAAATAAGAAGTCATTAAAATTTTGAAACATTGATTTTCCAAAAATTCCAGTTATTTATATATTGCTGAAAATAAGGGAGTGATGACATGAGGGTTGACATGTGCTGCTTGGCAAGAGGCACGCTTCAAACACTGAGCCACGAGTTCACTGAGCCACGTCGGGCGTTTCAACCACGAACCCGCAGAGAGTTAAGGATCCCCAGCAGAAAACCGGGTCCTGTGTGGATTTTTATGGATCCCAGTCAAAGAGTTGTCGTACTTAAGGCCGGCTGCATGATCCCTCTAGCCCTGGGATAAATTAAGAGAGCTAGGCCATAAAGGCAATAGAAATCACATTGAGGTGGATACCTGCCTTGAAGAAGGACTGCAGTGGAATTGCAGAGGGGACGATACCTGCCTGGAAGAAGAGCTGCAGCCTGGTCGGGAGGAAAAGTTTCAGAAGGACCCCAGTCTAGTCACGGCGACTGGGGAAAAAGAGCGTCAGTTTTCCCCGGTTCCAGCTAGGAAGTGATCCTGGGCGGAATTGGGTGCTGCAGGGTACAGGGAGCTCTGCTACACCTATATTTTTAATGCCTTTTAAAAACAAGAAAACTTAAGGTACCCGAATATTAAATTTAATCCAACTCTAGACCTAAACTCATGTAAATCCTGCCCTGCAGATCTTGTAAAATAATGTGAACAATGTCTGGGTTTTGCAGTTTGAATTAATCTGTATGTAACCAGAGGGTTTTGCCACAATTGGTACAAAGCCATTTGGACTTTAGTAAATAGACCCGTCTGTCTATTGGCTGTACACAAGAAATTGCTATAACATGTATTGTCCACTTTACCTCCAAGATAAAGTCTGGAAAATAAAAGACAATACACACAGTATCAAATGGCAGCTGGCATCCCAAGTGAGTGCAAATAAGAAGTTGTAGGGTGTCACTGCTCCATATGGATGTCAGAAAGCCTGCCAAGCTGACCCTTTGATATCATATTTTTTTGAGTTATGCCACTGGGGAATAATAAACTTATAAAATAGAAATATACAAATAAAGTTTTGTCTAGACATACACTTCAGGTATGCTGGTACGTTCTATGTGCCATAATGATGCTATGCAATTTCATATAATAATATATTTCATTGAAATAAATAGTCCGACCTTAGTCAGTTTCTATCCCACTTTACTTACAATAGTTTATTCTACAAAGAAAAACTCGAGAGTAGCTAATCCTTTTCTTTGGCCGATTAAGCTTTCACATATTTTGCATCAATATAAAGTATTCATTAGATATTGAACTTAAAAAAAATGTTGGTCTTGCAGTGGTTATCTTGGAAAGACTATGTTGAATGTATTATCAAGCATTCTCTTGCATATTTCACATAAAAGAGAACAGTGAATGTATTTCACATAAAAGGAACCAGTAAATTTAAGAATGTAAACAGGCTAATGGTATTCAATCATAAATTATGCATGATAGACTTATGAAAAAGATTCACAGATTCCCAAGGTTGTATCTGATTCAGCAACTTCACTCTTGTCTGAGTGAATATTTTCTCTAGTGATAATACACAGGACTTAAAAGACAAAGTTAAAAAATAACTACATTAACTATAGCCTGAGCATGCATCATATGGACACATTAACATTATTCTTTAATATTGATTGAAATGACTTGCGTTTTATAAATTAAAAAATAATGCATTATATGATTAATACAGTTTTGGTAAGATTTTTTTATTTTTATTTAAATGTCTATTATATGTTTATTAATGTTATGTAATGTTTAAAAACATTTGAATGTCTATGTTGGTTTTAATGTACATTATTACTGTTCTATGTGAGTAAAAGGCAATCATAATTTGGCAAAATGCAGAAAATGTTGTCACCAATTTTAAATAGGACCCCAAGTGTGCATTTCATTGACTCTAATCTGTTACTTAGATCTCAGAAATTTGGTGGGTTCTTGCTTAAAACATTTAGAAACTGAACAAAGAAATTTCACACTTCACAGGTATTAATTCCATCCCTGAGAAAGCTTTTGCTTCACCTTGCATAGAATGCAATAAAAGATTTGGCATGAACGTTATGCGCTTTACATAGAGCCATATCTGTAGCAGAAGACATGTTGAGCATCTTCAAATTTTGTACAAATTAGGTGGTTTTGGTATTTTTTTAACTGGTCAATTTGTTTAACCTGTTCAAATCCAATGTTTGCTAAATGCTGATTTGTATTAATGACGGAAGCAATGTTGATACATTATGTGCTTCTTCAAATTTCTATGATATAATGCCTCTTTCTAATAAAGTACACCCACATATGTTATGTATTATTTTAAAAGCACTGATATGACCTTCTTTTAAAACTCTAATCAAACCCACGGTCAGATTAACATAGGGGCTATTGGAACAGCAGCTTCAGGTCCATTCAGAGAATTAGACCCAAATGTGATTGTGTTTCCGGTTGTGTGTAGACACAAAGCCTATATGTGACATTGCATTTTCACAGGATTCAACACAGATAAACATTAGGCTTACTATGGAGTTTGTAAAGTCTTAAAGTCCCTGGTCTGGATTAGCAATTAATTTACCTATCCTTGCAAGGTTGTATTTGGGAGCAGTGCCTGTGTGTGAATATAGGTGTACTTTTAAATAGAGTATGCTAGTTTGAATGTATGTGTAGTTTGTGTATGATGCTAATCTGTGTTTGTAGTATTGGTGTTTGTGGGTAGTGTTAGAGTTTGAATGCAAATGTGTGTTTTAGCTTTAGTGTTTGCATACAGAGATGTGTTTGTGTACAGCGTTGGCGTTTGACTGCAGGGTGTGTTTGTGTGTAGTGGTAATGTTTAAATGCAGAAATTTGAGTGGTTTGAGTGTAGTGTTGTTATTTGAATGCAGGGATGTGCTTTTTGTAGTGTTAGTGTTGAAATGTAGGATGATCTTTATAGTGGTGTGTGAATGCAGTAGTATTCTTGTGTGTACTGTTAGTGTGTGAATGTTGTGGTGTTTTTTGTTCAATGTTGGATGTTGCATACAGGAGCATATTCACATATAGACATACATTGTCCCCACACATACAGATTTCCCTCATACAAACACTACCACACAGTGATGCACACAGACACATACACACAGATCCATTTCAAGAGAAAGGCACACAAACAGTCACACACTTGTACAGAGTCACACACATAGATTGACACATATGCATAGATCCTGGCACACACACACACTCACTCTCTCTCTGAGTCCATCTATCCCTCTTTTGGTGCAAACTTATCTCCACCAGGTTATGGTAAGTCTAGCTCCAAATCGATCTATGTACAAAAATAGGGGATAATCTGCTAAATCAATGATGAAAAAAAAGGAACATATAACTGTGTATATGAATGAACCATAAGTGTAAAATTCACAAGTGGCCACTGATACTTTCACTGAAGTAAAAAGCCTCTAGCATAGATGTCTTTAATTTCCTCTTGGCATAAAAGCCTTTTCCAAATCAATTTCTTTCTTCTATGTTCAATGTCTCATAAACCAGCGGAGAAGTATGTGCTCAGGAAAAAAGATGCAATAAAATTGTAGTGCACATTCAAAGGTGTAATAAAAAATATATTTAATAACTTACATCACAGTATAAAACAAAGGGTGTAATCTCTCTGTCACCACCAGGGGTCCTATGCGTTTCTTCCGTGTATAGGACTTCCTCAGGGACTTCAGTAGTATACAATGACAGGATACAAGTAAATAATAAAAATCCCTTCGCTCCTCCTCCCTTTATACCTCCCCCAATATCCACATAACCCATTATTCAGAGCAGGTGTTTCGTTCTGTGGTCCGGTTTCTATGACGTCATTCCGTGCGCCGTTCAGTTTCTCATGCGTTCCAGCATGCATTCCATTGCCGAAACCCGGAAGTATCTTCATACTCGATTGTTTTTTTCTCTCAGTGTCAGCTTGTTCACCTGAAAGTGTGTGTGCTCTATAGAAGGAAAAATAAAGTTTTTTGTACTTATTTTTTATATATAATGTTATAATATATTCATTCATTTATATTTTTTATGTTTTGTATATTTTTAATATAGAAGCATATTGTTATAAATAGCTTCTATAAATTTATTTAAACATTGTATGTGCACCAAGCACATTTAAACATAGTAGTGCCATTTAAAATATTCTAATATCCCCCACCCCCCACTCTCTTCTTTGCCCTTTGTCTGTGTTTTGACACTGAGAGAAAAAAACGATCGAGTATGAAGATACTAATGGCATGGAGGAACACATGAGAAACTGAACGGCGCACGGAATGACGTCATAGAAACCGGACCGCAGAACGAAACACCTGCTCTGAATAATGGGTTATGTGGACATTGGGGGAGGTATAAAGGGAGGAGGAGGGAAGGGATTTTTATTATTTACTTGTATCCTGTCATTGTATACTACTGAAGTCCCTGAGGAAGTCCTATACTTGGATGAAACGCGTAGGACCCCTGGTGGTGACAGAGAGATTACACCCTTTGTTTTATACTGTGATGTAAGTTATTAAATATATTTTTTATTACACCTTTGAATGTGCACTACAATTTTATTGCATCTTTTTTCCTGATCACATACTTCTCAGCTGGTCTATGAGACATTGAACATAGAAGAAAGAAATTGATTTGGAAAATGCTTTTATGCCAAGAGGAAATTAAAGACATCTATGCTAAAGGCTTTTTACTTCAGTGAAAGTGTGAGTGGCCACTTGTGAATTTTACACTTATGGTTCATTCATATACACAGTTATACGCTATGTTCCTTTTTTATCATTGATTTAGCAGATTATCCCCTATTTTTGTACATATTTCATTGAAGACAAGAGGAAGTCTTCGGGGAAGTTCTACCCTGTTCAGGGAGGTTCTTTTCTGCGTGTATTCTATTGAGCACTTATTGCACTGTGGTTTGTGTACACACATATTGTATTTTTGCTCCAAATCGATCTAGGCTGAAACTCTCTTTCCCACTGTTTTGTGGTGGAAACAACTGGCTTTGCTACCATGGGCAGAAAAAGCTCATTTGCACCAACTCCATCTGGTGTTGGTGGGCCCTCTGACTCACTGAGGCGCTGATGCAGATGCACCAAAAGTTCTATGCTTTGTTTGGACTTTATAAAAGGAGCATCCAAATTCAATTCCACAGGGTTAGGTGTGTGGCGGCTGTCTAATTCTAGCAAGTCAGTTACTACAAAAAAAGGTAAAAAATTAATATATCAATATTGAGTCAATATGATCACATATTATTATTACTGAGTATTTTTAATAAAATGTTATTATTGTACTAAACTCTAAACAGTGAGTTCAAGACATGTCATTGTTGCCCCAACCTCTACGGGTCGAAAGAAGGAGGTTATTGTCCACCTTCCCTTTCTCCCCAATCCATGGGCAGTGGGTGGAGAGGTATGAAAATAATAACAGAAATTCACATGTAATTGTGAATCCACCTGCTATACCCAATGGCAGCAGGTGGGAGTGGAATATTGCTTGAGGGAGAGATAAAATATCTCCCCACATCCACATCCCTACACGGGCACAAATATAATATGCCAGTGGTCCTCCTCTTGTCTCCAATTACTGTCTACCTACTCCCTCACACTTGCAAAAAACTGTGAAAAAAACATTATATTTGCAAAAAAAATGTATGTGCCAAAAAACACAAAGAGCAGCCACATGGACACAATAGGGGTCCATAGTGCTGCCAGCAAGGGGACTGCCTGAACTGATAGACAGTACCCATGCTGGTGAAAAAAGTAAAAAAAAAAAAGTTAATACATTTAAAAAATATATATATATGTATATATGATATATAAGGGAAGATTTATCCATACTTACTGTAATTTTCTTTTCCTGATCATATGCCATGGCAGCACAACAATGGGTAGTTCCTCCCTATCACTAATTAGACAGGAAATAATTAAAAGAAATGTATAAGTACCATCCACTCCCCCCTCAGTCTTGTTACTAACAATATCCCAGGGCGGGACCTTTGTGCTGCCATGGTATATGACCAGGAAAAGAAAATTACAGTAAGTATGGATAAATGTTCCCTTTTCCTGGCCATATCCATGGCAGCACAACAATGGGTAATACCCAAGCAATAACCAAGGGAGGGAAGAAGAAACAAAGAAACCACAGACTCCAAAATATTAATGCAAAGTGTATTGGTACCACAAACCAAGTGACAAACACCAAAACGTCAGGAATCAAGGGTTTCATACAGAAAGGACACTTTTAACAAATTGGTCCGAACGAACGGCTCGGACATCCACTCGGTAATGTCTGATGAAAGTATTATCTGAGGACCAAGTGGCAGCTCTACAAAGCAGTTTAGGAGAGACATTGGCAGAGGAGGCTCAAGAGGAGGAAAGGGATCTTGTGGAATGAGCCTTAAACCCATGCAAGACCAGAGCTTTCGAGGCCTGATAAGCTTGGATGATGGCTGATACAATCCATCTGCTAATGGTAGATTTGGGAGCCTGACTGCCCTTTCCACAACCGTTATAAAAGACAAAGAGGCTGGAGATGAACGCTAAGGGGTGGTTCTGTCAACATAGATTCTTTAGGCATCTCACCAAATCCAAGGAAGAAAGATCTCTGTCTTCACCATCTGCTCGCGGAATTGGATGCAGAGCTGGGAGAACAATTTCCTCATTAATATGAAAGGCGGAGGTGACCTTAGGCCGAAATTCTGGGATAGTATGAAGAACGACCCTGTCCTTATGGGAAACTGTGAAGGGCTCCTTAGCTGACAGAGCATGAAGTTCTGAGACCCTTCTGCCTGAGGCCAAAGCGACCATTAAGACAGTTTTAATGGAGAGAAAATGGAAAGACACTGAGTCCAAAGGTTCAAAGGGATGAGACTTTAGTGCTTTGAGAACCAGAGGCAAGTCCCAAGGTGCAGCGAATTGCTTAATCGGAGGTTTGATTTTTTAGTACAACTTTAAGGAACCTGGCACCGTTCGAGTCAAAGGCCCATTTGTGGTTAGTTAAAGCTGACAAGGCAGATATGTGAACCTTCAAGGTGTTGTAACACAGACCCTTATCGAGACCGGATTGAAGAAAGTCTAAGATATTCCATGTGGAAGGACTCTGTATCGAGACATCCCTTGAGGAAGCCCAAAAAGAGCAGATGCCCCAGATTCTATAGTACGTGTTAGAAGTTGAACACTTCCTTGCCCTGAGCAGCGTGTCTACCACCGCTTGAGAGAATCCCTTATTCAACAGCCTTTCCCTTTCAACCTCCATACCATCAGGTTGAGGGAGGACAGATCCGGGTGGAGAATGGGACCTTGACACAGAAGGTCTGGGACTTACGGAAGATGCCAAGGCGGCTATACACAAAGGCTCTGCAAGAGAGGAAACTTTACATAGGAAACTTTACATAGGACACGAGGCCATGCGTTTAGACTGGAAGAAAGAAGATTTCGTCTAAGGCAAAGGAAAGGTTTTTTACTGTAAGAACAATTAGAATGTGGAATTCTCTGCCTGAAGAAGTGATTTTATCAGAGTCCATACAGATGTTCAAACAGCTACTAGATGCATACTTGCAAAGACAGAATATTCAAGGATATAATCTTTCAATGTAGGGTAATAACTGCTTGATTCAAGGATAAATCTGACTGCCATTCTGGGGTCAAGAAGGAATTTTTTGTCCTAGCTTGTTGCAAAATTGTGCTTCAAACGGGTTTTTTTTTTTTTTTTCTTTTGGATCAACAGCAAAAAACAGGTGTGAGGAAGGCTGAACTTGATGGACGCAAGTCTCTTTTCAGCTATCTAACTATGTAACTATGTAATATATGGATATGCCCTGTTTTCCCAGTTCTGCAATGAGAACATCAAGTATTTTCGTAAGGTCCTTGGAGCCGTGCTGAGACCAAAGGGCAAGGCTCTGAATCGGAAATGAGCCTCTCCTACTGTGAATCTTAGGTATTTCTGATGCGTCAGGGCCATAGGGATGTGGAAATAGGCATCCAACAAGTCTATTAAAACACCCACTGATTGGGAAAGACAGCCTTCATGATAGATTTAAGGGACTCCATCTTGAACCTGTGTAAATTTAGAATGGGTCTCCAAGCCGTGAGTCCTTTCTGACTCCGGACTGATACAATCTCTTTTTGCAGAGAAGAAGTGAAGACCTGGAGAGAAAGCATTTTTACTTTGTCTCCCGGCCACTTTGTGATTTGGAAGGAACTGGAAGTAGGCTATCTGCAAAATTCTACAAGATATCCCCTCCGGATGATATCCAGAACCCAGTTGTCGCTTATGGATTCCTCCCATGCCACACAGAATTGGAGCAAGCGAGCTCCAACCCCACCTGACAGGGAAATGAGCCCATCACAGATTCCTGGGGTTCTTAAAGGATGTGGACCCTCGGGACCTGCCACCTCTAGTGCCAGGCTGACCACTCCTCAAGGATGGATTTCTTCTATATTCCCTATCACGATCTGTAGGATCTACTATCACGAAATGGGTAATAGTCCCTTTTAGCATGAAAGGGACCTTTGAGCCTGTGGTCCTGAGGCAGAAAGGCCCTTTTACCTTCGGCAGCTCGCTTAATACAATCATCAAGATTCTTGCCGAATAACATGTCGCCATGAAAAGGAAGGAAACACAAGCTACCTTTGGAGGAAGCATCAGCAGACCATGATCTGAGCCATAGCACTCTCCTGTCTGAAACTGAGAGAGCCATATTTCTGGCTAAGGACCTCACCAGATCCACTGCAGCCTCAGACGAAAAGTCAACAGCCAACTTCATATCTTTCAGGCTGTCCAGTATGGAGGGACGGCTGCTGCCATTTTTAATGTCCTCCTCCAAATTCTCCATCTTTAGCACCCTGGATACTGACATAAGGGCCACAGCTGGGTGCAGGCCAGTACCTGAAGCCAAATACGCTTTGGAAAGACTGAAATCCATATGAAATCTGTCCATAGGGTCTTTGAAGGAACCCGCATCATCAAGAGGTAAAGTGGTACGTTTGGCCAATCTAACCATGGCTGCATCGACCTTGGGAGTGGAATCCCATGTTTCAGCATCTGGGTTCTCAAATGGATAGAGTCAGGAAAATGTTCCTTTTGCAGAGGATTTCCTGTCCGATGTGGACCACTCCTCCTTAATGAGGTATTTTATAATCTCATGGACTGGGAAAGTCACCCTCTTCCTCCTGAGGTCAGAGAAGTGGTGACTGGAGGTGGAAGGTTTCTCCTTAGAAGATTCCTTGAAACGGAGGGTCTTGCGGACCCTGGATATCAAGTGGTCAACTTCTGCAGGTTCCAGGAAACCTGGGGCTGGGAGCACATCATCCTCTGAAGAAGAACCCAGGTCTCTCAGTGGTTCCAAATCCATACACTCCACATCAGACACATCTGGAGAACACTCCGAAGGTTCCGAACACCGTGGCTGCTTGCGAGCCTCCCCAGTTTCTTTAATACCCAGAGCGACTGCTTGTGAAATATATTGCATTATGTCAGGCGCAGGTTGCATGGAGGACTCCCTTTGAGATGGGCCTGCTGCCACAGACAGGCAAGAAAAACAGAGATGTTTCCCCGCCTGGGCTCTGTTATCACAGGATTCACATTGTGTCCTTTTGGGCGACTTCCCTTGGGATGACACTGAAGTTCTAGTATACCCAGAACTGTAGAAAACAGAAACAGAACAGTGTATTAGTGAACCGCACTCTTTTAAATATCAGTACCCAAACAAACCGGAAAAAAACATGGCTTACCTATAAGTCTTAGGTTGTGACCTTTTGTGTGGCGAGGAAGAATCAGAATTAGAGGAATTTGAAACTTCCATATCCATCTGCAGAACCAAAAGTCAAGAAAGAATCTCAAATTGAAATTCAGAACAAATTGATGGATACCACTTTCAGAAATAAAAAGTAATTTACCTGAATGAAATGCAGACGAAATGAAAAAGAAGCCGGAGATAGGAGGAAAGTAATGCAGCATTCGCCAAAAAAAATTCCCACCAGTGTGTGAACCAGGGTGCTTTAAATAAGCCTCTGACGTCACACACGAACGCACCTGTGCGAACAGGCGAACCGAGCATGCACGCGAATGCATGCCACCATTCGTGGGAACAAACCGTACGTTCGCAAAGTAGATGCGAACGACCCAATTGCACGAATGGGCACAAAACCTAGCAGCAACCCGCGAATCCAAACGAACGCACGCGCATTCGAAAAACGAATGCCAAGCTGACACATGAAAGAAAAAACTTACCCTTCCAGGAGGATGGCGGAAATAGCAGAGGGAAAACGGTAGCAGGGAGACTTCTAAGTCAACAAGGTACACATGTCCAGATCTATATTTACCTGCCCACTGCTACCCCTAGGGGTTTTATCCAGGGGGTCACCTTTGCACAGGACCATGTACTGGTGACTTCCCAAGGGAGAGTGGTCGAACTCCCAAGGGTCAAGGGGAACAAATCCTCAGGTAAGCCATAAAAGAAAAATAATAGTTCCAAGGAAAAACACATGTCCTACAGGAATAGGACAGGAAATAAAACAATAAAATAAATATATATATATAATACAGAATCCAGCGCACTCGCTTATTCACTAAACAATGATTTCAAATCTTAGAGATTGTAATAGTTTTATTTAAAAACACCTCACCTAGGCAAAAAATGATGGAGGCTTAGTTACATTATATGATCATACATTGCATAAGCCTGCCAACTACGTCAAAGTACCCCATTGTGACAAACTGCCATTTGCCACTGGGCATTGGAGAGGACTGATTGCTAGCCTCCTGCCCTGCGACTATGGCCCTGGGATGTATTGCCCTTGAAGAACTGTATTTGGGTATAATGGATTTTTATAATGCTGTTCCTGGCCCTTTAATTACTTTGGAGCAGTGTTGCAACTTTTAAACTGGCACTTCGGATGCAGTCGAAGTGCCTGCCATTCGACAAACGAACACGTGGCGGCGGCCATTTTAAGTTATTCGAACGCGGTCAGTGGTGTGTGCAGCCAAATCTATGGAACTGTTTTCGGCTACCCAATTGCACGAACACCGCTGGCCCGTACCTTCTACGTTACTTCGACACCGCGGCTGGAGACTAAGTCCCGTTCGAAGATTTGAACGCTCGTTCGAATGGGACTTAGTCATTTTCTCATTCCTGGGCTGCTGTACGGTCTCAAACCCAGCAAACCAATCTGGCAAGCCCTATATTGACCCTGTACCTTTTCAAAACACCATAAAACCTGTACATGGGGGGTATTGTTATACTTGGGAGACTTCGTTGAACACAAATATGAGTGTTTAAAACAGTAAAACATATCACAACGATGAAATCACCAGTAAAAGTGCAGTTTCTGTGTAAAACAAAAGGCAAAAAACAAATATGAACACTAAATTTGGAAAGCATCTGTGGTTAAGTGGCTCCTACAAAAGACCTAGTCTACCCCATTTTGAATACCGTGGGTTGTCTACTTTTACAAATGTTATGCCATGATGGGGTTAATTTTCATTCCTGGGCTTCTATGGTCTCAAAGGCAACATAGGCCCAGCAAACCAATCTGCCAAATTTCAATGTGCAAACATAGAAAAGGGTAAAGCCCTACATTTGACCCATGTAAGTTTGCATAAAACCTGTACATTGGGGGCACTGTTGTACTCGGGAAATGTTGCTGAACACATATTGGGGTGTTCTTTGTCAGTAACACATAACAGGAATTGAGAATCCATGCCTAAAGTAGAATGTGAGAGAAAGACTTGTGGTATAAAAAAATGTAAAATACCACCATCTGAAATACCCTAGGGTGTCTACTTTTCAAAAATATATGATTTGATGGGGTAACTTACATTGGCCAGCTTCAAAAATGTCCCAAATAGCACATGGGTGCATGATGACCAGCTGAGAAAATTCCAAGTTGGATAACTGGAATGCGCACACCCTCCAAATATGGTCTTTTAGCCCCCAGAGAACCTGACACACCTATACATGGGTGGTATCATTGTACTCAGGAGATGTTGCTGAACACATATTAGGGTGTTCTTCGGCAGTAACCCTTAAAGTTCTCCGTACATGTATTCTTAAATTGCTATGTGTTTAAAAAAAATCACCAATTATTATTTTTTTTAAATTTGGCATAGATTGGTGGTAAAATGATTGCGTGAAAAGAGTCAAAATACCTCAAGTTTAATACCTCAGGTTGTCTTCATTTAAAAAAAATATATACATCTGAAGGGTTATTTAGGGATTCCTGACAAATATCAGTATTACAATGTAACATGCGTTAATCGTGAAGAAAAATTGTTTGGAAATAGCAAAGTGCTACTTGTACTTGTAGACCTATAACGTTAAAAAAAAAGTTAAGAAAATGTTAACATTGGGCATTTCTTAAACTCAGGACAAAATCTAAAAACTATTTAGCACGGGTGTTTTTTGAAGGTTGTAGGTGCGTAACAGATTTTGGGGGTCAAATTTAGAAAAAGTGTTTTTTTTTCTTTTTCAGCATATTTTATAATGTTTTTTATAGTAAATTATATGATATAATAAAAATAATGGTATCTTTAGAAATACCATTTAATGACGAGAAAAACGGTATATAATATGTGTGGGAACAGTAAATGAGTGAGAGGAAAATTACAGCTAAACACAAACACCGCAGAAATGTGAAAAGAGCCCTGGTCCGTAACGGTAAGAAAATTGAAAAACGGTTTGTTTACTAACAGTGGCAGATCCAGGGGGGGGGGGAGGGGGGGGGCAACGGGGCAATTGCCCCCCCCAAGAGCTGATGCTCCACCCAGCAGGGCCGGTGCTATCCAAGCACCGGCCCTGCTGGGTGCCTTCACCCTTTTTTTTTTAAATCAACCCCCTCCCCCAACTACACACACACTGTCCCACCACACACACTACCCCCACTGCACCCCCATACACACACACTACCCCAACTGGACCACCATACACACACTTTTACCCCATACACTGCACACTTTTACCCCATACACATTGCCCAAACTGCACCCCATACACACACTGCCCCCACTGCACCCCCATACACATACTTTTACCCCATACACACATTGCCCAAACTACACCCCATACACACACTACCCCCACTGCACCATCATACACACACTGCATCCCATACACACACTATCCCCACTGCACCCCCATCCACACACTTTTACCCCATACACACATAGCCCAAACTGACCCACCACACACACTACCCCGCTGCACCCCATACACACACTTTTACCCCATACACACATTGCCCAAACTGCACCCCATACACACACTACCCCCACTGCATGGCACTCCTGGCACCATAACCACTACAGAGAGCTGTAGTGGTTATTGTGCCTGGATTGTTTCTTTAAATAATCTATGAGTGCCCCTCCCTAGATAAGGCTCTGGATTCACCAGTGGTCACTAAGGGGTTAAGTAAACCTCACTTCTGTTTTTTTCTGGCCCCGAGCATGTGATTGTAGCAACTGCTGTGTGTGCATACCTTGTCAGACTGTAAGGGAACTGAATTCTTACTTTTGCAGAATTTATACTGTAAATTACATGTAGTATTGAATGTTGCAAACCTGACAGGATATACTAAATAGTAAATGAAGCTGTGGCTATAAGGCTCTTTTCAGATGGTGCATAACATTTAGGCTTAAAGGGACACTCCAGGCACCCAGACCACTTCTGCTCATTGGAGTGGTCTGGGTGCCAACTCCCACTACTCTTAACCCTGCAAGTGTAATTATTGCAGTTTTTTTATAAACTGCAATAATTACCTTGCAGGGTTAACTCCACCTCTAGTGCTTTCCCATGGGGAGCGCTAATGCGCATTAGGTCTCCTCGGCCGGTGGGCGGGATCAGTCTCGCCCACCGGCCGACAGAGACAGAAGGAGGAGCGGCGCAGAGGAGGAGACAGCGAAGAGGGACATTGACGTGGCCTCAGGTAAGTGACTGAAGGGGTTTTCACCCCTTCAGTAACCGGGGATTAGGGGGTGGGAGGGAGAGGGTACCTCCAGTGCCAGGAAAACTGATTGTTTTCCTGGCACTGGAGTTTTCCTTTAACACATTTCTCATTACGAGAATGCACAAAAAAAACTGGCAATTTTTAATATATTAAAGAAAATATAACCATATAATATATAATTACTCATATAAACAGTTGTTTGCTATCTAATTTACCTTATCTGCTCATCTACAGTAACAAATGTTGGTTGTGTCAGAAGGATTTTAGAAATCCTATATATCTGCTATTTTTTTAAACCCCACAATTCTTTACTGAATGATATGGCTTTTTGTCTGTGTTAAAATCCCTCAGAATAGATTTTATGTTTACAGCTTACATTTTAAGTCAGATCTCCAGTCTTTGCTTGCAGTACCGAGTCTTTGGGTGATGGGGTTAAAGATTGTATGACTTTCGTAATGATTGTTATGTGAACACATTTGTATGAAAATCTGATAGATGCAATTTACAATAAAAGAAAAGTAAACAAAGCATGCATTTCAAACTGCTTGCTCGAGAATTTACTGTTTGCTTTCTGCAATCCAAAGCCAGTTAATATAGACAGATGAAGCAAATCAATTACACCCACCTAAACTGACAAGTGAGACGAAGCCAATTCCATGATACATGATTAGAAGTTGTGAACTTTGTCGTGAAATCATATAGTTTGCTATTTCTGAGCAGTAAGCAGTTGTGTTACAGTTATTTACACCTTTATCAGCTGACAGATATTGCTGAATTACGACTCAATATAAGAAAACACACGTAAGGAAGATATTGAATTTCTTCTTGCAGTCAAGTAAAAGCTGTAAGAAAAGACAACAACAAAAAAAACCTAACAAAAGCATATTACATGTTACCATTAAAGTGTGGGAACCTATATATAAAACAACATTGTCATGATTTTTCATGTACCAATTTTGAACAAGCATAAGCTGTAGCAATTGAAGAAAATAACAATATAACCTCACATTTCGGAATATTCATCCAAACCAAAGGTATATAGAGAAGATATTGCTTACATTCATTATTAATAGTTTCAAACATTATACTGTACAAGACTTGCAGTAAGATGTAGAAATGTTGCTGTCAGTTCAGCCTATCAAAATTACATGCAGGTTCTGGCCCTGTACCATGTTTCAGTATTACTGAGCAAAAACGTATTCTGTCATTATATAGCATTGAAAGAAGAATATCAAACAACAAAAAGGACAAATGTGGTCAGATTCAAGAAATCAATTGAAACTAACCGCATCTCTGGAAATTTCTATAGCGGTAGTGTCTAAAATTGCAATGCTGGCTGTAGGTTACAGGTGTTACTGTGAACCACTAAGGGTATCACTATAGACCCATGAACAGAAAAAATGCTGCTAAATACCAAAATGAAGTATATACATAAAAATGCTGCTAGATGCAAAAATAAAGTATATACAGGTGATACTAGAGTTATATGCCTGTCAATAAGAGGGTATGTATAGGTAGGGATACATTATGCCATATGGCAACAACAACTCACCCCTAATTATCAGCTTTAATATAGTGCACTATAAGGAGATGAGTATAAATCCCCAAGACCCAACCATAAATACCTCCTATAGAAATAGTAGTAGATACAGAGTAAACAGAGGCTCCAAATGGAGCTAGTACAGAGGTAAAGGGAGATTGAGGAAAGTATGCAGTATTAATAGCAGTCAAATTCGGACTGCTAGTTTTAAATTTAAGAAACCTCTCTCCCTGTTAATCCTATACGGAAATGAGTATAAATCCCCAAGTCCCAGCCATAAATACCTCTTACAAAAATAGTAATAGATACAGAGTAAACAGAGGCTCCAAATGGAGCTAGTACAGAGGTAAAGGGAGATTGAGGAAGGTATGCAGTATTAATAGCAGTCAAATTCGGACTGCTAGTTTTAAATTTTAAGAAGCCTCTCTCCCTGTTAATCTAGCTAGACAGGCATAGAAAAGAAAGAGTAAATAAAGTATAAATTAGGTGATTAACATGGTGCTAAAACCACCAGTGCCCAGTGCTCATATACATGATATGAGATGAAAAAAATTTGCCCAACATACGTTTCGGTGCTAGAAAGGAGCACCTTCGTCAGGGGCTAACATTAGACTGTTAATGAGTCTCTTTTATATGTGATGTGCCAAGAGGCATGAGTACCTTCGACCAATAGGAGCTGGGGGAGTGTGGTATCAGCTGTACTGCATTTCCCTAAATGTGTTCAATCCAAGCTCCAGGATAAACGTGAGATGTCCCTGGAGGCGGGGCTTAATGCCGGTCACATGGTCCGGCATATCGTGGGACATGTGATGTGACCGGCCCCATGTGGTATGGGCTAAGCCAATGGTAGGGCTTATCTGCAGCTTGTTACACCCCCATCGTGTAAATGCGACCTGTCCAAAAAGGGCTAGGTGGGCGGGCGCACATCCGCGCGGACCCGCCCACCAGCCATGTGGAGGGAGGCGCTTGATGCCGGTCACGTGGCTCGGCGTGTCCTGAGTCACTTGAACTATCCAGATCTGTGGGGAGCAATTAATGCCGGTCACGTGACTCGGCGCATCACGAGTAACGTGATGTATCCGGCCTTGCGTCATAGAGGTTGGGCCCATGACGTAAAGAGGGCAGTCCTGCCTCTTCAATAGACCCCGTCCATCTGAAACCAGTGGGCGGGTCATAAGATGTAGTGGGCCGGCAAGATTACAGTATAGGGTAACCATAGGATACCACCCATTAGTCCCCATATATTAGTATGACAACTCTCAGGTCTCTTCAGCAGCCCTAAAGCCACTCAGGTATCGATGTCAAATACATCAATGCGCTGAGGTTTGTATAGGGACAGGTCTAGAATTAGATATAAAAATAAACCATGAATGTAGATCAATATAGAAATGCAGTAAATGAATGGTCCGATGTATCCGGACCTGATACAGTCAATTCTACGTCCCTATGGTCCTGTATAAGGTATTCATGAAGAAAATAATAATAAAGATAAGAAAAATGATGAAGTAATAAATAAGGATAAAGAAATTAAAGAAATATGTACATATCTACACTAAACACTACACGCTAAATTACAAAATGTACAAGTGTATCAGGCAAAATAAGCTTGATTAGATATAAATTACGAGTATGTCAGAGATCCATAAGGGTGTGGGGACGCAGTGTCCAGCCTGGTTCTCTTAATCTTCAATGAAGGGTGTATATGAAAAACCCTCGTTGAGTCCAGATGGTGACAATGTTTTAAGTTTATAAATCCAAAAACTCTCCCTTTGGAGTAATTTTTTGTCTAGATCTCCCCTTCTTGGTCCCAGGGTGACACTTTCAATGCCGCAAAATCTTATCCCCTCAGATGACCCCCCATGATGAAGTTTCAAATGTTTTGAAACTGGGGTGTCAATTAATCTTTTAGGGTTAATTGAGGTCACGTGCTCCCTTATTCTCAGTTTAAACATACGGGAAGTTTTTCCCACGTATAGTTTATTGCATGAGCATGAGAGTAGGTATACAAGACCTTTAGATTGGCAATTGAAAAAGTGACGAACTTTAAATTCTTGTGTCCCTAGGGAGTCTGGAAAGGTTTTCGAAGGGCGGCGTATGAATTTGCACGCCTTACATTTTCCACATTGATATGTGCCTAGGACTGGAGACTTTAACCAAGAGGTTTTCTGAGTGCTCGATTTCAGGTGACTTGGGACTAGGATGTCCCTAATGTTTCGTCCTCTGCGTGCTGTCACAGACGCCTTAGTTGTAATCACCTTCTGTAGGTGTGGGTCTTGGTGCAATAGGGGCCAGAATCTATCCAGGATACTCATAATTTGATGCCAGCCTGCATCATAATTCCCTATGCATCTTATGGTTTCTTGATTAGACTGTACGTTTTTTTCAACTAGGAGGTCTTTGCGGTCTGCCAACAGTGCGCGTTTATATGCAGATTTTAGGCATCTGTTTGGGTATCCTTTTTGTTTAAACTGAAGTTGTAAGGTTTTTGCCTTCAGTTTAAAATCTTCTATAGTGGAGCAGTTGCGTCTTAAACGCAAATACTGTCCTATTGGGATACCTTTTTTAAGGGAGGGTGGATGGTGACTTGTCCACTCCAATAGGCTGTTGGTTGACGTGGGTTTCCGGAAGAGGGTGGATGTAAGTACCCCCTTATCTGACAGACAGATAGTTAGGTCAAGAAAATTAATTTGGTTACCACCTATCTCACTTGTCAGTCTCAGATTGATGGAGTTAGAGTTTAGGATGTTAACAAACTCTAGAAAGAGGTCAGGGGTGTCTGTCCATATGATCAGTACATCGTCGATGTAGCGTTTCCATATTTTTATACACTTAGTGTATTAAAAAAATATGGAAACGGGGCGGGGCCTGACTGCCAAGATGGCCGGACGCGCTTTCTGAAAGCTCCGGCAATGGCAGGCGCTAAGACACCAAATATGACAGACCAAACACCGTTAGCAGCTCATGGTGCCTGGAAAGCGAGGCAGGACACTGCACCGAACGTGTGGATACCTGTATTGCACCAAATTGAGACACAAGCGCTAAAACCGGCCATGAGGCCTCAACGCGAGCGGAGCCCAAAGCCTGGGGGAGACGGCCGATCGCCCGGCCCGGGTACTACCCGCAAGTGTGCTTTAACAGCTGCCCTGCTACCCCCCCCTCTGGACCGGCGGGGGATATCCCGGTCCACGCCGGGGGCGACGACCCCAGCAAAGCAACGACAACAAGCTACAAAAGCGGAAGAGCACAGGAAAAGCCAGAACAAAAGCAAGATGGCGACGCACAGCATCATTATCGAGCCACCCACGAGTACCTCAGACTTCTTTGAGCAGCTCTGTGTAACCATCGGGAAGAAGCTCTGGGGCCGGGCCTTCAAGCAGGCGAGAAAAATGGCAGCGGCATGGATTCGCCCGGTAACCCGGCGACGCCTATGCCGATTCCCGCCAAAACCTACCAGAGCGGCCTCCCAACGGAGACGGCGCCAACCAACAAGGGAGCGAGAAAAAGCGACATGCCTCATGAGAGACAACACTCATCCCCAAACACACCAGAGTGGGACCACACAGAACACCCGATCGGTCTACCACAAGCAGATCACGGGAGCTCAAGACTACCCTACCAGCCATACCAACCCCCGAGTACCTACCCACGATAGTGAGACGCACCGGAGAAGGAAACATCACATATCCAACATTGGACCCCCTGTGACAACTCGGTCCCGCTGGCCTTCATATGTGTTCAAAACCCTGAGGGACTGCCCAACAGACCATCAACGTCTCCCAGTGTCAGGAGTCGGCTGAACTTGAACTGAACATACAGTCCGTGCCTAAGCTGCCAGGCCCGATATCTACTAAAAGCAGCCACCTTACCTGACTGTGCAAACTGTTAAGTATTTAACCCATGGTTTACCTTGTTCATTTACAAGCACAGATGTCCTAGCTAGAGACCTCTATATTACATTATCCTCTGCAGTGGGTTTATCCATAGTCAAATATGAAGTTAATGTTAACCATTTTTGAGTATTACTTATAAAAATGTGTGCAAGTGAAAATATTACTATTTGTATAGTCCCTGCCTTATTTAGGCGCCTAGTGATAGAGAATCACGTGTACCTAGCCACATATCACACACAACATGCTGATTGGCTGACACATTCACACTGAATAGGCCTGCAATCAACCTACATCGTGTTAGCCATTCAACTCCATTGATAATCTCACCTGTTAGCTATATGGCACAGAGCAACTGGTACTAATGACAAATGCTCATACACTTACTCAGCCCTAGAGGGTTCACTATTCACGTGGGCATTTAATCTTAGATTGTTTTTGACACCATTTAAACTGTTTATTTTACCCCTCATTGCTAAGCTTATGTTATTAACTTTTATAATGTTCTTAAATTGTCTGAGCCTACTTAACTAAGTTGTTTAGTCAGAGTGTCAACCCTTTGCATAACTGAATATCAGCAACTAGTCATACTGCATATGTTATATAAGTTTCAATGCTTGATCTACACACATGTTTACACAAAGTTTTGTTAAACTAAATGTCACATACTACTAAAAATCATTACTAGATTATCTCTTGATTTATAAACGTGCAGTAGCTCGAACTGTATAAGCATGACCAACGCTCGACTTGTTACATAATCTGACTTTTAAAAATAAAAAATGTGCTATGTTATTGATGCCATACCAATGTTATAATATGTTTACGAATCTGTATGCACCAGCTGTCGTGGCAGTGCAAACGTATGTTCTTCTTATTATGCACAAATAAAATAAAGAATAAAAAAAAAATAAAAAAAATATGGAAACGCTACATCGACGATGTACTGATCATATGGACAGACACCCCTGACCTCTTTCTAGAGTTTGTTAACATCCTAAACTCTAACTCCATCAATCTGAGACTGACAAGTGAGATAGGTGGTAACCAAATTAATTTTCTTGACCTAACTATCTGTCTGTCAGATAAGGGGGTACTTACATCCACCCTCTTCCGGAAACCAACGTCAACCAACAGCCTATTGGAGTGGACAAGTCACCATCCACCCTCCCTTAAAAAAGGTATCCCAATAGGACAGTATTTGCGTTTAAGACGCAACTGCTCCACTATAGAAGATTTTAAACTGAAGGCAAAAACCTTACAACTTCAGTTTAACCCCTTAAGGACCAAACTTCTGGAATAAAAAGGAATCATGACATGTCACACATGTCATGTGTCCTTAAGGGGTTAAACAAAAAGGATACCCAAACAGATGCCTAAAATCTGCATATAAACGCGCACTGTTGGCAGACCGCAAAGACCTCCTAGTTGAAAAAAACGTACAGTCTAATCAAGAAACCATAAGATGCATAGGGAATTATGATGCAGGCTGGCATCAAATTATGAGTATCCTGAATAGATTCTGGCCCCTATTGCACCAAGACCCACACCTACAGAAGGTGATTACAACTAAGGCGTCTGTGACAGCACGCAGAGGACGAAACATTAGGGACATCCTAGTCCCAAGTCACCTGAAATCGAGCACTCAGAAAACCTCTTGGTTAAAGTCTCCAGTCCTAGGCACATATCAATGTGGAAAATGTAAGGCGTGCAAATTCATACGCCGCCCTTCGAAAACCTTTCCAGACTCCCTAGGGACACAAGAATTTTAAGTTCGTCACTTTTTCAATTGCCAATCTAAAGGTCTTGTATACCTACTCTCATGCTCATGCAATAAACTATACGTGGGAAAAGCTTCCCGTATGTTTAAACTGAGAATAAGGGAGCACGTGACCTCAATTAACCCTAAAAGATTAATTGACACCCCAGTTTCAAAACATTTGAAACTTCATCATGGGGGGTCATCTGAGGGGATAAGATTTTGCGGCATTGAAAGTGTCACCCTGGGACCAAGAAGGGGAGATCTAGACAAAAAAATTACTCCAAAGGGAGAGTTTTTGGATTTATAAACTTAAAACATTGTCACCATCTGGACTCAACGAGGGTTTTTCATATACACCCTTCATTGAAGATTAAGAGAACCAGGCTGGACACTGCGTCCCCACACCCTTATGGATCTCTGACATACTCGTAATTTATATCTAATCAAGCTTATTTTGCCTGATACACTTGTACATTTTGTAATTTAGCGTGTAGTGTTTAGTGTAGATATGTACATATTTCTTTAATTTCTTTATCCTTATTTATTACTCCGTCATTTTTCTTATCTTTATTATTATTTTCTTCATGAATACCTTATACAGGACCATAGGGACGTAGAATTGACTGTATCAGGTCCGGATACATCGGACCATTCATTTACTGCATTTCTATATTGATCTACATTCATGGTTTATTTTTATATCTAATTCTAGACCTGTCCCTATACAAACCTCAGCGCATTGATGTATTTGACATCGATACCTGAGTGGCTTTAGGGCTGCTGAAGAGACCTGAGAGTTGTCATACTAATATATGGGGACTAATGGGTGGTATCCTATGGTTACCCTATACTGTAATCTTGCCGGCCCACTACATCTTATGACCCGCCCACTGGTTTCAGATGGACGGGGTCTATTGAAGAGGCAGGACTGCCCTCTTTACGTCATGGGCCCAACCTCTATGACGCAAGGCCGGATACATCACGTTACTCGTGATGCGCCGAGTCACGTGACCGGCATTAATTGCTCCCCACAGATCTGGATAGTTCAAGTGACTCAGGACACGCTGAGCCACGTGACCGGCATCAAGCGCCTCCCTCCACATGGCTGGTGGGCGGGTCCGCGCGGATGTGCGCCCGCCCACCTAGCCCTTTTTGGACAGGTCGCATTTACACGATGGGGGTGTAACAAGCTGCAGATAAGCCCTACCATTGGCTTAGCCCATACCACATGGGGCCGGTCACATCACATGTCCCACGATATGCCGGACCATGTGACCGGCATTAAGCCCCGCCTCCAGGAACATCTCACGTTTATCCTGGAGCTTGGATTGAACACATTTAGGGAAATGCAGTACAGCTGATACCACACTCCCCCAGCTCCTATTGGTCGAAGGTACTCATGCCTCTTGGCACATCACATATAAAAGAGACTCATTAACAGTCTAATGTTAGCCCCTGACGAAGGTGCTCCTTTCTAGCACCGAAACGTACGTTGGGCAAATTTTTTTCATCTCATATCATGTATATGAGCACTGGGCACTGGTGGTTTTAGCACCATGTTAATCACCTAATTTATACTTTATTTACTCTTTCTTTTCTATGCCTGTCTAGCTAGATTAACAGGGAGAGAGGCTTCTTAAAATTTAAAACTAGCAGTCCGAATTTGACTGCTATTAATACTGCATACCTTCCTCAATCTCCCTTTACCTCTGTACTAGCTCCATTTGGAGCCTCTGTTTACTCTGTATCTATTACTATTTTTGTAAGAGGTATTTATGGCTGGGACTTGGGGATTTATACTCATTTCCGTATAGGATTAACAGGGAGAGAGGTTTCTTAAATTTAAAACTAGCAGTCCGAATTTGACTGCTATTAATACTGCATACTTTCCTCAATCTCCCTTTACCTCTGTACTAGCTCCATTTGGAGCCTCTGTTTACTCTGTATCTACTACTATTTCTATAGGAGGTATTTATGGTTGGGTCTTGGGGATTTATACTCATCTCCTTATAGTGCACTATATTAAAGCTGATAATTAGGGGTGAGTTGTTGTTGCCATATGGCATAATGTATCCCTACCTATACATACCCTTCTATTGACAGGCATAGAACTCTAGTATCACCTGTATATACTTTATTTTTGCATCTAGCAGCATTTTTATGTATATACTTCATTTTGGTATTTAGCAGCATTTTTTCTGTTCATGGGTCTATAGTGATACCCTTAGTGGTTCACAGTAACACCTGTAACCTACAGCCAGCATTGCAATTTTAGACACTACCGCTATAGAAATTTCCAGAGATGCGGTTAGTTTCAATTGATTTCTTGAATCTGACCACATTTGTCCTTTTTGTTGTTGGATTTTGTATATATGGGGTTATGCCCCTTCTTGAGACATCTGGAGTCTCAAATTGGCACACTAGTCTCTGAGTAGACACTTGGCATTACTTCCTCGGGCCACCCGGGGTTGTCTGCACAGGTGTACACCCAGAGACATCGAACTTTTTGTTCTCTGTTTTTTTGAAAGAAGAATAGTGATTTAATTTACAGTTGATCAATGGATTAGCATTAAACAATGCTATTTGTCTTACTTAAAATTGATATCTCACCCTACCTGAACAAAAGGCTCTCCTCATCTGTTCCCACCTCCTATAACCTCCGATCCAGTACCAACACTTTTAGTCTACCTCAATACAAAAAGAAAGCAGCCCGATCGTCCTTCTCCTACAGAGCACCGCAATTGTGGAACGACCTCCCGCACAATTTAAAATCTTCCCTAAGCCTAAAGTCCTTTAAGAGATCCCTCTCTACATACCTCAAAACAGAATGCACGTCATGATAGATTATATATTACCTACCTGTGCTATGTTAAATGTTGTATATATTGTGTATTGATATTGTTTTTTGTATTTTATTGTACCCGAATGTAACAATGCAATGATTTGTGGACCCAGGACATACTTGAAAACTAGAGAAATCTCAATGTATCTTTCCAGGTAAAATATTTTATAAATAAATAAATAAATAAATAATAGAAGCAAGTTAGTTAAAAAAAAAGTTTTAAAAGACAAAAGACATAATGGTATTTCAAAGGAAGACTTCTAGGCTTTTTTCAGACTCACTCTTAGGCAGTGTTGAGCAGGGCTTCGATCATTGTGGAGCCCTTTGATAAAATGTTCAGGTAGCCTCATAAAACCTTGTAGTGTGGTAATACAGAGAGAGTGCTGCTTGCATGTTGACTTCCCAGGGAAATCTCCCTCTAGTGCTTGAAATGTATCTTAAATATCTAGGCACATATTATGAGATAAGGGTTATGAGATCATATCATTGCTCTCCCCAGGGCCGGCCCAAAAGCACGCCAACATCCATTATGTTATTCAGTGTGTGTAGTGAATGTAATTTTTGTTTGTGTAGTGAATGCATTGTGTGTGTCGTGAATGCACACTATGTAACTATGTAATTCTATGTGTGTATGTAGTAGTGGATGCAGTGTGTGCAGGGCCGCCATCAGGGCATGAGAACCATAATGGTTGCATGGGCCCTGCGGTCCTGGGGGTTCAGTGATCTCTTGGAGTGGAGGGAGAGCAGGTATGACTGGGACGACACTCACGAGACTGAGCAAGACCTGGTCCACCTGGTGACCCAGGAGATGGAGCTAGAACAGCAGCTGTTTCAATGCAGTGAGAAGGCTCAGCAGGAGAGCAGAGTGACAGACCCAGAGCCAGACCCATTCAGCTGGGACGAGAGAGTAAAGTTTTACTGGGAAGAACACCAGGTGGCCGGTGGAGATGGGACCGAGGTCTCTCCGCCGGTCCTGCAGGGAATTGGGAGCCCAGTCTCCATTCCCCAGTGGCAGTGTGAAGTGCAGGGAGGGGAGAGCAGCGTCCTCCCTCCCCAGCGGCAGGCTGAGTTACAGGGGGCATAGGTAGTTGCTCCTGCCCTCCAGCAGCAGAGTGGCATGCCGGGAAGGCAGTGTGAAGTGCAGGGAGAGGAGAGCAGCGTCCTCCCTCCCCAGCGGCAGGCTGAGTTACAGGGGGCAGAGGTAGTTGTTCCTGCCCTCCAGCAGAAGCGTGATTTTTTGGGAATTAGGAGCCCAGTCTCCATTCCCCGGCGGCCGTGTGATTTATTGGGAATTAGGAGCCCAGTCTCCATTCCCCAGCGGCAGAGTGATGTATTGGGAATTGGGAGCCCAGTCTCCATTCCCCAGTGGCAGGCTGGGATACAGGGAGCAGAGATAGTTGCTTATGTCCCCCAGCAGCAGAGTGAATTCCAGGGAATTGGGAGCCCAGTCACCATTCCCCAGCGGGAGATACAGCAGGGAATTGGGAGCCCAGTCTCCATTCCCCAGCGGGAGATACAGCAGGGAATTGGGAGCCCAGTCTCCATTCCCCAGCAGCAGAGTATACTACAGGGAATAGAGAGCCCAGTCTCCTTTCCCCAGGAGCAGGACTCTGTATTGGGAGCAGAGACAGTCGGTCTCCCTCCCCAGCAGATGGAATTATATATGGGAGAGGAGCTTGTTACCCCCTCTCCCCAGAGGCAGCTTAACATACCAGGGGGAGACAGTAAGCCCCACAACCGTGCAGATGGGACCATGGTCTCTACACTTACAGCACAGGGGGTAGGGACGGTTGGTCCTGCCCCCCCCACGACAGAGCTGTTTAGCCAAAGGGGAGACAGTCGGTCTCCAGCAGCAGAGCTGTGTATCTAAAGGGGAGACAGTTGGTCTCCAGCAGCAGAGCTGTGTATTTAAAGGGGAGACAGTCGGTCTCCCCCTCCCACAACCAGGCTCCAACCAGGCTACTTCCACTGTAGCGCTGGCACCAGGGCAGAGTACTGCTGGTCTCTGCCCACTCAGCAACCCACCAAGGCCACCTTCCAGTCCCCCACACAGATGTGGTGAGACACCTGGACCTGGACAAAGTTCTCCTCTACCCAGGTGTAGTAACCATTTATTGTGGGTGGGCTGTACGGCTGATTGTGTTTTGTGGGTGGGCTGCTGGACTAACAAGGGCACTGACCGGCAGGAGGTCAGATACCCTGTTAGTCTGTTTGGAAAAGGGGAGAGATGTGACGAGACCAATCTTGCCACATTGCATTGGAGGAGCCTGGTTGCCCGCCTCTTTCCCTGTGACTATGGACCCTGGGAGATTTGGCCCGTTCAATTCCGTATGATAGGAGTTATGTATTTTTGTATCCTTTTGTGTTTTACTGGTAACATGTGCTCAATGGAGTCTGCCTCTATCCCTGGATATAATTGGATTATTTTCCCCATTGTCTCCAGGATAGAGGGCTCTGTAAAACCGGTTTAGGCCAGATAGTAAAGATACTTTACTAACTTTTGAACCCCTGGTCTGATTCATGACATTTTTTGATATGTTGTTCCCCTGAATGAATTGATTGTGAATATATTTTTATGTGAATGTGATGTATATTTTAGAAGTTATGAATATGCTGTAAAAACTGTATTTTCCTGCCTGTGATAAATTACATTAACCCATTGTGTTCAGTAATTATATCACAGGCAGAGGGGAGGATTTTATGTGTTTGTGCTGGGTGTGTTTTATGTTTTACTGTACGGGATTGGTTACATGTTGTCCCTCCCTGTGGGATGTCCCCTTGCATGGGGACTTGCATAAAAGTCTGTGAGTGTTAATTAAAACAGACCACTGCTTGACCCTCAACACGGAGCCTTGTCTCGTTCTTGGGGGGATTTACTGTATGCTGTTAGAGACTGATTGCCAGGAGTGTAAGCCGATTGTCTGCTTTTCCTGATCGTCTGCTAGTAGCTATTAGTGAGGTTCAGTTCGGGAGTTGGAGTGCTATTTTGTATCCAGTTCGGGAGTTTGGTGTTTTACTGAAGCTGTCTTTATTAGTGATGTCGCGAACATAAAATTTTCCGTTCGCGAACGGCCGAACCGGGCGAGCCGCCATAGACTTCAATAGGCAGGCGAATTTTAAAACCCACAGGGACTCTTTCTGGCCACAATAGTGATGGAAACGTTGTTTCAAGGGGACTAACACCTGGACTGTGGCATGCCGGAGGGGGATCCATGGCAAAACTGCCATGGAAAATTACATAGTTGATGCAGAGTCTGGTTTTAATCCATAAAGGGCATAAATCACCTAACATTCCTAAATTGTTTGGAGTAACGTGCTTTAAAACATTAGGTATGATGTTGTATCGATCAGGTAGTGTAAGGGTTACGCCCGCTTCACAGTGACATGGCTCCCCTCTATATACCGTGTAAACATGGCTCCCTCTATATACAGAGTAACATGGCTCCCCTCTATATACAGAGTAACATGGCTCCCCTCTATATACAGTGTATACATGGCTCCTCTCTATATATAGAGTAACATGGCTTCCCTCTATATACCGTGTAAACATGGCTCCCTCTATATACAGAGTAACATGGCTCCCTCTATATACAGAGTAACATGGCTCCCCTCTATATACCGTGTAAACATGGCTCCCCTCTATATACCGTGTAAACATGGCTCCCCTCTATATACAGTGTAAACATGGCTCTTCTCTATATACAGTGTAAACATGGCTCTTCTCTATATACAGAGTAACATGGCTTCCCTCTATATACCGTGTAAACATGGCTCCCTCTATATACAGAGTAACATGGCTCCCTCTATATACAGAGTAACATGGCTCCCCTCTATATACAGTGTAAACATGGCTCCTCTCTATATACAGAGTAACATGGTTCCCCTCTATATACAGAGTAACATGGCTCCCTCTATATACAGTGTAAACATGGCTCCCCTCTATATACAGAGTAACATGGCTCCCCTCTATATACAGTGTAAACATGGCTCCTCTCTATATACAAAGTAACATGGCTCCTCTCTATATACAGTGTAAACATGGCTCCCCTCTATATACAGTGTAAACATGGCTCCCCTCTATATACAGTGTAGACATGGCTCTTCTCTATATACAGAGTAACATGGCTTCCCTCTATATACCGTGTAAACATGGCTCCCTCTATATACAGAGTAACATGGCTCCCCTCTATATACAGTGTAAACATGGCTCCTCTCCATATACAGAGTAACATGGCTCCCCTCTATATACAGAGTAACATGGCTCCCTCTATATACAGTGTAAACATGGCTCCCCTCTATATACAGAGTAACATGGCTCCCCTCTATATACAGTGTAAACATGGCTCCTCTCTATATACAGAGTAACATGGCTCCTCTCTATATACAGAGTAACATGGCTCCCTCTATATACAGTGTAAACATGGGTCCTCTCTATATACAGAGTAACATGGCTCCCCTCTATATACCGTGTAAACATGGCTCCCTCTATATACAGAGTAACATGGCTCCCCTCTATATACAGAGTAACATGGCTCACTCTATATACAGAGTAACGTGGCTCCCCTCTATATACAGTGTAACATGGCTCCCCTCTATATACCGTGTAAACATGGCTCCCCTCTATATACAGTGTAAACATGGCTCCTCTCTATATGCCGTGTAAACATGGCTCCCCTCTATATACAGTGTAAACATGGCTCCCTCTATATACAGAGTAACATGGCTACCCTCTATATACAGTGTAAACATGGCTCCTCTCTATATACAGAGTAACATGGCTCCCTTTATATACAGTGTAACATGGCTCCCCTCTATATACAGAGTAACATGGCTTCCCTCTATATACCATGTAAACATGGCTCACTCTATATACAGTGTAACATGGCTCCCCTCTATATACAGAGTAACATGACTCCCCTCTATATACAGAGTAACATGACTCCCCTCTATATACAGTGTAAACATGGCTTCCTCTATTTACAGAGTAACATGGCTCCTGAGCTGCGGGTGGGGGCCCTATAAAAGAATAATGGGGGGCGACCTACTGTCCTCCCCCCCGGCCTCCACCCCTGTGCGGCGGGTGCGGGCCCTAAGTTACAATAAGGGGGGGGCATCTACTGTCCTCCCCCCGGCCCCCACCCCTGTGCGACGGGTGCGGGCCCTAAGTTACAATAAGGGGGGACATCTACTGTCCTCCCCCCGGCCCCCACCCCTGTGAGGTGGGTGGGGGCCCTAAATGAAAATCTCCCCCCCCCATCAAAGGTGACTAGGGGTCCCCAAGCCCCTAGTCACCCCCCCACCCAAATAAAAAAAACCCTACCTACCCCCCTCACCCTAAAAAATAGTGAGGGGGGAATAAAATTACTACCCTGTAAATTAAATTTCAACTTACTATTCAACGTCTTCTTTTTTCTAAAATCTTCATTTTTCAGCCCCAAATAAGGCCAAATAAAAAGCCATCATACCCGTCGAACTTAAAAATAAAATAAAAAAACTGAGCGCAAAAAAAATTGCAGACGAAAAAGAAAAAACCCGACGCTCAAAAAATAAATCCATCTTCACCCATGGAGGGCTCCGCGCAGCCTTTGCTCTGCAGGGCGGTGGAAGGCCATAGGGACTTCACCTACCCACACAAAGATGGCGGCGCCCTGAATATAGATCGGGCAGAAAATACAGATTAATAAATAGGTCATTTGGGGGGCTTAGGGGCATTTGGGGGTGACTAAGGGGTCAATTGGATGTAGTGGAGGCGGGAGTGGGGTTAAAAAAAAAAAACGGGATTCGGCATGACAGTGCCACTTTAAATTCAAAGATGTTCTTAAATTATCTAAATGTAGATATATATACTCACGCACTGCTTAATATAACGTATTCACTATGACGTAAGCTTAAGCCTGTTTAAATTCAAAGATGTTCTTAAATTGTCTAAGCCTGTCTAAACACTACCAAGTTGTTGAATCTGACTGACAAACCTCAGAATAATTTAACATATAAAATGTGCACGTATTAACATATACCCTATTGTTACAATTGTTACTTGAAAAGCATGAGGAATGCCGTTGGGGTACCACATGCTCATTTGTTACAATAGCGTGCATTTAAAACCCAAAAACTTTTTTCATTGTTATAGATTGAATAGCAGTTACTTGTCTTCAAGTGGGTGTGTCAGGCCTACAGCGTGTACTCTGCCAACCTCTGCTAGTGCACATTGCCACTAATATCTGGTGTCACAATAGCGTGCATTTAAAACCAAAAAACCTTTTTCACTGTTATAGTTTGAATAGCAGTTACTTGTCTTCAAGCGGGTGTCAGGCCTACAGCGTGTACTCTGCCAACCTCTGCAAGTGCACATTGCCACTCATATGTGGTGTCACAATAGCGTGCATTTAAAACCATAAAACCTTTTTCACTGTTATAGATTGAATAGCAGTTAGTTGTCTTCAAGCGGGTGTCAGGCCTACAGCGTGTACTCTGCCAACCTCTGCAAGTGCACATTGCCACTCATATGTGGTGTCACAATAGCGTCCATTTAAAACCAAAAAACTTTTTTCACTGTTATAGATTGAATAGCAGTTACTTGTCTACAAGCGGGTGTCAGGCCTACAGCGTGTACTCTGCCAACCTCTGCAAGTGCACATTGCCACTCATATCTGGTGTCACAATAGCGTGCATTTAAAACCCCAAAACTTTTTTCACTGTAATAGATTGAATAGCAGTTACTTGTCTTAAAGCGGGTGTGTTAGGCCTACAGCGTGTACTCTGCCAACCTCTGCAAGTGCACATTGCCACTCATATCTGGTCTCACAGTAGCTTGCACGCATAGTACCACTAATCCAAAAAAAAGTGACCCTATGTAGGAGGAACAGTCCATATTCTGCTCTGTGTCAGTGTGTATCAGGGTCCCTGAGGACTAGTTTCAATCCATATCTGCCAAGTGACCCTATGTAGGGGGAACAGTCCCTATTCTGCTCTGTGTCAGTGTGTATCAGGGTCCCTGAGGACAGGTGTCAATCCATATCTGCCAAGTGACCCTATGTAGGAAGAACAGTCCCTATTCTGCTCTGTGTCAGTGTGTATCAGGGTCCCTTAGGACAGGTGTCAATCCATATCTGCCAAGTGACCGTATGTAGGAGGAACAGTCCCTATTCTACTCTGTGTCAGTGTGTATCAGGGTCCCTGAGGACAGGTGTCAATCCATATCTGCCAAGTGACCCTATGTAGGGGGAACAGTCTCTATTCTGCTCTGTGTCAGTGTGTATCAGGGTCCCTGAGGACAGGTGTCAATCCATATCTGCCAAGTGACCGTATGTAGGAGGAACAGTCCCTATTCTGCTCTGTGTCAGTGTGTATCAGGGTCCCTGAGGACAGGTGTCAATCCACATCTGCCAAGTGACCCTACGTAGGAGGAACAGTCCCTATTCTGCTCTGTGTCAGTGTGTATCAGGGTCCCTGAGGACAGGTGTCAATCCATATCTGCCAAGTGACCCTATGTAGGGAGAACAGTCCCTATTCTGCTCTGTGTCAGTGTGTATCAGGGTCCCTGAGGACAGGTGTCTATCCATATCTGCCAAGTGACCCTATGTAGGCGGAACAGTCCCTATTCTGCTCTGTGTCAGTGTGTATCAGGGTTTCTGAGGACAGGTGTCAATCCATATCTGCCAAGTGACCCTATGTAGGAGGAACAGTCCCTATTCTGCTCTGTGTCAGTGTGTATCAGGGTCCCTGAGGACAGGTGTCAATCCATATCTGCCAAGTGACCCTATGTTATGGGAACAGTCCCTATTCTGCTCTGTGTCAGTGTGTATCAGGGTCCCTGAAGAGAGGTGTCAATCCATATCTGCCAAGTGACCCTATGTAGGGGTGACAGTCCCTATTCTGCTCTGTGTCAGTGTGTATCAGGGATCCTTAGGATAGGTGTCAATCCATATCTGCCAAGTGACCCTATGTAGGAGGAACAGTCCCTATTCTGCTCTGTGTCAGTGTGTATCAGGGTCCCTGAGGACAGATGTCAATCCATATCTGCCTAGTGACCCTATGTAGGGGGAACAATCCCTATTCTGCTCTGTGTCAGTGTGTATCAGGGTCTCTGAGGACAGGTGTCAATCCATATCTGCCAAGTGACCTTATGTAGGGGGAACAGTCCCTATTCTGCTCTGTGTCAGTGTGTATCAGGGTCCCTGAGGACAGGTGTCAATCCAAATCTGCCAAGTGACCCTATGTAGGGGGAACAGTCCCTATTCTGCTCTGTGTCAGTGTGTATCAGGGTCCCTGAGGACAGGTGTCAATCCATATCTGCCAATCGACCCTATGTAGGGGGATACAGTCCCTATTCTGCTCTGTGTCAGTGTGTATCAGGGTCTCTGAAGACAGGGGTCAATCCATATGTCAAGGTGTCAATATGTCATATGTCAGGTGTCAATCCATATTGTGATTTATGAATGTTAGGTGATTTATGCCCTTTATGGATTAAAACCAGACTCTGCATCAACTGTGTAATTTCCCATGGGAGTTTTGCCATGGATCCCCCTCCGGCATGCCACAGTCCAGGTGTTAGTCCCCTTGAAACAACGTTTCCATCACTATTGTGGCCAGAAAGAATCCCTGTGGGTTTTAAAATTCGCCTGCCCATTGAAGTCTATGGCGGTTCGCCCAGTTCGCCAGTTCGCGACAATTTTATGTTCGCGACATCACTAATTCCTGTAGGTAAAAGTTTAGGATCCAGTGATCATCAGTCAGTGTGGTTTAATATAAGAACAGTGACTGAGTCAAACCACACAAAAACAAAAGTTTTTAGACTTTAAAAAAACAGACTTTTCTAAAATTAGAATATGTGTAAAGGAGTCTTATCAAATTAGAGCAATTTAAATGGAGTCCAAGAGAAATTGGAATATTTAAAAGTTGCACTGCTGAAGTCAACAGAAAATTGCATTAGGCATGTCAGTAAAAGCAAAAAAATTCAAGAAACCACTATGGTACTCCGCAGAAGTGGCCAAAATAGTAAAAAAGAAAAAGCTAGCATTTAGTAATTATAAAAAAAAAACAGAGTGAGGAAGACAGAATGATCTATAAAATTAGGCAGAAAGAGGCTAAGAAAGTTATAAGAGCTTTCAAATCACACACAGAAGAGAAAATAGCACAGTCAGTAAAAAAAAGTGGACAAAACATTTTTTAAGATACATAAATGAGAAAAGGAAAATAAAACAAGGATTAGTTAGATTAAAAACAAAAGAGGGAATGTATGTATAAGAGGATAAAGGTCTAGCTGACTGCCTCAATGAATATTTTTGTTCGGTATTTACAGATGAAAATAAAGGAAAGGGACCTCAGTTAGGAAAAAGGACAAATGAGCCATTTATTACATGTGAGTTTACAGAGGAAGAGGTTTTATTTAAACTGTCAAAAGTAAAGACAAATAAGTCAATGGAACCGGATGGAATGTACTAGTGGTAGTGGTGTACTAGCAAAACCATTAACAGATTTATTTAACCAATCGTTGTTAACAGGAGTAGTCCCAGAAGATTGGAAGTTAGCGAATGTTGTGCCCATTCGCAAGAAAGGTAGTAGGGAGGAGTCGGGCAACTATAGGCCAGTAACCCATACTTCAGCAGTGGGGAAAGTTATGGAAACCGTGTTAAAGGATAGGATTGTTGAACATCTAAAAACACATGGATTTCAAGGTCAGAGACAACATGGTTTTACTTCAGGGAGACCATGCCAAACTAATCTTTTTGATTTTTTTGATTGGGTAACTAAAATTATAGATCAGGGTGGTGCAGTAGACATTGCTTACCTAGATTTCAGTAAGGCTTTTGACACTGTTGCACATAGAAGGCTTATCAATAAACTGCAATCTTTAAATTTGGATTCCAATATTGTTTAATGGGTAAGGCAGTGGCTGAGTGACAGGCAACAGAGAGTTGTAGTCAATTGAGTATATTCAAAGCTTGGGCTTCTGGGTACAGAATATTTGATAGAGTCCTAACCTCAACATCTGAGGAAAGCGATTTAGGGGTGATTATTTTTGATGACTTAAAGGTAGGCAGACAATGTAATAGACCAGTAGGAAATGCTAGCAGAATGCTTGGTTGTATAGGGAGAGGTATTACCAGTAGAAAGAGGGAAGTGCTCATGCCATTGTACAGAACACTGGTGAGACCTCACTTGGAGTATTGTACGCAGTACTGGAGAATGTATCTTCAGAAGGATATTGATACTATAGAGAGAGTTCAGAGAAGGGCTACTAAACTGGTTCATGGATTGCAGGATAAAACTTACCAGGAATGGTTAAGACAGGGGCGATATGATAGAAACATTTAAATACATAAAAGGGAATCAACACAATAAAGGAGGAGACCTCATTTAAAAGAAGAAAAGCTACCACAACAAGAGGACATAGTCTTAAATTAGAGGGGCAAAGGTTTAAAAATAATATCAGGAAGTATTACTTTACTGAGAGGGTAGTGGATGCATGGAATAGCCTTGCAGCTGAAATGGTAGAGGTTAACACAGTAAAGGAGTTTAAGCATGCGTGGGATAGGCATAAGGCTATCCTAACTATAAGATAAGGCAATGAAAGTATTTAGAAAATTGGGCAGACTAGATGGGCTAAATGGTTCTTATCTGCCGTCACATTCTATTGTAAATAATTTATTATATATTTTCATGTGACAACACCGAAGAAATCACACTCTGCCTCAATGTAAAGTAGTAAGCTTACAGCCTGTATAAGAGTGTAAATGTGCTGTCCCCTCAAAATAACTTAACACACAGCCATTAATGTCTAAACTGCTGGCAACAAAAGTGAGTACACTCCCTAAGTGGAAATGTCCAAATTGGGCTCAATGAGCCATTTTCCCTTCCCAGTGTCATGTGACTTGCTAATGTTACAAGTCTCAGGTGTGAATGGGGAGCAGGTGTGTTAAATTTGGAGTTATCAATCTCACACTCTCTCATACTGGTCACTGGAAGATCAACATAGCACCTCATGGCAAAGAACTCTCTGAGGATCTTAAAAGAAGAATTGTTGCTCTACATAAAGATGGCCTAGGCTATAAGAAGACCCTGCCAAGACCCGGAAACTGAGCTGCAACATGGTGGGCAAGACCATACAGCGGTTTCACAGGACAGGTTCCACTCAGAACAGGCCTCGCCATGGTCGACCAAAGAAGTTGAATGCACGTGCTCAGCGTCATATCCAGAGTTTGTCTTTGGCAAATAGACGTATGAGTGCTGCCAGCATTGCTGCAGAGGTTGAAGGGTTGGGGGGCCAGCCTGTGAGGGCTCAGACCATACGCAGCACACTGCATCAAATTGATCTGCATGGCTGTCGTCCAAGACGGGAGCATCTTCAAAAGATGATGCACAAGAAAGCCCGCAAACAGTTTGCTGAATACAAGCAGACTAAGGACATGGATTACTGAAACCATGTCATGTGGTCCGATGAGACCAAGATAAACTTATTTGGTCCAGTTGGTGTCAAGTGTGTGTGGCAGCAACCAGGTGAGGAGTACAAAGACAAGCATGGTGTTGGGAGTGTCATGGTCTGGGCCTGCATGAGTGCTAACCGCACTTGGGAGCTACAGTTCATTGAGGGAACCATGAATGCCAACATGTACTGTGACATACTGAAGCAGAGCATGATCCCCCTCCCTTCGGAGACTGGGCTGCAGGGCAGTATTCCAACATGATAACGACCCCAAACTCACCTCCAAGACGACCACTGCGTGTCTCCAGACCTAAATCCTATTGAGCATCTGTGGGGCATCCTCAAATGGAAGGTGGGGGAGCTTAAGATATCTAACATCCACCAGCTCCGTGATGTTGTCATGGAGGAGTGGAGGGGGACATATTTGGATTGCTACAGCAAAATGATATGCTGTAGTGATAATATGTGTTTATTCTGTCTCATATCTATTCCTATTTAATCTCTATAGTTGCAGATCTTCTAAAGGAACAAGTAAAGAATGCACAAGCAACTTACACCATAAACAGTAGTGAATTAGGGATAATAAGAATTGTTGTGTCTAGGTGTTGTGTGGTATTGTCATGTGTCACATTTAGTAAAATAGTGTACTTTTAGTCTATTCTATTCATTGTCCAATCCATTGTTCCATCAATGGGAATGGTACATGGATTATTTTTCTTTTTTTTGTTACAAGATTGACTTTAATGATTTGTTGGAGGTTTGAAAATATCACTTGCTGTTGTAATATTATTTATTTATAAAATATTTTACCAGGAAAGATACATTGAGATTTCTCTCGTTTTCAAGTATGTCCTGGGTCCACAAAACATTGCATTGTTACAGTTAGTGTACAATAAAATACAAATACAATATTAATATACAATATATACAAAATTTAACATAGAACAGGTAGGAAATATATAATCAACAATGACAGGTACATTCTGTTTTCAAGTATGTAGAGAGGGATCTCTTAAAGGACTTTAAGCTTAGGGAAGATTTTAATTTGTGCGGGAGGTCATTCCACAAATGCGGTGCTCTGTAGGAGAAGGAGTTTCGGGCTGCTTTCTTTTTATATTGAGGTAGACTAAGTAAAGTGTTGGTACTGGATCGGAGGTTATAGGAAGTGGGAACAGCCGGGGAAAGCATTGCGTTCAGGTAGGGTGGGAGTTTCCCCGAAAAGCTCTTAAACACAAGGCTGGAAAGATGAAGGGTGCGTCTGGATTCCAGCGACAGCCAGTTTAGTTCTTTTAGCATGTCACAATGGTGGGTCCTGTAATTACATTGTAGCACAAATCGGAAGAACGAGTTGTACAATGTGTTGAGTTTATTAATGTGGGATTGCGATGCAGATGCATATACTACATCCCCATAATCAATGATTGGCATCAGCATTTGCTGTACAATCTTTTCCTTTACTGTACAGGGCATCTAGTTTTGGATAAAGTTTAGATGCAAGCTTTTCTATGTGCAGGCCAAAAGATAGATTGGGGTCTAACATCATACCCAAGTATTTGAAAGAGTGGACTGCGGTCAGTGTGCCATTTGAAATTGTTTTGATGGATAGGTGGGATTTGTGTAATTTAGGTACTGTTCCAAAGATCATTGTGACAGTTTTGTCAGTGTTCAGGAAGAGTTTGTTTTTTGCGATCCACTTTTCTACCTCTGTAAACTGGTCTTGGAACACAGCCTCAAGCTGCGGTAGATCGGAATTGTTCGCATAGATTACCGTGTTATCTGCGTACATGTGTATGTTTGAGGATTTGCAGACATATGGCAGATCATTTATAAATAATGAAAATAGTAGGGGGGCAAGAATGGAACCTTGGGGAACACCACACGTGACTGGGAGAGGGAGGGAGTTGCTGTCAGAAATGGACACATATTGTGAGCGTTCCGATACATACGATCGAAACCAGTTTAGCGAATGATCACCAATACCTGTCTTTTTGAGTTTGTGCAGTAGAATATTGTGGTCTACTGTGTCAAAGGCCTTTGCAAAATCAAGGAAAATAGCTCCAGCTAGGTCTCCTTGTTCCATGCCAGTTTGGATGTCATTGCAAACTTTTAAGAGGGCAGTTGTAGTGGAGTGATTCTGGCGAAAGCCCGATTGATCAGGGGTCAGATAGTTTGATTGTTGGTAATACTCACATAGTTGCGTATGGACACATTTTTCTAAGATTTTTGACAATACCGGAAGCAATGATATAGGGCGATAGTTAGAAACCAAAGTAGCGTCACCACTTTTATGGATAGGCACTACTCTTGCAGTCTTCCAAAGTTTGGGTAAGTATCCAGACACCAAGGATTCATTAATTAGAGTTGCGACGGGTTTAGCAATTGCCGGCGCACTGAGCTTCAACAGCATTGCTGGGATTTGGTCAGGTCCGGACTGTTTTTTCATTTTTAGATTATTAAGATGTTTTTCAATGACACTAACAGGTACAGGTCTAAAAATGAACTTGTCTATATTGGGCGTTTGCAAATTTAGTGAGACCTGATCCACATTTGTAGTTTCAGGATGTGTGCTATTTATTAGCTTGGCAATCAGGGCAGTAGAGCATCCGACAAAATAATTGTTAAAAGCATTTGCTACATCTAACAGAAGTTGCAGGGTTTAGTTATCCACTTTGACAGTGGAGGGTTGGGAGTGGATTGGGGGAGTTTGTAGTTTATTTATGACTTTCCAAAAGTTTCTAGGGTTTGAGATGTTATTGTTCAGATTGTCATAGAAATATTGGGCCTTGGCCAATTTTGTTTGTTTTGTGCATATATTTCGCCATTGTCTATACGCACAGTGATCATTCATAGAGCCAGTACGCTTAAACTTTGACCACAAAGAATCCCAAAACTGGTACATTTGGATGAGGTCAGCAGTGATCCAGTTCATATGTGCTCCTTTTACCCTCAACTTACGCAGCGGGGCATGCAGATTCCAAATTTGTAGGAGTTCAGACTGAAAGAATTCAACAGCACAGTCTAGATCTGGGATAATGTTTAATCTGTGCCATGGGAGGTTCTTGATGTCCTTTAGAAAGGATTCAAGATTCAATTTTTTGAAGGACCTAGTTATTTTAACCTTGGGAGAGGATTTAATAGCCTTTATTTTGCGCACACAGTACACTAAACAGTGATCACTGAAAGTGTTTGGGAGAACACCGGCCTCCTGGATTCTATCAGGTGAAGTGGAGAGAATCCAATCTAGCAGGGTATGGTTAAGGCTTTTAATGTTTATGCGAGTTGGGGAGGAGATTAATTGCGTTAGCTGAAAGTCTTAAAAAGCGTGCAAGAACTATTATTTTTAGGATTCAGCCAATCAATATTAAAATCTCCAAAGACCAACAGTTAACTTTTAGGGTTTTGAGCAATGGTTTCACTAAGGAGATGGGCTATGTCAGAAAGGGAATGCACAAGGGAGCTAGGTGGGCGGTAGATTCCTGCAACAATGATTGATTTACTGCACGGGATCTCAATTGTGCCAGAAAGGAAATCAAAGGTGGCAGGAGGACTAAGGTTTTGTAAAGGGGCAAACTTTATGGAATTGTCAACATAAATAACAATGCCTCCTCCTCTCTTTGCTCTGTCATTTCTAAAACATGAATACCCCTGTATTGCAATGGCAGTGTCTGGTATTTTAGTCGTTAACCAAGATTCTGAGAGCACAATGATTTTTGGTTTGTAATGGGAACACCAGGCTTGCAGTGCATCCAGATTAGGGAGTAAACTACGGATGTTGCAGTGCACAAAAGAGAGACCTTTTTTAGTGGGGAGATTAGGACTAGAATTAGCTGAGGGACCAGGGTTAGACTCCACATCATTTGCAAGGGCAAGTAACATAAGGAATAGGAATTTGGACATCATTTTTGTTTGGGCATATAGTGAATGGGATACTTTATAATTTTGTGAGGTGGGGGTAGGAGGGCTATTTTTTAGAACTCTCCACCAGCACTCAGCAGATAAGTTACAGGAACAAAGCATGCCATGGTGTATGATAATTTGTTTTCCAGTTTGAGGTGTGTGCTTATGCTGGTAGTGGTGTGAACAGAATTGAATAGAAAAAAGGATTATTAAGAATAGCAGTATGGTTATATTTGGATTCATGTTAGTGGTATGAGGTGTGTAGTTGAAAGTGAAACTGAAACAGAAATTGTGAAAACAAAAAGAATATAGTATTGGTGTGTGAGATATCTATTTGTAGGGAGAGAGGGTATGTGTTCTAAAGAGTTAAGAGATTGGAAGGGTGTGATGATCAGTGTTTGCACCTGTCAATTTCAAGAGATTGAAAGTTGGGTGGGAGACTATCTATAAATGTAGAATTAAGCATGGCGTGGGAGGGAACCGAGTCTTCCAGAAGGCTACCTGTTTCAAATGGCCATGGAACAGCTGATGGAGCTCTGAGTTCTATGCTGGGCTGGGTATGTTTAAAAATCAGACTGTTTCAAATGGCCATGGAACAGCTGATGGAGCTCTGAGTTCTATGCTGGGCTGGGTATGTTTAAAAATCAGACTGTTTCAAATGGCCATGGAACAGCTGATGGAGCTCTGAGTTCTATGCTGGGCTGGGTATGTTTAAAAATCAGACTGTTTCAAATGGCCATTCAATATGTGCCAAATGATGCCCTTTAAGGCTGAAATGGGGAAGTTAGAAAATTAATCAACTGTACTTAAGGAAAATCAAGTTGGAATATTACAGAATCCCTACAATTACCCATTTTAGAAATATATAATTGAACTTTACTTACTTTATGTGGGCATCATGCATAAATGCCGACATTCTTACGTTCTAGTGTCATTTTCACTAAGCTGTACTGCTAGTAATGCCTTCAGGACCCTTATAAATACCTATATCAAGTTATTTGACCATTTTTATTTATCTATTTTGGTCAAATCTGCTGTATGTGATAAAAATAAAATTTTTGCTTTAATACGAACATTTCAGACCTTGTGTGAAAGATAAAATGCACTATATGCTGTCTAAAGCTTTTCATTTTTCAAATATGTTTATAAAGGATGAACCAATAGGTAAAATAAAAATTGTGTACATTTATATAGTTTTCATTTTTAAATCTTTCAGTAAATCAATCATTACACAACATTTCAGTGTTATGGTATATTTACATGCCAGGTATGCATATAAATAGGTAAAATCAAACATTTTTGATAGTAAAGAGGTTAAGAATTTAAATCACTGGTATAATTTCATTGAAATTGAAATTTCGTTTTAGAAAGAAATCTTCTTTGTTGAGAATTCCTATTTTTTTTCAGAAAAAAAACCCTAAAAGATAAAGGATCACTATAGGGTCATGAACACAAACATGTATTCCTGACCCTATAGTGCTAAACCCAACATAAGTGGCTTGCCCCCTCTTAGTCCCCCTATGAAAGTTTAAAACTCACCTTATTTGCAGTACCACGCTGGTCCGCCGGTGCTGGCTCCGCTCCCTTTGTGACATCATCAAAATAGCCGATTTTTTGCCAATCCAATACTTTCCCATAGGGAAAGCATTGGATTGGCTTAAATCGGCATGGGGTGGGGCCAAATTACGTTTTGGCCAATCAGGACCTCCTCATAGAGATGCATCTCTGAGGTAAATTCAGCGTTTCCATGCAGAACGTGGGGACGCTGAACGGCAGGGCTGCTTACTGTGCAGCCCTGAGCCAGGAAGCCCCTCCAGTGGCCATCTAAGGAATGTCTAAGGTGTCCCTAGGGACAATGTAAACACTGCCTTTTCTCTGAAAAGGCAGTGTTTATATGAAAATGCCTGAAGGGAGTTATTATACACACCAGAACAACTACATTAAGCTGTAGTTGTTCTGGTGACTATAGTGTCTGTTGGGAATAATACACTTTGCCTATACTGACCCAAGGCTCTAGCTACAGATGACATGATGTTCAGTCTATTTAAAATTTGTAACATGTCAGCTATTTGAAATAATATACTTTATCTCTATCCAATGCTTAGTGAATATACCCCTAGACAAGTGCTGTAGAACATCATGTAACAAGTAACAGGTGTTATACCCTGTATGTTTCTGCCTGTCTGCCTTTTTTCCTGTTTTTCTCCCTTTGTTCATAACTGCATAGTAATGTGTAATTTAGAACTAAGTAGTAAATATCTGTAATTCTTAGTGCGCATGCATATCACTTTGAAGTGCGTAGTTATAGTGAAATTTAGCTTTGAACAAGGCCCGAACATGAAGATACACCTGCAAGCTTGCTATAGGTTAAGATGTTTAGATAAGATAGATGATTGTACTAAGATTGGATAATGCTTGTAATGACCACCCCTGTTTCCTGCTGTATATAACCTGTCAGGGCCGCCATCAGGGCATGACAACCATAACAGTTAGGGCCACCCGATGACCCCCCTTCTTCAGGGGCCCGGTCAGCGCTATGGCCGTTGTATAGCGCGACCGGGCCCCTTTAAAAAAAAAAAAAAAAAAAAAGCAGCCGCAAGTGCTGCTGGGAGGAAGTGCTCACTTCCTCCCAGCTCACTCCGCGCGGGAGGAGCGCGCCCGCCCGCCCAGCCGTCCGCCCGCCCAGCCGTAAAGAGGGAGAGCCCAGCAATGAAGAGGGAGCAGCGCCGACTCCCATCATCCCCAGCCACCCTCCTGCAAAGAAAAGGTAAGAGACAGGAGGGTGGCTGGAAAATGAGCTGTGTGTGTGTGCATGTATGTATGTCTGTGTCTGTCTGTATGCATGTATGTGTATGTCTGTCTGTCTGTCTGTGTCTGTCTGCATGTATGTGTGTGTGTGTGTGTCTGTATGTATGTCTGTGTGTCTGTATGCATGTATGTGTATGTGTGTCTGTCTGTCTGTATGTATGTCTGTATGCATGTATGTGTATGTCTGTCTGTCTGTGTGTCTGTATGCATGTTTGTGTATGTCTGTCTGTATGCATGTCTGTGTCTGTATGCATGTATGTGTATGTCTGTGTGTCTGTATGCATGTCTGTGTGTCTGTATGCATGTATGTGTATGTCTGTATGTATGCATGTGTGTCTGTATGCATGTCTGTGTATGTATGTCTGTCTGAATGTATGTCTGTCTGTATGCATGTATGTATGTCTGTCTGTATGTGTATGTCTGTATGCATGTATGTCTATGTATGTATGTCTGTCTGGATGCATGCATGTCTGTCTGTATGTCTATGTCTGTCTGTATGCGTGTATGTCTGTGTGTCTGGATGCATGTATGTGTATGTATGTCTGTCTGCATGTCGGTATGCATGTATGTCTATGTATGTATGTCTGTCTGGATGCATGCATGTCTGTCTGGATGTCTGTATGCGTGTATGTCTGTCGTATGCATGCATGTCTGTGTGTCTGGATGCATGTATGTGTATGTATGTCTGTCTGTGTATGTATGTCTGTCTGCATGCATATATGTCTGTCCGTATGTCTATGTGTGTATGTATGTATGTCTGTGTGTATGTCTATGTATGTATGTCTGTCTGTATGTATGTATGTATGTATGTCTGGATGCATGTCTGTGTGTATGTCTGTCTGTCTGACTGCATGCATGTATGTCTACGTATGTATGTCTGTCTATGTATGTTTGTGTATGTCTGTATGCATACATGTATGTCTGTATGCATGTATGTCTGTATGTATGTCTATGTATGTGTATATGTATGTCTGTATGTCATTATATATGTATATATGTATGTCTGTATGTCAGTATGAATGTATGTCTGCATATTATTATGAACGTAGGTCTGTGTGTATGTGTGTATGGATGTCTGTATGCATGTATGTCTGTATATATGCATGTATGTCAGTCTGTATGTTTGTATGCCATTATGAATGTATGTGTGTATGGATGTCAGTGTCTGTATGTATGAATGTGTGTGTGTGTGTGTGTATGTATGTATGTCGGTGTCTGTATGTATGTGTGTCTGTCTGTCACTATGTATGCCTGTGTGTATGTCTCAGTATGTGTGTGTCAGTATGTATGCCTGTATGCGTGTATGTCTGTTTCAGTATGTGTGTCTGTTAGTATGTATCAGTGTGTGCGTTTGTGTCTGTGTGTGGACCCAGTGAGCGGTATTTGGAGACGGGCCCCAGGGGGCCCAGACCCTGAGCTGAGTTAGGGGCCCCAAAATTTCTGGTGGCGGCCCTGTAACCTGTTACACAGCTCATTAAAGGCTCAGAAGTCACTTTGGTTTGGGGACATGGAGAAATACAAATTGCATATTGATACAAAAGTCCATAGCAAGGGAAAATTCCCGACAGAGAAAATGCCTCACTATCAGTGTCCCTTTAAAATAAATAATATATCAAATTACTAACATTTCCCTAGGGTTAATCAATATTTTTTCCAATTTCTTTTTTTTTTTATAAATTTTAATTTTTTTTCAAAATTCAATTTGTTTTTAGAATTGGTCAGATATGTGTAATACTGATCTATTTATTCTCCCCTGCTATGCGAGTAATTGTCCATAATTTACTTGATTTGACAATCAAAAATAAATGTCATGGTTTAAAAATGAGTTCTGCTTCAAAAACGATACTTTTTTTATAATTCTTTATTTTTGTAGTGCATAGGTTAGTTAACAAGCTCACAATTACATTTTTAAGTGAAAAAATACAGCGAGGTTGAGATTAAGATTGTCGTAAAATGTCAGCAATACAGCACTTTTTTTTTTTGTAAATAACATGGAAAAACAGTGATAAACTATACAGTGCGTTGGAATGATAATTAAACAAGTTTTGTTGTAGCGATTGCATTACGTAGACACTTATATTGATTACCACCAATATTGACAAGCTTGGTCAAAGTTAATAACTATGCTGAGTATCTTGTTTAGTCTCATGCTTGTAGTGGGAAACCGCCTGACTGCTCCTGGTGAACCATACGACCATGCTGGATTCGATTTCTAAGAAAGCCCTTTTAAGTAACTATAGCTACATTGCCATCTTGAGTATAAGAGATTTAACTTGTGGGCAAGTAAAGAGTGTGAGCTAAGCAGCGCGATTATTATGTTTTTGTACAGGGTTAGGTAAAGGGATTGGGAGAGCTGTGTGGTACAGTAAGTCGCTTACCCTTTGCACTAAGTGTGGCACATAAAACTTCTCAAGAGGCCACCCTCGACATTTAGATGATAATCCCCCACCCCACATTAGCTTATACATTACTGCCCCCCTGACTTGCAGTGTCTGTGTTTAACAAGAGGACACAGCTCAGTCCGGGGTGTTAAGTGCCTCAAAGCTGTTTCTGCCTCAGCCAATACCCCGCGAGGGGATTTTAGAGTCCCGAGAAAAGTGCAGGAATAGGTTCCTCCGACCGGGCCCATGTTCCAGGCGCTGCATCGTGCGGTTGATTGCCGCGGTAGGTGGGGTTGGTAGACTCAGCACCTCGATCTTGCTCCTCCCGTGGTCCGGTGTGCAGATGCCGGCTTCCGGCAGGCTGCGCCGGGAACGGAGAGATGTATTGCTCCTCCGCGGGAGCGGGTCGCAACCCATCTGCTGCGAGTCGTTGTGGGATCTCAGTGACTGCCGTTTGAGCCGTCCCCTCTGCTGTATTCTTCTGGGGCGATGCTGAGAATAGGTAGGCAGGCTGCTGTGGCTTGCTGGACCACCCTGGTGGGCCGCGGTTCGGCCACTCTTAGTGGAGGTAGGTCTCCTGTCACAGAGCTTCGCCCCCAGGCGAGGTGAGCGCACCTTCCGATAAGGCTCCTGTCCAGAGCCGGAAAAGGGAGCAAGCACCTCCTCCCTCTCAGCAGGCAGAGCTGGGATGGGGGGTCTGCGTTGCATGCGCCTCCAAAACGCCTGGCAGATCTGATTGAATTGTGCCTCGAAGCGCTCTCTCCACCGCTGGATCTGAGTCATCCCGGTTCTGTAGAGTTTGTGGCACGATCGCCATCTCAGGATTGCCATGCGGTGTGTGGCTTATGAGGGAAGATCTCTGCTGCAGGTGATGGTTCCCCAGTGGGGACCGGGATATCCCCCGCCGGTACAGAGGGGGGGGGGCAGCAGTGCTGTAGGTATGCTTCTGGCTAGGTTGGGCCCCATGTCAGGGGATCGGCCGCCTCCCCCGGTCACTAGGCCGCAATCCACACCAGGTCTCATCCTCCAAGATTAGTGCTGCTCAATTTGACTGCTTGGATCTGCCAGCTCTCTCTTGTTCCAGCACCTGACCACCGTCTTGCAAGGTTTAAAATATCACGGTTAAAGGTGGTAAATGCTGAACATTTGCTTATCTATGCCAGAGCTCTCAAAAGACACGTCCGGCCATCTTGGCTGTCAGGCCTCGCCCCAAAAAAACTATACTTTTTTAAAAAGTAAATTTTATTAGCATTTTTTTTATTATTCAGAATTTACAAAATGTATGCTTCAGGATATGTCATGTCTGAAGAATAGTTTGTTTAAAAACAAAATGGAGGGGGTGCGGGGCTGGGCGGCCATGCTGGCAGGCTGCAAGTCACCACGGCTCCTGAGGGAAATGGCTATTTCTGGCTACATACCGGCCTTCCAAAGCTGGTAATACCCTGGAAACCAGTGGAACAAGACCCTGGAGTGTCCCAGTGCAGCTTGAGCTCCTGATACCAGGTGATTCTGGGTCCTGGTGAGATGCTCGGGGACTTTGGGACTGAGGCCTACCCGGAAGTGGAGTGGGGCGGACGGCCGCTGCCTCGCTTTCAGTCACGGTCACTACTACCAAGCGACTGACCTGATGCCGCCACGGCCCCGTTCACCCCCCCTTTGGACTCGGGGGTTATCCTGGTCCCCACAGGGGAGGCGGTTGCGCGGTTACCCGTTAAGGTGGCCGCAGATACAAATGCCCCACATGGCACAGGAGAAAGGGGAACTAAGCTACTAAACGCGGCGGACCCAATGACCGCAGATACAAACGCCCCAACACATACAACCAAGCAGACCCTGCACCTCATTGCCAACGTGGTGACCTCGTGGCCCACACAGGCTTACATGCAAACAGCACCAACGACTGCCTATGCTAACTAAAGCTCCCAAGCAGAGGAGGGAGCCCCCGCTCCAGCACCAAACACCAGCGGGAAAGCTTTGGATGATCTGGCTTATATTCAAGGTCCACAGGATGGGCCTCCACTCCCAGACCGGGGGACACCCCTCGTACCAAAAGACTCACTCTCAGGCAGAACAACCAAGCCGGAAGCCCTGTTGCTGGCCACACTTAGAACCAGAACTGTGGGCACAAGCTCGACTAGACCTGCCTGTACGACAGGACTCCATAAGCACTACACCTCAGTGGGAAAGGGGAATGAGCTAAATTGCCCGTGTGACCAGACCAGCAGTCCTGAATAGCAGAGACAGAAGAGCTGCGCGGCCCTTCCTAATCGAACTCTGTGGTTTCCTTTATTTGCTGTGTTGGAAATATTTCAGCTGTATGCTAGCTTACACCATAAGCATTAGATAGCCTTTTAAAATATAAATCTATATCTTAGCTAACGTTACTTAACCTACTGTATAGCACCATAGCTACATAATTAACTAAGCCTGTTTACATTATAAGCTCATTATTAGTGTTAATGCTCTAATGTCATAAATGATCAAGCCTGTTTACAGCTTAAACTCACTATTGGCGATGACGCTTTAATGATATAACTATTGATGTTGTTGCCTTCATGACATAGCTAGCAAAGCCTGCCTTACTACACTTAAACTTTAAAAAAAGTGCCTTTATCTCAATGCCGCATATGTATAAATCTGCGATATTACTGTGACTATGCTTACTGTCGTGGCACTGTATGTCATTTTGTTAAACTGTGCACAACAAAAATAAAAATAAAATAATAAAATAAAAAATAAAAAAATAAATAAAAACAAAATGGAGCCATTAAGACATCTAAATACTGATTCATAACTGTAATTTTAACACAGGAGAAACATAACAGTATTAAATTTACAAACAGTGATCAGTACAGAAAAATATTTGAGGTATAGAGCTAGTGTTACATTTAATAAAAGAGGGCTAAATTAAGGTTTAAGAAAAACCATGAAGAGCAAAGGCTAATAATGTACAGAAGTTAAAGAGCAAAGCATGAGTTTAAGGATAAAGATGAGAAAAGTATGTGGGATAAGATTGGGGAGAGGAAGGATGTAATCTATGATTTCAGACATTTGTACATGTTATAAAGAAACTATGTACTGTTGAATTCCTGGATTATTGGGCAACTTGCCCACACAGACACACAGACACACAGACACACACCTTTGTCTTATGTTTTAAAGAAAACTAGAGCAGATAGGAAGAAAAGAAGAACAGATCCTGAGAGAGGGAGAGAAGAGGAATCTTTTGGGGAAATGTAAGTTCAGCATGACAGTGCCGCTTTAAACAGGCTTAAGCTTACGTCATAGCGAATACGTTATATTAAGCAGTGCGTGAGTATATAAATCTACATACTGAGAACCAGGGTGAGGCTATCTATGTCTGAGGTGGTTAACTATGATTGGCCCTGGTTTGTTAGTCTGGCCTGCATGGTTGTCTGGCATGAATAAAAGTAGCATGTTTCAACTATATTAGTAGTTAGACTAGTTTGCACTAAAACATGGAAGACATCCTAGTATGAATCGTGATCAACCGCTTTCAGAGACTATGCATTGCGACATGTATATGATGTGGAAAGGTTAACTGTTATGACTGTCTATAGACGAAGTGGCTTTAGCTGCACCTTAAGGATCACCAGTCTCTGCGACTGCTATTCAGGAGCCATAGATTGCCGGGTATTGTTGCCAATGCTATTCGGTGGGTGAGTCCTGTAGCCTCCTGGTGGGCTAGAGTCCATAAAGCCAGGTGCTGGCCCTCCAAAGTCATGGTACTGCCCAGTCATCCTATGCCCGTTCGGGGCCTGGGTCTGAGGCTGGAGCATGGTGCAGCACTGCAGTGCTTGGTAAGGATGCCGGTCCGGTCTCGTACCTGCAGAAGGGGCTGTAGCATCCTGTCAGGGGTTTGTAGTCCGACAGGGCTCTGCGTTGGCCCGGTGTTTTCGGCTGCTGGGCCCGGTCGGTCCGTCTCGCGGGTCCGGTCCGGTGCCTCTCGTCTCTCCGCGTGTGCCTCAGATGCCTTTTGACAGCTGACAGCTGGCTTGTCTGAACTCTTAGCCCGCCAGCTTTTACCATACAAGCTGGTGGAGTCTGAGGCGTTCCAAAAATGTGTGAGAGGCAGAGAGAGGAGTCTGAAGAAGAGGAGCCAGAGGAGGAAGGTGGCTTTGAGGAGGTGGAAGACCAAACACAGCAGGCGTCCCAGGGGGCTTGTTGTCACCTTTCGGGGACCCTTGGTGTTGTACGTGGCTGGATGGAGGAAGAGACCTTCCATGACATCAGTGAGGACAAGGAACAGGACATGGCTAGCTTGGTATCCAACCTTGTGCAAATGGGGAGTTTGCGGTTTTGCAAATGGACTGTTTGCGGTGCGTTAAACGGGGAGTTTGGTCTGTCACTGTAAAGCGTGTGTAACCCTTACACTACCTGATCGATACAACATCATTCCTGATGTTTTAAAGCACATTATTACAAACAATTTAGGAATGTTAGGTGATTTATGCCCTTTATGGATTAAAACCAGACTCTGCATCAACTATGTAATTTTCCATGGGAGTTTTGCCATGGATCCCCCTCCAGCATGCACAGTCCAGGTGTTAGTCCCCTTGAAACAACTTTTCCATCACTATTGTGGCCAGAAAGAGTCCCTGTGGGTTTTAAAATTCGCCTGCCTATTGAAGTCTATGGCGGTTCGCCCGTTCGCGAACATTTGCAGAAGTTCGCGTTAGCCGTTCGCGAACGGAAAATTTTACGTTCGCGACATCACTACTCAATATACAATCTGAAAAAAAATAATAAAATTATATAGTGCAGACTATCTGGAAAATACTAAAAAGAAAATAGTGTCTGGGAGAGAATTCACATATATCAGAGCCCTATCACCCCTGGCTCTGGGTTTCATTAGCTCCACTGGAGAGGGATAATCCCACAGCTTGCATCAAGACAGGTGTCTCCCTTCTATCAGGTATAATACCAGGAACTTCTGTGCAGTACAAGAGGATAAAGAGGCAAAGGATCCCAAATTGAATAGTATCTAAGTACAATTTATTAATAACAAAGGTTAAACACTCTTAAAATATTGGGTTTGCCAGCAATAAACCCACAACTTGACAAGCAGAAATCAAATGTAAAATGGCAGCAGCTTGTAGACACCTGGTTTTGGCACTGTTCCGATCACGTGACAGCTTGGGAGCGCCTCTCGATGACCTGCAACAATATTGGAATCCAATCTTAAAGATTGCAGTTTATTTATAAGCCTTCTATGTGCAACAATGTCAAAAGCCTTACTGCAATCTTAGTAAGCGATGTCTACTGCACCACCCTGATCTATTATTTTAGTTACCTAATCAAAAAAATCAATAAGATCAATAAGATTAGTTTGGCATGATCTCCCTGAAGTAAACCCATGTTGCCTTTGATTTTGAAATCCATGTGATCTTAGATGTTCAACAATCCTATCTTTTAACATTGTCAAAAAAATGATTAAACATGTGTAAAATTAAAATAGAAATGTATTTATATATATATATATAATATATGTATATCTATTATATATAGAATATATATACATATTATATATGTAACGTCATACAAAGTGTATTTTAATATCATAAGTACATATATTAGTATTAAAATACACTTAGAATGACGTAATCTGTATATATATTATATATATAATAGATATATACACATATATTACATATATATATATATATATATATATATATATATATATATATATATATACGTATAATTACAATAATAAATAAATAAAACAATAAAATAAATAAATAAAATATTGAAACACAATTTTATATAAATTATATATTCATATGTAATTTCATTCTAACTGTATTTTGTTAATAGTATATATATTATATATATATAGTATATATATATATATATATATATATATATATATGTAACAAAATACACTTAGAATTACATTCTATATATATATATATATCTATCTATATATAAAATACAAATAACCGCATATATATATATTTGTAGTCGGGGACATAAGCCGTAAGTGTACTGATTATACCAGAATATGAAAGTCGGTTGAGGTGTGCCGTAACCGACGTATGAGGTAGGCCTGAAATAAAAGAGGGCCCACCCAGGAATGGTTTATAGAGGGTTGTGGTGGGAGGGATGAACCCGGCTATTCCAGTGCTGAACCAGAGGGGGCCTGAGCTTTTATAGCCGGGTAACCCCTCCCACAACTACAGGCTATGCCTTACTATTTGTAGTCGGGGACATAAGCCGTAAGTGTACTGATTATACCAGAATATGAAAGTCGGTTGAGGTGTGCCGTAACCGACGTATGAGGTAGGCCTGAAATAAAAGAGGGCAAAAAGGTTGGAGTAAACAATTCATTTTATTTATACACAGATTACATAGCAAGACCTTTGAATGCTGATCTTAGTTCTATTTCTGGTTGTGGAATGTAAGTGGTGTAAACCGCTGATTTCCACCGGCCTAACCTTTTAATTATGTGAGAGGGTACGATATGACTAGAGGCTGCCGAAGCGGCTCTGATACTGAAAGAGTGACCAGAAAACCCTGTAGGGTTGAGGCCGAGACGGATGAACAGAGTTCTAACGTACTGAATGAACTTGGCAGTTGTTAAGGGTAAACCTTGTAATGCGAGTAGTGGGGTGTTTTGATTGAGACCTGTGAGAGTAGCCAAAAAGGTGTCAAATGCTGCGACGGGGCACCACTGATTGCCTGTGGGATAATAGCAGATCTTGGTAGGAGGGCCTGTTTGATTAGTTTTTTGTGTGACCTAAGGTGAGTACATAGTGATCTGTGTGTCTCTGAAGATTTGTGATGTTGAGGATCTGCTGCTGTCCAAAAATACTATTGGTGGTGAACTCATTTGGACGTAAAAACCCATAGAAAGCTAGGTAGGTCGCTGTCTTGATAACTAGGTTGGTATGGGTTTCAAAAGGATTGGAATCCAAAATATTGGAGAGTGCGCGAAACTTGGGGCCGTCTATCGGAAGTCTAGTAGAGGTAGTGGGTAAGTCTGATCTTAGTATACCTTTTAATATGTTTTTCACGGGATAGGAAGACATAAAAGGTTTAGAACTAGGGTAGGCACTGATTATGTGATGTTGTATACCCGAGAGGTATGGTTTAATAGTGTTCAATGATAATTTTAGGTTAAGGTGGCAGAAGGAAATAAATGCAATAATGGAATCTAAAGAGTGTGTGTCAGTTATCTGATGGTCTGTCGTGAATTTGGTGTATATGGTAAATGCTCGATTATATGCACGGGATGTGTTTGTGGATAGGGCTGCTCCGGCTAGGTATCTGCTGTGAGATAGCAGTCTTTCTAGTCCAGGATGAGGTCTTGGAATGGAGGGGTGCTGACCGGTCTGGAGTTGGCTGTGGGGTGTGTCCTGAAGAAAACCTGTAAGTCAAATCGAGCGTCAGCGGCTGTGTTGGTTTTCCCTGGAATGTGGATGCATGTGATGTGGAATTGTAGTGTCACTGCTAACCAAGTTAGCCTTCGGATTAATTTCATGATGGCGAGTGATGAGGATCTACCCTTGTTTATTATGTCACAGGCTGGTTTGTTGTTGGAAAAACATTTTTCCGATTTCCCCCACCATAAGTGTCCCCATACTCTTGCGGCTGCCACAATCGGATAGATCTCGAATAGGGCTGATGTAGTGGGAAATGAGGGTAAACCTAAGGTTTCTGCTGGCCATGAAACATTAAACCAGTCATTGTGATAGACTGCTGCGAACCCTGTGTGAGCTGCTGCATCGGTCCAGATGATGGGTGAGGAACCTGATAAAGGAGTGATGAACATGGCTATCCCGTTCCAATGAGTTAGGAACCGTAGCCACATCAGTAGATCTGTCCTAGCGTGAGTATCTAGTGATATCGTGCTGGAGTCCGTATTAAGTAACGGGAGAAGGCACAACAATCTCGAGATGAACGCCCGACCTTGAGGAATAAGTTTCATGGCGAAGTTCAACGTGCCCAGTAAGGATTGTAGGTCTGACCTGGTACACGTGTCCTTCACCAGAAAATGTTTTACCACCTCAATGATATGTTTCACCTTCTCCCGTGGAAGACTAGCCTGTAATATAACGGTGTTTAGTTGAATACCCAAGAACGTCAGTTTTGTAGTTGGGCCTATTGTCTTTGCTTGAGATAGTGGTACCCCTAATGTTGTAAATAGGGCCAAGGTCTTCTGGAGACTAACTGGTGAGGAACGAGGTGATTCTATCGTAAGGAAGTCGTCCAGATAGTGTAGAACTGCGGGACAGTGAGCGATATTGAGGAGTAGCCAGCATAGAGTGTCGGCAAATATGTCGAACAATTTCGGGCTACTTTTTGCTCCAAAGGTAAGGCGGGTGGCAAAGTAGTATTTGTTTTCCCATTTGATGCCGTGCACGTGCCACAGGGACGGGTGGATGGGTAGGAGCTGAAATGCGTTGGAAATATCGTTTTTTCCCCAACCCCGTTAGTTAGTTCGGTCATGAGTAGTGACAATGTGGAGATTGGGTCAAGGATAGCTGACTGTAAGTTGGGACATTCTAGAATACCTGTGGGAAGTGTGACTAGACCCGTGTGGAAACCTTCAGTGAAGCCTTGAATAAGAAAGTCGACTAAGTGAGGGGAAGGGTGTGCCTGGAGGTAGAATGCCAGGTTGTCAATGCTAACTTTGGTTAGTCATTGTTTGGGGTACAGACGATTGGGGCACATAGTTTTTGCATGTGCCCTGAAGCAAATTGAGCAGACGCGCAGCAGTCTGCAAGAGCTAAATCCACAACTTCCTGAATTGAAGTTGTTGCAGATCTGCGCTTTCCCAAGGTAAATAATGGGTCTGCCCAACTTGTCCTTCAATCCTCTGTGTACTGCAGTGGCGGAACCGAAGGTAGCACAACTAGTGGTAGGAAGGTTAGGATCGACTGGGCACAAGTTGGTGGAGTGTGAGATAGAGGCGCACAGGGCACAGAATGGAGGTTTTTGGCCAGCAAAATGGCGGCAGAAAAGTTCTGTATCCAGGTTACTCCAGTTGGTATGAGTGTTGAATTGGGTTATGGATGCTGCCGCCTTGGCCGAAAAAGATTTGTGATAGTCGTAGAAGGAAAAACCCCCATACTTGTGTCCTAGGTCCACCAACTTGTGCATGTACAGGTCCAATTCCTCCCTACAGTGAGGGGAGGTGGAACAGATTACGTCACGGTGGAGGCCGAAGGCTAGGACGAATTCAGGTATGGTGAGTTTCCGGTTGAGCCTGGGATCTCTGGCTTTTAGCATGACCGAAAGATCACCGTAACAATAAGCCTTGTTCTCCACGACATCTTGTGATGCAATCAGCAGAGATACAAGGTTTATGTCCTTGCCTTCCGGAATGTCTTTGCGTATAGTCGGGGGTACGAAATGTGCAGGCGTGATGATGTGGGTGGATGTGCTTGGTATTGGGTTTACGGTAGTGTCATTACCGTGAGGGAGGAGAGCCGAAGTGAGGATTGGTATGGGCGGAGTGACTGTTGCAGTCTGAGGGGTTTCCAGTTTATCCAGTTTATCCAGTTTATCCAGCCTAGTGCTGATCGTGGTAATTGAGGCCATCAGACCCTTGATCTCGTTATAGTTTTCCGAATGCAGAACTACTCCTGGTTGGGGAGTACACGTATTAGATATGTAAAGTTTGTATAGTTCTGCTTTGCGGGCTGTGGCAGGAAACGGGACCCCCATGCAACGTAATTCGGCCACGAGCTTGGGGATGGTCCATGACCGGAGAGCGTACGGGCTGGCTGGGTTCTCGGTGGGTGTGCTTGGGCCAGCCGGAGTGGCGGGTCTGGTAGGGGTTTCAGGTATGGCCAGCTCTTCTTCTTGGTAATGGGATTGAGACATACTAAAAATGAAAACAGGGTAAGAGACGGAGTTTGCCTGAGTCAACTGGTGCTAGCTATGCCAATCCGGCGAAACATTATCTATTCTATGAGGAAGGTGAGGCCCTACTAATGCCAAGTGGCGAGAGAGGCTCTATCTATGTAGAGGGCCGGTTGGACGGGGACCACATTAATGATGTGGCGGGAACGTTGGCCTCTCGGTGACTGTAACAAGAAAAAGTAAGTTGGCTGTGAGTGGTGAGGCCCTAACTGGCAACCAAGGGTGGTTCTTGTGAGGCTCTATCTATGCGTTGGACCGAGGGGCGTATACCTCTGATGAGGATGGGTGTTGGCCTCCCAGGAATAGTTCAATTTACAATATTTTTGCTAGGGATTGTACCCTAGTTGTCACCAGTTGACTGCCCTATGTATATATATGGATATTTATTGGATCGGGGGGGGGGGGGGTGGGGAGTAATAGTCGTGCGACCGTACCTATTAGTTTATTGTAAGAGTTTTCCACGTAGAACATTTTTTGGAGGATATTTAATTTTCCTGTGAAAATAGGGCCGGCTAAAAGTGGGTCGGCATGGAAAATTTTTTTTTTTTTTTTTTTATTTATTTTATTTTACCTGGTAATGCTTTAAATACTGGAGTTGTCTTTAGAAGATAGCTTGAACGCCAGTTGGGTTGTTATCTGAGGATGAGGATAAGGCTAGGAATGGGAGTCCGATGAAAGCTCCCAGTTGCCGGGGAGGTGTTGAAAAGGATTGGAATGGGCCGGGAGTGAATCCTGAGGAGATGGACGTAAGGAGTTTTAAGTCATGAATCTTATGTGAAGAACATGACAATGTACGGGACAACCCCTGGTATTAGATAAGTTATTTCTTACCGTGTGCCCAAAGACGCGTTTTTAAGGCAGGTGTAAGGCTGAGACGGGTCAGGTGTAGCTGTGACCGGGGTATGGTTTTGGAAACTACCTGTGTAGATGACAGGTAACGTAAATAGGTGTTGGTGACGTGGGACAACCTCAAATAAGCCTTTATCATAAACATATAATGAGTAATAAACATGATATGGTAACATTCTAGATGGGTGCCAAAGCAGAAAGAAAAGCAAGGGGAATGGGGTTAGACATATTTTTATAATGCATTTAACATTGTGTCATATGATGTGTTGCCACCAGGGGTTGTTATGAGCCGCCGTTGTGTATAGGGGAAGTAAACCGAGTATTATCTATTCCTCCACCAGGGGGCTTCGTGAGCCGACCTGTGATTGACCGTATGCTGATTTGTTACTATTGCCGGGTGGCCGGTTAACGGCCAGCGTTGGAGGTTAAGTGCCCGGGTGGAAGATAAGGTGAATGCGGTACCGAGCGGTAAGGTAAGTATACAATCGAAGTTATTAGTGAACAGGTGTGTGCAGTATAAATGGCAGCCAGGCGTCTGGCTGAGAGTGGTGTGGACGAGACTCACGGTTCTGGAACCTGGAGTAGGTAAGTATATGTCCGGGTACTGCAACCGCCGAGGGTATGGCTGAGGGGAATGGGAGTTCGCCGGGGACCACGGGAGTAAGCCGGACTGGAGCGTTTGAAGCCGGGCACGGAAGACGCCGGGACAAAATCGATCAGGGTTTCCACTCAGACCGGCGCGGATCACGTGGGAGCGAGCTTGAACCGGAAGTGCAAAGGTTCTGAATGAACCCGGCTATTCCAGTGCTGAACCAGAGGGGGCCTGAGCTTTTATAGCCGGGTAACCCCTCCCACAACTACAGGCTATGCCTTACTATATATATATATATAATATTAAATTAGTATACACGTAGAATTTAAATACCTATAAATGCATATACCGTGTTTCTCAGAAAATAAGACCGGGTCTTATATTAATTTTAATCACAAAAAACACACTAGGGCTTATGTTCAGGGTAGGGCTTAGAGCCAGTCTGTCAGCCGGTGTCCGCGCTGTGTAACCGCCCCAGAGACCCTCACCTCCCCCTCCCTGTAATATTCTCCCCTCCCTCCCTGTAATACTCTCCCCCCTCCCTCCCTTTAATATTATCCCCCCTCCCTCCCTCCCTCAGGTCTTATTTTCGGGGTAGGGCTTATATTGCAGCCCACCACGAAAATTCAGCTAGGGCTTATTTTCGGGGTAGGGCGTATTTTCGGGGAAACACGGTATATTAAAATTCTTCATGTATATTTAAGTAATCTTTTAACATAATTATGTGATTTAATTAATTAAAATTTGATTGACATGTCTAACAACACAGGGAGAAAGTGCAGAGAATTTAATTCGCAAGCACTATATTTGACCCTGTAACTCTCCAAGACACCATAAAACCTGTACATAGGGGGCACTGTTTTACTCGGGAGACTTCGCTGAACTCAAATATTAGTGTTTCAAACTGGTAAATTGTATTACAACGATGATATTTTACGTAAAAGTGAAGTTTTTTGCATTTTTTTTTACAAACTGCACTTTTATGGTCTATATTATTGTTGTAATATGTTTTACTGTTTTAAAACACTAATATTTGTGTTTAGTGAAGTCTCCCGAGAATAACAGTACCCCCCATGTACAGGTTTTATGGTGTTTTGGAAAGTTAGAGAGTCACATATGCTTGCATTTCATTTTTTTGACATTGAAATTTGCCAGATTGCTTATGTTGCCTTTGAGAGCGTATGGTAGCCCAGGAATGAGATTTATCCCCAGGATGGCATACTATTTGCTAAAGTAGACAACCCAAGTTATTGCAAGTGGGGTATGTCCAGTCTTTCTTAGTAGCCACTTAGTCACAAACACTGGCCAAATATTAGTTTTTTGCTTTTTTCACACAAAAACAAATATGAACGCTAACTTTGACCAGTGTTTGTGACTAAGTGGCTACTAAAAAAGACTAAACATACCCCACTTTCAATACCTTGGGTTGTCTACTTTTTCAAATGGTATGCCATTATGGGGGTAATTCTCATTCCTGGGCTACCACACCGTCTCAAAGGTAACATTACTAATCTGGCAAATTTCATAGTATGGGTCTATTCACTTATGATATAACCGTGGTTATTATGTGGGCTTTAAAGGGGTAAAGGAGTGAAGAGATTTGGTAATAGTAAGACAATATATAAGAGGTAAAGCTGATCTAGATCACAATAGATAGGGGTAGTCGGACTATGTGTATATATATATATATATATATATCAAGGAAATAGGTAGACAGAATGACTAAGGGAGGGGAAAGGAGAGGAAGGACTCGTATTATCATACTTAAGAGTTGGACAATTATGCTGAACAGAATTAGAATAGTAACTATTGGAATACTTTTTTTTTCTTTTTTTTTAACCAACGCGATCCATTATCCCAGACAAAACTAACTGATCCATTGAAGGTTATAGTGTTAAATAAAGGGTGGATATTTGGAATACTGTTTGGGTTTTGATGAGGTCTGGAGAATTTCCTTTTCTTGTCAGTGTGTTTATTTTTTATTTATTTTTTTCTTCTACATCTATAGGCAGGTCTGGTTCAGGTAGATATAAATATACAGGTCTCCTTATCTTGCTTCTTTCACGATATACGTTTCATATTCCATATTATATCTTGGAATTACAATGACTGAGGGAAGGGAGAGGAGAGGGAAATTAGTTTTATTATAACGGATAGCTGTAAAATACAACAAGTAGTGTCAGATTAGTAATATATTGGGTTATGGCCTTAGGGGTTAGGGTGGTCATGCATTCTAGTCAAAGTTGACAGTATTGTGGATTGACAAAGATCGATTTCGGGCTAGAAACTCGGAATGCCGTCTGGTCTCTGAAGAGTTTGGAGGCCTTCCTCCTCTCGCTAGGGTCTCTATTCCTGCAATTATAGGCAGGTCTTGTTCAGGGGGCTTCTTATATATGTATGTATGTATCTATATATATATACGTTTCCCCACTGGATTACATAGAGGGGGTTTGTTCCCTCTCTTGAAGTATTTTTTATGTTTTTTGTACTTTATATTGTAAATTTGTATTTTTTTTGTTTTTGTTTTTTCTTTTGTTTTTGTTTTTTCCTTTTTCCTTTTCTGAGACTCGATTTGGGGGGTAACCAGGACAATAGGCGTTATGATGGCACTTAATGTGATATCATGGAATGTCCAGGGTATGAATTCACCACAGAAAAGGGGAGCGGTCTATAAATTTCTAAATTAAAACGATATTGACATTGCTTTTATTCAGGGGACACACTGGATTAATCCCCCAGAGAGACTCTGGAAGTTTAAGAAATTCCCGTTGATATTTTCTTCTAATATGGAGGGGAAAAAAAAAAAAAAGAGGCACGGCTATCATAATCTCTAGCAGAATTAATTTTGAAATGATACATCTAACTGGGGATTCAATGGGAAGATACGTAATACTCATTGCAAAAATTAATGGTATTATATATACTTTGGTTAATATTTACGCACCAAATTCGTGCCCAGCTGACTTTTTGGATAAACTTATGGAAAAGGTTGATGAACTAGCATGTGGTAACATCATAATTGGGGGAGACTTCAATTGTGTATTGGACCCAGCACGGGATAAAAGCCATAAAAATGTTAGAGATTATAAATCTGTAAATACCTATGTTTCAGATCTTTCTAAATTTCTAGATAGGAACTCTCTATTTGACTGTTGGAGGACTTTGAATCCTAGTGAGAGAGACTATACCTTTTTTTCGAATGTCCATCAGACCTATTCTCGAATTGATATGTTTCTGGTGAAAGCCAGGTTTCTAAATTCTATTATTAAATCCAATATTGGATCCATAGTTGTATCAGATCATGCACCAGTATTCATTAAGGTTAAGCTAAAAGGTGGTCTTAGACCAAGGACAAGGTGGAGACTTAACGAAAGCCTCTTGAAATCAGAGTGCAACATTGACCTTTTGTCATCCGAAATTGAAAACTTTTTGATTACCAACGATAATGGGGAAGTTTCTACGGCTATGGTATGGTGTACCCTTAAAAGCTATATAAGGGGACTATTGATTAAACTTGGCTCTGAATCTAAAAGGAAGAAGGCAGAATCTCTGCAAGAGTTAAGAATAAAATTGGCAAATCAGGAATGTTTAAATAAAGATATGATGAATAAAGACTTAATCAAAGAAATAGCTAAATTAAGGGAAACTATTAAAGAGAGAATTTACGATATGGTCAATAAAAATATACTATTCCTTAAACAAAGATGGTACCATAACAATAACAAAATAAACAAAGACCTTTCTAATAAAATTAAAAATAACCTCTGTAACGGACCGTTTCAGCATAAAAGGGGAAAAATCCGTTTAGGCGATAATCCCCTTTTCTGGATACAGGCACAGCTACTGCAGAACACCACACTCCCGATCTGGATACGAAATAACACTCCGAACTGGAACAGCTGAACAAGAAAAGCATACAATCGGCTTACACTCTTGGCAGTCAGCTTACAATCCAATCCCCCCCAAGAACGAGACGACACTTCATTTTGAGGGTTAAGCAGGAACAAGTTATTTTACAGGTCTGGGGACATAGTCTTAAAGGGGCATTGTTCACCAAAGTCACAATATGTCCCCAGACGGTTCTTAAAGGGCCATACACACCAATAAAAGTCCATACGTTTTCAGGGGCCATAGTCTTAAAGGGTATTGTTACCCAAAGTCTCAATAGGTCCCCAGACAGTTCTTAAAGGGCCAGCAGCAGTACAATAAAATACCATTCACTGTACTTAAAGGGCCAGCAGTCGCACGATAAAATACAATATGCCCCAAATATGTCCAGGGGCCATAGTCGCAGGGCAGGAGGCTAGCAACCAGGCTTCTCCAGTTCACAGTGGCAAAGTTGGTTTCGCCACAATTCTCCCCTTTTCCAATTAGACTAACAGGGTATCTGACCTCCTGCCGGTCAGTGCCCTGGTTAGTCCAGCAACCCACCCACAAAACAGAAATAGTAGAGCAGCCCACCCACAATAAGTAGTTACTACACCTGGGTGAGGGAGGATCTTGTCCGGGTTCAGGTGCCTCACCACGGCTGTGTGGGGGGCTGGTAGGCTGCCTTGGTGGGTTGCTGAGGGGCCAGAGACCAGCGGTACTCTGTCCTGTTGCCAGCACTACCACGGGAGTAGTCTGGTTGGCGCCTGGTTGCTGGAGACCGACTGTCTCCCCTTTAGATATATCGCTCTGTGGCTGGGGGACAGGACCGACCGTCCCTACCCCTGGTGCTGTAAGTGCAGAGACTACGGTCCCATCTGCACAGATGTGGGGCTTAACATCTCCCCTTGGTGGGTTAGGCTGCCGCTGGAGAGAGGGTGTAACAAGCTCCTCTCTCTGGACGGTAAACTGCCGCTGGGGAGGGGGGTTAGCAGGCTCCTCTCCCTGCCACTCTCTCTGCTGGTGGAAAGGGGGACCAGCTGTCTCCCCTTTCATTCTCTTGTCCGGCTGCTGGGGTGCGAGACTGACTGTCTCTGCTCCCTGCAGGACACACTGCCGCTGGGGAGGATGGACGACACCATCAGCTCCCTGGGGTACACACTGCCGCTGGGGAGGAAGGGCGACACCTTCTGCTCCCTGGGACACGCACTGCCGCTGGGGGGGAAGGACTGCACCTTCTGCTCCCTGGGACAGACACTGCCGCTGGGGAGGATGGACGACACCATCAGCTCCCTGGGGCACACACTGCCGCTGGGGAGGGAGGACGCTGCTCTCCTCTCCCTTCGCTTCACACTGCCTTCTTGGCATATCACTTTGCTGCTGGGGGGCAGGAACAACAACCTCTGCCCCCTGTAACTCAGCCTGCCGCTGGGGAGGAAGGACTGCACCTTCGGCTCCCTGGGACACACACGGCTGCTGGGGAGGATGGACGACACCATCAGCTCCCTGGGGCACACACTGCCGCTGGGGAGGGAGGACGCTGCTCTCCTCTCCCTTCGCTTCACACTGCCTTCTTGGCATATCACTTTGCTGCTGGGGGGCAGGAACAACAACCTCTGCCCCCTGTAACTCAGCCTGCCGCTGGGGAGGAAGGACTGCACCTTCGGCTCCCTGGGACACACACGGCTGCTGGGGAGGATGGACGACACCATCAGCTCCCTGGGGCACACACTGCCGCTGGGGAGGGAGGACGCTGCTCTCCTCTCCCTTCACTTCACACTGCCTTCTTGGCATATCACTTTGCTGCTGGGGGGCAGGAACAACAACCTCTGCCCCCTGTAACTCAGCCTGCCGCTGGGGAGGAAGGACTGCACCTTCGGCTCCCTGGGACACACACGGCTGCTGGGGAGGATGGACGACACCATCAGCTCCCTGGGGCACACACTGCCGCTGGGGAGGGAGGACGCTGCTCTCCTCTCCCTTCACTTCACACTGCCTTCTTGGCATATCACTTTGCTGCTGGGGGGCAGGAACAACTACCTCTGCCCCCTGTAACTCAGCCTGCCGCTGGGGAGGAAGGACTGCACCTTCGGCTCCCTGGGACACACACGGCTGCTGGGGAGGATGGACGACACCATCAGCTCCCTGGGGCACACACTTGAGTCCCCGAAACGCACTCTGCCGCCGGATAGGGCGACCGATACCCTTGGCTGGATCTGCCATGAACCGCAGGTACTCATCTACATGTCCACTCACAAGCCGCACGCATTTCTCCGGGGGGTTGGGTCCGAAGAAAATCAGTCGTGATCTCAGCTCTTTGTCAAACTCCTCCTGCGTGTAGCTGGGTGCCATGCTTGCTCTGCTGCAGTTGGTTCCTTATAGATAGGGTCGCTGTACGGGTACTGGCGTTGCCCTCACTTTGTAATCCAGGAATGGTGTTGTCTGTAGCTGTCCCTCTGGTTGTAGGAACGATCCCACCGCTGCCACCAATTGTAACGGACCGTTTCAGCATAAAAGGGGAAAAATCCGTTTAGGCGATAATCCCCTTTTCTGGATACAGGCACAGCTACTGCAGAACACCACACTCCCGATCTGGATACGAAATAACACTCCGAACTGGAACAGCTGAACAAGAAAAGCATACAATCGGCTTACACTCTTGGCAGTCAGCTTACAATCCAATCCCCCCCAAGAACGAGACGACACTTCATTTTGAGGGTTAAGCAGGAACAAGTTATTTTACAGGTCTGGGGACATAGTCTTAAAGGGGCATTGTTCACCAAAGTCACAATATGTCCCCAGACGGTTCTTAAAGGGCCAGCAGCAGTACAATAAAATACCATTCACTGTACTTAAAGGGCCAGCAGTCGCACGATAAAATACAATATGCCCCAAATATGTCCAGGGGCCATAGTCGCAGGGCAGGAGGCTAGCAACCAGGCTTCTCCAGTTCACAGTGGCAAAGTTGGTTTCGCCACAACCTCAAAGATAAATCTATAAAAAAAATTGTCTTAGGTGATAAACATTTAGTGTCACCAAAGGATATTGTAAATGCATTTGCGGAATTTTACAAATCCTTATATAACCTGGAGGAGGTAGGGAAGAGCAGAGAGGAAATGGATACATTTCTGAGTAGTCTTAGGTTACCAAAAATTAACCATAGGAAGTTGGAAATGCTGAATGCCCCATTTTCACTATCAGAAATAACCGAAGCAATAGGTAAGTTAAAATTGAACAAGGCCCCAGGCCCAGATGGCTTTTCAACAATGTTTTATAAAACCTTTTCTAGACTCATTTCCCCTATCCTTTTAGAGATGTTCACGAAGGTGTCCGCGGATACCCCCTTCCCAAATGAGATGTTATTGGCTTCAATTATTCCCATACCCAAAGTAGGGAAAGACCCAACACTTATTACTAACTATAGACCTATATCTCTTATTAATTTGGATATAAAGTTATTCTCTCAAATCTTGTCCAATCGATTTAAAGAGGTAATTGGAGAACTGATTGATGTTGATCAGTCTGGATTTGTGCGAGGGAGAGGTACTACAGATAATACACGTAGAATATTTAATTTAATACATAGAATAAATGAGCATAAATGGGGATCTGTCATTATGGCCCTCGATGCTGAGAAGGCCTTTGACAGAGTCAATTGGAGATTCCTCGACTCTGTCATGGGCCAATTCGGCTTAGAGGGTCAGTTTAGACAAAAAACTATGTTGTTATATAGGAGCTCTACAGCTAAAATAATTAATTCTTTTGTTGAGTCTGACCATTTTGAGGTCAAAAATGGTACTATACAGGGTTGCTCTTTGGCTCCCCTGCTATATATTCTTACAATTGAACCCTTGGCCACCTTGATCAGACAGGATAATAATATAAGGGGGGTTAAGTCTCTTAATGGGGAAACCAAGGTTTCCCTTTTTGCAGATGATGTACTCCTTACCTTGACGGATCCGATGGTCTCAATTCCATCGGTATTGGAGGTTATATCCATCTATAGTAGTTTCTCAAACTATAAAGTCAATATGAAAAAAAACTCAAATCTTAGCCTCTTTTTTATCTGAGGCTCAGAAAGATCATCTGACTGCACATTTCCAAATATTATGGGCAAAAGACACTATTGGTTATTTGGGGATTAAAATATCTTTTGATATAGAGAGGACGATACAAACAAATTACGATAAATTACTAAGAGATTTGCAACAATTGGTAGACAAATGGAGGAAGATTGAGTCCTCATGGATAGGAAGATTAAATATGATCAAGGCATTCCTGATACCTAAACTCGTTTATTATCTTAGGGCAATTCCTTATAGACTGGGGAAAGGTATCCTTAATCGTTTTCAAATCATGATTTCCAAATGTATTTGGGCAAATAAACCACCTAGGATAGCTTTTGACACTCTTCGAAGGAGCTATCAGAAGGGAGGAATAGCATTTCCAGATGTAGATAAAATCCATGAAGCATGTATGGCGACTCATTTTTTTACAGTGGCTAGACATGGAACAGGGATATAAATCGTGGCTTACTTTAGAACAGGAGGATAGCCCTAGATATAAACTGTTCGTTCTTTTTTGGATGGGTATGTTGAATTTGGGTGATCTGGATACCAAGTATCTTTCGAATCGTATATTGGTAGATATGATCAATACCTCCAAAATCCTAAATAAAAAACTGAAGCTAGAAGATAAATTATTATATAGGGTTCCATTAGTGGTCCTACAATATACAATGGATAATATAAATGTCCAATCTTGGACACACCTAGGTATAGTGAAGATCTCGGATTTGTGGGATGGACTTAAACCCATCCCATTTACACAATTGCAAGAAAAGTATAATCTTCCCCCTAGAGATCTCTTTCAATATCTAAGGATTAAGAATTTTCTATTATCTAGGACCATACTTAAGGACCACAATGTTAATCCCCTTATTGTATTATATAAAAAGAAGGGAGGGATCTCTAGATTTACTAAATTGCTAGAATCAATGGAACAAGATTCTCATGCTACCTCTTTTGTTAAATGGGAACAAGATATTGGGGAATCCTTTCCACTTTTGGAATGGACCAATGCTACACTCCTAGTTAAGCGTTGTATACATAGCGTCTCTCTCTATGAAACACACTTAAAGATAATATATAGGTGGTATATGGTACCGGCTAGATTATATAAAATATCATCTGTATATTCTAGGAACTGTTGGAGATGTGGAAACGAGGAGGGTACTATATATCACATATGGTGGGAGTGTCGGGGTCTTGACAATATAAAAATTCAAATGGAAAAAGAGGAGTGGGTGTAGTTGGATTCACCAGCTCCCCCACACTCCAAATAGGTTACTAGAGGTATATACAAGGGGCTTAACCCCAGAGAAATCAGAAAAGAATAATGAAAATGAAAACTGAATATGGAGAACACTCACATACAGTGAGTGTAGACCAGATCCGTCTTCATGGGTTATATACCTCAAAATAGTGAAAGGCACATATAAAGGAAGGGGGGAAGGGAAAAAGAAAAGAAAAAAAACGGGTAAACCTTTATTAAGAAGACAAATGTAATTTAAAGTTAAAAAGGGCCGTAAAAAATGGCCACAAGTAGGTGCCAATGCACACTGAAACCTAAACGGTGGGCAAATCAATTGTCATAGAATAGATATTCATAAGGGGCCAGAAGCTCCAAAATATAGGTATCTAGACAAAGGGGAGGGCAAGAGAACAAAAAATATATTATATCCTTGTGGGTACTCAGTGCCCCTGTCTCCAGGGTATATTAACTCAATATAGCACTATTATACATAAAAGTGCAAAAACTTGTGGTAAGGGGTATAGAGGGCTATTATTACTGCAAAAGGAGGGTGTGTAGAAGGTGGGATACACAGGAGCGAGGGAGGTATTCCAAAAAACGGAAATACAATATTGCTGCTACACAATGCGGCCCGTGTCCATACCTATCCCATAAACCCCACAAAACGTCTCAAGCTTGCCCTAAGATAGCTGTCTAGCTCACATCAGTGAGTATCAGGACTAACTGCTACTTCAAGGCAGCCTCAAGATATCCCTATATCCCCAAACAAAAACAATATGAACAAATATACCACAATCTCTCCCACCCCTTAGTAGATGAGCCACGTAGTGGAGGCTTCAAACATACAAAACATTTGCCCATCCGAATAGGAAATGAAAAAAGTTAAATAAAGTTATAGACTCAGTCTAAGGAGTAAGCATCGGCTTAAATCATCCCAGGTTTCAGGTAGAGAGTCTAAGTGTGAGCATCGGCTCAATGTTTAAACGCTCAATCATCCCAGGTTTCAGGTAGAGAGTCTAAGTGTGAGCATCGGCTCAATGTTTAAACGCTCAACGCGCGTTTCGGCGTATCTACACGCCTTTGTCAAGAGCACTTGACAAAGGCGTGTAGATACGCCGAAACGCGCGTTGAGCGTTTAAACATTGAGCCGATGCTCACACTTAGACTCTCTACCTGAAACCTGGGATGATTGAGCGTTTAAACATTGAGCCGATGCTCACACTTAGACTCTCTACCTGAAACCTGGGATGATTTAAGCCGATGCTTACTCCTTAGACTGAGTCTATAACTTTATTTAACTTTTTTCATTTCCTATTCGGATGGGCAAATGTTTTGTATGTTTGAAGCCTCCACTACGTGGCTCATCTACTAAGGGGTGGGAGAGATTGTGGTATATTTGTTCATATTGTTTTTGTTTGGGGATATAGGGATATCTTGAGGCTGCCTTGAAGTAGCAGTTAGTCCTGATACTCACTGATGTGAGCTAGACAGCTATCTTAGGGCAAGCTTGAGACGTTTTGTGGGGTTTATGGGATAGGTATGGACACGGGCCGCATTGTGTAGCAGCAATATTGTATTTCCGTTTGTTGGAATACCTCCCTCGCTCCTGTGTATCCCACCTTCTACACACCCTCCTTTTGCAGTAATAATAGCCCTCTATACCCCTTACCACAAGTTTTTGCACTTTTATGTATAATAGTGCTATATTGAGTTAATATACCCTGGAGACAGGGGCACTGAGTACCCACAAGGATATAATATATTTTTTGTTCTCTTGCCCTCCCCTTTGTCTAGATACCTATATTTTGGAGCTTCTGGCCCCTTATGAATATCTATTCTATGACAATTGATTTGCCCACCGTTTAGGTTTCAGTGTGCATTGGCACCTACTTGTGGCCATTTTTTACGGCCCTTTTTAACTTTAAATTACATTTGTCTTCTTAATAAAGGTTTACCCGGTTTTTTTCTTTTCTTTTTCCCTTCCCCCCTTCCTTTATATGTGCCTTTCACTATTTTGAGGTATATAACCCATGAAGACGGATCTGGTCTACACTCACTGTATGTGAGTGTTCTCCATATTCAGTTTTCATTTTCATTATTCTTTTCTAAAAATTCAAATGCTTGGCCTTATTAATTCTATTTTTAGGGAGATAAAAGAAATTAGCCCTCAACTCTTTCTCTTTAATATTGGTTTCCCTTCGCAAGATAAATATCAAAAATATCTTTTGACCCATATATTTTTTGCCATTAAAATATGTATAGCTAGGGCCTGGAAATCCTCTATCCCATTAATATGGCACAATATTATGGAGCAAATAGATTATCAGTACAGGATGGAATCAAACCCCTTTTTTGGTACTAGAGATGTGGCCAAACTATGGTCACCCTGGACAAATAAACAGAATATATGATAACGGATTGTGCTTCCCCCATATCGAGTCTCAGAGAATGTAATTTAATTGTAGTCTAAATTATTATTATTATTTTTATTTTTTTTTTTTATGTTTATCAATATAACAGCTATACCATGGAAACTCTTGGTGCGAATTCCATCAGATAGCGGTTGGCAGTGGACAAATGTAGCGCGATTGCAATATACATATGTGTATGATGGTTTTCAATGGAACACTGCACTTTCTTTGTGGAAATCTTCGGTGTTTAATTCTACATAGTGTCTATATTACAATATATTGCCAGCATATGTAGGCCTTCAAAAGTCATGGTGTGTTTTTTTTTTGGTTATAATTTTTTTTATTTTTATTTTTTTTTTGCTTGTTTAATTTGTCGTGTTTTAACATATATCTTTGTGTCTGGCTGTTTCAATGTGCTGGAGGATTGCCTTTGGGGTACCTCACATGCAATTGTTAAAACGTTTATACAATAAAAAGAAAAGAAATTAAAAAAAAAGAAAATGGAACATTCTATATTTGACCCTGTAACTTTCCAAAACACCATAAAACCTGTTAATGGGGGGGTACTGTTGTACTCGTGAGACATCGCTGATTACAAATATGTGCTTGTTATTGCAGTAAAACAGTATTATAACATTCACAGCTAAAATGTCAGACGGAATTTTTAAAATAATAAATTATGTTCCATATATGAATAGTTAATGATACATTAAAGCCCTGTTTCTCCTGAATCAAATAATATATAATAAGTGTGGGTGCACTTAATGTGACAGCAGTGAATTACGGTTGAACAGACATATAGCGCAAATTCCAGTTTTTGTTTACGTTTTGTTTTGATCAGAACGTGCACTATTGACTCCGTCCTGATATGGTTAAATAGCATCTTAGCCATGATCTTGTTTTCTTAACAATAATCCATCAGGAAGGTGGCTTGGCTTACCTGTGGTCCAGTTGGGATCTGTCACGACTACTAATGTGATCCAACACGCAAAACGATGTAACATCTGCATAAAATAGAAAAATAGACAGAACATAAACCGGTCCTTAGAATGGTCGGATTAATACTTTGAAAGACAGAATGGTCAAGGGAAAGCCGAGGTCAAGGAAGCCAGAAATACACAAGATCGATAAGAAAGCCAAGTCAGGGAAACCAGAGGTCATATTAGTCAGGAATAGCCAAAGTCAGAATTCCAGGAATATCAATAACAAGGACAAGAAAATGCACTCTTGGGAACCAGGAAATTAAACCATGACAGGGCAATAAGCTAGGGGATTTCAGGGGTTTAAATAACCCTCATCAGGCTGTGATTGGTCAGAGATGGGCCTATTACCTCAAAACTTGCGTGTGCATGGACATCATGACGTCACATGCACGTTCGCGTGACCTTTGGAGTCGGATGGGAGTTATCTACTTATTCATTCCTGTTATTTCATTGACAGGCTAAGTAACTTACATTTTATATGAATGTATGTTACTTGATTGTTGTAAGTGTTGCCAATGCTTGCAGCTGAATCAGATTTATTTAACCAATCATTGATAACAGGAGTAGTTCCAGAAGATTGGAAGTTAGCGAATGTTGTGCCCATTCACAAGAAAGGTAATAGGGAGGAGTCGGGCAACTATAGGCCAGTAAGCCTAACTTCAGTAGTGGGGAAAGTGATGGAAACCATGTTAAAGGATAGGATTGTTGAACATCTAAAAACACATGGATTTCAAGATCAGAGACAACATGGGTTTACTTCAGGGAGATCATGCCAAACTAATCTTATTGATTTTTTTGATTGGGTAACTAAAATTATAGATCAGGGTGGTGCAGTAGACATTGCTTACCTCGATTTCAGTAAGGCTTTTGACACTGTTGCACATAGAAGGCTTATCAACAAACTACAATCTTTGAGTTTGGATTCCAATATTGTTGAATGGGTAAGGCAGTGGCTGAGTGACAGGCAACAGAGGGTTGTAGTCAATGGAGTATATTCGAAGCTTGGGCTTGTCACCAGTGGGGTACCTCAGGGATCTGTACTTGGACCCATTCTCTTTAATATTTTTATTAGTGATATTGCAGAAGGTCTTGATGGTAAGGTGTGTCTTTTTGCGGATGATACTAAGATATGTAACAGGGTTGATGTTCCAGGAGGGATAAGCCAAATGGAAAATGATTTAGGTAGACTAGAAAAATGGTCAGAGTTGTGGCAACTGACATTTAATGTGGATAAGTGCAAGATAATGCATCTTGGACGTAAAAACCCAAGGGCAGAGTACAGAATATTTGATAGAGTCCTAACCTCAACATCTGAGGAAAGGGATTTAGGGGTGATTATTTCTGATGACTTAAAGGTAGGCAGACAATGTAATAGAGCAGCAGGAAATGCTAGCAGAATGCTTGGTTGTATAGGGAGAGGTATTAGCAGTAGAAAGAGGGAAGTGCTCATGCCATTGTACAGAACACTGGTGAGACCTCACTTGGAGTACTGTACACAGTACTGGAGACCCTATCTTCAGAAGGATATTGATACCTTAGAGAGAGTTCAAAGAAGGGCTACTAAACTGGTTCATGGATTGCAGGATAAAACTTACCAGGAAAGGTTAAAGGATCTTAACATGTATAGCATGGAGGAAAGACGAGACAGGGGGGATATGATAGAAACATTTAAATACATAAAGGGAATCAACACAGTAAAGGAGGAGACTATATTTAAAAGAAGAAAAACTACCACAACAAGAGGACATAGTCTTAAATTAGAGGGACAAAGGTTTAAAAATAATATCAGGAAGTATTACTTTACTGAGAGGGTAGTGGATGCATGGAATAGCCTTCCAGCTGAAGTGGTAGAGGTTAACACAGTAAAGGAGTTTAAGCATGCGTGGGATAGGCATAAGGCTATCCTAACTATAAGATAAGGCCAGGGACTAATGAAAGTATTTAGAAAACTGGGCAGACTAGATGGGCCGAATGGTTCTTATCTGCCGTCACATTCTATGTTTCTATGTTTCTATGTTCATATAGCTTTTATTTAAACTTAAATACAGTGTAAGATTCTTCATTCTTCCACTGGGTAGGTATGTTAATAGTTGGGCAATACTTTGCTTCGGCACTTCGGCAACTTCGGAACTTCGACACTTCGGAAATTCTGCAATTTAGGAACTTCGGGACTTCAGCTATTTGGTAATACGGCATTGCCATTCGGATCGAAACGAATTGCACATGTCTAGAGAACTTTCTATCAATGAAATTCTCTGTGCCCCAGAGTCAATCATAGCCTCACCCTGGTGTTGTTACACCGAATGTTATGTTTTACCAGGAAACAGCTCTTAGTCAATTTAGGGGACATATACATTACACCTAAGGTCGGTCCCTGAATGGTCCTTCGGTGCGCAAGTTTTCTGTGAGTACATGGCATGAAATCCTAAGATGGCCTTTTTTGCCACAATATAAACATAAGTCCTTGTTTATTCTATACTGTCTTTCTATTTCAGTAAGTTTGGTTACACTCAACTGCATGGGTTCAGTTTCTGAAGGCAGAACAGGAACAGATACGCCATGATTAGAAAAATGAGGGTGTGACAGAACCATCTGTCGGTGGGTTACTTTTATTTTCCCTACATTCGTCTGTTTGTTCGGCTATTTCCATGTCCGTACAGCCCTTACGTTTATTTCCTCTTTTTACCGAACAACTGTCGAACGGCCGGCCATCCAGCATGGAAGTGTGCTGCTTGTTAACCTCTTGGCCCCATCAGAATATTGTGGTTAACCGCAGACACTTCCTAATTGTCGAATGTCGGCTGGGTGGTCGACGTTCTTATGAACGAACACGAGGTGGCGGCCATCTTGGACAAAGAATGCTCAGCGGTGTTTGTAGATGATTTCATGGAACTGAAACCGGACACTATTCTTCACGAGCACCGCTGAAGCTGCCGACCTCCCTTCTCCTGTATCCATTTGTTTATACGAACGTCGGGCCGTTCGGGACTTTGGCTGTGTGAACAGTGTTACCCCAGATAGCTATGCAATGGAGCCTATTCGTATATCAAAAGACTATGTGAAAGACTTTGGCTCCATGGCGATTGAACTGTATGTAAGTGATCTGAGCGCAATTCAGTAATAATGTGTGCTCAGATCTAAGCTAGCTGGGGATATGTTGAACATGCATATTTTACTCAGCAGTTTTAGTGTTATGTATTTTTATGTCTCTTTAGTAACATGTATAAAATGGAGGTTGTGCTCTATCCTCAGAGATAATTTAGTTATTTTCCAATTATCTCCAGGATAGAGAGGAGGGTCCCTATTGTCCAAAGGGGAGTGTTTACTGCTAAACTGTTCTTATTGGTCAATGTACAATTTGTGGCCTAGTTTACCACCAGGTCCCCTATGGGAGTGTCCACCTGGTGGGAGACCTGCATAAATACCGGGCAGTTAGCCCCATTAACCCAGATTCCTGCTTGACCCTCAATACGGGAATATCGCCTAAACGGTTTTAACCCCTTTTATGACCGGGGTGCTGTTATAGAGGGGCTAGAGACAGGTTGGTACGTCTAGTCCGTTGTTTATTTTTCTCTTTCTCTCTCAACCTGTTATCTATGTCAACCATATAGGTGATACATTTGTTAAGATTGACAGGAAGGTGAGAGCTGCGGTCTCATCAAGTACATTTTTGGATAGACCTTCGGAAAAAGCAGTAACTAGGCCACTGTTGGTCCAGTCTACTTCAGAGGCTTATGTTCTAAACTCAATGGCATAATCAGCAACAGAACAATTACCTTGCTTGATTGTCATCAAGGCTTTGGCTGCATTCTTTTCTCTTCCCATAGCTTCAATTCAGCTAAAAATTCATTGTAATTACGGGCGATGGAGTTGCTGCTCTCCCATAAAGGGTTGGCCCAGGTTAATGCCTTACCCGTTAGCTGCTTCATAAGGTAGCCAATCTTTGACCTGATGGTAAAGAACCAAGAGAAGCTTTGAAATAGTATTAAATTTGGTTGAGGAACCCCCTAATTTTTTTTAAATCACCTCCAAAATGAGGAGGAGGAGAAAGGGTTTTGGAGGGAGCTTTATAAACCATAGCTACTGGTGGCAGAGTAACTGGCTATACCTGAGGCGACTCAAGATAAGCCGTTCATTGGAGCAAGGTCTGGAATGCTTGGGCAAATTGGCCTAGCTTGTGATCCATATCCTCCACCTTACTTTTACAGGCTATCATATTCTGAGATAGTTCTGCAGGATCCAGGGCCTTGTGGTAGTGTCACAACTACTAATGTGATCCAACACGCAAAACTATGTAAAATCTACATAAAATAGAAAAATAGACAGAACGTAAACCGGTCCTTAGAAAGGCCGGATTAATACGTTGAAAGACAAAGAATGGTTAAGGGAAAGCCGAAGTCAAGGAAGCCAGAAATACGGGAACCAGGAACAGAAACCACGACAGGGCAATGAGCTAGGGAAATTCAGGGGTTGTGATTGGTCAGAGCTTGGCCTCTGACGCCAGAACGTGCATGTGCGTCCACGTGTGTGACCTTTGGAGGCGGAGCTACAAATGGCCGCGACCTCGTGGTCACCGCCATTTTGGCTCCCGTGTGTGGAGGGGATGGATGCCCCAGCGGGTCGGCTCCTGGCTCGTTGCTGAAGAAGGTAAGTCTTCCAACCTGTCAGTGTGGTCGCGCCGATCGGGTTTGACCATGTGCAGCCGCGAGCCGGGGGCCGTGACAGGCTCAAACTGTGTGGTTAGTACAGAGAGATTTCTTACAACACTTGGAGGAAGTGACATGATGTGATATAATTTTCTCCCAGTGATTCAGCGGAGAAGTGTAGTAGAGTAGGAAGCAAGTTATTTGAGAGTCTTTTGATATCCCAGTCAGCCAGTGGAGCGGTAGGGTGCTTTCTCAATGTATCCCTTGCCCATGGTGCATGTACCCACCGGGGTACTCATACCACAGGTAAGAAACAAGTTGCTAGGTCACATAGTAACCACTCTTATACCACAACATGTGTAGTTTGAAAAAGCAGGTATCATTTAAAATAGTTATTCAGTGTGAATATTTTGTAGGATTTAAAATAAACCTACTGGCAATATAAAGAGCTATCCCTACTACATCAAATCCTTTGTGAACCTATAGATATAAAGTAAATGCATTGAATTATCTTCTTTTTCTCTATTTATCCCCAGAAATGTTTCTTTCTTGTATTGTTTTATCTGAATATGTGAGTATCTTTATTATTAAAATGCACCTACAACTTAACCTTCATAAATAATACATTTTAATAGTGCCCTTGTACACTATTGTTTTTTGTCTTGTACATCCATCTGTGTCTCTCTTTAAAAATATGGGACTTAACGATTCTACTGAATGCAGTTCAATGGGAATTAGTTATACTTTCCTCAGCAAGACAGCACTTAGTTCATGCTGTTCTCCAGAATCCTGTTATTAACAATGGAGGCTTATTAACTAAGGCAGCCTATTTCGTTAATACACTGTGTTCTTTTTTATAAAGAGTTTCTTAATTGGGACACCCACTCAACAGAGGTGCATCTCTGGAAACAGATTTTATATAATGGAATCTCAAGCTGTTTAAAAAGAACACTAATTATTTAACTATTATTTAAATCCACTGCTTCTTTCTCTGATTTTTTTTTTTAGTGCATGTGTTGAGAAATTTTAAAAGAAATATTGGTTCAGTTAGAAATAAAGGCATTTATAAATCAAATTATGGATGGAGGCGAGTCCTCAGATTAAAGACCTCTGTAAAATAAACAGATTGTTGATTTTTATAGGCAAGCATTAAGGACTATTGAATACACTAAGGAGTTTATTTAGCACACTGATATTTTTTGTGAATTCAGAAGGGAATTGTGTATTTTAGGTGAAGGTCAAAATAGAAATTGTATTCTAGATTAACAAGTGTTCAAATGTGAATATGAACTCCAATTCTATAGCAAATTCTGCTTATCACATATTATATCTCCCACAAAGAGAAGCTGCACTTCCTGTACTAATAATTCTCTAACATTTTAACTTCTACAGTGCAAAATCTCTCTATATGTTAAATAAATAAAGATGCGCCTTGCACTTGCGTTGGTGCGATACTGAATTATAAATAGATAATAGATAATTGTGTTTACACAACTATCCCAGAGTTCTCAGCCTGACATGCAAATGAGCACAGATATGCATTGTGGTCTAGACTTTATACTGCATGTCTGCAGATATATTTAGCAATATATGGACACTGCTTTAAACACATATTTTTTAATCAAAGCATGGGCTATAATCCAAAAGGAACAGTGACCAGGAACTAGCATGAACTGCAGTTCCAACCTTGTGGGTCTCATCAGCATGGTGCCGGTTTTGGTCTAGAAGTTGAAGTCTCTCTGAGATCATATTGCCAGACAGGGCTGCCATCATAAATAGCAGTGCCCCTTACCCAACTCAAGGCCTGTAGAAAGTGTGTATAGTGGATGCAGTGTGTGTATATTGGATGCAGAACGTATATAATTATATAGTGCATACAGTGTATGTGTGTATGTGTGAGAGAAAAATGGATTCAGTGTGTGTAAAGTGGATGTGGTGAGTGTGTTGTGGATGCAGTGTGTGTGTAGTAGATGTAGTGTGTGCGTTTGTGTAGTGGCTGCAGTGTGTGTCTGTGTGTTAATTCATGGGGTAGGATAGAGGCTGTAAGCAGTAAGTATTTTTTTAAAATACATTTTAAATGTCATTTTATTTTATCCCCTTCCCTTACCTGTGACCTTGGAGGTGGACACTACACTCCATGGTGATTTTGTGGCACAGTGCAGGATCCCAGCAGCTTGCTTTATAGTGAAAAAGTGGACCAGGAGACTCCATCTTCACCCCCGGCAAGGGGCAAGTCCTCTTCTACTCTCACAAGGTGCAAGGATCTTAGACTGCGCAAAAAATGCATTTTGGCATTTTGCCACCCCCTATGCAAACTACACACATAGATACTGATAGACAAGCACCACCGCCTCTCCTGCTGCCACAGGGTCCTGCAGGAAAACTCTGGTTAGTGCAACTGAGCTATGCCTGTTCAGCTGTGCATTGCCTAGCTTATTGGCTAAAAGCGCTCACCTGAAGCTCACAAATGCATTCCTATTGACACTCACACTTGCAGCTGAATCCTGGCTATGTTCGTATACCTTTTATTTAAGATTCTTCATTCTTCCACTGGGTAGGTATGTTACTACTTTGGCAACACTGTGCTTCGGAACTTCGGCACTTTGGCAACTTCGGAACTTCGGAACTTCGACACTTCGGAAATTCTGCAATTTAGGAACTTCGGCTATTTGGCACTTTGGCAATACGCCTGAAATTCATCCGAATTGCCATTAGGAACGAAACTAATTGCACATGTATAGAGAACTTTCTATCAATGAAATTCTCTGCTGCCCTAGAGTCAATCATAGCCTCACCCTGGTGTTGTTACACCGAATGTTATGTTTTACCAGGAAACAGTTCTTAGTCAATTTAGGGGAACATATACATTACACCTAAGGTCGGTCCCTGAATGGTCCTTCGGTGCGCAAGTTTTCTGTGAGTACATGGCATGAAATCCTAAGATGGCCTTTTTTGCCACAATATAAACATAAGTCCTTGTTTATTCTATACTGTCTTTCTATTTCAGTAAGTTTGGTTACACCCAACTGCATGGGTTCAGTTTCTGAAGGCAGAACAGGAACAGATACGCCATGATTAGAAAAATGAGGGTGTGACAGAACCATCTGTCGGTGGATTACTTTTATTTTCCCTACATTCGTCTGTTTGTTCGGCTATTTCCATGTCCGTACAGCCCCTACGTTTATTTCCTCTTTTTACTGAACAACTGTCGAACGGCCGGCCACCCAGCATGGAACTGTGCTGCTTGTTAACCTCTTGGCCCCATCAGAACATTGTGGTTAACCGCAGACACTTCCTAATTGTCGAATGTCGGCTGGGTGGTCGTCGTTCTTATGAACGAACACGAGGCGGTGGCCATCTTGGACATACGAATGCTCAGCGGTGTTTGTAGACGATTTCATGGAACTGAAAATGGACACTATTCTTCACGAACACCGCTGAAGCCGCCGACCTCCCTTCTCCTGTATCCATTTGTTTATACGAACGCCGGGCCGTTCAGGACTTGACACTCACAGGTGCACTCCTATTGACACACTCACAGGTGCATTCCTATTGACACACTCCTATAGACACAATCACATATACACACACTTACAGATACACTCCTATAGACACACTCACAGATGCACTCCTATAGAGACACTTCTACAGACACACTCACAGATGCACTCCTATAGATACACTCACAGGTGCACTCCTATTGACACACTCACAAATACACTCACAGGTGCACTCCTATTGACACACTCACAAATACACTCACAGGTGCACTCCTATTGACACACTCACAAATACACTCACAGGTGCACTCCTATTGACACACTCACAAATACACTCATATAGACACACTCACAAATACTTGCACTCACAGATGCACTCCTATAGACACACTCACAGAACTCCCAAATACACTCCTATAGACACACTCACAAATACCCCAACGTTTCGGCACCAATTGGCTGCCCTTTTCAACACCCTTGGAAAAAGGCAGCCAGTTGGTGCCGAAATGTTGGGGAATTGGGACTTGTGTTTCTGCTAGTGTAGGTTTGTGAGAATTTTGGTTTATTTTTGTGCCTTTATTTTGTCACTTTATATATTTGCTGTATGCATAGTATGCCAATTGTTGGTTTGTTAAAGTATTTGTACATCTTTCATTGTTGTTTCTAGTGTGCATTCTCTTTTAGCATTGTTTGAGATCAAACATTATAAAACTCCATACAGCTCAAGCTGCAAACATGCACATACATCTTGTTTTAGAATATATCCTGCATTTCTGCAGGTATCCTTACAAATAGGACGCTGCTTTAAAAACAGCTTTTATTTTTGTTTAGACCAAAGATATGCAGGGGATGCACACCATGAATCTGTCTTATATAGTTTTGGTATTTATATTCTATCTCCAACTTAGAATTTCCCTCTAATATATATATATATGTAACAAAACAAGGAATAGAGTCAGCGCTAATCAGAAAGGCAGCAGTCCCAAACAAGGACTCCCTCGAATGTCCCTGGAGGTAAATAGACAAAACAAGAGAATGGGGGATGGGTCTGCGCCACTGTATACAACAGATAATAATATTAAGTCCAATGGGATCTGTATCGTTGTGTCCAAAGTTCTACTTTATACGATATCCAGAATATGTCAATGACATGGAGGATAGTCCAATTGTATAAAAAATAGAAGAATTCTTACTTACAGTTGGCAGAGCTTAATCCAGCTCTGGTGTGAATGGCTTATAGCGGTATTATCCCCGCTTGCAGGATATACGGCAAGTGTCCTCTTCTATGTAGTGGCAGGTAACCAAGTTGGAAATAAAAATGGAAACAATAATGGTGCAGTATGTTCCACACATGCGATAAAAGATATAAAATATAATAGATACACTCACATTCGGTAGAGCTTCCGCTAGCTCTAGGTTGTTAGGCGTGCAGCGGTATAATCCCCGCTTGCAGGATATAGGATGAGTGATCTTGACGCGAATATCAATAGCTCGGAGAGAAGATAAAACAGCGATAGTGCTCTCAATAAAATCTTTGGTGATAAAATAAAATAATAAAATATACTCACAATATATAGGGCAGACTAACTGCTCTATGTAACAGCGTAGGTGGTATAATCCCCACCTGGGATTCTTTGGAGTGTTATATCCAGGAAATAAAAAATAAAAGAAGTATACGGTATAAAATATATATAAAAGCCAGGTAGTAATAAAAGATGATGGTTTAGACGTAAAAAGGACCAAAATCTATTTTATTAACAGTATATAAAAACAGTAAAAATATCCAATTTATTTAATTTTTAATATATATGTATTGTGTATTGTATATTATATATATATTTACCTTATGTATGTGAAAACCTACAGTGTTGTTTAATAAAGTGAGTGTTTACAGTTAATTTCAAATTTACAGTCCGTACAACCAAGCTGAAAATATTGCTGACTAACAGAATTTGTCCAGTTTGGCTAAAAATGTTTAAATATATTTGGATTTACTTAGAATACTGACTTTAGATAACTCTGTACTTGCTGAGAATACAGGTTTGAGAAATAGAGAGCAAATTGAAAAATATTTTAATTAGTGTTGACATCTTTGACTAGTTTTTAGTTAAAAACATATCTAAAAATGTTTGTTCTAATTGAAAAAATGTATGCAGTTGCATTTTGCTTTTAGGTACAGCATCTGTTGAATGTAATTTGGCAGCATCTAGCTATTTAAAATTGTGACAGATGTTTCTAGACAAATATAATTTCAGTCTAGCTTGATGACACGTATTAAAGTGTATCATATTAGACAAAAACAATGCCCTTGTGTAGTTCTTTTGTGGCACAGTGCAGGATCCCAGCAGCTTGCTTTATAGTGAAAAAGTGGACCAGGAGACTCGCTCTTCACCCCCGGCAAGGGGCAAGTCCTCTTCTACTCTCACAAGGTGCAAGGATCTTAGACTGCGCAAAAAATGCATTTTGGCATTTTGCCACCCCCTATGCAAACTACACACATAGATACTGATAGACAAGCACCACCGCCTCTCCTGCTGCCACAGGGTCCTGCAGGAAAACTCTGGTTTCAACACCCTTGGAAAAAGGCAGCCAGTTGGTGCCGAAATGTTGGGGGATTGGGACTTGTGTTTCTGCTAGTGTAGGTTTGTGAGAATTTTGGTTTATTTTTGTGCCTTTATTTTGTCACTTTATATATTTGCTGTATGCATAGTATGCCAATTGTTGGTTTGTTAAAGTATTTGTACATCTTTCATTGTTGTTTCTAGTGTGCATTCTCTTTTAGCATTGTTTGAGATCAAACATTATAAAACTCCATACAGCTCAAGCTGCAAACATGCACATACATCTTGTTTTAGAATATATCCTGCATTTCTGCAGGTATCCTTACAAATAGGACGCTGCTTTAAAAACAGCTTTTATTTTTGTTTAGACCAAAGATATGCAGGGGATGCACACCATGAATCTGTCTTATATAGTTTTGGTATTTATATTCTATCTCCAACTTAGAATTTCCCTCTAATATATATATATGTAACAAAACAAGGAATAGAGTCAGCGCTAATCAGAAAGGCAGCAGTCCCAAACAAGGACTCCCTCTAATGTCCCTGGAGGTAAATAGACAAAACAAGAGAATGGGGGATGGGTCTGCGCCACTGTATACAACAGATAATAATATTAAGTCCAATGGGATCTGTATCGTTGTGTCCAAAGTTCTACTTTATACGATATCCAGAATATGTCAATGACATGGAGGATAGTCCAATTGTATAAAAAATAGAAGAATTCTTACTTACAGTTGGCAGAGCTTAATCCAGCTCTGGTGTGAATGGCTTATAGCGGTATTATCCCCACTTGCAGGATATACGGCAAGTGTCCTCTTCTATGTAGTGGCAGGTAACCAAGTTGGAAATAAAAATGGAAACAATAATGGTGCAGTATGTTCCACACATGCGATAAAAGATATAAAATATAATAGATACACTCACATTCGGTAGAGCTTCCGCTAGCTCTAAGTTGTTAGGCGTGCAGCGGTATAATCCCCGCTTGCAGGATATAGGATGAGTGATCTTGACGCGAATATCAATAGCTCGGAGAGAAGATAAAACAGCGATAGTGCTCTCAATAAAATCTTTGGTGATAAAATAAAATAATAAAATATACTCACAATATATAGGGCAGACTAACTGCTCTATGTAACAGCGTAGGTGGTATAATCCCCACCTGGGATTCTTTGGAGTGTTATATCCAGGAAATAAAAAATAAAAGGAGTATACGGTATAAAATATATATAAAAGCCAGGTAGTAATAAAAGATGATGGTTTAGACGTAAAAAGGACCAAAATCTATTTTATTAACAGTATATAAAAACAGTAAAAATATCCAATTTATTTAATTTTTAATATATATGTATTGTGTATTGTATATTATATATATATTTACCTTATGTATGTGAAAACCTACAGTGTTGTTTAATAAAGTGAGTGTTTACAGTTAATTTCAAATTTACAGTCCGTACAACCAAGCTGAAAATATTGCTGACTAACAGAATTTGTCCAGTTTGGCTAAAAATGTTTAAATATATTTGGATTTACTTAGAATACTGACTTTAGATAACTCTGTACTTGCTGAGAATACAGGTTTGAGAAATAGAGAGCAAATTGAAAAATATTTTAATTAGTGTTGACATCTTTGACTAGTTTTTAGTTAAAAACATATCTAAAAATGTTTGTTCTAATTGAAAAAATGTATGCAGTTGCATTTTGCTTTAAGGTACAGCATCTGTTGAATGTAATTTTATAGCATGACAGGAGGCTTCATATTTGCTTAAGTCTCTCTTTACTAGAACTCCACAGCAGCACATTAACAGAGAGATAAACACCAAAGACAAAAACATAAGGTATCTATATAAGGCTCCTCCTAAGCCACCATTTCCTCTTTCTTTGCTGCTCTGCATCAGTACAGGTCAGAGTACCTCTGCCTCCTGCTTCTTGTGGGTGGCTTTTGGATTTAGTGCGATTTATTTATGATTGTTATGAACTATGCTTGGTTGTGAGATTTATGTGCCTTTCTGGCTTTTTTATTTTCTTTGGTGAATGTTTCCTTTACAATACTGATAGTTTTTTTTCATGTGTTTATTTATACAGATTACTGACAGTTTGCCATGTGTTTATTTATACAGATTACTGGTAGTTTGCCATGTGTTTAGTTATACAGATTACTGACAGTTTGCCATGTGTTTAGTTATACAGATTACTGACAGTTTGCCATGTGTTTAGTTATACAGATTACTGACAGTTTGCCATGTGTTTTATTTATACAGATTACTGACAGTTTGCCATGTGTTTATTTATACAGATTACTGGTAGTTTGCCATGTGTTTATTTATACAGATTACTGGTAGTTTGCCATGTGTTTAGTTATACAGATTACTGACAGTTTGCCATGTGTTTAGTTATACAGATTACAGGTAGTTTGTCATGTGTTTAGTTATACAGATTACTGGTAGTTTGCCATGTGTTTATTTATACAGATTACTGGTAGTTTACCATGTGTTTATTTATACAAATTACTGGTAGTTTGCCATGTGTTTATTTCTTTGTGCCTGTTTTCTCCTTGGGAGTTTTGTTTTACCCTGTTGGCTTTATTGTTTGTTCTGTTTCCTCTGGCTTATTGGCCGTGGTGGTCGCCGAGAAGCGGTCTTCCGACCGCTCCCCGTGCCGACTGCCGGGACCACGGAGAAAGACTCCTGCGGTCCCTCGTGTGTTGCCTTTGATTCCCGCCCGCCGGCTTCGTCCGCCGAGCGGGAATCCCCGTTTTGTTCTTTACCCTGCCCGCGTCCCCGCTCACTCGCTAACACTTATCAGAGTGGGGACGGAGCAGGGATCTACTCATTTGCCGCGGGAGCCTCCACTCCCGGTCACCTTCCCCGCGACCGCGTGGTCGGGCAGTGGGTGCGCGGCTCTCCACTGTGTTAGCCGCGCGCGTCACTGCCTTATTAAAGGTACAGTGACTAGCTGGTCCGGTGTGTTTCCCCATCTCCTGGGCTGTTTGGGGGTGCGTATTTTTTGGTGACAGCTTTCTTTTCTGTCCATGTGAGGCAGCTCTGTGAGCCCTTGCATCATAAATTATGCCCCATATATGAGGGTCGCAGATTCAATCCCCCTCACCTTCCCAAGTAACTAAGCAATAGAATTTAGTTTTCGATTCTTTGCATGTGTGCTTGCCCTGCATGTTTTTCTATGGACATGGTTTTACGGTTTACTGGTTCTCCTGACTTCCACATGGCACTGCGTGCCTCCTGCAGGTGTCCCTGCCTGGTGTCCTTACCCACTTATTGAACTAGGACTGCTCTAATCAAGCCTCGGTTGCCTGATGGAGGTAGCACTGGCGTCAAAAGCCAGGGATTGTGGGTTCAGGCCCCATCTGGGTGGTTGAGCATGGCACTCGTATTTTGTGGCCTAATGGATTAGGCACAACCATATAAAAACTAAAGTGTTTCGCTATCTTGAAGAACCTTGCCTATAAGGACCCAGCTTCGTCTCTACCCTGCACCCTAATAGTCAAGATTCTACTACATGTCTAAAAGGATCTAGGTTTCCGCCTGCATTATACCTCTGGGTCGGTACCGCCCGTACCCTTATACTGGCCTGCCTTGTCTGTGACTTTATAATTGGCCTGCTTTGTCTGTGCCCCTTGATTGGCCTGCTTTGTCTGTGCCCCTTGATTGGCCTGCTTTGTCTGTGCCCCTTGATTGGCCTGCTTTGTCTGTGCCCCATGATTGGCCTGCTTTGTCTGTGCCATACTATGCATGCTATTGGACTGGTGGCTCCATACCCTGGATAACGGTTTGTTGAGCCTGCATGCATTATTACTTGCCTCTGCCAACACTAGGGGTGCTGCCCCTTTTGCCTGCTAATGATACCTGTTTTCTAGCTTCGTAGGTATCAAGTATCATAGACTCAGACTTTATGGACGCCTCTGCACAGGAGCAGAATTTGCAGGCTTTACTTAATGCGGCTGTGACCGCATCTGTTGAAAAAGCCCTGGCTAGGGCCCTCCCTCAACCACATACGGACAGGGGTGTGTGTGGAACCCCTCAGTTGGCAGAAGACTCGGATGAGTCAGACTCTCAGGTGCGAGAGCAGGCAAGTGCGCGAACGCGCTATTGAAAGGGTGAAGACCCTGAACCACGCTCCCGGACGGGCAAGACTCCGGCGAAGTGACGTGGTTTGAGGTTGACAACCTCGCCGGCCAGGCGCCACCGCCTATCGGGCGCAGGGGAGGAGGCCTCCTTACCCCCCCCACCTTGGCCGTGCTGGATGTGTGGCGGGCAGACCAGCCTCCCTCAGATGGAGAAGATGTTTGGGTTGCGGACCATGGCGAGGGTCCCGGTGGACGCTGGGAAAAGGAAGACGCGCCACCGACTAGGGCCCCCACGACAATGTTGGGGGACGATACCCTTTTGGGCACTACTGGAGAACCTCTGTTAGAGCCTCAATCTATCCGACGCCCCAGGTCCTCGGACTAGTCACTGCCCGACCACTTGGCACAATTTGTGCGCTACTGGGTCTGTAGACCCCTTGGAAGTGAGGCCTGCAAGAAGCTGCGGGCGGAATGCCCCAGACCGGTACTGCCGGACAGGGTGGCGGTTACCCCGGATGTTGGCCCTAACAGACGAGGCCTTCACAGAAGGTAGGGCTCTGGACCCAGCCACCATGAGGGACTGGGCACTTCGTTCAATTTGCCTGCTGGGCAATGCCACTGTGGCCCTTTGCACGGAACCCAGGAAGACGGCACTCTTCCATATGGACAACAAGCTGTCGGATTTGGGAGCCGAAGATGTGGGTCCCCTGGCTAAAGGTCTGCTGTTCAGGGAGCCTTTCGTTGAGGAACTGCAGAAACAGGTTATTCTGTTTACCTCCCGGGATAAAGCGAAGTCTTCGATCGGGAGGGTCTTCCGCCCACGGTTACCTTCAGACGTATGGGTCCTTGGGACAGTGCGGAGTTATGTCACAGACTTCCACTCTTCCCCTACACAGGTTGGACGCCCGAGGATCCCCGTCATCACAAGAGGCCAACAGCCCTTGTTGGAGGTGGAAGTTCGAGCAACGCTAGCCAAAGGCACGGTCCTACAGGCCCCGGATTTGGGGGGTTTCGTCAGCTCGATTTTCTCCTGGTAAGGGAGAAGTCTGTAGAATTCCGTCCAGTGATCAATTTAGGAGAAATGAACGCCTTCGTGGTATACAACCACTTCGAGATGGAGGGCATTCACCTTCTTCGATGCCTTCTCTGGCCAGTAGACTGGGTCGCGAGACTGGACCTAGAAGACGCTTACCTCTCCATCCCGGTGGACGGGGCCTGTCGCAGTCCCCTCTGATTCGTATGGAGAGACTCTCCGTACCAATTCCCATGCCTCCCCTTCGGCCTCAGCTCGGCCCCTTGGTGCTTCACCAAGCTCCTGAAACCGGTGGTCACCCAATTCAGAGCAGAGGCCGTACGCTGCATCGTCTATCTGGACGACTTGCTTATCTTTGCGAGGACCCCGCCGGGCTCAGATTTCGGACGCGCTCTGCGTTTTCCTCGTTGGAATGCCGGGGGTTCGTGGTCATTCTGAAGAAATCGGCCTTGGAGCTTGCGCAGACGGTGGAATTCTTGGGTTTCATAGTCGTTGCGCAAGACGGCATTCTCCGCCTGCCTGTGGCGAAGATAACGACCATTCGGAAGGAGATCTGACGTGTTTTTGACAAGACCGAACTCCCCTCCGGAGGTTGGCTCGCGTGGTAGGTCTCCTCTTGGCCTCGATACAGGCGTTCTACCCGGGCCCACTACATTACAGGGCCATGCAGCGGCTGAAGGCGCACTCTCTACGCAAGAGACCCTCTTAGGACCAGATGATCTCCTTGGCCTCGGACGTGCAGGCCGGATTGAGCTGGTGCCTCCCGCATATATCCGCCTGGAACAGCAAGGCGATATTCGGGATGACCCTGGATCTCGTGTAGGAGTCGGATGCGAGTCTTTGGGACTGGGGTGCCTCGTGCACGACGAGGTCCATGGGGGGCCCGTGTTCAGACAATAGATCGGAATCCCGCATCAATTGCCTGGGGTTGATTGCAGGTTCGTTGGCAATTCGGAGCCTGGCGCGGCATCTGTCGGACTGATGCGTGCTCCTTCGGATGGACAATGGTTCGGCGGTGCAATACATCAACCACTCGGTTTCGAGCACTAGAGGTGTTATCTCTCAACATGGAGCTCCTGGTTTCGCTGGTGCTTGGAATGGGATACCGATCCCTTTGGTTTTGGCGTTCTTTTGGAATTGGCCTGATAACCAGGACCTTTCTCTTCGCCAGCTTTCAGCGAAATTTGCCCTCTTGTGTCTGGTCTCGTTCAGATGTGTTTCGGATGTCCGGGCCTTCGATGTCGGTGCTTTCTCGTTTTTCTCCAGAGGGGGTCTCCGTCAAGGTGCTTAGACGTACCAAGTCGGATTCGACGGTTGTATCATGCCCTTACTTCTAGGACTCGCCTAAGCTTCGTGAAGCGAAGGCACTGGCGCGAGGGATAAGATGTCTTTTGGCTCTGGTGGGCGTGGATGCGACCTTCGGAGTGCTTTTGGTTAGGGGCGCCGCAGCTTCCGGAGCTTTTTTGGCGAGCGATTCCCTTCAGGACATTTTGCGTTCGGCGGACGGGTCCCGTGTAGAGTTTTTTCGCCTATTTTACTTTAGACCGTCGGAACATGCTTCTTTTGCTTTGCTGTCGGAGCGTTAAAACGGCAAATATGAAGCCTCCTGTCATGCTATAAAATTGTAGATTATACTAGCTTTAGTGTAACTATAATCTTAATTTTATTAATGACAGGAGGCGAATATTTCCCACCCAATTTGATTTCTTCCCCCCCCTTGTTTTGGATGGATTGCATTGATTGTATTTCTGTTGATTTGTCTGATTATCTGGGCTAGGTTGGTTTGTCTGGGGTGATGTTGTGGGAAGTGCATGTTATACTGTATTGACGGTCATTAGTATGGATTTTGTGTCTTTATTCTATCAGTACTGGATCGTGGGATTTATGTTTTATCAGTACATTTCGTTCACTAATCAGTGTTTTCGATTCTGTTTATTTCGTTTCAGTTTAATGGTTCGACTTCAGTTCATAGGATCGGCCGTTTGGCGGGATAAAGATCAAGTTCATCCATTATCCAAAGTTTTTCCAGATGACATTCATCGTTATGTTGTGAATTTTTCTTTATTTAGTTATTGTCATTGTTGTGTACGTTACGTTGTCGCAGCGTGAAAGAGGAAATGGTGGCTTAGGAGGAGCCTTATATAGATACCTTATGTTTTTGTCTTTGGTGTTTATCTCTCTGTTAATGTGCTGCTGTGGAGTTCTAATAAAGAGAGACTTAAGCAAATATTCGCCTCCTGTCATTAATAAAATTAAGATTATAGTTACACTAAAGCTAGTATAATCTACAATTTGGCAGCATCTAGCTATTTAAAATTGTGACAGATGTTTCTAGACAAATATAATTTCAGTCTAGCTTGATGACACGTATTAAAGTGTATCATATTAGACAAAAACAATGCCCTTGTGTAGTTCTTTTGCCATTTTTTACTGTGACTGCCAAGCTTGTGAATCACATAAAATTGATGTGCAAGCAATCTAAGTATTAATACATGTGTAAGTAAAATAAAACATGATTTGTTCCAAATATATATCTGTAAGGTGGTGTTAAAGAGCTTTCTAAATATTATCCCAAAAACAGCATTTAATTACTATATATGATTTGTGGTAAGTTGTAAATTATGCAAATTACAGCATGAACATATAAAAAATATCACCTTTATCTGTATCTATCAACATTATTTTGTCTGTCAACGACATCTTGTTAAATAACCTCAATATATAACTGCAAAGTACTGCAGAAGTGTTGACGCTATATAAATACTAGTAATATTAATCATATCCACGCATTTATTTTGTGCATTGTGCAGACAGTAAAATTATACTTAACTCCAAGAAACAAAGCATACATTATGACTGAATAATAAAGACATGCACAAATATATACAAAACACTTTATATGTAGTGATGTACCGAACGGTTCGCTGGCGAATAGTTCCCGGCGAACATAGCGTGTTCGCGTTCGCCACGGTGGGCGAACACATGCGCGGTTCGATCCACCCCCTATTCGTCATCATTGAGTAAACTTTACCCTGTGCCTCACAGTCAGCAGACACATTCCAGACAATCAGCAGCAGACCCTCCCTTCCAGACCCTCCCACCTCCTGTACAGCATCCATTTTAGATTCATTCTGAAGCTGCAATCTTAGATAGAGGAGGGAAAGTGTAGCTGCTTCTCATTTGATAGGGAAATGGATAGCTAGGCTAGTGTATTCAGTGTCCACTACAGTCCTGAAGGACTCATCTGATCTCTGCTGTAAGGACAGCACCCCAAAAAGCCCTTTTTAGGGCTAGAACATCAGTCTGCTTTTTTTTCCTGTGTAATCTAATTACAGTTGCCTGCCTGCCAGCTTCTGTGTCAGGCTCAAAGTAGATACTGTGCCCACTTGCCCAGGGCCACCACTCATATCTGGTGTCACAATAGCTTGCATTTAAAAACATTTTTTTTTTCACTGTTATCGATTGAATAGCAGTTAGTTGTCTGCAAGCGTCTGTGTGTCAGGCCAACAGCATGTACTCTGCCAACCTCTGCCAGTGCACAGTGCCCCTCATATCTGGTGTCGCAAAAGATTGCATTTAAAAACCCCAAAACTTTTTTCACTGTTATAGATTGAATAGCAGTTAGTTCTCTGCAAGCGTCTGCGTGTCAGGCCTACAGCGTGTACTCTGCCAACCTCTGCCATTGCACAGTGCCACTCAAATCTGGTGTCACAATAGCGTGCATTTAAAATGGTTTTTTTCACTGTTATAGTTAGAATAGCAGTTAGTTGTCTTCAAGCGTGTGTGTCAGGCCTACAGCGTGTACTCTGCCAACCTCTGCCAGTGCACAGTGCCACTCATATCTGGTGTCACAATAGCGTGCATTTAAAAACAAATTTATTTTTTCACTGTTATAGATTGAATAGCAGTTAGTTGTCTTCAAGCGGGTGTCAGGCCTACAGCGTGTACTCTGCCAACCTCTGCCAGTGCACAGTGCCACTCATTTCTGGTGTCACAATAGCGTGCATTTAAAAACCCAGAATCTTTTTTTTTTTCACTGTTATAGATTGAATAGCAGTTAGTTGTCTTTAAGCAGGTGTGTCAGGCCTACAGCGTGTACTCTGCCAACCTCTGCCAGTGCACAGTGCCACTCATTTCTTGTGTCACAATAGCGTGCATTTAAAAACCCAGAATCTTTTTTTTCACTGTAATAGATTGAATAGCAGTTGTCTGCAAGTGTCTGTGTGTCAGGCCAACAGCGTGTACTCTGACAACCTCTGCTAGTGCACAGTGCCACTCATATCTGGTGTCACAATAGCGTGTATTTAAAAAAAAAAAAAAATTTCACTGTTATAGATTGAATAGCAGTAAGTTGTCTTCAAGCGGGTGTCAGGCCTACAGCGTGTACTTTGCCAACCTCTGCCATTGCACATTGCCACTCATATCTGGTGTCACAATAGCGTGCATTTAAAAACCCAAAAACGTTTTTCACTGTTATAGATTGAATAGCAGTTAGTTGGCTTCAAGCGGGTGTGTCAGCCCTACAGCATGTACTCTGCCAACCTCTGCCAGGTCACAGTGTAACTCTTATCTGGTGGCACAATAGATTGCATTTAAAAACCCCAAAACTTTTTTCACTGTTATATATTGAAGAGCAGTTAGTTGTCTGCAAGCGGGTGTCAGGCCTACAGCGTGTACTCTGCCAGTGCACAGTGCCACTCATATCTGGTGTCACAATAGCCTGCATTTAAAACCCCAAATTTTTTTTACACTGTTATATATTGAATAGCAGTTACGGTACCCTCAGCATGAACTGTACAAATCGCCGTTTAGTGAATACTCCCCGTTCGTCATAACCCAGGCTGCATGTATATCCAGTATAACCATACGAACCGCAAGCAAGGGAACGCTGTAAACTCCCGAACGGGGTCCGTACGGACAGTCCACTTCACGAACTCCAAACTCCCGAATCGTCAATAGCAACAGCACGCAAATAACTCCCAAGCGGCTAATAATTCTATCCTGCAGTCTCTAGTCGTCAGTAATAAATCCCCCCTCCAATAACGAGACCAAGCTCCGCATTGAGGGTAAAACAAGAACTGGCTTTACTGTGGGCTACCCGCCCGTATTTATGCAGGTCTCCCACTTGGTGGACACTCCCCTAGGGGACCAAATGGGAGACTGTAATGGCAAACAGACATATGGCACTTTTAGACATACAGGCACAAAATATTCCCGCAGTGCATTCCGTTTCCTACCCTCTGCCCTGGAGATAATCAAGAAGTAATTCAATTATCTCCAGGACAGAGGCAAATCGCCATTTTACATTCAACACATAAAAACACAATAAAATAGATAACTTTGCATTTGTCGAACGCTACCCATTCGTATCACATATCCCCAGATAGTCTGGATCTGAGTGTATATTATTGGCAAATAGCACTCAGATCCCATACGCATAGTTCAATCACCATGGAGTCAAAGTCTATTACAGTTCTTCGGTATGCGATTGACTCCATGGGAAGGCTATCTGGGGTAAGTCCATTCGTGCCTTTAAACCTCCCGAACGGCCGGTGTTCGTGCACTTCTGTCGATCGAGAAGGGAGGTTGAAAAAGTGTTCGGTTGAAAAAGTGTCCGTTTTCAGTTCCATGAAATCAGTGCCGAACACCGCTGGTCTTTCGCATGGTTTAAAATGGCCTCGTGGTCGACATACTAGCTACGACCACCCTGTATTCGGTTTTAATTGAGAAGTGTCTGTGGTTAACCGCAACATTCTAATTGGGATCAATAGGATAACCAGCAGCACTCTTCTCTTCTGGGTGGCCGTCCGTTCGGCAGCTCTGTTCGGCTGAAAAGTCCATTCACTTATACAAAGGCATACGAACAGGTAAATCCATGAATAAGGCAAAACAGACTAATTTAGCAATCTTGGTCTATACAGATGGGTCTGTCACACAACTCCCCCCTTGTGGAACACTCCGGCAGACCCGGCTTGACCCTGTGGCGGGTCAACTTGGGGATGACCGGACTAGGCGGGGATAAGGACATCTGTTTGCCGGGACAATCCATCTGCATTCCCATTCTGCTTACCGGGTCGGTAGCTGATGGTGAAGTTGTAAGGTTGTAGCGCCAAGCTCCACCTCAGCAGTCTACCATTGTCTCCTGAGACCCGGTTAAGCCAGACCAGGGGGTTTTTGTGGTCTGTGATAAGGGAAAACTCCTGCCCGTACAAATAAGGGCTCAGTTTCTTCAGTGCCCAGACCAGGGCTAAACACTCTTTTTCTACTGCCGCATAACTCACTTCCCGGGGTAGTAACTTTCTACTGAGATATGCGACAGGGTGCTCTCCTCCATCTTCCCTGACCTGGCTCAGCACAGCCCCCAGTCCATACATGGAAGCATCTGTATGAACAAGAAAATGTTTGTTAGGGACTGGGGCAGCCAGGACAGGGGCATTTACAAGAGCTTGCTTCAGTGCCTGAAACACGGCTTCACAAGCTGGAGACCACAGGATCTCCTTAGGTAAGTTTTTCTTAGTCAGGTCAGTCAAGGGTTTGGCAATAGTGCTGTAGTCGGGGACAAAGCGTTGGTAATACCCTGCCGTCCCCAGGAAGGCCAGCACTTGGGTCTTGGTGATAGGTGTGGGCCAGTTAGCTACAGCTTCTACCTTGGCGGGCTCTGGTCTCTGGCTCCCACAACCTACTCTGTGACCCAAGTACTGCACTTCTGCCATACCTAGATGGCACTTGTCTGGCTTCAGAGTCAGGCCAGCGGCCCAAATCTTGTCCAGAACCACCCCTACGTGTACCAGGTGTTCTTCCCAGGACTCACTGTAGACCGCAATGTCATCCAGGTATGCGCATGCAAATTCCTGGAAGCCATCGAGGAGCCTATCCACCATACGCTGGAAGGTAGCCAGGGCATTTTTCATCCTAAATGGCATGACCTTAAACTGGTACAGACCAAATGGGGTGACGAATGCCGACTTAGGGATAGCATCCTCGACCAGGGGAATCTGCCAATAACCCTTACACAGGTCTATGGTGGTCAGATAGCGCACCCTGGCAATGCGGTCTAATAACTCGTCTACCCGGGGCATCGGGTAGGCGTCAGTGATGGTCCGTTCGTTGAGCCGCCTGTAGTCCACACAGAACCGGGTGGTCCCATCTTTCTTAGGCACCAGGACTACAGGCGAGGCCCAAGGGCCGTCTGAGTGTTTGATGACACCAAGCCTGGTCATCTCCTGTATCTCCGTCCGCATTCCCTCCTGGACTGCTTCTGGGATACGGTAAGGGGGCTGTCATAGGGGACTCTGTCCGGGTGTCTCTACCTTGTGTACAGCTAGGGTAGTGTAACCGGGTTCTTGGGAGAACGTCGCCTGCTTCTCCCACAGAAGTTGTCTCGCCTGTACCTTCGGGGCTTAACCTGTCCCCTAGCTGTACAAGACTAGTGAGGTCATCTGGGGGTCCTTCTATAATAGGTCTGGCAAGGGTAAGTTCTCGGGGTCGTTGGCAGCCGGGGCACACACTGCAGCGACATCCTCCGGTCTCTCCTGATACTCCTTTAGCATGTTCACATGAAAGGATCGCTGGATCCTTTCATCTGTACAGCTGGCTATAAGATAGGTAGTATCACATACCTGGGCTAATACTTTATACGGGCCCTGCCAAGATGCTTGCATCTTGTTTGTCTTCACAGGCTTGAGCACTAGAACCTTTTGCCCAACCTGGAAGACCCGCTGGCGGGCACCCCGATCGTACCATCTCTTCTGTTTCCCCTGGGCCGCCTGGAGATTCCCCCTTACCATCAGGGATAGTTGCTCCATGCGGTCCCGGAATTCCAGAACGTATGGCACGATGGGGGTTCCCTCTTGCTCTGTCTCTCCCTCCCAGTGTCCTCTAATGAGATCTAGGGGTCCGCGGACCCATCTCCCATAGAGTAGCTCAAAGGGAGAGAACCCAGTAGATTCCTGGGGCACCTCTCTGTATGTGAATAGCAGATGAGGCAGGAATCGCTCCCAGTCTCTGCAAGCGTCAGTAAAGGTCCTCAACATCTGTTTGAGGGTGCCATTAAATCGCTCGCAGAGACCGTTGGTCTGTGGGTGATAAGGCGAACTGAGCAGCGGTTTAATGCCGCACACCTTCCACAGTTGCTGGGTGAGCACAGCGGTAAACTGAGTTCCCTGGTCGGAAAGGATCTCCTGAGGGAACCCGACCCTAGTAAAAATCTTAACCAGGGCTACTGCCTCTGGATAACGGGTGGCGTAGTCCACCACGGTGAGAATATACTTCTTACCGGATGGGCTAGCCCTGGCCAGTGGCCCCACAATGTCAACGGCTATGCGGGAAAAGGGTTCCCCAATGATAGGCATCGACTGAAGCCTAGCCTTTGGGTGATCCCCCCCCCCCGTTTACCTACCCGTTGACATGTGTCACACGTGCTACAATAAACCCGCACATCTCGGTTAAAATTGGGCCGTAAGAAGTTTTGGCTGATCCTATGAGCTGTGCGGTGGGAGCCTAGATGTGGCTTCAAAAACCAAACCAAAAAAAAAGGCACATAACAGGGATTAAACTGATAGGAATAGTACTACTTAACACACCACTCCTATCTGGTGGCACATTAGATTGCACGCGCAGTGCCCCAAATTTGAAGTAGGAGGAACAACCAAGCATCTTTTTCCATCTCCCGGTTCCTAAAATCGATGCCATATACACGTCCCCTGATAGGGCGCCAGCTCGTTATTCTCTTGGGCGCCAGCTCGTTATTCTCTTTTTCACTTCACTAGGGACACTTTACTGCACTATGGGCACTTAGACCCACTCTTTGTCTTGCACAGTGTTATTCCTAGCCAGCATCTGTGATAGGAAATCAGGCAGTCATCTAAACGTTTAGATTGAGCTTTAGCTTAGAACACCCTTGAAGGTGTTTAAGGAGATTAGGGCTAGTTTAAAGGATTCTTCTTAGATCTCTCTGAGTCTTTATAGCCCTTCTACCTATCCAGCATTTCTGGAAGCTGGTTAAGAGAAAGGGTGTCTGTGTGTCTGTGATACATTTAACTTTATATCACCTTATTGACACTTTTTATGACAGCATCACTCCGGTCTCCATACTCTCTGCCTATACCTATCTATTTAGAGGGAATTTCCTTGCCCCTGGCAATATTATATAATAGGTAATAGTATTACCATTATTACACAATTAGCCACTATAGGGGAATGAGTATAGTATCCCTTTATTATTTATAAATGATACAATAAAGACTTTTGTCCATTACTCAATTTACTTTAACAAAGGGTACTAACCACGGTATTAGGAAGCATTACTCTGCTTTCCCTTTTTCCCTTTATTATACACCTATGCTCACTAGGATTTGTAGGTATCACTTTATTATAGTTGTCTAACCTTTTCCTATGCCAGTTTTAGATCTCCTTCTTGGGAGATTTTTTCTTTTTTCAGTTTATTAGCATACCTGGGTACAAGCCCTCTCGGTGGGGCTGGCACCACCACCTGACCACATTTCCTCATTTCTTCCACTCATACCTCTTTTTCCATCTTTGAAGGGGTTTGGCGAAACAAGGAAATAGTCTACTCGTAACAGGGATTAAACTGATAAGAATAGTACTACTTAACACACCTTATAATAACGCAGAGAGAGGCAACGCAGAGAGAGGAGTCTGAAGAAGAGGAGTCAGAGGAGGAAGGTGGCTTTGATGAGGTGGAAGACCAAACACAGCAGGCGTCCCTGGGGGCTTGTTGTCACCTTTCGGGGACCCTTGGTGTTGTACGTGGCTGGGTGGAGGAAGAGACCTTCAATGACATCAGTGAGGACAAGGAACGGGACATAGCTTGGTATCCAACCTTGTGCAAATGGGGAGTTTGCGGTTGTGCAAATGGACTGTTTGCGGTTGTTTGCGGTGCGTTAAACGGGGAGTTTGGCCTGTCACTGTGAAGCGGGCATAACCCTTACACTACCTGATCGATACAACATCATACAGTAGGTCCCCTCCCTCGTTATTTTTATGGCCCCCACCCACCGCTCACGAGTGTGGGCAGGCGGGAGGACAGTAGGTCCCCACCATTGTGATTAATGGCCCCACGAACCGCGCAGGGGTGGGGGCCGGGGGGAGGACAGTAGGTGTCCCCACCCTTATCCTTATTTACTGAATATTCCCCTGTTTAACAATGTTTGGCATTTAGTGAATATATTCCCTATTCTGCTCTGTGTCAGTGTGTATCAGGGTCCCTGAGGACAGGTGTCAATCCATATCTGCCAAGTGACCCTATGTAGGAGGAACAGTCCATATTCTGCTCTGTGTCAGTGTGTATCAGGGTCCCTGAGGACAGGTGTCAATCCATATCTGGATTGCGAACATTTGCGGAAGTTCGCGTTCGCCGTTCGCGAACCGAAAATTTTATGTTCGCGACATCACTATTTATATGGAAATTAATGTCCCTAACTTTTATTAAACATATTTAAGAAGCATAACAAAGAAACTGTAAACCACTAAATAAGTAAATGTTTACATTACAATTTTAAAGCCAGTCAGACTGTTATTATTGAATCTCAATCACTGCCTCAAAATGTATAAAAGCCAAGAGATGCAACTACATGGCCCTTTCTCACAAAGGCATGGCATTTCCTAAAGCTGTTGTAGACTATTGTATAAATATGCAAAAAAAATAAATAAAAAAAAAAGACATAAAAGGGAAGGGAGTAAACAAAGAAATTACAAAAACACATCCCTGACTTTAGTATATGACAGGGTCAGTCAGCCATATACATGCACCGTGGCTCAGACAGTGTTTGACAGTTAGTCTCAATGGTCTTCCCTGCTTCACTCCATGCATTTTTACTTGAATTTGTGGAAACCATTTGAAACATTTGTTGTGTTGAGCCATTTTCAATTGCTTTTGTTTGATTTGTTCATTGCAAACAACTGAAAGTCTGTAAATGTACTAATCAAATGTAACTATAAAACAATGCTGAAGCAAAGTGCATATAGTTAGACAAGTGCTTTTTGTGGTCGGCTAATATCGTATAGTGAAATACCTTGTGATTGGAATTAAGTCGGTGTGGTGTGCCGGAACCGACGTAGGGGGTAGGCCTGTAAAAGAGGGCCTCCCCAAATGAATTGTATAAGAGGGAGAGGTGGGTGGGGTGAACAGCGTGTGTACGGCAAGGTAGGAAGGGGGGAGTAGCGTTTATATAGGAACGCTTAACTCCTCCCACAAATACAGGCCTTACGGCCTTAAACTTGTGGTCGGCTAATATCGTATAGTGAAATACCTTGTGATTGGAATTAAGTCGGTGTGGTGTGCCGGAACCGACGTAGGGGGTAGGCCTGTAAAAGAGGGCAAAAGGAAATGCAAGAAAACACACTTATAGCACTATAATTATCATATAAAATCCGTTTGCCTTACTTCTTAACCGTTAGGAATGTTCCTGTATAATGTAGCTGCCTTCTAGTGACTCTAATATGTGTACCGGCTTACTGCTACTGGATGCCGTGCTTATTGAAAGGACGTGCGAAATAGGAGCCGGTGGCCCCAACCTACTCTAATGCCAGGACTATGAACGTAGAACTGTATTTAGAAGTGGTTAGGGAATGATTAGTATGTCAAGTGTCTTGATTTCCTGGTTTGAATGTCGGCGTGACATGATGTAGTGTTTGTACCTTCTTAAATCTTCCTTGAGGAGACATGATTTGCCAGTCTGATTAGTTGTGATCGTGGAGTTGTAGGGTTCCGGAACCCTTGTACGGTTGCAGGCACATAGATTTAAGACCTGGTTGTGTGGTGAACGGAACCTTTGGAAGGTTGAAGGCCCAGAGGTTTGAAACTAGGTTTGTGTGTTACGGATGCTGTTAGGGAGTCTGATACTGCCCGGAATGCTCATCTGCGAATGTATGTTATTGTAGGGTGATGCACCAACTATTTATTCCTTGATATTTATAAGGAGCATTTAAGAACACAGGGTGTGGTTTGAAAGGCTTGTCATGAGGAGTTATTGTAGGTCAGATTGGTAAAGTGCGATAGTGTTGTATGAAGGGCTGAATGAAAGGTGGCAAAATGGCAGAATAGACTACAATTGAACGGTATATGCCTGTGACTGTTGTGCCGCCACTGAGACATGGAAGAATGTCATGTTCCTGTTGTACGTATTTTTAAGTGCACTCGAATAATGCTATCGGTGATACTTGTTGTCGAGTCCCAATAGCTGGGCGACTGAATGAGGATGTTGAAATGCGGACTATGAAGTGTGTAAAGTGTCAGGGTACCTGAGGTCTCTACCTCTGAAAGAGTAGTTTAGTAGTTTATCCCTCCAACAGGTCGGCTTCCTCCATCCCTCGCGGCCCTCCTAGTCACTCTCAAGCCGGCCGCGAGGGACCCGTCTCTTTTTATGACGTCACGCACGCTGCCCGACGTCATGACGTTAGCCCGGACCGATCTGTCACTCAAGTGACTGAGAACCACTCAGGACTCATCGGAGGCGGGTCTACTCACGATAACCAGGGTATTTAAACCTGTCTCTCCCATTCACTCATTGCCCTGTCGTGGTTCTAGTTCCCTAGTCACACAGTGCTCTGGTATTCTCTTGTCTTTTGGTTTTGACCCGGCTTTGTTATTACTTACCTGTCTTCTGTTATCCCTGACCCGGCTTGTCTCTCGCTTACCTGTCTTCTCGTTCCCTCGACCTCGGCTTGTCTCTGACCATTCTATACGTAGTATTACGTTAAGTCCGGCCATTCTAAGGTCCGGTATACGTATCTGCTACTCTTTGTACTCTGCGTGTTGGATCCCTGACCCGATCCTGACATTACGACAGGGCCATGGATCCTGCAGGTACAAATTGTTAGCTTGGTTCTCCTGATCCTAGGTTTGACGCCATGGAGCATAGGATGGATCAGATGGCACTAGCACTACAGGCGTTACTATCACGTCCTATTAATCCACCTGAGGAGATGCGTAATACTTCTGTCCCTCCTGTGGGTTCAGGCCTAGAGGTAGCTACTGTAGGTGCTTCTTCCCGAGTTACCCCACCTGTACGTTATGCTGGTTCTCCTGAGAGGTATCGTGGCTTTTTGAACCAGATCAGTATTCATTTCGAGCTACAACCCCGTTCCTACCCTACTGATAGGGCAAAGGTGGGATTTATTATCACCTTACTCATTGAGAGGGCTCTGAGATGGGCTAATCCGTTGTGGGAGAATGATAATCCATTAGTCTATAACTATAATGCCTTTGTAGCTGCTTTTAAAAGAACATTTGATCCTCCTGGCAGGAAGATCAATGCAGCTAGATTACTGTTGCGCCTTAGACAAGACAACCGAACACTTGTGGATTACGCACTAGAGTTCAGGTCTTTGGCGGCAGAGGTGAAGTGGAATGAACAGGCCTATATAGACGTATTTTTAAATGGATTATCTGATGTAATACTTGACGAGGTAGCGACGAGAGAGCTTCCCGAGAACTTGGAGGATCTAATTTCCTTTATCTCTCGCATTGACGAACGTCTAAGGGAGAGGCAGAACACTCGAGATAGAACTGGTAGATCTTCCTTTAGACTAGCTTCATCATTTCAAAGCTATGAGACCAAAACTCCACAGTTTCCAGAACCAATGCAGTTAGGCCTTACTCGCCTGTCAGAGGAGGAGAGACAGTACAGGAGAAGGGAGGGACTGTGTATGTATTTGTCAGGATCGGGACAGGGATCCAACACGCAGAGTACAAACAGTAGCCAGATACGTATACCGGACCTTAGAATGGCCGGACTAACGTAAGTAGTACAGTATAGAATGGTCAAAGACAAGCCGAGGTCGAGGGTAACAGAAGACAGGTAAGCGAGAGACAAGCTGAATCAAGGGTAACAGAGATAAGCAGAGTAAGGTAAACAAGCCGGGTCAAAACCAAAAGGGATAATAGAATACACAAGCACTGAGTGACTAGAACAAGCTAGAACCACGACAGGGCAATGAGCTAATGAAAGAAGCTCTGTTAAATACCCTGTTCAGAGCAGTAACCACGCCTCCGAGGCGTCCTGATTGGTCCTGCAGCAATTGACTGACAGGTCGTTCCGGGGGAGTGTCCTGATGACGACTTCCTGCCTAGATGCTGTAAAAGGCAGTCACTCCCTCGCGGCCGGCCTTGCATGACCGGATAGACCGCGGGGAAGGGAGCCATCAGACCTTCTGGATGGAGGAACAGCTAAGTCTCTACCTCTTTCGGAGGTAGAGACCACAGGTACCCTGACAGTATTGTGGAGTCAGAGGTCATTTACGTTTGAACTGTCCCAGTCGTCCGGGAAACGCTCGCACCTAAGTTCCTATAGAGGACAGACCTTGGGTGTTTCAATTTTGTCCTCTATTCATAACTACAAGAAACATAGGCTGCTATTACCCGTCTCTTTAACTTGGGAGGAGGGAACCTTAGAAACTATGGCATTGATAGACTCCGGAGCTGCTGAGAGCTTTATCGACCAAGTTTTTCTCACCAAACACGCTATCCCATCCCAGTTAAGGAAGACACCCTTGGCTGTTGAAGCCATTGATGGTAGACCTTTAGTTGAGCCTGTGATTTTCCGGGAGACCACCCCTCTTAACTTAACTACTGGTATTCTACACAAGGAGGAGATATCTTTACTACTCATTTCATCTCCTTCTGTTCCCATAGTCCTGGGATACTCCTGGCTTAAGAGACATAACCCCAGTATAGATTGGAAATCAGGGGAAATAGTTTCGTGGGGCCAGGGTTGTCAAGAGAGTTGTTTAAAGAAAGTGTCACCTCTCTGTAGTATTAACACACTTAATAACTCTACCGACTCTACTAAGGTACAGATACCGTCCTTGTATCTAGATTTAAAGGCGGTATTTGACAAAGGAAAGGCTGATACCTTACCACCACATAGACCTTTTGATTGCAAAATTAATTTACTTCCTGGTACTATGCCCCCTAGGGGTCACGTATACCCTTTGTCTACGAATGAGAACGTAGTCTTAGAGGAGTATATTCGTGAGAACCTAGACAAAGGGTTCATTAGGAGATCCTCCTCTCCTGCTGGGGCTGGATTTTTTTTTGTTAAAAAGAAGGATGGTTCTTTAAGACCTTGCATTGACTACCGAGGTCTGAACAAGATAACCATTAGAAATGCCTATCCGATCCCCTTGATCACCGAGCTTTTTGATCGATTAAAGGGTTCCAAGATTTTCACTAAGTTAGACCTTAGAGGTGCCTATAACTTGGTGAGAATTCAGCAGGGACACGAGTGGATGACTGCCTTCAATACTCGATATGGGCACTATGAGTATACTGTAATGTCTTTTGGTCTCTGTAATGCCCCGGCGGTATTTCAGGATCTAATTAATGAGGTTCTTAGGGAGTTTCAACAGGACTGTGTTATTGTATACCTCGATGATATACTTATACATTCCAGGGATATTGAGACTCACCACAGACAGGTCAGAAGGGTTTTGCACAAACTCCTTCAGCATGGCTTATATTGCAAATTAGAGAAATGCAGCTTTGACCAATCCCAAACTACCTTTTTTGGTTACGTGATTTCTGGAGAGGGGTTTGAAATGGATCCGGAGAAGCTCCAATCCATTTTAGATTGGCCTTTACCTAAGGGTCTCAAGGCTATTCAGAGATTTATTGGTTTCTCTAATTACTACAGACGTTTCATTAAGGGATACTCCTCTATCATTGCTCCTATCACCAATATGACCAGACAAGGGGCTGATACTAAGAATTGGTCTACTGAAGCACTTCTGGCTTTTAAGACTCTCAAGGAGCTGTTTGCTTCCGCACCAATTTTAGTTCATCCTGATACTACTCTGCCTTTCCTACTCGAAGTTGACACTTCTGAGACAGGTATAGGTGCCATTCTGTCCCAAAGGTTGGGTGTGGATAAACCATTACATCCATGTGGGTTCTTTTCCAAAAAATTATCAGGTACTGAGAGTAGATATGACATTGGGGACAGGGAACTCCTAGCGGTTATCATGGCCTTAAAGGAGTGGAGACATTTATTGGAGGGGACTTTACATCCTGTTACTATTTTGACAGATCATAAAAACTTATCTTATATTGGGGAGGCCAAACGATTATCATCGAGGCAGGCTCGTTGGTCTCTATTCCTCACTCACTTCAACTACATACTCACATATAGGCCTGGTTCTAAGAATTCTAAAGCTGATGCCTTGTCTCGCCAATATGAACCTTCTGCCATATCTGAGCCGGTTTTGTCCTCTATAGTACCTAAGTGTAACATTATCGCTAACACTACTCTCAAAATCCATTCTCCGCTTCTTGATCAGATCAGGAGCTTGCAGCATCTGGCACCTAGACTGACTCCTGCGTCTAGACACTTCGTTCCTCCTGAACTCCAACTGGAGCTCTTACAGTGTCTTCACGAGAGTAAGGTGGCTGGTCATCCAGGCGTCCGCAAAACGTATTCCTTGATCTCCAAGGATTTCTGGTGGCCTTCTTTATGGAGGGATATTAAGGATTTTGTCAGAGCCTGTGAGGTCTGCACTAAGACTAAACCACCGCATTCGCTTCCTTGTGGCCTTCTACATCCTCTGGAAGTTCCAGAGAAACCCTGGTCCTGTTTGGCGATGGACTTTATTGTGGATTTGCCTGTTTCGAAAAGGCACACTGTTATCCTCACGGTAGTTGATAGGTTTACCAAGATGGCACATTTCGTGCCTTTACCTAAACTTCCGACCTCTCCTGAATTGGCGGAGATATTTGCAAAATAAATTTTTCGCTTGCATGGGATACCCTCTGAAATTACTTCTGATAGAGGCTCCCAATTTGTTTCACGTTTCTGGAGATCATTCTGTTCTCAATTAGGCATCAAATTGAATTTTTCTACCGCTTATCATCCTCAGTCTAACGGAGCTGCCGAACGTACCAACCAAAAAATTGAGCAATATTTACGTTGTTTTGTTTCCGAACACCAGGACGATTGGGTCGGTTTGATTCCTTGGGCGGAGTTTGCGCACAACAATCTCGTTTGTGACTCTACTCATTCAAGCCCCTTCTTCATGAACTATGGCTTTCATCCATCTATTCTTCCTTCGGTTTCTCCTTCCCAAGGTGTACCGTCGGTTGATGTCCATGTTGCCAATTTGAGGAAGTTGTGGGACCAGACTCGACAAATTCTTCTACACAATTCTATGCTGGTGAAGAGACACGCTGATAAACGTAGAAGGGCGGCTCCGAATTTTGTTCCAGGCGATAGAGTTTGGTTAAGTACTAGGAATATTCGGCTTAAAGTTCCTTCCATGAAATTCGCTCCCCGTTATATTGGTCCCTACAGGATCTTGACTCGAATTAACCCAGTGGCGTACCGTCTAGCTCTTCCAGCTGCCTTACGCATCCCAAACTCTTTCCACGTTTCATTGCTGAAACCCTTAGTTTGTAACAAATTCTCCTCCACGATCGCCCCTCCTCGCTCTGTTCAGGTGGAGGGTCAGGAGGAGTATGAAGTTAACTCCATCATTGATTCTCGTATCTCTCGGGGGAGAGTACAATATTTGGTCGACTGGAAAGGATATGGTCCTGAGGAGAGGAGTTGGGTACCACAAGAGGATGTTCATGCTCCTCGCCTTCGCAGGGCGTTCCACTCACGCTTTCCGTCTCGTCCCGGTTCCTTCCGCCCGGTGGGCGTATCTGAGGGGGGGGGGTACTGTCAGGGTACCTGAGGTCTCTACCTCTGAAAGAGGTTTTAGTAGTTTATCCCTCCAACAGGTCGGCTTCCTCCATCCCTCGCGGCCCTCCTAGTCACTCTCAAGCCGGCCGCGAGGGACCCGTCTCTTTTTATGACGTCACGCACGCTGCCCGACGTCATGACGTTAGCCCGGACCGATCTGTCACTCAAGTGACTGAGAACCACTCAGGACTCATCGGAGGCGGGTCTACTCACGATAACCAGGGTATTTAAACCTGTCTCTCCCATTCACTCATTGCCCTGTCGTGGTTCTAGTTCCCTAGTCACACAGTGCTCTGGTATTCTCTTGTCTTTTGGTTTTGACCCGGCTTTGTTATTACTTACCTGTCTTCTGTTATCCCTGACCCGGCTTGTCTCTCGCTTACCTGTCTTCTCGTTCCCTCGACCTCGGCTTGTCTCTGACCATTCTATACGTAGTATTACGTTAAGTCCGGCCATTCTAAGGTCCGGTATACGTATCTGCTACTCTTTGTACTCTGCGTGTTGGATCCCTGACCCGATCCTGACATAAAGTAACCGGTGAATCGGGTGTTGTCAAATGGGAGAGGTACAAGGCCAAGTGACTCTTGGTCAGTAATCCCTAATAGTTATGTGGATGCGCCACTCAGGATAGTGGTTCTACTGCACAATTTTGGGAGTAGGTCGGAACCAGGCAGGATGAACTCGTAACCCAATATGGAGCTCAAATTACTCCCCCTACCAGAACAGGAATGTTATGCCGAATGACCTTCTAACACTGTCTCCGTCAAACGGTCTGTGAACCATCTACCCAAAAAAACAAAGAGGATGAACGATTGTATAGAATATGTAGCAGACCGCTGTGCAGCCGGCCTAACCTTCAACTGGCCTGCTTGACCAGGGTTCTGTCCGTAAACGTTGCTGCCCCTATCGGTAAGTTTGACCAGGCTGGTGTTGCAATAGGTTGGAAGACTGAGCGTCACCTAATCGGCAACCAATAGATGCAGGGATGAGTGGTAACGTGGAGGAGTTGGAGAAGTCCGTCCTGCTAGGCCAAGTGGTTACACCTGCTCGCAATATAGCTACAATCCTTAGTGAAATAGTATAGAGAGAAATTGGGTAATGATATTTAAGGCAGAGGATGCGACTGAAAGTGGAGCAGACAGAACAATGCTGAGACAGTGTTTATTAGTATGCCGGTGGACCACCTTGGACAATACGTGATTAGTTTAGGGGATGGGAACATCTAGAGCGCATTCTGAGAGTGACCCCCACCTAGTGTAGCACCCGTGTAATGAATACCACCAAGTGCGGACAGACTTGACAGCCAAAGAACTTTAAAGCTCTGATCTCATGATCTTTGATACAACATATACAGGCAGACAGTCTTACCATGAGCCCCGAGGCATAAGGCACATACGTGAAGTAGCCCACAGTTGGCAGAACTACATGTGCCAGAGTTAAAATCATCGCAAATAAGCGGGTACCCAGACCGTGAGGAGGGGTGAAAGGTGATGCGGGGGGCCACCTCTGTGGGGTGGATGGAGTGAGCGTGTGTGGAGTGCAAGTATGAGCCGGGCTGGTGGTCTATAAGGCGGATAGTCTATCATTTAAGGACTGAAGAGTTGTCAGAATGGCGTTCAGACTTCCTATTATGGCCGAGAGTTCTCCTTGTGAGCTGGTCCCTGACCCGGAATCTTCCAGGTTCGGTTCAGTGGTTGTACTAGGCAGGAACGGTTCGTCTCCCATATTACCTTCTTGGGTCGTACTGAAAAAGAACATCACAACAACAAAGCAATGATTAATAACTTAAATAGTAGAATAAGCATAGAACTGGCTGGCTAACTAGTGCCGAAGCGAAAAGCTCTCTACCCCATGACAGGTGAGGCCCTGCTAGTTGCCAAGCGGCTGGTGAGAGGCTCTACCTATGATTTGGGCGTGGGGCTCGAGCCACTAGCGTGGTGGCAGGGTGGCGGCCTCTCGGTGACAGTAAATAGATCCCAAAACGTGTGGCCGTGTCAGGTGAGGCCCTAACTATAAACCCGATAGGTGGGTGAATGCGAGGCTCTAACTATGATTTGGGCCGAGGGGCAAAATCTCCATGTTGAGATTGGAGGGTTGGCCTCGCGGGACCAGCTACGTTGAAACCACTAAGGCCAGCTCCTAACCCTAGATAGCCAGTTCTCTGACCCTAGACGGGGGCTTGATAAGGGGATAATGCAACGAGTTTGGAGAACCCAAGTTGTGGTTTGTGATAGGTACCTGGAGATTCCCAGTCGGAGAAAGAGGAAAAAAAAAAAAGGGGGGGGGGGAGAAAGAAGAGGAAAGGAACAGTGATCGAGGGAGAGGGTAGAAAGAATATTAAATGCAGTATAGCACAGTTCTTGGAGATATAGCTGATAGCACAGTATACTTAGACCCTATTCCTGAAGGGAAGAGATGTATGAAGGCATAGTGCCAAGAAAACGTGGTAGAACCTGATGGAGAGAGGAGGGAGAAATTAGCAAGGTAGTGAGTAACAAAATGATTGTTACGGATAGCGAGCATGAATGAACGTATGACGAGTTATCGAGTGTAGCCGTGGCCTGACGAGGCAAGGCAGGAATCAAGCCCCCGTACCCCAATACCCCATCGTGTAACAACGTGGCCATGTCGAGGCAGTTGTTTGAAATGAGAACAAAACTTGTTTGTACCTGATAGAAACAGACGACAATAGCGAAGTAGTGATTGTCTAGTGATAACAAATGACAATATGCAACATTAACAGTAATTAGTGAGACTAATGTATAACGGTAATAGAGATAGACTAATTGCAAAGTCTAAACCGATTAGTTTGAATTGTCCGACAACAAATGTGTCAACGCATTGGCGATTCATGTTCGGCTTAATAGTAGGGAATACCTTCACAAAAGGAAAGAATTAGAACTTAACTGATATGCCCTGTCATGTTTAGGCTGTAAGCCTTTAAACACAAATATCATAACCGTCATGTACAGCGATATATATATATATACCAAATATATTAATTGCAGGCATTGTAAATATCTACTGGATCACAATGCGATCGCATGATATCGGGATAATAACTTAATACAATTAGAATACTCCATTTTTTTTTTGTTAGACTGCCCTCCCATGGCATTTCAGTAACAGCCTTCCTGTGATTTACTACGGCTTTAATCTTGTGGATTACCTTAGAGGGCCCCAACACTTCAGTGCACCAACTGGTACCTATCAGCCATTAGTGTGAAGCCTGAGGGTGGGTCTGCAGGTGGTTTGGGAGGGTGCTGGACCTGGTACTACAGATTTTTGCGAGCTTAGTCAGCTACAGAGGTAATGGAGCATGAGGGTCATGGGGGTGTCAGCCCTCTGGGGGAAAAGTACATTACATTAGATACACTGCTGAGATGCATAGGAGTACTTCCAGCCAAGTAGCCTTAGACCCACAGCCCACGGTGTAATTTGTAAGTGAGTGGGCTATTCATTAGAGAGTACCTATATACCAGGCACTGACAGTATGCAATGTACCACTGTGACGAAACCAATCTCGCCACATTGTATTGGAGGAGCCTGGTTGCCCGCCTGCTGCCTCTGGACTATGGACCGGCAGCTAAAGGGTTAATTTTACTGTGCAGAAGGATTTATTTCTCCCTTTCTGCACAGCAGTTTGGTAGATTTCATCTACCGAACAAACAGCCGTTCACCAACCTCTCCAGAGCCGTGGGAAGCCGGCCGGCGTTGTTAATTGGCCACCCAGAAGCTGGAGTGTGCTGCCAATTTACCTCCCTGAAGCTGTGGTTAATTGCCTGTTAACTGTGTGGCCGCTGTTACACTTAGCGGCCGCTAGGTGGCGCTGTTCTGGAGCTCCCCGGGCAGCCAGCACTTTTCTGCCCGGCTTTCATGCACCAAAATCGGACTCTTTTCCGTGCAGGCACCGCTGAACCTCCAGCCCCTGGTTCTCATTCGTATGAATTTGGTGAATGCAGGGAAATTCGGTAGTTTATGTGTTATGTGAACTGTAGTAACCCAGTGTCAGGGTACCTGTAGTCTCTACCTCTGATAAGAGGAGAGACTTAGACGTTTTTCCTTCCAGAAGGTCTGTTTCTCCCGTTCCTCGCGGTTCCTCCGGTCACTTACACGCCGGCCGCGAGGGATCCACGTCCTTTTATGACGCGACGCTTAGTAGCCGACGTCATGACGCTAATCCAGCCCGACCTGTCAGTCAAGTCCTGAACACTAATCAGGACTCGTCGGGGGTGTGATTACCTACTAGAACCGGGGTATTTAATAGAGCTTCCCGCATTTGCTCATTGCCCTGTCGTGGTTCTAGCCAGTCTAGTCACCCAGTGCTCTTGTATTCTGATTGTCTCTTTGGTTCTGATCCGGCTTGTTTGTATTACCCTGCTTCTCTCTGTTACCCTTTGACTCGGCTTGTCTCTCGCTTAACTGTCTTCTCATTCCCTCGACCTCAGCTTGTCTCTGACCATTCTCTACTTAGTCCTTACGTTAGTCCGGCCATTCTAAGGTCTGGTATACGTACCTAACTACTCTTTGTACTCTGCGTGTTGGATCCCTGTCCCGATCCTGACATTACGACAGGGCCAATGGATCCTGCAGGTACAAACAGTCAGCTTGGTCCTTCCGATCCTAGGTTTGACGCCATGGATCACAGAATGGACCAGATGGCCCTAGCGCTACAAGCGTTACTATCTCGTCCTAATAATCCACCAGAGGAGATGCGTAATACTTCTATCTCTCCTGTGAGTTCAGGTCTAGAGGTAGCCACTGTAGGTGCTTCTTCCCGAATTACCCCACCTGTACGTTATGGTGGTTCTCCTGAGAGGTGTCGTGGTTTTTTAAACCAAATCAGTATCCACTTCGAATTACAACCCCGATCCTATCCTACAGATAGGGCGAAGGTTGGATTTATTATCACATTACTCGTTGAGAAAGCTCTGAGATGGGCCAATCCGTTGTGGGAAAATGATAATCCGTTAGTATATAATTATAATGCCTTTGTAGCTGCTTTTAGAAGAACTTTTGACCCTCCTGGCAGAAAGGTCAATGCAGCTAGATTACTGTTGCGCCTTAGACAAGATAACCGAACACTTGTGGAGTATGCACTAGAGTTCAGGTCCTTGGCGGCAGAGGTTAAGTGGAATGAACAGGCTTATATAGACGTGTTTTTAAACGGATTATCAGATGTAATACTTGACGAGGTAGCTACTAGAGAGCTTCCTGAGAATTTGGAGGATTTAATTTATTTTATTTCTCGCATTGATGAACGCTTAAGAGAGAGGCAGAACACTCGAGATAGAACCTGTAGACCTTCCTTTAGACTAGCTCCATCATTTCAAAGTCCTGAAACCAAAACCTCACCTTTTCCAGAACCTATGCAGATAGGCAATACTCGCCTCTCAGAAGAGGAGAGACAGTACAGGAGAAGGGAGGGGTTGTGTATGTACTGTGGAGTCAAAGGTCACTTATGCCTAACTTGTCCTAATCGCTCGGGAAACGCTCGCACCTAAGTTTCTCTAGAGGACAGGCCTTGGGTGTTTCTATTTTGTCCTCTACTCATAATTATAAAGAGCACAGGCTTCTGCTACCCGTTTCTTTAACGTGGGAGAAGGGAATACTAAAAACTATGGCATTGATAGATTCCGGAGCTGCTGAGAGCTTTATTGACCAAGTTTTTGTTACCAAACACGCTATCCCATCCCAGTTAAGGGAGACGCCCTTGGCCGTTGAGGCCATAGATGGTAGACCTTTAGTGGAGCCTGTTATTTTTCGTGAGACCATACCCGTTAACTTAACTGCTGGTATCTTACACGAGGAGGAGATATCTCTATTACTCATTTCATCTCCTTCTGTTCCCATAGTCCTGGGGTATTCCTGGCTAAAGAGACATAACCCTATTATTGATTGGGAATCAGGGGAAATAGTCTCATGGGGTCAGAGTTGTCAGGAGAGGTGTTTACGGAAAGTGTCACCGCTTTGTATAGTTAATACACCAACTAATTCTACCGACTCTACAGAAGTACAAATACCGCCCCTGTACCTGAATTTAAAGGCGGTATTTGACAAAAAAAAGGCCGATACTTTACCTCCACACAGGTCCTTTGATTGTAAGATTAATCTACTTCCTGGTACTATGCCTCCCAGGGGTCATGTATACCCTTTGTCTACTAAAGAGAACTTAGTCCTAGAGGAGTATATTCGTGAAAATCTAGACAAAGGATTCATTAGGAGATCCTCCTCCCCTGCCGGGGCTGGTTTTTTTTTTGTTAAAAAGAAGGATGGCACGCTGAGACCTTGCATTGACTACCGAGGTTTGAACAAAATAACCATTAGAAATGCCTATCCGATTCCTTTGATTACCGAGCTCTTTGATCGTTTAAAGGGTTCCAAGATTTTCACCAAGTTAGATCTCAGAGGGGCATATAACTTGGTGAGAATTCAGCAGGGACACGAGTGGATGACGGCGTTCAACACTCGATATGGACACTATGAATATACAGTAATGCCTTTTGGTCTCTGCAATGCACCGGCAGTATTTCAGGACCTGATCAATGAAGTTCTTAGGGAATTTCAACATGACTGTGTTATTGTATACCTCGATGATATACTTATACATTCTAGAGAGATTGAGACTCACCACGCACAAGTCAGAAGGGTTTTGCCCAAGCTCCTTCAACGTGGCTTGTACTGCAAATTTGAGAAATGTAGCTTTGATCAATCCCAGACAAACTTTCTTGGTTATGTGATTTCTGGGGAAGGGTTTAAGATGGATCCGGATAAACTCCAGTCCATTTTAGATTGGCCCTTACCTAAGGGTCTCAAGGCCATTCAGAGGTTTATTGGATTCTCCAATTATTATAGGCGCTTCATTAAGGGATACTCTTCAATTATTGCTCCTATCACCAATATGACCAGACAGGGGGCTGACACTAAGAATTGGTCTACTGAAGCACTCCTTGCTTTCAAGACGCTCAAGGAGCTTTTTGCTTCTGCACCAATTTTAGTTCATCCTGATACTACTCTGCCGTTCCTACTCGAAGTAGACGCTTCAGAGACGGGTATAGGTGCTATCCTGTCCCAAAGGTTAGGTGTGGATAAACCATTACATCCATGTGTTTTTTTTTCCAAAAACCTTTCAGGCCCTGAGAGCAGATATGACATTGGTGACAGGGAACTACTAGCGGTTATCATGGCTTTAAAGGAGTGGAGACATTTATTGGAAGGGACCTTACATCCTGTTACTATTTTAACGGACCACAAGAACTTGTCCTATATTGGGGAGGCCAAGCGATTGTCCTCAAGGCAGGCCCGTTGGTCTTTATTCCTCACTCATTTCAATTACATACTCACTTATAGACCTGGTTCTAAGAATTCCAAAGCCGATGCTTTGTCTCGCCAATATGAACCTTCTGCTTTATCTGAGCCGGTTTTGTCTTCTATAGTACCCAGGTGCAATATTATCGCTAACACAAGTCTCAAAATCCATTCTCCGCTGCTTGCCCAGATCATGAAGTTGCAACATCTGGCACCTAGACAGACTCCTGCGGCAAGAAACTTCATTCCTCCTGAACTCCAACTGGAGCTCTTACAGTGTTTTCACGAGAGTAAGGTGGCTGGGCATCCTGGCATTCGCAAGACATATTCCTTGATCTCTAAAGATTTCTGGTGGCCTTCTTTACGGAAGGATATTAAGGATTTCATCGGAGCATGTGAGGTCTGTACTAAAACTAAACAACCTCATACGCTTCCATGTGGTCTACTACATCCCTTGGACATTCCGGAGAGACCATGGTCCTGTTTGGCTATGGACTTTATTGTGGATTTGCCTGTTTCTAAAAGACAGACGGTTATTCTCACGGTGGTTGATAGGTTTACTAAAATGGCTAATTTCGTGCCTTTACCTAAACTTCCGACTTCTCCTGAATTGGCGGAGATATTCGCGAGAGAGATTTTTCGCTTACATGGGATACCTTTCGAAATTATTTCTGATAGAGGTTCCCAATTTGTTTCACGTTTCTGGAGATCCTTCTGTTCTCAACTAGGCATCAAATTGAATTTTTCTTCTGCCTATCACCCTCAGTCTAACGGAGCTGCTGAACGAACCAATCAAAAGATTGAACAATATTTGCGTAGTTTTGTTTCCGAACACCAGGACGATTGGGTCGGTTTGATTCCTTGGGCGGAGTTCGCACACAATAATCTTGTTTGTGATTCTACTCGTTCTAGCCCCTTTTTCATGAATTATGGCTTTCATCCTTCCATCCTTCCTTCGGTCTCTCCTTCCCAAGGGGTACCGTCGGTTGATGTTCATGTTGCCAATCTGAGGAAGTTGTGGGATCAGACTCGACAAATTCTCCTACATAATTCCATGTTGTTCAAGAAACTCGCTGATAAGCGCAGAAGGGCGGCTCCAGTTTTTGTTCCTGGTGATAGGGTATGGTTGAGTACAAAAAACATTCGTTTAAAGGTTCCCTCTATGAAATTCGCTCCCCGTTACATTGGCCCTTACAGGGTTCTGACTCGTATTAACCCGGTTGCGTATCGTCTAGCTCTTCCACCTGCCTTACGCATCCCTAACTCCTTTCATGTTTCCTTGCTGAAACCGCTAATTTGCAACAGATTTTCCTCTACTGTTTCCTCTCCTCGCTCTGTTCAGGTTGAGGGTCAGGAGGAATACGAGATCAACTCCATCATCGACTCTCGGGTCTCTCGGGGGAAGTTACAATATCTTGTCGACTGGAAGGGATATGGTCCTGAAGAGAGGACTTGGGTACCTCAGGAGGATGTACATGCTCCTCGTCTCCGCAGGGCTTTTCACTCCCGCTTTCCATCTCGTCCCGGTTACTTCCGCCCGGTGGGCGTTTCTGAGAGGGGGGGTACTGTCAGGGTACCTGTAGTCTCTACCTCTGATAAGAGGAGAGACTTAGACGTTTTTCCTTCCAGAAGGTCTGTTTCTCCCATTCCTCGCGGTTCCTCCGGTCACTTACACGCCGGCCGCGAGGGATCCACGTCCTTTTATGACGCGACGCTTAGTAGCCGACGTCATGACGCTAATCCAGCCCGACCTGTCAGTCAAGTCCTGAACAATAATCAGGACTCGTCGGGGGTGTGATTACCTCCTTGAACCGGGGTATTTAATAGAGCTTCCCGCATTTGCTCATTGCCCTGTCGTGGTTCTAGCCAGTCTAGTCACCCAGTGCTCTTATATTCTGATTGTCTCTTTGGTTCTGATCCGGCTTGTTTGTATTACCCTGCTTCTCTCTGTTACCCTTTGACTCGGCTTGTCTCTCGCTTACCTGTCTTCTCGTTCCCTCGACCTCGGCTTGTCTCTGACCATTCTCTACTTAGTCCTTACGTTAGTCCGGCCATTCTAAGGTCCGGTATACGTACCTAACTACTCTTTGTACTCTGCGTGTTGGATCCCCGTCCCGATCCTGACACCCAGATAGCCTGTTCGTATAATTAAAGACTTTGGCTCCATGGCAATTAAACTGTATTCGTGTGGTCTGGGTGCCATTCACCTAATAATGTGCACCCAGACCTGAGCTATCTGGGGATATGTTACATGTCTGTGTTTTATGTATAAAATGTGTCTGTATGTATTTTAAAGTGATAGTCTGTTTCTGTGTCACCATGTGCATAATGGAGTCTGGCCTTTGTCCTAGGAGATAATTGAATTACTGCATTAATTATCTCCAGGACAGAGAGGAGGAAACCAAGATGCATTGTGGGAAAGTATTGTGGCTGTGTGTACGAAAGTGATACATGTCTGTCTGCTGTTTCAGTCTTCCATCTGGTCCCCTAGGGGAGTGTCCACCAGGTGGGAGACCTGCATAAATACAGGGGCAGGTAGCCCTGAATAAACAGACCACTGCTTGACCTCCAACACGGAGCCTTGTCTCGTTCTTGGGGGGATTCACTGTATGCTGTTGGAGTTTGACTGCTAGGAGTGTAAGCTGATGTCTGCTTTTCCTATTCATCTGCTAGCAGCTATTCGTGAGGTTCCAGCTTAGAGTGCTATCTTATTCCCTGGTATGCAGTTCGGGAGTTTGGTGCATTCATTTATATCCAAATTCGTGAGTTTTGGTGCTTTTACAGTAGCTGTGCCTTTTTGGGAAAAGGGGATTATCGCCTAAACCGATTTTTCCCCTTTTATGCTGAAACGGTCCGTAACAACCACCTCATAGCCAGACCACTACTGATTAAGGAGTTTTAAAACGTTTTACAAGGTCTGTAGTGACCATAATGTGCTAAGAGACCAGACAGGACAGGAGTACATTCTGGTTTATGCCCTTACAGACCTCAGATACTGTTTAAGGCCTGATGGCCTTTGTTTAAGAGAGGCAATCTTGTCCAAACATATATGCCCCTGTTAAAGTGGAAGCGGGGGCCACTCCAAAGAGGCTCAGCTGGGTATTATCTATTTACCCCAAGAGGAAAAGGAAGTCACTCCCAGAACCTCTGAACATTCACAAGCTACGTTTCATAGACCGAGCATTGTGCAGTAAGTACAACAAGTTCTTGTAATAGAAACATACAGGATGTTCTGGTGAGTGCCCGAATGATGCTTATTATATACAAAGAATTTCAGATACAAGTTAAAAATATTATCACAAATAGATGTTAAAATGTAAACTCTAGTTGTATAGATAAAATCTAACTCAATGTTCTAAAGATGCAGCTAGATTTAAAGAAAAGGCGTAGAGGAACATTTCTCTCTTCACATATAGCACTTGTCTAACTGTATACACTTTGTTACAACACTGTTTTACAGTTACATTTAATTACTACTTAATTTTTACATAGCAGATTTTACCATGATGTGGTATGTAGAACTATGCACTGTATTGCTATCAATTAAGCACTTTAAATATTACTCAAGTGGCAAAATATGGGGCTCATCAGTTTACTGTTCCCTACTGTAGAACCTTGACCATAACATATGGTATGAAAATTAATATTTAGTTGACATACGATGGTTGTATGGATAAATTGTTTGGTACATGGAGAGTGGACACACCAAAGCCCACGTCAACAGGTAGGCAGTTAGCCTAGAGGAGTTAATCGCTGTAACGGACCGTTTCATCAGAAAAGGGGTAAAAATCCGTTTAGGCGATAATCCCCTTTTCACAGACAGGCACAGCTACTGCAGAACATCAAAACTCACGAATTGGATATAGGTGAATGCATCAAACTCCCGAACTGCATACCAGGGAATAAGGTAGCACTCCAAACTGGAACCGAACGAATAGCTGCTAGCAGATGAACAGGAAAAGCATATATCAGCTTACACTCCTAGCAATCAATCTCCAACACCATACAGTGAATCCCCCCAAGGACGAGACAAGGCTCCGTGTTGAGGGTCAAGCAGTGGTCTGTTTATTGAGGGCTACCTGCCCCTATATTTATGCAGGTCTCCCACCTGGTGGACACTCCCCTAGGGGACCAAATGAAAGACTGTAACAAAAGACAGACACTTAGCAGTTCAGGACAAACAGAAGTAAAACATCCCCACAATGCATCCTGGCTTCCTCCCTTCTGCCCTGGAGATAACTGGAGAAGTAATCCAATTATCTCCCAGGACAAAGACAAAACTCCATTACACATGTGGGGACCTAAATACAGTATTATGTTTTAAAATATATAAAGTTACTTTTATTACATTAAACACAGACATGGTACATATCCCCAGATAGCTCAGGTCTGGGTGCACATTATTAGGTGAATGGCACGCAGACCACACAAATACAGTTTAATTGCCATGGAGCCAGAGTCTTTAATTACACTAATATGCTCCATGGCATGGCTATCTGGGTTAAAACATTCACCTATACAAACTACCGAATTTCCCTGCATTCACCAAATCCATACGAATTAGAACCAGGGGCTGGAGGTTCAGCGGTGCCTGCACGTAAAAGTGTCCGATTTTGGTGCATGAAAGCCGGGCAGAAAAGTGCTGGCTGCCCGGGGAGCTCCAGAACACCGCCACCTAACGGCCGCTAAGTGTAACAGCGCCACTCAGTAACAAGCAATTAAGCTGCGGTTAACCGCAGCTTCAGGGAGGTAAATTGGCAGCACACTCCAGCTTCTGGGTGGCCAATTAACAGCGCCGGACGGCTTCCCACGGCTCTGGGGAGGTTGCAAACAGGCTGTTTGTTCGGTAGAAATAAATCCTTCTGCACAGTAAAATTAACCCTTTAGCTGCCGGTCCATAATCCAAAGGCAGCAGGCGGGCAACCAGGCTCCTCCAATGCAATGTGGTGAGGTTGGTCTTGTCACAATCGCCCGACGACATCTGTACACGTAAAAGTAGCCAATGGCCGTAATGTGTCAGTGGTTGTCCTTGTAATGTAACATCGCTGATATGCCCAGCTTGACTCCAGTCCTGATTCCAGAAGGGGGTGTGGACCCTGGGGCTTCGTGCATGGCGATCAATTGGCTGAACAGGGAACAGCTAATTTTGGTGAGTACCCACTGTTGTCCTAACTAAAGCCACTTACTGTGATGTATGCTTTGTATGTCCTAATGAAAGTCCGTTCAGGAGCTGAAAAGTTGACTTGGATTCACTTGAATAAAGAAAGAAGATTTGAAAAAGCCAATGGTGCAGGTAATGTTTAGAAATATATCTACTATGTTACTGGGCAAAGTGTACTGAATTTAAAGTTGGAGTGCAAGTGCTTGGATTTGTTTGTAAATATATATACACAGTATCTCACAAAAGTGAGTACACCCCTCACTTTTTAGTAAATATTTTTTCATATCTTTTCATGTGGCAACACTGAAGAAATTACACTCTGCTACAATGTAAAGTAGTAAATGTACAGCCTGTATAACAGTGTAAATGTGCTATCCCCTCAAAATAACTCACACAGCCATTAATGTCTAAACAATAAGCCATTTTCCCTCTCTGGTGTCATGTGACTCGTTACTGCTATAAGGTCTCAGGTATGAATGGGGAGCAGGTGTATTAAATTTGGTGTTATCACACTCACACTCTCTCACACTGGTCACTGGAAGTTCAACATGGCACCTCATGGCTAAGAACTCTCTGAGGATCTGAATAAAAAAAGTTTTGTTGCTCTACATAAATATGGCCTAGGCTATAAGAAGATTGCCAAGACCCTGAAACTTAGCTGCAACATAGTGGGCAAGACCATAAAGCAGTTTAACAGGACAGGTTCCACTCAGAACATGCCTTGGCATGGTCGACCAAAGAAGTTGTATGCAAGTGCTCAGCGTCATATCCAGAGGTTGTCTTTGGGAAATAGACGTATGAGTGCTGCCAGCATTGCTACAGAGGTCGAAGGGTCGGGTGGTCTGCCTGTCAATGCTCAGACCATATGCCACACACTGCATCAAATTGGTCTGCATGGCTGTCATCCCAGAAGGAAGCCTCTTCTAAAGATGAGGCACAAGAAAACCCGCAAACAGTTTGCTGTAGACAAGCAGACTAAGGACATGGATTACTGGAACCATGTCCTGGGGTCTCATGAGATAAACGTATTTAGTTCAGATGGTGTTAAGCATGTGTGGTGGCAACCGGGTGAGGAGTACAAAGACATGTGTATCTTGCCTCCAGTCAAGCATGGTGGTGGGAGTGTTATTGTCTGGGCCTGCATGAGTGCTGCTGGCCCTGGGAAGCTACATTTCATTGAGATAACCATGAATGCTAACATGTACTGTGACATCCTGAAGCAGAGCATGAGCCCCTCCCTTCAGAGATTAGGCCACAGGTTAGTATAACATGATAACGACCCCAAACACACCTCCAAGATGACCAATCCCTTGCTAAAGAAGCTGAAGGTAAAGGTGATGGACTGGCCAAGCATGTCTCCAGACCTAAACCTTATTGAGCATCCTCAAATGGAAGGTGGGGGAGCACAAGGTCTCTGACATCCACCAGCTATGTGATGTTGTCATGGAGGAGTGGAAGAGGACTCCAGTAGCAACCTGTGAAGCACTGGTGAACTCCATGCCCATGAGGGTTAAGGCAGTGCTGGAAAATAATGGTGACCTCACTTTTGTGAGATACTGTGTGTGTGTGTGTGTGTGTGTGTATATATATATATATGTGTATATATATATATATATATGGCTTGGCCTGAAATTGTGGGAGGTACAACTTGCCCTATATAACGTACTACAATCCAGCTACCTCTCAGCGACGAACCCGGAAGTGCTTCGGTCTACTTCCGGTTCACGTGGTCCAGACGCGGCAGCGGGCGAGTTTCCTTCACCATGCGAGTCTCGGGCCGGTACCAGAAGCCTGTCCTCTCCACGAGGCTGGCTAAACTGTGAGCTACCCCACGGGCGCACCCACCGCCACGTGGTAAATCAGTTAGGGAACCCCTTCGTCCCTCCGGCTCTCCGCACTCGAGCTGTGCTCAGAGGGACCCCCCCACATGTAATCACACAGGGCACGGCGTGTAAGGTCCTCTTGCATACTTGCCGCATACCGGCTTCGTGGTTCCGACCAAACGCTGCAATCATAATTACCATTATACTTACATACGTTCCTACATAGTGGTTCCGGGCTGTCTTAGTCTGTTTCATTCTTAGCACTGCTTTTCCCCGCAAGCAGGCTGGTGTTACTGTCCGTACGTAATTCAGGCAGTGTGTATGGCTGAATATCGCCACCTTGTGGCTATGTTCAAATGTGTTAAATTTAATTCATTTAAATGTCAGTATATCACTCAATGAATTTTTCTGATGGTACACTTCAGCAAAACTGTATTTAATTTTCAGATGACTTAAAAAACAGCATATCTTTTCATCCTGCTACTTGTTTCACTCGCACGCCAGTTATAGATACGTCATTATTAAATTCTGTACTTTAAGTCTTTTAATTATGGTCGGTTATTTTATGTTCAAACTCGGTATTATCCTGACTTTGTTTCCCGCCTGCCGGCAGTCAATTAAACCTCTCATACGTTATACTCGGTTAAATTAAACTCTTTTAGCACGATAATCATGATGATGATTATTATAATAATAATAATAATAATAATAATAATAATAATAGTAATAACATTAGTAATATTAATTTCTGTTAACCTTTTCATGTCTAACGTTTTATACCTAGCAATTCATGAGTTTTAAACGCTTGTTGGTTCAATGTTGTCTTTTCTCTCACAGGTCAATTAGTATAAACTCATAGGTTATCAATTATATCAGGCATAGCCGGGTTGCTTCGGCTTTATCACCACCGGGTGGTTGGCGGCGGCTCCACAAGGCTATCTCCCCGAGTAAACCGTGAGTTGACAGTCGGGGCTTCAAACACGCCATGGGTTCCATTAACTGGGGAACCTTATGACTCTCCGGGGTCCCCAGCAACGTGTTACAAGCATATTAGCCCCCTACGTACTCACAGGGTACGCGGCGGTAAAGGTCCTCTTTCATAATTGCCACCTACCGGCCTTGTTTAGCCGATCATACGTTTCGTTAGTTTAACCTCTCTACTTACGTACGGGCCATTCCGTGGCCGTTCACGCTCTATATACATTAAAAGTTAAGTTTCATGCTATTCATATGGTTCTGGGTATATTTAGTCTTTTTATGGTATGGCAATTATTTGCAAATGTATCCCCCTGATTTATTTAGTTATGGTCGCTCTCCATACTCTTATGTACATTCATACAGCAGCAGCTGTATGCTTTTGATATTATCTTATAGTATATAATTGTCAAAGATTCTTCATTTAGCCGTCAAGAAGGTTTTGTACTATTGTCATCTACAGGGGCGGACTGACCGGTCGGGCACTTCGGACATGGTCCGAGGGCCCGGCCGGGAGGGGAGCCCGCCATCAGGGGGCCCGGCCGCCCCTTTAAATGCTGCAGTCGCCTGAGCGCTCTCTTAAGAGCGCTCAGGCGGCTGCAGCTTCTCACCTCCCCTCCTCTGTAGCGTGGCCGAGCTGCTGTGCGGTCCGGTGCCCGGCCGGAGTGATAGGAAGGTGCTCAGTGTGCACCTTCCTGTCAGTCCGGCCGGGTACAGGAAACAGAAACTCCTGTTCCGCGCGGAACAGGAGTTTCTGTTTCCTGTACCCGGCCGGACTGACAGGAAGGTGCACACTCAGTGTGCACCTTCCTATCACTCCGGCCGGGCACCGGACCGCACAGCAGCTCGGCCACGCTACAGAGGAGGGGTGGGTAAGAACAGAGAGGGAGGGGGGAGGGGGTAGGGGGGGGGGAATGAACAGAGAGGGAGGGGGTAGGGGGGTGATGAACAGGGAGGGGGTGGGGGGGGAATTAACAGAGAGGGAGGGGGTGGGGGTGGGAAATTAACAGAGAGGGAGGGGGTGGGGGGGAATTAACAGAGAGGGAGGGGGTTGGGGGGGGAATTAACAGAGAGGGAGGGGTTGGGGGGGCGGAAATTAACAGAGAGGGAGGGGGTGGGGGGGGAATTAACAGAGGGAGGGAGTGGGGGGGGGTAAATTAACAGAGAGGGAGGGGGTGGAATGAATAGAGAGGGAGGGGGTAGGGGGGGAATGAACAGAGAGGGAGGGGGTGGGGGGGAAATGAACAGAGAGGGAGGGGGGGGAATGAACAGAGAGGGAGGGGGGGGGAATGAACAGAGAGGGATGGGGGGGAATGAACAGAGAGGGAGGGGGTGGGGGGAATGAACAGAGGGGGTGGGGGGGAATGAACAGAGGGGGTGGGGGGGAATGAACAGAGAGGGAGGGGGTGGGGGGGAATGAACAGAGAGGGAGGGAGTGGGGGGGGGGGAATTAACAGAGAGGGAGGGGTGGGGAATGAACAGAGGGGGGGGAATGAACAGAGAGGGGGGAATGAACAGAGACGGGGGAAATGAACAGAGAGGGAGGGGTGGGGAATGAACAGAGGGGGGAATGAACAGAGAGGGGGGAATGAACAGAGATGTGGGAATGAACAGAGGGGGGGAATGAACAGAGAGAGGGGGATGAACAGGGAGGGGGGGAATGAACAGGGAGGGGGGGGGAATGAACAGGGAGGGGGAAATGAACAGAGAGGGGGGAAATGAACAGAGGGGGGGGAAATGAACAGAGGGGGGGGAATTAACAGAGAGGGGGGAAATGAACAGAGAGGGGGGATGAACAGAGAGGGAGGGGAGAGGGGTAAGAAGAGAGAGGGAGGGGGGTTAAGAAGAGAGAGGGAGGGGGGGTAAGAAGAGAGAGGGGGAGGGGGGGAGTAAGAGGAGGGCAATTGCCCCCTCCCCTGTCCGCAGGCACCATGCGGGCAGCCGGCAGGGGAGGGAGGAAGAGAGGACCCGGGAGCTCAGCCTGCAGCTCCTCTGGGTCCTTCTTGCACGAGCACAGATTGTTGCCGCGGTTACCACGGCAACGTTACGGCTCTTGCGAGAGTAAACTCTAGCCCTGGAGCTACGGGCTAGAGTTCACTCTCAACACTGTGACCACCAGGGATTCCTGGTGGTCGCAGTGGTGAGAGTGAACTCTAGCCCCATAAACACACTGCCCCCACACACCATACACATTCACACACTGCCCACCATACACCCACACACACATACACATTTACACACATTGCCACACACACACACATACACTGCCCACCCATACACACACAGCCCCCTCATACACACATTGCCCCACACACCCTACACATTCACACACTACACCCCCTCACACACACTGAACCTTTCACACACACTGCACCCCTTACACATTGCACCACTGCTCCTATACCCTACTACAGCCTCATATCCCAGCAGACCCCAGGTAAGTTGTCAAACTGTTCTTAAACGGTTTGACTACTTACTCTGAAAGGGGGGTCCGGCTCTCCTGGCACCATAACGACTACACAGAGCAGTAGTGGTTATTGTGCATGGATTATTTCTTTAAATAATCTACAAGTGCCCCAGTAGCCAGCAAGCCAGCCAGCCCACAGGCCAGCCAGCCAGCCCACAGGCCGGCCAGCCAGCCCACAGGCCACCAGTTAGGCTTACAGCCAGCAAGCCCGCAGCCTGCCAACCGCAGCCAGCAAGCCACAGCCAGCAAGCCAACAGCCTGCCAGCCGCAGCCAGCAAGCCCACAGCCTGCCGGCAGTAGCCAGCAAGCCCACAGCCTGCCGGCAGTAGCCAGCAAGCCCACAGCCTGCCAGCAAGCCCACAGCCTGCCAGCCGCAGCCAGTAAGCCCACAGCCTTCCAGCAAGCCCACAGACTGCCAGCCAGCAACAGTAATTAAGGTAAGAGGAGCTAACTTGGCCTAGGTATCAGCGAGCTATGTTGTGTTGCTATATTGTGAATAGGAACCAGAGTGTTGGAGAGACCCCCCTCCAGGCCCCATTAGACTCCATTGTAGTCTCTAATGGGACCTGGAGGAAATTCTTTCTAACACACTCTCTAAAGGACACTGAGATAGCCTATGCTAGAATGCTCCCCCCCTCCATGGCCCATTAGCCCTCAAATGTAGTCTCTACTGGGGCCTGGAGGCGACTGTTTCCAGCAGGGACACTGAGATGGCCTCTGTTAGAAAGACCCCCTTCCAAGCCTATTAGACTCCATTGTAGTCTCTAATAGGGCCTGGAGGGGATTCTTTCTAACGCACTCTCTAAAGGACACTGAGATAGCCTCTGCTAGAAAGACCCCCCTCCATGGCCCATTAGCCCTCAATTGTAGTCTCTACTGGGGCCTCGAAAGGATTATTGCACTTTTGTTCCTTGTGTCTAAAGATTGTGTAGGGTGTGGCTGGAGGCGGTGCATTGAGGCGGGACATGGGTGGCGCTTGCTGCGGAGTATGGGTGGGGCCTGTAAGGGGGCCCTTGATTTATTTTGCCCGGGGGCCCTGAGGGTTCTCAGTCCGCCCCTGGTCATCTACTGTGTTTTTCTTAGTACAGTTATTTGTATACGCCCTTTAATATATACTAATCTGCCTGGGGAGTATGACTAAACAGCCAGCAATCGTACGGCTACACCATTAGTTATACTCTGTCTTTTCGCACGTTTCCCTGTACTTATCGTCATTCACATCTTCGTCTAAAACTTTCATTCAATGCTATCACACCCACGTTAATCGGTCGTCATGTACCACTGCAGATTCATGTGGTCTGGCTTTCGGTTAACTGACGTCAGCAGCAGTACCATTTGCGAATGTTTAGTTGTCAGTTTGCCTAAATTTCTATGCTTACTATTCCGATACATATGTGTCTTTCTTTAAAATCAGCCTTCCATTGTATTTATGTCTAAATTAAAAACGAACAGCAATATCCTAATCAGGATGTTTTAGGGCGATTGGGGTCATACATTCACGGTGTATTATTTTCTTAAATCGTTGCTAAGGTGTTTTGGTTTATGTAAGGATGTTAAATAAGTTTATTTTACGCCCACTGCTGTCTCCTGCATCTCATGTTCCTAATTACACTAGGCTGTATTCAAATTAGATGTCAATTTAAGTTAGTTTATCTTCCCTCTGGCTAAACTTTATTAGAGGTCTCAGTTTATTTATTGTACTACATTATGCGCTCAGTTATAGTCCGCTTCTTCTTAACGCCGTAATGATTAGGGTGCCAATTAAGCTTGCCGTATTCCCATTTTAGCATTTGCCGGGCAGCCAGTCTATCGTTGGCCTTTATAGCGTGTTGTTATACATTTTCATGAACATTTCTGATTAAGCTCTAATGGGGTTACCCCAGCGCACATTACTAGTTACAGGGAGTACCAGCAGTTACATTCTTTCAACATCTAGTGTCCGTCCACTTAAAGTCATATAGTAAACCATTTGTATGCTTACAGCAGCCGGTAACCATCTCATACAATTTTTTTCGTTTATTTTATACAAACTGTTGTTTATTTTAAAGTGAACATTCATCGTTATGTTCTTGTGGTATCATATCAAGTAGTACCACGCTGGTTTCCGCTCTGTCATAGCAGTAGTAGTTTATTCCGCTTAAACAGCGCTGATATAATCCTTCATCATGTTCTTTTCCTGTACTTTTGTCCTTGTACATACACATATTTAACGTGTACTAAGACAGGGTAATTTATTTACTAAAGTATTTTTTCCTTAAAGCAATTGTGTGTTTTGTGTATATAAACAGGTTAAACTGTGGTTCATATGCTCAGCTTCTGTCTGGGGCATTAATTGTTGCGAACTAAGCTACGCTATATATATTTAAGATGACAATTAATTATGTTTTATTTTCTCCTCCTGTTATAAGATATTCCTTCCTTCTTGGTTAAAATGCAAATGCAGCAGGTAAAGAGTTCTAGTGATCAGGACAAGTCAATTCTTCTTCACATTAGTCTACATATACGGGTCGTGTAGGTTCATTTTCAACTACAGTATACGTTGCTCAGGACAATCAGCAGGTGCGGTAACTAATAAAACCAGGTGGGATCAGAAGTAAGTTTAAACTCTCGCCAAATTAGGTATGGTCCCGTAGGCCTCTCCGCCTATTAGTCAAAGTGGTCTTGCAAGGCATACAGTCAGCCCTTCCGTTCAGAGGTTTGTGCCCAATCGGCCCAACGCATAGTTATAGCCTTGCATCATGTCATAGTTAGGGCCTCACCCGTCACGGCCAATCGATATTACATTCTGTTACGGTCACTGAGAGGCCAACACCCCGCCACCCACCTCAGTGGCACAAAGGCCCCACGAGCCAAATCATAGGTAGAGCCTCTCAAAGCCACTTGGCAAGTAGTCAGGGCGTCACCTGTCACCAACATAAGCTAGTTAATACAATTTCGCCTGTAGGCACTACGTTAGTAAGCTGGGTCACTGCAGGTCTATATGGTACTATACTGACCAAGCATCTGCTTCTCTTCCTTAGCATCTCTAATGCTTCTATACTAGGAGATGTTCTGTCAGTTACTAGCACCCCTCTCAGGACAGGCTCGGAGAGAATACAATACAAACACCGTTTGGGGTCAGTTACACACAGAACTGTTTCTAGCGCATTTTTCGGGTCCAAAAAAAACCCCCAAATAACGCTCCTGATTCTCTTTCACGCTTAAATTTGCAGGAATTTTTCAAGTATCACCCAACAGCAAACCCGCAACCCAGGGCATCTCCAAGCGTCCCAGAACTAATTGTGTTATACAGCATAGTAGATTTCTCGCTCAGGCAGGCCTGTCGACTAACACGAGGTAAGCCTACTCTAGAGCTTACAAATGGTTTAAAGATTTTGTTCGTGATTAGCACATAATAAATGTTTTCTGTTGAAACTGTTGTTGCATTCACATCTTTGGCCATATTTCCCTTAAATTAGCATACAACACTATCAAACTCTACTCAACAGGCATACAACACTACATGTTAACCAGCCATCCCAACTAAATTCCATTTTCAACGTCTTACAAAGTTAAAAGCATATTAAGAGGGTTCACAGATTATCAGCACACAATCCCATCAAAAGACTTCCCATAGACAGTAACTGTTTAAAAGTATCTACGATATTCTCGACACAACCCCCTTTTGAATACACAACAAACCTTATTATAAATCAGCAGCTTACTTGGCTTTCTACGGGTTTTGAGACCTAAAGTTTTCTGGAATAGCAACCATTCTAAGCTTTGCCTCCAATAGTAACACCTACAAGACCACTATATCTTATCCATTTTCCTATACCAAAACAAGCCAAACAGGTCCTCCGGTAGGAATTAAATAATATCCTACCTTTACCAAATGGTGTCCCGTACCACTTTTAGATAGTCTGATGATGTCCAAATTCACTTCCAACCTGCCAGTTCACTGTTGGCCATTCAAGGGAAGCCCCTAACAACCAAACAATTTATGTATTTCATTCGTACTCTATTTCTCAGGCTCGGACATAACCCACACGCATTCACTGGTCACTCCTTTCACATTGGTGCAGCTTCAGCTGCCTCAGGTAGCCACGTACCGACACACATCATTAAAACACGGGAAGATGGAGATCACCTGCATACAATAGGTACATTCCTAAACCTGGAAATGATATAAGAATGACTTTCCATATATGTCTAAATAATGTTTGTATATAAATAGGCTTATATGTATTATCAGAAATTCGCTTCTAATCATTTTTTCCCTCTTTTATAGGCCTAACCTCACGTCAGTTTCGGCACACCTCAACTGACTTGCTATTACTAATACTGCTTCTTTTATTATCATAGCCTAACGTCCTCGTAAGGTGCCGTACATATATATATATATATACATATATATATATATATATATATATATATATTATACACATGGATCCAGTGGAGTGGATCCTGTGGAGCAGGCCCGGACTGGCCATCGGGCACACCGGGCAAATGCCCGGTGGGCCACAGTGGCCATGGGCCGAGGCCGGCAGGGGAGGTTACAGGATCTCCCCTGCCGGTCTATGCAGGGCCAGCACCATCCTAGCGCTGGCCCCGCTGTTTGCCATGATGGGCCGGTGAGGAGATCAAAGATCTCCCTCACCGGCCCACTTGGACAGACATGCGGCTGGGGAGGGAAAGGACCCGGCGGAGCTGCAAGATAGAGCTCCCCCTGGTCCTCTCCCTCCCCAGCCGCATGTCTGCTATGGCAACGCCCCGATCCCGCAAGAGTGAACTCTAGCCCGCAGGCTAGACTTTACTCACCACTAGGACCACCAGGGATGATGAAAGAGTGCCTGAATCCCCCCCCCTCCCAGGTACCAGCGTGCCGGACCCCCCCACCCAGGCTAAAGGTAGGAAGGGAGGGGGGGGTTTAATGCCTGCTTAGTTTTTTTTGTTTATTTACCCCACCCCCAACACACAATCCCTTCTAACATTTATACACAGCACTCTCACACACATCATACACAGCACTCTCACACACATCATACACAGCGCCCACACACACAAATTACCCACAGCACTCTCACACACATCATACACAGCACTCTCACACACAGCACTCTCACACACATCATACACAGCACTCTCACACACATCACACTCAGCACTCTCACACACATCAAACACAGCACTCTCAAACACAGCAGTCTCACACACATCATACACAGCGCCCACACACACAAATCACCCACAGCACCCTCACACATATCACACAGCACCCTCACACAAATCAATCACATACAGCACCCTCACACACATCACACTCAGCACTCTCACCCACAGCACCCTCACACACAGCACCCACATCACCCTCACAAACATCACACCTCAAACACAGCATCCATCATGCACACATACTGCACCCCTCACATACACAATACACCCCTCACATAAATACAGAACCACTCCGACCTACTGCACCACTACACCACACAAGTATTAAGGCCGTTTGGCCTGTATTTGTGGGAGGGGCTTAAATTAATTCCCTCCTCTATATAAGGGACACCCCTTACCTGACTCAAATCGCTTGAGGTCAGCATCAGAATGACGCTCCCACCCACTCCTCATTTCAACACTTTCTCTTTTCTTTCCATTTACTTTACTTTCTTACTCCTTGGTGGGCCCTCTTTATTTACAGGCCTACCGTATCGTCGGTCTCTGCACACCACAACCGACTTGCTCCCTTTATACTATCCTACACTTATGCTGGATCCTTACTCCATATACGGCTATTTGCCCCTTACACAAATATATATATATATATAAATATACACACACACTATAGCCTGTATGCACACACTTGCTACATCCCCCATACACACATTCTCTACAGCCCCTAGCCACAAATGCATTACATTAGACCACAAACACAACACGACTAAAACCAATCTTCTTACACAATACCACACCATAATCAGCTCACTCTACACACGCGCAATACCACAAGCAGGCTCCAAACACATGCACAAAACCCTTTCCTGGCATTTTTGTCTCCTGGTATCCATTTATAGAGACACCAGAGATAGGTTGCAAGGAAACACAGTGCAAGCATGTCATTAAATTCGCTTGCGCTGCGCAGAACAAATACAGGGCTTTTTTCTCATGCTAGAGCTCTTGGGCAGAGCTCTGCACATGGTCTGTCCTGAAAGAGCATTGAACATGCGCACTTTGAGAGGGGGCGTGTTTGTCATTAGTGATGACAAAACAAACTCTCTCTGACCCGCCCCCTTCTTAGTGGGCTGCTGTGATAAAAAAGTGCCCGGGCCGAATTTCTTTCCCAGTCCGGCCCTGCTGTGGAGGGGCCTAAAATTAAAACTAAAGGTGGTGGAATGCCTAGCAATGGAAACAAATCCATAAGAGGGAACAGCGCTAGTACTCGGTCAGGGGTCTTGGAGTTAGCAATCATGAGACTATACAGCTCAGCTTCTAAACTCAGCTCAGGTTGCCTTTACATCTGCACAGTGGCCCTCTGCGCGGGCCTGGACAGCAACACATGGCGGCGGGCCGCTGGTCGCAGGGGTTGCAGGGCTGCGACCGCGGTATGTACGCCAGTGCATGCAGATGCACACACACTTAAACACCCAGATCACAACAGCTCAATGAAGTGGTCTGGGTGTCAGGTCCCTCTAGTTTTAACCCTGCAGCTGAAAGCATAGCAGTTTCAGAGAAACTGTTATGTTTCACTGAGGGTTAATCCAGCCTCTAGTGGCTGTCTCACTGACAGCCGCTAGAGGCGCTTCCGCCATTTTAAGACACTGAACGTCCATAGGAAAGCATTGAGTAATGCTTTCCTATGGGCGGTTTGAATGCATGCGCGGCTCTTGCTGTGCATGCGCATTCGGTGCTGAGAGGCGGAGGGATCCCCAGCGCCATGGGAGTCTGGCACTGGAGAAAGGTAAGTGCTGAAGACACACACACACTCTCACGAACACATGCATAACCATAGAACCGACCGTATGGCCGTATAACCATAGAACAGACATGAATATGACCAACATTTTAAAGTATGCTTGACTAGGCCTGTGCGTAACCCAGAAATGGCTTAAAACAATGTGATGATGGACAGTGAAATAAGACAGATTATTAAAAGGGAGTACCATAAATGCTAACCACATGTATAGGCCTGACATAAATTTACACCGTCACTTAACACCTAGCCATATATTGTAGACCCCATAAGTGCTTTAATACCAAGAGAGCAGACATATAGACCATGTACGTACTGACACTGGAAGAGGCCTTGTGAACATAAGTAACAAATGCTGATCTGCTCAAAGCTAACAAGTATAACCAAGGCTGTGTGGCTGACAAGAATAAGCTGCAAATATGAAAAACTGAATATTGCATAGCATGTATTAACTAAGATGATTAACTGAATTGCAAATGATAAAATACGTATATATAGCCAAATGAGGGCCAAATACAGTAAGCAGAATACATGAACCAAATTGAGGTATCGCTGTGATGCTATGTATGAACATGACGGACTGAACTGCAAATGTGTCAGGATCTTAACTGGTGTGGAGTCCGACGTGCAGAGTTATACGCTCACTATTGCAAAAAACCACATACCAAGGTGACCAGGTAAGAAACCACCTGGGCTGTGAGTCTGTGCACGGGGGTTGTGCAGGAATAGTGCTCCAAGTCTCATTACAGGCAAGGACTAGCAGAAGGGTAGACAAGGTATAGCCGAAGTCAGAGGTAAGAGTAAACGATGAGATAAGCCAAGGTCACGAGCCAGGATCAAACTGGAGAACACACAATCAGGATACACAATAACAAGAACCAATAATGAGAACCAATAATGAGTCAATGAACTAACACTGCCCTCAGCTAATTAGGCATCTGCTTCAGGTGGACTGAGATTGACAGGGGCAGCCACAGGTAAAGTCCAGCCCCCTGGGGTGGAGATAAGGCAAGATCGGACTTCAGGGTGGTACGTGACAAAATGCCACCATAATTGGTGAAAGACTGAATGTAGGCTGAGCACGTGTTGAAGGTCAGTGATAGCGTGGCCCAGCACGGGCTGAACAAACAAACATATGGTTTTGTTGTAAAAACACAAGAACAGCAACAAGGAAAAGTATGATACAGCGGTGCCCCATGAGCTAAGAGGGTGACCGCTGTTTTTTACTCGAGTGAGGTAAAAAGTAATAGCTGCATAGACTGCACAAGGCCAAGACCAGCTTGTTTGGAGTTTAGGTAGTTTGTGTTGGTTGAATTTGAACCGGAAGTAGGCTGTTCTGTACTGAATAAGGCCGGGAGGCTTGTGCATTTATAGGCCGGGTAGCCCTTCCCACAAATACAGGCTTAGCTTTATTATATATAAATATAAATTTAAAACTAAAGTTTAAAAAGTATTACATGTATTACATGTATATCTGTATCATATTTTACATAATTATATTTATTTATTTATTTATAAAATATTTTGCCTGGACAGGTACATTGAGGTTTCTCTCTGTAGCGATACTTACCCTTTCCAGGGGCCGGCCGGGGTCCTCTGTTCAAGCCACGCGCCGCCCTGCTGCAGCACGAGCCGCGCGCGGCTCATCCGACAGCTGCAACAGGAAGGCGGGCAGTGACCGCAAGAAGCGGTCACATGTCCCGCCTGACTCTAAGAGCGTGCCGCGGGTCTCGGGCGCGCTCTTAAAGGGACAGTGGGAGCCTAAATTGGCACAGGGCCTCCCATTGGTCCCTGTCATGCCACACTCCCCATACACTTAACTTTTGGGGGTGTGGATGTGACAGGGACCAATCAAAATAGATGATAAGATATATATACTTTTGAATTTCTTAAAACTACGTTCGCATCTGCACCTATTTTACAGCATCCTGTCCCCTCACTGCCCTATATTCTTGAAGTTGATGCTTCCGATATCGGCATAGGTGCTGTCTTATCCCAAAGAGAGTCGCCTGAAAAGCCATTGCATCCTTGTGGTTTCTTTTCCAAACAAATGTCCAAAGCAGAAAAGAATTATGATGTGGTTAATCGCGAACTCCTTGCTATTATTTTAGCACTCAAAGAATGGAGACATTTGTTAGAAGGAACTAAGGATCCCATATTTACGGATCACAAGAACCTATCCTACCTTAGTGAGGCTAAAAGATTGTCTTCTAGGCAGGCTAGGTGGTCACTGTTTTTGTCCCATTTCAATTATATTATCACCTATAGGCCAGGTGATCGCAACACTAAAGCAGACGCTCTGTCCAGACAGTTCGAAACTGCTGACAAACAGGAGATTGATGTTACTCCTGTCATTCCCCCAGACAGGATAATAGCTACTACTATTTTGTCTATTTCCTCATCCCTCTTGCCGACCATACAAGCGAAACAAAGCATGGCACCTAGAGAGAGGCCTACTGATAAACTATTCGTTGATGTTCCCGAGAGACGGGACATTCTGTCGTTGTATCATGACACTAAGACTGCTGGACAACCTGGTATTTCCAAAATGGTGTCAGCTGTTTCTCTGTATTTTTGGTGGGATTCTTGCGCAAGGATGTCACCGACTATATAGGTGCTTGTACTATTTGTGCCTGTATGAAATCCTCTCGTAGAGTTCCTTGTGGGCTGTTGCATCCATTACCCGTTCCCGAGAGACCTTGGTCTAACCTGTCCATGGATTTTATTGTTGAATTACCCCCTTCGAATGGTAACAGTTATCCTAATGATAGTAGATCGGTTTTCCAAGATGGCTCACTTTGTGTCTCTTCGCAAGCTGCCCACGTCTAAGGAACTGGCACTTATCTTTGCTAGAGAGGTGTTTCGGTTGCATGGCATTCCCGTATCTACTGTGTCCGATAGGGGTAGCCAATTTATTTCCAGGTTCTGGAAAGCCTTTTGTTCAGAAATGGGTATTACTCTCTCATTTTCTTCCGCTTACCACCCCCAGTCTAATGGAGCTGCTGAACGTGCCAATCAATCCTTGGAGCAGTACCTTCGTTGTTTCGTATCCCACCATCAGAACAATTGGGCTGACCTTCTTCCTTGGGCTGAGTTTGCTCTGAATAACGCTACTCATGATTCTTCCGGCAAAAGTCCTTTTTACGTTGTCTATGACCAGCATCCCGTTGTTCTTCCGGCTGCTTTCTCCTCACAGGGCATGCCCTTCTGGATGAGCATTTGGCTGGTTTGCGTAATACTTGGGAGCAGTTTCAGTGTTCTTTGGTTGATTCCGCTGCTCGCCAGAAGGTGCAGGCTGACGAGCATCGCAGGGCGGCTCCTTCTTATGTCGTGGGGGACAGGGTTTCGCTTTCCACGCAAAATATTCGCCTCCGGGTGCCTTCTATGAAATTGGCTCCCCGCTTTATTGGTCCTTATCGTGTTTTGCATAAGGTTAATCCTGTTTCGTATGCCTTGGGTATTCCTAAGAATCTGCGTATCCTAATGTCTTTCACACTTCATTGTTGAAGCCTTACGTACGCAACCGCTATACCCGGCATACTCCTCCTCCCCCTCCTGTCTCTGTGGAGGGTCATGAGGAGTTTGAAGTTTCTGCCGTTCTTGACTCTCGTTTCCTTAGGGGTCGACTTTAATACCTGGTGCATTGGAAGGGCTATGGGCCTAGGAGCACAGTTGGATTTCCGCTGACGCTGTTCACGCTCCTCGCCTTGTGCGTTCCTTCCATTCTCGTTTTCCTGCCAGGCCTGGCCCTCTCCGCCCGGAGAGGGGGGGTACTGTAGCGGTACTAACCCTTTCCACCTCAGGGGGGGTACTGTAGCGGTACTTACCCTTTCCAGGGGCCGGCCGGGGTCCTCTGTTCAAGCCCCGTGCGGCCCTGCTGCTGCACGAGCCGCGCACGGCTCATCCGACAGCTGCAACAGGAAGGCGGGCAGTGACCGCGAGAAGCGGTCACGTGTCCTGCCTGACTCTAAGAGTGCGCCGCGGGTCTCGGGCGCGCTCTTAAAGGGACAGTGGGAGCCTAAATTGGCAAAGGCCTCCCATTGGTCCCTGTCATGCCACACTCCCCATACACTTACCTTTTGGGGGCGTGGATGTGACAGGGACCAATCAAAATAGATGTTAAGATATATATACTCACCTTTTCCCCTTAGTTTCTTGCCCTATCGTGGTTTCTGTTTCAGTTCCCTTTAGCGCTTGTTGAATTCAGTTGTGTTCCTTCGTACTTGACCTTGGCTTTGTTTTCTGACTACGTTATCTCTTTATCCTTATCTGTTCTGTTTGCCGGCTTGCTGTTTACTGTGTACCAGACCCCGACTAGTCCTAGTTTACGCTGTCTCTTTGTGCCCTTGACCTTGGATCGCTCCTGACTCTGTACTTCTCCTATATACGTCGAGTCTGGCCACTCCAAGGTCCGGTAGATGTATCTCCCCTCTGTGTTGTCTTCTGTTTAGTTGAATCCTGCGTGTTGGGGTATATTTTCGTTACACTCTCGTTTTCTAGCATGTCCTGGGTCCACAAAACATTGCATTGTTAAAATAGAATACAATATTACAAAATACAATATACAAACTATATATATGCACACATATATACATTTAATACATAACAGGTGATAAATATATTCAACCATGACAGGTGCATTTTGTGCTGAGGTATATTGCCATAGATCTCTTAAACGATTTTAGATTGAATGAAGATTTGACTGTGTCCCTGACGTTATTCCATATTTGCGGTGCTCAGTAGGAAAAGGAGGATCGAGCCACTTTATTTTTGTATTGCGGTATCCTAAATATCATGCTAGTACTGGATCGGAGGTTATAGGAAGTGGGAACAGCCGGGGAAAGCATTCTACTGAGGTAGGGTGGGAGCTTCCCAGAAATGCTCTTATGCACAAGGCTGGAAAGATGAAGCGTGCATCGGGATTCCAGTGACAGACAATTTAGCTCTTTTAACATGTCACAATGGTGGGGAAAGTAATTACATTCTAGTGCAAAGCGACGGAACGAATTATATAACATATAAAGTTTATTAAGGTGGGTTTGCGGTGCTGCTGCATACACTACATCCCCATAATCAATGACCGGCATTAGAATTTGTTGCACTGTTTCCTTTCTTTAGGGCTTAGACAGGATTTGTTTCTGTACAGGGCACCTAGTTGGGTAAAGTTTTGAAGAGATTTTTTCAATGTGAAGGCCAAAGGGTAGATTGGGGTCTAGCAACACACCTAGATATTTAAAAGAGCAGACTGCTGTCAGTGTGCTATTTGAATTTGTTCTGATACACAATTGTTGATTTTGTAGTTTACGTAATTTAGGTACAGTTCCAAAGATCATTGTAACGGTTTTGGCAGTGTTTAGGAAGAGTTTATTATCCGCTATCCACTTTTCTACCTATGTGAATTGGTTTTGGAGCACAGCCTCAAGCTGCGGTAGCTTGGGTTTACTAGTGTAGATTACAGTGTCGTCTGCATACATGTGTACAGTTGAGGATTTGCAGATATAAGGTAGATCATTTATAAATGTGAATAGCAGGGGGCCAAGTCTGGAACCTAGAGGAACACCACCCGTGACTGGAAGAGGGAGGGAAGCGCTATCAGAAATAGCCACATATTGCAATGCCGTGGTCTACTGTGTCAAAGGCCTTGGCAAAACCAAGGCAAATAGCTTCAGTTAAGTGTCCTTGTTCCATGCCAATTTGGATGTCATTGCAAACTTTTAAGAGGGCATTTGAAGTTTAGTGATTTGGATGAAAGCCTGATCAAAATTAAATTTCACTACATGAGCATTTTGAAGATTTGGCAGGGCCTGATCTTTATTTGCGGTCTGAAAAAAATTAGTGTAATTTGTTATCCTAGAAACCAGGGTGGTAGCACATCCAACAAAATAATTATTAAAGGTATTAGCTACATCTACGGGGTGTTGCAGTGTGGTTGTACATTTTGACAGTGGAGGGTTGGGAGTGGATTGTGGTGGTTTGTATGCTATTTATGATTCTCCAGAAGTTTCTTGGGTTTGATCAGTTGCTTTTCAAATTTTCACTTTTATATCAGGCCTTTGCCATTTTTGTTTGTTTTGTGCATGCATTTCGCCAATGTCTGTAAGTACAGTGATCGTTCATGGAGCCAGCATGCTTAAACTTTGACCACAGTGAATCTAAACTGCTACATTTGAATGCGGTCAGCTATATGATGTTATAATTATAATTTGATGGACCTGCCTGACACCACAGGCAGAAATTCCATATAATTTTAATTACAAGCCCTATATTTGACCTTTTAATTTTCCAAGACACCATAAATATGTACAGGGGGAGGTGGGGTGGGGGTTACTGTAGTACTCAGGAAGCTTCGCTCAACACCAATATGAGTGTTTTAAAACAGTAAATTGTATGATGGTGATATAGTCAGTGAAAAATCTAAAATGAAAAAAGACTGGACATACCCCATTTGTAATGTAATGGGTTGTCTACTTTTGCAAACGGTATGTCATGATGGGGTTGATTTTTATTCCTGGGCTTTCATATGGTATCAAAGGCAACATTGGCACATCAAACCAAACTGGCAAATGTGAAAAAAAAAAAGCCCTATATTTGACCCTGTAACTTTCCAAAACTCCATAGAACTTGTACATAGGGGTACATTGCTAAATACACATATATGTATTTTATTGCAGTAAAAGCTAACAGTATAATGACATTCACAATTAAAATGCCATGCATAACTTGGATAACAAAATTCCTTAATTTCGCAGTTTTTTTCTATTTATATTAAATTATGTTCAATACATAAATATTTGTTGTGTTAAAATGTAATTAAAATACTTTTACGACATTTAAGAAATCACAATTAAGACTACATATCCATTCCTTATAGCATAGTTAATACTTGTAAACAATATGGAATATATATATATATATATATATATATATATATATATATATATATATAGTTTTATATGAAAATATATATTACATATCAATATCTAAGAATTTATATGTTTTTAATATACAGTACAAGCATTAACTGTCTGCATAAGAGATTGGGTATGTTGTCTTAATTGTGATTTCTCTTCTCATCCGCCTTCCTTGTTGCCTCTTTTTGTTAAATGTACCTATGTTTTGCTGGTGTAACCCCTTTCCGACCGCGGACGTATCAGGTACATCCGACAAAAAACTAGGTGTTTCTGGGCGATAATGTATTGGGGAACATTGCCGCCCAAACTAATTTATATGCCGATCAGTTCCGTGCTGCAAAGCCTGACTCTTTTTTGCAAAGCAGCAATGGGCCCCCAATTTAAAAGATTCTGGGCATTGACTATGCTGAGGGGCATCATAAAGAAGCCCTCCATCCGCTTCTACTGGAGCAGTAGCCCCATCTGCTCTACCCCAATTTACTCCCAATGTATGTTGAGGAAAAGGTATGAAATGATTCTGCATTTCATGCACTTCAGCGACAACAGCCTGTGCCCCCCTAGGTAGCATCCCCAGTTTGACAGGCTGTATAAAATCCGCCCCCTGATTACCCACTTTGCTGCCAGGTTTGCAGAGGATTATACACCTGGAAGGAATATAAGTGTGGATGAATCCCTGATGAAGTATAAGGGAAAGCTGGGATTCAAGCAGTATATTCCTTCCAAGTGCTCTAGGTATGGTGTAAAGGTGTATATGCTCTGTGATAGCGAGACTGGGTACATTCCAGCACCCCCACACACAAACGTTTTGGGGGCGTAGGCATGACATGGGCCAATCAAATGTTAAAGGATATTTAACTTCCCTAGCCCTATCCACTTTGTCCTATGGTGGTTTCTGTGTCAGTACCCTTTAGTGCGTTCCTTGATCTATTTTGTTTATTTTGGTATTGACCATGGCTTTGTTCTTGACTCTGAATTTATCTTTAACCCTTTCCTGTCTTGTTTGCCCGTGTGACTGATTACCATCTACCTGACTCTGGCTTGTTCTCGTTTTCGTAGTCTCTCTGTTACCATGATCTCGTCTCGTTTCTGATTACGCTTTATCTCTGTCTGACGTTTAGTCTGGCCATTCTAAGTCCAGGTAATAAGTTATATCCTAGACTTGTCCCTTGCGATCCTAAACTCTGCGTGTTGGGGTATTACATTACATGACATTATGATAGGACCATGGGCCCTGCAGGTTTAGGACAGCAAATGGCCTCCTATGAGGCAAGATTTTAAGAACAGGATCACCGTATGGACCAGATTGCCCAGGCCCATCAGACACTTTTGTCCAGAAATGCTTATTTGGCCCCTGAGACACTGGTATGCGTACCATCTCAACCTGTACCTCCCATTCCAGAGGTATCTATCCTGACTAGAGATGTCCCAAATAGTTCGCTGGTGAATAGTTCCCGGCGAACATAGCTTATTCGCGTTCGCCACGGACGGCGAACATATGCGATGTTCGGTCCGCCCCCTATTTGTCATCATTGAGTAAACTTTGACCCTGTACCTCACAGTCAGCAGACACATTACAGCCAATCAGCAGCAGACCCTCCCTCCCAGACCCACCCACCTCCTGGACAGCATCCATTTTAGATTCATTCGGAAGCTGCATTCTTTTTTATTTTTTATTTTTTTAGACAGAAGTGTGTTATATTTGAGCATGCTAGGCTGAACGTGCATATATCATGGCTAGTTGCACTGAGGGTATGAGTATATAGCAGTACATTGTTGTGAAAGATGGCTGTCATGTTTAGGGTGTAGCTTGCACGTTATCAACTGTGTATTTATATCAGCAGCTCCACCACTAGTTATAAATCAAGTGTGAGTCGCCCCATGAGATGAGACTAGTTAATAACATAATACATGAATGGTTAAGGTAAAGGCATGTAAGGAACTACGACAATAAACTCTTTAGGATGTGAAATAATGACATGTTTAAACGCTTGCTACTTTACAATTAGTTAATGTGCAGAGAGCAGTTCATGTGATCAAAGGCATGGTGTGGAGGATCGGCTATAGTGGGACATGCTTGGCAGGCTGCTGTTTACTGCTTGTGCTCATCCGATCCCTTCTGGGTGCCAGGTGCAGACCCTGGGAGTCCCTGATACCTGGAACAACAAAGGTAAGTCTCTGGCTGAGTGCCGGGTTCGCGGCTTGAGGTGGTGGAAGCTTGTTTTGTCGGGTGGTCGGATCTGTCCCGGTGGTGCTTCACGTCCGGTGCGGGATTGAGGTGGCTTAAGGTGGAGGCGAGTGCTTGACGTGGGGCAGGCTCTGAATTTCTGTTTGGGCCTCCGGTCCCGTCTTTGACGCCTTTGCGTTGGTGGATTTTAATGGGGACTGCTTCGCTTAGCTGTGGTGGAGCTTGTTGGGGCTGTGGTGGAGCTTGTTGGGGCTTCCTGCTTGTTATTTGCTTCCAAAATTAATTAAAGAGTCTGTCCAGCTTAGACTCAATATCCTGCCATGCTTTGCTGGTACCAGGAGGACACGCGGCTGCCGCCATATTGGGAGAGTCGCAGATAAGTATGTCAGCCTGGGCGGCTGTGCTCTGTGCGTCCATTAGCTCCAGACAGCCTCTCAGGGGTGGACCGGGATAACCCCCACCGGTCCAAGGGGGTGTAACAGAGCTCCTGCCGGGAAGTAGCGGCTCCTGGGCATCCCAGGATCGGGAGATCGTCTGCCTCTCCTGCCTGGTGAGCACCAGGCCACACTTGCCACGCGGAGGTAAGTAAGACTCTGTCGGCTATTAAGCATGTCGGGTCGGTCAGGTAGGAGCAACATTGCTGGATCATCCCCTTCTGGGGTGATATTCGCTTGTTGATAGCTGCTTAAAGTGAGATATTGAGGGAGCTCACACAAAGTGCGTCTTTCCTCCATGACAGCTAGGCCCCGCCCCTCGGAAGCTGCATTCTTAGTGAGAGGAGGGACAGTGTAGCTGCTGCTTATTTAATAGGGAAATTGATAGCTAGGCTAGTGTATTCAGTGTCCACTACAGTCCTGGAGGACTCATCTGATCTCTGCTGTAAAGACAGCACCCCAAAAAGCCCTTTTTAGGGCTAGAACATCAGTCAGCTTTTTTTTTTTTTTCTGTGTAATCTAATTGCAGTTACCTGCCTGCCAGCGTGTGTGTCAGGCTCACAGCGTATACTGTGCCCACTTGCCCAGTGCCACAATAGCTTGCATCTGGTGTCACAATAGCTTGCATTAAAAAAAAAACAAAAAAAACATTTTGGACTGTAATATAATAGCAGTCAGTTTCCTTCACACGTGTGCGTTTCAGGGCCTGCCAGGGCACAGTGTCACACCAGTGCAACTCATATCTGGTGTAACAGTAGTGTACATTTAAAAAAAAAATTACAGGGGGCTTGAGGTCACCTTTCGGGGACCCTTGGTGTTGTACGTGGCTGGGTGGAGGAAGAGACCTTCAATGACATCAGTGAGGACAAGGAACGGGACATGACTAGCTTGGTATCCAACCTTGTGCAAATGGGGAGTTTGCAGTTTTGCAAATGGATGGTTTGCGGTTGTTCGCGGTGTGTTAAACGGGGAATTTGGTCTGTCACTGTGAAGCGGGCGTAACCCTTACACTACCTGATCGATACAACATTACACCTGATGTTTTAAAGCACGTTATTCCAAACAATTTAGGAATGTTAGGTGATTTATGCCCTTTATGGATTAAAACCAGACTCTGCATCAACTATGTAATTTTCCTTTTGAGTTTTGCCATGGATCCCCCTCCGGCATGCCACAGTCCAGGTGTTAGTCCCCTTGAAACAACTTTTCCATCACTATTGTGGCCAGAAATAGTCCCTGTGGGTTTTAAAATTCGCCTGCCTATTGAAGTCTATGGCGGTTCGCCCGGTTCGCCCGTTCGCGAACATTTGCGGAAGTTCGCGTTCGCCATTCGCGAACGGAAAATTTTATGTTCGCGACATCGCTAGCTGAGAATCCATGCCTAAAGTTCGAAACAGATTTTCACATTTGTTCATCATATTTTGCTTTTTTTTTCTAGTAAATTATATGATATGATGGAAATAATGGTATCTTTAGAAAGACCATTTAATGGTGAGAAAAACGGTATATGATATGTGTGGGTACAGTAAATGAGTAAGCGAAAAATTACAGCTAAACACAAACACAGCAGAAATGTAAAAAGAGCCCAAAAGCCCTGGTCCTTAACGGTAAGAAAATTGAAAAACGGCCTGGTCACTAAGGGGTTAAGCTGAATGTTAGGGAAGAGCAGGATAGTATTTGTGAAGAAACTACCCCTGTTATTTTGGTACTTTTGTTTTTCCCTGTTCGGTAGATAAAACTACTAACCTTACTGCTGATAACTTTGCATGTTACTTTACTGACAAGATTGAACAGCTAAGGAAATAATTATCCCCTCCTTGCCATTCTGTTCCTCAACCACACATAGATCATGTCTTTCCTACCCTTCAGACATTCTCCCTGGCTACTGACCAAGAGGTGGCTGCTCTTCTCTGTTCCTCTCGCCCCACCACTTGCCCGCTCGATCCTGTCCCATCTCACCTTATTAGATCTCTCTCCACTTGTCTCGTGCCTTCCTTAACTCACATCTTCAACTGCTCTCTCTCTTCTGGCATTGTCCCTGCTGACCTTAAACATGCAACTGTAGTACCTATACTAAAAAAAAATCCCTCGACCCGTCCACCCCCTCTAACTATCGTCCCATATCCCTTTTTCCTCAAAGCTTCTGGAAAGACTTGTCTTTACCCGTGTGTCTCATTTCCTCAATTCCAACTCTCTCTCCTTGACCCTCTTCAATCTGGTTTCCTCCCTCTCCACTCTACTGAGACTGCGCTTATCAAAGTTACTAACGACCTAATCGCAGCTAAATCCAAAGGCCACTACTCCATACTAATTCTTCTTGACCTCTCAGCAGCCTTTGACACCGTTGATCATTCTTTCCTTCTTCAAACTCTTCAATCGCTTGGTCTCTGTGACTCTGTCCTCTCGTTGTTTTCCTCTTCTCTCTCCCAATGCTCATTCAGTGTCTCTTTTTCTAATGATACCTCCTCCCCTCATCCTGTCTTGGTTGGAGTCCTCCAAGGCTCTGTCCTTGGTCCCCTTCTATTTTCTCTTTATACTGCCTCTCTTGGCAAACTTATTACCTCTTTTGGATTCCACTACCACCTGTACGCTGATGACACCCAGTTATATCTCTCCTCCCCGGACCTCACCCCTGCCGTCCTGCAACTTGTCACTGCTTGCCTTTCTTCCATCTCTGACTGGATGTCGTCCCGCTTTCTGAAACTCAATCTCTTTAAACTGAGCTCCTTGTCTTTCCTCCTCCTAATACTGATCCTCCTCTTTCGCTCTCCCTTCAAGCTTGTGCTACCCACATCAGTACATCCTTGCAAGCGCGCTGTCTTGGCGTCATACTTGATTCTGGCCTCACCTTTGAGCCTCACATCCAGCATGTTGCCAAATCCTGTAGATTCCATCTTAAAAACATAGCCTGCATTCACCCCTTTCTTGCACCAGATACTACCAAGGAGCTTGTCCATGCTCTAGTAATTTCCCGCATGGATTATTGTAACCCTCTCCTGATTGGTCTTCCCAAAAGCCGTACTGCACTGCTACAGTCCGTAATGAATGCTGCTGCCAGACTGATTTTCCTCTCTAGTCGTTTCTCTCACACCTCACCACTCTGTCAGTCCTTACATTGGCTTCCTGTATGCTATAGGAGTCAATTCAAGGTACTAATTCACACCTATAAAGAAATTAACAACTCTAGCCCCTCTTGTATCTCCTCACAGATCCATAGGTATGTCCCTTCTCGGTCTCTCCGCTCTGCCCGTGACCACCTCCTGTCCGTTGTCCGCATCCGTACGGCCAACTCACGCTTGCAGGACTTCTCGCGGGCGGCTACCTTCCTATGGAATAGCATGCCTACCTCCATCAGACCCTCCCTTAGTCTTGCATCTTTTAAGAAGTGCCTTAAAACCCATCTCTTTAGGAAAGCTTATGGCCTCCCAGAGTAACATCTACCTCACATACCTGTCTCTTGCTCTCTCCTAAAGGGCAACCCACCTTATTTGACTGCAAATTCCAGTCCTAATGTGTTTTGCACCCCACCTCCTATAGAATGTAAGCTTGATTGAGCAGGGTCCTCTTCAACCTATTGTTCCCCTAAGTTCTTGGAAATTGTCCTATTTATAGTTAAATCCCCCTCTCACAATATTGTAAAGTGCTACGGAATCTGTTGGCGCTATATAAATGGCAATAATAAATAAATAAATAAACACCAACCACCCCCTGGATTATTCACTTCAAAGCAAACCGCCAATTTAGTTCTCTCTCTGTGTGGCTGCTGTTCGTATAGTCGAATGCCACGTGCAAGAGAAAATGGTGGCCATCTTGTTCACACAAAAGGAGGCAGCGGTACTTGGTCATCGAGTGTCTTGAAAAAAAATCAGACACTCTACTTCCCGAACGCTGGTCAAACTACACGAACACCTGCTTCCTTTCACAGACCAGCCAAGAGAGTGCTATTCGGTAGATTTGTTCCCAGGAACTAGGGGAACAAACGCTACCTATGAGCCAGGGGAACCGTTCATGGATTTATTCTTTTTTTTTTACTTTTCGAAACAGACCCGGTCAAATGTAACTCTTGAACCCCTTGTCACGTATTCATCCGCTTATAAAAATGTGGTTAATGACATTTACTGTCCACACAGGAAAAGTTGTGCTGAGCAGCAACCTAATCCACAGAAGGGTTAATGCTGAGCAGCAATTATGCAAATGCAAACCTGGTAACTGACTTTGGGGTCAAAGGCTGGTTACAGCCTATCTGATCTAGAGAAGGGGTATTTAGGCCCAGTTCTCATCCTGCTCAGTGCCCTGTCGTGGTTTCCCTTGTGGTTGTCCGGGAGCGCGTTCCTGTTTATAGTTATAAACCTGTTTTTTTACTTTGGCTTTGTTTATTGACTTCTCCATATTCTGGTATCCTGACTCCTGGCTTTCCTCATTGCTGTGTCCCTTTCTGTGTTCCCTGACCTCGGCTAGTATTTTGACTATTCTATGTACCATATATACTCGAGTATAAGTCAAGTTTTTCGGCACATTTTTTGTGCTGAAAAACCCCAACTCGGCTTATACTCGAGTCAATGTCTGTATTATGGCAATTTATAGACAGGGGGCTGTGTAGGAGGGGGGCTGGCAGGAAGCTCTTACTTACCTCTCCTGCAGCTTCTGTCAGCTCCCTTCTCCTCCGCGCCGGTCCGGTCAGCTCCCTCTGCAAGTCCCAGTGTAAGTCTCGCGAGAGCCGCGGGGTCATAGTGCGGCCGCGAGACTTACACTGGGAGCTGACAGGGGAGCTGACCGGACACCGGCGCGGAGGAGAAAGGAGCTGACAGGAGCTGCAGGAGAGGTAAGTAAAAGCTTCCTGCCAGCCCCCCTCCACTGAACTGCCAATGCACGGGACCACCAGGGAGTGAGAGCCCCCCTCCCTGCTATGTATCAAGCAGGGAGGGGGGGCCGAAAAAATAAATATAAATTTAATAAAATATTAATAATAAATAAAAAAATAATAAAAAAAAATTACTAATAAAACAAAATAAATATTAAAATAATAATAATTTAAAAAATAATAATAAAAATGCCCACCCCCCACCAAGGCACTACATCACACACACACACTGCACTCATACACACACTGCACTCATACACACACTGCACTCATACACACACACACTGCACTCATACACACACACACACTGCACTCATACACACACACACACACTGCACTCATACACACACTGCAATCAGGGCCGGATTAACATAGGGGCTGATGGAGCTGCAGCTCCAGGCCCAGGCCCATGTAATAGGCCCATTTAAAAAAAAAAATATATATATATATATATATATATATATATATTTTTTACTTTTTTTTTTTTTTTTTACACACTACTCTTAGGTTTGCCACCTGGCTGGTATTTTACTGGCACAGCCGGTATTTGAGGCTGTCTGGCCATGCCGGTATTGCAGTAATACCGGCAATACAAATGCAGGTAATTTTCTTCGTATAAACGGACATTACTCTGCAATACCAGCACCGGCCAGTAGGGGTCACTGTGTGTGGAGAGAGGCAGGGATAGGAAGTTACAGCATATCCCTGCCTCTCTCTACTACTCACTGATCCGTGGGGGAGCAGCTACACAGCACAGAGAGTACAGACAGCAGCTCTACAGCTCAGGTAGTTGAGTGATGGGGTGAAAGGCTGCAGGGAGACATGGGGAAACTGAGACACTAGGGGACACTAGGGGACACTAGGGGACACAGACACTAGGGGACACTGGGAGACCTGGGGACACTAAGATACTTGGGGACACTGGAAAACATGGTGACACTGAGACACTAGGGGGCAATGTGAGACATGGGGACGCTGAGACACATGGGGACACTGTGAGACATAGGGACATTGGGAGAAGCTGAGACATTACGACACGGAGATTCTAGGGACACAGTGTCCCCATGTTCCCCAGCCAGCTCTCAGTTTCCCCTAGTCTCCCAGTGTCTGTGTCCCCATATCTCTGTGTCCCTATTGACTCAGAGTCCCTATGTCTCCCAGTGTCCCCATGTCTCCCAGCCAGTGTCCTCAGTGTCCCCATGTCTCCCAGTGTCCACAAGTCTCCCAGTGTCTGTGTCCCCATGTCTTCCAGTGTCCCCATGTCTCCCATGTCTATGTCCACAAGTGTCCCCATGTCTCCCAGTGTCCACAAGTCTCCCAGTGTATGTGTCCCCATGTCTTCCAGTGTCCCCATGTCTCCCATGTCTATGTCCACAAGTGTCCCCATGTCTCCTAGTGTCCACAAGTGTCTGTCTCCCAGCCAGTGTCCATAGTGTCTCAGTATCCCCTAGTCTCCCAGTGTCCCCTGGTCTATCACTGTCTGTGTTCCCATGTCTCTCAGTGTCCCTAGTGTCTTAATTTCCCCAAATGTTTCAGTGTCCCCATGTCTCCCAGTGTCTGTGTCCCCATGTCTCTGTGTCCCTTGTGTCTCAGTGTCCCCATGTCTCCCAGTGTCCCCATGTCTCCCAGTGTCCCCATGTCTGTATTCACATGTGCCCACATGTATCCCAGTGTCCCCAGGTCTCTGTGTCCCCAGGTCTCTGTGTCCCCAGGTCTCTGTGTCCCCAGGTCACTGTGTCCCCATGTCTCACTGTGTCCCCTAGTATCCTGGTGACACACTGAGACATGGGGACAATGGGAGAAATGGGGAAACTGAGACACTGCGAGACTAGGGGACTGGACTACATGGGGACACTGACACTGTGATACATAGGGACACTGAGACACTGGGTGACTTGCGAGACTGGGAGACAGGGAGACACTGGGAGCAATTCCTCTATACGGCAGAATCAAACTGTGAGTAGTTTGTTGGTGATTTTACAGAATTTTCTCTTATGTCACTCCTTGTGATTTACATCATGTGATGTCACACATAACTAATTAATTATACAAATGATTAAGGCTGGTATTTTTTTCCAAAAAAGGTGTAAACCCTAACTACTCTTCACATACTTTTGCTTAAAGGAACACTATAGGGTCAGGAACACAATCATGTATTTCTGACCCTATAATGTAAAAACTACCATCTAGCCCCCCTGGCCCCTTCTTGCCTCCCTAAATATAGTAAAATCTTACTTGTATTCTGTAGTCTGCAGCTGCTGGCTCTGCCTATGAACTGACTCTGTCTGCTGACATCATCAGAAGTGGTGGTCTGAGCAAATTGCATGCTTCCCCGTAGGATTGGCTGAGACTGCCAACTAGGCAGATCAGGGGCAGAGCTAGCACAAGTCAAACATAGCCCTGGCCAATCAGCCTCTCCTCATTAAGATAAATTGAATCAATGCATCTCTATGAGGAAAGCTCAGTGTCTGCATGCAGAGGGTGGAGACAATGAATGGCAGTGCTGCACACTAGGCAGTACTGCCCCAGGAAGCACCTCTAACCGCCATCAAAGGAGTGGTCAGTGGAGTTATTTTCTATGAAAAGACATTGTTTACTGCAAAAAGCCTAAAGGGAATGATTCTACTTACCAGAACAAATACAATAATCTGTAGTTGTTCTGGTGACTATAGTGTCCCTTTAAGTTTGGAAGTTTAAGAGGGATGTATGGCAACAAAACTTGTGTGGACTGGCTGACAATAAAATTAGGTAATTAGGTAATGCAGACTTTGGTTTCTCTAACACTGTGACATGTCCTCTTTCTTCTACACTCACTATATACACCTTTACTCTGTCCCAGACTATATACCAGGAACGTCTGCCTGCTAGTAAGATGATAAGGAGACATGTGAGTGCTAGGGGACAGTCCTTAGAAAGCGTGGGGTAGGCGCATCATTTGATGCATTTATGTCAAGCTCTGGGTGCTGCCTGCATAGTATGCCCTTAGTTGGACAGCATTCATGCCAGGCTGGCCTTCCAATTCTTTGGACAGACATACCCCCTTTTTGGGCATGTTCACCCCTTTTGGCAGGTCTGGTCACGTGATTTGCGTCAGTGGCACAACCTTTTACCCTTCCCTTTGACCTTCTGCTTCACTGGACACTGCTGTTAGGGGTTCTGTATTTACTTGAAAGATGAAAGCATAAATTAGAGAGAGATTAGCATAGAGTATGTGTTTTCATAAAGCTGCATCCTTTGAATTTCCCTCCAACACCATCTCCATCAGATACATGATGCTTGGGAGATTTGTTTTAGTGTTTTTGGTTGATAAGATTCTGTAATTAGGCCCATCATAATTGTCAGCTCCAGGCCCTCTGGGCTCTTAATCTGGCCCTGACTGCATTCATACACACACTGCACTCATACACACACACTGCACTCATACACACACACTGCACTCATACACACACACTGCACTCATACACACACACTGCACTCATATACACACAGGAGAGCCAAAAACTCTATGCAAGAATATACTTTAGTCTCAAAGCCTGTATTGCAATATCTAACTGTTTTATATTTGATTTGATTCTTAGTTGTGACATCATTTATATATAGATATATCTATACATCTCATGAATTTTATCACATGACAGGAGGCTTCCTATTTTGCATAACTCTCTTTACTAAACTCCACAGCAGTAAAGAAAGTGAAAACATTTAACCAATCAAAAAAATGCAAACAGGGAGTATATAGTCTCAGTGAACAGGCTCCTCCCCCTCTTTCTTTACTGCTCCATCGCAGACAGGTCAGAGTTTTGGCTCTTCCCTTTTACCTCATAATATATAAGTTTTTTCTGTACATGTATAATTGTTTTCTTTTGACTTTTACTTTTATTTCTATCTTTCTACCTTTTTCTACTACTTATACTACTTGGTGTCCCTGTATTTTAAATTCTTTTCCCTTACTGGGACTCTCTAGTTTTATTCTCATAGTCCCAGTGATTTTATTCCGTTGTTTTTCCCGCTCTTTCTCCGCCCTCGGGCGGCTCCCCGAGTTTAGGCAGGTCCCCCTGTCTTTACCCCTGCTTTGCCGCCATTACCGGCTCCCTCTCACCTTTTCCCGCGGCTTGGCGCCAGCCGCGGCTACTCTTGCGGCGGCCATCTTTAATCCCGCATCTCGCGAGATTACGGACGCCATCATAGAAGTGCCGCGAGGGCAGCCAGTACCGCAAGGGACACACACGGACGGACTTCTAACCGCAAAATACTCCACAGAGGTCAGTTTTTAGCGAAAGCTGTTTAAAGCACATAAGGTTACTTATGTGCTTACTTGGGTGCTGCCCTTAACCGTGCTGCTATAGAGGTCGCTTTGTGGCCACCTCTGCATTCCTGGGTGAGGCCCAGAACACAAATCCCAACTAGTGGTATTGCATTCTGCCCTGCTGGGGCTACATATACTATTATATTACCACCATTGACACGGTATACCCTGCTGGGTTATCATATATATATTTACAACCCTGCTGGGGTTATTTTGTTTTTTTCTCCTCAAACCAATTTCATACCTTGTATAAACCCTGCTGGGGTAATTTGTACTCTGTACAACACAACACGTTATTGCACCCTGCTGGGGTCTGCATAACAATATAAAACAGCTTAAGTCTGTCTAATACAGCTTACTGACCTCTATAATACGCCCTGTGCCAACACATATTCAGGCATGATGGAGACCTCTCAGAATTCAGAGCTCCAAACCATGGTAAATGAGGCCGTATCCGCCTCCATGGAGAAAGTTCTCTCCAAAATGATGGCCTCTGGTAATGAAATCAAAAACCCACACAGCCCGCCATGACTCAGATTCTGACGAACCAGAATCACGCAAGAGCCCAGAAACCTTCACGGGCAAACGCCATTGGAAAGGCGAAAAGGGTCACCAGAACCCTAACAAAGGCAAAAACCCGGCTAAACGCACTAAGCCCGCTATAACCACCACCCCGAACCCGCAACACGAGTACTCTTCGGAAGAAGAATCTCACGCTAAATCCATGGCCATCTTAGACGAATGGCAAGCGGACGAGTCAGACTCCAACGAAGACGTTTGGGACTCAGATTCAGGATCCCAATCCTTCTTTCCAATGTTCACGGGAGAACCCCAAGAACCAGACAATGCGGAGACCCCGCAAGAAGACGAGGAGACTATACTCGACCCGTTGGGGCAAAAACTCTTTGACCCACGAAAAATAAGACACCCACGCTCGAGCGACTGGACACCACCCGACCACTTAGCGAGGTTCATGCACCTCTGGTTACGGAAGTCCATGGACAAGACAGTCCGCAACCGCTTAAGGTCGGAATGCCCACGACCATTTTTACCTGACCACGTTGCGGACACTCCAGAATTCGACCAGGTGATGACCACCTTTATGTCGCAAGGTGGCCGCGACCCACGCAAAGGTGTGGAGAAAGGGTTCAGAGGGGTACAGGATAAACTTCTAGATTCTGTGGGACCATTATCCAGAATTATGTATTTAGCTGACGACGCCCTAGCCAAAGCCGATCAATTCGACGCTACTATGGTGCGAGAATGGGCGCATGATGTGCGGGAATGGGCACAAAGGTGCTTCTGTTTTGTGGGTAATGCCAATGTCGCCTTATCATCTGAGCGACGTAAAGCAGCACTTCTCCGCATTGATGGGAAATTGGTGGAGTTGGGCACCAAGGAACTAGGTCCTATGGCACAGGGCAAGCTCTTTGGAGAAGCTTTCCTAAAAGAGCTAAGCAGACACGTAAACGTCTACGCATCCTTAAACAAGGCTCAGACATCAATGCGTAGAGTCTTCAGACAAAAGCCTTCCAGGGGTGTTTTTGGACGGGCTGGCCGCCAAAGGGGCCGTGCTGCCAGCCGCTTCTGGCCATCAGGCCCCCTCTCTACGAGACCCCAACCTTTTTACCCAGAGGTGGGATACCGCCCATACTCCTATACTCAAGGCGCAGACAAAGGTCGGGGACCACGCAACCGAGGCAGAGGCCGTTTTTCCTCAGGTAAGCAACCATTTCACTCATTTTTCTCTTCCAATTCATACAGCAGGTCGCATATCCCTTTTCTTTCAGGAATGGACCTCCATCTCCACGGACGCATGGGTCCTTCAGACAGTACAAGGCTACGTCATAGACTTCGTAGACCAACCACGACAGACGGAACTACCACGTCCCATCCACGGCTCAAGGATAGACACCTCTCTCATCGACGACAAACTTCAAACCCTATACTCGAAAGGCGCGATCGAACCCGCCTCTGACCCCCAAGGTTTCTTCAGCAACATCTTCTTGGTAAAGAAGAAAACGGGAGATCTACGGCCCGTAATAAACCTACGACAACTCAACGAATACATCGCTTACAACCACTTCAAGATGGAAGGCATACATCTTCTACAAGACCTGCTACAAGACAAGGATTGGTTCACGAGATTAGACCTCAAGGACGCTTACCTATCAGTTCCCGTCCACCAATCCTGCAGACAATACCTTCGTTTCCATTGGCAAGGCCTCCCATGGCAATTCACGTGCCTCCCCTTCGGCCTCAGTTCGGCCCCATGGTGTTTCACCAAACTGATGAAGCCCGTGGTCGCACACCTTCGAGCGCAAGGAATTTGTTGCATCATATACCTGGACGACCTCCTGCTGTTCTGCTCAGACAGACTCAGACTGATTCGTCACACACGGTATACCACGGATCTCCTGTCATCCCTGGGCTTCATAGTGAACTTTCAGAAATCGGCTATCTCCCCATCACAAACTGTACGATTTTTGGGATTCGAGATAGATTCCATCACCAGCACCCTACGGCTACCGACAGCAAAAATCTCAGCCATTCGCAAGGAATTACGCAGGGCCATCCGCTGCCACACCATTCCACTCCGCGCCCTCGCACGCATCGTGGGACTTCTATCTGCTTCCATTCAAGCTATATTCCCCGGTCCACTTCACTACCGGGCGATGCAACGTCTCAAAGCTTCCTTCCTCAGGGAAAACCCCTCTTACGATCAGCCGGTCCCGATGACAGAGGAAGTCAGAGACAAACTGGTGAGATGGTGGCTGGACAGCATGGAGGCGTGGAACGGCCGAGCCATCTTCGGAAAGGCTCCCGGCATGATATTAGAATCAGACGCCAGCCTCTGGGGATGGGGCGCGACGAGCGAAAATATATCAACAGGAGGCGCCTGGACATCCCAAGACCTCAACTTACATATAAACTGCCTAGAACTCCTAGCCGGGTCTTTCGCTATCCGAAGCCTAGCGAAGGACAAGTCGGATTGCTGCATCCTCCTCCGGATGGACAACATCTCCGCAGTCCGCTACATCAACCGCCTAGGCGGAGCCCGCTCCCGTCTCCTGTCGGAAATAACAAAAGAAATCTTCAACTTCTGCCTAGCCCGCAACATCTCCCTCACGGCGGAATACCTTCCAGGAGAGACAAACCTCACCGCAGATTGGTTCTCACACCACTGGCGGGACACCAGCGACTGGAAACTGGATCCACAAATCTTCAACCACATCGCGGAATGCCTAGGACCACTCCACCTGGACCTATTTGCATCCCGCAACAACAGACAAACAAAATTATACTTCAGCTGGCTCCCGGACCCGGAGAGCGCAGCATTGGACGCATTTCTACAACCATGGCCAATCACGGGAGCCTACGCCTTCCCTCCTTTCGCCATGATAGCGAGGACCATTCACTACCTGAAGAACCAGCAAACCTCGCTAGTACTCATCACTCCACTATGGAGGGGACAACCATGGTTCCCAGATCTCCTAGCTCTATCATGCAACGATCCTCTCCTACTACCTCATCATCAGTACATTCTCACAGATCCAAAAGGCAACCCTCATCCTCTCATCCTAGACAATCGCCTCCATCTGGTGGCTTGGACGCTTTCAGGGGCTCCTGGCAAGTCGGCGAACTATCGCAGGCTGCTAAGGAACTACTATGGGACTCATGGGCCCCCGGAACCAGAAGATGCTACCTATCTGCTTGGAATTCCTGGTCCACTTGGTCTGGAACGAAACTTCGATCCATTTACGGCCACTATTCCAACCATCTTGAACTTCCTATCCCACCTATTCTCATTAGGCCGGTCCTACAGATCACTAAACGTAATCCGTTCAGCTATTTCAGCGGCCCATGTCCCCATACAAGGGATCCCGGTTGGTAAGGACCCACTCGTATGTCGACTCCTGAGAGGCATTCGATTACAACGCCCCCCAGGGCCGAAATATTCTCAATTCTGGGACGTCTACGTAATCCTCCGATTCCTGAGAGAATGGCCAAATAACGACAGACTCTCCCTCCGTCAACTATCACCGAAACTCAGTCTTGCTTTGCCTGGTCTCCTTCCGCAGGGTGTCAGACATTCGAGCTCTGGACATAGACGCTTTCTCAATCTCCCCTGAAGGAGTTACATTCCGGATATCTCGTCGCACTGAGACGGACTCCACATCTGTGTTTTATCCTTTCTTCCCCACAGATCCACAACTCTGTGTCGTCTCCACTTTACAACAATACGTGGAAACTACCCTACCACTCCGGTCTTCACCATCAGGCCAACTCCTAGTGTCATATGTTAGACCACATGTCCCCATCACTACCACCACCCTAGCAAGATGGGTTCGCTGGCTACTATCGCTAGCCGGCGTTGACACTACGTTTGGAGCCCATTCTGTGCGCGGAGCAGAAGCATCCTCAGCCTTTATGGCGGGCGCCTCACTAACGGATATCCTACGCTCCGCAGATTGGTCTAGAGAATCTACATTTCGCACCTTCTATTTCCGACCGAACTCCGGTGCGGCTATGTCTCTTATTCTACAGCGTTAAAAATGCAAAATAGGAAGCCTCCTGTCATGTGATAAAATTGAAGATTATGCTAGCGCTAGTGTACTTATAATCTTAATTTTAATAATGACAGGAGGCGAGTATTTTCCCACCCTTCCCACCCGAAGGAGGGGAACTACTCTGTTCATAGTTTTGTCTACACCTTTCCTTTCCCGTTTTCTCCTGTCTTCTTGATATGATATGTTAGGCTTAATGTATCCACTGTTATCATCAGCCTATTTAACTACTATTAGATTATTCACTGAATACGCAAATTATATTAGTGCAATCAGGGCCGCCATCAGGGGGTGACAACCATAACGGTTGTCACGGGCCCGGCGGCCCTGGGGGCCCGGACTGCTCTGGCAGTCCTGGGCCCCACTTTCTTTCTCTGCACACATAGATAGCGAATATCGCTATCTATGTGTGCAGCCGCGGGCCCCCGGCTCCCTGTTACCGCAGAGGGGGCCCAGGCAGCACACAGCTTCTCCTCTCTCCTCTCTTGTAATAATTCTCGCGAGACCCGGTTGCCATGGCAACGCTCCGCGGGTCTCGCGAGAATTATGAGGAGAGAGGAGAAGCTGTGTGCTGCCTGGGCCCCCACTGCGATAACAGGGAGCCGAGGGGCCCCCCACCGGACCACCAGGGATGGAATCTCCCCCCTCCCTGGACAAAGGTAAGCAGGGAGGGGGGAGAAATTGGTAATTAAATAAAAAAAAAAATATGTAAAACTTTTTCCCCCGTCCTCTGAGTCCCACCGGGTGGCCCATGCACTTAGGGCCACCCGGAGGGCTTGTATCAGCAGGGGCCCGGTCGGGCGCTCTTTCCCTTTAACACCGCGACCGGGCCCCTTGCTTTCCGGCAGCAGGCTGGGAGGAAGTGACAGCCGCAAGTCACTTCCTCCCATAAAGAGAGGAGCTGCATGGAAGGTGGCAGGAGTCGCGAGGGAGAGAGGACGAGGCTGCAGGGAGGATGGGGGATCCTCACTCCCATCATCCTCAGGCACCACACTGGACCCCAGGAAATCCACCCTCCAGCAAAAGGTAGGAAACTGTAGGGTGTGTTTAAAAATGTACATTTCACATGTGTGTCAGTATGTCTGTGTGTGTGTGTCAGTATGTCTGTTTGTCTGTGTGTCAATATATCTGTGTGTGTGTCAGTATGTCTGTTTGTCTGTGTGTCAATATATCTGTCTGTGTGTCTGTTTGTCTGTGTGTCAGTATGTCTGTGTGTCAATATATTTGTGTTTGTCAGTATGTCTGTCAGTGCATGTGCATGCATGTGTCAGTCTCTGTATGTGTCTGTCTGTCAGTATATCAGTCTGTGTGTATCAGTATATGTGCCTGTATGTGTGTCAGTATTTCTCAGTGTATATGGGTGTCAGTGTGTCTGTCAGTGTGTGTGGTGTGTGTGTGTGTGTGTGTGTGTGTCAGTATCTCGGTCAGTGTATGTGCCTGTGTGTGGGTGTCAGTATTTCTGTCAGTGTATGTGTGTCAGTATGTTGATCAGTGTGTGTCAGTATGTCTGTATATGAGCCTGTGTGTGTCTGTCAGTACGTCTACCAGTGTATGTGTCTGTGTGTGTCAATATATGTACCTGTATGTCAGTATGTCTGTCAGTGTATGTGCCTGCTTATCTGTATGTAGTCAGTGTATGTATCTGTGTATCTGCTTGTGTGTCAGAGTATGTACCTGTGCATCTGAGCCGCAACTTTATATACAAATACACCCCTCCATTCAAACTTCAACACTACATACAAGCACACTCCTACATTCAAAAACAAACACTACACATAAATGCACACTTGCATTCAAACTCCAGTACCACATACAAACACATTCACACAAACATACTTCATACAAACACATGCTTACATTCAAACACACAAAACAGTGCTAAATACAACCCTGCAAGCATGGAAAATTGGTAGAGCCCCAGCTGTCAAAGCATTGTTGGAGTTGCACGACAGATGGGGTTCTACCTTTAGTCCAATCTTGCAATTGGGTGTCCCAATAAAATTCATTCTATTTTAGTGCCGCCACTGCATTGGGATGGATGCCGTGATTGCATACCAGGGAGTGAGGGGCGACGGCGGCAGGGCCCAGGGGGCCCAAGCAAACGCTTGCCCAGGGTCCAGTCGTTATTAAAGACGGCCCTGCACACACACACTGCATACACTGACACAACACACACACACTGCATACACTGATACAACACACACTCTGCATACACTAACACAACACACACTGCATACACTAACACAACACACTCTGCATAGACTGACACAACACACACTGCATACACTGACACAACACACACTCTGCATACACTGACACAACACACACTCTGCAAACACTGACACAACACACACAGCATACACTAACACACACACACTGCATACACTAATACAATACACACACTTCATTCACTAATACAACATGCACTCTGCATACACTACACACTAACACAGTCACTGCATCCACTATACTGACACACACTCTGCATTCACTACACTAACACACACTCTGCATCCGCTACACACTAACACACTCTCTGCATTCACTACACATTAACACTCTGCATTCACTACACTAACACACACTCTGTATCCGCTACACATTAACACACACTCTGCATTCACTACAAATGTACACACACTACATTCATTACACTGACACACTCTGCATTCACTACACCCTAACACACACTCTGCATTTATTACACACTAACACACACTCTGCATTCACTAAACTATACACACACTCTGGATTCACTATACTGACACACACTTTGGATTCACTATACTGACACACACTCTGCATTCACTACACTAACATACACTATGCATTAACTGTACACACAGCATCCACTACACAAACATCCTTTATTCACAGTACACACACTACATTCAACACAAATTGAAACACTCTGCATTCACTATACACAGACACTGCGTCTAATACACACACTACATCCACTACAGACACTGCATCCACTAAACACATTTTATCTAGTACATACAAACACTACATCCACTACGCAAACACACACTATATCACTGTACACACACTACATCCACTACTCAAAAACACTCTGCGTTCACTATACACACTGCATCCGCTACACAAACACACACTCTGCATTCACTGCACAAACACTATCTAATACACACAAACACTACATCCATTACACACATTCTAATTTACTTCCACCATACACACCACATTCAGTCCTGCATCATTGTCAGCGGACTAGGTAGGGCGTGGGCGTGGGCGGGCCCGGGAGGGGGGGGCCCAGACCTTGTGCTTTGTCAGGGGCCCCAAAATTTCTGATGGCAGCCCTGAGTGCAATGTTACCCGATGGATCACTGTCATGACTACAAACAGTTTCAAGACCGGTGCCTAACCTTCTCTTATTCTCTTTTCAGTTTAATTTCACAAAAATTTGGAACATCTACGACATAACCATAGGATTACGGTTCATATTATAAAGACCAAAGACTCTATTGGACGCTTCACCCGTTGGTGCCTGTTTCTACTCAAGCCAAGAGGTTCATCACTCCCGTTAGAGATCACTACTGATGTTTGTTACAGACTTTTTCATCAATCTTCTTCCCTGTTCCGATGTCGCTCCGAAAGAGGGGGAGGAGCCTGTTCACTGAGACTATATACTCCCTGTTTGCATTTTTTTGATTGGTTAAATGTTTTCACTTTCTTTACTGCTGTGGAGTTTAGTAAAGAGAGTTATGCAAAATACTCGCCTCCTGTCATTATTAAAATTAAGATTATAAGTAGACTAGCGCTAGCATAATCTTCAATTTTGCTTAAAGACATTTCTGAAGAATGCACCTTTTTTGTATGGTGTTTTATTAAGAAACCTACCGAAACCTACATTAAAGCATAGCAAAATTGTATTTACTTTTTGTTAAAAAAGTATAACAAATGAATACTGGTATTGGTATTAAATACATCTGGCACTAAATATGCTGAATTATTTTATATAGTACCAAGACATAAATGGCTGATCTCTGGGATAGACAATCTTTATTATGATCAACTATTTATTTTAGGGGTGGGAAACGTCACACCATCAGCTGTTGTAGAACTACAGCTGCCATAATAGAGTTTCTGCTTTACAGCTGGCAAAGTATGATGGTAATTTCAGTTCTCCAACAACAGAGGATCTATGTTGGCGATCTAACCAACTTTATTAATTAAACTATGATTCCAAAGAAAATAACTGTCACATATTGTTATATACTTAGCTTTGCTGCTTTTACACAAGAAGAATATAAAACTGTATATGTAATTGCCATGATGGATGTCAGTCATGAAGAAAAAATAGTATAATGCATTCCGATAGCAGGTGCAGCTGGTAAAAATTACAATATATGAAATCAATTTTATATGACATATTTATAATTTTATTGCGAAGGTTTTCCTTAAACAGGAACTATCTTAGGAGTCAGTTGCAAAGTTTTGAGATGAGCTGTTCCAAAAGAATGCTTAAAGTCACATTATTAAAATTAATTTTATGCATGTGATATAATTGATTGAACGATGGAGAAAAACTGTTTACTGAAAAAATAAAACATTCTACAACATGGTTGTTCATGTTCCGCAACTGATAAGCTAAAATTGTTATTAACGAGGAACTCCTTTTATTAGAAATAATGACAATATAGAATAGAATTACAGTAATACAGTTTAGCAGTATAGAATAAAAGTGCCCTGTGGGTAACCTTGATTGATTTTAATAAATGCAGTTCACAAAAATACATATTATTAATTTTTTACAATTGGAAGGCTGGCAAATTGCTGACTGTGTCAGCAACAAGAATGAACTGCTTGCTAACATGATAGAAATACAATTTAAAGTTCTATTTAGCACTGTCACACTATATCACTGTGCTTGTATCATTCTACAATATGCATATAAAATATATTTTACCTTCAATTTTTGATACACTAATGATAATGTTGTATACTAATTAATTCAAAAGTGTTAATTTTATTGATTGATGATTAATGGTATCATAAATTACATTTGAGAGATAATTATTCTTAAGTTATTAAGCACCACTGTGTCCAACATTCTTACCTGAAATGGCTGCAATAATTGAATTAATCTTAAAATATATCCTAAAAAAAAACTGTTTAAAAAATGACATAGTATTTTAAAATTCTACTTGCTGAATACTTCTTTAAGAACAGGCTCAAACATATTAATATAGACACACAAACCCTCAACACCAGAAGTGCCTAAAAGGTAGATCCCCAGATGTTGTAGAACTACAATTCCCATTTTTAGAATGCTTTTAGAGTGACAAAGTATCATGGATGATGCTTTAAAACATCTGGTGATCTACCTTTTGGGCACCCTTGCTCTACACTAACAGTAGCACTACGGTAAGAAGGTAGGCTTGGACCCTGTGTTTCTAATAACTGTAAGATTAAGCATGCCCATCCCTTGCTCCCAATCAATAGAAGGGTGTCCTTTCCCCAATATCCTTGTAGCAAGGATTCCCCAAGCTCCTAGCTGCGGATCTCTGAAAGATTATTCTACTTGGCCTCCACAATAGTAGCATATATAGTATATATTCTGATATACGTAAAAATAAACATAAACTTATCTGTCAAAGTCAGTTTTATTTTTTAACCATACAAGTAAAGCCAAAATAAAAACCACCATATCCCTTTGCAGCTGTGTTTTCAAGACATTTTTTATAAATTTCTGCTGGCTTCAAAACAATTTAGCAGACTGTGAATAGTAGACTAGCTAACTAATCACAGAATACTCTCAATCATCTCTCAAACCTATGAGACTTGCCTGGTGATGTATATGATGAATAATGACAATTTATTAAATAGGACGAGTGAAGGGAACATTGTCATATACTTGATGCAAAAGGGAAGGGGCCCTCTGTGCCACTATAGTTCTAATTTGGTGGACCAGAGCGATTTGGCAGCTATGGCTAATATTAGGGTAGGGTGCTTGAACATTGCATCATTGGCCCTCTAGTCCCCAGTGCTTAAGGAAAGGAGGAAAGGATGTGGACTGTTTGTCAACCTCACAGCTGGTGTGTCATGGCCGTTACCTGCACTGTCTGTTTCTTCCGGGTTGACGGACTGTAGCCACACCCCCCTCTGACGTGGTCTCATTGCGCTACATAATGCGACCACGCCAGGCAACAGACGCTGGATTAATGAACAGCGTACCGCGGAATTAAACCGGCTGCAACTTTTCTCTACAAACTTACCTGTATACCGAACCGGACTCGTAAACGACTAACCTCCTTCTCCTTCCCCGACCACGGCTAGCACTTGACTCCTCTCGACCTCTCTCCACGGAACCTCTCCGGAAGGCACTCTGGAACCAACTTCAACTCCTCTGGAAGCTAAGTTACCTCGCTGTATTATATGAACTTTCCCTGACTACTGAGCTCAAGCTCAGCCTGCTCACACATCCTCTTATCGTTATAGGAGTAATTCCTAATCATTTACCTTTCTACCTCCATATGAGATGTTTTCTATCAATTAAGCTAAAACGAATCTCTGCAAGTTAAATCTACATTGCTTCCTTCATATTATTGCTTCAATTCAATTGTATAAATTAATCTAAGAATCCACTCAACAAACTTGAACCATTTAAAGATACAGTACCTGTGTTTCTTCAATCAAATATATTAAAGACACAGTATCAGTTAACTCCCTGGTGAACTGTCATCTCTTTATTTCCTCAACTCCTCACATTCACATCTAATTAATCTGCAGTTGAGCTCCTTCAAACTCACATCTAATTAATCTGCAGTTGAGCTCCTTCAAACTCTATGTGAACGTGACAGATTAATCCAGCCACTGTAATGGATCCAGCAGATTTCGATTCAAAATTGACGATGCTGAAACAAAGAGTCGATACACTTGCTCAAGGCATGCAAGATCTCCAGGTTACAAATGAACGGATTCTTATTTATGTCAGAGACTTACAAACCCACACTCCTCATGCTGTTATGCACTCAGCCAGTGAACCTGCTGTCTGTAATCCGGAGAAGTTTTCTGGAGATAGATCAAAATACAGGGAGTTCCTAAACTCCTGCAAACTATTGATTGCTCTAAAACCCCGATCTTATCCCACCAAAAGATCTAAGGTTTGTTCAGTTATCTCCTTCCTAAGAGGTGAACCTATGGCCTGGGCCCACTCCTTCCTGGAAAATGATGATCCCATCTTAGACTCATTGGACGAGTTCTTTGAAGCTATGTCTCTGTCAGGATCGGGACAGGGATCCAACACGCAGAGTACAAAGAGTGGAAAGGTACGTATACCGGGCCTTAGAATGGCCGGACTAACGTGCCGAGAGTAATAGAGAATAGTCAGAGACAAGCCGAGGTCGAGGGAACGAGAAGACAGATAAGCGAGAGACAAGCCGGGTCAAGGGATAACAGAGAAGCAGGGTAGTACAACAAGCCGAGTCAAAACCAAATAGAGCAAACTAGAATACCAGAGCACTGAGTGACTAGACAAGCTAGAACCACGACAGGGCAATGAGCTGAAGAGAGAAGTAAGCTTAAATACCCTGGCTCCGGATGGTAAGCACGCCTCTGACAAGTACCGATTGGATATCGGACACTTGAGTGACAGGTCGCTCGTGATAGCGTCATGACGTCACGTATTGAGCGTCCTGCTAGAAAAGGATGTGGATTCCTCGCGGCCGGTGTTTAAGTGACTGGATGAACCGCGAGGAACGAAGGAAACAGCTCGCCTGGACGGGCAAACCACCAAGTCTCTACCTCCCTTAGAGGTAGAGGCCTCAGGTACCCTGACAGTACCCCCCCTCTCAGATACGCCCACCGGGCGGAAGGAACCGGGGCGAGATGGGAAGCGGAGGTGAAATGCTCTGCGAAGGCGAGAAGCATGAACGTCCTCCTGAGGTACCCAACTCCTCTCCTCAGGACCATATCCCCTCCAGTTGACCAGATATTGCAATTTTCCCCTTGAAATTCTGGAATCAATGATGGAGCTGACCTCGTACTCCTCCCGACCCTCCACCTGAACAGGACGAGGCGAGGAGACCTTAGAGGAGAATTTGTTGCAAATAAGAGGTTTCAACAAGGAGACATGAAAAGAGTTAGGAATGCGTAAGGCAGGTGGCAGAGTAAGGCGATACGCAACCGGATTGATACGAGTGAGAACCCTGTAAGGACCTATGTAGCGAGGAGCAAATTTCATAGATGGAACTTTTAGGCGAATATTCTTAGTACTCAACCATACCCTATCCCCAGGAACAAAAACAGGAGCCGCTCTTCTATGCTTGTCAGCGTGTTTCTTGAACAACGAGGAACTATGTAACAGAATTTGCCGAGTCTGATCCCATAATTTCTTCAGGTTGGCGACATGATCATCAACCGACGGTATCCCCTGAGAAGAGGAAACCGAAGGAAAAATCGAAGGATGAAAGCCATAGTTCATGAAGAAAGGGCTAGAGCGAGTTGAATCACAAACAAGGTTATTGTGTGCGAACTCCGCCCAAGGAATCAGACCGACCCAATCGTCCTGGTGTTCGGAAACAAAGCAACGCAGATACTGTTCGATCTTTTGATTGGTACGTTCAGCAGCTCCGTTAGACTGAGGGTGATAGGCAGAGGAGAAGTTCAATTTGATACCCATTTGAGAACAAAAGGATCTCCAGAAACGTGAGACAAATTGAGAACCTCTATCAGAAACAATCTCCGAAGGAATCCCATGTAGGCGAAAAACCTCTCTCGCAAAAATCTCCGCCAATTCAGGAGAAGTCGGAAGTTTAGGTAATGGCACGAAATGGGCCATCTTAGTAAATCTATCCACCACCGTGAGAATAACAGTCTGTCTCTTGGAAGCAGGTAAATCAACGATAAAGTCTATGGACAAACAGGACCAAGGTTTCTCAGGAATGTCCAAGGGGTGTAACAGGCCACATGGAGATGCATGAGGTAGTTTAGTCTTGGCACAAGTCTCACAAGCTGCGACGAACTCCTCAATATCTTTTCGAAGTGAAGGCCACCAGAAATCCTTGGATATCAGAGAGTATGTCTTGCGAATACCAGGATGACCAGCTATTTTACTTTCGTGAAAACATTGTAAGAGCTCCAGTTGAAGTTCAGGAGGAACAAAGTTTCTTCCCTCAGGAGTGTTTCCGGGAGCTAGATGTTGTGACTTCAAGATCTGGTCAAGTAGCGGAGAATGAATTTTAAGACTGGTATTAGCAATAATATTGCATTTGGGTACAATGGAGGACAAAAGTGGTTCAACTGAAGCAGAAGGCTCAAATTGGCGAGATAGCGCATCGGCTTTAGAATTCTTTGAGCCAGGTCTGTAAGTCAGAACGTAATTGAAATGGGTAAGAAACAACGACCAACGAGCCTGCCTGGAGGACAAACGCTTGGCCTCTCCGATATAAGACAAATTTTTGTGGTCTGTTAGAATGGTAACAGGATGTAAAGTACCTTCCAATAAATGTCTCCACTCTTTCAAAGCCTTGATAACCGCTAGTAATTCTCTGTCACCAATGTCATATCTGCTCTCAGTACCGGACAATTTTTTAGAGAAAAATCCACATGGATGTAATGGTTTATCAACACCCAACCTTTGAGATAGGACAGCACCTAAACCAGTCTCTGATGCGTCTACCTCAAGTAGAAAAGGCAGGGAAGTGTCGGGGTGAACTAAAATTGGAGCGGAAGCGAAAAGCTCCTTGAGAGTTTTGAACGCAAGAAGAGCTTCAGTAGTCCAATTCTTAGTATCAGCCCCCTGTTTGGTCATATTAGTGATAGGTGCGATAATTGAAGAATAGCCCTTAATAAAGCGCCTATAATAATTAGAAAAACCAATAAATCTCTGTACGGCTTTAAGACCTTTGGGTAAAGGCCACTCTAGAATGGACTGGAGTTTATCCGGATCCATCTTAAATCCCTCCCCAGAGATCACATAGCCGAGAAAGGTTACCTGGGTTTGATCAAAGCTACATTTCTCCAACTTGCAGTACAAGCCATGCTGGAGAAGCTTGTGCAAAACCCTCCTGACTTGCTTGTGATGAGTCTCAATCTCACTAGAATGTATAAGTATATCATCTAGGTATACAATGACGCAATCTTGCTGAAATTCCCTAAGAACCTCATTTATCAGATCTTGGAATACAGCTGGTGCATTGCATAACCCAAAAGGCATAACCGTATATTCATAGTGGCCATAGCGAGTATTGAATGCCGTCATCCACTCATGTCCCTGCTGGATTCTCACCAAGTTATATGCCCCTCTGAGGTCTAACTTGGTGAAAATTGTAGAGCCCTTCAAACGATCGAAGAGTTCGGTGATCAAGGGAATCGGGTAGGCATTTTTAATGGTTATCTTATTTAGGCCTCGATAATCAATACAAGGTCTCAAAGAACCATCCTTCTTTTTAACAAAAAAAAATCCAGCCCCGGCAGGGGAGGAGGACCTCCTAATGAATCCCTTGTCTAAATTTTCGTGAATATACTCCTCTAGAACTGAGTTCTCTTTCGTAGATAATGGGTATACATGACCTCTGGGGGGCATGGTACCAGGGAGTAGGTTAATTTTGCAATCAAAGGACCTGTGTGGGGGTAAGGTATCGGCTTTCTTTTTGTCAAATACTGCCTTTAAATCTAGATACTGAGGCGGAATTTGTGTCTCTGTAGGATTGTCAGAGTTAGCCGATGTGTTGGTTAATCCGAGAGGTGAGACCTTCCGCAAGCATTTTTCTTGACAATTCTGTCCCCACGAAACTATCTCCCCTGACTCCCAATTAATAATAGGGTTATGTCTCCTCAACCAGGAGTACCCCAGGACTATGGGAATAGACGGAGAAGAAATGAGCAGTAAGGATATGTCCTCTCTATGTAGGATGCCAACAGTTAAGTTAATCGGTATGGTCTCATGGAAAATAACAGGCTCAAGTAACGGTCTACCATCGATGGCCTCAACAGCCAGTGGTGTCTCTTTTAACTGGGATGGAATAGCATGCTTGGCAGCAAAACCCTGATCTATAAAGCTCTCAGCAGCTCCAGAATCGATTAGTGCCATAGTCTTAACTACTCCCTTTTCCCACTTTAAAGAAACGGGTAACAGAAGCCTGAGCTCTTTGTAGTTGTGAATAGAGGACAAAGTAGAAACACCCAAGGCCTGTCCTCTAGAGAAACTTAGGTGCGAGCGTTTCCCGAACGATTGGGACAATTTAGGCGTAAATGACCTCTGACTCCACAATACATACATAAACCCTCCCTTCTCCTGTACTGTCTCTCCCTCTCTGTGAGATGAGTACTGCCTATCTGCATAGGTTCAGGAATACGTAAGTCCTCGAACTCAGAAGTTTGAAAGGTAGGCGCTAGTTTAAAGGAGGGTCTACGGGTCCTATCTCGAGTGTTCTGCCTCTCTCTTAAGCGTTCATCAATACGAGATATAAAAGAAATTAAATCCTCCAAATTCTCAGGGAGTTCTCTAGTAGCGACCTCGTCAAGAATTACATCTGATAACCCATTCAGAAACACATCTATATAAGCCTGTTCGTTCCACTTAACTTCTGCCGCCAAGGACCTGAACTCTAGTGCATAATCCACAAGTGTTCGATTGTCCTGTCTAAGGCGCAACAGTAATCTAGCTGCATTGACCTTTCTACCAGGAGGGTCAAAAGTTCCTCTAAACGCAGCTACAAAGGCATTATAATTATAGACTAGTGGATTATCATTCTCCCATAAAGGATTGGCCCATCTCAGAGCTTTCTCAATGAGTAAAGTAATAACAAATCCAACCTTCGCTCTATCTGTAGGATAAGAGCGGGGTTGTAATTCGAAATGGATGCTAATCTGGTTCAGAAAGCCACGACACTTCTCCGGTGACCCGCCATAACGTACTGGTGGGGTAATACGGGAAGAAGCACCTACAGTGGCTACCTCTAGACCTGAGACTGCAGGAGAAATAGAAGGAGTACGTGTCTCCTCAGGTGGATTACTAGCACGAGACAAAAGTGCCTGTAGTGCCAAAGCCATCTGATCCATCCTATGCTCCATGGCGTCAAACCTGGGATCCGAAGAACCAAGCTGACTGTTTGTACCTGCAGGATCCATTGGCCCTGTCGTAATGTCTGGATCGGGACAGGGATCCAACACGCAGAGTACAAAGAGTGGAAAGGTACGTATACCGGGCCTTAGAATGGCCGGACTAACGTGCCGAGAGTAATAGAGAATAGTCAGAGACAAGCCGAGGTCGAGGGAACGAGAAGACAGATAAGCGAGAGACAAGCCGGGTCAAGGGATAACAGAGAAGCAGGGTAGTACAACAAGCCGAGTCAAAACCAAATAGAGCAAACTAGAATACCAGAGCACTGAGTGACTAGACAAGCTAGAACCACGACAGGGCAATGAGCTGAAGAGAGAAGTAAGCTTAAATACCCTGGCTCCGGATGGTAAGCACGCCTCTGACAAGTACCGATTGGATATCGGACACTTGAGTGACAGGTCGCTCGTGATAGCGTCATGACGTCACGTATTGAGCGTCCTGCTAGAAAAGGATGTGGATTCCTCGCGGCCGGTGTTTAAGTGACTGGATGAACCGCGAGGAACGAAGGAAACAGCTCGCCTGGACGGGCAAACCACCAAGTCTCTACCTCCCTTAGAGGTAGAGGCCTCAGGTACCCTGACAGTCTCTCCTTTACGAAGATCCTAATAAACAGTCTACAGCTGATCTAACCATCCGAACCCTCCAGCAAAAGCATAGACCTGTTGAGGATTACATAGCTGAGTTCAAGAGATGGGCAATAGAAACTCAATGGAACGATATAACCCTGCGCAACCAATTTCGAATTGGGTTATCCGAAGGAGTAAAAGATGAACTTTCTCGAACTGAACTCCCTGCTACATTAAACGCTCTTATTCAACTATCTATCAGTATTGACAGACGGCTTAGGGAAAGAAAGGCTGAAAGAGCTCTCTCAGGTTCATCAATTAGGAAACCAGCTGCTTCTCCAAAACCAGCTGAAAAACCTTCATTGCCTAACGAACCTATGGAAATTGGCACTATAAGAAGTCCTCTCACTCTAGAAGAAAAATCTAGAAGACGACTACTTAACCTTTGCATGTACTGTGCCTCACAAGACCACTTAATCCCGGACTGCCCTCTATTGAAAAGACCACGGAGTGGTAAGCATGCTCATACCACTTCTATCCTGAGTACACTCCCTCCTAAATCATCCACTCAATTTTTCTCCATTTCTCTCATATTACAGTGGGACAAAGAAAGAATAACGACTGAAGCCATCGTTGACTCTGGGGCTAACGGAGTGTTCATTGATTCATCCTTTGTAATCAAAAATAAAATTCCTTGTGTCCGTAAAAGCACTTCTGTCTCTGTCAGAGTAATTGATGGATCCCTCATAGCCTCGGGTCCTATCACAAAAGAAACTATTCCTACACGAACAACTTCATTTAACACTCATACCGAATACCTCGTTTTCGATGTTATCTCTTCTCCCCTTTATCCGGTCATCCTAGGAATCAATTGGCTAAGGGACCACAACCCTCAAATTACCTGGTCTCCCTTTTCTCTCGCTTTTAACTCCGTGTACTGTAAGGAAACGTGCTTACAACATATTCCACTCCTCCAAACTATCGAAGAACCATCTATACCTTCTTGCTATTCAGAGTTCTCTGATGTATTCAGTAAAAAGGAAGCTGAGACACTTCCACCTCATCGTCCCTACGACTGCCCTATCGACCTCATACCTGGTGCCCCCATACCTTTTGGGCACATATACCCTCTCTCTGAATCTGAATTAAAAATCCTCAAGGAATACTTGGAGGAAAACCTCCGTAAGGGGTTCATTAGACCTTCCAGCTCACCTGCTGCCTCCAGTATGTTTTTTGTGAGGAATAAGGACCAGACCATCCGTCCCATCATTGATTACAGAGCCTTAAATAAGATAACAGTCAAAAATCGCTATCCTTTTCCCCTGATAAACAAGCTAATTGAAAGGTTAAAAACAGCCACTATCTATACTAAGCTTGACCTCCGTGGGGCATACAATCTCGTTAGAATCAAAGCCAACGATGAATGGAAAACTGCCTTCAGAACTAGATATGGTCTCTACGAGTATCTCGTGATGCCTTTTGGCCTCTGCAATGCCCCTGCCACCTTTCAACATTTCATAAATGACATCTTCAGGGATCTTCTGGACGTCTGTGTTATCATTTACTTAGATGACATTCTTATATACTCCAATACACCTGAAGAACACAAAAAACACGTGAGATGGGTGTTATCCAGACTCCGAACTCATAAATTATACGCTAAACCAGAAAAATGTCTCTTTAATGTCAACGAAATAACCTTCTTGGGTTACGTTATCACTCCTCATTCAATTGGAATGGATAACTCAAAAATCGATTGTATCCTCAACTGGCCCATTCCCTCTAACGTAAAAGAATTACAACGGTTCTTGGGCTTTGCTAACTTCTACAGGAAATTCATTAAAAATTACTCTGATGTAACTCATTCACTTAATTCACTTAACAGCAAAAAACATGCTTTCAATTGGAATGAAAAGGACCAAAATGCTTTCGATGAATTGAAAAGAAGGTTTACAACTGCTCCTATCCTTCAACTCCCTGATCCCACATGTCTATATGTCCTTGAAACAGATGCTTCAGAAACTGCTCTCGGAGCTGTCCTTTCCCAACACAAACCTCCTCAAGATCCTCTTCACCCTGTTGCCTTCTTTTCCCGTTCCATGTCTCCGGCTGGAAAGAATTACCCTATAGGAGAAAAAGAATTATTAAGCATAAAATTAGCTTTAGAAAACTGGAGACATCTTCTAGAAGGAACACCAACTCCTATAATAGTTTATACTGACCATAAAAACCTTGAATATCTTCACTCCAACAAAACTCTGTCTGCGAGACAAGTAAGATGGAACCTCTTCTTCTCCCGGTTTAATTTTCAAATCGTTTTTAGACCTGGGGCAAGGAACAAAAAGGCGGATGCCATCTCCAGAATTCATCAAGAACCTGAAGTAGAAAACCCCCATACAGTCATCGGAATTGTCACATCCCTTATAGATGACATAAAAGGTCTTCATCCAGATGCTCTTGACCTTCCTAAATCAACAAAATTATCACTGAAGGACGGTCTCTATTATTTTCACGACAGAATTTAAATTCCTCCCCCGTTTAGGAATAAAATACTTGAATTCATTCATGACTGTCCTCTGGCAGGTCATCCAGGTATTAAAAAGACCCTCGAATTATCCAAAAGATATTATTGGTGGCCGCGTCAGGACAGCACCATCGAATCCTACGTGAAAAACTGTTCAACCTGTCAAAGATCCAAATCTGACCATCATCAACCCTTTGGTCAGTTGATGAACCTACCAGTTCCAGAGAGACCTTGGCAATCCATCTCTATGGACTTCCTGGTGGAACTTCCCCCTTCTCAACACCATTCTACCATTTTAGTAGTGGTAGACCGATTCACAAAGATGTCCCATTTCATTCCTTTGAAGAAGTTACCTTCATCATCGGAACTTTCAAAAACATTTCTCGATAACATTGTAAAACTTCATGGACTCCCAGATGAAATCATATCAGACCGCGGAACCCAGTTTACCTCCAAATTCTGGAATGCATTATGTACTTCCCTTCGTATCCAACGTAAACTATCTTCCGCTTATCATCCTCAAACCAACGGGCAAACTGAAAGAGTTAACCAATGCCTGGAACAGTATTTATGTTGTTATTGTTCCCACCTACAGGATGATTGGATGACGTGGTTACCTATGGCCGAATTTGCTTATAACAACTCAGTTCATACAAGTAGCAAAATGACTCCCTTCTTCTCCAATTATGGATTTCATCCCTCCTCATTTCCTTCTCAAATCATTCCTTCATCTAACCCCACTGTCTCGGATCAAATCTCTCATATGTCCTCCTTATTTCGACAATTACATGAAAATCTTGAAGTGGCGTCTTCTAACCAGAAGACGTTTTTTGATGCTAAGAGACAACCTTCCCCTTCTTACAAAGTTGGCGATTTTGTCTGGCTCTCCTCAAAAAACATCTCCACCAACCGTCCCTCGAAGAAGTTGAGTTCCCTGTTTCTTGGCCCTTTTCAAATAATGTCTATCATAAACTCTAATGTTGTGAAATTGAAGCTTCCACCTACTTTTAAGCTTCACCCCGTCTTTCATGTGTCCTTGCTCAAGCCCTATCATCCTGATCCTTTTCAAAGGAATGTAATCACTTCTCCTGATCCCATTTTGGTACATGGTACTGAGGAATACGAGGTCCATAAAATTCTTGATTCAAGGATCCATCGTGGCTCTCTACAGTACCTCATTAGATGGAAGGGTTATGGAGTTGATGAAGATTCATGGGAAGATTCCTCTGCGATTCATGCTGATAGGCTGCGTACAGCGTTCCACAAACGTTATCCGTCCAAACCACGTGGATAGCACCCGGTGGGTGCTCGTTACAGGGGGGATACAGTCATGGCCGTTACCTGCACTGCCTGTTTCTTCCGGGTTGACGGACTGTAGCCACACACCCCCTCTGACGCGGTCTCATTGCGCTACATAATGCGACCGCACCAGGCAACAGACGCTGGATTAATGAACAGCGTACCGCGGAATTAAACCGGCTGCAACTTTTCTCTACAAACTTACCTGTATACCGAACCGGACTCGTAAACGACTAACCTCCTTCTCCTTCCCCGACCACGGCTAGCACTTGACTCCTCTCGACCTCTCTCCACGGAACCTCTCCGGAAGGCACTCTGGAACCAACTTCAACTCCTCTGGAAGCTAAGTTACCTTGCTGTATTATACGAACTTTCCCTGACTACTGAGCTCAAGCTCAGCCTGCTCACACATCCTCTTATCGTTATAGGAGTAATTCCTAATCATTTACCTTTCTACCTCCATATGAGATGTTTTCTATCAATTAAGCTAAAACGAATCTCTGCAAGTTAAATCTACATTGCTTCCTTCATATTATTGCTTCAATTCAATTGTATAAATTAATCTAAGAATCCACTCAACAAACTTGAACCATTTAAAGATACAGTACCTGTGTTTCTTCAATCAAATATATTAAAGACACAGTATCAGTTAACTCCCTGGTGAACTGTCATCTCTTTATTTCCTCAACTCCTCACATTTACATCTAATTAATCAGAAATCTGCAGTTGAGCTCCTTCAAACTCTATGTGAACGTGACATGGTGAGTCTTCCACTGTTGAGGAAGATGAGGGCCATTGGATGCTTCTCCATAGTTAATTGTAGGATCTTACTGAACATATTTCTTTATTTTATAATCAAAGACCTAGTATGCATTTTTCTGACATGGATTATTTTATTTTCAAAACCACATGCAAGAGCAATGTGATGTTCTTCTCTACAAAAAGACATTATTAAATGGTTAATTTCACTGTCATTATATGGTTTTTGGAAACGTACACACCTGTCCCACTTTTATTCACAAAAAGGGCTTTTTTACACCCATATTCCAGTTTTCATGGTTATTTTTTTTCTTTTTTTTTTTTTTATACCAATCACGAGTTATAAAAATAGCAAATAGATTCCAAGTGGGACAGACTCCCATTTGATAATGGGAAAGTGCAATTTCCACATTATCAGTGTGACTGGAGAGGGGTGGCTATGAGTGTCAAGAAGAGACAATCTTTTTTATCAACTCACTCCTCAAAGGTTCAACAAAAATTTAAAAAATAAAGGATAGTACCGATAGTACAGATTTTAGCATCACAATCACCACAATAAGCTTTAGTTGTTATGGTGCCTACAGTTTCCTCTGCACACATATTTTTGGTGTTGATTGTGTTGATTGTGTTTGTGTGGGAAAAGTGAAATTTATAGATTTTTTTTATTTTTTTTTATTAAAATTTTTATGTTTATTTCGGATAGTGAAGTACATATATCTATCAGTGTGAAAACAAAGCATGGTAAACTTTGGTATGACATCAAAATAACAGCGTTGTGAAAGTAGCAGTGCAGTGTTTATCAGATACTCATATAATGTGAGAAAGCGGCTACTCAAGTCAAATTAAACATATTTGGATGCACTTTCTGGTTTGGGCTCTCTGCCTTAAAAAGGAGTGTACAAACATAGATTAATAGGAACATTATCTACTGTATCATTAATAGCAGTAATAACATTAGTTGTAACATCGGTAACATTAAAAGGCAGTTAAACCCTTTACCCTCCCTTTAGGGAAGGAGATCAATTGTGATTGTCAACCCACCCGTGGCATGCCTATGGTGGGTATCCTCATCCTCGGGTTTCCATCCCATGTTTACCATAGTAACAATCAGGATCTACTTTGTGAGGGTGAAATCAGTGTCTTGTGGGGCAGGTTTGGTCCACTCTACTTTCTGGGGCAGGTTAAGTAGCCATATAACTCTGGCATAGGAAGAAAAGACAGCCACATATAAGGAAGGGCTGGGCAGGGAAGGGTTATGCTGCTATTTTGTCCTTTTGTTAGGATATTTTTATATATACCCAGTGATGTCGCGAACATAAAATTCAATGGGCAGGCGAATTTTAAAACCCGCAGGGACTCTTTCTGGCCACAATAGTGATGGAAAAGTTGTTTCAATGGGACTAACACCTGGACTGTGGCATGCCGGAGGGGGGTCCATGGCAAAACTCCCATGGAAAATTACACAGTTGATGCAGAGTCTGGTTTTAATCCATTAAGGGCATAAATCACCTAACATTCCTAAATCACAATGGATATGGATTGACACCTGACATATGACATATTGACACCTTGACATATGGATTGACACCTGTCCTCAGAGACCCTGATACACACTGACACAGAGCAGAATAGGGACTGTTCCCCCTACATAGGGTCACTTGGCAGATATGTATTGACACCTGTCCTCAGAGACCCTGATACACACTGACACAGAGAAGAATAGGGACTGTTCCCTGTGGCAAACCTAGCCACTTCTGGACTATCATGTAGAAAGGTTGTCTGTAGGCTGTATTATGTGCTGTATGTATTTTGCTGTGTGTAGACTGTATTATGGTGGTTCGCATGCTGGCAGCCATAATCTACCAGCATGCAACAGCGGCTATCCGGGCTGATCGCGGAACGAATGTGGGCTCCCCTGATAGACCACACACTTAGAGGTGTGTGGTAATTAGAGGCTCTCCTAGGTGGCCGTCGTTCGGCTACCGACCATGCGGCGGTCGGCCATCTTGGATCGTCTATTCTTCAGCGGTGTTTTGTCGTCGAGCGCCTGGAACCAAAATCGGCTACTCGATGACACGAACACCGCTGGACTTCCAGACCGTTCGGGAGGCCGGTGTTTGGTAGGATCGTTCCCCTGAGCGCAATCGGTAGATCGAGGGGAACTTCCATATATAACTGTATTTGTTGCGGTGTTCAGTCAGTTCAGCTGGGAACTGAGCGGTATTCTCTCAAAAGATGCGCTCAGCCCCCAGCTATCTACCAAACGTTCGGTTAACTCTGTATACCGTATAAAACTAAAAAACGGTATTTTAAAGTAAATTGTCCGTTTTTGCTGCACGAGGGGATAATCCACTTAATCGTCCATTTTAGTGGGAGTATCCTTCTCGTGTTGCATGATTGGATAAATCCCCTGAAACCTCTGTACGGAAACCCCTTGCATGGGGAACTGTATAAATATGCGAGCTTGTGAATAAAGCCAGTTAGTTGACTCCCAAACTGTGTTTCGTCCGGTTATTGGGAGGATTGGGATATTGCCTTACTTTTCAGCGCTGACTGTGGATTTACCTGTGATACCTGCGGAGATCGTGGACTCTAATACTGCCCTCCGCTACATTCCCCCTACATAGGGTCACTTGGCAGATATGGGTTGAAACCTGTCCTCAGGGACTCTGATACACACTGACACAGAGCAGAATAGGGACTGTTCCTCCTACATAGGGTCACTTGGCAGATATGGATTGACACCTGTCCTCAGAGACCCTGATACACACTGACACAGAGCAGAATAGGGAATATTCACTAAATGCCAAACATTATTATACAGGGGAATATTCAGTAAATAAGGATAAGGGCGGCGAACCTACTGTCCTCCACCCCGGCCCCCACCCCTGCGCGGTGGGTGGGGGCCATAAATCACATTGGGGGGACCTACTGTCCTCCCACCCGCCAGGTAGTGTAAGGGTTACGCCCGCTTCACAGTGACAGACCAAACTCCCCGTTTAACGCACCGCAAACAACCGCAAACAGTCCATTTGCACAACCGCAAACTCCCCATTTGCACAAGGTTGGATACCAAGCTAGCCATGTCCCGTTCCTTGTCCTCACTGATGTCATTGAAGGTCTCTTCCGCCACCCAGCCACGTACAACACCAAGGGTCTCCGAAAGGTGACAACAAGCCCCCTGGGACGCCTGCTGTGTTTGGTCTTCCACCTCCTCAAAGCCACCTTCCTCCTCTGACTCCTCTTCTTCAGACTCCTCTCTCTGTATTGCCTCTCTCTCCGTTATTATAAGGTGTGTTAAGTAGTACTATTCTTATCAGTTTAATCCCTGTTACGAGTAGAGGACTATTTCCTTGTTTCCAGTGGTGTATCCTGGTTTTGTGCTGCCCTAGGCAGAACAAAACTCAGGCACCCGTGCCACCCCCACCCAACCGTTCCCCCCGCCCCGCATTCTAAATACACACACACACATTCACTGACAGATACGCATATACTAGCTAACAGAAACACACACTCGCTAACAGAAACACACACACACACTAACAGACACACTCACACTCAGTAACAGACACACACACTCACTAACTGACACACACTAACAGACACACACTCACTCACTAGCAGACACAAACTAGCAGACACAAACTAGCAGGCACAAACTAGCAGACACACACTCACAGGCAAACACACACACTAACAGACACACACACACACTTACTAACAGACACACACACTCACAGGCAAACACACTAACAGAAACACACTAACAGACACACACACTAACAGACACACACACTAACAGACACACACACACTAACAGACACACACACACTAACAGACACACACACACTAACAGACACACACACTAACAGACACACACTAACAGACACACACACTAACACTCACCCACATTAACACATTTTTAAAAATGCATTTAAACACCCCCCCCCCAGCCTCCTTACCTTTAGGAATGCTGGGGGGGGGTCTCTTCCTCCCTGGTGGTCCAGTGGCTGCTGGGCGAGCGGCACTGGCTGGCGGGCGGGCGAGCGGCACTGGCGGGCGGCTGGCGAGGGAGCACTTCCTCTGAGCTGTCTGCTCAGCTCCCTCGCGCACCTCAGAGTGAGGCTGAGCAGACAGCTCTGAGGAAGTGCTCCCTCGCCAGCCACCCACCAGCGCCGCCCGATCGCCCAGCATGTCTGTTAGCCGCAAGGCTAACAAGACATTTTCCTTGGGCATTTGGGGGCGGCTTTTTTTGCCGCCCCCTGTAAAATGCCGCCCAAGGCAAATGCCTTGTTTACCTCGTGGCTAATACGCCCCTGCTTGTTTCACCAAACCCCTTCAAAGATGGAAAAAGCGGTATGAGTGGAAGAAACGAGGAAATGTGGTCAGGGCTTGTACCCAGGTATGCTAATAAACTGCAAAAATAAAAAATCTCTCAAGAAGGAGATCTAAAACTGGCATAGGAAAAGGTTAGACAACTATAATAAAGTGATACCTACAAATCCTAGTTAGCATAGGTCTATAACAGAGGGAGAAAGGGAAATCAGAGTAATGCTTCCTAATACCGTGGTTAGTACCCTTTGTTAAAGTAAATTGAGTAATGGACAAAAGTCTTTATTGTATCATTTTCTAAATAACAAAGGGATACTATACTCATTCCCCTATAGTGGCTAATTGTGTAATAATGGTAATACTATTACCTATTATATAATATTGCCAGGGGCAAGGGAATTCCCTCTAAATAGATGGGTATAGTCAGAGAGTATGGAGACTGGAGTGATGCTGTCATAAAAAGTGTCAATAAGGTGATATAAAGTTAAATGTATCACAGACACACAGCCACCCTTTCTCTTAGCTAGTTTCCAGAAATGCTGGATAGGTAGAAGGGCTATAAAGAGAGGTCTAAGAAGAATCCTCTAAACTAGCACTAATCTCATTAAACACCTTCAAGGGTGTTCTAAGCTAAAGCTCAATCTAAACGTTTAGATGACTGCCTGATTTCCCATCACAGATGCTGGCTAGGAATAACACTGTGCAAGAGTGGGTCTAAGTGCCCATAGTGCAGTAAAGTGTCCCTAGTGAAGTGAAAAAGAGAATAACGAGCTGGCGCCCAAGAGAATAACGAGCTGGCGACCTATCAGGGGACGTGTATATGGCATCGATTTTAGGAACCGGGAGATGGAAAAATATGCTTTTTCAGTCCTCCTACTTCAAATTTGGGGCACTGCGCGTGCAATCTAATGTGCCACCAGATAGGAGTGGTGTGTTAAGTAGTACTATTCCTATCAGTTTAATCCCTGTTATGTGTCTTTTTTTGGGTTTGGTTTTTGAAGCCACAGTGCAGCACCAGGGGCCCGAAAAATTAGGCATGTACACATGCCTGTAAAATTAGGTATTGTTGCAGAAAAATTGATGTTTGTTTCCCAGGCAGAAAGTGCCCTAAAACATTGCGGCTTGAACCCTAGTTGGTGGCGGATAAGTCACGCAAGTAAACCGGCATTCAGAGCTAAAATACAGCAGCGTGTGGACCATTTTTAGCCCAAGGCAGCTCATCTCATCAGGCCTTTTTTAGTCGAATGTATCGCCCACTGTCAGTCCCTTCGGGATCCATCCCTCATTCATCTTAATAAAGGTTAGATAATCTAGACTTTTTTGACCTAGGCGACTTCTCTTCTCAGTGACAATACCTCCTGCTGCACTGAAGGTCCTTTCTGACAGGACACTTGAAGCGTGGCAGGCCAGAAGTTCTATCGCAAATTGGGATAGCTCAGGCCACAGGTCAAGCCTGCACACCCAGTAGTGAAGGGGTTCATCGCTCCTCAGAGTGTTGATATCTGCAGTTAAGGCGAGGTAGTCTGCGACCTGTCGGTCAAGTCATTCTCTGAGGGTGGATCCCGAAGGGCTGTGGCGATGAATAGGACTTAAAAAGCTCTGCATGTCCTCCATCAACAACACGTCTGTAAAGCGTCCTGTCCTTGTCGGCGTGGTCGTGGGAGTAGGAGGATTACTTTCAACTCTTCCCCCGTTGTGCTGTGACATCACCCTTATACGCTGTGTAAAGCATACTTTTTAATTTATTTCGCAAATGCTGTATCCTTTCCGACTTGTTGTAATTTGGTTACATTTCTGCCACTTTCTGCTTATACCGGGGGTCTAGTAGTGTGGACACCTAGTACAGGTCGTTCTCCTTCAGCCTTTTTATACGAGGGTCCCTCAACAGGCACGACAGCATGAAAGACCCCATTTGCACAAGGTTGGATGCCGAGCTACTCATTTCCCGATCCTCCATGTGTCAACTTGCCCAACTTCAATGCTGCCAACAAATTTGTTCCGTTGTCACAAACCACTTTGCCGATCTCCAGTTGCTGCGGAGTCAGCTACTTTTCCACCTGTGCGTTCAGGGCGGACAGGAGTGTTTGTCCAGTGTGACTCTCTGTTTTTAAGCAAGTCAAACCCAGGACGGCGTGACACTGCCGTATCCGGGATGTGGAATAGTACCTGGGGAGCTGGGGGGGTGCCGTTGATGTGGAGCAAGACGCAGCAGCAGAAGAGGACTCAGCCGAGGAGGTTATGGAAGAGGATGGAGTAGGAGGAGAAGAGGAGGTAGCAGCAGGCCTGCCTGCAAGTCGTGGCGGTGTTACCAACTCCTCTGCAGAGCCACGCATTCCATGCTTGGCAGCCGTCAGCAGGATTACCCAATGCGCATGGTAGGTGATATACCTGCCCTAACCATGCTTTGCAGACCAGGTATCAGTGGTCAGATGGACCCTTGCCCCAACACTGTGTGCCAGACATGCCATTACTTCCTTTTGCACAATCGAGTACAGGTTGGGGATTGCCTTTTGTGAAAAGAAATTTTGTCCGGGTACCTTCCACTGCGGTGTCCCAATATCTACAAATTTTTTGAACGCTTTAGACTCCACCAGCCTGTATGGTTAAAGCTGGCGGGCTAATAGTTCAGACAAGCCAGCTGTCAGACTCCGGGCAAGGGGGTGACTTTCTGACATTGGCTTCTTACGCTCAAACATGTCCTTGACAGACACCTGACTGTGGGCAGATGAGCGGGAACTGCTCAAGGCGAGGGACAGAGTGGCGGCTGGTTGAGAGGGGGCAAATAAGGACAGCAGTGGTTGATGTGGCTGAAGATGCTGGACCAGGAGGAGGATGGCGGCTTTGAGTTTGTGTGCTGCTTGTACTCATGTGTTGATCCCATAGGCGTTTGTGATGTGCGATCATGTGCCTACGCAAAGCAGTTGTACCTAGGTGGGTGTTGGACTTCCCACGACTCAGTTTCTTTTGGCACAGGTTGCAAATGGCATCGCTGTGTCAGAGGCAGACACACAAAAAAAATTCCACACTGCTTAGCTCTGCAATGACGGCATTCTGGTGGTGGACACAGCATGCGTTGATTGGCGTGCCTTCGGGCTGACCCCGGGTGCCGATGCATGCTGTCTGACTGTGCCACTAGCTCCTTGCAACGACCTCCCCCTGCTTCCAACTCGTCTCCTCCTCCTCTCTGTCTCCCCATCTGAACTTTCGCCCTGTTCTTCTTCTTGCCGAGCGGGCACCCACGTGACATCCATGGACGCATCGTCATCATCAACCGCTTCACTTGTATCTAACAACTCAGCAAAGGAAGCAGCAGCGGGTACAACATCATCATCATCACACCGTACGTCCATGTGTGTAATGCTGCCTGACTGAGACATATCCCTGTTATCTACATCCTCTGGCAATAATGGTTGCGCATCACTCATTTCTTCAAACGGATGTGTAAATAACTCCTCTGACAGATAAAGTGAAGCGGCTGTGGTGCTAGTGTTGGTGTTGGCGGCAGGCGGGTGAGTGGTATCTTGAGAGGTGCCCGAAGCTAAGCTGGAGGAGGATGGTGCGTCAAGGTTCCGAGCGGAAGCTGTAGAAGATTGGGTGTCCTGTGTTAGCCAGTCAACTATGTCCTCAGAACTTTTCAAGTTCAGGGTACGTGGCCTCTGAAAACTGGGCATTATTCTAGGGCACAAGGGAATCACAGCACCACGACCATGACGGCCCCTGCGTGGTGGCCTGCCTCTGCCTGTCATTTTTTTTTGGATTTGTGGTACTATGCGTGCAAGCTACTGTGAGACCAGATATGAGTGGCACTGTTCAATGGCTGTAGTGAGGTTGGCAGAGTACACGCTGTAGGCCTGACACACACTTATGAAGGACACTGACTGCTATTATATTACAGTCAAAAACATTTTTGTTTTTAAATGCAAGCTATTATGACACCAGATATGAGTGGCACTTTGCACTGGCAGTGGTTGGCAGAGTACACGCTGTAGGCCTGACACCCGCTTGAAGGACACTGACTGCTATTAGATTACAGTCAAAAAGTTTTTTTGTTTTTAAATGCAAGCTATTGTGACACCAGATATGAGTGGCAAAGTACACTGGCAGAGGTTGGCAGAGTACACGCTGAAGGCCTGACTCCCAGACGCTTGCAGACAACTAACTGCTATTCAATCTATTACAGTGGAAAAAATGTTTTGGTTTTTAAATGCAAGCTTAAGCTATTGTGACACCAGATATGAGTGGTGGCACTGGGCATGTGGGCACAGTATCCACTGGGAGCCTGACACAGAAGCTGGCAGGCAGGCAACTGCAATTACATTACACAGAAAAAAAAAAGCAGACTGATGTTCTAGCCCTAAAAAGGGCTTTTTGGGGTGCTGTCCTTACAGCAGAGATCAGATGAGTCCTTCAGGACTGTAGTGGACACTGAATACCCTAGCCTAGCTATCAATTTCCCTATCAAATGAGCAGCAGCTACACTTTTCCTCCTCTATCTAAGAATGCAGCTTCAGAATGAATCTAAAATGGATGTTGTACAGGAGGTGGGAGGGTCTGGAAGGGAGGGTCTGCTGCTAATTTGCTGGAATGTGTATGCTGACCGTGAGGCACAGGGTCAAAGTTTACTCAATGATGACGAATTGTGGACGGATCGAACAGCGCATGTGTTCGCCCACCGTGGCGAACGCGAACACACTATGTTCGCCAGGAACTATTCGCCAGCGAACAGTTCGGTACATCACTACCTTTAACTAGTGATTAATGAGATCCTTGAGGATTATGCAAGACTATATATTTGATATCTGGTTCGATTTTCGTAAGGAACAAAAAAAGGTCTCCTTTTTCGGTGATATTCAGATGATTTCTCTGTTTGCTCATTATATGATTTCTCATCCGTGCATCAGCTCCCCTCCTCTCCCTCCTCAATTCCCTCCCCCCCCCCCCCCCCTTTTTCCTTTTTTCTATTTTTTTACCTTCCTTAAAGCAATGCCCAGAAGGAAGGCTGAGCTAGGTAGCCCACTTATTATTATTATTAGCCAACAACAATTCTCTCCTTTTCCTTTTTATATTTTTTTTCCTTCTTTCTCCTTTTTTACAAGTACTCTGCTCCTTCTTTCTCCTTTTTACAAATACTCTGCTACTTCTTTCTCCTATTCTACAAATAATCTGCTACCTCTTTCTCCTATTCTACAAATAATCTGCTCCTTCTTTCTCCTTTTTTTACAAGTACTCTGCCCCTTTCTCCTTTTTTACAAGTACTTTGCTCCTTCTTTCTCCTATTCTACAAGTACTCTGCTCTTTCTATACAAGTACTCTGCTCCTTCTTTCTCCTTTTTACAAGTACTCTGCTCCTTCTTTCTCCTTTTTACAAGTACTCTGCTCCTTCTTTCTCCTATTCTACAAATACTCTGCTTCTTCTTTCTCCTTTTTTTACAAGTACTCTGCTCCTTCTTTCTCCTATTTTCCAAGTACTCCACTCCCTGCTATCGTGTATCCCCCTACCTAATTAAACTCCTCCCCTTCCTCTACCCACGTGTTATACTCGTTCACGAGCGGACGCATTTGTACGTGCATACACCCGTGCGATATGGGCGCACATGTGCGTTCAGGCACACACGCTTGCGCTTTCATGCACTCGCATCTGCAACCTCGCACTTCCTGCTTACCACTGAGTGCGCGAGAGATGAATAAAGCATTCATCTCTCTGGATGGAGGGAGGATTCTGCTACGCCCACTGGTTTTGGGATTCCCTTCCATCTCTCTCCCCCATGTCTGTCTCCCTTACATCTCTGTATCCCTTACATCTCTCCCCCATCTCTCTCCCCCATGTCTGTCTTCCTTCCATCTCTCCCCCACCATGTCTCTCTCCCTTCCCTATCTCTCCCCCAATATTTATCTCTATCTCTCCCCCATGCCTCTCCCCCTCTCTCTCTCCCATGTCTCTCTCCCTATCTCTCCCCCATGTCCCGCTTCCTTCCATCTCTGTCTCCCTTCCATCTCTCTCCCCCATGTCTGTCTCCCTTCCATCTCTATCCCATCATGTCTCTCTCCATTCCATCTCTCTTGCCCCATATTTCCCTCCCTTCCACCTTTCTCCCCCCATGTTTCCCTCCCATCTACCCCCCCATGTCTGTCTTCATTCCATCTCTTCCCCCCATATCACTCTACCCCTTACATCTCTATGTCTCTAGCCCATGTCTCACCAGCACTTACATTTATGACCTGCCGTGTCCCCCCCCCCCCCCCCCCCCGCCCCTCTTCATCCATACTTCCCTAATGGCAGGCAGCTTTTAACTTACAGAGCCTGCAACCTGCTCATTGTTGGCCCCCTCTGGACGTCCTCAATGGCGGAAGGCTGATTCAGATTGAGCGCTGGGTAGTCACATGACACCCGGAACTCTAACACAGAGCGAGAGGGGGAGGCACTCCCCCTTCCAGTGTACAGTGCGTGCGGTTCCCTTATGGAGCCACATGCTGCCTGGGTGTGCCAGGAGCACAGACGGAAGGGGCGGAAAAATCACTTGTCACATTGACAAGTGATTTTTGCGACCCTGGTGGGCGCCAGTTTCATCAATCCCACTGTACACTCCTGGCTGTGTGCTCCTACTTCCTATACATTATATTTAATTGCTATAGTGCTTATTCTGTTATATTTTAAATTTTAAATAATGAAAATTGAGAATAATAGGTTCTTTATCTCTGATGAATGATCTGAATATATGTATATATATATATATATATGTATAAGTAGAAAAATCTTCTTTTATTGTGCAAGTTTAAAACATGATGCAAGTTGATCCTTGCATCATGTTTTAAACTTGCACAATAAAAGAAGATTTTTAACCTGAAGACCGTGAGTGCTAGCTATTCTACTTATACTTTAATACTTAAAGTCCCAGGGTGTGCACCCGGCATTTATTTATTTCTCTATACAGCCTGTGTGCAAGGATTTTGCATTTATCTATCTATCTATATATATATATATATATATATATATACACATAAGAAAGGAGTGCACTCCAGAGGACTTCTTTGATAAAATATATTTCTTTTATTCACATCTGTGTGAAGATACAGTCAAGTTGACGTTTCAGTCCCAGAAGGACTTTTTTCAAGACAATGAGAAGCGGGAAAAGTGCAGATTTAAATATGGTGAAGCTAAGCTCTGATTGGAGAGTAAGATTGCGTGAAAAAAAGGTAGTGATGTCATAAGTGAAATGTCAAAGTTCAGAGAGCATCATCCCTGAAAGAATTTAACCCCATAGAGTGTAAATCTAAATAGAGAAAGTGAGAACAACATAGATAGCCGAGTTGGAGATAATCCACAACCCGAAAAATTAAAAAACAAGGATATGAATAATGAAGGATCAGGACGTCACCCAATATACAGGTCTACTAAATGTCTACTGTAGAGTACAAAAACATATATAATGAAACAAGAGCTGGGGAAATCGGATCCTATGGAGGAATTAGTTGCAAGAGCAGGTCTAGTCTACTGTATACAGCAAATACAAAGTTTCAAACGGAGAATAGACAGTATCAAATTCCAATAATCCATAGCTTAACTATAAGTAGCAAAATTACTGAAATAGAGAATACATATTAAAGATATACTTGAAACTAAAAATAAACATAAGAATAAATCTGTAATCTATCATTATCTTTTCGGAATAAAGCAATTCAGAGGATTTATCTCGTTCAATCCTCCTGGATAAACTGTTCCCAGTGTAAAGATCCAGAAGGCTTCTCTTTGGAGAAGCAAATTGTCTCTGTCACCACCCCGCAAAGGGATCGGGACATGTTCAATGCCCATACATTTGAAGGTTGGCAATGTGTGTCCCATTTCAAGGAAGTGTCTAGCTATGGGGGTCGATGCAATACCACTGGAGAGTGCCACTCTAATGGTCGATCTGTGTCCCCTCATTCGTTGTCTTAAGTCATTAGATGTTTTGCCAATGTACATAAGGCCACTGGGGCATAAAATACGATAGACCACATGTGTTGTGGTACATGTAATACGTTGGCGTATTTTATATTCCTTTCCTGAATGTGGGTGAAAAAATGATTTTCCTGTAGTCATATTATTGCAAGCTGTACATTTCAAACACCGGAAACAGCCAGGGTTCTGATGTGAAGAACGATTTGATGTTTGTATATCAGTATGGACCAAGTAGTCCCTTAGATTTTTATTTCTCCTGTAAATGATCATGGGGTTATGTTGGAATATTGTTGGTAGTGTCTTATCTTTTTTAAGTATCTCCCAATCGTCCCGTAATATTTGAGACAAGTCACGAGATTGTGAATGGAAAGTTTGAGGAAAAATAAAAAAAATCGTTCTATATTCAAATTTCGGGGACATCTATGGGTGCTCCTATGGCACCAATGTATGCGAATGCATACATGCATGCATACGAACAGAAATACATTTTGCAAGAATACAGTCAGTATATTTTGAAATATTTCAGATATATTGATGACGTCTTTATCATCTGGTCTGGGGAAGAACAAACATTACTCAATATGCTACAGTCACTTAACCATCTTGATTCACCGGTTAGACTTACATATCAAATCAACAATAAACAAATGGACTTTTTGGATCTCCGTATTTTTATTGAAAACAACAAACTGGGTTACACCTTGTTTGAGAAAATAACTGATCGTAACACGTTGTTACACGCTACTAGCCACCATCCTCCCAGTTTGATGAAATCCTTACCGGTATCACAATTTGCAAGAGTACTGAGAAACAACTCGGATTCCAACAAGGCTGCCATACAGGTACAAGAGATGTTTGAGAAATTTACCCAGAGAGGATACTCGAAGTATACATTGGATAGAGCATACTCAAAGGCACTACAGCTAGACACCGATGAACCCATGGTTAAGAAGAAACCAGCTAGATTGATTTTTCCTCAAACTTTCCATTCACAATCTCGTGACTTGTCTCAAATAGTACGGGACGATTGGGAGATACTTAAAAAAGATAAGACACTACCAACGATATTCCAACATAACCCCATGATCATTTACAGGAGAAATAAAAATCTAAGGGACTACTTGGTCCATACTGATATACAAACATCAAATCGTTCTTCACATCAGAACCCTGGCTGTTTCCGGTGTTTGAAATGTACAGCTTGCAATAATATGACTACAGGAAAATCATTTTTTCACCCACATTCAGGAAAGGAATATAAAATACGTCAACATATTACATGTACCACAACACATGTGGTCTATCGTATTTTATGCCCCTGTGGCCTTATGTACATTGGCAAAACAGCTAATGACTTAAGACAACGAATGAGGGGACACAGATCGACCATTAGAGTGGCACTCTCCAGTGGTATTGCATCGACCCCCATAGCGAGACACTTCCTTGAAATGGGACACACATTGCCAACCTTCAAATTTATGGGCATTGAACATGTCCCGATCCCTCTGCGGGGTGGTGACAGAGACAATTTGCTTCTCCAAAGAGAAGCCTTCTGGATCTTTACACTGGGAACAGTTTATCCAGGAGGATTGAACGAGATAAATCCTCTGAATTGCTTTATTCCGAAAAGATAATGATAGATTACAGATTTATTCTTATGTTTATTTTTAGTTTCAAGTATATCTTTAATATGTATTCTCTATTTCAGTAATTTTGCTACTTATAGTTAAGCTATGGATTATTAGAATTTGATACTGTCTATTCTCCGTTTGAAACTTTGTATTTGCTGTATACAGTAGACTAGACCTGCTCTTGCAACTCTAATTCCTCCATAGGATCCGATTTCCCCAGCTCTAGTTTCATTATATATGTTTTTGTACTCTACAGTAGACATTTAGTAGACCTGTATATTGGGTGACGTCCTGATCCTTCATTATTCATATCCTTGTTTTTTAATTTTTCGGGTTGTGGATTATCTCCAACTCGGCTATCTATGTTGTTCTCACTTTCTCTATTTAGATTTACACTCTATGGGGTTAAATTCTTTCAGGGATGATGCTCTCTGAACTTTGACATTTCACTTATGACATCACTACCTTTTTTTCACGCAATCTTACTCTCCAATCAGAGCTTAGCTTCACCATATTTAAATCTGCACTTTTCCCGCTTCTCATTGTCTTGAAAAAAGTCCTTCTGGGACTGAAACGTCGACTTGACTGTATCTTCACACAGATGTGAATAAAAGAAATATATTTTTTCAAAGAAGTCCTCTGGAGTGCACTCCTTTCTTATGTGCATATTATACGGCTGAGGCAGCACCGAGGCAGACACAAGACCGGCAAATTGAGTGCGGTAGTATTAAGACTATATATATATATATATATATATATATGTGTATGTGTGTGTGTTTTTCTTTTACATTTAGCTCTGGAAGTGAAAATGAAGTATTCTTAAGTTTTGCAATAAATATCTAAAAACAAAAAAGCAATACTATGACTTGCCTTCATGTAATGATGTTATTATGTAGCAGGCCCAACTAAGGACAAGGAATGACTTGTGCTGTGAATACAGGCATGTTCAGTGAATTTGAGAAAAGTTTAATAATTAAAATAAAATTCAGATCACAATTCTTTTCAACAGCAGCATGTAATTTATGTGCAAGTTTAATATTTCACAGGAGCGTTTTACAGATCAAGCCTGTCAAGACTATTGTTATATTTAGTTCTCGCGAATCAATGAAAAATTGCTAATTCATAATACCGGCAATGTCTGTATTGTACTGAAGAAAGTCATGAGTTATTGCCCTGTCTCAATAACTGTCCTTTAGTTAAAATATTTCATTTCTTACCGGGAAATCTTTTTCATGTTTCTGCCAGCTACAGTAAGTTAGAGTGCTTTAGCCTGTGACTTGCCACTAGGTCATCAATCACGTCAATGATGCCAACGTACATACAAAGAATATAAAAATATAACCATATAATTTGATAGACTAAAGCTTGGCATGACCAGTATGACAAACAGTCATGTGCAGAGAAGCTTGTCCAGCATAGTATATAACCGAGAAAGATCCATTTTAATTTTCTAGTTCTTCTTTAGCCAAGACGTTTACTGGCATCTTTATAATTAATAGATCACTGCTTGACAGTAAATGAAATGTGGTGGATTAAGAAAACAGAGGCTCCATTAACCAATATTATAGGAGCTTTTTCCTCTGTGCTCCATGCATAGCTTCATTTATAAAGTGCTCACTAAAAGGAGTTGGTTGGCATCATTCGTTTATATCACTAGATAAATGGCTAAATAGCATGAAAGTAAACCGATAAATGATTTAATCTTGTAAAATAAAGCAATAGTTCAACAGGTTTGATTTTCACCATATTCACTAAATATATTGTAATTTATGTTGCACAATGATGTGAATTTATATTAAATTAGTGAAGTACAGAATGTAATGTAGCTAATCTGCTTCAAATCTGCTTTGAATCTGAACTGGATAAAATCCATATTTGTTAGAAACAAGAAAATGGAAGGCATAGCATTAAAAGAAAGAAAGAAAACTTTAATGCTAATTAGACTTGTGCAGGGTGGAAAAATGTGGTTATTCTGTACCACTTCAGCAGAACAATTTTTTTTTTTTTTTTGCATTGGCAGAATTGAGTTCATGCAATCATTCCGCTGAGCAAAATGTGGGTATTGGAAAAAAAAAATCTGGAATGCAATTTGGACAGCTAAAAGAGCAGAATAAATATTTCCTGGTCTAATATTGAATTGAGAGAGCGTACATTGTTATCCATTAAACTCTGAATGGCCTAATACTTAATGATGTAAAATATTCTAGTGCTGTACTGGACCATTCATAATGCAAAATCTAGAAGTTTTTCAAACTCTTTAACACTGTAACAATGTCCAGATTTTGCAGAGAAGATTTTAGCAGGATTGTCTCAATTTTGGAATCTTGTCCTCCTATCCAGGGCACCAGAACCATGGAATGAGTGCTTCAGCAACACTCTTTGCAGGGTTCTTCAGGCAGGCAACTCTTCTCCCGTCGCTTCTATTTTTAATCACTCTTTTGCCAGCAGTGTGAGAGGTTAAAAATCCAATCGGTTTGTCCAAATTTAGTTTGCAAAGAAAATGTGCAAATGTAATTCTGAAAGAATATGTGGCTGAAATCCATGAAATCCCGAAAGAAACCAAGAAAACTTGGATGAAATTCAGTTCAGACGATTAGTCTTTTATTTTCTGACAAAAATGAATACATTTTTGTCTGTGCACAAGTCTAATTGCTGTGTCCATAGACAACTATTCAAAGTGAGCAAGTGTTTTTAAAGGGGAGCTTTCTAAATCCACAATGTTCACAAATGTCCATGCTACTATTGGAGCACATAGCCTCCCTCAAGACCAGTCTCACCAAGTTGGATTAACCAGATTTTCCATTTCATACTTGAGGTCATGGGCGTTGACAGGCCCTTTTTACAGGGCTGGACTAGGAATACAAAGCAGTCCTGGAAAAAAATGTATGCCAGCCCCATAAGTCATTGTGCCATGTAGTGTGTGTATATATACTATTTGCACTCCCTGCTATTGACTTTCCCCAGTCATTCGTTATTTTTCAAGTTACATTTGTTTATTTGTTCGTTTCCTGAAACAAAGACCACCCCTGGGACTAATTAGAACGTAGAACACCATGTGTCAACATGAAAACCTCAGACTAATTGAATGCTTCTTGGTGGTCGCCATTTCGTGCATACAAATGCACGTGGTGAGAACAATGGATGGTGGCCATCTTGTCTCCCGAATGCGGCCTGCGGGACTTGGTCGTCGAGTGCCTGTAACTGTTTATGGCTACGCACTCGCACGAACACCAGTCACTATGGAACTCTGCTACGCTCTATTTCCAAGCACTTTAGAAAAACGGTGTTCGGGAGTTTCAAACTACCGAACACAAGGAGCATTCTTCAGAAACCTGATATATTTAATCTATTGTGGTTTTCGTATTAAAACCCATGAACGGAGACCGGCTCTAGCTACATTTCCTCTGGAACTGTTTCTCGGCTTCAACCTCGTGGCAGACCGGTCCACTCTCTCTACGGTGCCGTTCGGGAACTACCAAACAGATGTGGCTGTAATTTGGATATGTTGCTCCCACAGAGACAATCTACTGGGGTTTCTATGTAGTTTTGGGGTATTTCTATAAAATGTGAAAATGTTAACTTTTTCTGACCAGAAGATAATTGAGTTTAGTATGTTCTCAAAACTCAATTATCTCGCTGGCTCAGAGGAGGAGTTATGTGATGTATAAATTGAATGCCTGTGTTTCCATTAAACCAGTCTTGTCCCAGCATTAAGCTTCGGCTCATGTGTAGGTTATTATGCGATACCAGCGATATTGGAACCTATGGATTATTGGCGTTATTATTTTATGGGAAAAGGGAATGCAGGACGGTGATATCTATCCATACCGTTTTATTTATACATATATATATATATATATATATATATATATATATCATAGGCGTGCGCACGGGGTGTGCCGGGTGTGCCTGGGCACACCCTAATCCCCGCGGCACGCCGATGTATTGAGACCGGCAGGGGAGATCTCAGGATCCCCCCTGTCGGTCCATGCAGAGCCGGCGCTATCCGAGCGCCGGCTCTGCTTTCAGCCTCCCCTCCCCAGCTCCCCGGAGGCAGGAGAGGACCGGCGGAGCTCTTGCCAGCAGCTCCGCCGGGTTCCTCTCGCGAGATCTGAGCGTTGCCGCGGCAACGCTCAGATCTCGCGTGAGTGAACTCTAGCCCTGCGGGGCTAGAGTTCACTCTCCACTGGACCACCAGGGATGGATGGCGGCAGCAGGATCCCCCCTCCCAGGCATAAGGTAAGAAGGGAGGGGGGATAACTGATCTGCCCCCACCTCCACTGGACCACCAGGGAAAGCAGCAAGGAAATATCCCCCCTCCCTACATAAAGTAAGAAGGGAGGGGGGATATTGAGTAATGTACCTCCACCCCCCACAGTCACCCACACACACATATACACAGCACCAACACACATACAGCACCCACACACAGCACCCATAGACATACACAGCACCCACAGACATACACAGCACCCACAGACATACACAGCACCCATAGACATACACAGCACCCACAGACATACACAGCACCCACACACAGCACCCATAGACATACACAGCACCCACAGACATACACAGCACCCACACACATACAGCACCCACACACAGCACCCATAGACATACACAGCACCCACAGACATACACAGCACCCACAGACATACACAGCACCCACACACATACACAGCACCCACAGACATACACAGCACCCACAGACATACACAGCACCCACACACATACACAGCACCCACACACATACACAGCACCCACACACATACACAGCACCCACACACATACACAGCACCCACACACATACACAGCACCCACACACATACACAGCACCCACACACACATACAGCACCCACACACACAGCACCTTCACAAACACACAGCACTCTCACACACATTACACAAACAGCACTCTCACACAGCACACTAACAGTACCCTCACAAACACACATCACCCTCACACACAGTACATTTACAGCACCCTCACAAGTGCACACACACACACAAACAGCACCCTGACACACAGTACATTCACAGCACCCTCACAAGCACGCACACACAAACACCCTCACCCACATAGTACACTACCAGCACCCTCACACATCACACTAACAGCACCCTCACACAGCACACACACAGCTTTGTGTCTGTGTGTGTATATATGTGTATATATACATAAATATATATATATATGTGTATATATATATATATATATATATATATATATATATACGCCGCGTGTGCTTGTGCTTTAGGGTGCACACCCTAATGCAATAGGCTGCGCACGCCTATGATATATATATAGTTAATACATTGCTAAACACAAATACACACACCAGTGAAGCCATACGACTTGCTTTTCCCACAGAAATCTCACTTTAACAGTGCTCTCACTACTGCAAGGGATTCTGGGTAGGTGTATGCAAATGAGTTCAACAATAGTTACTACAAACTCACTGAGACACATGCATGCTCACTACAGATAAGCTAACTGAAACACATGCTCACTACAAACAAGCTCACTGACATACACATGCTCACTACAAACTTACACACACACACATACACATGCTCACTACAGACAAGCTCACTGACACACACATGCTCACTACAAACTCACTGACACACACACACATGCTCACTACAGACAAGCTCGCTGATACACACATGTTCACTACAAACTCACTGACACATGCTCACTACAGACAAGCTCACTGATACATACATGCTCACTACAAACTCGCTGACACACACACACACATGCTCACTTAACGACAAGCTCACTGACACACACACACACTCACACACACACAAGCTCACTCACTAGAAGGCACACACACACAATCACAATCATTGTCATGGGCTGAAGCTTACCTGTTACAGAAGGCTGTGGGAGACAGAGTACTGGGAGGTGGTCTCCATGTTCTGTCCTCTTCCTTCGTCAGCAGCGTGAGTGCAAATTTCAATTTAGTTTTAGTCATAGTCTTTTGACTAAAAGGCCATTTTAGTTTGTCATATTTGTGTCATCTGAATTGTTTTAGTTTTAGTAAAGTTTTAGTCTAGTTTTAGTCGAATACATCTCTAGTAGATTCTAGTAGACTAAATCTCAACTAGATTTTAATTAACACAATTAAAATCGAATGTGTCTCGTTAAAGCCTCTGTTATCTGTCTCTCCTGCCCCTTCCCTAGGCCCTCTGTGTCTCTTTGTGTCCTCCCAGCCCCTCTCACTCTCCCAATCCCTGGTCTATATATTTTGCCCCTTCCAAAGACCCTCTGTGCAGTGTTAATTTTGGCGGCAAATTTCAGTTTTGATTTAGTCATAATCTTTTGAATAAAATACCATTTTAGTTTTAGACATATTTTAGTCGACTAAATCTCTAAAATGTTAGTCGACTAAAATTTGACTAAAATTGTTAGTCGACAAAATTAACACTGTTCTCAGGATAGAAGAGGTGAGTGGGTTATCAATTGCCAACTAATTTATTTATTCCCCCATTTTCAAATGCCTTCGTTGTAGCGATTTTGTTATGATTCCTTTACTGTTACATGGATAGTGTCACGATTCTGGAAACCAAACACAGACAGTCGGTTTTAACTGATAGGGCACCTGTTTGTTCCACTTCCACACTGAAGGATGGTCACTTTTTTTACTCAGAAAAAAGAGAAGAACAAAGCTTCCCCCCACATACATTCTGTAGTGCAAGTAAGCATCTTTTTAGTGTGGAGAAAACAGCCTGTAACAAATGCCCTATTCGTGGATTACAATGTTATTAGTGGTTTGCACTGTTTGCTACAATATCCTGCACCTATATATAGAGATGTCCCAAATAGTTCGCCGGCGAATAGTTCCCAGCGAACATAGCTTGTTCGCGTTCTCCACGGCGGGCGAACATATGCGATGTTCGGTCCGCCCCCTATTCATCATCATTGAGTAAACTTTGACCCTGTACCTCCCAGTCAGCAGACACATTCCAGTGTCAGCAGCAGACCCTCCCTCCCAGACCCTCCCACCTCCTGGACAGCATCCATTTTAGATTAATTCGCAAGCTGCATTCTTAGCCCTTTTTAGGGCTAGAACATCAGTCTGCTTTTTTTTTTCTATGTAATCTAGTTGCAGCTGCCTGCCTGCCAGCGTGTGTGCCACTTGCCCAGTGCCACCACTCATATCTGGTGTCACAATAGCTTGCATTTAAAAAAAACAAAACTTTTTGGACTGTAATATAATAGCAGTCAGTTTCCTTCACACGTGTGCGTTTCAGGGCCTGCCAGGGCACAGTGTCACACCAGTGCAACTCATATCTAGTGTAACAGTAGTGTACATTAAAAAAAAAATAGAAATGTGACTGTGAAATAATAGCAGTCAGTTTCCTTCACACGTGTACGTTTCAGGGCCTGCCAGGTCACAGTGTCACACCAGTGCAACTCATTGTCAGGATCCCGCGGGCGGCTGCAAAGGGAGGCTGCAGTCCGCTCGCGGCACTCACCCTCCAGCCGTCCGCGGTCCCCTTCCTGGCGTGCACTCGGTGGGCGGCATCCTCCAGCCACGGATGCCGCCCGCGTCTTCCTCTACGTTCCCCAGTGGCAGCATGCATGACGCTGCACGCTGGGAGACCGCCCATTTTACTGAACGCTGGGGTCAACCACCTGACCCGGCATTAAAGGCACAGTGCCTCAATCACAGTGGGAGGTATAGATATCTCCCACGTGTGATTGTTAATTCTGATTGAAAATTATCCAATCAGAATTAATCAATGGGTTTAAATACTCACCTTTCCTGTCTCTCTCTGCCCTGTTGTGGTCTTTGCTTGCTAGTATTGCTACTGAACTTGTGTTTCTGGTTACGTACTCTCTGGCTTGTTTATCTGACTTTGTGACTTTCTCCTACCCTTTGACCTCGGCTTGTTTCTCATTATTCTGTTTTCTGGTTCCCCTTACACGGCTTGTCTCCTGACTATTCTTTGTGTGCTTAGCCCGGCAACTCTAAGGTCCGGTACAGCACCTTTTCTGTGTGTGTGTTAGTGTGTTTGGTTCCTGGAATCGTGACACTCATATCTGGTGTAACAGTAGTGTACATTTAAAAAAAACAACACTTTTTTGACTGTGAAATAATAGCAGTCAGTTTCTGTCACGTCTAAACATTTGTTATGAAGGAACACAACTGCAGATTTCTTATAGTTTGAATATTTATTATAAAAAGTAAAAGGTATTGACGTTAAGTCCAATTTACAGGTACTGTAGCTTTAATTAGTAAACGATAACTGAAGTCCACAATTACAGGCACTGTAGCTTTAAGTAGTAAACGATAACTGAAGTCCACAATTACAGGCACTGTAGCTTTAAGTAGTAAACGATAACTGAAGTCCACAATTACAGGCACTGTAGCTTTAAGTAGTAAACGATAACTGAAGTCCACAATTACAGGCACTGTAGCTTTAAGTAGTAAACGATAACTGAAGTCCACAATTACAGGCACTGTAGCTTTAAGTAGTAAACGGTAATAATTAGCAGACACTGAATCAGAAAGAGTCTCTTAGTAGTATTAATGAATTAGGTGATAAGAAGTTACGCTGTTCCATTAACTGAAGCAAGACAGATGCAGCTAACTTATATAGAGTATGAGTTGAAGTTAGCTGTAACTGGTTTGTTTTATCGAAGGACTTTGGAGACAGGAAATAACGGCTTTGAGATGTTACGCTTATCACAGAGGCTTTACTTAGCTTCCGGCACATAGAACACTGGTTCCCGAGATCTCCTCAGAGGCGGTTATCATGAGTGAAGAGAGTTCAGCTTTAGTCGTGGATGAGGAGAGGTGAAGGGAACTTGAAGTCTTCCAGTCCGGTCCGGTAACAGAGGCTTTCACAACGAAGTTGTAGCCGGTTCGTGAGTACGGAACGTAGTTCAATAATCCAGCGTCGATCAGCTGGTGCGGTCGGATTAAATAAGGAGACCGTGTCATAAAGGGGTGTGGCTAGGCTCCGTGGAACCAGGAAGTAAGAGGATACCATAGTTAAGGCATGACAGTTTCCTACACACGTGTGCGTTTCAGGGCCTGCCAGGGCACAGTGTCACACTAGTGCAACTCATATCTGGTGTAAAAATAGTGTACATTTAAAAAAATCAACACTTTTTTTGACTGTGAAATAATAGCAGTCAGTTTCCTTCACGCGTGTGCATTTCAGGGCCTGCCAGGGCACAGTGTCACACCAGTGCAACTCATATCTGATGTAACAGTAGTGTACATTTTAAAAAAACACTTTTTTGACTGTGAAATAATAGCAGTCAGTTTCCTTCACGCGTGTGCATTTCAGGGCCTGCCAGGGCACAGTGTCACACCAGTGCAACTCATATCTGATGTAACAGTAGTGTACATTTTAAAAAAACACTTTTTTGACTGTGAAATAATAGCAGTCAGTTTCCTACACACGTGTGCGTTTCAGGGCCTGCCAGGGCACAGTGTCACACTAGTGCAACTCATATCTGGTGTAACACTAGTGTACATTTAAAAAAATCAACACTTTTTTTGACTGTGAAATAATAGCAGTCAGTTTCCTTCACGCGTGTGCATTTCAGGGCCTGCCAGGGCACAGTGTCACACCAGTGCAACTCATATCTGGTGTAACAGTAGTGTACATAAAAAAAAAAAAACCTAGTGATACCGGAGAAACTGACGGAAGCGAAGCACAGAGAGATGGACACAGGTTTCTTCAGGAAGGAAGAGATTCTTTATTGGATCACCGATCGGGACTCAGAGGGTCACCAAAATACAACAAGTTCTGAGCCCCGGACAATAGTGCAGGCTCCTTATATAGGCACATAACTCCTCCCATATTAAGCTCCACCCGCACATTCTCTTGACCAATCAATACAAATAAGAATTAACTTCCTGCTTGACCGCATGGCTTGTCCAGCACAATGGAGGAGGGGAATACTACATCCTGTATTCTTGCACATGCTCCGTACACTACTGATCGTATCTTGCCTCGTGCAACCAACTGATCGATACGTCAGCATATGTACGTACACATGCCACGTGGTAATCTCGGCCTACTAAATTTATTTTTACCGAGATTCCACCACATTCCCCCCTTTGATGCCTCTTGATATTTCACAATTACTTGAGGCATCACTTAACCTTAGTTTGCATACACCGCAAGTTACCTTGAACCAGACCAGACTTAACTTATGCTGTGAATCTTCAACACTCATCTTCCTGCATTGGTTCTCCCTGATCTAGAGCCTCATATTTATAAATTGCCATTATCTGTGCAGCAGCCTTCCTCTCTGCTATATTTTCTATCAGGCTTTGCACAGACCTAACTACTAAGGGTATAAGACACGTCAGGAGTAGACACAACATTAAAATCAGTAGGACTCCACCTACCACTGCCTTAAGCCCTCCAAACCACTCATACCAGCTACCAAACCAACTACTTGGATTGTACCCTTTCCATACCTGAGTAGGCACATGCGCTAGTTTAACCATATGGCTAGTAAGCTCAGCTATTGCTTGCCCTTCGTCATCTATTTGAAGACAGCAATTGCTCAGGTTAAACTTCCCACATACACCTCCCTCTACTGCCAAAAGGTAATCCAAGGCTAATCTATTTTGGTAGACTGCTGTCCTCATCCTGGTATTATGCTTCGCTAGAAGATTGAGCGCTTGTGATGTCTCATTAGTAACAATCTCAACCACCGCCTGTAATCTTATAATACGGTTGAGCATATAAATAGGGGTTCTATAACCAAAGGTACCATCTTCTGCCCACGTGGCTGGCCCATAATAATCTATAATACGCTGGGGAGGCCATTCATTATCTTCCCAGGCGCCTATCTCTATGGGTCCCCTTTTCTTCCTATGATTCACATCATACACTTTAACACCTAAAGTCTCACCTGTTTCAATAGGTAACAAGAAGAAGGATGGTTTGAGCATACCCAACACACATGCCCCTTCCCAGTCCTGTGGCAACTCCGAATAGGCTTTCTTACCACAGATCCAGTACAAATTTGCTGGGGCTCTCCAGGTAGATGTGATGGATAGATCAAACCACACATCCTTTAAATTGGCGTTTCTAGCAAACGGGTTAGATGGTTCTGAGACATTTGAAGCCGACCACCAAGTTGTATTCTTTGTATCATCATCATAAGCTTTTTGCCCTAGACAAGTTAATTCTCCTACAGAAGTATTATACATCATTCCTTTCCTTGCTATGCAAACATAACCTATGATGGAGGTCTTTAATCTCCACTCAGATTTACCTCTAACACTCATATGATAATCGGCTTGTGTAGATATTAATTGGTCAACTGCCTCAGAACCGGACATTACCTCCTTTGCTTCCCAAGGCCATTGGTCTCCCATGTTAGTACCTCCACACACATAGCAGTTGGTAACATTAAGACTACCGGCAATACTTTCGGCTAAATCAATGAACAGGTTTTTAGCATTATGGGGGATCTTATTATCTATACTCATCTCTTCATAAAAGGAATGGTATACTTGATGAGTTTGGGAGGATACCGTATCAGTCTCTATCCCTATAAACAATACTGTCCCAGGATCTAAACCCGTCCCATATATTTGAAACCCAAATAAATTACCATACTTGTCTAAGAACTTGTCGGGGTTATTTATAAGTATATGGACTGGATTGCATTCTATAGACTTACAATATGGGCTGGTAGGCAACTTAGTCACTATCATGTCCTTGTCTACTGTCTGTCCCCAAGTTGCCCACCCCACACAAGACCAATATGGGCAAAAGTTATAATCTCTATTTGGGCATCTAGGACTCACATATTTATTTTTACTACTGGGACAAATATATTTATCATTAGACCCATACGTCCTCTCCCATCTAAGATCCCCACATACATTCCACGGCTTTCTACCACTTGATATCGCCTTACACGCATCAAATAGCAGAACACCCGAAGAATGTACGGATTCTAATATTGTCTTGTTAATTAGGGTCCCCTGAGGATCTCCATTCCTGAGAGTCAACCAAATTGTACGGGGTTGATACTCTGGACTGAAGCACTTAGGTTCTCCTACTCCTAAATGGCACACACTATATTCTATATTTATGTATCTACATCTTGATACATCTCCTTTACACTCGTATTGTGAATGCCAAATTAGGGTTTGGGAAATATGGTTACCTGTTCTTGTAGTCTTAATGCATACCTCACAGCTAGGAGTGTCGGTACCTCTACCTTCCTGAATATAAAAATACACATAAATAAACATTATCAAGAACACATCTTTCGTCGTCATCCTCAGTCTTCGTCCGTGCGAAGGCACCTCAGCTTCCAGGATGTAAGGGCTGCAGGGAATGGAGTTCTGCTCGTCTTCACAGGAGTCCCTTCGAGACTTTCCCTGGCTTATACACTATACGTCGGTGGGCGGACAGGCTTTATTATGGCCTTCTCACTCACGCACCAAAACTCTGAAACAATAAAATTTTGTAATCCACAAAGTTCCTCGTTACTCCGACTGAGTCGTGCGTTTTAACCGGATCTTGCAGGGATTCTCTGGATCTGCTGTAACTTGCCAAGAATCGACTGCTGCTGGTTTAACCCTGGAGTGATGTATCCACGGAGTCACTTCGGCTACTTTTATCGCTGTAGGGGTAGACAAAAGAACAACATAAGGACCTCTCCACTTGGGCCCCAACGGTACATTATTCCACTCTTTAATCCACACTTGGTCTCCTGGATGATAACTATGAACTGGGGGATAAATATTCACAGGTAATCTATCTTGTACCCATTTCTGTACCTCCTCCATAGTCTTACCCAACTCTACAACCTGCTGCCGGGTAATTCCTTCTCCCAACTGACTCAAGTCCCCCCTTAAGTTACCAAGTACGGGAGGTGGTCGCCCATACATGATTTCAAAAGGAGAGAGGCCCATCCTTCTGGTAGGGGTACTGCGGATTCGCAATAAAGCTATGGGTAAGAGAACGTTCCACTTAAGTTGGGTTTCCTGACACATTTTAGCCAACTGATTCTTAATAGTTCTATTCATTCTCTCTACCTTACCAGAACTCTGGGGTCTATATGCCGTATGAAGCCTCCACTTTATACCAAGCATATGAGTCAGTTGTTGTAGGCACTGATGAACAAAAGCTGGACCATTGTCCGATCCTATAGAGCAGGGTAGTCCATATCGAGGTATTATTTCTCGTAGCAGGAATCTCACAACTTCTCCTGCTTTCTCTGTACGAGTAGGACATGCTTCTACCCAGCCTGAATAGGTGCACACAATTACCAGCAGGTAACGATGTCCACCCAATTTAGGCATCACTGTATAGTCAATTTGTAAATCGGACATGGGGAGTCCCCCCATAAACTGGACTCCTGGTGGCTTTACTGGTCCTTGTCTTGCATTATTTTTAGCACACGTTACACATCTTCGTACAATGGCCTGAGTCAAGTTGGACAATCTTGGTATGTAGAAATGTTTTCTGAGAGATTCTTCTGTGCTGTCTCTCCCAGAATGTGTCCCGTTGTGATAATTTTGGACAATTTCTACCGCTAGTGATGCTGGAATGACTATTCTTCCATCTTCTAACTGATACCATTTGTTCTCCAAATACTTTCCAGGTTCAGTCTTTAACCACTCCTCTTCTTGAGCTGTATAAACTGGAGTCCATTGAGACAGTGGAGTTGGTATAAGAGCAGCTATATGCCCCACATATTCCTGTCTTCCCGATTCAGCGGCACGTTTAGCTGCACTATCTGCCATCCGATTTCCCTTGGTTACATCACCATCTCCTCTCAGATGCGCTCGACAATGTATGATACCGACTTCTTTCGGCTCCCACACTGCTTCCAATAGTTGTAGGATTTCAGCTGCGTACTTGATTTCTTTGCCTTCTGAATTCAATAGTCCTCTTTCTTTATACAAAGCTCCGTGGGCATGAGTGGTTAAAAACGCATATTTGGAGTCCGTATAGATGTTCACTCTTAAACCTTCAGCCAATTGTAACGCTCGTGTCAGTGCTATCAATTCTGCCTTTTGTGCTGATGTTCCTTTCGCCAGTGGCCGAGCTTCTATCACCTTGTCTATTGTTGTTACTGCATATCCTGCATAGCGGATCCCTTCTTTCACATAACTACTGCCGTCGGTATAATATTGAACATCGGGGTTCTGGATGGGAAAATCACGAAGATCTGGTCTACTTGAGAATACTTCATCCATTACTTCCAAACAATCATGTTGACTTTCAGTAGGTTGTGGCAAAAGGGTAGCTGGATTTAAGGTGTTTACAGTCTCTAAATGCACTCTTGGGTTTTCACACAACATTGCTTGATACTTGGTCATACGGCTGTTACTAAACCAATGATTTCCTTTGTAATCCAACAACGTCTTTACTGCATGTGGGACTCGTACATAAAGTTCTTGACCCAGAGTGAGTTTATCGGCTTCAGCTACTAGCAGGGCGGCTGCAGCTACGGCTCTTAGACAAGGTGGAAGTCCGCTGGCCACTGCATCCAGTTGCTTAGACATGTAGGCAACAGGTCTTTGCCATGATCCCAAGTACTGTGTCAATACTCCCACAGCCATTCTTCTTTGCTCATGTACATACAGGTAGAATGGTCGTGTGTGATCAGGTAGACCTAATGCTGGGGCACTCATCAAAGCCTTCTTCACATCTTCAAATGCCGTTTGCTGTTCTTGAGTCCATAAGAAGGGGTCGTGCTCTGTACCTTTGATAGCTGCATACAGAGGTTTTGCCAGTATCGCGTAGCTGGGAATCCATATCCTACAGAAGCCTGCTGCCCCCAAGAATTCTCGCACTTGTCTTCTATTCTTGGGTATCGGTATTTGGCACACAGCTTCTTTTCTCTCTGGCCCCATAATTCTTTGACCTTCAGAGATATGGAATCCCAGATATTTGACAGTTGGCAAACACAACTGAGCCTTCTTCCTAGACACCTTGTATCCTGCCTTCCAGAGAATGTGTAGTAGATCATGCGTTGCTTGCTGACATATTTCTTTTGTAACTGCTGCTATCAACAAGTCATCTACATATTGTAACAATACACACTCTCCTGGGATGGACTCGAAATCCAATAGATCTTGACTTAGAGCTGAACCAAATAGGGTAGGTGAATTTTTAAACCCTTGGGGCAGTCTTGTCCAGGTCATTTGGCGTTTTGAGCCCGTTACAGCGTTCTGCCATTGGAAAGCGAAAATACATTGACTTTCTGCGGCAATTCGGAGGCAAAAGAAGGCATCTTTGAGGTCTAAGACTGTAAAGTAAGTAGCCCCGCCCGGAATTAAAGCAAGCAGGTTATATGGATTGGGTACAACTGGATGTATACTAACAACCGCATCATTGACTGCTCTCAAGTCCTGCACAGGTCGATACTCATCTGTACCGGGCTTTTGAACAGGCAGCAATGGGGTGTTCCAGGGGGAAGTACAGAATTTTAGGATACCATACCGTATGAACTTATCCAGATAAGATTGGATATTCTTCTTAGCCTTCTGCGGGATGTGATATTGTCTTAGGCTTACTGGATAAACCCCAAGTTTTAGTTCAATTTTAATAGGTGGAATATTGCGGGCCAGTCCTGGTGGGTTGTTCTCTGCCCAAACTCCTGGTATGTTGAATAAGGACTCATCACTCCTAGGGTTTTGGCTAGTCAACGCTGTATAAAGTCGCCACTCTTCTTCCTTTGGTACGGATAATGTCATAATACCTGAAGGTCCATTAAACTTTAAGGATGTTGTTCCATTTGGTAGGAACGTAATCTGCGCTTGTAATTTAGATAGCATATCACGTCCCAGCAATTGGACTGGACATTCAGGCATATAAAGGAATTGATGTTTTACTACGTGGCCTCCCAATGTACAGAGTCGACTTTTAAGAACCGGTTTTTCAGCACTTCTTCCAGTTGCTCCTATTACAGTAATAGTCCTTCCAGATGGAGGAGCAACTAGACTAGTCACCACTGAATGTTCAGCACCAGTGTCGATCATGAACGCACTCCTTTTTCCCCCTATTGATACATCGACCATAGGCTCCGCTCGACCAAGGGGGATGGAGCCCGGTCGGTATCAATAGTCCTCCATGACCGTGTCAGCCAATCCTACAAAGTCCCTGCCTTCTCTATCGCGGGACCTTTGCGCTGCTGGGAAATACCTATCTTCCCTAACACTTCCTCTGTTCCCATTGCTCCCTCTATTACCATTACTCCCTCCGGGGCCTCCTCTACCTCTCGCTCTGCCTCTAAAGTTTCCATAACCTGTCCTAGGTCTGTCTCTCTCACACTGTTCTCTTCGCGGACACTCATTTCTCCAATGCCCTTCTTCCCTACAGTATGCGCACTGATTTCTACTTAGAGGTTCCTCATTCCACTTACTATCGCCTCTGTCTGGGCCCCGTCTATCTACGCCTGCGATCGCTACCGCTAGCATATCTGCCTTTCTACGCATCTTGCGCTCTTCCTCTTTCTTACTTTCTGTTTCCCTGTTCATATACACCTTATTCGCTACCTCCATTAGTTGGGTGATAGACATACCTGCAAACCCTTCTAACTTCTGTAGCTTGCGCTTAATATCTCCGTAAGCTTGGCTGACAAAGGCAGAGTTCACCATTCGGGAATTATCTGCGTCTTCCGGATTAAAGGGGGTATACAAGCGGTATGCCTCCAATAATCGGTCATAAAAGACACTGGGCGCTTCATCACTTTTCTGAATCACCTCAACTGTCTTCGACATATTAATGGCTTTCTTTCCTCCAGCTTTCATGCCAGCAATTATAGCGTCTCTATAGGCTCTGAGTTGAACCATATCAGCGCCATTTACATTCCAGTCGGGATCGGTGTTAGGATAATGTGTTGCGGCCCATGCTGATGGATTGGCTTGATTCAAAGCACGGGCTTTATCCTCTAGCGCTTTAATGGCCGCTTGATTAATTCGTGTCCTTTCCTCATTGTTAAACAAAGTCATTAATAACTGCTGGCAATCAGCCCATGTCGGGTTATGTGTCTGAACTATTGAGGTGAACAGATCAGTCATAGCTTGTGGTTTCTCAGTATACGAGGAATTGTGGGTCTTCCAATTCAAGAGATCGGTTGTCGTGAACGGGACATATACGAAGACTGGGTCAGCATGTGCCATTTGACCTGCGGCATCGATATAGGCTGACCCTGGATTCAGACGAAGAGGCATCTGATAATGTTTTAATTGTTGGGTACCAGTCAGTTGTCGGGTTAGTATGGGGTTACGTGGAGGGGCGTCAGTTAGAGGTTCCGGTCGGGGGTAATAACGCATGAGGATATGGGAGCTTGGTTTTGGGAAAAAGTAGTAAATAAAACACTTCGAGCCGAGCTAGAAGAAGCTTGACCGGAAGTCTGAAGTGGCGCCAAATCAGGATATTCGGATCTAATGGGGGTTGGCTCTGGTTCCGGAAGGGGAGATTTAGTACGAGAGGGGGTGGATTCTGTACTGGAGGAGGAAGCGGAAGTGGATAAGGGCAATGAGGGAAGGGGTGCAGGACTTCCTGCATTTGCGTCACTTCCTCTTAACGGAAAGTAAGGGGGCGGCAAAGGGATCTCGGACTCAGGGGGCGTGTCCAAAATGGGCCTAACACCAGTCCTAGTGGACAAACAAGTCCTAGCCACCATGAGGCGACATTGCTCCTCGTGGCATGTCTGAATCCATTTTGGCGAGTCATTTACGGCCTGTCTCCAACAATCAATATAAGGAAACTGCCCGTAAAGTTCAGGCCTACCCGATACAGCCACGTGTAAGCGCTGTACCAGAGTTGGATCCAAACTGCCACGTGGCGGCCATGCCGCAACCAAAGTAGGCCACTCCCTAGTACACAAAGTGACCAAACGTACAGGAGACATTTTAACCCCAAAATCACATGTCTTGAATCCCTTTTTAAAATTCTTCACCATGCAACCTAAGGGATCCGGAATCGTTGACTGCGACGCGCCCATACTTATCAATGGAACGTCGTTGACAACGAATACTATGCACGCGTACTATTCAACAGTCACACCCGTTTCCTCTGGCAACAGCACCACGTGGTACGGTTACCAAGTGAAACGTACACAATAACACAATAAACACTCAGGGAATTCCCGTACACACACAGCTGTTACACCAGTCACTAGATAATCAATATTATGCCCTTTGGCGAAACTATACAGTCACCCACGCTATAATTCTCTATATACGAATTACCCGTCTATAACACACCCCAGTAACATCGTCTTTTACAAATAGCGGTTACAGTACGGTTAGCATAGGTCAAAGCACAATTTAAGGTCACAATACAATTATTAGTGGTTATGGTGTTAAACATGCAATATACAACAATGATTAGTACTTATATACAGTGTCAGTAAATATACAGGGTTATGGTACCGTGCACTATAATACAGCAACACACTATTAACACTCTCGCTAGACGGCTGAGCTCGCGCTATCTAACAAGATATACACTTTACTAAACAATCTTTAACACATTTACAATTCCCAACTAAACTATTGGCCAGTACCTTGAATGGACTACCTAAAACTATCTACATCCGTTTTGGTTAGCCACACTGCCCAAGCACCACATATAGCGAGCTAGAGGACCGAATTTACACAGACGCCTCTTAGTCGATTACTATCAAAAATCTAGTGGGTTCCAAATTTACACGCCTTCCCACTTAGCCAAGATAGGTTGAGAGCTAGCGAACCGAATTTACACAGGCGCCGCTTAGTCTCCCGGTCCCTCCGACCTAGCGAACAAAATATACACCCTAGAACGCTAGTCTAGACAAGACACCGGTGTCCGGCTAGGGCTATTTACACCAGAGCCCCGCCTGACTAACAAAATCAAACGGTCTGACTAAAGAGCGTTCGATCGAGCGGTGCGCCTTCGCTCCTTCCCTCCGACAGAGGGGGCAGATTCCATACACCAATAACCCCTTATGGGCCTACCGCACAATCGGTATACCCCTAGTGGGTCTGCCGTCTAAAACAGCAGTTGTCTTACCTCCTCGTTCCTGAACCTGAGTTCACACTCATCGACGGGGACACCCCAGCACTTCTTACGTAGAGGCCGATGATCTCCTGGACAACAGACCAGTGGCGCCGAGACGAAGGGAGGTCCACGCAGAAGTTCAGGGGTGCAGCCGTAGAGAACGTGGGCAAAGATAGACCGTCTCACGCCTCTGCCTCTCAGCTACCGTTGAACGATGAGCTTCCCGGCATATGCACCAAATGATACCGGAGAAACTGACGGAAGCGAAGCACAGAGAGATGGACACAGGTTTCTTCAGGAAGGAAGAGATTCTTTATTGGATCACCGATCGGGACTCAGAGGGACTAACGTCACCAAAATACAACAAGTTCTGAGCCCCGGACAAAAGTGCAGGCTCCTTATATAGGCACATAACTCCTCCCATATTAAGCTCCACCCGCACATTCTCTTGACCAATCAATACAAATAAGAATTAACTTCCTGCTTGACCGCATGGCTTGTCCAGCACAATGGAGGAGGGGAATACTACATCCTGTATTCTTGCACATGCTCCGTACACTACTGATCGTATCTTGCCTCGTGCAACCAACTGATCGATACGTCAGCATATGTACGTACACATGCCACGTGGTAATCTCGGCCTACTAAATTTATTTTTACCGAGATTCCACCACACTAGAAATTTGACTGTGAAATAATAGCAGTCAGTTTCCTTCACACGTGTGCGTTTCAGGGCCTGCCAGGGCACAGTGTCACACCAGTGCAACTCATAACTGGTGTAACAGTAGTGTACATAAAAAAAAAACCTAGAAATTTGACTGTGAAATAATAGCAGTCAGTTTCCTTCACATGTGTGTGTGTTTCAGGGCCTGCCAGGGCCCAGTGTCACACCAGTGCAACTCATATCTGGTGTACAGTAGTGTACATTAAAAAAAAAAAAAAAAATTTGACTGTAATAGATTGAATAGCAATTAGTTGTCTGCAAGCGTGTGTGTCAGGCCTACAGTGTCTACTCTGCGAACTTCTGCCAGTGCACAGTGCCACTCATATCTGTTGTCACAGTAGCTTGCACGCATAGTACCACTAATCTAAAAAAAAATGACAGGCAGAGGCAGGCCACCCGCAGGGGCCGTCGTGGTCGTTGTGCTGTGATTCCCTTTGGCCCTAGAATAATGCCCAGTGTTCAGAGGCCACGTACCCTGAACTCGAAAAGTTCTGAGGACATAGTTGACTGGCTAACACAGGACACCCAATCTTCTACAGCTTCCGCTCGGAACCTTGACGCACCATCCTCCTCCAGCTTAGCTTCGGGCACCTCTCAAGTTACCACTCGCCCGCCTGCCAGCACCACCAACACTAGCACCACAGCCGCTTTACTTGATCTGTCAGAGGAGTTATTTACACATCAGTTGGAAGAAATGAGTGATGCTCAACCATTATTGCCAGAGGATGTAGATAACAGGGATATGTCTCAGTCAGGCAGCATTACACGCATGGACGTACGGTGTGATGATGATGATTTTGAACCTCTGCTGCTTCCTTAGCTGAGTTGTTAGATACAAGTGAAGCGGTTGATGATGACGATGCATCCGTGGATGTCACGTGGGTGCCCGCTAGAAGAGAAGAAGAACAGGGGGAAAGTTCAGATGGGGAGACGGAGAGGAGGAGGAGACGAGTTGGAAGCAGGGGGAGGTCGTCGCAAGGAGCTAGTGGCACAGTCAGAAAGCATGCATCGACACACGGGATCAGCCAGACAGCACACCAATCAACGCATGCTGTTGCCACCACCAGAATGCCGTCATTGCAGAGCTCAGCAGTGTGGCATTTTTTTTTGTGTGTCTGCCTCTGACAACAGCGATGCCATTTGCAACCTGTGCCAAAAGAAACTGAGTTGTGGGCAGTCCAACACCCACCTAGGTACAACTGCTTTGTGAAGGCACATGATCGCACATCTCAAACGCCTATGGGATCAACACATGAGTACAAGCAGCACACAAACTCAAAGCCACCATCCTCCTCCTGGTCCAGCATCTTCATCCACGTCAACCACTGCTGTCCTCCTTGCCCCCTCTCAACCATCCGCCACTACGTCTCTCGCCTTGAGCTGCTCATCTGCCCACAGTCAGGTGTCTGTCAAGGACATGTTTGAGCGTAAGAAGCCAATGTCACAAAGTCACCCCCTCACCCGGCATCTGACAGCTGGCTTGTCTGAACTCTTAGCCCGCCAGCTTTTACCATAAAAGCTGGTGGAGTCTGAGGCATTCCAAAAATTTGTAGCTATTTGGACACCGCAGTGGAAGGTACCCGGCTGAAATTTCTTTGCACAAAAGGCAATCCCCAACCTGTACTCGATTGTGCAAAATGAAGTAATTGCATGTCTTGCACACAGTGTTGGGGCAAGGGTCCATCTGACCACTGATACCTTGTCTGCAAAGCATGGTCAGGGCAGGTATATCACCAACACTGCGCATTGGGTAAACCTGCTGATGGCTGTCAAGCATGGAATGCGTGGCTCTGCAGAGGAGTTGGTGACACCGTCACAACTTGCAGGAAGGCCTGCTGCCACCTACTATACTCCTCTTACTCCATCCTCTTCCATAACCTCCTCGGCTGAGTCTCTACTGCTGCTGCGTCTTGCTCCACATCAACGGCACCCCCCCAGCTCCCAGGTACTATTTCACATCCCCGATACGGCAGTGTCACGCCATCTTGGGGTTGACTTGCCTGAAAGCAAAGAGTCACACCGGACAAGCACTCCTGTCTGCCCTGAACGCACAGGTGGATCAGTGGCTGACTCCGCACCAACTGGAGATCGGCAAAGTGGTTTGTGACAACGGAAGAAATTTGTTGGCGGCATTGAATTTGGGCAAGTTGACACATGTGCCGTGCATGGCACATGTGTGTAATCTGATCGTACAACGCTTTGTGCATAAGTACCCAGGCTTACAGGACGTCCTGAAGCTGGCCAGGAAGGTGTGTGGCCAATTCAGGCGTTCCTACACGGCCATGGCGGACTTTTCAGATATCCAGCGGCGAAACAACATGCCAGTGAGGCGCTTGATTTGCGACAGAACGATACGTTGGAATTCAACACTCCTAATATTCGACCGCCTGCTCCAACAAGAAAAAGCCGTAAACGACTATTTGTATGACCGGGGTCCTAGGACAGCCTCTGCGCAGCTGTGAATTTTTATGCCACGTTACTGGACGCTCATGCGCAATGCCTGTAGGCTCATGCGTCCTTTTAAAGAGGTGACAAACCTAGTCAGTCGCACCGAAGGCACCATCAGCGACATCATACCATTTGTTTCCTTTCTGGAGCGTGCCCTGTGAAGAGTGCTGGATCAGGCCGTAGATGAGCGTGAAGAGGAAGAGTTGTGGTCACCATCACCACCAGAAACAGCCTTATCAGCATAGCTTGCTGGACCTGCGGCAATGCTGGAAGAGGATTGTGAGGAAGAGGAGTCAGAGGAGGAATGTGGCTTTGAGGAGGAGGAGGAAGACCAACCACAACAGGCATCCCAGGGTGCTCGTTGTCACCTATCTGGTACCCGTGGTGTTGTACGTGGCTGGGGGGAAGAACATACCTTCATTGACATCAGTGAGGAGGAGGATCGGGAAATGAGTAGCTCAGCATCCAACCTTGTGCAAATGGGGTCTTTCATGCTGTCGTGCCTGTTGAGGGACCGTCGTATAAAAAGGCTGAAGGAGAACGACCTGTACTGGGTGTCCACGCTACTAGACCCCCGGTATAAGCAGAAAGTGACTGAAATGTTACCAAATTACCGCAAGTCGGAAAGGATGCAGCAGTTCCAGAATAAATTAAAAAGTATGCTTTACACAGCGTATAAGGGTGATGTCACAGTACAACGGGAATCTAACAGGGGAAGAGGTGAAAGTAATCCTCCTCCTCCCTCAACCACGCCGGCAAGGACAGGACGCTTTACAGACATGTTGTTGATGGAGGACATGCAGAGCTTTTTAAGTTCTATTCATCGCCACAGCCCTTCGGGGTCCACCCTCAGAGAACGACTTGACCGACAGGTAGCAGACTAGCTCACCTTAACTGCAGATATCGACACTCTGAGGAGCGATGAACCCCTTCACTACTGGGTGTGCAGGCTTGACCTGTGGCCTGAGCTATCCCAATTTGCGATAGAACTTCTGGCCTGCCCCGCTTCAAGTGTCCTGTCAGAAAGGACCTTCAGTGCAGCAGGAGGTATTGTCACTGAGAAGAGAAGTCGCCTAGGTCAAAAAAGTCTAGATTACCTCACCTTTATTAAGATGAATGAGGGATGGATCCCGAAGGGACTGACAGTGGGCGATACATTCGACTAAAAAAGGCCTGATGAGGGGGACGTAACAGGGATTAAACTGATAAGAATAGTACTACTTAACACACCACTCCTATCTGGTGGCACATTAGATTACACACGAAGTGCCCCAAATTTGAAGTAGAAGGACCAACCAAGCATCTTTTTCCATCTACCAGTTCTTAAAATCAATGCCATATACACGTCCCCTGATAGGGGACGTAACAGGGATTAAACTGATAGGAATAGTACTACTTAACGCACCTTATAATAACGCAGAGAGAGGCAACGCAGAGAGAGGAGTCTGAAGAAGAGGAGTCAGAGGAGGAAGTTGGCTTTGAGGAGGTGGAAGACCCAACACAGCAGGCGTCCCAGGGGGCTTGTTGTCACCTTTCGGGGACCCTTGGTGTTGTACGTGGCTGGGTGGAGGAAGAGACCTTCAATGACATCAGTGAGGACAAGGAACGGGATATGGCTAGCTTGTTATCCAACCTTGTGCAAATGGGGAGTTTGCGGTTGTGCAAATGGACTGTTTGCGGTTGTTTGCGGTACTTTAAACGGGGAGTTTGGTCTGTCACTGTGAAGCGGGCATAACCCTTACACTACCTGATCGATACAACATCATACCTGATGTTTTAAAGCACGTTATTCCAAACAATTTAGGAATGTTAGGTGATTTATGCCCTTTATGGATTAAAACCAGACTCTGCATCAACTATGTAATTTTCCATGGGAGTTTTGCCATGAATACCCCTCCGGCATGCCACAGTACAGGTGTTAGTCCCCTTGAAACAACTTTTCCATCACTATTGGGGCCAGAAAGAGTCCCTGTGGGTTTTAAAATTCGCCTGCCTATTGAAGTCTATGGCGGTTCGCCCATTCGCGAACATTTGCGGAAATTCGCGTTCGCCATTCGCGAACGGAAAATGTTATGTTCACAACATCTCTACCTATATCCCATACGAATGTTTAAATGAACCAACTATGCCCAATTGGTTTGGTTACCCTAATCAGTCGTGTGCCGCCAATTGACTCATTTGACTCTATGCCAAACCGCAACCTCAATGTTCTAAGTGGTTCACTGGGTGGCCATCGATTAGTTTGCAAGAACCCGTGGCGGCGACCATCTTGTTTTGTTGAACGCGTCCAGCGGGATTTGTCCTTCAAGTGTCTGGAACTATTTTCGGACACTCGATCTACCGAACACCGCTGAGACTTCCAGGACCACCTAAATTCGTTATAATCCACCCGAAGAAGGCGACATTCGGTAGAAATTATATACGAATGAAGTGGCACACGACCATCAAACAAACAAACAATTATGTGAACTGTTATTCAACATTTTGTTCATGCACAAAAGAGACCAGCCGCACCAGCTAAACGCATGGAACTATTTTGGGCAGGAGCCTAGTGTGCGGCTGGGCAAAAATGGGATTTCCATCTATCTCCAGAACCCCTGAACCGATTTATACAATTTTTTTGTTCCCCTAACTATGGACTATTAGGATATATATATATATTTCATGGGGTTTGGATATGATTTTGGGGTATTTCTGAAAATGTGTAAAAATTGCTATTTTTTCGTTTGGAGGTAATTGAGTTAATACAGTAATTAACTCAAGTATCTCCTAAGCAGAGGGGAGTTATTTTGTGTAATGAATGGGAGTGTTTGATTATGTGACTTTATGTTTATTGGCTAATCACTGTTTTTCCCTGTGCCCCACAAGGTCCACCTGGGTGGGAACCTTGTGTGGAAAGTTGCATAAAAGGCTAGCCTGGCCCATTAAAGCTTCAGATCTGCTTAACCCTCAACACGTAGCCTTGTCTCATGCCTGTAGGGAACCTGTTTCACAACTAATCACTAGCTCTTGTAAGAGCTCTACTACAACTTCAACTACTGGTTCGGCTGAGAGGACATCTGGAGAATCTGCAGCACAGCTCCTCTGAGGGAAAAAGGACGTCTCCAACGGCATACACGGTGGCCGTTACACAGCCCTATCAGTCTATACCACCTAAGTCATCAGAGGTGTAGGCTTGGTTAAAACCATTTTAGATATTTATTAAAAAGTAAAAATATTAATATTTTTTTTTTCTGGTGCGCTCATAATTTGTTATATTTGATCTTTGTGATTTCTCTTAGTCCGCTCTTTTTATGTATGTTGCTGCTCACTACTGATTGTGTCTATTTTTAGCCTCCCTTTAACTTTTTATATATGAGATTGTTTAGAGTTTTATAAAAAATATAGACATAAGGTTGTTTGAAACATCAAACATCGGATTTCCCTTATGTTCTTATATTTTTTTTTAAATCTCCTTAATGTATTAAATCAAAATGTCTCATAGGCTTCCACTAAATGTTCAATACTCCTCTGATGTATATTATATCATTTCAGCTTTCTAGAAATTATAATTCATTTATTGTATTATTTGCAGATCATAAATAGGATTTTTTTTACTCACCCGTGGCATATATAAATGATCCAGGGAAAACCAAACTAAGGGGAATCAACCTTAAAATCACTGTATATATACATAATAACTAATAGTGAAACCCACAATTGTGAACACCAAGGAACAGTTACATAGTTACATAGTTACATAGTTACACAGCTGAAAAGAGACTTGCGTCCATAAAGTTCTGCCTTCCTCACATATGTTGTTGCTGTTGATCCAAAAGAAGGCAAAAAGCCTAGTCTGGAGTGCTTCCAATTTTTCCACAAACTAGGAAAAAAATTCCTTCTTGACCCCAAAATAGCAGTCAGATGTCTCCTTGGATCAAGCAGCTATTACCCCACTAATTAGAAATTATATCCCTGTATGTTATGTTTTTGTAAGTATTTATCCAATTGCAGTTTAAACATCTGTAGTGACTCTGACAAAACCACCTCTTCAGGCAGAGAATTCCATATCCTTATTGCTCTTACTGTATAAAAACCTTTTCTTTGCCTTAGATGAAATCTCCTTTCTTCCAGCCTAAACAGGATAGCCCTGTTTATGAATAGATTTCCAGATAAAGGTTTGTACTGGCCCCGAATATATGTGTATAAAGTTATCATATCCCCTCTCAGGCGCCGTTTTTCCAAACTAAACAGATTTAATTTTTTTTAACCTTTATTCATAACTAAAATGCTCCATTCCTTTTATCAATTTTGTAGCTTGTCTCTGCACTTTTTCTAGTGCCATGATATCTTTCTTTAGAACAGGCGCCCAAAATTGCACAGCATATTCAAGGTGTGGTCTCACCAGCGATTTATAAAGAGGCAAAATTATATTTTCTTCCTGAGAATTTATGCCCCTATTTATACATGACAAAACCTTACTGGCTTTAGCAACTGCAGACTGACATTGCATATTGCTGCCTAATTTGTTGTCTATAACAATTCCCAAATCCTTCTCGTGTGTGGTTATCCCTAATTCACTACCATTTAGTGTGTAAGTTGCTTGTGCATTCTTAACCCCGAAGTGCATAACTTTGCATTTCTCTACGTTAAATTTCATCTGCCATTTTAGTGCCCAGTCCCCCAATCTATCCAAATCCCGCTGCAGCAAAGCAATATCCTGCTCACATTTTATTACTTTACAAAGTTTTGTGTCATCTGCAAACACTGATACATGGCTTTCAATGCCTATTTCAAGATCATTTATAAATATGTTAAATAGAAGTGGTTCCAAAACAGAACCCTGAGGGACAATACTTACCACTTTCCAGCCTGAAAATTTACCATTAATTACAACTCGTTGTACTCTATCCTTAAGCCAATGTTCTACCCAAGAACAAGAATATTCATCTAGACCAATTTCTTTTCGTTTGAAGACTAACCTATTGTGAGGAACCGTATCAAATACCTTGGCAAAATCCAAGTAGATAACATCCACTGCAACACCCTGATCTATACTTCTACTTACTTCTTCATAGAATGCAATTAGGTTAGTTTGACATGACCTATGTTTCATAAAACCATGCTGATTATTGCTAATAACAAAGTTCTTCCCAATGAATTCCTGAATATTATCCCTTAATAGCCCTTAAAATATTTTCCCAGTTACAGAAGTTAAGCTCACAGGTCTATAATTTCCAGGCAAGGATTTTGAACCCTTTTTAAATATAGGAACAACATCTGCCTTCCTCCAATCCTCCGGTACAACACCTGAAACAAAAAGAATCTTGAAAAATTAAATACAGAGGTTCACTTATTTCCCCACTTAGCTCCTTAAGTTAGCTAATAAACGCAACTCTGTTTCCAGTGTACCTACACTTTCATTTTTTTGTTTTTTTAGAATTGATGTACTTGGAAAAAAATGTTGGGGTTGGTTTTGCATTCTTTAGCTATCAATTTCTCATTTTCTAGTTTAGCCACTTTAATTGCCTTTTTGCAAGCGTTATTGGCTTCCTTATATCTTAAATAGGATGCCTCTGATTTGTCTGATTTAAATGCTTTAAATGCCCTTTTCTTATTTTTAATCTCTTGTAATTTAGAAAAACTTTATTAATGAATTCTAAATCTACTGCTAATACCCAGTAGTTGTATTCCCAGTAGTTGCCAGAGACTGGTTGGACAGGAACAGTTGGACCTCTCAATATTTGATAAATTAAAATAGAATACCAGAAATATTAATATTAATAAAGAGTTCCCTCCCCCCCATACCCATCTCCCTCTCCCTTCCCTTTTTTTTCTCTTCCCATTTTCTTTTCTCTCTCTACTTTCTCTCCCCCCTTTAACACTCCTCCTTTCCCCTTGTCCCTATCTTTTCATTTACCTTCTATCCCCTAATTTTCTTGCATCTCTCCTGTATTGAATGACTTCGGCTACCCACCGAACAAACACAAGCAAACTCTTTCACTACACGGTTAATTGTCACATCCTCTTTAACCCAAGGACATTCTATGTCACAACATTAGCAACCAACACTACTCCTCCTCTAACCTAACCCACAAAGCACGTTGATGGAAATCAACTTTGACATGGATCACACAGACTTACAGTTTGACATCATTAAGACCTATATAACTTTGGAAGGAACTGACTACAGTTTGTTCGCCTGCCAGATGACTCATTTGATGCACCAAGACAATAAGCATGACAACTGTCAGCATGCCCACTTCAATAGACAACCGAGTACAAAGGCTTGCTATGGACCTGCCTCAAATTGCATGTAATAACATATACTGTTACTGCTTACAATTTTAACACTTCATGTTGTATGCTCATCAATTTTGTGTGAAACTTAAACAAGATACCTTAAATAAAAAAAAAAGAAAATTATAATAAAAAGTTTATTTTGCTTAGCTGCTATTGCAAGTGCCACATACATTCTCTTTGATTCACTGATTTAGAATTGCTTTACTGATTTGTATAATATTTATTTATTTATTTTATTTCTAGTAAGAGATTAAATATTAGATTTGCAATGTGCTTCTGTGTCACTACTTGTGTTTTGTATATTACTGAGGGAAGAAGCCTGCAATTTCCAGTACAGTACATGGCTGCAGTTTGCTGCACAAGTGAATCTTGTCTACACGGAGAGTGGCAGCAGTGGCGTACTAAGGGGGGGGCGGGGGGGGGGGCGGCCCGCCCCGGGTGCCACTGACTAGGGGGGTGCCATGACTTCCAGTGTCATGTGTCACCCCCCATCATTACGCTGCGCACAGCCGCAGCACCTTTGCGGGCAAACACCGGCGGGACTTCCTTCTTTATGAGGAGGAGGGGGAGGAGCGTTGTGGGCCGCGGCGTCGCGCAACGTGATGACGACGTGCGCAGCGCCGTCAGTCCGCCTTCATGGATCTTCAGCGGAAAGATCCATTTCCGGGCGGTGAGGCACCCAGTGGTCGGACTCGGCAGGCAAGCAAGGCATCATCAAAATGTAAGTATAAAGTTATTTTATGTCTGGGGATGAATTAATTAAAGATGGGGTGTATTACCTAGAGGGGGGGTGTATTAATTAAAGGGGGGGTGTATTAATTAAAGGGGGGGTGTATTAACTAGAGGGGGGTGTATTAATTAAAGGGGGGGTGTATTAATTAGAGGGGGTGGATTAATTAGAGGGGGTGGATTAATTAGAGGGGGGTGGATTAATTAGAGGGGGGTGGATTAATTAGAGGGGGGTGGATTAATTAGAGGGGGTGGATTAATTAGAGGGGGGTGTATTAATTAGAGGGGGTGTATTAATTAGAGGGGGTGTATTAATTAGAGGGGGATGTATTAATTAGAGGGGGATGTATTAATTAGAGGGGGTGGATTAATTAGACGTGGGTGGATTAATTAGAGGGGGATGTATTAATTAGAGGGGGGTGTATTAATTAAAGGGGGTGTATTAATTAAAGGGGGTGTATTAATTAGAGGGGGGTGTATTAATTAGAGGGGGGTGTATTAATTAGAGGGGGATGTATTAATTAAAGGGGGTGTATTAATTAGAGGGGGTGGATTAATTAGAGGGGGTGTATTAGAGGGGGGTGTATTAATTAGAGAGGGGTGGATTAATTAGAGGGGGTGGATTAATTAGAGGGGGTGGATTTATTAGAGGGGGGTGGATTTATTAGAGGGGGATGTATTAATTAGAGGGGGTGGATTAGTTAGAGGGGGATGTATTAATTAGAGGGGGTGTATTAGAGGGGGGTGGATTAATTAGAGGGGGGTGGATTAATTAGAGGGGGTGTATTAATTAGAGGGAGGTGGATTCATTAGAGGGGGATGTATTAATTAGAGGGGGTGGATTAATTAGATGGGGGTGGATTAATTAGAGGGGGGTGGACTAATTAGAGGGGGTGGATTAATTAGAGGGGGTGGATTAATTAGAGAGGTTGGATTAATTAGATGGGGGTGGATTAATTAGATGGGGTGGATTAAATAGAGGGGGGTGGATTAATTAGAGGGGCTGAAATAATTAAAGGGGGGTCGGATTAATTAGAGGGGGTGGATTATTTAGAGGGGGTGGATTATTTAGAGGGGGTGGATTATTTAGAGGGGTTGATTAATTAGAGGGGGTGGATTAATTAAATGGGGGGAGGATTAATTAGAGGGGGTGGATTAATTAGATGGGGTAGATTAATTAGAGGGGGTGGATTAATTAGATGGGGGTGGATTCATTAGAGGGGCTGAAATAATTAAAGGGGGGTGGATTAATTAGAGGGGGGTGGATTAATTAGAGGGGGTGGATTAATTAGAGGGGGTGGATTAATTAGAGGGGGTGGATTAATTAAGGGGGTGGATTAATTAGAGGGAGGGTGGATTAATTAGAGGGGGTGGATTAAGTAGAGGGGGTGGATTAAGTAGAGGGGTGGATTAATTAGAGGGGGTGGATTAATTGGAGGGTGGATTAATTAAAGGGAGGTGGAGTAATTAGGGGGGTGGATTCATTAAAGGGGGTGGATTCATTAGAGGGGGTGGATTAATTAGAGGGTGTGGATTAATTAGAGGGGTGGATTAATTAAAGAGGGGTTGTGGATTAATTAAAGAGGGGTTGTGGATTAATTAAAGAGGGGGTGGATTAATTAAAGGGGATGTGGATTAATTAAAGGGGATGTGGATTAATTAAAGGGGGTGCAGCACGGGGGAAGTTTATTTAGAGTGGGTATGTTTAATTAAAGGGGGATGCAGGTTTTTTTATTAAGGGGGTTGCAGTATTTTATTTATTAAGGGAGGATGTGCACTGCAGATTTTTGTTTTTTATTAAGGGAGTGTGCAGGGTTTTTATTAAGGGTTTGCAGGATTTTTTTTAATTAAGGGGGGTTGTGCAGGTTTTTGGTTTTTTTAAGGGGGTGTGCAGCTTTTTTTTTTTTTAATTAAGGGGGATGTGCAGGGTTTTTTATGTGTAGGGAGTGTATGAAATTTATGTGATCGGGGTGCAGGGTTTTTATGTGTAGGGAGTGTATGAAATTTATGTGATCAGTGTGCAGGGTTTTTATATGAAGGGCGAAGGGCAGGGGTTTTCTAGAAGGGGCGAGACCAGGGGCTTTGTAGAAAGGGGCAGGGGAGGAGTTTTATAGAAGTTTCTCACCAGCCCCCTTCTACAAAAGCACTGGTCTTCCCCCTTCTACAAAAGCACTGGTCTTCCCCCTTCTACAAAAATGGTGCATTTATACAAAACCCCTGCCCTGGCCCCCTTCTACAAAACCTCTGCCCTGGCCCCCTTCTACAAAACCTCTGCCCTGGCCCCCTTCTACAAAACCTCTGCCCTAGCCGCTACATCTTTTGAACTCATGCGATTTCTAAGGATCCGCTCAATAAAGTGGTATGGGTGCCAGGTCCCTCTAGTTTTAACCCTGCAGCTGAAAACATATGTTTCACTGAGGGTTAATCCAGCCTCTAGTGGCTGTCTCACTGAGGCGCTTCCGCAATTCTCACTGTAAAACTCACCGTGAGAAGATGCTGGACGTCCATAGGAAAGCATTGAGTAATGCTTTCCTATGGGCAGTTTGAATGCACATGCGGCTCTTGCCGCGCATGCGCATTCGGATCTAACGTCTGCAGGGGGAGGAGAGGTCACCAGCGCCGAGGGATCCCGACGTTGGAGAAAGGTAAGTGGCTGAATGGGTTTTAAGGGGTGACCTCTTCCGACGACCTCCCCCGCCGACGTCAGCTCCCGAGTGGAGCCGAATGCACATGCGCGGCAAGAGCTGCGCGCACATTCAAACAGTCCATAGGAAAGCAAAAAATTGTGGGTGTTTTCTTAAATTTTTATTATGGGGGGGGGGTGCCACACTCAGGGTCCGCCCCGGGTGCCAAATGCTCTAGGCACGCCCCTGAGTGGCAGGTCTTTATTTTACTCTTTGTAAGAAATAGACATTCTAAAATGTGATGGTGATCATCCCCTTGTTTGCTTCCCTTAAAAATAATTAAAAACTAAAATGCAAGATTTACCCCAACCTTTCGAAAGGGGAGACCTTTCCTGTGTAAAATACCCTATTGGACACTACGAAAAAGGTCACCCCCTTTACTTGCAGTACAACCTGCAAATGCATTCTATTTACCTGGAATCCAGCACTTATGCCACTGGGGCCTTGCACTGTCCAATCACAGGCTTCTCACAGAGTCCATTTTGCCTTCTCAGAGGACATGCACGCACTCTGGGATGGCAAGTGGAGCTAGAAAGTTAGTAAAGAGGGAGGGTTATTTGTTATATAAATTCTGAGGGAGGCTGAATGGAGCACACACCGGGAGAGAGGGAGTGAGGAAGGAGGAAGCAATAGTACAAGGGAGGAGATTTCTACTTCTGTTGTCAGTGTGCACTGATGACACATAAATTGTACACAGAATTGACATTAGCAGTATGGAAACTGCACAATTACACACACAATTACAAATATCTTTGTAATTTAAGTTTTTCAAGCAGAAACACTGCACATACATACTTTTACCACCATAACTACTTTAAATCACTGAAATGGTCGTGGTGGTTGGAGTAACCTTTTATTTTTTTTTATTTTTTTCAATATATAGATTTTTATTGATTTTTAGGGAGATAACGAAAACATATATATCACACAGCGTACATACATATACAGCACATAGAAAATGTACCTATTACATTCAAGTTTAGTAGTAATCGTTACGTTACAGTCTTCTAGCGCATTGCCATGCAACTGTACACATACAGTAGATAGATGTTGGAGAAGATTTGATTTACACAGTCTTACAATATATACCGGGTGAGTATGTTACCTCTGTTGCATAGGCTTACAACCCACAAATACTACCCTAAACCTAGCAGTTGCTGAAGATGTACAAAGCACCGGGTAGTGACACCGCATGATGTACTATGGTATTTAGTAGTGGATAGGGTGTAAAAGGGTATGCGCAGCGAACGGTTACTACTGCTGCTACCAATGTTGTTACAATGTTTGCATGATGGTGCATCCATTTTTTACCACATCATTGATGCTCAACACCATATGTTTGGAGCATTATGCTTCTCGAAGTAAGGTGTAAGCAGTAGGTATAGTGGGGAAAACAGGATATAGTACCCCGGAATTATTATGTGCCGTTTTATACATCCTCGTCAACTATGTGACCTTTGGGTGTGCCCAATGTCAGGATTGTATAGAGAACGTAGAAATGTTAAGGGGCAGCTTTTATGTACTCACAATTAGGGTGCGGAATCATGCCAGTTTACACCATCCCAGTGCCCTGTAGCGTGTGGGTTGACATCGCTCACAAGGTTGCAGTAACAATGTAACAAAATGTAAACATGTATACATATGTACCAAAGCAATTAAGATTACAATGCAATATAACATAAAAGGAGAAGGGAGGGAAAGGTGGGTATGGGGACGTGATGCTCATCTGAACATGTAGGAAGACTACATTCTACATAGGAACTCAGGTTTGATCGGGCTTGCTGAACTACACTCTCACCGGTGTGGTGGGGTTATACCATGGCACCCTAGGGCTTGTGGAATTTGTAGGGAGAATGTGAACGTGAATGTGGAATATTGAATAGTGAATGGTGAATGGTGAATAGTGAATAGTGAATAGTTCCTACCCCGCTGCAGAATAGGATTCCATGAGTGGAGCCCAGTTCTGCCACCGGGTCAGGAAAGCCTTTGTGTTACCACCCTTTGCCCATTCAAATTCATGGTGGTATGTCAAGTCTACCTTGCGCAAAACCTCTATTAATGAGGGGGTTATAGTGCTTTTCCAATGGGAAGCTATACTTAATTTTGCTGCTACTAGGATATTTAGTACTGCATCCCTGGATGGTAAATCACGTAAGTTTGGGATGAGGTGAAGAAGATATATTTCCGGGTGTATTGGTAATGTGGTCTTACAAAGCGCTTGGATACATTTCTGAATATGTTGCCAAAAATTTGTTAGGGTAGGGCAGTACCAGAATATATGCTCCAAGGATCCCACGCCTGCCTTACAACGCCAACAAGTAGGGGGGGATGTCGGGTATATTTTGTGAATTCTGCTTGGTACTAAAAACCATCTCGCTATCATCTTAAAGTAAGCTTCCCAGAGCGTGACACATTTTGAAGATTGTTTAGTATACTTGAGAGAGAATTCCCAGTCCTCAAGAGACGGGGTTATCCCTAACGAATTTTCCCATTTCGACATATACGGTAACTTGGAGGGTTCGTGATAGTCCATCAGTTTTGAATAGCAGAAGGACAGAGATTTACATGAGGGACGAAGTAGCTTTGCAGAATACCATTGCGTGCCTAGATAACTAAAAGATAGCGGGTCCATGTACTTAACTGCTTGAGTGAGTAGAATATGTTTGATGCGTAGGTACAGGAACACATCCCTAGGAGGCAAATTGTATTCTTTCTGCAATATAGGGAATGGAAGTATACCTTCCTTGTTAAATAGTTTGTGGACATGAGTCACTCCCATGGACGCCCATTGGGAAGTTTGGAGATTAGGAGATATGGTGGAGAGGGCTGAAATGGGAGCGAGATATAACGCTTCCGGTCTAGACCACAAAACCTTGCTCCAAGACGCCCATGATTGTGTTAGAAACCGGGAAGTTGGGAGAGTAGAAGGCAATGTTAAGGTGAGGGACGCCCAAAGAGTCCCTGACAGAGTTTGCGTACCTCCACAGGCTGATTCTAGATCAACCCAGACCGGTTTATGTGATCCCGACATGCGACAATAGGGTGGCTCTATAATAGAAGAGAATATTGGGAACACTGAGACCACCTTTTTTGAATGGGTGCCATAAGGTGCGAAATGAAACTCTTGGAGGTTTTTTCTTCCAAATATGGGCGTTGATGATTCTCTGAAAACGTTTAATGAGGGAGATCGGTAGTTCAATAGGTAGTGTTCTGAACAGATAGAGTATGTGCGGCAAAATCATCATCTTTATCGTGCTAATTCGGCCAAACCAAGACGTAAAGAGTTTGTCCCAAGACTCCATCTGCCGAGAAAGTTTGGATAAGACTGCTATGTGATTGGCTTTTATGGTTTGGGGTTTTGAAAGCGTCAGTTTTATCCCTAGATAAGAGATTGCTGTCTTTTGCCATGCAAATGGGTATGTCATTTCTAAATCCTGTATTAATTGCTTATTAAGTCGTATGGGGAGGATCTGGGTTTTACTTATATTATTCCTATAATAGGAGACCTCTCCATACGTATTTAATGTGTGTATGAGGTGAGGAATGGATCTGGAAGGATCGGCTAAAAAGAGGATAACGTCATCGGCAAAGAGTGCTATCTTTTTTTCTCCCGCCGGAGTAAGTAGACCAGGTAGTTGTGTGTCAAGTTTTATCGTTCTAACTAGGGGCTCTAAACACAAAATAAAGATCAAGGGTGATAAGGGGCACCCATGCCTTGTTCCATTAGTTATGCGAAAGCTCCTATAAGTGAAACCCGAGTTGAACACTTTAGCAGAGGGGGCGGAGTATAGGGCTAAGATGCTAGTTATAAAGGATTTGGTGAAACCAAAGGCCGATAGAGTGCCAGACATATATTCCCAATTCAGGCGATCGAAGGCCTTTTCCGCGTCTAACGCCACCAGGACGCCCGATTTGTCATTCGATTTAGCCCAATCAATTAGGTCCATACAGTATCTGGTGTTGTCCCCAACTTGTTTGCCGGGAACAAAACCCGCCTGTTCTTCCGAGACCAGTTCAGCCAGCAGGGGTCGTAGTCTATTGGCAAGTAATTTGGCATATAATTTGACATCGGCATTGAGTAGTGATATCGGCCTTAGGTTTCCACAAAGTGTTGGTGCTTTATTTGGTTTTGGCAGAGTGATAATGTAGGCTTCTAACATTTCTTGTGGGAATTTACCAGTCATTCTAATCTTGTTAAACAGTTTTGTGAGATGTGGGATTAGTCGTGGAGCCAGTTTTATATAGTAGTAGTTTGAGAGGCCATCAGGCCCAGGTGCTTTATGTTTGGGCAGGGAGTTGATCGTGGAGGCTACTTCTTGTTCTGTGAAGGGAGCATCTAACAGGTTGTTATGATGAGCCGAAATTTGGGGAAGCGAAATTTGAGAAAGATATCGTTCTATGTCAGAATGATTTGGATTGGTCGTGTGTGCATTATCACGGAGGTTATAAAGTCCTTCATAAAAGTGGGCTAATTCGTCCACTATGTTAGTCGGATTGAATATTTTAACATTGTCCTTGGAGTATATATATGGAATTTTGGTTTGTAGATATCTTGTCTTAAGCTGAGCTGCCAATAACTTGCCAGCCTTGTTCCCTGAAACGTAGTAGGTCTGTCGGGTGTTGCGTGCTTGGAGGGTGTATTTTTGCATTTGGAGAATATGGATGTCGTTTTGTATTTTAATGATCTGTCTGGAGAGTGACTTGGACGGGGAGTGTTTGTTAGAGTCTTCTAGTGTTTTGGGTGTAGCAAGAAGTGAAAGTTTTTTTTGCTATTGAACCTAATTTAATAAAATGGCCCCTAATCACAGCCTTATGTGCTAACCATTGAGTTTCTACAGTAGTATCGTCCGTCATATTGGTATTGAAATAAGTGTCAATCTCCGTAGATATGTGTTGAATGGCAGAAGGATTTTCAAGAAGAGATTCATTCAAACGCCATTTGCCCCTTCCTGTTGTGGGATATGGTGCGGTGAGCGTAATTAAGATAGGGGCATGATCGGACCAAGTCCGGAGGCCAATAGATTGGTCTTTAAGGTGAGGAAGAGTTTTTTTGTCAACCAAGCAAAGGTCAATGCGCGAATACGTCATGTGGACATGTGAGAAGTAAGTATAGTCTTGTGCTTTAGGAAATAAGTTCCTCCAGGAGTCATAAAGGTCTTGTTCATGAAGGAGTTTGGAAAACAATTTTCCATTGTGAATGGAGAGTTTGCTGGGATATTTATTACCAGCTCGCTTGATATCCAAAGATGGTGTAAGAGTGCAATTGCAATCTCCACAGATAATTACATGACCTTTCTTAATGGAATTTATTTTTTTGATCGTATTGTTGAGAAATGAAAATTGAGCTTCATTAGGTGCATAGAGTGACACTATCATCATTTGTATGCCATTTAGATCACCTACTAGTATGAGCAGCCTGCCAGCTGAGTCGACATATCGTGTGACGACTGTGAAGACCCAATCTTTGTGAAAGAAAATTGCGACACCTCTAGATTTATTTGGGGAATATGCGTGGTATGCGACTGGATATTTTAAAGATCGAATCTGAGGAGGGTTGTGTGTCGCAAAATGGGTCTCCTGCACACATACAATAGCGGCTTCCGCTTTATGCATATCTTTCAACAGCTGCTTACGTTTGTAGGGGCTATTGAGGCCCTTTACGTTTAGAAAAAGGATTTGTAGTGTGTGAGGTGTCATTAAGCCAATTTAATGAGATAGCAGCGTAAGCATTGCAGTGTTGAGTACAATGCAATAGGTTCTGTGCTTCTGGTCGTATATTGTCTCCGGACCTGGGCTGGTTCCTGAAAGGGCGCTATAGTGTATTGTACCAGCACCAGTGAGGTAGGAATCAACGGACCTATGGGGCTTTCCGGTGGCTTGAAATCCATGAGAACCGTAAGTAGACTTAGGAGGGGAACGGGAGCAGTAGGGGGAGGGATACAAGGAAATATAAGGAACAAATAAAAACAATAACAGTAACATAAGTATATACAAAAGGAACCTTGGCCAAGGTTCACACAAACTGCCATCATAGGGGTAGGGAAACACATAACCCTAGATGACTTAGGGAGGGTTTTTCCTCCCGACCTTTGTCTCAACATATCGTAATAAAGTAATAAACATAAGAGAAACGTCTAAGTACATTTTTAGAGCTATCCTAAGGATGATAGGCTAATGTGACCCATGCAAGCATAATGGATACCCACTGGGCCGGTCACGTATGCTTTGTTTTAAATGGGACGACCATGTGAGATCCCTACAAAAAAACAAAAAAGAGAACTTCAGCGAGAAAGCGCTGCTAGAACAAGGCTAACTCGTTTGGGAGCGTACAACACCTCGTTATATGCCTAGCCATTGTTAGTAAGTGCAGCGTATACGCAGGATGGCGAAGGATGAGGAGACAGATTACGGCTGCAAGTGACAGCGATACGCTCTATATGTCCCATAGGTATAATGAGTATCCCGTTCCCTGCTGAAGAGAGTGCGGAGGCTATAATGAAAACCTAAGAGATCTCATGCGTCATACAGTCTACAATGGTGGCATTCATAACGTCGGCGGTCCCTAGTGTGGGTATTATATAATACAGTCGGCTAAGTGGGTGAGCCTCTAGAGGCAACACATAGCATCCTAACAGGCATAAATGTGTCTGGAGGGGAAGTCACCGGTGGAATTACATTAATTATGCACATGACGCAACATTGAATACAATGTACAACATGAATGGGGTAGAGCGCTACCAATAAAAGATTGGGGTATGAAATTTCTCAGCCAAGTGGCCACACTGAGCCAGCTTTAACCCACATACTTCTGAGTGCCCTTTACCCACTAAACACATGGGACTCTGAAACAATGTCACCCGATAAGATGAAAGTAAGGCCAATTTGCCTGTGTCGCCAATATTGCGAGCAAACGACTCCAAGTGTATGGGCCCATCACTTCATAAGCACAGCCCCTGTTATAACTTAAGCCTCCCAGGTAAAGGGACGCTGTCCAACGGTGACACTGTGGCTTAACCTAAAGTACATTAACCGAAGGATGGGACATGCATAAAGGGTAACACTCTCCATGCTAGCATTATATAAGATACGTGGTTACGATGAGTTATTTACAATTACAGCAATAACATTAGCTGTGTACCTGACATATTACACCAGTATCCCAAATCAAGGTAGATTAAGTAGTATAGTTAACTAATGCTATAATAGGATGCTCGAAGAGATAGGATCAGAGGTCCTGTCACGACCCCCGCCTATATGTAATACTTATCAAATTGTCCCAGGGGTGAAAAGACATATCCTGAGGAAATCACGGATTGCCGGTTGGTGAGTTCGCCATTTGCCATTCCACCTGTAGTCGTCTCGGGGACTCGTTATTTGATGCCGTGTGGTCGGGCGCTCCAGTCCATAGGCCCCAAGTGGAGATCAACTTCATACCTTCTGTCGGATTCGCTACAATATGGTTTCGGCCTTGACGCCAAATGATGAGTTTAGTAGGGTAGTCCCATTTGTATGCTACATTGTGGTTCCACAAGGTTTTGATTATCGATATAAAACCTCTTCTCTTCTCCATTGTAGCCCCCGACAGGTCCGCAAAAAGTACGACCTTTTGATGAGGTTCCGGAATCGATTGAACTTTCCTCGCTGCTGCCATCAGGGTTTCTTTGTGTGCAAAGTAGTGGAATCGCACTATAACGTCCTTAGGGACATCAGCCGTCAGGCGAGCAGGCCGCGGAAGCCTGTGCATGCGGTCATAGGCCCAAGCGGAGTCAGGTAGGCCTGGGGCCAGGGCTTTGCATTAAGATAGGATATGGGCCGGTAGTGCCTCTCGGGTGATATCGTCCGGTATCCCTCTAAAACGCACATTTGGTCTACGGGATCTATCCTCCATATCAGCAAGCTTATCTTTCAAAATAGCGTTGTCCTCGGATAGCTTCTGAACTTTGTCTACCATTTCGTTGTGCGCCACACAAAGTTCGTCGGTCTTATTTTCCAGAAGGTTGGTCCTGTCGCCAATATCAGATAGTTCTTTTCTTAAGTCACCATCTATCTTGTGAAAATCGGCCGTTATCGTGGCCCTCAACTCCTGTAGCATTCTATGTAGGCTGCGCTCTGTAACTGGCATGTCGGAGTATTTTGCCGAGCCAGATTCCGGATCAGACAGTCCGTCGGACAGATGAGACATGTCGTCGCCATCTTGGAGTTCTTTCCGGCGCTCCGTTTTTTTCGATTTCGGCATGTCTGACAGCTTCAACTGTTTGGGCGCAGGCATATTATGCGTCAGTGGCACTTTGGGAATAATAGATATCGATATAGATTCGATCAGTTGCTAAAAAAGTCGCTCGTGGTCGGGATGACGGCGGAGCTCCTATTCCATGCGACTGCACTCGCCGGAAGCCAGACACGCCCCCGGAGTAACCTTTTAAATTACTTCAGTTGTGGCTTTTTCTCCACCTTTTTAAATGGCTTTCATTGTAGTGAAAGTGATCTCTGCCTAAATTGAGTATATAATTCCTTCTAAATTGAGTATAGAAGTACTAGTGTCGTAGACAGGATACACTATCACTCAAGAGTTAAAGCCCAAATTATTTTCGTCTAAGGCATTTTATTAACATTTGTTCCAACTTAAGATTACCTTTGAATGTAAAAATATACCCTTTTTAAAGCTGCTTCTCAGTATTGAGGTCTTTTAGATCAGAGTAGCTAAGGATATATATCTTTATCTTCATGGACGTTGTTGCCCAGTAACTCGTTTAGTACCTTCAGGGTGATTGCATAACATAGGGGTCTCCAATCGTACATCTTTCATTTAAACAATCTATAGGTTATTGACGGATAATTCACTTTATTGTGGTAAAACGTGGATGTTGTAAGAGGTTTTTTTTTTTTAATGAGGCAAGTACGCAGTTATGATAGGTGCCAGCATATAAGTATACATCAAGCACTTAGTAGCCTGTTCTCACTTAGACTACTTAGATTATATTCAGAGGAATTTTGTTAGGGTAGTTTGCACTGATTTCCAATTTTAGGAAGTGTCTATTGAGCGCTGTCATTTAGAGTCTGTCTTATATAAAGTTCTCCTTGCAGTTATACTGAGCACACTGGGGGTTTGTTGGAAAACAGTTTTTGGGTAGAGCTGGAAACTAAGGTGGATGTATTTAATAACTGTTTCCCATAACATCAGTAAAATCACAGTTACTATATTTGCTATGATAGACACAGCAACTAATTTCTAATCAACCTGTTACTTGCACATTTCACTGATCAAGATTTTAAAGGCATTTCCTTGGTGTTGCTAATTGTGGGCTTCACTATTAGGTATTTAAAATATGTAACATTTATGGTTATGTTACTGCAGAATACTTTCATAGAATACGTTAATGTTAAAGAGATATATTTCATTTTTTCTGTAAATCATCTTGTAGCATAAAACAAACCACAAGATGCTTCTAGTCTAAGATCCATATCAGGCATAATGTGATTTGTGAATGTATTGTAATTGTAATATAATTCAAATGCAAACTATTACCCTATTAAGAGATGCCACAGTACATATCTACGGAACTAGATACTATCATCTGAACTAGATACTATCTAATGATGATCATCATTTACAGTATATTCATATAAACTATACTTTATTAATTATCTTTCATATGTATATTGTAGGCCTTGCGTAGAAATAGTTGAGTCTACTTTTGTAAACAAACTACTGCTGTTGACTTCCCTTCATGCTCAATTGATTCTTTTGTAGGACGTAAGTATGTGGAATGAAGTAAAAGTTAATTATGTGTCTTATTTAATGAGTATTCCACTATATCAAATTCACTAAGTTTGGAATGTTAAAACATTAGCAAATAAAGCTGGGTACAGATTCAATTACTGCAAAGCTTGATGCTTTAATAAGTCTTTGATGGCATGCTCTGTTCTGTTGCCTTCAAGAAGAAAACAACGTTTTAGAACAAATAGTCCTTGCAATTTAGCTTCATTTTGCCAGTGCCTCATCAACTGGTGTCCCGTTTTAGAGACAAAATAAATGTATTTCCAAGGCACATGGAATCAAGGGCAAATTGAGAAACTCCACAGACAAACCTTAAATGAAAAAAATGTAAGCATATTAAATCATTAGTATTTAACCAGGTTTATAGTAATCTTTAAAAATATAAAAGTCCAAATAAAGATATGAGAATATATTGCAAATCTGAAAATTGTAAATATATCTTAATAAACCAATAAAAGTGTACACAGTGCTTACACAATATCTTTGTGCATACTTATGAACAATAAAATCAGTTGCATGCACTATTACACAAATGTGCTCTTTTACTATCTAAGTCGCGTTTGCTCCTTCCTACATACTGCATATTGCAAATATATATATATATACATATACATTCTTTGTATAATATCATGTTATCAACTGCTCATTTTAATTTGTTTTTCTGTCCTACAGCTTTTACAATCCTAAATAATAGCATTATTTGATCCTGTTTCCCTTCAGGATAGAAAGTTCCCACACTGAAATTTTGTTTTTTCTATATTACAAAAAACAATGAAAGAAAACTTTCACTACTAGTAACTTTTTTCTTTGGTTTTTATTGTATGTATTTGAGCTGATGTGTACTATGGTCATTGCTGCCACCCAGGAGTAGTGGGAGTTTGAGAGCAGGGCTTAATCATGTTTGATTGTACCAAATAAGATTTGTTTACTTGTCCAATTGAGAACTGTGAACAGATGCTATTCACGTTTTTTGGCCATAGAAATAGGTTGTGAAGAATTTCCCTATTTTATTTTCCCATACTACTGAATCCAATATGTTTCCCCTTGTTCAGTACTTTTAAAGTACCGAACGTCAACCAACACCCTGGCTCATTAACTTCAAAGAAACCACAATGTAAGTGCTCTCTGGGTGACCTCCATTCGTATAACCAAACACACATGCTCTAGTAAATGGCGGCCATTTTGTCCCCCAAACGCAGGCAGCGGTACTTGGTCGTCAAGTGTGTGGAACTATATTTCGACTACTTTGCCTCAGGAACCCCAGGAAAATCTTACTGCTGCCTGCTCCGTTACCCAGACAAGCCAGGAGAGCACTTTTCAGGTAAAATACTCTCCTGGGGAACTCTCTGAGGGGAACATTAGCTCCCTATGAGCCAGAGGAAGTATTTGTTTGTTTTCTCATAGGAACTCCCGAAAGTTGACTTATCGCAACCTCTTTTCTTATGGAACTATTTTGGACAGCAGCCACGTGTGCGGTTGGTTAAAACTTTACCCAGGTGGCGATTTGACTATATTATATCTGAGCACTATTTGGACAACTTGGGCGCTCAGATCCGGGCTACCCAGGGTTATAAGACTTGTGGGGGTTATTATCAATACTGTATGTATTTTGGGGTGTTTATGTGTTATGTACTGCCTGGGAGATAATTTGTTTAAGCAAAAGCAAACTCACTTATCTCCCAGACACAGACATGCACCCCTTACCTATGGTTTTGCTGTAGACCCCATGCTGGGGGTCTTTGTATATAAACAGGCAACTTGGCCATAAAAAACTATTCCTTTTGTACCTTTCATCAAGTCTCGATATGGTATGCGATAGAAAGGGCACTATATTCACATGAACCTTACAGAAAATATGGGAAACAGCAGACGAATGTACCACTCTGGGTACATGCGGTTTATTACATAGGTATTTTAAAAAACAGACGCACCTCAAGATTTTTCAACGATGTTGTGGATCCTCAGAATGCTTCCATTTATGATATAACTTTATACACCATTGGTTGTGAAGGATTTATTGTTACAGTATTAACTAAATAAAATTCAAGCATTTCTGTCTTATATACCAGCATTTAAAAGTTTAAAAATAAGTTTAACATTTAAAATTGCAAAAATAGAGAATAACAGAAAAAAGAAAAAAGGTATGTATCCAAAATATAAGTCTCTTATTGTAGATAATGATAGATCTCACCAATGTTCAGAACCATATAGAACGCTGGGATGGACCTCAAGGGCCGTTGCAGGGAAGAAGAGTTCCTAAACATGCATCATGGTGGGAAGTATACTCCTTATCTACTTGGATGATTGAGAAAGAGTACACCCATGCTGGTCTGATGAATGGAACTGCATCACTAGATCAGAGACAAAGGTAGGAAACAGCGTGAGATCTACCTTTATCATTATCTACAATGATATTTTGGATACATACCTATTTTCTTATGTTTTCTTTTTTCTGTTTCTCTCTATTTTTGCATTCCCCCCCCCCCCCCCCTTGTTTTTTTCATCGTTTTAATTGTATGTGTTTTTTTCAATTTTGTATATTTTTCTATTTTTTTCTTGTAAGTATACATATTCAATAGGGGATCTATTCACCATTGGCAAATGGAACAGTAACTAATCCAGCGGTACTTAGCCTAAGGAAGAACATATGCTCTCTCTGAATGGACTGCTTCTTGGTTTATATACAAAAACTTGTTTTTGTATTTTCATTTTTTTTCTGGATATTTTTCTGGGTTTTGGTAGTATGTTATGTACTTATTTCAACCATACACATTGAATGTGATTTAACCCCTAAATGACGAGTGATGGACGAGGTCCGTCACTCAGGGGAAACCCTTAACGATGAGTGACAGACCTCGTCCGTCACCCGTTAAAATTAACTACAGATCGCTGCGATCGCGGGGTTAATGGTGCTCCGGTCTGCCATTGTATTAGACTACAGTGATCAATTGGCAGGGATTTCATTTTACTATCATCTGACTTTTTTTTTTAACCCCTGAGGGTTATTTTTTTTTTTTAACCCTCAGGGGTTAAATTTATTTTATTAGTTAATTTAAATATTTTAAAATTATAAATTTAGCTAGCTGGGGAGGGTAGAAGTTAGTGGGGAATTGGGGGTTGGTTAACGTTAAAAAAAAGTTTTAAAATAAGCTTTAAAAAGTTAAAAAATTAAGTTAAAAAAAAAGTTTAACCCCTTAAGGACCAAACTTCTGGAATAAAAGGGAATCATGACGTGTCACACACGTCATGTGTCCTTAAGGTGTTAAGTAAAAAATAACCCCCCCTTTACCCAGTCCAAATAAAAATTAACCCCTTACCTGCCAGTCGATCACTGCCTACAGTGATCAAAATACAGATCACAGTATTATAATGTGATCTAATTTTTTTTAGCCCTGACGATTAACTTTTATTTATTTTTTAACCCTCAGGGGTTAAATTTATTTAAATAACTAATTGAAATACTGTTTAATTAAATATTTTGCCAGCTAGGGTGGGTGGGAGGTATGGGAAAATTGGGAATTTACTGTTAGTGCTGCTTACTGCTAGTTAGGGGTTAACGGTAAAGAAAAAGCTTAGAAAAATGCTAAATCTGTAAAAAAAAGTTTTAAGAAAGTTTAGGAAACTTTAAAAAAAATAATAAGCAAAACAAAAGTTTAAAAAATAGTTTAAAAAGTTAAAGTTTTAAAAAGTTAAAAAATACATTTAAAAACGCTCATTACCACTACACCTTGAACAAACTAGAGAAAAAATGACCCCACGCCAAGGTTCAAAATATGCCTTTTGAATTACCCCAGGGTGTATTCTTTAATAAATAGTATGTGTTTGTGCGGAAGTTTCAATAACCAACCATCTAAACTACTCCAAATTGGAACATGGACACAGCGTAAAACTTCAAAGTTAGAAAAAAATTGAATGGCTGCGTCTCAAATGTGCCCCTTCAACATCCACATATACCTGGCAAAGGTACATACGGGGGTATTTTTGTACTCAGCAGACATAGCTGAGCAACATATGAAGTATAATACAGTGGTAGTACACATAAGGTTTGCAAAATATACTGTGCAAACTCACTTTGTGTGTTAAAAAGGCAGAAAAACCGCTTATTACCACTACACTTGGTACAAGCTAGCGGAAAAATGATCTCACGCTAAGGTTCAAAATATGCCTTTTAAAATACCCTGGGGTGTGTACTTTAAGAAATGGTAGGCCTTTGTGGGGTAGTTTGAATTTAAAACCTGCGAAGATGCTTGGAAATTGCACATAGGCCCAGCGTCAAATTTCAAAGTTCGGTAAAACTGATATGGCTTGGTCTCCTATATGGCACTGTAGCTTCACGAAATAGTGCCAAAGACATTCATTGGGGGTGTCTTTTCACTCAGAAGACTTAGCTGAGCATAATTTGGGGGTTTTGAACTTAGTGGCACATATGAATTATACAAAATGCCCAGCAAAAATGCAATCCGTATGTAAAAAAAATGCCCCAAATAATTTTTTACCACATACTTTGGCATATATTGGTGGAAAAATGGGGGCATGCTAAGGCACAATATTCACCTTATGAGATACCCTGGGGTGTCTACTTTTACAAATGGTAGGCCTTTGTGGGGTTTTTTGAACAGCCAAACTACTATAATACCCCAAATGGAAGCATAGGCTCATTAAATCCGTCTCTCAAAATTCGACTGTGAATACTGAAAAGGACAGGTCTCCTATATGGCACTGTAGCTTCACGAAATAGTGCCAAAGACATAAAATGGGGGTACCGTTGTACTCAGCAGAAGTAACTGAACACATAATAAAACTTTGTACAGGAATAGCACACACCAACTTTACAAAATACACATGAGAAGTTCTTTGTTATAAGTTTGTGTGCCAAAATCCCCCCAAAACACCATTTGACTTCAATATTTAGCAGAGGTTGGCGGTAAAATGGCTACGTAGAAACTGTCAAAACAACCTTAGGTAAATAGCCTGTGGTGTCTACTTTATATAAATATATACTTTTGTGTGCCAATCTTGTTTTCCTTTATGGCTATTAAGCTTACAAGACAAACATACCAAATTCTAAAATCGCTCCACATTAAAAGTTTATTTTACTCCTTGTGCTTTGTGACCTGTAACTACCAAAAAAAAATGAAAATCCCAGACACATTATATATTCTGTAAATCAGAACAACTAAATTAATGTATTTTTAATTACTTTCCTTAACCTGCACTAATTGTGCACACATTATTATTGCAAAAACTGTAAAAAAAACTCAAGATTTTTCTGTATTTTTTTTATAATAAAAAAGCATTTATGTATATATATGTTACATCAAATTAAAGCCCTTTCTGTCCTTTAAAAAACTGTATATAATATGCGTTGGTGCAATAAATTAGAAAAATGCAAATATCAGTTGAACGCAAACAAATGCAAAAAATGCCGTTGTTGTTAAGTGAAAGACAAGCTTCCGAAGCTCTGTCCTTAAGGGGTTAACATATGCACAATTGATGCTGTTAAAATATAACATATTGCTGTGTAACCAGTAACCACTAGTCGGCTGACAAGTGTGTCTTTTGCTTCACTTAGTCTTTCTTTTTTCTTTCCATTTCATATTTTTAATTTAGAATCACTTCATTAAAATTACACTGAAGCATCCATATTATGAGTCAGGAAGTGGGTGTAAATCCATGACATCACAAAAGGTGCAGAGATACATAGAGATACATAATTTGGTGTCAGAAATGCTGGAAGAGGTGTCTGAAGGTGTGAAACTGACATGGTGCGTACTTGGTGAGTTAGGGGCACTAGGTGAGTGGTATAGCACAATGGTACCCTTCCATGAGTAACTTTAATAAAGTGCAATGCCAACATAGAGTTGTGTTTCAACCATTTACCAGTCTTTGTCAAGCTAAAATATTGCACACAATTAATTCCATGAATAGTACAATAACAAGGAAATAAATGGGAGAAGAAACCTACAATCTAACAAGATATGTTTTGACTCATTACAAAGTACAATTATTAACATTATTTCACTTCTCTCAAGACTAAGCTGTCAGAACACTCTGATTGGTTACAAGATGGGCTTTCTCTTATCTTGAGGGGAGCTCAATCTGAGGGCAGCCATCATGGGGAAAAAGATGGATTAAATTTATGGTGTAACTTTTTTATGTTTTATGTTTTGCAAATCTTTTTAATACTTTTTTTTTTATATTTATTTATTAGTTGCATGTTACTTTGAGCCATTTTTGGGTCTAAGAAAATAAGAATTAGAATAAAGAAGACTTCAGATAGGTGTGTATATATATATATATATATATATATATATATATATATATATATATATATATATATATATATATATATATCTATCTGAAGTCTTCTTTATTCTAATTCTTATTTTCTTAGACCCAAAAATGTCTCAAAGTAACATGCAACTAATAAATAAATATAAAAAAGTATTAAAAAGATTTGCAAAACATAAAACATAAAAAAGTTACACCATAAATTTAATCCATCTTTTTCCCCATGATATATATATATTTTTTTTATTATTATTATTATTATTATTATTATTATTATTATTATTATTATTTTTTAACAGGTGTTAACAGGTGTTAGTTTTTTGCCTCCCTTATTATTATTGCAGTGAGAAAATAAGAAGGGTCATTTAATTTTAAGGGGGTTGGCTAGGGGATTGGGTACCTCTAGGACCCAGTGGGAAAGGAATGGGGGGTGGACATGCTACTATTTGTGGGGTGGACAATAGCTCCACTGACCCCTGAATATTAATATTCCCCCAGCTGCCCTAGGTGGGGGTCCACTTTTGAATTTTAACATTAGGGCCCTCATCCATCTACAATTGGTGTATGCCAGCAGGAGGACATTTGATCCTCCACCTAAATATTATGTCACAGGCATCATCCCCAATGGCTGCAGAATTGCTAGTTTTAAATATTTAATAGACATCCCCCAACCTTCCTTACAGTAATATGGGATCTTATTGACCTTCATAAGGTTTTTATTTGTTTTTAAGTTTTTAATATGGTGGCTGGCTAGCATGTGCTGGCCAGCCACTGCATAATTAACCCCCATGCCACTAATGTTTATTTATTTTTTTATTTCTTTATCTATTTGCCCACTAGTTGATAACACGACCTGCAGGCAAATAGTTAAGATTTTTTTTTTTTTAATCCAGGCATATATTTGAATAATCTGGGATCTGATTTAAAGTATTTAGTCCTGATTTCAGCCATCTGACTAAAATACAGACCAAATTCAGGCCCATTGAGGATCTGAATTCTAAAATCCCAACATTGTTAAATAATGTAAGCAATGTTCAGATTTTGCAGTCTTAATGGCCCCAAATGGTTTTGCCCCATTTGGTAAGTGAAACAAACTAGTGAAAGACTAGTGAAAAAAAAAACTGTAGGTGAACGATTTACAATATAAATATTTTTGCAATGTACTTTTTGGGAAATTGAAATAAAGAGTACACACTTTTGAAATATAAAGCACTTCAGTAAGCTTAAATGCCCCTTTAAAATGCATAGATAGGGAAGTATTAAAGTATTAATTCATAAATGAAGATATTTTATTATAAATATTGCAGTTTAGTTCTAAGTCACCAGAATGCATCGTTTATGTCAGGATCGGGACAGGGATCCAACACGCAGAATACAAACAGGAGCTAGGTACGTATACCGGACCTTAGAATGGCCGGACTAACGTAAGGAGAAAGCAAAGAATGGTCAGAGACAAGCCGAGGTCGAGGGAACGAGAGAACAGGTAAGTGAGAGACGAGCCGAGGTCAAAGGACACGAGAGTTAAGCAGGAACGAAAGTACAAGCCGAGTCAGAAACAAAAAGACAAATAGTAATACGAGCACTGAGTGACCAGACAAGCTAGAACCACGACAGGGCAATGAACACACATCCCTATTTTATACCTTGGTTCTTTAATTGATGACTCCGCCCTTGCCGAGCCCTGATTCGTTGTTCGGAACTAGATTGACAGGTCGGGACGTGATTGCCGTCATGACGTCGGCTCGTGATCGCCGCTTCATAAAAGGAAGCGGGGCTATCGCGGCCGGCGTGTAAACGGCTATGAGAGCTGTGAGGATTGGGTGAATCAGCCCCCCTGAGAGGACGGCCGTTTGAAAGTCTAACCTCCTCCGAGGTAGAGACTTCAGGTACCCTGACAGTTTAGGGAATACAAGTCTTTGTCATTTTATTTGCCTTGGTCATGGGTGCCCAAAAGCTAGATCCCCAGACAGGAGCATACCTAGAGCATTTTGCACCATGGGCAAACTTTAAAATGTAAAAGACACCAGCAACCTTTTTAATAAATATTTTCATTTTTAAATATTGCACAAATATGTAAACTTTGTAAAACCCCTGTCCTGCCACCTTTTACAAAACCCTTGTCCTGTCCCCCATTTTACAAAACCCCTCTCCTGCCCACCATTCCACAAAATGCATGTCCTGCCCCCATTCTAAAAAATCCCTGTACTGCCCTCTTCTACAAAAAACCCTGTACTGCCCCGCTTATACAAAATCTCTGCCCCCCTTCTAGAAACCCATGCATCTCCTACAATAAAACTCCTACACCCCCTTCACAAAAAACCTGCACCTCTCTTTCATAAAACTCCTGCACTCCATTCACAAAAACCCTGCCTCTCCCTCTAAATTCCCTTCTCAGCCCCTTACAATAGAAATCATTTTTTTTACACGACAATATCAGCAACAGTCTTCAGTGTCCAGTCTTCACTCACATTGATAAAACTCTAGAATTCAAAATGCTGCTCTCTGCTAAGTCTGGCCTCAAAGCAACTCTACCACTGCAGCGCTGCCCACTCCTAGCATCAGAGTGGATCTTTCTGCTGTAACTACGTGAAGGCTGACAGGTGGTGAACGTTGGTGTGACGTCGCCTGCCTCCACACTCCTCCCACTACTCCTCCAAATAGTGCTGCCTGGCTGCAGTCCTTGCGGCTCACAGTATAATAATGGATGGACCATGGCACTGGCAGTCATGGCATCCCTATAGTTAGTACCAACCCTTAGTACACCACTGTATACATATACTGTCATATACAGCAACATGCACACAGTCCCAGGCATATAGTCACTCACAAATAGTCACACACACACACATACAGATAGACAGTCATGCACAGTTACAGGCAGACAGTTACACAAACAGGTACAGGCAGACAGTCACAGACACACTGTCACACACAGACAGTTACAGACAGACAGACACACACACACACACACACAGTCGCAGACAGTCACACACATAGTTACACAGATAGTCACACACACAGCCGCAGACAGACAGACACTCACACACATACACACATGCACACATACAATCACATGCAGACAGTCACACATACAGTTACACACACACATTTACATGCAGACAATCACAGGCACACTGTCACACACAGACAGCTACAGACAGTCACACACACACACACACACACACACAGGCAGACAGTAATACACACAGTTACAGGCAGACAGTCACACACATAGTTACACAGATAGTCACACACACACAGTCACAGGCAGACAGACACTCACACACACACACATACAATCACATGTAGACAGTCACACATACAGTTACATACACACACAGTTACATGCAGACAGTCACAGGCACACTGTCACACACAGACAGTTACAGACAGACACACACAAACACACACACAGGCAGACAGTCACACACACAGAGTCACAGACAGTCTCACAGGCACACAGTTACAGGCAGACAGTCACACACATAGTTACACAGATAGTCACACACACAGTCACAGGCAGACAGACACACACACACACACAGCTACAGGCAGACAGTCACACACACACACACACACACCATCACAGGCAGACAGTCACACACACACACAGTCACAGGAAGACAGTCACACACACACACACACACTCACACACTCACTCTCTCTTTCTTACTTACATACAGTAAGTAAGATAGTGTATTCACTGAAGCTCCTAGAGTCTGTTAGTTGTTGAAGCAGGGATTCCTTCCTGCTTCCCCTTGACATGCAGTAGTAACAGCAGTGGGTGGAGGCCATGTTTAGCTCCGCCCCTGCTACCGGTTTGGCTACGTCCCCGCTGCCAATTAGGCCCACCCCACTTTTCTTATGTGTGTCAGGTTTTCAAGTTCTGCAGCTGTATTCACACCCCTGCATGTATGAGCTGTGTCGGCCACCTGGTGCCCCAGCTGCCATGGCGACCTTTGTGACCTCACAGCTCAAACATTTTAAGGCCGGTCATGAACATGGAACTTCCCTACACCACTGTGTGGCACCTGGGGCACACTCAACTCTCCTAATTCTCTCTTGCTTCCTCCCTGAGACAATGGGAGGTATTAATAACAAGATGAGAACACATAACAGTTAAGTTATTTACTAAAGTGAGAATTGTCAGGAATCCAAAAATTTCTAGTTTAGCCATTTTGAAGTTTGCAATTCTTTTTGAATTTTCTTTGACTGAAAGGACAAGTGTGATGAAGTAAATAGAAATATGGATCTTTCCTTAGGCAAAAGTACTTGCACAAACACTTTTTTCATGCAGACTGTCTCTATGAGAAGTATTGGATTGGCCTGAGATAATCCATTAGGATGATCTTTAAAGAGGAGGAGCTACTGCAGTGTTGAGCATGCGGCAAAGCTGGATAAACGGTGAGTTTAACAATATTTTTTAAAAGGGACTTATTGGATGGCAGTAGCTTTGTCTCCTGAATGGTGACCTTGAGATAGTGTCACATGGCCGGACCGAAGCGGCCACATGCCCACGCCCGGCGGGCGCGACCGTATACCCGCACCCGGTCAGCATGACCGCATGTCTGCCCTTGAACAACGCGGACATGAAAATAATAAAACACTTACCTCTTGCTGGGTCTCCCTCCGCTCTTCCCGTTATACGAACAGAAGCCGCGCTGGCGTTTCCACGGACGTCGATCACTTCCAGAGGCCGCAGTTTAAAGGGACAGACACTAATTATGATGCTGGTGACGTGAACCTGCGTGCGTCATCATGTTATGCACGTTTTGGCATCAGCAGGTCCTTGTAACCAATGAGCCCTTCCTGGGCTATATAAACGCATCTGCCCTTTTGTTTGATGCCCTGTCATGGTTTCCATTTAGTCTTTTTATCAAGGTACGCTTTATCTTCTTGTATTTTCTGGCATTTTGACCTTGGCTTTTCTTGGACTATTCTCCATTCTGATTGTCCTTGACCTTTGGCTTTTCCTTACGTTTATTCTGTATTCTGTATCCTTGACTGTGGCTTGTACTATTCTTGGTGCGTTGAATCTAGTTGAATCTGGTAATACACTTGTAGCTCTTTTACTATTTGCTTTCCTTATTTTTGCCTATTTGATCCTGTCTGTCTGTGACATTACGACAGGGCTATTATGGATCCTGCAAATATAAGCCAGCAAATTACTACGTATGAGACCAAAGTAAAAGAACTAAATCATAGGATGGATCAGGTCGCTCAGGCATTTCAGACTGTTATGACTCAACAACCTGCAGTGTCAGAAGCCTTCTGCTACAAAAGCCTATAAAACTGACGCCTAGATTCAGTGATGATTTCCAAGAATGTTGTGGATTCTTGAACCAGAAAGAGTACCACTTAGAGACTTCACCTAGGTATTTTCCTTCTGACCGGGCCAAAATAGGTTATTTCATGAACCAGTTGACTGGCAAGGCTTTGGCATGGGCTAACCCTTAATGGGAAAGCGAGTGTTTGTTAGCTTATAACTACAATGAATTTGCTACTGAGTTTAAGCTATCTTTCGAACCTCTAGGGAAGAAGAAATCTGCTGCTAAAGCTTTGATGCGTATAAAACAGGGAAACCATTTGGTATCGGATTATGCTATAGAGTTCCGTACAATGGCTCATTACGTCGATTGGACCAATAGTGGCTTGGTTACAGCATTTGCTGAGGGTCTGTCTGAGACCTTATTGGATGAAACTGCCGCTAAAGACTTGCCTGAGGGTGTGACGAGACCAATCTCGCCACATTGCATTGGAGGAGCCTGGTTGCCCGTCTGCTGCCTTTGGACTATGGACCAGGCTTTATGTGAATGTGTTAACCTAGATAGCTATGCCATGGAGCCCATTTGTGTAGTTAAAGACTTCGGCTCCATGGCAATTGAACTGTGTGAATAGGATCTGAGCGCTATTCGGTAGTTTTGTGCGCTCAGATCCCAGCTATCAGGGGATATGTGAAATGTCTGTGTGTTATGTGTAAAAGGTGACTTTATGTATTTGAAAGTGTTTTACTGTCTTTGTGTCCCCATGTGCGTAATGGCGCCTGGTCTCTGTCCTGGGAGGTAATTGGATTACTTCTCCATTATCTCCAGGATAGAAGACTCTGAAACCGGTCTGGGCCAGATAGCCATGTGCCAGTCAGGCCCCAAAAGATACTTTTACTAACTTTTGAACCACTAGTCTGATTCATGCCATTTTTTAATATGTTGTTCCCCTGAATGGATTGACTGTGAATATGTATTTTTTATGTGAATGTGATGTATGTTTTTAGAGTTATGAAAGTTGGGTAAAAAGTATGTTTAAACTGTATGTATAATTGAGTTTCCTCTCAGGATAAGGGGAGGGAATATGTGGGATGTAACTGATGTGTGAGTGGTTGTTTTATACCTCCCTGTCGGCGGACCTGTATTTGTAACAACTGCAATAAAAACCAGGCTGGGTGTGCCAGCACCTCAGACCACTGCTTGACCCTCAACACGGAGCCTTGTCTCGTTCTTGGGGGGATTCACTGTATGCTGTTGGAGACTGATTGCCAGGAGTGTAAGCTGATGTATGCTTTTCCTGTTCGTCTGCTAGCAGCTATTCGTGAGGTTCCAGTTTGGAGTGCTATTTTGTATCCAGTTCGGGAGTTTGGTGTTCTGCAGTAGCTGTGCCTGTGTCTCAGAAAGGGGATTATCACCTAAACGGATTTTAACCCCTTGTCTGCTGAAACGGTCCGTAACAGAGGGGTTGAATGACTTTATCACATACATGATGCACACAGATAATAGGCTCAGGAAAAGTTGAAAAACAGACCTAAGTGTTTGTCTATTCCTTTGACTACTCGTTTTTCTCTTTCCCCTGCAGCTTCCCAACCTGATTCTGAACCCATGCAGTTAGGAGTAACTAAATTATTGGAGGCTGAGAAGCAATACAGGAGAGGTGAGGGATTATGTTTGTATTGTGGCAAATTAGGTCATCTACGTTTAGCATGTCCTATGTTCGGGAAAAAGTAGGGCACCGGCCTTAGGTGTTATGTGCATGTTCCCCAATATGCCTCTGAATAGATTCTTGCTTCCTATTTCTCTATCTTGAGGTGGTACTCTTTTTACCACCAAACCTCTTACATATTCTGGAGCTGCCGATAATTTTATTGATGCTGAATATACTCACTTGCATCAAGTACCACTAAGAAGCAGAACAACATCTTTGGCTGTTGAGGCCATGTATGGTAGACCCCTGAAAAATCCTTTGATTACTCAGGAAACCTGTCCCATTAATCTGTCCATAGGGGTTTTGCATAAGGAGTCTATTGTTTTCTAGGTTATATCCTATCCTACCTGTCCTGTCGTCTTAGGTTCCCCCTGGCTTTCTTTACACAACCCCTATATTGATTGGATTCAGGGGGAAGTATTGACATGGGGAGATTCATGCAGGGAAAGATGTATACAACCTGTCAAACCTATTAATGCTATTAATGTACCTACAGCCTTACCTTTATCCACAGAAATCCCTTCCCAATATATAGAAGGTAGTGTCAGGAAGCAGCGCCTATCGTAGTCTTCTCAAGCTCAGTGAAATATAGGGGAGAGAGAAGAGAAGACACGGATATGGTGCAGTATGGGGACACCAAGATGGCCACCGCCAGCTAAAAGTAAATAGTACAATGAGGGCATTAGTAGTTAAGGGATAAAGCAGCCTAGGGATGATTAAAAGGGGATAAGGGGGCAAAAGGGGAGAAATAATTGAACTATCTGAATTTAAGGATAGTTCATCTTTATTCAGACAAGTTAATCATCTACAATGTAAAATTTTGGTGGCCTTATTCTTTTGGTTACTGGATGGGAAAGGAATATTAAACTGATATAGGTGTGAGAAATATTGTAATTGTTAATTGCAATGTTAAAGGTGTTTTTCATGTGAGAATTGTAGCCATCAGTGAGGGAGTTAACTCAGTGTGATTCAAACTGACAGTAAAAGTTATGGCTGTGCTGTTGTGTGATGCCGGGATTTGTGTTCTGTGTAAAGGAATTTCAAAGTTGCTGTGAGATGCTGTGTTCTGTGTTAAGGAATGTCTAGCAAAGCTGAAGTTCTCTGTAGTAATCAAGGGGAACAGTGCCAATATATCACATTTTTTATATAATAAAAATGATTAAATTCATTTTTGATCATTTTTATAAAAATATTATTTTTAATATTTATCACCCCATAAAAATCCTCATAGCCTATTTTGGATCAGCATCTAGAGAAACTTCAGAATACCTGGATTCAGGTTAAGTCCTTTCTGTCCCGTGCAGCCATGCGGTTTAAGCATTTTGAAGATAAACGCAGGTATGTTGGCCCTAGTTATATAGTGAGTGACAAGGTCTGCCTCTCTTCTCGTAATTTGAGATTGAAGGTGCCATCCATTAATTGGCCCCAAGATTTGTTGGACCATTTGGTATCTTACGGAATCCTGTATCCTACGTCCTTCACCTGCCTCGCACACTGCGCATTCCCAATGTTTTTCGTGTTTCCTTCCTTAAGCCGTTGGTATGTAATCATTACACTAAGGCTGTATTCCCCCTTCTACTGTTACTGTGGATTGGTAGGAGGAATATGAGATTCATTCCATTGCCGACTCCCGATTTCCCCAAAGTTCCTTGCAATATTTAATTCACTGGAAGGGTTGAGGAACAATCCTGGGTTCCGGCCTACCATGTACAGTTGCAAGAAAAAGAATGTGAACCCTTTGGAATTATATGGATTTCTTCACAAATTAGTCATAAAATGTGATCTGATCATCATCTAAGTCACAACAATAGACAATCACAGTCTGCTTAAACTAATAACACACAAAGAATGAAATGTTGAACACACCATGTAAACATTCACAGTGCAGGTGGAAAAAGTATTTAATAACTGGTTGAACCTCCTTTGGCAGCAATAACTTCAACCAAATGTTTCGTGTAGTTGCAGATCAGACGTGCACAACGGTCAGGAGTAATTCTTGACCATTCCTCTTTACAGAACTGTTTCAGTTCAGCAATATTCTTGGGATGTCTGGTGTGAATCGCTTTCTTGAGGTCATGCCACAGCATCTCAATCGGGTTGAGGTCAGGACTCTGACTGGGCCACTTCAGAAGGCATATTTTCTTCTGTTTAAGCCATTCTGTTGTTGATTTACTTCTATGATTTGGGTCATTGTCCTGTTGCAACACCAATCTTCTGTTGAGCTTCAGCTGGTAGACAGATGGCCTTTTTTAAATTTTTCCTTCGATGATAGCAATCCGTCCAGGTCCTGACGCAGCAAAGCAGCCCCAAACCATGATGCCCCCACCACCATACTTCACAGTTGGGATGAGGTTTTGATGTTGATGTGCTGTGCCTCTTTTTCGCCACACATAGTGTTGTGTGTTTCTTCCAAACAACTCAACTTTGGTTTTATCTGTCCACAGAATATTTTGCCACTACTGCTGTGGAACATCCAGGTGCTCTTGTGCAAACTGTAAACGTGCAGCAATGTTTTGTTTGGACAGCAGTGGCTTCCTCTGTGGTATCCTCCCATGAAATCCATTCTTGTTTAGTGTTTTACGTATTGTAGATTCGCTAACAGGAATGTTAGCATTTGCCAGTGACTTTTGTAAGTCTTTAGCTGACACTCTAGGATTCTTCTTCACCTCATTGAGCAGTCTGCGCTGTGCTCTTGCAGTCATCTTTACAGGACGGCCACTCCTAGGGAGAGAAGCAGCAGTGCTGAACTTTCTCCATTTATAGCCAATTTGTCTTACCGTGGACTGATGAACAGCAAGGCTTTTGGAGATACTTTTATAACCCTTTCCAGCTTTATGCAAGTCAACAATTCTTAATCGTAGGTCTTCTGAGAGCTCTTTTGTGCGTGGCATCATTAACATCAGGCAATGCTTCTTGTGAAAAGCAAACCCAGAACTGGTGTGCATTTTTTATAGGGCAGGGCAGCTGTAACCAACACCTCCAATCTCATCTCATTGATTGGACTCCAGTTGTCTGACATCTCACTCCAATTAGCTTTTGGAGATGTCATTAGTCTAGGGTTCACATACTTTTTCCACCTGCACTGTGAATGTTTACATGGTGTGTTCAATAAAAACATGGCAACATTTCATTCTTTGTTGGTGCATTGAATCTGGCTAATCTAAAGTGCAGCAATACGCTTGTTGCTCTTTTAGTATTTGCTTTCCTTATTTTTGCCTATTGGATCCTGTCTGTCCATTGCAGATGGTTAGTGAGTGCTTTGATTTCATATTTCATTATTATTATTATTATTATATTATTTATATAGCGCTGACAAATTCCGTAGATCTTTACAGTGGGTGGACGAAGAGACATGTAGTTGTAACCAGACAAGTTGGACACACAGGAACAGAGGGGTTGAGGGCCCTGCTCAATGAGCTTACATGCTAGAAGGAGTGACACAAAAAGTAAGAATAGTATTAGACTAATGACAGTTACAAGAGAGGAATCAGTCGGGAGCTATTAACAATTTAATTGATACACTTTTATGAAAAAGTGTGTTTCTAATGATTTTTTGCAGGAGTGGAGACTGAGTGAGCTTCTCTCAATACTTGTCGAGTGCCAAGGGAGAGCAGAAGAGAGGCAGTGTCTACAATTATTCAAAACACCAAGAAAATAAGGGAATCTCTCTCCGAGTAAGAAAAGGATGAAGAGGACCACTATAATTGCTATTTGTGTTTACGTCTATATATATGTGTATATGTGTGTGTTGTGTCTATGGATGCGTGTTTATGTATATCTCATGATATGTGGGCGTATGTGTTAGTATGTGTCTATGGATAAGTGTTTGTGTGTCTGGATGTCTGTTAGCATGGGCGTAGGAACCCAAAAAAATCTGGGGGGGATAGCATTTTTACTCGCCGGGTATATTCTTATTCCGTAAACTAGGAGTTGTCTATCCCATTGTACAGCGCTACGGAATTTGCAGTCGCTATATAAATGATTAAATAATAACATTAAAGGGTCACTACAAGGAAGGGGTTTTACTTACCCGGATACAGCGCCGGGATCCTCCTGATTAGAACCACCCCTACCCTTCCCATGAATATTAGAACCACCCCTACCCCTTCCATGCACAAAAGAACCCCACCTACCCCTTCCACGCATATTAACCCCCTGACCCCTTCCATGCATATTAGTACCCCCCTAACCACTTCCATGCATATTAGTACCCCCTAACCCCTTCCATGCATATTAGAGCCCACCCTACCTCTTCCATTCATATTAGTACTCCCCTAACCCCTTCCAATATTTTTTTCTACCTCCCCCTCCTCCCATCCATATTAGTAGCCCCCCTAAACCCTTCCAATTATTTTTCTACCTACCCCTCTCCCCCTATCCTTATTAGTAGCCCCCACTAACCCTTTTCAATTATGTTTCTGCCATGTTAACTAACGCCAGTGCTGGAGTGCCGCCGTGTTTACATTAAAAGGCATGCAGGGACAGGCTATAGACACCAGAACCACATTAAGCTGCAGTGCTTCCGGGGACTATAGTGTTTCTTTAATGTGAGGTAAATTAGAGATTAGTGCCACGAATAATATGCTAGATTGCCTACTTACAACCAGATGAGGATGATGATGGGCTCTAGCTGCAGTCTGGCTCCACTGGTCTGGTGTAGAACAGGCTCTCTGGAGGCTGTTTGTAACTGTGGTCCCAAAAATCAATGTTCTGTGAGAACGGGAAGCAGCTCCATTTTTTGGGGGCCCTTTACACAGCTCAAGGTCTGGGTCCCAGGGTCCACCTTCATGTTCCACCAATGAGTTTGTTCACAGGGGGTGGAGTGTGTAGGGGATGTCCTGATATGTGTGTAAGGAATGCATTGTGTGAATCTGTGTTTGTATGTGTAAGGGCTGCAAGGTGTGATTCTGTGTATGTACGGGATGCAGTATGTGCGTCTGTAAGGGGTGCATTGAGTGTGTGTACGGGGTGCATTGAGTGTGTGTAAGGATGAATTGTGTGTTTCTGTGTGTGTAAGGGTGGCATGATTGTGTGATTGTGTGTGTGTGTGATGGATGTCAATCTCTCTCCCTCGTCACTCTCTTTCTACCCCTCCCTCCCTTGTCACTCTCCCCCTCCCTCCCTTGTCACTCTTTCTCCCCCTTTCCCCCTCCGTCCCCCCCTTGTCACTCACTTTCTCCCCCCTCCCTGTTTCTTTCTCCCCCCTCCCTCCCTCCCTGTTTCTTTCTCCCCCCCCTCCCTGTTTCTTTCTCCCCCCCTCCCTCCCTCCCTGTTTCTTTCTCCCCCCCCTCCCTCCCTCCCTCCCTGTTTCTTTCTCCCCCCCCTCCCTCCCTCCCTTCCTGTTTATTTCTACCCCCTCCCTCCCTCCCTTCCTGTTTATTTCTCCCCCCTCCCTCCCTCCCTCCCTGTTTCTTTCTCCCCCCACTCCCTCCCTCCCTGTTTATTTCTCCCCCCTCCCTCCCTGTTTCTTTCTCCCCCCACTCCCTCCCTCCCTCCCTGTTTATTTCTCCCCCCTCCCTCCCTCCCTGTTTATTTCTCCCCCTCCCTCCCTCCCTCCATGTTTCTTTCTCCCCCCTCACTCCCTCCCTCCCTCCCTGTTTCTTTCTCCCCCTCCCTCCTTGTTTCTTACTCCCCCTCCCTCCCTCCCTGTTTCTTTCTCCCCCCTCCCTCCTTCCCTCCCTCCCTCCCTGTGTCTTTCTCCCCCCTCCCTCCCTGTTTCTTTCCTCCCCATCCCTCCCCATCCCTCCCTGTTTCTTTCTTTCCCCCTCCCCTCCCTGTTTCTTTCTTCCCCCCTCCCCTCCCTCCCTGTTTCTTTCTCCCCTCCTCCCTCCCTGTTTCTTTCTCCCCCCTCCCTCCCTCCCTCCTTCTTTCTCCCCCCTCCTTCCCTCTCTGTTTCTTTCTCCCCCCCTCCTTCCCTCCCTGTTTCTTTCTCCCCCCCCTCCCTCCCTCCCTGTTTCTCCCCCCCTCCCTCCCTGTTTCTTTCTGCCCTCCCTCCCTGTTTCTTCCTTCCCCCCCTCCCCTCCCTCCCTGTTTCTTTCTTCCCCCCCTCCCCTCCCTCCCTGTTTCTTTCTCCCCTCCCTCCCTGTTTCTTTCTCCCCTCCCTCCCTGTTTCTTTCTTCCCCTCCTCCCCTCCCTCCCTGTTTCTTTCTTCCCCCCTCCCCTCCCTCCCTGTTTATTTCTTCCCCCCTCCCCTCCCTCCCTGTTTCTTTCTTCCCCCCTCCCCTACCTCTGTTGTAGCGTGGCCGAGCTCTGTACTGTCCGCGGGTACAGGGAGCTTTTGTTTCCTGTACCCGTCGGACTAACAGGAAGTGCACACTCAGTGTTCACTTCCTTTTAGTCCGGCCGGGTACAGGAGACAGATGCTCCCTGTACCGGCGGACTATACAGCGCTCGGCCATGCTACATTGAGGGAGTGACAGGAGGGAGCGCTGAGCGCTTCCCTCCTGTCAGCCCCTCTCCTCTGGCTGCGCCCGGGCAGTGCGCCCTCATGGACACACCAGCCCGGGCAGAGCTGCAGCCGCCTTAGGCTCTCTGCAGAGCACTCGGGCGGCTGCAGCAAAAGGGGGACCGGCGGAGCTGGGGGGGATTTCCCCATTACCTGCCCCCCCCGCATGATTTGCTGGGGGGGATGCGTCCCCCCCATCCCCCCCGGTTCCTACGCCCATGTCTGTTAGTGCCTGTCTTCAGCATCAGTGCTACTCTGCATGAGTGTTATTATGTCTCCATTGTTGTTAGTGTCTGCATAAGTGTTTGTGCTTGTGCATCTGTGTTAAAGTGTGTCTGGATTAGTGCTAGTTTAAGTCTACAAGAGGATTAGTTTGCATCTATGCATGTGCTTGTTAGTGTGTCTCTTTGTTTACTTGCTAGTTTGTGCACAGATATTTCTGTATGCATGTTTGTCTAATTGCTTATTTGGAATTGTCTACTTATATACTTATAAGTATATACTTACTTTATGTGTCACTAATCACATTTGTGTCGACTAGGTGTTCCATGCAATATTGCCTCATCCATGACTCCCTACATTGAAGAGTGGCCCTGCTTACATGGTTAAATATTTCCGATTAAACAAAAATATGTATGGTTGTTGTGAGCTGGTGTGATAAAAAAAATGGGCCACTTAGTTGCATTTGCCTCAGGACCTAATCTGCTAGCCTTAACCTAAGCCCACATTAAAATCTAGATTTAACTAAAGACATATACTCCTCAATGGAACTCACATACAAAATTGCATCAATTTGTCCATTTGCTTAAAAGTTGTAGTATTTTTCTCTGTTCTGAGGAAGCTGATTCTCTAGAATTACACCCAGGAGACTTGCTGTCAAGCTCTGAAAGCTATACCTAACACTGCCAAGCACTTTAGACAAGAAGTCAGATCAGCACACTCGAGGCTTTATTATTCATTATTTGATTGCATACAGAAACAGCAGGGATGGCTTTGAAGATACTTTTTATATGTACTGATCTGAAAAATGTCTTGAAACTATGCGAACTAATTCTCATTGATTTTAGTAGTACTTGCTGGGGAGGGCAGAGTTTGGTTGGGGCTAAAGGCACTTCTAGTATAAATTATGCTTAAGTGTTTTTTGTTTTTTTCTACTTCTTTTTTTCTGTTTCATAATCCCATCAAAGCTTCTATTTCTCACTAATCCTTTTTAGTCCCAAAGGAAAATGAGTTAAGGTTTAATTGTGAAATTTGCATAGTAACTCTGCAAATTAATTTGCTAGATCCCTCAGAGTCATTCCGCTGACAGAGACTTATTTTACTCTTGTTTAACCCAACTTTCCAAATTAAATTTGCTTTTAGAGTGAAATATATTCTACAAAGAAAAACATAAGAAAAAAATGGTTATCTATTACATTTGTTGCTTTTTTAAAATGTTTTATTATTTCTATTCATTCTGGTAAAAGCATTATAAGGAACCGCAAAGTGAGCAAATTAGCCAGACCTGGTCTAAACATCTGGCAGATTAAATTGATACTCAGAAGTCCACTGGCGTGCTTTTGACATCGATGACATGAAATTGGACAGAATGCATGCCAGTTTTATATGTGTAGTATTTATGTTTAAAAGATCATTTACATTTTAATATTGCTTGCAGTATCCTTTATCTAACACTCACATGTGAAGCCATAAGAGGACTGCTGTATAGTGTAGTTCTAGCAATTAAAATGGATCTATGTACTTTGCAGTGATTCCCAGTCATTACCCCATGGGCCCTACTGTTTTATCTCAGTTGCATGCGCGTAACATGATTTCTGCTATACACAAAACAAATAAAACTGTACAGATCGCTATAAAACAAATAAAAAACATGACAATTATAAAAACAAATAAAAGTTCAAAGATAGTAGCAGCAATCCAACGTGTTTCATCCAATTGGACTTCCTCAGGGATGTTGATTGCAGGCATCCCTGAGGAAGTCCAAGAGGACAAAACATGTTGGATTGCTGCTACTATCTTCGGACTTTTGTTTTTTTATAATTGTCATGTTTTTGATTTGTTTTATGCTGATCTGCACTTTATCAGGGAAACTAGAAAGAAGAATAGTCAAGAGCAAGCCTGGTCAAAACCCAAGAGCTATCAAAAGGAAACAGGAACACGCTGAGGGGACACTAGGGACACTGTCATGGCCGTTACCAGTAATTCCTGTTTCTTCCAGGTTGACGGACTGTTGCCACTCCCCCTCTCTGACGCGGTCTCGCTGCGCTACATAATGCGACCGCGCCAGACAACAGACGCTGGATTAATGAAAAGCGTACCGCGGACTTAAACCGGCTGCAACTCATCTCTACAATTTTCCTGTGTACCGAACCGGACTCGTACTCGACTGACCTCCTTCTCCTTCCCTCGATCATGGCTAACACTTTGACTCCTCTCGACCTCTCTACAACAGAACCTCCCCGGAGGGGACTCTGGGACCAACTTAAAGCCTCTGGAAGCTAAGTTACCTCGCTTGTATATACGAACTTTTCCTCTGACTTCTGAGCACTCAAGCTTTAGCCTGCTCACACGTTCTCCTATCGTTATAGGAATAATTCCTATTCATTAACCCCTCAGTCTCCAGCTGATATGTTTTCTACCAATTAATGTAAATCAATTCTCTGCAAGTTAATATCAACTACCTTCCTTCATTGAATTATTGCTGCAAATCAATTGTATAAGACAGTCTAAGAATCACTCACCAATTCTGAAGTATTTAAAGATACAGCACCTATGTTCCTCCAATCAAAATATTAAAGACACAGCATAAGTGAATACTCTGGTGAACTGTCATCTCTTTATTTCCTCAATAGATTACATTCACATCTATTCAGTCTGAAATCTTCAGTTGAGCTCCATCTAACTATATGTGAACGTGACAGATTAATCCAGCCTTTTGTAATGGATCCAGCAGATTTCGATTCAAAACTCACTATGCTGAATCAAAGAGTCGATACACTTGCTCAAGGCATGCAAGATCTCCAGGTTACAAATGAACGGATTCTTACTTATGTCAGAGACTTACAAACCCACACTCCTCATACCGTTATGCACTCAGCCAGTGACCCTGCTGTCTGTAATCCCGAGAAGTTTTCTGGAGATAGATCAAAATACAGGGAGTTCCTTAATTCCTGCAAACTATTGATTGCTCTAAAACCTCGATCTTATCCCACTGATAGATCTAAGGTTTGTTCAGTTATCTCCTTCCTAAGAGGTGAACCTATGGCCTGGGCCCACTCCTTCTTGGAAAATGATGATCCCATCTTAGACTCATTGGACGAGTTCTTTGAAGCTATGTCTCTCCTTTACGAAGATCCTAATAAACAGTCTACAGCTGATCTAACCATCCGAACTCTCCAGCAAAAACAGAGACCTGTCGAAGATTACATAGCTGAGTTTAAGAGATGGGCAATAGAAACTCAATGGAACGATATAACCCTGCGCAACCAATTCCGAATTGGGTTATCCGAAGGAGTAAAGGATGAACTTTCTAGAACTGAACTTCCTACGACTCTAAACACTCTTATTCAACTATCAATCAGTATTGACAGAAGGCTTAGGGAAAGAAAGGCCGAAAAAGCTCTCTCAAGTTCATCAATTAGGAAACCAGCTGCTCCTCCAAAACCAGCTGTAAAACCTTCATCACCTAACGAACCTATGGAAATTGGCACTATAAGAAGTCCTCTCTCACTAGAAGAAAAAACTAGAAGACGACTACTTAACCTTTGTATGTACTGTGCCTCCCAAGATCATTTAATCCCGGACTGCCCTCTATTGAAAAGACCACGGAGTGGTAAGCATGCTCATACCACTTCTATACTGAGTGCACTCCCTTCTAAATCAACCAATCAATTTTTCTCCATTTCTCTCATATTACAGTGGGACAAAGAAAGAATAACGACTGATGCCATCATTGACTCTGGGGCTAACGGGGTGTTCATCGATTCATCCTTTGTAACCAAAAATAAAATTCCTTGTGTCCGTAAAAGCACTTCTGTTTCTGTCAGAGTAATTGATGGCTCCCTCATAGCCTCGGGTCCTATCACAAAAGAAACTATTCCTGTACGAACAACCACCCATAACACTCATATTGAATATCTTATATTCAATGTTATCTCTTCTCCCCTTTATTCGGTCATCCTAGGAATCAATTGGCAAAGGGACCACAACCCTCAAATTACCTGGTCTCCCTTTTCTCTCGCTTTTAACTCTGAGTACTGTAAGGAAACATGCTTACAACATATTCCACTCCTCCAAACTATTGAAGAACCAACTATACCTTCCTGCTATTCTGAGTTCTCTGATGTATTCAGTAAAAAGGAAGCTGAAACACTCCCACCTCATCGTCCCTACGACTGCCCTATCGACCTCATACCTGGTGCCCCCATACCTTTTGGGCACATCTATCCTCTCTCTGAATCTGAATTAAAATTCCTCAAGGAGTACTTGGATGAAAACCTCAGTAAAGGGTTCATTAGACCCTCCAGCTCACCTTCTGCCTCCAGTATGTTTTTTGTGAGGAATAAGGACCAGACCATCCGTCCTATCATAGATTACAGAGCTTTAAATAAGATAACAGTGAAAAATCGCTATCCTCTTCCCCTGATAAACGAGCTGATTGAAAGTTTGAAAACTGCCACTATCTATACTAAACTTGACCTCCGTGGGGCATACAATCTCGTTAGAATCAAAGCTAACGATGAATGGAAAACTGCCTTCAGAACTAGATATGGTCTCTACGAGTATCTTGTGATGCCTTTTGGCCTCTGCAACGCCCCTGCCACCTTTCAACATTTCATAAATGACATCTTCAGGGATCTTCTGGACGTCTGTGTCATCATTTACTTAGATGACATTCTTATATATTCTAATACACCTGAGGAACACAAAAAACACGTGACATGGGTGTTATCCCGACTTAGAACTCATAAAGTATACGCTAAACCAGAAAAATGTCTCTTTAACGTCAATGAAATAACCTTCTTGGGTTACGTTATCACTCCTCATTCGATTGGAATGGATAGCTCAAAAATCAGTTGTATCCTCAACTTGCCCATTCCTTCTAATGTAAAAGAATTACAACAGTTCCTGGGGTTTGCTAACTTCTACAGAAAATTTATTAAAAATTACTCTGATGTAGCTCATTCCCTTAATTCACTTAACAGCAAAAAACTTTTCAAATGGAATGAAAAGGCCCAAAAGGCCTTTGATGAGTTAAAAAGAAGATTTACAACTGCTCCTATCCTTCAACTCCCTGATCCCACATGTCTATATGTCCTTGAAACAGATGCTTCCGAAACTGCCATCGGAGCTGTTCTCTCCCAACACAAAACTCCTCAAGATCCTCTTCATCCTGTTGCTTTTTATTCCCGTTCCATGTCTCCGGCTGGAAAGAATTACCCTATAGGAGAAAAAGAATTATTAAGCATAAAATCAGCCTTAGAAACCTGGCGACATCTTCTAGAAGGAACACAAACTCCTATAATAATTTATACTAACCATAAAAACCTTGAATATCTTCACTCCAATAAAACTCTCTCTGCAAGGCAAGTAAGATGGAACCTCTTCTTCTCCCGGTTTAATTTTCAAATCGTTTTTAGACCTGGGGCTAGGAACAAAAAGGCGGATGCCCTTTCCAGAATTCACCAAGAACCTGAATCAGAATCCCCACATGCAGTCATCGGAATTGCCACATCCCTTATAGATGACATAAAAGGCCTTCATCCAGATGCTCTTGAACTTCCTAAATCAACTAAATTATCGCTGAAGGACGGTCTCTATTATTTTCATGATAGAATTTACATTCCTCCTCCATTTAGAAATAAAATACTTGAATTCATTCATGACTCTCCTCTGGCAGGTCATCCAGGTATAAAAAAGACCCTCGAATTATCCAAAAGATATTATTGGTGGCCGCGCCAGGACATCACCATCGAATCCTACGTGAAAAACTGTTCAACCTGCCAAAGATCCAAATCTGACCATCATCAACCCTTTGGTCAGTTGATGAATCTACCGATTCCAGAAAGACCTTGGCAATCCATTTCCATGGACTTCCTGGTAGAACTTCCCCCTTCTCAACACCATTCTACCATTTTAGTAGTAGTGGACCGATTCACAAAGATGTCCCATTTCATTCCTTTGAAGAAATTACCTTCATCATCAGAACTTTCAAAAACATTTCTCGATAATATTGTGAAACTTCATGGACTCCCAGATGAAATCATATCAGACCGCGGAACCCAGTTTACCTCTAAATTCTGGAATGCATTATGTACTTCTCTTCGTATTCAACGTAAACTATCTTCCGCTTATCATCCTCAAACCAACGGGCACACTGAAAGAGTTAACCAATGCCTAGAACAATATTTACGTTGCTATTGTTCCCACTTACAGGATGATTGGATGACGTGGTTACCCATGGCCGAATTTGCTTATAACAACTCAATTCATACAAAGAGCAAGATGACTTCCTTCTTCTCCAATTATGGATTTCATCCCTCCTCGTTTCCTTCTCAAATAATTCCTTCATCTAACCCCGCTGTCTCGGATCAAATTTCTCATATGTCCTCCTTATTTCGACAGTTACATGAAAATCTCGAGGTGGCATCCTCTAACCAGAAGAAGTTTTTTGATGCTAAGAGACAACCTTCCCCCACTTATAAAGTTGGCGATTTTGTCTGGCTCTCCTCAAAAAACATCTCCACCAACCGTCCTTCAAAGAAACTGAGTTCCCTGTTTCTTGGTCCTTTTCAAATATTGTCTATCATAAACCCTAACGTTGTGAAATTGAAGCTTCCACCTACTTTTAAACTCCACCCGGTCTTTCATGTATCCTTGCTTAAGCCCCATCATCCTGACCCTTTTCAAAGAGATGTAATCACTTCTCCTGATCCTATCTTGGTACATGGTAGTGAAGAATACGAGGTCCAAAAGATTCTTGATTCAAGGATCCATCGTGGCTCCTTACAGTACCTCATTAGATGGAAGGGTTATGGAGTTGATGAAGATTCATAGGAAGATTCCTCTGAGATTCATGCCGACAAATTGCTTACAGCGTTCCACAAACGTTATCCATCCAAACCACGTGGATAGCACCCGGTGGGTGCTCCTTACAGGGGGGGTACTGTCATGGCCGTTACCAGTAATTCCTGTTTCTTCCGGGTTGACGGACTGTTGCCACTCCCTCTCTCTGACGCGGTCTCGCTGCGCTACATAATGCAACCGCGCCAGACAACAGACGCTGGATTAATGAAAAGCGTACCGCGGACTTAAACCGGCTGCAACTCCTCTCTACAATTTTCCTGTGTACCGAACCGGACTCGTACTCGACTGACCTCCTTCTCCTTCCCTCGATCACGGCTAACACTTTGACTCCTCTCGACCTCTCTACAACAGAACCTCCCCGGAGGGGACTCTGGGACCAACTTAAAGCCTCTGGAAGCTAAGTTACCTCGCTTGTATATACAAACTTTTCCTCTGACTTCTGAGCACTCAAGCTTTAGCCTGCTCGCACGTTCTCCTATCGTTATAGGAATAATTCCTATTCATTAACCCCTCAGTCTCCAGCTGATATGTTTTCTACCAATTAATGTAAATCAATTCTCTGCAAGTTAATATCAACTACCTTCCTTCATTGAATTATTGCTGCAAATCAATTGTATAAGACAGTCTAAGAATCACTCACCAATTCTGAAGTATTTAAAGATACAGCACCTATGTTCCTCCAATCAAAATATTAAAGACACAGCATAAGTGAATACTCTGGTGAACTGTCATCTCTTTATTTCCTCAATAGATTACATTCACATCTATTAAGTCTGAAATCTGCAGTTGAGCTCCATCTAACTATATGTGAACGTGACAGACACAAAGCACACTAGGAACCACAACAGGGCACTGTTTTGGGGGCAGACTGGGCTTTTATATAATTGAGGGCGTGATTATCATAACCTTGCCCCCAAAAGGTGTGTGTGCACTGAGCTCTCTCATGGCGCCAATATGCATGCACCGCCTCCTTAAAAGAGGCGGGCGAATAGCTGCCGGCGTCCTTGATGCTTCATGCATCCTTTCCTGGTGTGGGAGTGGCGGTCTGACCAATCCTGATGTCGGCAGATCGGTGGACTGTTAAGGTGATAGGCTTGAGGCTTACAAATAGGGCATTCACTTTGCAATGCTTCCACCCTTGTTAATACATGATGTGAAATTGGAAATATGAAAAGAGAGCCCACTCGGCTTGACAAGGGCATAGTCTTCATGCTGACCATTGGTATTCCAGATTATGATGGTATTATTATTATTATTATTATTATATTTATAGAGCACCGTCAAATTCCGTAGCGCTTTACAATGGGTGGACGAACAGACATGCAGTTGTAACCAGACAAGTTGGACACACAGGAACAGAGGGGTTGAGGGCCCTGCTCAATAAGCTTACATGCTAGAGGGAGTGGGGTAAAATGACACAAAAGGTAAAGATAGTACACAAAAGGTAAGGATAGTTAGTACCTTAGTACAAAGATCTCATTTCTTGTAAAAGCACTCTTGATGGCTAGTAGTTCTTTATCCCAAATGTAGTTAGTAGTGTATTTTACTTGGACTACTTTTTTGCAACAGAAAGCAAGTAGGTGATTATCAGTCTCAATAACACAACTCCTGTAACAGGTTTGGAGAGATCAGGTATCATGAGGATGGGAGCTGTGGTAAAACAGTGTTTGAGTTAAAAGCTTTTTAACCACTTTCTGTACATTGAAAGAGGAGGTGCTTCTTGGTAAGAATGGTTTGTGGAATGGTTGCACTACACTTGGAAATGTGTGGATATACTTTTGATAGAAATTTGCAAAACTAAGAAAGTGCTACACAGCTTTTTTGTTCTGAGGTGTTGACAATAGGCTCAAGTTTTCATTAATCCTTGTCATATCCAGGGGCTATACCCCAAAAATGCTATTCTTAAAGTTTTTAATATGCATTTTTCATATTTGGAATTAAATTCAATATAGGACTCTTGAAAAGTACCAGGCCAGGAAATGGTTTTAATGTGAAGCTACAAGAGCGTGTAACCCAAAATAATAAAGAAAAAAAACTAGAGGAAGCAGTAGTTGATAAGTACTCACTCAATTGAGTTAGTAAATTAAACTGTATTAATTTAGTCAAGTTAAATAAGACACACAAAAAACACAAACCTATGATAAAATCGAAAGCGTGTGATAACCAATCTTAGAATATATTAATTAAATGGGTTAAAATTGACTACTTTATTCTGACAAAAAAAGCAGTTAATGATTCCTCTTTTTCAGCCACTGATCCTGGTCTACCTTATGTGATTTGGCTGTTCTTCTCCTACTTGGTACTGACATAAAAAAACGAATTGCTATTTTGAGTATACCCCATAAATTTGATGGATTAGAGTTGTGTTGTATAGGCCATGATGTATTAGCATAATTTTGTAAAAGGATTTGTAGTCATAGTGGCATAATGATCTGAGTCAGTTCTCAGGGTTCTTTTGAATATCCTGTACACCCTTCCTGATGCATAATCTCCACTGTCCCTAATGCATTTGTGATATTTATGGACTTTTATTGTATTACAAAACTTCTCTAGGTCCTGTTGGAGTTGTTATTCTTGTTATGGAAAGGGATGTTCATCCTTAAATCTCTGGAGATGTTCAACTTCTATGTCAACTTTCTCATAAATAGCACACAGTTTTTTAAATTGGTATTTGCACATAACTTCCATGAATTTCCTCCTACTCTTGAGAGAAGCGTTTATCCTCGATGTTAGCAGTCAGTGTTAATTGAATTCTTAGCCCACTTTGGAGTTGTGGACTTCTTGAGATACTTCTAAAAAGGATAATACAAAAAGTGTGTACTATAACGTTAATCCAAAATAGAAAATGTGCTATCACCAAGAGTGTGCCTCACTCACTCAACAATACACAATACTAAAGCAGAAAATAGCAGATATGGCTATACAAGCAATATAAGCTAAAAAGGAGGGATAGCACATCAAAGGAGAATACAACCTTAAAACCGGACGGGATCTTTAAACAGATCTAAAACATAAATATAATAATATGGTGAAGTATGAATGGACAAGAAGTGTTATATCCAGGAGGTAGAGAACTTACAAGCGGTATAGTCGTTCTGTGCTTATCTCCCTTTAAGGGTGTCTGTAGCGAGTCAATATGTAGCATATACGATAAAATTCCTCCAAAGGTCAAATCCTCAAAATGGGCAGAAAAGAGAGATATACATAGAGTAATATTGTATAAAATTATCAAAAATTTATTTCACTGATTGCACTTACATTTAGGTAACAATCAGCAAGCATATCTCCACTGACAAGTGGACCAAGGTGGTAAAATGGATCAATGATGCAGGTGGTATATCAGCTGATCGCACTTTCGTCCAATGAGGGAGCGTATGAAGAAACCCGGAAGTACCCGTTTTCGTGGTTTTCTTCAATGGAAATCACCTGGATCGATAGATATAAAAAAGGAACATTTTGGGACAGTACTCACATCCCTGAAGAAGTCTCCTTAAGACGAAACGCGTTGGATTGAGTATTTATACTATTTTATTTTATTATCATATTTGTATTTATTTGTTATTTGTTCAAGCACTTCATATCACCTGCATCATTGATCCATTTTACCACCTTGGTCCACTTGTCAGTGGAGATATGCTTGCTGATTGTTACCTAAATGTAAGTGCAATCAGTGAAATAAATTTTTGATAATTTTATACAATATTACTCTATGTATATCTCTCTTTTCTGCCCATTTTGAGGATTTGACCTTTGGAGGAATTTTATCGTATATGCTACATATTGACTCGCTACAGACACCCTTAAAGGGAGATAAGCGCAGAACGACTATACCTCTTGTAAGTTCTCTACCTCCTGGATATAACACTTCTTGTCCATTCATACTTCACCATATTATTATATTTATGTTTTAGATCTGTTTAAAGATCCCGTCCGGTTTTAAGGTTGTATTCTCCTTTGATGTGCTATCCCTCCTTTTTAGCTTATATTGCTTGTATAGCCATATCTGCTATTTTCTGCTTTAGTATTCTAAAAAGGATGACACCTGCCACTATATCATAATTTGTTGTTTACAAAGCAAGAGGAGATCTCTTAATTTAAGATTAATATCATCAGTCCCTCCATTTCAAGTGGATTATCAGAAAACACAATCTCAGCATCAGAGCACCACTGACTATGGTCATCAAACTGAGAGAGATATTATTACTTAGAACTGTGAAGATAAAAACACCCCCCAAAAAAGGGTATTAAAACCAAACTTGATAATTAGAATAAAATGTAATGTAGGACTCTTGAAAAATATAAGAGGCCAGGAATTGGTCATAACATGAGGACTAGAAGAGGGTGTAAAAAAATACAAAGCTCCCCACAAGGGGGAGCAGTAGTTCATAAGTCCTCACTCGAGTTAGTAAAATAAGCTTTATTAAAGTGGCATTGTCATGCCGGACTTACCTTTCTTTAATCGATTCCTCTTCTCTCCCTCTCTCATGATCTGTTCTTCATTTCTTCCTGTCTGCTTAGTTTTCTTTAAAACATAAGACAAAGTAGGGACTACTTGTCTTATGGAGGTTTCCTATGCTTCACCATCTCTGACCAGCAGAGGAGCAAAGTGTGGGGGGACCTATTGTCCTCCCTCCCCGGCCCCCACATCTGAGCGGTGGGTTGGGGCCCTAAATAACAAGGGAAGGGACCTATTGTCCTCCCCCCGGCCCCCACCCCAGAGCGGTGGGTGGGGGCCCTAAATAACAATGGGGTGACAATAGGTCCCCCCTTATTGTTATATAGGGCCCCCAACAGCTAAGGGCTGGGGGCTGGGGGAAGAACAACGGGTCCCCCCACATTCTCATTTAGGGCTCCCACCCGCCGCTCAGGGGTGGGGGCCGGGGGGAGGACAATAAGTCAGCCTGCACATTCTCATTTAGAGACCCCCACATGCCGTTCCGGGGTGGGGGCCAAGGGGGAGGACAATATGTCCCCCCCTCATTGTTATTTAGGGCCCCCACCTCAGGGGTGGGGGCTGCGGGGGTCACTAGGTTTAATAGCCCCCACTCGCACGACACAGGTGGGGGCTTCGGGGGGGGGGGGGATACTAGGATTTTTTACAAAACATTTTTTACAGTGAGCAGCCACGTCCTAACACAAATGTAGAAACAGTTCTCATTCTGTTAGGATGCAATACGGTAGTTTTGCCGGCTTTATTATTTATTATTTATATAGCACCAGCAAATTCCACAGCACTTTACAGTGGGTGGACGAACAAACATTTAATTGTTACCGGACAACCTGACACATGGGAACAGAGGCGGTTGAGGGCCATGCTCAATGAGCTTACATGCTAGAGGGAGTGGGGTAAAGTGACACAAAAGGTAAGGATAGTATTAGACTAATGATAGTTGCAAGAGAGGAATCAATTGGGAGCTAGTTTAATTGATACGCCTTTATGAAGAAGTGGGTTTTTAATAATTTTTTGAAGGAGAGGAGACTGGGTGAGCATCTAACGGAAGAGGGAAGTGAGTTCCACAAGAACGGTGCAGCCCTCAAGAAGTCTTGAAGGCGAGCATCAGATGTGGAAGTACAGACAGAAGATAGACGTAAGTTTTCTGCAGAGCGTAAGGGCCTAGACGGGACATACTTGTGTATTAGGGAGGATAGATAGGTGGGAGCATAATTATGTATAGATGTGAAAGCAAGAACCAGAATAAATTTAGCCCTATATCTTACAGGAAGCCAACGTAGGGACTGACAGAAGGGTGAGGCGTGGGCGATGCGGGCGGACAGGAAGATGAGCCTCGCTGCCGCATTCATTATGGACTGTTATGGTGCAAGTTCGGAGCAGGTAAGACCACTGAGAAGTGGATTACATTAGTCAAGACAAGAAAGGACAATGGAATGAACCAGCACCTAAGTTGCATCTGGCGTTATGTAGGGTCGGATGTGCGCAATGTTTTTGAGATGGAAGCGGCAGGATTTGGCGATAGACTGAACATGAGGCATGAAAGAGAGGTCAGAGACAAAGAGAACACCTAGGCAGCGAGCGTGCGTGGTGGAGCTGATGTTAGCACCGTTGACTTGGAGGGAGAGAGACATAGGAGTAGCAACACTTGAGGGAGGAAAGACCAGAATTTCAGTTTTGGTCAAGGTGAGTTTAAAGAAGTGGGTAGCCATCCAGTTAGAAATAGCAGAGAGGCAGTCAGAGACACTAGTCAAGAGGGACAGGGAGAGATCAGGAGAGGACAAATAGATTTGTGTATCATCCGCATAGAAATGATATTGGAATCCAAAGGAGCTAATGAGTTTACCAAGGGAGGCAGTATAGATGGAGAACAGTAGGGGACCAAGGATTGAACCTTGGGGGACACCAACAGAGAGAAGATGGTGAGAAGAAGCAGAGCCAGAGAAAAAAACACTGAAAGAGCACTGGGAGAGGTAGGAGGAGCACCAGGAGAGAGCAATATCTCTTGAAAAAGACCGATATTGCAGAGGATGAGAAGAAGCTGTTGATGATCAACAGTGTCAAAAGCTGCAGAAAGGTCAAGGAGAATAAGGGTAGAGTAGTGACCACGATATTTTGTAGTGAGTAGACCATTGGATACTTTGGTCAGTTCCGTTTCCACAGAGTGCTTAGCGTGGAAACCAGACTGAAGTGGGTCTAGCAGAGAATTGGACTCGAGGAAGTCTGTCAATCTTGCATACACCACTCTTTCAAGGATCTTGGATGCAAAAGGCAATAGCGAGATAGGACGGTAGTTGGATGGGGAGTTAGGGTCAAGGTTGGGCTTCTTTAAAATTGAGGTTACAGTTGCCTGTTTGAAGGGTGGTCCCTACTTTGTCTTATGATTTTAAAGAAAACTAGAGAAGACAGGAATAAATGAAGAACAGATCCTGACAGAGGGAGAGAAGAGGAATCGATTAAAGAAAGGTAAGTTCGGCATGATAGTGCCGCTTTAAGTTAATCAGCTTAAATACAAAAAAATAAAAAATACAATTCTATGATGTACCAAAAGTGTATGATAATCAATCTTAGCATATGTTACTTTACATAGGGGTACAAAATTCACACATATTGTAATTTTATTTAATTTGAAATTTAATTAAGGAGATGAGATAGACAAATCAATAATTCACTTTTAGTGGATTTATTCCTGTTAGGGAGAGATAATTGAAGTCCAATTAGATCTCAATTCCGACATATAATGTACTAGTTGAGGTTCTTAGTAAGTAGAACAGTAAATTAATATTTGAGGAATATGTCATCATGACAACATAATTTGGTTTCCCACAGGATGGACATAGTTCGTTGTTCCTTCTTCTTGCTATTTTGTCTGGGCAAATATGTCCTTGCACCATTTCTATTTACATCAGTTCTTCAGCTGATAACAAGGAAGCTGATGGAAGGCTCTTTGTCTTTGAATCGTCGATCTAACTGGATGGACAGCCGAATCGGGGCCTCCAGTGTTTAAGGGAAAACCAATCTTTCACATTTTCATTCAAAACTAGTCTGAATTGTTCCACTATTGTTATTTCATTCTAGCAGTTCTTGATAGTAATATTTTTGAATTCTGTGACATACTTAAGATGATTGTGATAATCATAAATTTCATTTAAGGCAATAGGAATGGATTCCCTTGAGTTGACAATTGAGTTTAGAGATCTAAGGAGATGGTGTGCCCATGCATGAGGTTCTCCGGTCATGTGGGATATAATGGTTCTGACCTTGCCATATTCACAGTGATAATTACTTAGTTTCCCTGTAAAAGGCAATTGACAGTCCATCATAAATCCTTGATATTGTCTTTAATTACCTGAAAAACGCTTTGGCAGTGGGACTGAAGGTTCAGAAGCATAAGGATCATCACCAGATGGATTAAGTTGCATGCCAGTAGGGGGAGCAGCATAGAGCTCTTGGATCTGGGCATGGACCTGCACTTGCCCATGTAATATGTCCTGTACAGTTTAGCTTAGCATCCCCATATGTTGGGTCATGGAGTGAACAGCATCGACTAGGACTGAGTTCCATGGTGAGGGCTCTGTTGTAATGTCAGGATTTATCATAGGGAACTCCTCATGCAGTACCCATTGGGCAGGAGAATTACAATCACACAGCAAACAATCCAAATAGAGCAAAGTCAAGGTCAAACAGTTCTAAACTAGGTGAGAATCCAGGCAGCAAATGTTTAGGAACAAATAAAAAAAAGTTCAAAGGTCCACAGCACAAAACACAGAACAGCTATGCAATGAAAACACAGCTTCTCTCTGTTTATATTGGCTTAGGTTGCCATGGGGATCTTGGGAGGGTGCCTTTAATTCTAAATGTGTTGACACGTGCACCGGGAGGAGAGGTGTAACTGAGGAGTGGAGCGGAATAATTGCGATGCAGCGAGAGGTCGAACAAGCGTGGCAGAAGGAGGTAGGAGATGATATAGCGATCGGAAAAATCAACAGCATACAGTGCTGGGGAGAACGGGAGAAGGGGTCCACCCCTCGGAACGATATCAATTCTGGAGCTGGGGAGATCCTGGAGTTGGCGAGTGGCAGGCTAAACTGACTGCAGTTAAAACACAAAACATAAATTGAACACCAAGTAAATCTGTAAGGTCACATTTATTTTATAACGGTGAAATTCCTAAAAATCCCAAAGGATTAAATGCCTAAGAGTGATGGGAGTTCACTATCCAAGAAAATGTCGGCAAGATATTTTTTGGGTGTAAAGTTCTAATTATTTAAGTAATTAAAACAACTAGCTCACTCTCTTATTATTAAGACTTTGTATCTTAGCAAAAAAGAAATAAAAAAGGAACAGAAAAGAGAAAAATAAGAAAGAGGGAAAAAAAATAAGGCTTAAGAGAGTTAATTTTTTGTGCTGCTTCAGAAATTCTGAGGATTTTGCCTCCAGTAAAAATTAGTGATGTCGCAAACCCGAAATTTTCGGTTCCTTGAACGGCAAACGGGAACTTCCGCAAACGTTCGCGAACCGGCGAACCGGGTGAACCGCCATTGACTTCAATGGGCAGGCGAATTTTAAAACCCACAGGGACTGTTTCTGGCCACAAAAGTGATGGAAAAGTTGTTTCAAGGGGACACCTGGACTGGGACATGCCGGAGGGGGATCCATGGCAAAACTCCCATGTAAAATTACACAGTTGATGCAGAGTCTGCTTTTAATCCAAAAAGGGCAGAAATCGCCTAACGTTCTTAAATCACAATGGATATGGATTGACACCTGACATATTGACACCTTGACATATGGATTGACACCTGTCCTCAGAGACCCTGATACACACTGACACAGAGCAGAATAGGGACTGTTCCCCTTACATAGGGTCACTTAGCAGGTATGGATTGACACCGGTCCTCAAAGCCCCTGATACACACTGACACAGAGCAGAATAGAGACTGTTCCCCATCCTCAGAGACCATGATACACACTGACAAAGAGCAGAATAGAGACCGGGGGTCTAGTAGCGTGGACACCCAGCACAGGTCGTTCTCCTTCAGCCTTTTATACGAGGGTCCCTCAACAGGCACGACAGCATGAAAGACCCCATTTGCACAAGGTTGGATGCCGAGCTACTCATTTCCCGTTCCTCCTCCTCACACAGAGTAGAATAGAGACTGTTCCCCGTCCTCAGAGACCATGATACACACTGACACAGAGCAGAATAGAGACTGTTCCCCCTACATAGGGTCACTTGGCAGATATGGATTGACACCTGTCCTCAAAGCCCCTGATACACACTGGGCGGGGACCTACTGTCCTACCCCACCCCTGCACGGTGGGTGGGGGCCATAAATCACAATGGGGGGACCTACTGTCCTCCCCCCCCCCCCGGCCCCCACCCCTGCGCGGTGGGTGGGGGCCATAAATCACAATGGGGGGACCTACTGTCCTCACCCCCGGCCCCCACCCCTGCGCGGTGGGTGGGGGGCATAAATCACAATGGGGGGGACCTACTGATAGGAGTGGTGTACTTTTATTATCAGTTTAATACCTTCTGCGTCTCCTATCAGTGGACGTGTATATGGCAGCCATTTTCGGAACCGCACACCTGGGACCCGATCATGGTCACCTTGTTCAACAGGCGGGAACATTTGTCCCTGGAAAACTATCCTGGACATTATGTACAATTTCTATGGATATGGCAGTGATTTCTGTAACAGGGAGATGGAAGAAGATGCTTGGTCGGTCCTCTTACTTCAAATTTGGGGCACTGCGCGGTCAAGCTAATGTGCCACCAGATAGGAGTGGTGTGTTTAGTATTGTTCTGATCAGTTTAAAACCTTCCGCGTCTCCTATCAGTGGACGTGTATATGGCAGCCATTTTAGGAAACGCACACCTGGGACCCGAGCAAGGTCACCTCGTTCAACAGGCGACAACATTTGGCCCTGGAAAACTATCCTGGATATTCTGTACAATTTCTATGGATATGGCAGTGATTTCTGTAACAGGGAGATGGAAGAAGATGCTTGGTCGGTCCTCTTACTTCAAATTTGGGGCACTGCGCGGTCAAGCTAATGTGCCACCAGATAGGAGTGGTGTGTTTAGTATTGTTCTGATCAGTTTAATACATTCCGCGTCTCCTATCAGTGGGCGTGTATATGGCAGCCATTTTAGGAACCGCACACCTGGGACCCGAGCATGGTCACCTCTTTCAACAGGCGACAAGATTTGGCCCTGGAAAACTATCCTGGACATTATGTACAATTTCTATGGATATGGCAGTGATTTCTGTAACAGGGAGATGGAAGAAGATGCTTGGTCGGTCCTCTTACTTCAAATTTGGGGCACTGCGCGGTCAAGCTAATGTGCCACCAGATAGGAGTAGTGAGTTTAGTATTGTTCTGATCAGTTTAATACCTTTCGCGTCTCCTATCTGGGATAAGCAGCTTAAACAAAGATATAAGGTGTCTGCATTGATCAATGAATACTGTTCTTTGTATTTGCTTTATCCACCAACTCTAAGTAGACTTACAATGCTTGTGTCTTGCAGCGTATCCTCCAGGAAGAAGAGCCTGAACCCTTACTGGCTGCACGTGTCTTACCTGTACATGGAAAGCTGCTCTGGTTCCTTGATGAGCCATCTGCCCGTGAGTTAACATGTCCCGTGGAGAAGCACTCTGTCCTGTAAAGCCTCACCAAAAAAAATTTAAATAAATTACAGCACTTGGAGTGGGTGAGAACTACAGTTTTCCCCCATCTCACACTAGTGGTACCATGGCCAAGAGCAGAACCATAGAGTTGGACAGAACAAGGGCCATGGATAATATTAGAGAGACAACCAATCAGGGGGAGAACCAGAGACTCCACAAACAATGTTGCAAGCATGGATTGTTGTAGACATGGTGTGCAGAAATGAAGTCATGTACATTCCAGGACTGATGGTTAACTCAATGGACACTTGATATTAGGGATCCGGTTTAACGACCGATGTACAGGCTCAGTAACCTTGGGGACCTAGAATGTTGGTTGGCATCAGAACTAATGTAGTTGAAGCACCAAATAAGATGGGACCTGGGACCTGGGACCGGAGACCAGAAAATGCCCTACTCTTCATCTCGATTGACCCATTCCCAAAAGCACATGCCGACCTAACATATCATATTTTGATTGCTGCCAACTTATTAATAGCCAGAGGGTGGAAACAACAACAGCCACCGGAGAGATCTAGCCTTCTCCAACAGATCTCCCTAAACCTAGCATATGAAACAAAAACCTGACAGCAGCTACACCCCCCACACCACATAGTGGAAGCCAGGAACATATGGGAGGCGTATCTGAGGAAGGAGGAGGAGGGGGTTGTGTTAGAACAATAACATATATCACATATATATATATATATATATATATATATATATATATATACACGAAGGATGAATAGTACCACTCCTAAGACCTAACTGCTCTGACGCAGAGAGACAACGACTCCAAACACCATGGTACAACAGCCAACATTGAGGTATACCAAGCTGAGGTTAAACAATCTACAGGGCATAACGGAACAAACACCCACATTGTACATAGTTAAGTAGTTAGATAAGGGAATAGACCCGGTGACCGCACACAGCGTGCTAACTAAGAAGGAGACAAAGGGAGATGAGGGGCTTCCGACGTCTATTTCCCCCGTTCTTCTTCCCCTACCGTAGCCTGTCCACAGGTTTACCCCTTCCCATACCCCGGACCAAACCCAGGTTTAGGAGAGAAAGACAACCCTGACATGGTACTAGACCGAAGGCACAAGGGAAGCGGAAAAACTCCCACGAGAATGAATAACCAGTTTGCTCTTGAATGTATGATGTGAATAAGATCGATGTACCTTAACCGCTTACCCTCCCTTTTTTCCTTTCTGTATCCCGAACAAGTTCTCTGATAAAATAAAAATTGTCAGATTCAAGTTCTTGTGCCCCACAGTTCAAATTAACATTCAAATGACAATTCATGACAGTTCACACAAGTGAATAGCTCTGCCAATGCCGTCTCAAAATTTTTTTGTTATCTAAGAAGAAATAGAAATGCAAGAGCAGAATAGAGACTGTTCCCCGTCCTCAGCGACCATGATACACACTGACACAGAGCAGAATAGGCACTGTTCCACCTACATAGGGTCACTATGTGCCTTTTTTTTGGTTTGGTTTTTGAAGCCACAGTGCTGCACCAGTGGGCCTAAAAATTAGGCATGTACACATGCCTGAAAAATTTGGTATTGTTGCAGCCGCTGCTGTAGCAGCGGGCAGAAAAATTGATGCTTGTTTCACAGGCAGAAAGTGCCCTAAAACATGGCGGCTTGAACCCTAGTTGGTGGCGGATAAGTCACGCAAGTCAACCGGCATTCAGAGCTAAAATACAGCAGCGTGTGGACCATTTTTAGCCCAAGGCAGCTCATCTCATCAGGCCTTTTTTAATCGAATGTACGCCCAGTGTCAGTCCCTTCGGGATCCATCCCTCATTCATCTTAATAAAGGTCAGGTAATCTAGAATTTTTTGACCTAGGCGACTTCTCTTCTCAGTGACAAACCCTTGCTGCACTGAAGGTCCTTTCTGACAGGACACTTGAAGCGGGGCAGGCCATAAGTTCTATCGCAAATTGGGAAAGCTCAGGCCACAGGTCAAGCCTGCACACCCAGTAGTCAAGGGGTTCATCGCTCCTCAGAGTGTCGATATCTGCAGTTAAGGCGAGGTAGTCTGCTACCTGTCGGTCGAGTCGCTCTCTGAGGGTGGATCCCGAAGGGCTGTGGCGATGCGTAGGACCTAAAAAGGTCCGCATGTCCTCCATCAAAAACATGTCTTTAAAGCGTCCTGTCCTTGCCGTCGTGGTCGTGGGAGGAGAAGGATGACTTCCACCTCTCCCCCTGTTAGATTCCCATTGTGCTGTGACATCACCCTTATACGCTGTGTAAAGCATACTTTTTAATTTATTTTGCAAATGCTGCATCCTTTCCGACTTTTTGTAATTCGGTAACATTTCCGTCACTTTCTGCTTATACCGGGGGTCTAGTAGCGTGGACACCCAGTACAGGTTGTTCTCCTTCAGCCTTTTTATACGAGGGTCCCTCAACAGGCACGACAGCATGAAAGACCCCATTTGCACAAGGTTGGATGCTGAGCTACTCATTTCCCGTTCCTCCTCCTCACTGATGTCAATGAAGGTATGTTCTTCCCCCCCAGCCACGTACAACACCACGGGTACCAGATAGGTGACAACGAGCACCCTGGGATGCCTGTTGTGGTTGGTCTTCCTCCTCCTCCTCAAAGCCACATTCCTCTGACTCCTCTTCCTCACAATCCTCTTCCAGTGTTGCCGCAGGTCCAGCAAGCGATGCTGATAAGGCTGTTTCTGGTGGTGATGGTGACCACAACTCTTCCTCTTCCTCTTCACGCTCATCTACGGCCTGATCCAGCACTCTTCGCAGGGCATGCTCCAGGAAGAAAACAAATGGTATGATGTCGCTGATGGTGCCTTCGGTGCGACTGACTAGGTTTGTCACCTCCTCAAAAGGACGCATGAGCCTACAGGCATTGCACATGAGTGTCCAGTAACGTGGCAAAAAAATTCCCAGCTCCCCAGAGGCTGTCCTAGCACCCCGGTCATACAAATATTCATTAACAGCTTTTTCTTGTTGGAGCAGGCGGACGAACATTAGGAGTGTTGAATTCCAACGTGTCGGGCTGTCGCAAATCAAGCGCCTCACTGGCATGTTGTTTCGCCGCTGGATATCGGCAAAGTGAGCCATGGCTGTGTAGGAACACCTGAAATGGCCACACACCTTCCTGGCCTGCTTCAGGATGTCCTGTAAGCCTGTGTACTTATGCACAAAGCGTTGTACGATCAGATTACACACATGTGCCATGCACTGCACATGTGTCAACTTGCCCAACTTCAATGCCGCTAACAAATTTTTTCCGTTGTCAAAAACCACTTTGCAGCCACTTTTCCACCTGTGCGTTCAGGGCCGACAGGAGTGCTTGTCCGGTGTGACTCTCTGCTTTCAAGCAAGTCAAACCCAAGACGGTGTGACACTTCCGTATCCGGGATGTGGAATAGTACCTGGGGAGCTGGGGGGGTGCCATTGATGTGGAGCAAGACGCAGCAGCAGAAGTGGACTCAGCCGAGGAGGTTATGGAAGAGGATGGAGTAGTAGGAGTAGAGGGGGTGGCAGCAGGACTGCCTGCAAGTCGTGGCAGTGTCACCGACTCCTCTTCAGAGCCATGCATTCCATGCTTGGCAGCAGTCAGCAGGTTTACCCAATGCGCAGTGTAGGTGATATACCTGCCCTGACCAATGTTTTGCAGACCAGGTATCAGAGGTCAGATGGACCCTTGCCCCAACACTGTGTGCCAGACATGCCATTACTTCCTTTTGCACAATCGAGTACAGGTTGGGGATTGCCTTTTGTGAAAATAAATTTCTGCCGGGTACCTTCCACTGCGGTGTCCCAATAGCTACAAATTTTTTGAACGCCTCAGACTCCACCAGCTTGTACGGTAAAAGCTGGTGGGCTAATAGTTCGGAAAAGCCAGCTGTCAGACGCTGGGCAAGGGGGTGACTTTGTGACATTGGCTTCTTACGCTCAAACATGTCCTTGACAGACACATGACTGTGGGCAGATGAGCGGGAACTGCTCAAGGCGGGAGACGGAGTGGCGGATGGTTGAGAGGGGGCAAGGAGGACAGCAGTGGTTGACGTGGCTAAAGATGCTGGACCAGGAGGAGAATGGCGGCTTAGAGTAGGCGTGCTGCTTGTACTCATGTGTTGATCCCATAGGCGTTTGTGATGTGAGATCATGTGCATACGCAAAGCAGTTGTACCTAGGTGGGTGTTGGACTTCCTGCGACTCAGTTTCTTTTGGCACAGGTTGCAAATGGCATCGCTGTTGTCAGAGGCAGACACACAAAAAAAATGCCACACTGCTGAGCTCTGCAATGATGGCATTCTGCTGGTGGACACCGCATGCATTGATTAGCTTGCTGTCGGGCTGACCCCGGGTGCCGATGCATGCTGTCTGACTGTGCCACTAGCTCCTTGCGACGACCTCCCCCTGCTTCCAACTCGTCTCCTCCTCCTCTCTGTCTCCCCATCTGAACTTTTGCCCTGTTCTATTTCTTGACGAGAGGGCACCCACGTGACATCCATGGACGCATCGTCATCACAACCGCTTCACTTGTATCTGACAACTCAGCAAAGGAAGCAGCAGCGGGTACATCATCACACCGTACGTCCATGTGTGTAATGCTGCCTGCCTGAGACTTATACCTGTTATCTACATCCTCTGGCAATAATGGTTGCGCATCACTCATTTCTTCAAATGGATGTGTGAATAACTCCTCTGACATACCAAGTAAAGCGGCTGTGGTGCTAGTTTTGGTGGTGGCGGCAGGCAGGTGAGTGGTATCTTGAGAGGTGCATGAAGCTAAGCTGGAGGAGGATGGTGTGTCAAGGTTCCGAGCGGAAGCTGTAGAAGATTGGGTGTCCTGTGTTAGCCAGTCAACTATGTCCTCAGAACTTTTCAAGTTCAGGGTACGTGGCCTCTGAAAACTGGGCATTATTCTAGGGCCAAAGGGAATCACAGCACCACGACCACGATGGCCCCTGCGGGGTGGCCTGCCTCTGCCTGTCATTTTTTGGGGGATTAGTGGTACTATGCGTGCAAGCTACTGTGAGACCAGATATGAGTGGCAATGTGCAATGGCAGAGGTCTGCAGAGTACACGCTGTAGGCCTGACACACCCGTTTGAAGACAACTAACTGCTATTCAATCTATAACAGTGAAAAAATGTTTTGGTTTTTAAATGCACGCTATTGTGACACCAGAAATAAGAGGCAATGTGCACTGGCAGAGGATAGCAGAGTACACGCTGTAGGCCTGACACCCGCTTGAAGACAACTAACTGCTATTCAATCTACAACAGTGAAGAAAGTTTTTTGATATTAAATGCACGCTATTGTGACACCAGATATGAGTGGCAATGTGCACTAGCAGAGGTCTACAGAGCACAAGCTGAAGGCCTGACACACCCGCTTTAAGGACACTGACTGCTATTAGCTTACACTGGAAAACTTTTTTTCGTTTTAAAAGCACGCTATAGAGACACCAGATATGAGTGGCAACTGTCAAAGTACACTGGCAGGGTTCTGCAGGGCACACGCTGAAGGAAGGCCTGACACACCCGCTTTAAGAACACTGACTGCTATAAGCTTACACTGGAAAACTTTTTTTCTTTGTAAAAGATCGCTATAGAGACACCAGATATGAGTGGCAACTGTCAAAGTACACTGGCAGGGGTCTGCAGGGCACAAGCTGAAGGCGTGAAACACCCGCTTTAAGGACACTGACTGCTATTAGCTTACACTGGAAAACTTTTTTTCTTTGTAAAAGCACGCTATAGAGACACCAGATATGAGTGGCAACTGTCAAAGTACACTGGCAGGGGTCTGCAGGGCACACGCTGAAGGCCTGAAACACCCGCTTTAAGGACACTGACTGCAATTAGCTTACACTGGAAAACTTTTTTTCTTTGTAAAAGCATGCTATAGGGACACCAGATATGAGTGGCAACTGTCAAAGTACACTGGCAGGGGTCTGCAGGGCACACGCTGAAGGAAGGCCTGACACACCCGCTTTAAGGACACTGACTGCTATTAGCTTACACTGGAAAACCTTTTTGCTTTGTAAAAGCACGCTACAGAGACACCAGATATGAGTGGCAACTGTCAAAGTACACTGGCAGGGGTCTGCAGGGCACACGCTGAAGGAAGGCCTGACACACCCGCTTTAAGGACACTGACTGCTATAAGCTTACACTGGAAAACTTTTTTTCTTTGTAAAAGCTCGCTATAGAGACACCAGATATGAGTGGCAACTGTCAAAGTACACTGGCAGGGGTCTGCAGGGCACACACTGAAGGAAGACCTGACACACCCGCTTTAAGGACACTGACTGCTATTAGCTTACACTGGAAAACCTTTTTTCTTTGTTAAAGCACGCTATAGAGACACCAGATATGAGTGGCAACTGTCAAAGTACACTGGCAGGGGTCTGCAGGGCACACGCTGAAGGCCTGAAACACCCGCTTTAAGGACACTGACTGCTATTAGCTTACACTGGAAAACGTTTTTTCTTTGTAAAAGCACGCTATAGAGACACCAGATATGAGTGGCAACTGTCAAAGTACACTGGCAGGGGTCTGCAGGGCACACGCTGAAGGCCTGAAACACCCGCTTTAAGGACACTGACTGCTATTAGCTTACACTGGAAAACCTTTTTGCTTTGTAAAAGCACGCTACAGAGACACCAGATATGAGTGGCAACTGTCAAAGTACACTGGCAGTGGTCTGCAGGGCACACGCTGAAGGCCTGAAACACCCGCTTTAAGGACACTGACTGCTATTAGCTTACACTGGAAAACTTTTTTTCTTTGTAAAAGCACGCTATAGGGACACCAGATATGAGTGGCAACTGTCAAAGTACACTGGCAGGGTTCTGCAGGGCACACGCTGAAGGAAGGCCTGACACACCCACTTTAAGGACACTAACTGCTATTAGCTTACACTGGAAAACCGTTTTGCTTTGTAAAAGCACGCTACAGAGACACCAGATATGAGTGGCAACTGTGAAAGTATACTGGCAGGGGTCTGCAGGGCACACGCTGAAGGCCTGACACACCCGCTTTAAGGACACTGACTGCTATTAGCTTACACTGGAAAAAAAAAATTCTTTGTAAAAGCACGCTATAGAGACACCAGATATGAGTGGCAACTGTCAAAGTACACTGGCAGGGTTCTGCAGGGCACACGCTGAAGGAAGGCCTGACACACCCGCTTTAAGGACACTGACTGCTATAAGCTTACACTGGAAAACTTTTTTTCTTTGTAAAAGCTCGCTATAGAGACACCAGATATGAGTGGTTACTGTCAAAGTACACTGGCAGGGGTCTGCAGGGCACACACTGAAGGAAGGCCTGACACACCCGCTTTAAGGACACTGACTGCTATTAGCTTACACTGGAAAACTTTTTTTCTTTGTAAAAGCACGCTATAGAGACATCAGATATGAGTGGCAACTGTCAAAGTAAACTGGCAGGGGTCTGCAGAGCACACGCTGAAGGCCTGAAACACCCGCTTTAAGTACACTGACTGCTATTAGCTTATACTGGAAAACTTTTTTGCTTTGTAAAAGCACGCTACAGAGACACCAGATATGAGTGGCAACTGTCAAAGTACACTGGCAGGGGTCTGCAGGGCACACGCTGAAGGCCTGAAACACCCGCTTTAAGGACACTGACTGCTATTAGCTTACACTGGAAAACTTTTTTTCGTTGTAAAAGCACGCTACAGAGACACCAGATATGAATGGCAACTGTCAAAGTACGCTGGCAGGGTACTGCAGGGCACACGCTGAAGGCCTGAAACACCCGCTTTAAGGACACTGAATGCTTTTAGCTTACACTGGAAAACTGTTTTTCTTTGTAAAAGCACGCTATAGATACACCAGATATGAGTGGGAACTGTCAAAGTACGCTGGTAGGGTTCTGCAGGGCACACGCTGAAGGCCTGACACACCCGCTTTAAGGACACTGACTGCTATTAGCTTACACTGGAAAACATTTTTTCTTTGTAAAAGCACGCTATAGAGACACCAGATATGAGTGGCAACTGTCAAAGTACACTGGCAGGGTTCTGCAGGGCACACGCTGAAGGAAGGCCTGACACACCCGCTTTAACGACACTGACTGCTATAAGCTTACACTGGAAAACTTTTTTTCTTTGTAAAAGCTCGCTATAGAGACACCAGATATGAGTGGCAACTGTCAAAGTACACTGGCAGGGGTCTGCAGGGCACACGCTGAAGGAAGGCCTGACACACCCGCTTTAAGGACACTGACTGCTATTAGCTTACACTGGAAAACCTTTTTTCTTTGTTAAAGCACGCTATAGAGACACCAGATATGAGTGGCAACTGTCAAAGTACACTGGCAGGGGTCTGCAGGGCACACGCTGAAGGCCTACAACACCCGCTTTAAGGACACTGACTGCTATTAGCTTACACTGGAAAACTTTTTTTCTTTGTAAAAGCACGTTATAGAGACACCAGATATGAGTGGTGTAGCGGAGAGCTGATTTCTCGCAGCTATTCTCCACTTTAGATCCAAGGAAGGCTCAGGAACAAGTCATTAGTAAATCCACAGCAGAGTTTCCAGCAGGTAAAAAGGTACAGCGAAATCCCCACAGCACTCCCAATAACTGGACGACACACAGTTTCAGGAGTAGAACTGACAATCGTTTATTCCAAGGTTTCTTATAAAGCCTGCTCCCATGCAAGGGAGGGAACCACAGTAATTATGACAGTAACCAATGTAGTACTTGTTACCTCCCACACATCTCCTCCCCTCAGAGTGAGTCATAATCCCCTTAACTTGTCCAGTACTTTACCCCAAACTTGGATGTACCCCTAAACCATCACATATCCTTAATATTAGGGTACCGCTAGGTAGCCCTGATCTGGGTGAATATAATATCCAAAATTCACCCAGATCGGACCAGTGGTTCGGCAGTTACAGGAAGGTGAAGTTTGACCGACCGCACACGAGTTGGTATCCGAAAAGGGTTCCATGAGAATGGGCCCTGCGGTCGGTCTCCGTTCGGCAGTTAAAACAGACATTTATAACTGCCATCCATACTTTAATTCACCTAGATAGTGATTCGCTCATTCGGTACTTTGTAACTACCGAATGGGGATTCGTTAAGTCTCTCCGTTCGGCAGTTACGGAGCTCTGGAGGTCTCAGCGGTGTTTGGTGGTTTGAGTGTCCGATTTGAGTTCCAGACACTCGACGACAAAACACCGCTGAGATTTTCATGCGTAAGATGGCCGCCGCCACGTGTACGCATGCCGAATGGCGGCCACCCAGACACACTGTTAATGAGCCGGTTAACTTGCGGTTTGGAGAGAATGTGAACCTTAATTGCTGGCACACTTCTCTCCGGGGTGGTCTCTCCGTTCGGTAGTTTCCATAAGTATATATTACGGATGGAAACTACCGAATAACATATAATTCACATATTAAAATAGGCGAATGGCACTTTCAACATAGGAAAAAATATAACAATTACAGTCACACAGGCATTTTGCAGGACAGGCTTACTGCGTTCCGCTACACTGCTCCCCCTTGCCCACAAGCCGGCATACACAGTCTGATCCCACACGGATCGGCTTGGGGATGACCGGGGTGCTCACGGATTATTTCTCCAGATCAGTTTGTCGTGACAACCCGTCGGCGTTTCCATTTTGCTTACCCGGGCGGTATTGAATGTTAAAGTCAAAGGGCTGCAGCGCCAAACTCCAGCGCAGCAGCCTGGCATTGTCCCCAGCCACCCGGTTCAGCCAGACCAACGGGTTGTGATCCGTGAGCAAAGAAAAAGGCTGTCCATACAAATAGGGTTGTAATTTCTTCAAGGCCCACACCACAGCCAGGCATTCCTTCTCGATGGCGGCGTAGCTTACTTCCCGGGGTAAAAGTTTGCGACTGATGTAAGCCACTGGATGTTCTCCGCCATCGGCCCCGACTTGGCTCAATACTGCCCCCAATCCAAACATAGAAGCGTCTGTGTGAACAAGAAAACGTTTAGTTGGATTGGGAGCGGCCAAGACAGGGGCATTAACAAGTGCATCTTTCAAGTGTTGGAATGCCTGCTCACACTCCGGGGTCCAGGTTACTTGGCGGGGAAGGTTTTTACGGGTCAGGTCAGTGAGGGGTTTGGCCAGGGTACTATAGTTGGGTACAAACTTCCGGAAATACCCTGCTGTCCCTAGGAAGGCTAACACCTGAGTTTTAGTTTTCGGGGTAGGCCACTGTGATACTGCCTCTACTTTGGCTGGTTCCGGCTTTTGTTTACCACAGCCTACTCTGTGGCCCAGGTACTGTACCTCGGCCATCCCAATGCTACATTTCGCTGGTTTCAGGGTCAAACCAGCCTCCCTGATCCTGTCTAGAACTGCTCCTATATGGGCCAAGTGTTCCTGCCAGGTATCGCTAAATATGGCAATATCATCGAGATATGCGCAGGTATAGTCTTGGAACCCATCTAGGAGGCGGTCCACCATCCACTGGATGGTAGCCGGCGCGTTTTTCATCCCAAACGGCATGACCTTAAATTGGTACAGGCCGAATGGGGTGACAAAGGCGGACTTAGGGATGGCGTCCGGGGCCAGGGGAATCTGCCAATACCCTTTACACAAATCAATAGTGGTAAGGTATTGACCCCTGGCCATCCGGTCCAGCAACTCATCTATCCTAGGCATCGGGTATGCGTCGGATACGGTCTTTTCATTCAGTCTCCTGTAGTCCACGCAAAAACGGGTCGTGCCGTCCCGCTTTGGTACGAGGACTACTGGAGAGGCCCAGGGGCTATCTGAGGGTTCAATGACTCCTAACTGTATCATCTCTTCAATCTCTTTGCGCATATTCTCCCGTACCGCTTCAGGGATGCGGTACGGAGTCTGGCGCATGGGAAGTTGACCAGGGGTTTCTACTCGGTGGGTAGCCAGAGGGGTGTATCCAGGTACATTAGAGAAGGTCTCCTGCTTTTCTTGCAGTAGTTGTTGTACCTCGATACGCTCCTGTGGGCTCAACCGATCCCCCAATACAACCGCTCCTAAATCCCCAGCCAGCTGTCCGTCTTCTAACAGATCGGGGAGAGGTAGGCTGTCGCCTTCTTCAGAGGTGGGGGCGCAGATAGCTGTCACCTCCTCTGATCGTTCTTGGTAAGGCTTCAGCATGTTCACATGGATCATGCATCGCCCCCCATTCCCTGCGCAGTGGCCAATTATATAAGTGGTGTCACACCTTTGTTCTACCACTTTATAAGGGCCTTGCCAGGCGGCCTGTAGCTTATCGTGTCTGACAGGTTTTAAAATTAAAACTTTCTGTCCGACCTGAAAACTGCGGTCCCTGGCGCCTCTATCGTACCAGGTGCGCTGACGTGTCTGAGCTGCCTGTAGGTTTTCCTTTACCGTCTTTGTGAGGGCTTCCAGGCGATCTCGGAGGGCCAACACATATGGTACAATAGGGGTGCCGTCAGCGCTACGGTCTCCCTCCCAGTGTTCTCTAATCAAGTCCAGGGGCCCCCGTACTCTCCTCCCGAATAGCAGTTCAAAGGGGGAAAATCCCGTAGATTCCTGCGGCACCTCCCTGTAAGCAAACAGTAAGTGCGGCAGGAATTTTTCCCAGTCTCGGTGAGTCTCTGCGAAGGTTCGGAGCATCTGTTTTAAGGTGCCATTGAACCGTTCGCAGAGCCCATTAGTCTGGGGGTGGTAGGGAGCACTAATTATGGGCTTAATTTTACAAAACTTCCAGAGCTGTTGGGTGACCTCTGCCGTGAACTGAGTGCCCTGATCCGAGATGATCTCCCTGGGTAACCCCATCCGGGAGAAAATCTGCATCAGCGCCTCAGCCACCGTCTCTGCATGTATATTAGTTAAGGCTACCGCCTCGGGGTAGCGAGTGGCGTAGTCCACTACGGTCAAAATGTACCGTTTGCCTGATGGGCTAGGCTTCCGGAAGGGGCCTACAATGTCTACTGCAACCCTATGAAAGGGTTCCTCAATTATGGGTAGGGGGTGCAGCTTCGCCTTACGCTTATCCCCTCTCTTTCCTACCCTCTGGCACGTATCGCAGGTATTACAATACCTGCGCACCTCCTGGCTAATCCCTGGCCAGAAGAAACTTTGGGTCAGCCGATATCTGGTACGGCTGACCCCCAAATGTCCGGATAGCGGAATATCGTGCGCTATCCGGAGTAATTCGGTTCGGTACCTCTGAGGTACCACCAGCTGTCTTGCAGTAATGGGGTCGGACCCAGCTATCTCTTTACTTGTTTCCCGGTATAATAACTGCCTGTCCCATACAAATCTTTCCCCCTCCGCCCCCGGTTGGATAGAGGTGACCTTGTCTCGGTATACTTGTAAGGTAGGGTCAGTGATCACCTCGGCTACAAACTCATCAGGAGGGGCCCAAGGGATACAGTCTAGGGAAGGGGAGGAATCTCTTACCTGGACCTCCGGCAGTGCGTTGTTGTGTTGGGTGCGGGCCTGTTGCCTGGTGACTACTGGGTGTGCTTCCTCAGTAGTTTGTGGTTCAAATGCGAAGGTGAGTTTGCCCAGATCATTCCCTAGGACCACCTCAGCAGGTAATTGCGGCATTAGCCCCACTTCCACATTCCCAAACCCCGCACCCCAATGCAAGTGTACCCTGGCTGTGTCCAGCCGATACACGGCTCCCCCTGCAACCCTGACAGCCACAGTCTTATTCAGTTTAGCTTTGTCCGAAACCAAATGGCTTTGCACCAAGGTGATGGTGGCTCCCGAGTCTCTGAGCCCCTGCATAGGCTTCCCTTCCAGATACACGGTCTGCCTATGGTGCTGCCGATTATCTGCCTGTGCTTGTAAGGGGTTGGCCTCATGCAGCACTTCCCACTGTTCTACAGTCGTGACTGGGACGGCAGAGCTGTAGGGAAGTGGTACCTCGTCCTGGTAGTGATGTGCTGCTGCTCTCGGTGGTGGTGGTGGAGGCCCTGGTCAGATCCAGGTGGTGCGGTCTCTAGACTGCGGACAATCCCGTTGGAAATGTCCCCACTTCTGGCATCGGTGGCATTGCACAGAAGCAGGTGTGCGGTATCTCTGCTGCGCTGCTGCTGGTGCTGGTGGAGGAAGTTGTCTTGGTGGGGGTTGAGGGTTAGGAGAGAAGGAAATCCCCCCTAGTGGTCGCATGACAGGTTTGGTACTCACTGCTTTGGTTTGTCTGCGAGCGTCCATAAAATCATCTGCCTTTTTGGCAGCCTCGGTGAGGGTGGTGGGGTTACGATCCCTCACCCATTCCTGTAGCTCTGAGGATATCCCCTCATAAAACTGCTCCAACAGCAGCATTTGTAACAAGTCCTCCATGGACCGCGCTTTACTCGACTGCATCCACCCAAGAGCTGCCCTTTCTAGTTGGCAAGCCCACTCTGCGTGCGAATCTTTGTCCGCATTTTTCAATTCTCTGAAGCGCCTCCGGTATGCCTCTGCTGTTATTGCATACCGGGCCAGGATAATTTCTTTTACCCGGCTATAGTTCCTAATTTCAATATCAGGCACAGTGTGGTAGGCTTCAGCTGCCCTTCCTGACAGCCGTCCTGCTAATATGGGTACCCATTCTTCCCTTGGTATGTTATGCAGCGTACATAGTCTCTCAAAATCTTGGAGGAAGGCATCTATATCCTCCTCTGCTTCCACATACGTTTTAAACGCTTGATAGGGAATTTTAGGCTTACCCTCTTGTGCCACAGCTCCTGCTGCACTTCTTTCCGGTGTTTGTGGTCTCCTGTTTCTCATCACAAACTCCTGCACCTCTGTCATTATTTTAGAGATGATCTCTGTTGGTGGGTTTTCCCCATAAAAGGCCAGTCTGAATTGTAAATGCCTTTGGAACTCCTCCTGTTCTGTTTCAGGTCTTTGTTTCGTGGCCTGGACCTCTTCTGCTCTGTACTCTGCCATTACTTCGGTGATAAGCGTTGCTTTGGATTTGCTGCTGGCAGAAACACCTCTCGCTTCCAGAAGGTCTTTCAATGTGGTTCTCTTTAGCGTAGAAAGGTCAATCTCCATTAATCCTTGTTCCTCTGTGAGTCTGGATCCCAGCGCTGCCAACCAATGTAGCGGAGAGCTGATTTCTCGCAGCTATTCTCCACTTTAGATCCAAGGAAGGCTCAGGAACAAGTCATTAGTAAATCCACAGCAGAGTTTCCAGCAGGTAAAAAGGTACAGCGAAATCCCCACAGCACTCCCAATAACTGGACGACACACAGTTTCAGGAGTAGAACTGACAATCGTTTATTCCAAGGTTTCTTATAAAGCCTGCTCCCATGCAAGGGAGGGAACCACAGTAATTATGACAGTAACCAATGTAGTACTTGTTACCTCCCACACATCTCCTCCCCTCAGAGTGAGTCATAATCCCCTTAACTTGTCCAGTACTTTACCCCAAACTTGGATGTACCCCTAAACCATCACATATCCTTAATATTAGGGTACCGCTAGGTAGCCCTGATCTGGGTGAATATAATATCCAAAATTCACCCAGATCGGACCAGTGGTTCGGCAGTTACAGGAAGGTGAAGTTTGACCGACCGCACACGAGTTGGTATCCGAAAAGGGTTCCATGAGAATGGGCCCTGCGGTCGGTCTCCGTTCGGCAGTTAAAACAGACATTTATAACTGCCATCCATACTTTAATTCACCTAGATAGTGATTCGCTCATTCGGTACTTTGTAACTACCGAATGGGGATTCGTTAAGTCTCTCCGTTCGGCAGTTACGGAGCTCTGGAGGTCTCAGCGGTGTTTGGTGGTTTGAGTGTCCGATTTGAGTTCCAGACACTCGACGACAAAACACCGCTGAGATTTTCATGCGTAAGATGGCCGCCGCCACGTGTACGCATGCCGAATGGCGGCCACCCAGACACACTGTTAATGAGCCGGTTAACTTGCGGTTTGGAGAGAATGTGAACCTTAATTGCTGGCACACTTCTCTCCGGGGTGGTCTCTCCGTTCGGTAGTTTCCATAAGTATATATTACGGATGGAAACTACCGAATAACATATAATTCACATATTAAAATAGGCGAATGGCACTTTCAACATAGGAAAAATATAACAATTACAGTCACACAGGCATTTTGCAGGACAGGCTTACTGCGTTCCGCTACAAGTGGCAACTGTCAAAGTACACTGGCAGGGTTCTGCAGGGCACACGCTGAAGGCCTGACACACCCGCTTTAAGGACACTGACTGCTATTAGCTAACACTGGGAAACTTTTTTTCTCTGTAAAGGCACGCTACAGAGGCACCAGATATGAGTGGCAACTGTCAAAGTACACTGGCAGGGGTCTGCAGGGCACACGCTGAAGGAAGGCCTGACACACCCGCTTTAAGGACACTGACTGCTATTAGCTAACACTGGAAAACTTTTTTTCTTAGTAAAAGCACGCTATAGAGACACCAGATATGAGTGGCAACTGTCAAAGTACACTGGCAGGGGTCTGCAGGGCACACACTGAAGGAAGGCCTGACACACCCGCTTTAAGGACACTGACTGCTATTAGCTAACACTGGGAAACTTTTTTCTCTGTAAAGGCACGCTACAGAGGCACCAGATATGAGTGGCAACTGTCAAAGTACACTGGCAGGGGTCTGCAGGGCACACGCTGAAGGAAGGCCTGACACACCCGCTTTAAGGACACTGACTGCTATTAGCTAACACTGGAAAACTTTTTTTCTTAGTAAAAGCACGCTATAGAGACACCAGATATGAGTGGCAACTGTCAAAGTACACTGGCAGGGGTCTGCAGGGCACACACTGAAGGAAGGCCTGACACACCCGCTTTAAGGACACTGACTGCTATTAGCTTACACTGGAAAACCTTTTTTCTTTGTTAAAGCACGCTATAGAGACACCAGATATGAGTGGCAACTGTCAAAGTACACTGGCAGGGGTCTGCAGGGCACACGCTGAAGGCCTGAAACACCCGCTTTAAAGACACTGACTGCTATTAGCTTACACTGGAAAACTTTTTTTCTTTGTAAAAGCACGCTATAGAGACACCAGATATGAGTGGCAACTGTCAAAGTAAACTGGCAGGGGTCTGCAGAGCACACGCTGAAGGCCTGAAACACCCGCTTTAAGGACACTGACTGCTATTAGCTTACACTGGAAAACTGTTTTTCTTTGTAAAAGCACGCTATAGAGACACCAGATATGAGTGGCAACTCTCAAAGTAAACTGGCAGGGTACTGCAGGGCACACGCTGAAGGCCTGAAACACCCGCTTTAAGGACACTGAATGCTTTTAGCTTACACTGGAAAACTGTTTTTCTTTGTAAAAGCACGCTATAGATACACCAGATATGAGTGGCAACTGTCAAAGTACGCTGGCAGGGTTCTGCAGGGCACACGCTGAAGGCCTGACACACCCGCTTTAAGGACACTGACTGCTATTAGCTTACACTGGAAAACATTTTTTCTTTGTAAAAGCACGCTATAGAGACACCAGATATGAGTGGCAACTGTCAAAGTACACTGGCAGGGTTCTGCAGGGCACACGCTGAAGGAAGGCCTGACACACCCGCTTTAACGACACTGACTGCTATAAGCTTACACTGGAAAACTTTTTTTCTTTGTAAAAGCTCGCTATAGAGACACCAGATATGAGTGGCAACTGTCAAAGTACACTGGCAGGGGTCTGCAGGGCACACGCTGAAGGAAGGCCTGAAACACCCGCTTTAAGGACACTGACTGCTATTAGCTTACACTGGAAAACCTTTTTTCTTTGTTAAAGCACGCTATAGAGACACCAGATATGAGTGGCAACTGTCAAAGTACACTGGCAGGGGTACTGCAGGGCAGACGCTGAAGGCCTGAAACACCCGCTTTAAGGACACTGACTGCTATTAGCTTACACTGGAAAACTTTTTTTCTTTGTAAAAGCACGTTATAGAGACACCAGATATGAGTGGCAACTGTCAAAGTACACTGGCAGGGTTCTGCAGGGCACACGCTGAAGGCCTGACACACCCGCTTTAAGGACACTGACTGCTATTAGCTAACACTGGAAAACTTTTTTTCTTTGTAAAAGCACGCTATAGAGACACCAGATATGAGTGGCAACTGTCAAAGTACACTGGCAGGGGTCTGCAGGGCAGACGCTGAAGGAAGGCCTGACACACCCGCTTTAAGGACACTGACTGCTATTAGCTTACACTGGAAAACCTTTTTTCTTTGTTAAAGCACGCTATAGACACACTAGATATAAGTGGCAACAGTCAAAGTACACTGGCAGGGGTCTGCAGGGCACACGCTGAAGGCCTGAAACACCCGCTTTAAGGACACTGACTGCTAATAGCTTACACTGGAAAACTTTTTTCTTTGTAAAAGCACGCTATAGAGACACCAGATATGAGTGGCAACTGTCAAAGTACACTGGCAGGGGTCCGCAGGGCACACGCTGAAGGCCTGAAACACCCGCTTTAAGGACACTGACTGCTATTAGCTTACACTGGAAAACTTTTTTTCTTTGTAAAAGCACGCTACAGAGACACCAGATATGAGTGGCAACTGTCAAAGTACACTGGCAGGGGTCTGCAGAGCACACGCTGAAGGCCTGAAACACCCGCTTTAAGGACACTGACTGCTATTAGCTTACACTGGAAAACTTTTTTGCTTTGTAAAAGCACGCTGCAGAGACACCAGATATGAGTGGCAACTGTCAAAGTACACTGGCAGGGGTCTGCAGGGCACCCGCTGAGGGCCTGAAACACCCGCTTTAAGGACACTGACTGCTATTAGCTTACACTGGAAAACTGTTTTTCTTTGTAAAAGCACGCGATAGAGACACCAGATATGAGTGGCAACTGTCAAAGTACGCTGGCAGGGTTCTGCAGGGCACACGCTGAAGGCCTGACACACCCACTTTAAGGACACTGACTGCTATAAGCTAACACTGGAAAACTTTTTTTCTTTGTAAAGGCACGCTACAGAGACACCAGATATGAGTGTCAACTGTCAAAGTACGCTGGCAGGGTACTGCAGGGCACACGCTGAAGGCCTGAAACACCCGCTTTAAGGACACTGACTGCTATTAGCTTACACTGGAAAACTTTTTTTCTTTGTAAAAGCACGCGATAGAGACACCAGATATGAGTGGCAACTGTCAAAGTACACTGGCAGGGGTCTGCAGGGCACACGCTGAAGGAAGGCCTGACACACCCGCTTTAAGGACACTGACTGCTATTAGCTAACACTGGAAAACTTTTTTTCTTTGTAAAAGCACGCTATAGAGACACCAGATATGAGTGGCAACTGTCAAAGTACACTGGCAGGGGTCTGCAGGGCAGACGCTGAAGGAAAGCCTGACACACACGCTGTAAGGACACTGACTGCTATTAGCTTACACTGGAAAACTTTTTTTCTTTGTAAAAGCACGCTATAGAGACACCAGATATGAGTGGCAACTGTCAAAGTACACTGGCAGGGGTCTGCAGGGCACACGCTGAAGGCCTGAAACACCCGCTTTAAGGACACTGACTGCTATTAGCTTACACTGGAAAACTGTTTTTCTTTTTAAAAGCACGCTACAGAGACACCAGATATGAGTGGCAACTGTCAAAGTACACTGGCAGGTGTCTTCAGGGCACACGCTGAAGGCCTGACCCACCCGCTTTAAGGACACTGACTGCCATTAGCTTACACTCGAAAACATTTTTGCTTTGTAAAAGCACGCTATAGGGACACCAGATATGAGTGTCAACTGTCAAAGTACACTGGCAGGGGTCTTCAGGGCACACGCTGAAGGCCTGACCCACCCGCTTTAAGGACACTGACTGCTATTAGCTTACACTGGAAAACTTTTTTTCTTTGTAAAAGCACGCTACAGAGACACCAGATATGAGTGGCAACTGTCAAACTACACTGGCAGGGGTCTGCAGGGCACACACTGAAGGCCTGAAACACCCGCTTTAAGGACACTGACTGCTATTAGCTTACACTGGAAAACATTTTTTCTTTGTAAAAGCACGCTATAGAGACACCAGATATGAGTGGCAACTGTCAAAGTACACTGGCAGGGGTCTGCAGGGCACACGCTGAAGGAAGGCCTGACACACCCGCTTTAAGGACACTGACTGCTATTAGCTTACACTGGAAAACCTTTTTGCTTTGTAAAAGCACGCTACAGAGACACCAAATATGAGTGGCAACTGTCAAAGTACACTGGCAGGGGTCTGCAGGGCACACACTGAAGGCCTGAAACACCCGCTTTAAGGACATTGACTGCTATTGCTTACACTGGAAAACTTTTTTTCTTTGTAAAAGCACGCTACAGAGACACCAGATATGAGTGGCCACTGTCAAAGTACACTGGCAGGGGTCTGCAGAGCACACACTGAAGGCCTGAAACAACCGCTTTAAGGACACTGACTGCTATTAGCTTACACTGGAAAACTTTTTTTCTTTGTAAAAGCACGCTACAGAGACACCAGATATGAGTGGCAACTGTCAAACTACACTGGCAGGGGTCTGCAGGGCAGACGCTGAAGGCCTGAAACACCCGCTTTAAGGACACTGACTGCAATTAGCTTACACTGGAAAACTTTTTTTCTTTGTAAAAGCATGCTATAGGGACACCAGATATGAGTGGCAACTGTCAAAGTAAACTGGCAGGGGTCTGAGACACGCTGAAGGAAGGCCTGACACACCCGCTTTAAGGACACTGACTGCTATTAGCTTACACTGGAAAACCTTTTTGCTTTGTAAAAGCACGCTACAGAGACACCAGATATGAGTGGCAACTGTCAAAGTACACTGGCAGGGGTCTGCAGGGCACACACTGAAGGCCTGAAACACCCGCTTTAAGGACATTGACTGCTATTGCTTACACTGGAAAACTTTTTTTCTTTGTAAAAGCACGCTACAGAGACACCAGATATGAGTGGCCACTGTCAAAGTACACTGGCAGGGGTCTGCAGAGCACACACTGAAGGCCTGAATCAACCGCTTTAAGGACACTGACTGCTATTAGCATACACTGGAAAACTTTTTTTCTTTGTAAAAGCACGCTACAGAGACACCAGATATGAGTGCCAACTGTGAAAGTACACTGGCAGGGGTCTGCAGAGCACAAGCTGAAGGCCTGAAACACCCGCTTTAAGGACACTGACTGCTATTAGCTTACACTGGAAAACATTTTTGGTTTTTTAAAGCACGCTACAGAGACACCAGATATGAGTGGCAACTGTCAAAGTACACTGGCAGGAGTCCGCAGGGCACACGCTGAAGGCCTGAAACACCCGCTTTAAGGACACTGACTGCTATTAGCTTACACTGGAAAACTTTTTTTCTTTGTAAAATCACGCTACAGAGACACCAGATATGAGTGGCAACTGTCAAACTACACTGGCAGGGGTCTGCAGGGCACACGCTGAAGGCCTGAAACACCCGCTTTAAGGACACTGACTGCTATTAGCTTACACTGGAAAACTTTTTTTCTTTGTAAAAGCACGCTATAGAGACACCAGATATGAGTGGCAACTGTCAAAGTACACTGGCAGGGGTCTGCAGGGCACACGCCGAAGGAAGGCCTGACACACCCGCTTTAAGGACACTGACTGCTATTAGCTTACACTGGAAAACTTTTTTTCTTTGTAAAAGAACGCTATAGAGACACCAGATATGAGTGGCAACTGTCAAAGTACACTGGCAGGGGTCTGCAGGGCACACGCTGAAGGCCTGAAACACCCGCTTTAAGGACACTGACTGCTATTAGCTTACACTGGAAAACTTTTTTTCTTTTTAAAAGCACGCTATAGGGACACCAGATATGAGTGGCAACTGTCAAAGTACACTGGCAGGGGTCTTCAGGGCACACGCTGAAGGCCTGACCCACCCGCTTTAAGGACACACACTGCTATTAGCTTACACTCGAAAACATTTTTGGTTTGTAAAAGCACGCTACAGAGACACCAGAAATGAGTGGCAACTGTCAAAGTACACTGGCAGGAGTCCGCAGGGCACACGCTGAAGGCCTGAAACACCCGCTTTAAGGACACTGACTGCTATTAGCTAACACTGGAAAACTTTTTTCCTCTGTAAAGGCACGCTACAGAGACACCAGATATGAGTGGCAACTGTCAAAGTTCAATGGCAGGGGTCTGCAGGGCACATGCTGAAGGAAGGCCTGACACACCCGCTTTAAGGACACTGACTGCTATTAGCTAACACTGGAAAACTTTTTTTCTTTGTAAAAGCACGCTATAGAGACACCAGATATGAGTGGCAACTGTCAAAGTACACTGGCAGGGGTCTGCAGGGCACACTCTGAAGGAAGGCCTGACACACCCGCTTTAAGGACACTGACTGCTATTAGCTTACACTGGAAAACCTTTTTTCTTTGTTAAAGCATGCTATAGAGACACTAGATATAAGTGGCAACAGTCAAAGTACACTGGCAGGGGTCTGCAGGGCACACGCTGAAGGCCTGAAACACCCGCTTTAAGGACACTGACTGCTATTAGCTTACACTGGAAAACTTTTTTCTTTGTAAAAGCACGCTATAGAGAGACCAGATATGAGTGGCAACTGTCAAAGTACACTGGCAGGGGTCTGCAGGGCACACGCTGAAGGCCTGAAACACCCGCTTTAAGGACACTGACTGCTATTAGCTTGCACTGGAAAACCTTTCTGCTTTTTAAAAGCACGCTATAGAGACACCAGATATGAGTGGCAACTGTCAAAGTACACTGGCAGGGGTCTGCAGGGCACACGCTGAAGGAAGGCCTGACACACCCGCTTTAAGGACACTGACTGCTATTAGCTTACACTGGAAAACTTTTTTCTTTGTAAAAGCACGCTACAGAGACACCAGATATGAGTGGCAACTGTCAAAGTACACTGGCAGGGGTCTGCAGAGCACACGCTGAAGGCCTGAAACACCCGCTTTAAGGACACTGACTGCTATTAGCTTACACTCGAAAACATTTTTGCTTTGTAAAAGCACGCTACAGAGACACCAGATATGAGTGGCAACTGTCAAAGTACGCTGGCAGGGTTCTGCAGGGCACACGCTGAAGGCCTGACACACCCGCTTTAAGGACACTGACTGCTATTAGCTAACACTGGAAAACTTTTTTTCTTTGTAAAGGCACGCTACAGAGACACCAGATATGAGTGGCAACTGTCAAAGTACACTGGCAGGGGTCTGCAGGGCACACGCTGAAGGCCTGAAACACCCGCTTTAAGGACACTGACTGCTATTAGCTTACACTGGAAAACTTTTTTCTTTGTAAAAGCACGCTATAGAGAGACCAGATATGAGTGGCAACTGTCAAAGTACACTGGCAGGGGTCTGCAGGGCACACGCTGAAGGCCTGAAACACCCGCTTTAAGGACACTGACTGCTATTAGCTTGCACTGGAAAACCTTTCTGCTTTTTAAAAGCACGCTATAGAGACACCAGATATGAGTGGCAACTGTCAAAGTACACTGGCAGGGGTCTGCAGGGCACACGCTGAAGGAAGGCCTGACACACCCGCTTTAAGGACACTGACTGCTATTAGCTTACACTGGAAAACTTTTTTCTTTGTAAAAGCACGCTACAGAGACACCAGATATGAGTGGCAACTGTCAAAGTACACTGGCAGGGGTCTGCAGAGCACACGCTGAAGGCCTGAAACACCCGCTTTAAGGACACTGACTGCTATTAGCTTACACTCGAAAACATTTTTGCTTTGTAAAAGCACGCTACAGAGACACCAGATATGAGTGGCAACTGTCAAAGTACGCTGGCAGGGTTCTGCAGGGCACACGCTGAAGGCCTGACACACCCGCTTTAAGGACACTGACTGCTATTAGCTAACACTGGAAAACTTTTTTTCTTTGTAAAGGCACGCTACAGAGACACCAGATATGAGTGGCAACTGTCAAAGTACACTGGCAGGGGTCTGCAGGGCACACGCTGAAGGAAGGCCTTACACACCCGCTTTAAGGACACTGACTGCTATTAGCTAACACTGGAAAACTTTTTTTCTTTGTAAAAGCACGCTATAGAGACACCAGATATGAGTGGCAACTGTCAAAGTACACTGGCAGGGGTCTGCAGGGCAGACGCTGAAGGAAAGCCTGACACACCCGCTTTAAGGACAATGACTGCTATTAGCTTACACTGGAAAACTTTTTTTCTTTGTAAAAGCACGCTACAGAGACACCAGATATGAGTGGCAACTGTCAAAGTACACTGGCAGGGGTCTGCAGGGCACACGCTGAAGGCCTGAAACACCCGCTTTAAGGACACTGACTGCTTTTAGCTTACACTGGAAAACTTTTTTCTTTGTAAAAGCACGCTACAGAGACACCAGAAATGAGTGGCAACTGTCAAAGTACACTGGCAGGGGACTGCAGAGCACACGCTGAAGGACTGAAACACCCGCTTTAAGGACACTGACTGCTATTAGCTTACACTGGAAAACTTTTTTCTTTTTAAAAGCACGCTATAGGGACACCAGATATGAGTGGCAACTGTCAAAGTACACTGGCAGGGGTCTTCAGGGCACACGCTGAAGGCCTGACCCACCCGCTTTAAGGACACTGACTGCTATTAGCTTACACTCGAAAACATTTTTGCTTTGTAAAAGCATGCTACAGAGACACCAGATATGAGTGGCAACTGTCAAAGTACACTGGCAGGAGTCCGCAGGGCACACGCTGAAGGCCTGAAACACCCGCTTTAAGGACACTGACTGCTATTAGCTTACACTGGAAAACTTTTTTTCTTTGTAAAAGCACGCTACAGAGACACCAGATATGAGTGGCAACTGTCAAACTACACTGGCAGGGGTCTCCAGGGCACACGCTGAAGGCCTGAAACACCCGCTTTAAGGACACTGACTGCTATTAGCTTACACTGGAAAACTTTTTTTCTTTGTAAAAGCACGCTACAGAGACACCAGATATGAGTGGCAACTGTCAAACTACACTGGCAGGGGTCTCCAGGGCACACGCTGAAGGACTGAAACACCCGCTTTAAGGACACTGACTGCTATTAGCTTACACTGGAAAACTTTTTTCTTTTTAAAAGCACGCTATAGGGACACCAGATATGAGTGGCAACTGTACAAGTACACTGGTAGGGGTCTTCAGGGCACACGCTGAAGGCCTGACCCACCCGCTTTAAGGACACTGACTGCTATTAGCTAACACTGGAAAACTTTTTTTCTTTGTAAAAGCACGCTATAGAGATACCAGATATGAGTGGCAACTGTCAAACTACACTGGCAGGGGTCTGCAGGGCACACGCTGAAGGCCTGAAACACCCGCTTTAAGGACACTGACTGCTATTAGCTTACACTGGAAAACTTTTTTTCTTTGTAAAAGCACGCTATAGAGATACCAGATATGAGTGGCAACTGTCAAAGTACACTGGCAGGGGTCTGCAGGGCACACGCTGAAGGCCTGAAACACCCGCTTTAAGGACACTGACTGCTATTAGCTTACACTGGAAAACATTTTTTCTTTGTAAAAGCACGCTACAGAGACACCAGATATGAGTGGCAACAGTCAAAGTACACTGGCAGGGGTCTGCAGGGCACACGCTGAAGGCCTGAAACACCCGCTTTAAGGACACTGACTGCTATTAGCTTACACTGGAAAACATTTTTTCTTTGTAAAAGCACGCTATAGAGACACCAGATATGAGTGGCAACTGTCAAAGTACACTGGCAGGGGTCTGCAGGGCACACGCTGAAGGAAGGCCTGACACACCCGCTTTAAGGACACTGACTGCTATTAGCTTACACTGGAAAACCTTTTTGCTTTGTAAAAGCACGCTACAGAGACACCAAATATGAGTGGCAACTGTCAAAGTACACTGGCAGGAGTCCGCAGGGGACACGCTGAAGGCCTGAAACACTCGCTTTAAGGACACTGACTGCTATTAGCTTACACTGGAAAACTTTTTTTCTTTGTAAAAGCACGCTACAGAGACACCAGATATGAGTGGCAACTGTCAAACTACACTGGCAGGGGTCTGCAGGGCACACGCTGAAGGCCATAAACACCCGCTTTAAGGACACTGACTGCTATTAGCTTACACTGGAAAACTTTTTTCTTTTTAAAAGCACGCTATAGGGACACCAGATATGAGTGGCAACTGTCAAAGTACACTGGCAGGGGTCTGCAGGGCAGACGCTGAAGGAAAGCCTGACACACCCGCTTTAAGGACAATGACTGCTATTAGCTTACACTGGAAAACTTTTTTTCTTTGTAAAAGCACGCTACAGAGACACCAGATATGAGTGGCAACTGTCAAAGTACACTGGCAGGGGTCTGCAGGGCACACGCTGAAGGCCTGAAACACCCGCTTTAAGGACACTGACTGCTTTTAGCTTACACTGGAAAACTTTTTTCTTTGTAAAAGCACGCTACAGAGACACCAGAAATGAGTGGCAACTGTCAAAGTACACTGGCAGGGGACTGCAGAGCACACTCTGAAGGACTGAAACACCCGCTTTAAGGACACTGACTGCTATTAGCTTACACTGGAAAACTTTTTTCTTTTTAAAAGCACGCTATAGGGACACCAGATATGAGTGGCAACTGTCAAAGTACACTGGCAGGGGTCTTCAGGGCACACGCTGAAGGCCTGACCCACCCGCTTTAAGGACACTGACTGCTATTAGCTTACACTCGAAAACATTTTTGCTTTGTAAAAGCATGCTACAGAGACACCAGATATGAGTGGCAACTGTCAAAGTACACTGGCAGGAGTCCGCAGGGCACACGCTGAAGGCCTGAAACACCCGCTTTAAGGACACTGACTGCTATTAGCTTACACTGGAAAACTTTTTTTCTTTGTAAAAGCACGCTACAGAGACACCAGATATGAGTGGCAACTGTCAAACTACACTGGCAGGGGTCTCCAGGGCACACGCTGAAGGCCTGAAACACCCGCTTTAAGGACACTGACTGCTATTAGCTTACACTGGAAAACTTTTTTTCTTTGTAAAAGCACGCTACAGAGACACCAGATATGAGTGGCAACTGTCAAACTACACTGGCAGGGGTCTCCAGGGCACACGCTGAAGGACTGAAACACCCGCTTTAAGGACACTGACTGCTATTAGCTTACACTGGAAAACTTTTTTCTTTTTAAAAGCACGCTATAGGGACACCAGATATGAGTGGCAACTGTCAAAGTACACTGGTAGGGGTCTTCAGGGCACACGCTGAAGGCCTGACCCACCCGCTTTAAGGACACTGACTGCTATTAGCTAACACTGGAAAACTTTTTTTCTTTGTAAAAGCACGCTATAGAGATACCAGATATGAGTGGCAACTGTCAAACTACACTGGCAGGGGTCTGCAGGGCACACGCTGAAGGCCTGAAACACCCGCTTTAAGGACACTGACTGCTATTAGCTTACACTGGAAAACTTTTTTTCTTTGTAAAAGCACGCTATAGAGATACCAGATATGAGTGGCAACTGTCAAAGTACACTGGCAGGGGTCTGCAGGGCACACGCTGAAGGCCTGAAACACCCGCTTTAAGGACACTGACTGCTATTAGCTTACACTGGAAAACTTTTTTTCTTTGTAAAAGCACGCTACAGAGACACCAGATATGAGTGGCAACTGTCAAACTACACTGGCAGGGGTCTCCAGGGCACACGCTGAAGGACTGAAACACCCGCTTTAAGGACACTGACTGCTATTAGCTTACACTGGAAAACTTTTTTCTTTTTAAAAGCACGCTATAGGGACACCAGATATGAGTGGCAACTGTCAAAGTACACTGGCAGGGGTCTGCAGGGCACACGCTGAAGGCCTGAAACACCCGCTTTAAGGACACTGACTGCTTTTAGCTTACACTGGAAAACTTTTTTCTTTGTAAAAGCACGCTACAGAGACACCAGAAATGAGTGGCAACTGTCAAAGTACACTGGCAGGGGACTGCAGAGCACACTCTGAAGGACTGAAACACCCGCTTTAAGGACACTGACTGCTATTAGCTTACACTGGAAAACTTTTTTCTTTTTAAAAGCACGCTATAGGGACACCAGATATGAGTGGCAACTGTCAAAGTACACTGGCAGGGGTCTTCAGGGCACACGCTGAAGGCCTGACCCACCCGCTTTAAGGACACTGACTGCTATTAGCTTACACTCGAAAACATTTTTGCTTTGTAAAAGCATGCTACAGAGACACCAGATATGAGTGGCAACTGTCAAAGTACACTGGCAGGAGTCCGCAGGGCACACGCTGAAGGCCTGAAACACCCGCTTTAAGGACACTGACTGCTATTAGCTTACACTGGAAAACTTTTTTTCTTTGTAAAAGCACGCTACAGAGACACCAGATATGAGTGGCAACTGTCAAACTACACTGGCAGGGGTCTCCAGGGCACACGCTGAAGGCCTGAAACACCCGCTTTAAGGACACTGACTGCTATTAGCTTACACTGGAAAACTTTTTTTCTTTGTAAAAGCACGCTACAGAGACACCAGATATGAGTGGCAACTGTCAAACTACACTGGCAGGGGTCTCCAGGGCACACGCTGAAGGACTGAAACACCCGCTTTAAGGACACTGACTGCTATTAGCTTACACTGGAAAACTTTTTTCTTTTTAAAAGCACGCTATAGGGACACCAGATATGAGTGGCAACTGTCAAAGTACACTGGTAGGGGTCTTCAGGGCACACGCTGAAGGCCTGACCCACCCGCTTTAAGGACACTGACTGCTATTAGCTAACACTGGAAAACTTTTTTTCTTTGTAAAAGCACGCTATAGAGATACCAGATATGAGTGGCAACTGTCAAACTACACTGGCAGGGGTCTGCAGGGCACACGCTGAAGGCCTGAAACACCCGCTTTAAGGACACTGACTGCTATTAGCTTACACTGGAAAACTTTTTTTCTTTGTAAAAGCACGCTATAGAGATACCAGATATGAGTGGCAACTGTCAAAGTACACTGGCAGGGGTCTGCAGGGCACACGCTGAAGGCCTGAAACACCCGCTTTAAGGACACTGACTGCTATTAGCTTACACTGGAAAACATTTTTTCTTTGTAAAAGCACGCTACAGAGACACCAGATATGAGTGGCAACAGTCAAACTACACTGGCAGGGGTCTGCAGGGCACACGCTGAAGGCCTGAAACACCCGCTTTAAGGACACTGACTGCTATTAGCTTACACTGGAAAACATTTTTTCTTTGTAAAAGCACGCTATAGAGACACCAGATATGAGTGGCAACTGTCAAAGTACACTGGCAGGGGTCTGCAGGGCACACGCTGAAGGAAGGCCTGACACACCCGCTTTAAGGACACTGACTGCTATTAGCTTACACTGGAAAACCTTTTTGCTTTGTAAAAGCACGCTACAGAGACACCAAATATGAGTGGCAACTGTCAAAGTACACTGGCAGGAGTCCGCAGGGGACACGCTGAAGGCCTGAAACACTCGCTTTAAGGACACTGACTGCTATTAGCTTACACTGGAAAACTTTTTTTCTTTGTAAAAGCACGCTACAGAGACACCAGATATGAGTGGCAACTGTCAAACTACACTGGCAGGGGTCTGCAGGGCACACGCTGAAGGCCATAAACACCCGCTTTAAGGACACTGACTGCTATTAGCTTACACTGGAAAACTTTTTTCTTTTTAAAAGCACGCTATAGGGACACCAGATATGAGTGGCAACTGTCAAAGTACACTGGCAGGGGTCTTCAGGGCACACGCTGAATGCCTGACCCACCCGCTTTAAGGACACTGACTGCTATTAGCTTACACTGTAAAACTTTTTTTCTTTGTAAAAGCACGCTACAGAGACACCAGATATGAGTGGCAACTGTCAAACTACACTGGCAGGGGTCTGCAGGGCACACGCTGAAGGCCTGAAACACCCGCTTTAAGGACACTGACTGCTATTAGCTTACACTGGAAAACCTTTTTGCTTTGTAAAAGCACGCTACAGAGACACCAGATATGAGTGGCAACTGTCAAAGTACACTGGCAGGGGTCTGCAGGGCACACACTGAAGGCCTGAAACACCACATTTAAGGACATTGAATGCTATTAGCTTACACTGGAAAACTTTTTTTCTTTGTAAAAGCACGCTACAGAGACACCAGATATGAGTGGCAACTATCAAAGTACACTGGCAGGGGTCTGCAGAGCACACGCTGAAGGCCTGAAACACCCGCTTTAAGGACACTGACTGCTATTAGCTTACACTGGAAAACTTTTTTTCTTTGTAAAATCACGCTACAGAGACACCAGATATGAGTGGCATCTGTCAAAGTACACTGGCAGGGGTCTGCAGGGCACACGCTGAAGGCCTGAAACACCCGCTTTAAGGACACTGACTGCTATTAGCTTACACTGGAAAACTGTTTTTCTTTGTAAAAGCACGCGATAGAGACACCAGATATGAGTGGCAACTGTCAAAGTACGCTGGCAGGGTTCTGCAGGGCACACGCTGAAGGCCTGACACACCCACTTTAAGGACACTGACTGCTATAAGCTAACACTGGAAAACTTTTTTTCTTTGTAAAGGCACGCTACAGAGACACCAGATATGAGTGTCAACTGTCAAAGTACGCTGGCAGGGTACTGCAGGGCACACGCTGAAGGCCTGAAACACCCGCTTTAAGGACACTGACTGCTATTAGCTTACACTGGAAAACTTTTTTTCTTTGTAAAAGCACGCGATAGAGACACCAGATATGAGTGGCAACTGTCAAAGTACACTGGCAGGGGTCTGCAGGGCACACGCTGAAGGAAGGCCTGACACACCCGCTTTAAGGACACTGACTGCTATTAGCTAACACTGGAAAACTTTTTTTCTTTGTAAAAGCACGCTATAGAGACACCAGATATGAGTGGCAACTGTCAAAGTACACTGGCAGGGGTCTGCAGGGCAGACGCTGAAGGAAAGCCTGACACACACGCTGTAAGGACACTGACTGCTATTAGCTTACACTGGAAAACTTTTTTTCTTTGTAAAAGCACGCTATAGAGACACCAGATATGAGTGGCAACTGTCAAAGTACACTGGCAGGGGTCTGCAGGGCACACGCTGAAGGCCTGAAACACCCGCTTTAAGGACACTGACTGCTATTAGCTTACACTGGAAAACTGTTTTTCTTTTTAAAAGCACGCTACAGAGACACCAGATATGAGTGGCAACTGTCAAAGTACACTGGCAGGTGTCTTCAGGGCACACGCTGAAGGCCTGACCCACCCGCTTTAAGGACACTGACTGCCATTAGCTTACACTCGAAAACATTTTTGCTTTGTAAAAGCACGCTATAGGGACACCAGATATGAGTGTCAACTGTCAAAGTACACTGGCAGGGGTCTTCAGGGCACACGCTGAAGGCCTGACCCACCCGCTTTAAGGACACTGACTGCTATTAGCTTACACTGGAAAACTTTTTTTCTTTGTAAAAGCACGCTACAGAGACACCAGATATGAGTGGCAACTGTCAAACTACACTGGCAGGGGTCTGCAGGGCACACACTGAAGGCCTGAAACACCCGCTTTAAGGACACTGACTGCTATTAGCTTACACTGGAAAACATTTTTTCTTTGTAAAAGCACGCTATAGAGACACCAGATATGAGTGGCAACTGTCAAAGTACACTGGCAGGGGTCTGCAGGGCACACGCTGAAGGAAGGCCTGACACACCCGCTTTAAGGACACTGACTGCTATTAGCTTACACTGGAAAACCTTTTTGCTTTGTAAAAGCACGCTACAGAGACACCAAATATGAGTGGCAACTGTCAAAGTACACTGGCAGGGGTCTGCAGGGCACACACTGAAGGCCTGAAACACCCGCTTTAAGGACATTGACTGCTATTGCTTACACTGGAAAACTTTTTTTCTTTGTAAAAGCACGCTACAGAGACACCAGATATGAGTGGCCACTGTCAAAGTACACTGGCAGGGGTCTGCAGAGCACACACTGAAGGCCTGAAACAACCGCTTTAAGGACACTGACTGCTATTAGCTTACACTGGAAAACTTTTTTTCTTTGTAAAAGCACGCTACAGAGACACCAGATATGAGTGGCAACTGTCAAACTACACTGGCAGGGGTCTGCAGGGCAGACGCTGAAGGCCTGAAACACCCGCTTTAAGGACACTGACTGCAATTAGCTTACACTGGAAAACTTTTTTTCTTTGTAAAAGCATGCTATAGGGACACCAGATATGAGTGGCAACTGTCAAAGTAAACTGGCAGGGGTCTGAGACACGCTGAAAGAAGGCCTGACACACCCGCTTTAAGGACACTGACTGCTATTAGCTTACACTGGAAAACCTTTTTGCTTTGTAAAAGCACGCTACAGAGACACCAGATATGAGTGGCAACTGTCAAAGTACACTGGCAGGGGTCTGCAGGGCACACACTGAAGGCCTGAAACACCCGCTTTAAGGACATTGACTGCTATTGCTTACACTGGAAAACTTTTTTTCTTTGTAAAAGCACGCTACAGAGACACCAGATATGAGTGGCCACTGTCAAAGTACACTGGCAGGGGTCTGCAGAGCACACACTGAAGGCCTGAATCAACCGCTTTAAGGACACTGACTGCTATTAGCATACACTGGAAAACTTTTTTTCTTTGTAAAAGCACGCTACAGAGACACCAGATATGAGTGCCAACTGTGAAAGTACACTGGCAGGGGTCTGCAGAGCACAAGCTGAAGGCCTGAAACACCCGCTTTAAGGACACTGACTGCTATTAGCTTACACTGGAAAACATTTTTGGTTTTTTAAAGCACGCTACAGAGACACCAGATATGAGTGGCAACTGTCAAAGTACACTGGCAGGAGTCCGCAGGGCACACGCTGAAGGCCTGAAACACCCGCTTTAAGGACACTGACTGCTATTAGCTTACACTGGAAAACTTTTTTTCTTTGTAAAATCACGCTACAGAGACACCAGATATGAGTGGCAACTGTCAAACTACACTGGCAGGGGTCTGCAGGGCACACGCTGAAGGCCTGAAACACCCGCTTTAAGGACACTGACTGCTATTAGCTTACACTGGAAAACTTTTTTTCTTTGTAAAAGCACGCTATAGAGACACCAGATATGAGTGGCAACTGTCAAAGTACACTGGCAGGGGTCTGCAGGGCACACGCCGAAGGAAGGCCTGACACACCCGCTTTAAGGACACTGACTGCTATTAGCTTACACTGGAAAACTTTTTTTCTTTGTAAAAGAACGCTATAGAGACACCAGATATGAGTGGCAACTGTCAAAGTACACTGGCAGGGGTCTGCAGGGCACACGCTGAAGGCCTGAAACACCCGCTTTAAGGACACTGACTGCTATTAGCTTACACTGGAAAACTTTTTTTCTTTTTAAAAGCACGCTATAGGGACACCAGATATGAGTGGCAACTGTCAAAGTACACTGGCAGGGGTCTTCAGGGCACACGCTGAAGGCCTGACCCACCCGCTTTAAGGACACACACTGCTATTAGCTTACACTCGAAAACATTTTTGGTTTGTAAAAGCACGCTACAGAGACACCAGAAATGAGTGGCAACTGTCAAAGTACACTGGCAGGAGTCCGCAGGGCACACGCTGAAGGCCTGAAACACCCGCTTTAAGGACACTGACTGCTATTAGCTAACACTGGAAAACTTTTTTCCTCTGTAAAGGCACGCTACAGAGACACCAGATATGAGTGGCAACTGTCAAAGTTCAATGGCAGGGGTCTGCAGGGCACATGCTGAAGGAAGGCCTGACACACCCGCTTTAAGGACACTGACTGCTATTAGCTAACACTGGAAAACTTTTTTTCTTTGTAAAAGCACGCTATAGAGACACCAGATATGAGTGGCAACTGTCAAAGTACACTGGCAGGGGTCTGCAGGGCACACTCTGAAGGAAGGCCTGACACACCCGCTTTAAGGACACTGACTGCTATTAGCTTACACTGGAAAACCTTTTTTCTTTGTTAAAGCATGCTATAGAGACACTAGATATAAGTGGCAACAGTCAAAGTACACTGGCAGGGGTCTGCAGGGCACACGCTGAAGGCCTGAAACACCCGCTTTAAGGACACTGACTGCTATTAGCTTACACTGGAAAACTTTTTTCTTTGTAAAAGCACGCTATAGAGAGACCAGATATGAGTGGCAACTGTCAAAGTACACTGGCAGGGGTCTGCAGGGCACACGCTGAAGGCCTGAAACACCCGCTTTAAGGACACTGACTGCTATTAGCTTGCACTGGAAAACCTTTCTGCTTTTTAAAAGCACGCTATAGAGACACCAGATATGAGTGGCAACTGTCAAAGTACACTGGCAGGGGTCTGCAGGGCACACGCTGAAGGAAGGCCTGACACACCCGCTTTAAGGACACTGACTGCTATTAGCTTACACTGGAAAACTTTTTTCTTTGTAAAAGCACGCTACAGAGACACCAGATATGAGTGGCAACTGTCAAAGTACACTGGCAGGGGTCTGCAGAGCACACGCTGAAGGCCTGAAACACCCGCTTTAAGGACACTGACTGCTATTAGCTTACACTCGAAAACATTTTTGCTTTGTAAAAGCACGCTACAGAGACACCAGATATGAGTGGCAACTGTCAAAGTACGCTGGCAGGGTTCTGCAGGGCACACGCTGAAGGCCTGACACACCCGCTTTAAGGACACTGACTGCTATTAGCTAACACTGGAAAACTTTTTTTCTTTGTAAAGGCACGCTACAGAGACACCAGATATGAGTGGCAACTGTCAAAGTACACTGGCAGGGGTCTGCAGGGCACACGCTGAAGGCCTGAAACACCCGCTTTAAGGACACTGACTGCTATTAGCTTACACTGGAAAACTTTTTTCTTTGTAAAAGCACGCTATAGAGAGACCAGATATGAGTGGCAACTGTCAAAGTACACTGGCAGGGGTCTGCAGGGCACACGCTGAAGGCCTGAAACACCCGCTTTAAGGACACTGACTGCTATTAGCTTGCACTGGAAAACCTTTCTGCTTTTTAAAAGCACGCTATAGAGACACCAGATATGAGTGGCAACTGTCAAAGTACACTGGCAGGGGTCTGCAGGGCACACGCTGAAGGAAGGCCTGACACACCCGCTTTAAGGACACTGACTGCTATTAGCTTACACTGGAAAACTTTTTTCTTTGTAAAAGCACGCTACAGAGACACCAGATATGAGTGGCAACTGTCAAAGTACACTGGCAGGGGTCTGCAGAGCACACGCTGAAGGCCTGAAACACCCGCTTTAAGGACACTGACTGCTATTAGCTTACACTCGAAAACATTTTTGCTTTGTAAAAGCACGCTACAGAGACACCAGATATGAGTGGCAACTGTCAAAGTACGCTGGCAGGGTTCTGCAGGGCACACGCTGAAGGCCTGACACACCCGCTTTAAGGACACTGACTGCTATTAGCTAACACTGGAAAACTTTTTTTCTTTGTAAAGGCACGCTACAGAGACACCAGATATGAGTGGCAACTGTCAAAGTACACTGGCAGGGGTCTGCAGGGCACACGCTGAAGGAAGGCCTTACACACCCGCTTTAAGGACACTGACTGCTATTAGCTAACACTGGAAAACTTTTTTTCTTTGTAAAAGCACGCTATAGAGACACCAGATATGAGTGGCAACTGTCAAAGTACACTGGCAGGGGTCTGCAGGGCAGACGCTGAAGGAAAGCCTGACACACCCGCTTTAAGGACAATGACTGCTATTAGCTTACACTGGAAAACTTTTTTTCTTTGTAAAAGCACGCTACAGAGACACCAGATATGAGTGGCAACTGTCAAAGTACACTGGCAGGGGTCTGCAGGGCACACGCTGAAGGCCTGAAACACCCGCTTTAAGGACACTGACTGCTTTTAGCTTACACTGGAAAACTTTTTTCTTTGTAAAAGCACGCTACAGAGACACCAGAAATGAGTGGCAACTGTCAAAGTACACTGGCAGGGGACTGCAGAGCACACGCTGAAGGACTGAAACACCCGCTTTAAGGACACTGACTGCTATTAGCTTACACTGGAAAACTTTTTTCTTTTTAAAAGCACGCTATAGGGACACCAGATATGAGTGGCAACTGTCAAAGTACACTGGCAGGGGTCTTCAGGGCACACGCTGAAGGCCTGACCCACCCGCTTTAAGGACACTGACTGCTATTAGCTTACACTCGAAAACATTTTTGCTTTGTAAAAGCATGCTACAGAGACACCAGATATGAGTGGCAACTGTCAAAGTACACTGGCAGGAGTCCGCAGGGCACACGCTGAAGGCCTGAAACACCCGCTTTAAGGACACTGACTGCTATTAGCTTACACTGGAAAACTTTTTTTCTTTGTAAAAGCACGCTACAGAGACACCAGATATGAGTGGCAACTGTCAAACTACACTGGCAGGGGTCTCCAGGGCACACGCTGAAGGCCTGAAACACCCGCTTTAAGGACACTGACTGCTATTAGCTTACACTGGAAAACTTTTTTTCTTTGTAAAAGCACGCTACAGAGACACCAGATATGAGTGGCAACTGTCAAACTACACTGGCAGGGGTCTCCAGGGCACACGCTGAAGGACTGAAACACCCGCTTTAAGGACACTGACTGCTATTAGCTTACACTGGAAAACTTTTTTCTTTTTAAAAGCACGCTATAGGGACACCAGATATGAGTGGCAACTGTACAAGTACACTGGTAGGGGTCTTCAGGGCACACGCTGAAGGCCTGACCCACCCGCTTTAAGGACACTGACTGCTATTAGCTAACACTGGAAAACTTTTTTTCTTTGTAAAAGCACGCTATAGAGATACCAGATATGAGTGGCAACTGTCAAACTACACTGGCAGGGGTCTGCAGGGCACACGCTGAAGGCCTGAAACACCCGCTTTAAGGACACTGACTGCTATTAGCTTACACTGGAAAACTTTTTTTCTTTGTAAAAGCACGCTATAGAGATACCAGATATGAGTGGCAACTGTCAAAGTACACTGGCAGGGGTCTGCAGGGCACACGCTGAAGGCCTGAAACACCCGCTTTAAGGACACTGACTGCTATTAGCTTACACTGGAAAACATTTTTTCTTTGTAAAAGCACGCTACAGAGACACCAGATATGAGTGGCAACAGTCAAAGTACACTGGCAGGGGTCTGCAGGGCACACGCTGAAGGCCTGAAACACCCGCTTTAAGGACACTGACTGCTATTAGCTTACACTGGAAAACATTTTTTCTTTGTAAAAGCACGCTATAGAGACACCAGATATGAGTGGCAACTGTCAAAGTACACTGGCAGGGGTCTGCAGGGCACACGCTGAAGGAAGGCCTGACACACCCGCTTTAAGGACACTGACTGCTATTAGCTTACACTGGAAAACCTTTTTGCTTTGTAAAAGCACGCTACAGAGACACCAAATATGAGTGGCAACTGTCAAAGTACACTGGCAGGAGTCCGCAGGGGACACGCTGAAGGCCTGAAACACTCGCTTTAAGGACACTGACTGCTATTAGCTTACACTGGAAAACTTTTTTTCTTTGTAAAAGCACGCTACAGAGACACCAGATATGAGTGGCAACTGTCAAACTACACTGGCAGGGGTCTGCAGGGCACACGCTGAAGGCCATAAACACCCGCTTTAAGGACACTGACTGCTATTAGCTTACACTGGAAAACTTTTTTCTTTTTAAAAGCACGCTATAGGGACACCAGATATGAGTGGCAACTGTCAAAGTACACTGGCAGGGGTCTGCAGGGCAGACGCTGAAGGAAAGCCTGACACACCCGCTTTAAGGACAATGACTGCTATTAGCTTACACTGGAAAACTTTTTTTCTTTGTAAAAGCACGCTACAGAGACACCAGATATGAGTGGCAACTGTCAAAGTACACTGGCAGGGGTCTGCAGGGCACACGCTGAAGGCCTGAAACACCCGCTTTAAGGACACTGACTGCTTTTAGCTTACACTGGAAAACTTTTTTCTTTGTAAAAGCACGCTACAGAGACACCAGAAATGAGTGGCAACTGTCAAAGTACACTGGCAGGGGACTGCAGAGCACACGCTGAAGGACTGAAACACCCGCTTTAAGGACACTGACTGCTATTAGCTTACACTGGAAAACTTTTTTCTTTTTAAAAGCACGCTATAGGGACACCAGATATGAGTGGCAACTGTCAAAGTACACTGGCAGGGGTCTTCAGGGCACACGCTGAAGGCCTGACCCACCCGCTTTAAGGACACTGACTGCTATTAGCTTACACTCGAAAAAATTTTTGCTTTGTAAAAGCATGCTACAGAGACACCAGATATGAGTGGCAACTGTCAAAGTACACTGGCAGGAGTCCGCAGGGCACACGCTGAAGGCCTGAAACACCCGCTTTAAGGACACTGACTGCTATTAGCTTACACTGGAAAACTTTTTTTCTTTGTAAAAGCACGCTACAGAGACACCAGATATGAGTGGCAACTGTCAAACTACACTGGCAGGGGTCTCCAGGGCACACGCTGAAGGCCTGAAACACCCGCTTTAAGGACACTGACTGCTATTAGCTTACACTGGAAAACTTTTTTTCTTTGTAAAAGCACGCTACAGAGACACCAGATATGAGTGGCAACTGTCAAACTACACTGGCAGGGGTCTCCAGGGCACACGCTGAAGGACTGAAACACCCGCTTTAAGGACACTGACTGCTATTAGCTTACACTGGAAAACTTTTTTCTTTTTAAAAGCACGCTATAGGGACACCAGATATGAGTGGCAACTGTACAAGTACACTGGTAGGGGTCTTCAGGGCACACGCTGAAGGCCTGACCCACCCGCTTTAAGGACACTGACTGCTATTAGCTAACACTGGAAAACTTTTTTTCTTTGTAAAAGCACGCTATAGAGATACCAGATATGAGTGGCAACTGTCAAACTACACTGGCAGGGGTCTGCAGGGCACACGCTGAAGGCCTGAAACACCCGCTTTAAGGACACTGACTGCTATTAGCTTACACTGGAAAACTTTTTTTCTTTGTAAAAGCACGCTATAGAGATACCAGATATGAGTGGCAACTGTCAAAGTACACTGGCAGGGGTCTGCAGGGCACACGCTGAAGGCCTGAAACACCCGCTTTAAGGACACTGACTGCTATTAGCTTACACTGGAAAACATTTTTTCTTTGTAAAAGCACGCTACAGAGACACCAGATATGAGTGGCAACAGTCAAAGTACACTGGCAGGGGTCTGCAGGGCACACGCTGAAGGCCTGAAACACCCGCTTTAAGGACACTGACTGCTATTAGCTTACACTGGAAAACATTTTTTCTTTGTAAAAGCACGCTATAGAGACACCAGATATGAGTGGCAACTGTCAAAGTACACTGGCAGGGGTCTGCAGGGCACACGCTGAAGGAAGGCCTGACACACCCGCTTTAAGGACACTGACTGCTATTAGCTTACACTGGAAAACCTTTTTGCTTTGTAAAAGCACGCTACAGAGACACCAAATATGAGTGGCAACTGTCAAAGTACACTGGCAGGAGTCCGCAGGGGACACGCTGAAGGCCTGAAACACTCGCTTTAAGGACACTGACTGCTATTAGCTTACACTGGAAAACTTTTTTTCTTTGTAAAAGCACGCTACAGAGACACCAGATATGAGTGGCAACTGTCAAACTACACTGGCAGGGGTCTGCAGGGCACACGCTGAAGGCCATAAACACCCGCTTTAAGGACACTGACTGCTATTAGCTTACACTGGAAAACTTTTTTCTTTTTAAAAGCACGCTATAGGGACACCAGATATGAGTGGCAACTGTCAAAGTACACTGGCAGGGGTCTGCAGGGCAGACGCTGAAGGAAAGCCTGACACACCCGCTTTAAGGACAATGACTGCTATTAGCTTACACTGGAAAACTTTTTTTCTTTGTAAAAGCACGCTACAGAGACACCAGATATGAGTGGCAACTGTCAAAGTACACTGGCAGGGGTCTGCAGGGCACACGCTGAAGGCCTGAAACACCCGCTTTAAGGACACTGACTGCTTTTAGCTTACACTGGAAAACTTTTTTCTTTGTAAAAGCACGCTACAGAGACACCAGAAATGAGTGGCAACTGTCAAAGTACACTGGCAGGGGACTGCAGAGCACACTCTGAAGGACTGAAACACCCGCTTTAAGGACACTGACTGCTATTAGCTTACACTGGAAAACTTTTTTCTTTTTAAAAGCACGCTATAGGGACACCAGATATGAGTGGCAACTGTCAAAGTACACTGGCAGGGGTCTTCAGGGCACACGCTGAAGGCCTGACCCACCCGCTTTAAGGACACTGACTGCTATTAGCTTACACTCGAAAACATTTTTGCTTTGTAAAAGCATGCTACAGAGACACCAGATATGAGTGGCAACTGTCAAAGTACACTGGCAGGAGTCCGCAGGGCACACGCTGAAGGCCTGAAACACCCGCTTTAAGGACACTGACTGCTATTAGCTTACACTGGAAAACTTTTTTTCTTTGTAAAAGCACGCTACAGAGACACCAGATATGAGTGGCAACTGTCAAACTACACTGGCAGGGGTCTCCAGGGCACACGCTGAAGGCCTGAAACACCCGCTTTAAGGACACTGACTGCTATTAGCTTACACTGGAAAACTTTTTTTCTTTGTAAAAGCACGCTACAGAGACACCAGATATGAGTGGCAACTGTCAAACTACACTGGCAGGGGTCTCCAGGGCACACGCTGAAGGACTGAAACACCCGCTTTAAGGACACTGACTGCTATTAGCTTACACTGGAAAACTTTTTTCTTTTTAAAAGCACGCTATAGGGACACCAGATATGAGTGGCAACTGTCAAAGTACACTGGTAGGGGTCTTCAGGGCACACGCTGAAGGCCTGACCCACCCGCTTTAAGGACACTGACTGCTATTAGCTAACACTGGAAAACTTTTTTTCTTTGTAAAAGCACGCTATAGAGATACCAGATATGAGTGGCAACTGTCAAACTACACTGGCAGGGGTCTGCAGGGCACACGCTGAAGGCCTGAAACACCCGCTTTAAGGACACTGACTGCTATTAGCTTACACTGGAAAACTTTTTTTCTTTGTAAAAGCACGCTATAGAGATACCAGATATGAGTGGCAACTGTCAAAGTACACTGGCAGGGGTCTGCAGGGCACACGCTGAAGGCCTGAAACACCCGCTTTAAGGACACTGACTGCTATTAGCTTACACTGGAAAACATTTTTTCTTTGTAAAAGCACGCTACAGAGACACCAGATATGAGTGGCAACAGTCAAACTACACTGGCAGGGGTCTGCAGGGCACACGCTGAAGGCCTGAAACACCCGCTTTAAGGACACTGACTGCTATTAGCTTACACTGGAAAACATTTTTTCTTTGTAAAAGCACGCTATAGAGACACCAGATATGAGTGGCAACTGTCAAAGTACACTGGCAGGGGTCTGCAGGGCACACGCTGAAGGAAGGCCTGACACACCCGCTTTAAGGACACTGACTGCTATTAGCTTACACTGGAAAACCTTTTTGCTTTGTAAAAGCACGCTACAGAGACACCAAATATGAGTGGCAACTGTCAAAGTACACTGGCAGGAGTCCGCAGGGGACACGCTGAAGGCCTGAAACACTCGCTTTAAGGACACTGACTGCTATTAGCTTACACTGGAAAACTTTTTTTCTTTGTAAAAGCACGCTACAGAGACACCAGATATGAGTGGCAACTGTCAAACTACACTGGCAGGGGTCTGCAGGGCACACGCTGAAGGCCATAAACACCCGCTTTAAGGACACTGACTGCTATTAGCTTACACTGGAAAACTTTTTTCTTTTTAAAAGCACGCTATAGGGACACCAGATATGAGTGGCAACTGTCAAAGTACACTGGCAGGGGTCTTCAGGGCACACGCTGAATGCCTGACCCACCCGCTTTAAGGACACTGACTGCTATTAGCTTACACTGTAAAACTTTTTTTCTTTGTAAAAGCACGCTACAGAGACACCAGATATGAGTGGCAACTGTCAAACTACACTGGCAGGGGTCTGCAGGGCACACGCTGAAGGCCTGAAACACCCGCTTTAAGGACACTGACTGCTATTAGCTTACACTGGAAAACCTTTTTGCTTTGTAAAAGCACGCTACAGAGACACCAGATATGAGTGGCAACTGTCAAAGTACACTGGCAGGGGTCTGCAGGGCACACACTGAAGGCCTGAAACACCACATTTAAGGACATTGAATGCTATTAGCTTACACTGGAAAACTTTTTTTCTTTGTAAAAGCACGCTACAGAGACACCAGATATGAGTGGCAACTATCAAAGTACACTGGCAGGGGTCTGCAGAGCACACGCTGAAGGCCTGAAACACCCGCTTTAAGGACACTGACTGCTATTAGCTTACACTGGAAAACTTTTTTTCTTTGTAAAATCACGCTACAGAGACACCAGATATGAGTGGCATCTGTCAAAGTACACTGGCAGGGGTCTGCAGGGCACACGCTGAAGGCCTGAAACACCCGCTTTAAGGACACTGACTGCTATTAGCTTACACTGGAAAACTTTTTTTCTTTGTAAAAGCACGCTATAGGGACACCAGATATGAGTGGCAACTGTCAAAGTACACTGGCAGGGGTCTTCAGGGCACACGCTGAAGGCCTGACCCACCCGCTTTAAGGACACTGACTGCTATTAGCTTACACTCGAAAACATTTTTGGTTTGTAAAAGCACGCTACAGAGACACCAGATATGAGTGGCAACTGTCAAAGTACACTGGCAGGAGTCCGCAGGGCACACGCTGAAGGCCTGAAACACCCTCTTTAAGGACACTGACTGCTATTAGCTTACACTGGAAAACTTTTTTGCTTTGTAAAAGCACGCTACAGAGACACCAGATATGAGTGGCAACTGTCAAAGTACACTGTCAGGGGTCTGCAGGGCACACGCTGAGGGCCTGAAACACCCGCTTTAAGGACACTGACTGCTATTAGCTTACACTGGAAAACTTTTTTTCTTTGTAAAAGCACGCTACAGAGACACCAGATATGAGTGCCAACTGTCAAAGTACACTGGCAGGGGTCTGCAGAGCACACGCTGAAGGCCTGAAACACCCGCTTTAAGGACACTGACTGCTATTAGCTTACACTGGAAAACTGTTTTTCTTTGTAAAAGCACGCGATAGAGACACCAGATATGAGTGGCAACTGTCAAAGTACACTGGCAGGGGTCTGCAGGGCACACGCTGAAGGAAGGCCTGTTACACCCGCTTTAAGGACACTGACTGCTATTAGCTTACACTGGAAAACTTTTTTTCTTTGTAAAAGCACGCTATAGAGACACCAGATATGAGTGGCAACTGTCAAAGTACACTGGCAGGGGTCTGCAGGGCACACGCTGAAGGAAGGCCTGACACACCCGCTTTAAGGACACTGACTGCTATTAGCTTACACTGGAAAACCTTTTTTCTTTGTAAAAGCACGCTATAGAGACACTAGATATAAGTGGAAACAGTCAAAGTACACTGGCAGGGGTCTGCAGGGCACACGCTGAAGGCCTGAAACACCCGCTTTAAGGACACTGACTGCTATTAGCTTACACTGGAAAACTTTTTTGCTTGAAAAAGCACGCTACAGAGACACCAGATATGAGTGGCAACTGTCAAAGTACGCTGGCAGGGTTCTGCAGGGCACACGCTGAAGGCCTGAAACACCCGCTTTAAGGACACTGACTGCTATTAGCTTACACTGGAAAACTGTTTTTCTTTGTAAAAGCACGCGATAGAGACACCAGATATGAGTGGCAACTGTCAAAGTACACTGGCAGGGGTCTGCAGGGCACACGCTGAAGGAAGGCCTGACACACCCGCTTTAAGGACACTGACTGCTATTAGCTTACACTGGAAAACTTTTTTTCTTTGTAAAAGCACGCTATAGAGACACCAGATATGAGTGGCAACTGTCAAAGTACACTGGCAGGGGTCTGCAGGGCACACGCTGAAGGAAGGCCTGACACACCCGCTTTAAGGACACTGACTGCTATTAGCTTACACTGGAAAACCTTTTTTCTTTGTAAAAGCACGCTATAGAGACACTAGATATAAGTGGCAACAGTCAAAGTACACTGGCAGGGGTCTGCAGGGCACACGCTGAAGGCCTGAAACACCCGCTTTAAGGACACTGACTGCTATTATCTTACACTGGAAAACCTTTCTGCTTTGTAGAAGCATGCTATAGAGACACCAGATATGAGTGGCAACTGTCAAAGTACACTGGCAGGGGTCTGCAGAGCACACGCTGAAGGCCTGAAACACCCGCTTTAAGGACACTGACTGCTATTAGCTTACACTGGAAAACTTTTTTGCTTTGTAAAAGCACGCTACAGAGACACCAGATATGAGTGGCAACTGTCAAAGTACACTGGCAGGGGTCTGCAGGGCACACGCTGAGGGCCTGAAACACCCGCTTTAAGGACACTGACTGCTATTAGCTTACACTGGCAAACTGTTTTTCTTTGTAAAAGCACGCGATAGAGACACCAGATATGAGTGGCAACTGTCAAAGTACGCTTTCAGGGTTCTGCAGGGCACACGCTGAAGGCCTGACACACCCGCTTTAAGGACACTGACTGCTATTAGCTAACAATGGAAAACTTTTTTTCTTTGTAAAGGCACGCTACAGAGACACCAGATATGAGTGGCAACTGTCAAAGTACACTGGCAGGGGTCTGCAGGGCACACGCTGAAGGAAGGCCTTACACACCCGCTTTAAGGACACTGACTGCTATTAGCTAACACTGGAAAACTTTTTTTCTTTGTAAAAGCACGCTATAGAGACACCAGATATGAGTGGCAACTGTCAAAGTACACTGGCAGGGGTCTGCAGGGCAGACGCTGAAGGAAAGCCTGACACACCCGCTTTAAGGACAATGACTGCTATTAGCTTACACTGGAAAACTTTTTTTCTTTGTAAAAGCACGCTACAGAGACACCAGATATGAGTGGCAACTGTCAAAGTACACTGGCAGGGGTCTGCAGGGCACACGCTGAAGGCCTGAAACACCCGCTTTAAGGACACTGACTGCTTTTAGCTTACACTGGAAAACTTTTTTCTTTGTAAAAGCACGCTACAGAGACACCAGAAATGAGTGGCAACTGTCAAAGTACACTGGCAGGGGACTGCAGAGCACACGCTGAAGGACTGAAACACCCGCTTTAAGGACACTGACTGCTATTAGCTTACACTGGAAAACTTTTTTCTTTTTAAAAGCACGCTATAGGGACACCAGATATGAGTGGCAACTGTCAAAGTACACTGGCAGGGGTCTTCAGGGCACACGCTGAAGGCCTGACCCACCCGCTTTAAGGACACTGACTGCTATTAGCTTACACTCGAAAACATTTTTGCTTTGTAAAAGCATGCTACAGAGACACCAGATATGAGTGGCAACTGTCAAAGTACACTGGCAGGAGTCCGCAGGGCACACGCTGAAGGCCTGAAACACCCGCTTTAAGGACACTGACTGCTATTAGCTTACACTGGAAAACTTTTTTTCTTTGTAAAAGCACGCTACAGAGACACCAGATATGAGTGGCAACTGTCAAACTACACTGGCAGGGGTCTCCAGGGCACACGCTGAAGGCCTGAAACACCCGCTTTAAGGACACTGACTGCTATTAGCTTACACTGGAAAACTTTTTTTCTTTGTAAAAGCACGCTACAGAGACACCAGATATGAGTGGCAACTGTCAAACTACACTGGCAGGGGTCTCCAGGGCACACGCTGAAGGACTGAAACACCCGCTTTAAGGACACTGACTGCTATTAGCTTACACTGGAAAACTTTTTTCTTTTTAAAAGCACGCTATAGGGACACCAGATATGAGTGGCAACTGTCAAAGTACACTGGTAGGGGTCTTCAGGGCACACGCTGAAGGCCTGACCCACCCGCTTTAAGGACACTGACTGCTATTAGCTAACACTGGAAAACTTTTTTTCTTTGTAAAAGCACGCTATAGAGATACCAGATATGAGTGGCAACTGTCAAACTACACTGGCAGGGGTCTGCAGGGCACACGCTGAAGGCCTGAAACACCCGCTTTAAGGACACTGACTGCTATTAGCTTACACTGGAAAACTTTTTTTCTTTGTAAAAGCACGCTATAGAGATACCAGATATGAGTGGCAACTGTCAAAGTACACTGGCAGGGGTCTGCAGGGCACACGCTGAAGGCCTGAAACACCCGCTTTAAGGACACTGACTGCTATTAGCTTACACTGGAAAACATTTTTTCTTTGTAAAAGCACGCTACAGAGACACCAGATATGAGTGGCAACAGTCAAAGTACACTGGCAGGGGTCTGCAGGGCACACGCTGAAGGCCTGAAACACCCGCTTTAAGGACACTGACTGCTATTAGCTTACACTGGAAAACATTTTTTCTTTGTAAAAGCACGCTATAGAGACACCAGATATGAGTGGCAACTGTCAAAGTACACTGGCAGGGGTCTGCAGGGCACACGCTGAAGGAAGGCCTGACACACCCGCTTTAAGGACACTGACTGCTATTAGCTTACACTGGAAAACCTTTTTGCTTTGTAAAAGCACGCTACAGAGACACCAAATATGAGTCGCAACTGTCAAAGTACACTGGCAGGAGTCCGCAGGGGACACGCTGAAGGCCTGAAACACTCGCTTTAAGGACACTGACTGCTATTAGCTTACACTGGAAAACTTTTTTTCTTTGTAAAAGCACGCTACAGAGACACCAGATATGAGTGGCAACTGTCAAACTACACTGGCAGGGGTCTGCAGGGCACACGCTGAAGGCCATAAACACCCGCTTTAAGGACACTGACTGCTATTAGCTTACACTGGAAAACTTTTTTCTTTTTAAAAGCACGCTATAGGGACACCAGATATGAGTGGCAACTGTCAAAGTACACTGGCAGGGGTCTGCAGGGCAGACGCTGAAGGAAAGCCTGACACACCCGCTTTAAGGACAATGACTGCTATTAGCTTACACTGGAAAACTTTTTTTCTTTGTAAAAGCACGCTACAGAGACACCAGATATGAGTGGCAACTGTCAAAGTACACTGGCAGGGGTCTGCAGGGCACACGCTGAAGGCCTGAAACACCCGCTTTAAGGACACTGACTGCTTTTAGCTTACACTTGAAAACTTTTTTCTTTGTAAAAGCACGCTACAGAGACACCAGAAATGAGTGGCAACTGTCAAAGTACACTGGCAGGGGACTGCAGAGCACACGCTGAAGGCCTGAAACACCCGCTTTAAGGACACTGACTGCTATTAGCTTACACTGGAAAACATTTTTTCTTTGTAAAAGCACGCTACAGAGACACCAGATATGAGTGGCAACAGTCAAAGTACACTGGCAGGGGTCTGCAGGGCACACGCTGAAGGCCTGAAACACCCGCTTTAAGGACACTGACTGCTATTAGCTTACACTGGAAAACATTTTTTCTTTGTAAAAGCACGCTATAGAGACACCAGATATGAGTGGCAACTGTCAAAGTACACTGGCAGGGGTCTGCAGGGCACACGCTGAAGGAAGGCCTGACACACCCGCTTTAAGGACACTGACTGCTATTAGCTTACACTGGAAAACCTTTTTGCTTTGTAAAAGCACGCTACAGAGACACCAAATATGAGTGGCAACTGTCAAAGTACACTGGCAGGAGTCCGCAGGGGACACGCTGAAGGCCTGAAACACTCGCTTTAAGGACACTGACTGCTATTAGCTTACACTGGAAAACTTTTTTTCTTTGTAAAAGCACGCTACAGAGACACCAGATATGAGTGGCAACTGTCAAACTACACTGGCAGGGGTCTGCAGGGCACACGCTGAAGGCCATAAACACCCGCTTTAAGGACACTGACTGCTATTAGCTTACACTGGAAAACTTTTTTCTTTTTAAAAGCACGCTATAGGGACACCAGATATGAGTGGCAACTGTCAAAGTACACTGGCAGGGGTCTTCAGGGCACACGCTGAATGCCTGACCCACCCGCTTTAAGGACACTGACTGCTATTAGCTTACACTGGAAAACCTTTTTGCTTTGTAAAAGCACGCTACAGAGACACCAGATATGAGTGGCAACTGTCAAAGTACACTGGCAGGGGTCTGCAGGGCACACACTGAAGGCCTGAAACACCACATTTAAGGACATTGAATGCTATTAGCTTACACTGGAAAACTTTTTTTCTTTGTAAAAGCACGCTACAGAGACACCAGATATGAGTGGCAACTATCAAAGTACACTGGCAGGGGTCTGCAGAGCACACGCTGAAGGCCTGAAACACCCGCTTTAAGGACACTGACTGCTATTAGCTTACACTGGAAAACTTTTTTTCTTTGTAAAATCACGCTACAGAGACACCAGATATGAGTGGCATCTGTCAAAGTACACTGGCAGGGGTCTGCAGGGCACACGCTGAAGGCCTGAAACACCCGCTTTAAGGACACTGACTGCTATTAGCTTACACTGGAAAACTTTTTTTCTTTGTAAAAGCACGCTATAGGGACACCAGATATGAGTGGCAACTGTCAAAGTACACTGGCAGGGGTCTTCAGGGCACACGCTGAAGGCCTGACCCACCCGCTTTAAGGACACTGACTGCTATTAGCTTACACTCGAAAACATTTTTGGTTTGTAAAAGCACGCTACAGAGACACCAGATATGAGTGGCAACTGTCAAAGTACACTGGCAGGAGTCCGCAGGGCACACGCTGAAGGCCTGAAACATCCTCTTTAAGGACACTGACTGCTATTAGCTTACACTGGAAAACTTTTTTGCTTTGTAAAAGCACGCTACAGAGACACCAGATATGAGTGGCAACTGTCAAAGTACACTGTCAGGGGTCTGCAGGGCACACGCTGAGGGCCTGAAACACCCGCTTTAAGGACACTGACTGCTATTAGCTTACACTGGAAAACTTTTTTTCTTTGTAAAAGCACGCTACAGAGACACCAGATATGAGTGCCAAATGTCAAAGTACACTGGCAGGGGTCTGCAGAGCACACGCTGAAGGCCTGAAACACCCGCTTTAAGGACACTGACTGCTATTAGCTTACACTGGAAAACAGTTTTTCTTTGTAAAAGCACGCGATAGAGACACCAGATATGAGTGGCAACTGTCAAAGTACACTGGCAGGGGTCTGCAGGGCACACGCTGAAGGAAGGCCTGACACACCCGCTTTAAGGACACTGACTGCTATTAGCTTACACTGGAAAACTTTTTTTCTTTGTAAAAGCACGCTATAGAGACACCAGATATGAGTGGCAACTGTCAAAGTACACTGGCAGGGGTCTGCAGGGCACACGCTGAAGGAAGGCCTGACACACCCGCTTTAAGGACACTGACTGCTATTAGCTTACACTGGAAAACCTTTTTTCTTTGTAAAAGCACGCTATAGAGACACTAGATATAAGTGGCAACAGTCAAAGTACACTGGCAGGGGTCTGCAGGGCACACGCTGAAGGCCTGAAACACCCGCTTTAAGGACACTGACTGCTATTAGCTTACACTGGAAAACTTTTTTGCTTTGTAAAAGCACGCTACAGAGACACCAGATATGAGTGGCAACTGTCAAAGTACGCTGGCAGGGTTCTGCAGGGCACACGCTGAAGGCCTGAAACACCCGCTTTAAGGACACTGACTGCTATTAGCTTACACTGGAAAACTGTTTTTCTTTGTAAAAGCACGCGATAGAGACACCAGATATGAGTGGCAACTGTCAAAGTACACTGGCAGGGGTCTGCAGGGCACACGCTGAAGGAAGGCCTGACACACCCGCTTTAAGGACACTGACTGCTATTAGCTTACACTGGAAAACCTTTTTTCTTTGTAAAAGCACGCTATAGAGACACTAGATATAAGTGGAAACAGTCAAAGTACACTGGCAGGGGTCTGCAGGGCACACGCTGAAGGCCTGAAACACCCGCTTTAAGGACACTGACTGCTATTAGCTTACACTGGAAAACTTTTTTGCTTGTAAAAGCACGCTACAGAGACACCAGATATGAGTGGCAACTGTCAAAGTACGCTGGCAGGGTTCTGCAGGGCACACGCTGAAGGCCTGAAACACCCGCTTTAAGGACACTGACTGCTATTAGCTTACACTGGAAAACTGTTTTTCTTTGTAAAAGCACGCGATAGAGACACCAGATATGAGTGGCAACTGTCAAAGTACACTGGCAGGGGTCTGCAGGGCACACGCTGAAGGAAGGCCTGACACACCCGCTTTAAGGACACTGACTGCTATTAGCTTACACTGGAAAACTTTTTTTCTTTGTAAAAGCACGCTATAGAGACACCAGATATGAGTGGCAACTGTCAAAGTACACTGGCAGGGGTCTGCAGGGCACACGCTGAAGGAAGGCCTGACACACCCGCTTTAAGGACACTGACTGCTATTAGCTTACACTGGAAAACCTTTTTTCTTTGTAAAAGCACGCTATAGAGACACTAGATATAAGTGGCAACAGTCAAAGTACACTGGCAGGGGTCTGCAGGGCACACGCTGAAGGCCTGAAACACCCGCTTTAAGGACACTGACTGCTATTATCTTACACTGGAAAACCTTTCTGCTTTGTAGAAGCATGCTATAGAGACACCAGATATGAGTGGCAACTGTCAAAGTACACTGGCAGGGGTCTGCAGAGCACACGCTGAAGGCCTGAAACACCCGCTTTAAGGACACTGACTGCTATTAGCTTACACTGGAAAACTTTTTTGCTTTGTAAAAGCACGCTACAGAGACACCAGATATGAGTGGCAACTGTCAAAGTACACTGGCAGGGGTCTGCAGGGCACACGCTGAGGGCCTGAAACACCCGCTTTAAGGACACTGACTGCTATTAGCTTACACTGGCAAACTGTTTTTCTTTGTAAAAGCACGTGATAGAGACACCAGATATGAGTGTCAACTGTCAAAGTACGCTGGCAGGGTTCTGCAGGGCACACGCTGAAGGCCTGAAACACCCGCTTTAAGGACACTGACTGCTATTAGCTTACACTGGAAAACTGTTTTTCTTTGTAAAAGCACGCGATAGAGACACCAGATATGAGTGGCAACTGTCAAAGTACGCTTTCAGGGTTCTGCAGGGCACACGCTGAAGGCCTGACACACCCGCTTTAAGGACACTGACTGCTATTAGCTAACAATGGAAAACTTTTTTTCTTTGTAAAGGCACGCTACAGAGACACCAGATATGAGTGGCAACTGTCAAAGTACACTGGCAGGGGTCTGCAGGGCACACGCTGAAGGAAGGCCTGACACACCCGCTTTAAGGACACTGACTGCTATTAGCTTACACTGGAAAACTTTTTTTCTTTGTAAAAGCACGCTACAGAGACACCAGATATGAGTGGCAACTGTCAAAGTACACTGGCAGGGGACTGCAGAGCACACGCTGAAGGACTGAAACACCCGCTTTAAGGACACTGACTGCTATTAGCTTACACTGGAAAACTTTTTTTCTTTTTAAAAGCACGCTATAGGGACACCAGATATGAGTGGCAACTGTCAAAGTACACTGGCAGGGGTCTTCAGGGCACACGCTGAAGGCCTGACCCACCCGCTTTAAGGACACTGACTGCTATTAGCTTACACTCGAAAACATTTTTGCTTTGTAAAAGCACGCTACAGAGACACCAGATATGAGTGGCAACTGTCAAAGTACACTGGCAGGAGTCCGCAGGGCACACGCTGAAGGCCTGAAACACCCGCTTTAAGGACACTGACTTCTATTAGCTTACACTGGAAAACTTTTTTCTTTGTAAAAGCACGCTACAGAGACACCAGATATGAGTGGCAACTGTCAAACTACACTGGCAGGGGTCTGCAGGGCACACGCTGAAGGCCTGAAACACCCGCTTTAAGGACACTGACTGCTATTAGCTTACACTGGAAAACTTTTTTCTTTGTAAAAGCACGCTATAGAGACACCAGATATGAGTGGCAACTGTCAAAGTACGCTGGCAGGGTTCTGCAGGGCACACGCTGAAGGCCTGAAACACCCGCTTTAAGGACACTGACTGCTATTAGCTTACACTGGAAAACAGTTTTTCTTTGTAAAAGCACGCGATAGAGACACCAGATATGAGTGGCAACTGTCAAATTACGCTGGCTGGGTTCTGCAGGGCACACGCTGAAGGCCTGACACACCCGCTTTAAGGACACTGACTGCTATTAGTTAACACTGGAAAACTTTTTTCTTTGTAAAAGCACGCTATAGAGACACCAGATATGAGTGGCAACTGTCAAAGTACACTGGCAGGGGTCTGCAGGGCACACGCTGAAGGAAGGCCTTACACACCAGCTTTAAGGACACTGACTGCTATTAGCTTACACTGAATAACTTTTTTTCTTTGTAAAAGCACGCTATAGAGACACCAGATATGAGTGGCAACTGTCAAAGTACACTGGCAGGGGTCTGCAGGGCACACGCTGAAGGCCTGAAACACCCGCTTTAAGGACACTGACTGCTTTTAGCTTACACTGGAAAACTTTTTTTCTTTGCAAAAGCACGCTACAGAGACACCAGATATGAGTGGCAACTGTCAAAGTATGCTGGCAGGGTTCTGCAGGGCACACGCTGAAGGCCTGACACACCCGCTTTAAGGACACAGACTGCTATTAGCTTACACTGGAAAACTGTTTTTCTTTGTAAAAGCACGCGATAGAGTCACCAGATATGAGTGGCAACTGTCAAAGTACACTGGCAGGGGTCTGCAGGGCACACGCTGAAGGAAGGCCTGACACACCCGCTTAAAGGAGACTGACTGCTATTAGCTTACACTGGAAAACTTTTTTTCTTTGTAAAAGCACGCTATAGAGACACCAGATATGAGTGGCAACTGTCAAAGTACACTGGCAGGGGTCTGCAGGGCACACGCTGAAGGAAGGCCTGACACACCCGCTTTAAGGACACTGACTGCTATTAGCTTACACTGGAAAACCTTTTTTCTTTGTTAAAGCACGCTATAGAGACACTAGATATAAGTGGCAACAGTCAAAGTACACTGGCAGGGGTCTGCAGGGCACACGCTGAAGGCCTGAAACACCCGCTTTAAGGACACTGACTGCTATTAGCTTACACTGGAAAACCTTTCTGCTTTGTAGAAGCATGCTATAGAGACACCAGATATGAGTGGCAACTGTCAAAGTACACTGGCAGGGGTCTGCAGAGCACACGCTGAAGGCCTGAAACACCCGCTTTAAGGGCACTGACTGCTATTAGCTTACACTGGAAAACTTTTTTGCTTTGTAAAAGCACGCTACAGAGACACCAGATATGAGTGGCAACTGTCAAAGTACACTGGCAGGGGTCTGCAGGGCACACGCTGAAGGCCTGAAACACCCGCTTTAAGGACACTGACTGCTTTTAGCTTACACTGGAAAACTTTTTTTCTTTGTAAAAGCACGCTACAGAGACACCAGATATGAGTGGCAACTGTCAAAGTACGCTGGCAGGGTTCTGCAGGGCACACGCTGAAGGCCTGACACACCCGCTTTAAGGACACTGACTGCTATTAGCTAACACTGGAAAACTTTTTTTCTTTGTAAAGGCACGCTACAGAGACACCAGATATGAGTGTCAACTGTCAAAGTACGCTGGCAGGGTTCTGCAGGGCACACGCTGAAGGCCTGAAACACCCGCTTTAAGGACACTGACTGCTATTAGCTTACACTGGAAAACTTTTTTTCTTTGTAAAAGCACGCTACAGAGACACCAGATATGAGTGGCAACTGTCAAACTACACTGGCAGGGGTCTGCAGGGCACACGCTGAAGGCCTGAAACACCCGCTTTAAGGACACTGACTGCTATTAGCTTACACTGGAAAACCTTTTTGCTTTGTAAAAGCACGCTACAGAGACACCAGATATGAGTGGCAACTGTCAAAGTACACTGGCAGGGGTCTGCAGGGCACACACTAAAGGCCTGAAACACCCGCTTTAAGGACATTGACTGCTATTAGCTTACACTGGAAAACTTTTTTTCTTTGTAAAAGCACGCTACAGAGACACCAGATATGAGTGGCAACTGTCAAAGTACACTGGCAGGGGTCTGCAGAGCACACGCTGAAGGCCTGAAACAACCGCTTTAAGGACACTGACTGCTATTAGCTTACACTGGAAAACATTTTTGGTTTGTAAAAGCACGCTACAGAGACACCAGATATGAGTGGCAACTGTCAAAGTACACTGGCAGGAGTCCGCAGGGCACACGCTGAAGGCCTGAAACACCCGCTTTAAGGACACTGACTGCTATTAGCTTACACTGGAAAACTTTTTTCTTTGTAAAATCACGCTACAGAGACACCAGATATGAGTGGCAACTGTCAAAGTACACTGGCAGGGGTCTGCAGGGCACACGCTGAAGGCCTGAAACACCCGCTTTAAGGACACTGACTGCTATTAGCTTACACTGGAAAACTTTTTTTCTTTGTAAAAGCACGCTATAGGGACACCAGATATGAGTGGCAACTGTCAAAGTACACTGGCAGGGGTCTTCAGGGCACACGCTGAAGGCCTGACCCACCCGCTTTAAGGACACTGACTGCTATTAGCTTACACTCAAAAACATTTTTGGTTTGTAAAAGCACGCTACAGAGACACCAGATATGAGTGGCAACTGTCAAAGTACACTGGCAGGAGTCCGCAGGGCACACGCTGAAGGCCTGAAACACCCTCTTTAAGGAAACTGACTGCTATTAGCTTACACTGGAAAACTTTTTTTCTTTGTAAAAGCACGCTACAGAGACACCAGATATGAGTGTCAACTGTCAAAGTACGCTGGCAGGGTTCTGCAGGGCACACGCTGAAGGCCTGAAACACCCGCTTTAAGAACACTGACTGCTATTAGCTTACACTGGAAAACTGTTTTTCTTTGTAAAAGCACGCGATAGAGTCACCAGATATGAGTGGCAACTGTCAAAGTACGCTTTCAGGGTTCTGCAGGGCACACGCTGAAGGCCTGACACACCCGCTTTTTAGGACACTGACTGCTATTAGCTTACACTGGAAAACTTTTTTTCTTTGTAAAGGCACGCTACAGAGACACCAGATATGAGTGGCAACTGTCAAAGTACACTGGCAGGGGTCTGCAGGGCACACGCTGAAGGAAGGCCTTACACACCCGCTTTAAGGACACTGACTGCTATTAGCTAACAATGGAAAACTTTTTTTCTTTGTAAAAGCACGCTATAGGGACACCAGATATGAGTGGCAACTGTCAAAGTACACTGGCAGGGGTCTTCAGGGCACACGCTGAAGGCCTGACCCACCCGCTTTAAGGACACTGACTGCTATTAGCTTACACTCGAAAACATTTTTGGTTTGTAAAAGCACGCTACAGAGACACCAGATATGAGTGGCAACTGTCAAAGTACACTGGCAGGAGTCCGCAGGGCACACGCTGAAGGCCTGAAACACCCTCTTTAAGGAAACTGACTGCTATTAGCTTACACTGGAAAACTTTTTTTCTTTGTAAAAGCACGCTACAGAGACACCAGATATGAGTGTCAACTGTCAAAGTACGCTGGCAGGGTTCTGCAGGGCACACGCTGAAGGCCTGAAACACCCGCTTTAAGAACACTGACTGCTATTAGCTTACACTGGAAAACTGTTTTTCTTTGTAAAAGCACGCGATAGAGTCACCAGATATGAGTGGCAACTGTCAAAGTACGCTTTCAGGGTTCTGCAGGGCACACGCTGAAGGCCTGACACACCCGCTTTTTAGGACACTGACTGCTATTAGCTTACACTGGAAAACTTTTTTTCTTTGTAAAGGCACGCTACAGAGACACCAGATATGAGTGGCAACTGTCAAAGTACACTGGCAGGGGTCTGCAGGGCACACGCTGAAGGAAGGCCTGACACACCCGCTTTAAGGACACTGACTGCTATTAGCTTACACTGGAAAACTTTTTTTCTTTGTAAAAGCACGCTATAGAGACACCAGATATGAGTGGCAACTGTCAAAGTACACTGGCAGGGGTCTGCAGGGCACACGCTGAAGGAAGGCCTGACACACCCGCTTTAAGGACACTGACTGCTATTAGCTTACACTGGAAAACCTTTTTTCTTTGTTAAAGCACGCTATAGAGACACTAGATATAAGTGGCAACAGTCAAAGTACACTGGCAGGGGTCTGCAGGGCACACGCTGAAGGCCTGAAACACCCGCTTTAAGGACACTGACTGCTATTAGCTTACACTGGAACACTTTTTTCTTTGTAAAAGCACGCTATAGAGACACCAGATATGAGTGGCAACTGTCAAAGTACACTGGCAGGGGTCTGCAGGGCACACGCTGAAGGCCTGAAACACCCGCTTTAAGGACACTGACTGCTATTAGCTTACACTGGAAAACCTTTCTGCTTTGTAGAAGCATGCTATAGAGACACCAGATATGAGTGGCAACTGTCAAAGTACACTGGCAGGGGTCTGCAGAGCACACGCTGAAGGCCTGAAACACCCGCTTTAAGGACACTGACTGCTATTAGCTTACACTGGAAAACTTTTTTGCTTTGTAAAAGCACGCTACAGAGACACCAGATATGAGTGGCAACTGTCAAAGTACACTGGCAGGGGTCTGCAGGGCACACGCTGAGGGCCTGAAACACCCGCTTTAAGGACACTGACTGCTATTAGCTTACACTGGCAAACTGTTTTTCTTTGTAAAAGCACGCGATAGAGACACCAGATATGAGTGGCAACTGTCAAAGTACGCTGGCAGGGTTCTGCAGGGCACACGCTGAAGGCCTGACACACCCGCTTTAAGGACACTGACTGCTATTAGCTAACACTGGAAAACTTTTTTTCTTTGTAAAGGCACGCTACAGAGACACCAGATATGAGTGTCAACTGTCAAAGTACGCTGGCAGGGTTCTGCAGGGCACACGCTGAAGGCCTGAAACACCCGCTTTAAGGACACTGACTGCTATTAGCTTACACTGGAAAACTGTTTTTCTTTGTAAAAGCACGCGATAGAGACACCAGATATGAGTGGCAACTGTCAAAGTACGCTTTCAGGGTTCTGCAGGGCACACGCTGAAGGCCTGACACACCCGCTTTAAGGACACTGACTGCTATTAGCTAACACTGGAAAACTTTTTTTCTTTGTAAAGGCACGCTACAGAGACACCAGATATGAGTGGCAACTGTCAAAGTACACTGGCAGGGGTCTGCAGGGCACACGCTGAAGGAAGGCCTGACACACCCGCTTTAAGGACACTGACTGCTATTAGCTTACACTGGAAAACTTTTTTTCTTTGTAAAAGCACGCTATAGAGACACCAGATATGAGTGGCAACTGTCAAAGTACACTGGCAGGGGTCTGCAGGGCACACGCTGAAGGCCTGAAACACCCGCTTTAAGGACACTGACTGCTTTTAGCTTACACTGGAAAACTTTTTTTCTTTGTAAAAGCACGCTACAGAGACACCAGATATGAGTGGCAACTGTCAAAGTACACTGGCAGGGGACTGCAGAGCACACGCTGAAGGACTGAAACACCCGCTTTAAGGACACTGACTGCTATTAGCTTACACTGGAAAACGTTTTTTCTTTTAAAAGCACGCTATAGGGACACCAGATATGAGTGGCAACTGTCAAAGTACACTGGCAGGGGTCTTCAGGGCACACGCTGAAGGCCTGACCCACCCGCTTTAAGGAGACTGACTGCTATTAGCTTACACTCGAAAACATTTTTGCTTTGTAAAATCACGCTACAGAGACACCAGATATGAGTGGCAACTGTCAAAGTACACTGGCAGGAGTCTGCAGGGCACACGCTGAAGGCCTGAAACACCCGCTTTAAGGACACTGACTGCTATTAGCTTACACTGGAAAACTTTTATCTTTGTAAAAGCACGCTACAGAGACACCAGATATGAGTGGCAACTGTCAAACTACACTGGCAGGGGTCTGTAGGGCACACGCTGAAGGCCTGAAACACCCGCTTTAAGGACACTGACTGCTATTAGCTTACACTGGAAAACTTTTTTCTTTGTAAAAGCACGCTATAGAGACACCAGATATGAGTGGCAACTGTCAAAGTACACTGGCAGGGGTCTGCAGGGCACATGCTGAAGGCCTGAAACACCCGCTTTAAGGACACTGACTGCTATTAGCTTACACTGGAAAACTTTTTTTCTTTGTAAAAGCACGCTACAGAGAAACCAGATATGAGTGTCAACTGTCAAAGTACGCTGGCAGGGTTCTGCAGGGCAAACGCTGAAGGCCTGAAACACCCGCTTTAAGGACACTGACTGCTATTAGCTTACACTGGAAAACAGTTTTTCTTTGTAAAAGCACGCGATAGAGACACCAGATATGAGTGGCAACTGTCAAAGTACGCTGGCAGGGTTCTGCAGGGCACACGCTGAAGGCCTGACACACCCGCTTTAAGGACACTGACTGCTATTAGCTAACACTGGAAAACTTTTTTCTTTGTAAAAGCACGCTATAGAGACACCAGATATGAGTGGCAACTGTCAAAGTACACTGGCATGGGGTCTGCAGGGCACACACTGAAGGAAGGCCTGACACACCAGCTTTAAGGACACTGACTGCTATTAGCTTACACTGGATAACTTTTTTTCTTTGTAAAAGCACGCTATAGAGACACCAGATATGAGTGGCAACTGTCAAAGTACACTGGCAGGGGTCTGCAGGGCACACGCTGAAGGCCTGAAACACCCGCTTTAAGGACACTGACTGCTTTTAGCTTACACTGGAAAACTTTTTTTCTTTGTAAAAGCACGCTACAGAGACACCAGATATGAGTGGCAACTGTCAAAGTACGCTGGCAGGGTTCTGCAGGGCACACGCTGAAGGCCTTACACACCCGCTTTAAGGACACTGACTGCTATTAGCTAACACTGGAAAACTTTTTTTCTTTGTAAAGGCACGCTACAGAGACACCAGATATGAGTGTCAACTGTCAAAGTACGCTGGCAGGGTTCTGCAGGGCACACGCTGAAGGCCTGAAACACCCGCTTTAAGGACACTGACTGCTATTAGCTTACACTGGAAAACTTTTTTTCTTTGTAAAAGCACGCTACAGAGACACCAGATATGAGTGGCAACTGTCAAACTACACTGGCAGGGGTCTGCAGGGCACACGCTGAAGGCCTGAAACACCCGCTTTAAGGACACTGACTGCTATTAGCTTACACTGGAAAACCTTTTTGCTTTGTAAAAGCACGCTACAGAGACACCAGATATGAGTGGCAACTGTCAAAGTACACTGGCAGGGGTCTGCAGGGCACACACTGAAGGCCTGAAACACCCGCTTTAAGGACATTGACTGCTATTAGCTTACACTGGATAACTTTTTTTCTTTGTAAAAGCACGCTATAGAGACACCAGATATGAGTGGCAACTGTCAAAGTACACTGGCAGGGGTCTGCAGGGCACACGCTGAAGGCCTGAAACACCCGCTTTAAGGACACTGACTGCTATTAGCTTACACTGGAAAACCTTTTTGCTTTGTAAAAGCACGCTACAGAGACACCAGATATGAGTGGCAACTGTCAAAGTACACTGGCAGGGGTCTGCAGAGCACACGCTGAAGGCCTGAAACAACCGCTTTAAGGACACTGACTGCTATTAGCTTACACTGGAAAACTTTTTTTCTTTGTAAAAGCACGCTACAGAGACACCAGATATGAGTGCCAACTGTCAAAGTACACTGGCAGGGGTCTGCAGAGCACACGCTGAAGGCCTGAAACACCCGCTTTAAGGACACTGACTGCTATTAGCTTACACTGGAAAACATATTTGGTTTGTAAAAGCACGCTACAGAGACACCAGATATGAGTGGCAACTGTCAAAGTACACTGGCAGGAGTCCGCAGGGCACACGCTGAAGGCCTGAAACACCCGCTTTAAGGACACTAACTGCTATTAGCTTACACTGGAAAACTTTTTTTCTTTGTAAAAGCACGCTATAGTGACATCAGATATGAGTGGCAACTGTCAAAGTACACTGGCAGGGGTCTTCAGGGCACACGCTGAAGGCCTGACCCACCCGCTTTAAGGAGACTGACTGCTATTAGCTTACACTCGAAAACATTTTTGCTTTGTAAAATCACGCTACAGAGACACCAGATATGAGTGGCAACTGTCAAAGTACACTGGCAGGAGTCTGCAGGGCACACGCTGAAGGCCTGAAACACCCGCTTTAAGGACACTGACTGCTATTAGCTTACACTGGAAAACTTTTATCTTTGTAAAAGCACGCTACAGAGACACCAGATATGAGTGGCAACTGTCAAACTACACTGGCAGGGGTCTGTAGGGCACACGCTGAAGGCCTGAAACACCCGCTTTAAGGACACTGACTGCTATTAGCTTACACTGGAAAACTTTTTTCTTTGTAAAAGCACGCTATAGAGACACCAGATATGAGTGGCAACTGTCAAAGTACACTGGCAGGGGTCTGCAGGGCACATGCTGAAGGCCTGAAACACCCGCTTTAAGGACACTGACTGCTATTAGCTTACACTGGAAAACTTTTTTTCTTTGTAAAAGCACGCTACAGAGAAACCAGATATGAGTGTCAACTGTCAAAGTACGCTGGCAGGGTTCTGCAGGGCAAACGCTGAAGGCCTGAAACACCCGCTTTAAGGACACTGACTGCTATTAGCTTACACTGGAAAACAGTTTTTCTTTGTAAAAGCACGCGATAGAGACACCAGATATGAGTGGCAACTGTCAAAGTACGCTGGCAGGGTTCTGCAGGGCACACGCTGAAGGCCTGACACACCCGCTTTAAGGACACTGACTGCTATTAGCTAACACTGGAAAACTTTTTTCTTTGTAAAAGCACGCTATAGAGACACCAGATATGAGTGGCAACTGTCAAAGTACACTGGCATGGGGTCTGCAGGGCACACACTGAAGGAAGGCCTGACACACCAGCTTTAAGGACACTGACTGCTATTAGCTTACACTGGATAACTTTTTTTCTTTGTAAAAGCACGCTATAGAGACACCAGATATGAGTGGCAACTGTCAAAGTACACTGGCAGGGGTCTGCAGGGCACACGCTGAAGGCCTGAAACACCCGCTTTAAGGACACTGACTGCTTTTAGCTTACACTGGAAAACTTTTTTTCTTTGTAAAAGCACGCTACAGAGACACCAGATATGAGTGGCAACTGTCAAAGTACGCTGGCAGGGTTCTGCAGGGCACACGCTGAAGGCCTTACACACCCGCTTTAAGGACACTGACTGCTATTAGCTAACACTGGAAAACTTTTTTTCTTTGTAAAGGCACGCTACAGAGACACCAGATATGAGTGTCAACTGTCAAAGTACGCTGGCAGGGTTCTGCAGGGCACACGCTGAAGGCCTGAAACACCCGCTTTAAGGACACTGACTGCTATTAGCTTACACTGGAAAACTTTTTTTCTTTGTAAAAGCACGCTACAGAGACACCAGATATGAGTGGCAACTGTCAAACTACACTGGCAGGGGTCTGCAGGGCACACGCTGAAGGCCTGAAACACCCGCTTTAAGGACACTGACTGCTATTAGCTTACACTGGAAAACCTTTTTGCTTTGTAAAAGCACGCTACAGAGACACCAGATATGAGTGGCAACTGTCAAAGTACACTGGCAGGGGTCTGCAGGGCACACACTGAAGGCCTTACACACCCGCTTTAAGGACACTGACTGCTATTAGCTAACACTGGAAAACTTTTTTTCTTTGTAAAGGCACGCTACAGAGACACCAGATATGAGTGTCAACTGTCAAAGTACGCTGGCAGGGTTCTGCAGGGCACACGCTGAAGGCCTGAAACACCCGCTTTAAGGACACTGACTGCTATTAGCTTACACTGGAAAACTTTTTTTCTTTGTAAAAGCACGCTACAGAGACACCAGATATGAGTGGCAACTGTCAAACTACACTGGCAGGGGTCTGCAGGGCACACGCTGAAGGCCTGAAACACCCGCTTTAAGGACACTGACTGCTATTAGCTTACACTGGATAACTTTTTTTCTTTGTAAAAGCACGCTATAGAGACACCAGATATGAGTGGCAACTGTCAAAGTACACTGGCAGGGGTCTGCAGGGCACACGCTGAAGGCCTGAAACACCCGCTTTAAGGACACTGACTGCTATTAGCTTACACTGGAAAACCTTTTTGCTTTGTAAAAGCACGCTACAGAGACACCAGATATGAGTGGCAACTGTCAAAGTACACTGGCAGGGGTCTGCAGAGCACACGCTGAAGGCCTGAAACAACCGCTTTAAGGACACTGACTGCTATTAGCTTACACTGGAAAACTTTTTTTCTTTGTAAAAGCACGCTACAGAGACACCAGATATGAGTGCCAACTGTCAAAGTACACTGGCAGGGGTCTGCAGAGCACACGCTGAAGGCCTGAAACACCCGCTTTAAGGACACTGACTGCTATTAGCTTACACTGGAAAACATATTTGGTTTGTAAAAGCACGCTACAGAGACACCAGATATGAGTGGCAACTGTCAAAGTACACTGGCAGGAGTCCGCAGGGCACACGCTGAAGGCCTGAAACACCCGCTTTAAGGACACTAACTGCTATTAGCTTACACTGGAAAACTTTTTTTCTTTGTAAAAGCACGCTATAGTGACATCAGATATGAGTGGCAACTGTCAAAGTACACTGGCAGGGGTCTTCAGGGCACACGCTGAAGGCCTGACCCACCCGCTTTAAGGACACTGACTGCTATTAGCTTACACTCGAAAACATTTTTGGTTTGTAAAAGCACGCTACAGAGACACCAGATATGAGTGGCAACTGTCAAAGTACACTGGCAGGAGTCCGCAGGGCACACGCTGAAGGCCTGAAACACCCTCTTTAAGGACACTGACTGCTATTAGCTTACACTGGAAAACTTTTTTTCTTTGTAAAAGCACGCTACAGAGACACCAGATATGAGTGTCAACTGTCAAAGTACGCTGGCAGGGTTCTGCAGGGCACACGCTGAAGGCCTGAAACACCCGCTTTAAGGACACTGACTGCTATTAGCTTACACTGGAAAACTGTTTTTCTTTGTAAAAGCACGCGATAGAGTCACCAGATATGAGTGGCAACTGTCAAAGTACGCTTTCAGGGTTCTGCAGGGCACAAGCTGAAGGCCTGACACACCCGCTTTAAGGACACTGACTGCTATTAGCTAACACTGGAAAACTTTTTTTCTTTGTAAAGGCACGCTACAGAGACACCAGATATGAGTGGCAACTGTCAAAGTACACTGGCAGGGGTCTGCAGGGCACACGCTGAAGGAAGGCCTGACACACCCGCTTTAAGGACACTGACTGTTATTAGCTTACACTGGAAAACTTTTTTTCTTTGTAAAAGCACGCTATAGAGACACCAGATATGAGTGGCAACTGTCAAAGTACACTGGCAGGGGTCTGCAGGGCACACGCTGAAGGAAGGCCTGACACACCCGCTTTAAGGACACTGACTGCTATTAGCTTACACTGGAAAACCTTTTTTCTTTGTTAAAGCACGCTATAGAGACACTAGATATAAGTGGCAACAGTCAAAGTACACTGGCAGGGGTCTGCAGGGCACACGCTGAAGGCCTGAAACACCCGCTTTAAGGACACTGACTGCTATTAGCTTACACTGGAAAACCTTTCTGCTTTGTAGAAGCATGCTATAGAGACACCAGATATGAGTGGCAACTGTCAAAGTACACTGGCAGGGGTCTGCAGAGCACACGCTGAAGGCCTGAAACACCCGCTTTAAGGGCACTGACTGCTATTAGCTTACACTGGAAAACTTTTTTGCTTTGTAAAAGCACGCTACAGAGACACCAGATATGAGTGGCAACTGTCAAAGTACACTGGCAGGGGTCTGCAGGGCACACGCTGAAGGCCTGAAACACCCGCTTTAAGGACACTGACTGCTTTTAGCTTACACTGGAAAACTTTTTTTCTTTGTAAAAGCACGCTACAGAGACACCAGATATGAGTGGCAACTGTCAAAGTACGCAGGCAGGGTTCTGCAGGGCACACGCTGAAGGCCTGACACACCCGCTTTAAGGACACTGACTGCTATTAGCTAACACTGGAAAACTTTTTTTCTTTGTAAAGGCACGCTACAGAGACACCAGATATGAGTGTCAACTGTCAAAGTACGCTGGCAGGGTTCTGCAGGGCACACGCTGAAGGCCTGAAACACCCGCTTTAAGGACACTGACTGCTATTAGCTTACACTGGAAAACTTTTTTTCTTTGTAAAAGCACGCTACAGAGACACCAGATATGAGTGGCAACTGTCAAACTACACTGGCAGGGGTCTGCAGGGCACACGCTGAAGGCCTGAAACACCCGCTTTAAGGACACTGACTGCTATTAGCTTACACTGGAAAACCTTTTTGCTTTGTAAAAGCACGCTACAGAGACACCAGATATGAGTGGCAACTGTCAAAGTACACTGGCAGGGGTCTGCAGGGCACACACTAAAGGCCTGAAACACCCGCTTTAAGGACATTGACTGCTATTAGCTTACACTGGAAAACTTTTTTTCTTTGTAAAAGCACGCTACAGAGACACCAGATATGAGTGGCAACTGTCAAAGTACACTGGCAGGGGTCTGCAGAGCACACGCTGAAGGCCTGAAACAACCGCTTTAAGGACACTGACTGCTATTAGCTTACACTGGAAAACATTTTTGGTTTGTAAAAGCACGCTACAGAGACACCAGATATGAGTGGCAACTGTCAAAGTACACTGGCAGGAGTCCGCAGGGCACACGCTGAAGGCCTGAAACACCCGCTTTAAGGACACTGACTGCTATTAGCTTACACTGGAAAACTTTTTTCTTTGTAAAATCACGCTACAGAGACACCAGATATGAGTGGCAACTGTCAAAGTACACTGGCAGGGGTCTGCAGGGCACACGCTGAAGGCCTGAAACACCCGCTTTAAGGACACTGACTGCTATTAGCTTACACTGGAAAACTTTTTTTCTTTGTAAAAGCACGCTATAGGGACACCAGATATGAGTGGCAACTGTCAAAGTACACTGGCAGGGGTCTTCAGGGCACACGCTGAAGGCCTGACCCACCCGCTTTAAGGACACTGACTGCTATTAGCTTACACTCAAAAACATTTTTGGTTTGTAAAAGCACGCTACAGAGACACCAGATATGAGTGGCAACTGTCAAAGTACACTGGCAGGAGTCCGCAGGGCACACGCTGAAGGCCTGAAACACCCTCTTTAAGGAAACTGACTGCTATTAGCTTACACTGGAAAACTTTTTTTCTTTGTAAAAGCACGCTACAGAGACACCAGATATGAGTGTCAACTGTCAAAGTACGCTGGCAGGGTTCTGCAGGGCACACGCTGAAGGCCTGAAACACCCGCTTTAAGAACACTGACTGCTATTAGCTTACACTGGAAAACTGTTTTTCTTTGTAAAAGCACGCGATAGAGTCACCAGATATGAGTGGCAACTGTCAAAGTACGCTTTCAGGGTTCTGCAGGGCACACGCTGAAGGCCTGACACACCCGCTTTTTAGGACACTGACTGCTATTAGCTTACACTGGAAAACTTTTTTTCTTTGTAAAGGCACGCTACAGAGACACCAGATATGAGTGGCAACTGTCAAAGTACACTGGCAGGGGTCTGCAGGGCACACGCTGAAGGAAGGCCTTACACACCCGCTTTAAGGACACTGACTGCTATTAGCTAACAATGGAAAACTTTTTTTCTTTGTAAAAGCACGCTATAGGGACACCAGATATGAGTGGCAACTGTCAAAGTACACTGGCAGGGGTCTTCAGGGCACACGCTGAAGGCCTGACCCACCCGCTTTAAGGACACTGACTGCTATTAGCTTACACTCGAAAACATTTTTGGTTTGTAAAAGCACGCTACAGAGACACCAGATATGAGTGGCAACTGTCAAAGTACACTGGCAGGAGTCCGCAGGGCACACGCTGAAGGCCTGAAACACCCTCTTTAAGGAAACTGACTGCTATTAGCTTACACTGGAAAACTTTTTTTCTTTGTAAAAGCACGCTACAGAGACACCAGATATGAGTGTCAACTGTCAAAGTACGCTGGCAGGGTTCTGCAGGGCACACGCTGAAGGCCTGAAACACCCGCTTTAAGAACACTGACTGCTATTAGCTTACACTGGAAAACTGTTTTTCTTTGTAAAAGCACGCGATAGAGTCACCAGATATGAGTGGCAACTGTCAAAGTACGCTTTCAGGGTTCTGCAGGGCACACGCTGAAGGCCTGACACACCCGCTTTTTAGGACACTGACTGCTATTAGCTTACACTGGAAAACTTTTTTTCTTTGTAAAGGCACGCTACAGAGACACCAGATATGAGTGGCAACTGTCAAAGTACACTGGCAGGGGTCTGCAGGGCACACGCTGAAGGAAGGCCTGACACACCCGCTTTAAGGACACTGACTGCTATTAGCTTACACTGGAAAACTTTTTTTCTTTGTAAAAGCACGCTATAGAGACACCAGATATGAGTGGCAACTGTCAAAGTACACTGGCAGGGGTCTGCAGGGCACACGCTGAAGGAAGGCCTGACACACCCGCTTTAAGGACACTGACTGCTATTAGCTTACACTGGAAAACCTTTTTTCTTTGTTAAAGCACGCTATAGAGACACTAGATATAAGTGGCAACAGTCAAAGTACACTGGCAGGGGTCTGCAGGGCACACGCTGAAGGCCTGAAACACCCGCTTTAAGGACACTGACTGCTATTAGCTTACACTGGAACACTTTTTTCTTTGTAAAAGCACGCTATAGAGACACCAGATATGAGTGGCAACTGTCAAAGTACACTGGCAGGGGTCTGCAGGGCACACGCTGAAGGCCTGAAACACCCGCTTTAAGGACACTGACTGCTATTAGCTTACACTGGAAAACCTTTCTGCTTTGTAGAAGCATGCTATAGAGACACCAGATATGAGTGGCAACTGTCAAAGTACACTGGCAGGGGTCTGCAGAGCACACGCTGAAGGCCTGAAACACCCGCTTTAAGGACACTGACTGCTATTAGCTTACACTGGAAAACTTTTTTGCTTTGTAAAAGCACGCTACAGAGACACCAGATATGAGTGGCAACTGTCAAAGTACACTGGCAGGGGTCTGCAGGGCACACGCTGAGGGCCTGAAACACCCGCTTTAAGGACACTGACTGCTATTAGCTTACACTGGCAAACTGTTTTTCTTTGTAAAAGCACGCGATAGAGACACCAGATATGAGTGGCAACTGTCAAAGTACGCTGGCAGGGTTCTGCAGGGCACACGCTGAAGGCCTGACACACCCGCTTTAAGGACACTGACTGCTATTAGCTAACACTGGAAAACTTTTTTCTTTGTAAAGGCACGCTACAGAGACACCAGATATGAGTGTCAACTGTCAAAGTACGCTGGCAGGGTTCTGCAGGGCACACGCTGAAGGCCTGAAACACCCGCTTTAAGGACACTGACTGCTATTAGCTTACACTGGAAAACTGTTTTTCTTTGTAAAAGCACGCGATAGAGACACCAGATATGAGTGGCAACTGTCAAAGTACGCTTTCAGGGTTCTGCAGGGCACACGCTGAAGGCCTGACACACCCGCTTTAAGGACACTGACTGCTATTAGCTAACACTGGAAAACTTTTTTTCTTTGTAAAGGCACGCTACAGAGACACCAGATATGAGTGGCAACTGTCAAAGTACACTGGCAGGGGTCTGCAGGGCACACGCTGAAGGAAGGCCTGACACACCCGCTTTAAGGACACTGACTGCTATTAGCTTACACTGGAAAACTTTTTTTCTTTGTAAAAGCACGCTATAGAGACACCAGATATGAGTGGCAACTGTCAAAGTACACTGGCAGGGGTCTGCAGGGCACACGCTGAAGGCCTGAAACACCCGCTTTAAGGACACTGACTGCTTTTAGCTTACACTGGAAAACTTTTTTTCTTTGTAAAAGCACGCTACAGAGACACCAGATATGAGTGGCAACTGTCAAAGTACACTGGCAGGGGACTGCAGAGCACACGCTGAAGGACTGAAACACCCGCTTTAAGGACACTGACTGCTATTAGCTTACACTGGAAAACGTTTTTTCTTTTAAAAGCACGCTATAGGGACACCAGATATGAGTGGCAACTGTCAAAGTACACTGGCAGGGGTCTTCAGGGCACACGCTGAAGGCCTGACCCACCCGCTTTAAGGAGACTGACTGCTATTAGCTTACACTCGAAAACATTTTTGCTTTGTAAAATCACGCTACAGAGACACCAGATATGAGTGGCAACTGTCAAAGTACACTGGCAGGAGTCTGCAGGGCACACGCTGAAGGCCTGAAACACCCGCTTTAAGGACACTGACTGCTATTAGCTTACACTGGAAAACTTTTATCTTTGTAAAAGCACGCTACAGAGACACCAGATATGAGTGGCAACTGTCAAACTACACTGGCAGGGGTCTGTAGGGCACACGCTGAAGGCCTGAAACACCCGCTTTAAGGACACTGACTGCTATTAGCTTACACTGGAAAACTTTTTTCTTTGTAAAAGCACGCTATAGAGACACCAGATATGAGTGGCAACTGTCAAAGTACACTGGCAGGGGTCTGCAGGGCACATGCTGAAGGCCTGAAACACCCGCTTTAAGGACACTGACTGCTATTAGCTTACACTGGAAAACTTTTTTTCTTTGTAAAAGCACGCTACAGAGAAACCAGATATGAGTGTCAACTGTCAAAGTACGCTGGCAGGGTTCTGCAGGGCAAACGCTGAAGGCCTGAAACACCCGCTTTAAGGACACTGACTGCTATTAGCTTACACTGGAAAACAGTTTTTCTTTGTAAAAGCACGCGATAGAGACACCAGATATGAGTGGCAACTGTCAAAGTACGCTGGCAGGGTTCTGCAGGGCACACGCTGAAGGCCTGACACACCCGCTTTAAGGACACTGACTGCTATTAGCTAACACTGGAAAACTTTTTTCTTTGTAAAAGCACGCTATAGAGACACCAGATATGAGTGGCAACTGTCAAAGTACACTGGCATGGGGTCTGCAGGGCACACACTGAAGGAAGGCCTGACACACCAGCTTTAAGGACACTGACTGCTATTAGCTTACACTGGATAACTTTTTTTCTTTGTAAAAGCACGCTATAGAGACACCAGATATGAGTGGCAACTGTCAAAGTACACTGGCAGGGGTCTGCAGGGCACACGCTGAAGGCCTGAAACACCCGCTTTAAGGACACTGACTGCTTTTAGCTTACACTGGAAAACTTTTTTTCTTTGTAAAAGCACGCTACAGAGACACCAGATATGAGTGGCAACTGTCAAAGTACGCTGGCAGGGTTCTGCAGGGCACACGCTGAAGGCCTTACACACCCGCTTTAAGGACACTGACTGCTATTAGCTAACACTGGAAAACTTTTTTTCTTTGTAAAGGCACGCTACAGAGACACCAGATATGAGTGTCAACTGTCAAAGTACGCTGGCAGGGTTCTGCAGGGCACACGCTGAAGGCCTGAAACACCCGCTTTAAGGACACTGACTGCTATTAGCTTACACTGGAAAACTTTTTTTCTTTGTAAAAGCACGCTACAGAGACACCAGATATGAGTGGCAACTGTCAAACTACACTGGCAGGGGTCTGCAGGGCACACGCTGAAGGCCTGAAACACCCGCTTTAAGGACACTGACTGCTATTAGCTTACACTGGAAAACCTTTTTGCTTTGTAAAAGCACGCTACAGAGACACCAGATATGAGTGGCAACTGTCAAAGTACACTGGCAGGGGTCTGCAGGGCACACACTGAAGGCCTGAAACACCCGCTTTAAGGACATTGACTGCTATTAGCTTACACTGGATAACTTTTTTTCTTTGTAAAAGCACGCTATAGAGACACCAGATATGAGTGGCAACTGTCAAAGTACACTGGCAGGGGTCTGCAGGGCACACGCTGAAGGCCTGAAACACCCGCTTTAAGGACACTGACTGCTATTAGCTTACACTGGAAAACCTTTTTGCTTTGTAAAAGCACGCTACCGAGACACCAGATATGAGTGGCAACTGTCAAAGTACACTGGCAGGGGTCTGCAGAGCACACGCTGAAGGCCTGAAACAACCGCTTTAAGGACACTGACTGCTATTAGCTTACACTGGAAAACTTTTTTTCTTTGTAAAAGCACGCTACAGAGACACCAGATATGAGTGCCAACTGTCAAAGTACACTGGCAGGGGTCTGCAGAGCACACGCTGAAGGCCTGAAACACCCGCTTTAAGGACACTGACTGCTATTAGCTTACACTGGAAAACATATTTGGTTTGTAAAAGCACGCTACAGAGACACCAGATATGAGTGGCAACTGTCAAAGTACACTGGCAGGAGTCCGCAGGGCACACGCTGAAGGCCTGAAACACCCGCTTTAAGGACACTAACTGCTATTAGCTTACACTGGAAAACTTTTTTTCTTTGTAAAAGCACGCTATAGTGACATCAGATATGAGTGGCAACTGTCAAAGTACACTGGCAGGGGTCTTCAGGGCACACGCTGAAGGCCTGACCCACCCGCTTTAAGGAGACTGACTGCTATTAGCTTACACTCGAAAACATTTTTGCTTTGTAAAATCACGCTACAGAGACACCAGATATGAGTGGCAACTGTCAAAGTACACTGGCAGGAGTCTGCAGGGCACACGCTGAAGGCCTGAAACACCCGCTTTAAGGACACTGACTGCTATTAGCTTACACTGGAAAACTTTTATCTTTGTAAAAGCACGCTACAGAGACACCAGATATGAGTGGCAACTGTCAAACTACACTGGCAGGGGTCTGTAGGGCACACGCTGAAGGCCTGAAACACCCGCTTTAAGGACACTGACTGCTATTAGCTTACACTGGAAAACTTTTTTCTTTGTAAAAGCACGCTATAGAGACACCAGATATGAGTGGCAACTGTCAAAGTACACTGGCAGGGGTCTGCAGGGCACATGCTGAAGGCCTGAAACACCCGCTTTAAGGACACTGACTGCTATTAGCTTACACTGGAAAACTTTTTTTCTTTGTAAAAGCACGCTACAGAGAAACCAGATATGAGTGTCAACTGTCAAAGTACGCTGGCAGGGTTCTGCAGGGCAAACGCTGAAGGCCTGAAACACCCGCTTTAAGGACACTGACTGCTATTAGCTTACACTGGAAAACAGTTTTTCTTTGTAAAAGCACGCGATAGAGACACCAGATATGAGTGGCAACTGTCAAAGTACGCTGGCAGGGTTCTGCAGGGCACACGCTGAAGGCCTGACACACCCGCTTTAAGGACACTGACTGCTATTAGCTAACACTGGAAAACTTTTTTCTTTGTAAAAGCACGCTATAGAGACACCAGATATGAGTGGCAACTGTCAAAGTACACTGGCATGGGGTCTGCAGGGCACACACTGAAGGAAGGCCTGACACACCAGCTTTAAGGACACTGACTGCTATTAGCTTACACTGGATAACTTTTTTTCTTTGTAAAAGCACGCTATAGAGACACCAGATATGAGTGGCAACTGTCAAAGTACACTGGCAGGGGTCTGCAGGGCACACGCTGAAGGCCTGAAACACCCGCTTTAAGGACACTGACTGCTTTTAGCTTACACTGGAAAACTTTTTTTCTTTGTAAAAGCACGCTACAGAGACACCAGATATGAGTGGCAACTGTCAAAGTACGCTGGCAGGGTTCTGCAGGGCACACGCTGAAGGCCTTACACACCCGCTTTAAGGACACTGACTGCTATTAGCTAACACTGGAAAACTTTTTTTCTTTGTAAAGGCACGCTACAGAGACACCAGATATGAGTGTCAACTGTCAAAGTACGCTGGCAGGGTTCTGCAGGGCACACGCTGAAGGCCTGAAACACCCGCTTTAAGGACACTGACTGCTATTAGCTTACACTGGAAAACTTTTTTTCTTTGTAAAAGCACGCTACAGAGACACCAGATATGAGTGGCAACTGTCAAACTACACTGGCAGGGGTCTGCAGGGCACACGCTGAAGGCCTGAAACACCCGCTTTAAGGACACTGACTGCTATTAGCTTACACTGGAAAACCTTTTTGCTTTGTAAAAGCACGCTACAGAGACACCAGATATGAGTGGCAACTGTCAAAGTACACTGGCAGGGGTCTGCAGGGCACACACTGAAGGCCTGAAACACCCGCTTTAAGGACATTGACTGCTATTAGCTTACACTGGATAACTTTTTTTCTTTGTAAAAGCACGCTATAGAGACACCAGATATGAGTGGCAACTGTCAAAGTACACTGGCAGGGGTCTGCAGGGCACACGCTGAAGGCCTGAAACACCCGCTTTAAGGACACTGACTGCTATTAGCTTACACTGGAAAACCTTTTTGCTTTGTAAAAGCACGCTACAGAGACACCAGATATGAGTGGCAACTGTCAAAGTACACTGGCAGGGGTCTGCAGAGCACACGCTGAAGGCCTGAAACAACCGCTTTAAGGACACTGACTGCTATTAGCTTACACTGGAAAACTTTTTTTCTTTGTAAAAGCACGCTACAGAGACACCAGATATGAGTGCCAACTGTCAAAGTACACTGGCAGGGGTCTGCAGAGCACACGCTGAAGGCCTGAAACACCCGCTTTAAGGACACTGACTGCTATTAGCTTACACTGGAAAACATATTTGGTTTGTAAAAGCACGCTACAGAGACACCAGATATGAGTGGCAACTGTCAAAGTACACTGGCAGGAGTCCGCAGGGCACACGCTGAAGGCCTGAAACACCCGCTTTAAGGACACTAACTGCTATTAGCTTACACTGGAAAACTTTTTTTCTTTGTAAAAGCACGCTATAGTGACATCAGATATGAGTGGCAACTGTCAAAGTACACTGGCAGGGGTCTTCAGGGCACACGCTGAAGGCCTGACCCACCCGCTTTAAGGACACTGACTGCTATTAGCTTACACTCGAAAACATTTTTGGTTTGTAAAAGCACGCTACAGAGACACCAGATATGAGTGGCAACTGTCAAAGTACACTGGCAGGAGTCCGCAGGGCACACGCTGAAGGCCTGAAACACCCTCTTTAAGGACACTGACTGCTATTAGCTTACACTGGAAAACTTTTTTTCTTTGTAAAAGCACGCTACAGAGACACCAGATATGAGTGTCAACTGTCAAAGTACGCTGGCAGGGTTCTGCAGGGCACACGCTGAAGGCCTGAAACACCCGCTTTAAGGACACTGACTGCTATTAGCTTACACTGGAAAACTGTTTTTCTTTGTAAAAGCACGCGATAGAGTCACCAGATATGAGTGGCAACTGTCAAAGTACGCTTTCAGGGTTCTGCAGGGCACAAGCTGAAGGCCTGACACACCCGCTTTAAGGACACTGACTGCTATTAGCTAACACTGGAAAACTTTTTTTCTTTGTAAAGGCACGCTACAGAGACACCAGATATGAGTGGCAACTGTCAAAGTACACTGGCAGGGGTCTGCAGGGCACACGCTGAAGGAAGGCCTGACACACCCGCTTTAAGGACACTGACTGTTATTAGCTTACACTGGAAAACTTTTTTTCTTTGTAAAAGCACGCTATAGAGACACCAGATATGAGTGGCAACTGTCAAAGTACACTGGCAGGGGTCTGCAGGGCACACGCTGAAGGAAGGCCTGACACACCCGCTTTAAGGACACTGACTGCTATTAGCTTACACTGGAAAACCTTTTTTCTTTGTTAAAGCACGCTATAGAGACACTAGATATAAGTGGCAACAGTCAAAGTACACTGGCAGGGGTCTGCAGGGCACACGCTGAAGGCCTGAAACACCCGCTTTAAGGACATTGACTGCTATTAGCTTACACTGGAACACTTTTTTCTTTGTAAAAGCACGCTATAGAGACACCAGATATGAGTGGCAACTGTCAAAGTACACTGGCAGGGGTCTGCAGGGCACACGCTGAAGGCCTGAAACACCCGCTTTAAGGACACTGACTGCTATTAGCTTACACTGGAAAACCTTTCTGCTTTGTAGAAGCATGCTATAGAGACACCAGATATGAGTGGCAACTGTCAAAGTACACTGGCAGGGGTCTGCAGAGCACACGCTGAAGGCCTGAAACACCCGCTTTAAGGACACTGACTGCTATTAGCTTACACTGGAAAACTTTTTTGCTTTGTAAAAGCACGCTACAGAGACACCAGATATGAGTGGCATTTGTCAAAGTACACTGGCAGGGGTCTGCAGGGCACACGCTGAGGGCCTGAAACACCCGCTTTAAGGACACTGACTGCTATTAGCTTACACTGGCAGACTGTTTTTCTTTGTAAAAGCACGCGATAGAGACACCAGATATGAGTGGCAACTGTCAAAGTACGCTGGCAGGGTTCTGCAGGGCACACGCTGAAGGCCTGACACACCCGCTTTAAGGACACTGACTGCTATTAGCTAACACTGTAAAACTTTTTTTCTTTGTAAAGGCACGCTACATAGACACCAGATATGAGTGTCAACTGTCAAAGTACGCTGGCAGGGTTCTGCAGGGCACACGCTGAAGGCCTGAAACACCCGCTTTAAGGACACTGACTGCTATTAGCTTACACTGGAAATCTGTTTTTCTTTGTAAAAGCACGCGATAGAGACACCAGATATGAGTGGCAACTGTCAAAGTACGCTTTCAGGGTTCTGCAGGGCACACGCTGAAGGCCTGACACACCCGCTTTAAGGACACTGACTGCTATTAGCTAACACTGGAAAACTTTTTTTCTTTGTAAAAGCACGCTATAGAGTGTCAGGATCGGGACAGGGATCCAACACGCAGAGTACAAACAGTAGCCAGATACGTATACCGGACCTTAGAATGGCCGGACTAACGTAAGTAGTACAGTATAGAATGGTCAAAGACAAGCCGAGGTCGAGGGTAACAGAAGACAGGTAAGCGAGAGACAAGCCGAATCAAGGGTAACAGAGATAAGCAGAGTAAGGTAAACAAGCCGGGTCAAAACCAAAAGGAATAATAGAATACACAAGCACTGAGTGACTAGAACAAGCTAGAACCACGACAGGGCAATGAGCAAATGAAAGAAGCTCTGTTAAATACCCTGTTCAGAGCAGTAACCACGCCTCCGAGGCGTCCTGATTGGTCCTGCAGCAATTGACTGACAGGTCGTTCCGGGGGAGTGTCCTGATGACTACTTCCTGCCTAGATGCTGTAAAAGGCAGTCACTCCCTCGCGGCCGGCCTAGCATGACCGGATAGACCGCGGGGAAGGGAGCCATCAGACCGTCTGGATGGAGGAACAGCTAAGTCTCTACCTCTTTCGGAGGTAGAGACCACAGGTACCCTGACAGTACCCCCCCTCTCAGATACGCCCACCGGGCGGAATGAACCGGGACGAGATGGGAAGCGAGAGTGATACGCCCTGCGGAGACGGGGAGCATGAACATCCTCCTGAGGTACCCAACTCCTCTCCTCAGGACCATATCCCTTCCAATCAACCAGATATTGTACTCTGCCCCAGGAGATTCGAGAATCAATAATAGAGTTAACCTCATACTCCTCCTGACCCTCCACCTGAACGGAGCGAGGAGGGGCTATTGTGGAGGAAAATCTGTTACATATGAGTGGTTTCAGCAATGAAACGTGAAACGAGTTTGGGATGCGTAAGGTATTAGGAAGAGCTAAACGATACGCAACTGGATTGATACGGGTCAGCACCCTGTAGGGTCCAATATAACGAGGAGCGAACTTCATGGAGGGCACTTTTAAACGGATGTTCCTCGTGCTCAGCCATACCCTATCACCAGGAACAAAGACCGGAGCCGCCCTTCTACGTTTATCAGCGTGTTTCTTGACCAACATAGAGTTGTGCACAAGGATTTGTCGAGTTTGATCCCACAACTTCCTCAAATTGGCAACATGAACATCAACCGACGGTACCCCCTGGGAAGGAGAATCCGAAGGAAGAATAGACGGATGAAAACCATAATTCATGAAGAAGGGGCTTGAATGAGTAGAATCGCAAACGAGATTGTTGTGTGCAAACTCCGCCCAAGGAATCAAACCGACCCAATCATCCTGGTGTTCAGAAACAAAGCATCGTAAATATTGTTCAATCTTCTGGTTGGTACGTTCAGCAGCTCCGTTAGACTGAGGATGATAGGCAGAAGAAAAGTTTAATTTAATACCAAGTTGAGAGCAGAAGGACCTCCAAAAGCGGGAAACAAATTGGGAGCCTCTGTCCGATACAATTTGAGAGGGTATCCCATGTAGGCGAAAAATCTCCTTAGCGAATATCTCTGCCAATTCGGGAGAAGACGGGAGTTTAGGCAGGGGAATGAAGTGTGCCATCTTAGTAAACCTGTCAACCACGGTGAGGATAACAGTCTGTCTTTTAGAGATAGGTAGATCGACAATAAAGTCCATGGCCAAACAGGACCATGGTTTTTCTGGAACCTCCAAGGGTTGCAGGAATCCACATGGAAGCGTATGGGGTTGTTTGGTTTTAGTACAAACTTCACATGCAGCGATGAACTCCTCAATATCCCTCCGTAAAGCAGGCCACCAGAAGTCCTTAGAGATCAATGCGTAAGTTTTGCGAATACCAGGATGTCCCGCCATCTTGCTATTATGTAAACACTGTAAAAGTTCCAGTTGAAGAGCAGGAGGAACGAAATGACGGCCCGCAGGAGTCTGTTTGGGTGCTAGATGTTGCAACTTAATGATCTCGGCCAATAATGGAGAATGAATCCTGAGATTCGTATTAGCAATGATATTGCATTTCGGAACTATAGAAGAAAGAACTGGTTCAGGTACAGTAGAAGGTTCATATTGGCGAGACAATGCATCGTCTTTAGAGTTTTTAGAACCAGGTCTGTAAGTCAGTACATAATTGAAGTGAGTCAGGAATAAGGACCAACGAGCTTGTCTAGAGGATAAGCGCTTAGCCTCCCCAATATAGGACAAGTTTTTGTGGTCCGTCAAAATCGTAATAGGGTGTAGGGTCCCCTCCAACAAATGTCTCCACTCCTTTAAGGCTTTAATGACTGCTAACAGTTCCCTTTCCCCGATGTCATATCTGCTCTCAGGCCCAGAAAATTTCTTAGAGAAGAAACCACAAGGGTGTAACGGTTTATCCACCCCTAACCTTTGAGACAGAACAGCCCCAACTGCAGTCTCAGAGGCATCGACCTCGAGCAAGAAAGGCAGAGTCGTATCAGGATGGACTAGAATGGGAGCCGAGGCAAAAAGTTCCTTGAGAGTCTTGAAAGCACCCAGAGCTTCCTTAGACCAGAACTTAGTATCAGCCCCTTGTTTGGTCATATTGGTAATAGGCGCAATGATAGAGGAGTATCCTTTAATGAAGCGCCTATAGTAGTTGGAAAAACCAATAAACCTTTGGATAGCCTTGAGTCCTTTGGGCAAGGGCCAGTCTAAAATAGATTGGAGTTTTACAGGATCCATTTTAAAACCCTCCCCAGAAATCACGTATCCAAGAAAGTCTACCTGAGACTGATCAAAACTGCACTTCTCCAATTTGCAATATAGACCATGTTGCAGCAGCTTGTGTAATACCTTTCTGACCTGTCTATGGTGAGTCTCAATCTCCTTAGAGTGTATTAGTATGTCGTCCAGGTAAACAATAACACAATCATGCTGAAACTCCCTAAGTACCTCATTAATCAAATCTTGAAATACTGCAGGAGCATTGCATAGTCCAAATGGCATAACAGTGTATTCGTAATGGCCATACCGGGTATTGAATGCCGACATCCACTCGTGACCTTGCAGGATTCTCCCCAAATTGTAAGCCCCTCTGAGATCTAACTTGGTGAAGATTTTGGAGCCCTTAAGACGATCAAATAACTCGGTAATCAGTGGGATAGGATAGGCATTTCTGACAGTTATTTTATTCAAGCCTCGGTAATCGATACAAGGTCTCAGCGTGCCATCCTTCTTCTTAATGAAAAAGAACCCAGCCCCGGCCGGAGAAGAAGACCTCCTGATGAATCCCTTTTCTAAATTCTCCCGAATATACTCCTCTAGAACCGATTTTTTCTGAACAGACAAAGGATATACATGGCCCCTCGGAGGCATAGTGCCGGGTAGAAGCTTAATCTTACAGTCAAAGGACCTGTGTGGAGGCAAAGAATCAGCATTCTTCTTGTCAAACACTGCCCTTAAGTCTAGGTAAAGGTCTGGTATTTGTCTTTCTGTGGACTGAGTAGGATTCTCCGGTATGTTAATATTAGCTAATGGAGAAACCTTGCACAAACACCGATCCTGGCAGCCCTGGCCCCACGAGAGTATCTCTCCTAACTCCCAATCGATAATAGGGTTATGTTTTTTCAACCATGGGTACCCCAGAACTATGGGAACGGAAGGAGACGAAATGAGCAGAAGAGATAAATTCTCCACGTGTAGGATACCAACGTTTAAATTAATGGGTATGGTCTCACGAAAGATAACAGGGTCTAGTAGTGGTCTACCATCTATGGCCTCAACGGCCAAAGGTGTCTCCCTTAGCTGGGATGGGAAATTGTTCTTACTAGCAAAGGCTTGGTCGATAAAATTCTCAGCAGCACCGGAATCTATCAATGCCATAGCCCTTACTACTTCCTTCCCCCAAGTTAAGGAAACTGGTAGCAGAGGCCTGTGATCTTTATAATCAGGAGTAGAGGACAAAATAGAAACACCCAAGGCCTGTCCTCTAGAGAGACTTAGGTGCGAGCGTTTCCCGGGCGGTTAGAACAGTTCGAGAGTAAATGACCCTTGGCTCCACAATACATACACAAACCCTCTCTTCTCCTGTGCTGTCTTTCCTCCTCAGAGAGGCGGGTATACCCTATCTGCATAGGTTCAGTAAGCAAAGATATCGTGGAGTCAGGACTTGGAACAGCGGGAGCTAACCTAAAAGAAGGTCTCTGGTTCCTCTCTCGAGTGTTCTGTCTCTCTCTTAGACGTTCATCTATACGAGAGATGAACGAAATTAAATCCTCTAAATTCTCAGGGAGTTCTCTGGTAGCAACCTCATCAAGGATTACATCAGATAGGCCATTCAAAAATACATCCATATACGCCTGCTCATTCCACTTGATTTCTGCCGCCAGAGACCTGAACTCTAGTGCATAATCCACCAGTGTTTGGTTCTCCTGTCTCAGGCGCAACAGTAATCTGGCTGCATTAACCTTTCTACCTGGAGGGTCAAATGTTCTTCTAAAAGCAGCTACAAATGCGTTATAGTTATAAACTAATGGATTATCGTTCTCCCATAGTGGGTTGGCCCATCTCAGAGCTTTCTCAATGAGTAGGGTGATAATAAATCCTACTTTTGCCCTATCTGTAGGATAAGAGCGAGGTTGTAATTCAAAGTGGATACTAATTTGGTTTAAAAAACCACGACACTTCTCAGGAGCCCCACCATAGCGTACTGGGGGGTAATGTGAGAAGAAGCACCCACTGTGGCTACCTCTAGACCTGAACCGACAGGAGAAACAGGGGTATTAAGTATCTCCTCTGGTGGGTTATTGGCACAAGCTAATAGAGCCTGTAGCGCAAGCGCCATCTGATCCATTCTGTGATCCATGGCTTCAAACCTAGGATCAGGAGCAGCCAGCTGACTGTTTGTACTTGCAGGATCCATTGGCCCTGTCGTAATGTCAGGATCGGGACAGGGATCCAACACGCAGAGTACAAAAAGTAGCCAGATACGTATACCGGACCTTAGAATGGCCGGACTAACGTAAGTAGTACAGTATAGAATGGTCAAAGACAAGCCGAGGTCGAGGGTAACAGAAGACAGGTAAGCGAGAGACAAGCCGAATCAAGGGTAACAGAGATAAGCAGAGTAAGGTAAACAAGCCGGGTCAAAACCAAAAGGAATAATAGAATACACAAGCACTGAGTGACTAGAACAAGCTAGAACCACGACAGGGCAATGAGCAAATGAAAGAAGCTCTGTTAAATACCCTGTTCAGAGCAGTAACCACGCCTCCGAGGCGTCCTGATTGGTCCTGCAGCAATTGACTGACAGGTTGTTCCGGGGGAGTGTCCTGATGACTACTTCCTGCCTAGATGCTGTAAAAGGCAGTCACTCCCTCGCGGCCGGCCTAGCATGACCGGATAGACCGCGGGGAAGGGAGCCATCAGACCGTCTGGATGGAGGAACAGCTAAGTCTCTACCTCTTTCGGAGGTAGAGACCACAGGTACCCTGACATAGAGACACCAGATATGAGTGGCAACTGTCAAAGTACACTGGCAGTGGTCTGCAGGGAACACGCTGAAGGCCTGAAACACCCGCTTTAAGGACACTGACTGCTTTTAGCTTACACTGGAAAACTTTTTTTCTTTGTAAAAGCACGCTACAGAGACACCAGATATGAGTGGCAACTGTCAAAGTACACTGGCAGGGGACTGCAGAGCACACGCTGAAGAACTGAAACACCCGCTTTAAGGACACTGACTGCTATTAGCTAACACTGGAAAACTTTTTTTCTTTGTAAAGGCACGCTACAGAGACACCAGATATGAGTGGCAACTGTCAAAGTACACTGGCAGGGGTCTGCAGGGCACACGCTGAAGGAAGGCCTGACACACCCGCTTTAAGGACACTGACTGCTATTAGCTTACACTGAAAAACTTTTTTTCTTTGTAAAAGCACGTTATAGAGACACCAGATATGAGTGGCAACTGTCAAAGTACACTGGCAGGGGTCTGCAGGGCACACGCTGAAGGCCTGAAACACCCGCTTTAAGGACACTGACTGCTTTTAGCTTACACTGGAAACCTTTTTTTCTTTGTAAAAGCACGCTACAGAGACACCAGATATGAGTGGCAACTGTCAAAGTACACTGGCAGGGGACTGCAGAGCACACGCTGAAGGACTGAAACACCCGCTTTAAGGACACTGATTGCTATTAGCTTACACTGGAAAACTTTTTTCTTTTTAAAAGCACGCTATAGGGACACCAGATATGAGTGGCAACTGTCAAAGTACACTGGCAGGGATCTTCAGGGCACACGCTGAAGGCCTGACCCACCCGCTTTAAGGACACTGACTGCTATTAGCTTACACTCGAAAACATTTTTGCTTTGTAAAAGCACGCTACAGAGACTCCAGATATGAGTGGCAACTGTCAAAGTACACTGGCAGGAGTCCGCAGGGCACACGCTGAAGGCGTGAAACACCCGCTTTAAGGACACTGACTGCTATTAGCTTACACTGGAAAACTTTTTTTCTTTGTAAAAGCACGCTACAGAGACACCAGATATGAGTGTCAACTGTCAAAGTACGCTGGCAGGGTTCTGCAGGGCACACGCTGAAGGCCTGAAACACCCGCTTTAAGGACACTGACTGCTATTAGCTTACACTGGAAAACAGTTTTTCTTTGTAAAAGCACGCTATAGAGACACCAGATATGAGTGGCAACTGTCAAAGTACGCTGGCAGGGTTCTGCAGGGCACACGCTGAAGGCCTGACACCCGCTTTAAGGACACTGACTGCTATTAGCTAACACTCGAAAACTTTTTTCTTTGTAAAGGCACGCTACAGAGACACCAGATATGAGTGGCAACTGTCAAAGTACACTGGCAGGGGTCTGCAGGACACACGCTGAAGGAAGGCCTGACACACCCGCTTTAAGGACACTGACTGCTATTAGCTAACACTGGAAAACTTTTTTTCTTTGTAAAAGCACGCTATAGAGACACCAGATATGAGTGGCAACTGTCAAAGTACACTGGCAGGGGTCTGCAGGGCACACGCTGAAGGCCTGAAACACCCGCTTTAAGGACACTGACTGCTTTTAGCTTACACTGGAAAACTTTTTTCTTTGTAAAAGCACGCTACAGAGACACCAGATATGAGTGGCAACTGTCAAACTACACTGGCAGGGGACTGCAGGGCACACGCTGAAGGCCTGAAACACCCGCTTTAAGGACACTGACTGCTATTAGCTTACACTGGAAAACTTTTTTTCTTTGTAAAGGCACGCTACAGAGACACCAGATATGAGTGTCAACTGTCAAAGTACGCTGGCAGGGTTCTGCAGGGCACACGCTGAAGGCCTGAAACACCCGCTTTAAGGACACTGACTGCTATTAGCTTACACTGGAAAACTTTTTTTCTTTGTAAAAGCACGCTACAGAGACACCAGATATGAGTGGCAACTGTCAAACTACACTGGCAGGGGTCTGCAGGGCACACGCTGAAGGCCTGAAACACCCGCTTTAAGGACACTGACTGCTATTAGCTTACACTGGAAAACCTTTTTGCTTTGTAAAAGCACGCTACAGAGACACCAGATATGAGTGGCAACTGTCAAAGTACACTGGCAGGGGTCTGCAGGGCACACACTGAAGGCCTGAAACACCCGCTTTAAGGACATTGACTGCTATTAGCTTACACTGGAAAACTTTTTTTCTTTGTAAAAGCACGCTACAGAGACACCAGATATGAGTGGCAACTGTCAAACTACACTGGCAGGGGTCTGCAGGGCACACGCTGAAGGCCTGAAACACCCGCTTTAAGGACACTGACTGCTATTAGCTTACACTGGAAAACCTTTTTGCTTTGTAAAAGCACGCTACAGAGACACCAGATATGAGTGGCAACTGTCAAAGTACACTGGCAGGGGTCTGCAGAGCACACGCTGAAGGCCTGAAACAACCGCTTTAAGGACACTGACTGCTATTAGCTTACACTGGAAAACTTTTTTTCTTTGTAAAAGCACGCTACAGAGACACCAGATATGAGTGCCAACTGTCAAAGTACACTGGCAGGGGTCTGCAGAGCACACGCTGAAGGCCTGAAACACCCGCTTTAAGGACACTGACTGCTATTAGCTTACACTGGAAAACATTTTTGGTTTGTAAAAGCACGCTACAGAGACACCAGATATGAGTGGCAACTGTCAAAGTACACTGGCAGGAGTCCGCAGGGCACACGCTGAAGGCCTGAAACACCCGCTTTAAGGACACTGACTGCTATTAGCTTACACTGGAAAACTTTTTTTCTTTGTAAAAGCACGCTATAGTGACATCAGATATGAGTGGCAACTGTCAAAGTACACTGGCAGGGGTCTTCAGGGCACACGCTGAAGGCCTGACCCACCCGCTTTAAGGACACTGACTGCTATTAGCTTACACTCGAAAACATTTTTGGTTTGTAAAAGCACGCTACAGAGACACCAGATATGAGTGGCAACTGTCAAAGTACACTGGCAGGAGTCCGCAGGGCACACGCTGAAGGCCTGAAACACCCTCTTTAAGGACACTGACTGCTATTAGCTTACACTGGAAAACTTTTTTTCTTTGTAAAAGCACGCTACAGAGACACCAGATATGAGTGTCAACTGTCAAAGTACGCTGGCAGGGTTCTGCAGGGCACACGCTAAAGGCCTGAAACACCCGCTTTAAGGACACTGACTGCTATTAGCTTACACTGGAAAACTGTTTTTCTTTGTAAAAGCACGCGATAAAGTCACCAGATATGAGTGGCAACTGTCAAAGTACGCTTTCAGGGTTCTGCAGGGCACACGCTGAAGGCCTGACACACCCGCTTTAAGGACACTGACTGCTATTAGCTAACACTGGAAAACTTTTTTTCTTTGTAAAGGCACGCTACAGAGACACCAGATATGAGTGGCAACTGTCAAAGTACACTGGCAGAGGTCTGCAGGGCACACGCTGAAGGAAGGCCTGACACACCCGCTTTAAGGACACTGACTGTTATTAGCTTACACTGGAAAACTTTTTTTCTTTGTAAAAGCACGCTATAGAGACACCAGATATGAGTGGCAACTGTCAAAGTACACTGGCAGGGGTCTGCAGGGCACACGCTGAAGGAAGGCCTGACACACCCGCTTTAAGGACACTGACTGCTATTAGCTTACACTGGAAAACCTTTTTTCTTTGTTAAAGCACGCTATAGAGACACTAGATATAAGTGGCAACAGTCAAAGTACACTGGCAGGGGTCTGCAGGGCACACGCTGAAGGCCTGAAACACCCGCTTTAAGGACACTGACTGCTATTAGCTTACACTGGAACACTTTTTTCTTTGTAAAAGCACGCTATAGAGACACCAGATATGAGTGGCAACTGTCAAAGTACACTGGCAGGGGTCTGCAGGGCACACGCTGAAGGCCTGAAACACCCGCTTTAAGGACACTGACTGCTATTAGCTTACACTGGAAAACCTTTCTGCTTTGTAGAAGCATGCTATAGAGACACCAGATATGAGTGGCAACTGTCAAAGTACACTGGCAGGGGTCTGCAGAGCACACGCTGAAGGCCTGAAACACCCGCTTTAAGGACACTGACTGCTATTAGCTTACACTGGCAAACTGTTTTTCTTTGTAAAAGCACGCGATAGAGACACCAGATATGAGTGGCAACTGTCAAAGTACGCTGGCAGGGTTCTGCAGGGCACACGCTGAAGGCCTGACACACCCGCTTTAAGGACACTGACTGCTATTAGCTAACACTGGAAAACTTTTTTTTCTTTGTAAAGGCACGCTACATAGACACCAGATATGAGTGTCAACTGTCAAAGTACGCTGGCAGGGTTCTGCAGGGCACACGCTGAAGGCCTGAAACACCCGCTTTAAGGACACTGACTGCTATTAGCTTACACTGGAAATCTGTTTTTCTTTGTAAAAGCACGCGATAGAGACACCAGATATGAGTGGCAACTGTCAAAGTACGCTTTCAGGGTTCTGCAGGGCACACGCTGAAGGCCTGACACACCCGCTTTAAGGACACTGACTGCTATTAGCTAACACTGGAAAACTTTTTTTCTTTGTAAAAGCACGCTATAGAGTGTCAGGATCGGGACAGGGATCCAACACGCAGAGTACAAACAGTAGCCAGATACGTATACCGGACCTTAGAATGGCCGGACTAACGTAAGTAGTACAGTATAGAATGGTCAAAGACAAGCCGAGGTCGAGGGTAACAGAAGACAGGTAAGCGAGAGACAAGCCGAATCAAGGGTAACAGAGATAAGCAGAGTAAGGTAAACAAGCCGGGTCAAAACCAAAAGGAATAATAGAATACACAAGCACTGAGTGACTAGAACAAGCTAGAACCACGACAGGGCAATGAGCAAATGAAAGAAGCTCTGTTAAATACCCTGTTCAGAGCAGTAACCACGCCTCCGAGGCGTCCTGATTGGTCCTGCAGCAATTGACTGACAGGTCGTTCCGGGGGAGTGTCCTGATGACTACTTCCTGCCTAGATGCTGTAAAAGGCAGTCACTCCCTCGCGGCCGGCCTAGCATGACCGGATAGACCGCGGGGAAGGGAGCCATCAGACCGTCTGGATGGAGGAACAGCTAAGTCTCTACCTCTTTCGGAGGTAGAGACCACAGGTACCCTGACAGTACCCCCCCTCTCAGATACGCCCACCGGGCGGAATGAACCGGGACGAGATGGGAAGCGAGAGTGATACGCCCTGCGGAGAAGGGGAGCATGAACATCCTCCTGAGGTACCCAACTCCTCTCCTCAGGACCATATCCCTTCCAATCAACCAGATATTGTACTCTGCCCCAGGAGATTCGAGAATCAATAATAGAGTTAACCTCATACTCCTCCTGACCCTCCACCTGAACGGAGCGAGGAGGGGCTATTGTGGAGGAAAATCTGTTACATATGAGTGGTTTCAGCAATGAAACGTGAAACGAGTTTGGGATGCGTAAGGTATTAGGAAGAGCTAAACGATACGCAACTGGATTGATACGGGTCAGCACCCTGTAGGGTCCAATATAACGAGGAGCGAACTTCATGGAGGGCACTTTTAAACGGATGTTCCTCGTGCTCAGCCATACCCTATCACCAGGAACAAAGACCGGAGCCGCCCTTCTACGTTTATCAGCGTGTTTCTTGACCAACATAGAGTTGTGCACAAGGATTTGTCGAGTTTGATCCCACAACTTCCTCAAATTGGCAACATGAACATCAACCGACGGTACCCCCTGGGAAGGAGAATCCGAAGGAAGAATAGACGGATGAAAACCATAATTCATGAAGAAGGGGCTTGAATGAGTAGAATCGCAAACGAGATTGTTGTGTGCAAACTCCGCCCAAGGAATCAAACCGACCCAATCATCCTGGTGTTCAGAAACAAAGCATCGTAAATATTGTTCAATCTTCTGGTTGGTACGTTCAGCAGCTCCGTTAGACTGAGGATGATAGGCAGAAGAAAAGTTTAATTTAATACCAAGTTGAGAGCAGAAGGACCTCCAAAAGCGGGAAACAAATTGGGAGCCTCTGTCCGATACAATTTGAGAGGGTATCCCATGTAGGCGAAAAATCTCCTTAGCGAATATCTCTGCCAATTCGGGAGAAGACGGGAGTTTAGGCAGGGGAATGAAGTGTGCCATCTTAGTAAACCTGTCAACCACGGTGAGGATAACAGTCTGTCTTTTAGAGATAGGTAGATCGACAATAAAGTCCATGGCCAAACAGGACCATGGTTTTTCTGGAACCTCCAAGGGTTGCAGGAATCCACATGGAAGCGTATGGGGTTGTTTGGTTTTAGTACAAACTTCACATGCAGCGATGAACTCCTCAATATCCCTCCGTAAAGCAGGCCACCAGAAGTCCTTAGAGATCAACGCGTAAGTTTTGCGAATACCAGGATGTCCCGCCATCTTGCTATTATGTAAACACTGTAAAAGTTCCAGTTGAAGAGCAGGAGGAACGAAATGACGGCCCGCAGGAGTCTGTTTGGGTGCTAGATGTTGCAACTTAATGATCTCGGCCAATAATGGAGAATGAATCCTGAGATTCGTATTAGCAATGATATTGCATTTCGGAACTATAGAAGAAAGAACTGGTTCAGGTACAGTAGAAGGTTCATATTGGCGAGACAATGCATCGTCTTTAGAGTTTTTAGAACCAGGTCTGTAAGTCAGTACATAATTGAAGTGAGTCAGGAATAAGGACCAACGAGCTTGTCTAGAGGATAAGCGCTTAGCCTCCCCAATATAGGACAAGTTTTTGTGGTCCGTCAAAATCGTAATAGGGTGTAGGGTCCCCTCCAACAAATGTCTCCACTCCTTTAAGGCTTTAATGACTGCTAACAGTTCCCTTTCCCCGATGTCATATCTGCTCTCAGGCCCAGAAAATTTCTTAGAGAAGAAACCACAAGGGTGTAACGGTTTATCCACCCCTAACCTTTGAGACAGAACAGCCCCAACTGCAGTCTCAGAGGAATCGACCTCGAGCAAGAAAGGCAGAGTCGTATCAGGATGGACTAGAATGGGAGCCGAGGCAAAAAGTTCCTTGAGAGTCTTGAAAGCACCCAGAGATTCCTTAGACCAGAACTTAGTATCAGCCCCTTGTTTGGTCATATTGGTAATAGGCGCAATGATAGAGGAGTATCCTTTAATGAAGCGCCTATAGTAGTTGGAAAAACCAATAAACCTTTGGATAGCCTTGAGTCCTTTGGGCAAGGGCCAGTCTAAAATAGATTGGAGTTTTACAGGATCCATTTTAAAACCCTCCCCAGAAATCACGTATCCAAGAAAGTCTACCTGAGACTGATCAAAACTGCACTTCTCCAATTTGCAATATAGACCATGTTGCAGCAGCTTGTGTAATACCTTTCTGACCTGTCTATGGTGAGTCTCAATCTCCTTAGAGTGTATTAGTATGTCGTCCAGGTAAACAATAACACAATCATGCTGAAACTCCCTAAGTACCTCATTAATCAAATCTTGAAATACTGCAGGAGCATTGCATAGTCCAAATGGCATAACAGTGTATTCGTAATGGCCATACCGGGTATTGAATGCCGACATCCACTCGTGACCTTGCAGGATTCTCACCAAATTGTAAGCCCCTCTGAGATCTAACTTGGTGAAGATTTTGGAGCCCTTAAGACGATCAAATAACTCGGTAATCAGTGGGATAGGATAGGCATTTCTGACAGTTATTTTATTCAAGCCTCGGTAATCGATACAAGGTCTCAGCGTGCCATCCTTCTTCTTAATGAAAAAGAACCCAGCCCCGGCCGGAGAAGAAGACCTCCTGATGAATCCCTTTTCTAAATTCTCCCGAATATACTCCTCTAGAACCGAGTTTTCCTGAACAGACAAAGGATATACATGGCCCCTCGGAGGCATAGTGCCGGGTAGAAGCTTAATCTTACAGTCAAAGGACCTGTGTGGAGGCAAAGAATCAGCATTCTTCTTGTCAAACACTGCCCTTAAGTCTAGGTAAAGGTCTGGTATTTGTCTTTCTGTGGACTGAGTAGGATTCTCCGGTATGTTAATATTAGCTAATGGAGAAACCTTGCACAAACACCGATCCTGGCAGCCCTGGCCCCACGAGAGTATCTCTCCTAACTCCCAATCGATAATAGGGTTATGTTTTTTCAACCATGGGTACCCCAGAACTATGGGAACGGAAGGAGACGAAATGAGCAGAAGAGATAAATTCTCCACGTGTAGGATACCAACGTTTAAATTAATGGGTATGGTCTCACGAAAGATAACAGGGTCTAGTAGTGGTCTACCATCTATGGCCTCAACGGCCAAAGGTGTCTCCCTTAGCTGGGATGGGAAATTGTTCTTACTAGCAAAGGCTTGGTCGATAAAATTCTCAGCAGCACCGGAATCTATCAATGCCATAGCCCTTACTACTTCCTTCCCCCAAGTTAAGGAAACTGGTAGCAGAAGCCTGTGATCTTTATAATCAGGAGTAGAGGACAAAATAGAAACACCCAAGGCCTGTCCTCTAGAGAGACTTAGGTGCGAGCGTTTCCCGGGCGGTTAGAACAGTTCGAGAGTAAATGACCCTTGGCTCCACAATACATACACAAACCCTCTCTTCTCCTGTGCTGTCTTTCCTCCTCAGAGAGGCGGGTATACCCTATCTGCATAGGTTCAGTAAGCAAAGATATCGTGGAGTCAGGACTTGGAACAGCGGGAGCTAACCTAAAAGAAGGTCTCTGGTTCCTCTCTCGAGTGTTCTGTCTCTCTCTTAGACGTTCATCTATACGAGAGATGAACGAAATTAAATCCTCTAAATTCTCAGGGAGTTCTCTGGTAGCAACCTCATCAAGGATTACATCAGATAGGCCATTCAAAAATACATCCATATACGCCTGCTCATTCCACTTGATTTCTGCCGCCAGAGACCTGAACTCTAGTGCATAATCCACCAGTGTTTGGTTCTCCTGTCTCAGGCGCAACAGTAATCTGGCTGCATTAACCTTTCTACCTGGAGGGTCAAATGTTCTTCTAAAAGCAGCTACAAATGCGTTATAGTTATAAACTAATGGATTATCGTTCTCCCATAGTGGGTTGGCCCATCTCAGAGCTTTCTCAATGAGTAGGGTGATAATAAATCCTACTTTTGCCCTATCTGTAGGATAAGAGCGAGGTTGTAATTCAAAGTGGATACTAATTTGGTTTAAAAAACCACGACACTTCTCAGGAGCCCCACCATAGCGTACTGGGGGGTAATGTGAGAAGAAGCACCCACTGTGGCTACCTCTAGACCTGAACCGACAGGAGAAACAGGGGTATTAAGTATCTCCTCTGGTGGGTTATTGGCACAAGCTAATAGAGCCTGTAGCGCAAGCGCCATCTGATCCATTCTGTGATCCATGGCTTCAAACCTAGGATCAGGAGCAGCCAGCTGACTGTTTGTACTTGCAGGATCCATTGGCCCTGTCGTAATGTCAGGATCGGGACAGGGATCCAACACGCAGAGTACAAAAAGTAGCCAGATACGTATACCGGACCTTAGAATGGCCGGACTAACGTAAGTAGTACAGTATAGAATGGTCAAAGACAAGCCGAGGTCGAGGGTAACAGAAGACAGGTAAGCGAGAGACAAGCCGAATCAAGGGTAACAGAGATAAGCAGAGTAAGGTAAACAAGCCGGGTCAAAACCAAAAGGAATAATAGAATACACAAGCACTGAGTGACTAGAACAAGCTAGAACCACGACAGGGCAATGAGCAAATGAAAGAAGCTCTGTTAAATACCCTGTTCAGAGCAGTAACCACGCCTCCGAGGCGTCCTGATTGGTCCTGCAGCAATTGACTGACAGGTTGTTCCGGGGGAGTGTCCTGATGACTACTTCCTGCCTAGATGCTGTAAAAGGCAGTCACTCCCTCGCGGCCGGCCTAGCATGACCGGATAGACCGCGGGGAAGGGAGCCATCAGACCGTCTGGATGGAGGAACAGCTAAGTCTCTACCTCTTTCGGAGGTAGAGACCACAGGTACCCTGACATAGAGACACCAGATATGAGTGGCAACTGTCAAAGTACACTGGCAGTGGTCTGCAGGGAACACGCTGAAGGCCTGAAACACCCGCTTTAAGGACACTGACTGCTTTTAGCTTACACTGGAAAACTTTTTTTCTTTGTAAAAGCACGCTACAGAGACACCAGATATGAGTGGCAACTGTCAAAGTACACTGGCAGGGGACTGCAGAGCACACGCTGAAGAACTGAAACACCCGCTTTAAGGACACTGACTGCTATTAGCTAACACTGGAAAACTTTTTTTCTTTGTAAAGGCACGCTACAGAGACACCAGATATGAGTGGCAACTGTCAAAGTACACTGGCAGGGGTCTGCAGGGCACATGCTGAAGGCCTGACACACCCGCTTTAAGGACACTGACTGCTATTAGCTAACACTGGAAAACTTTTTTCTTTGTAAAAGCACGCTATAGAGACACCAGATATGAGTGGCAACTGTCAAAGTACACTGGCAGGGGTCTGCAGGGCACACGCCGAAGGCCTGAAACACCCGCTTTAAGGACACTGACTGCTTTTAGCTTACACTGGAAACCTTTTTTTCTTTGTAAAAGCACGCTACAGAGACACCAGATATGAGTGGCAACTGTCAAGTACACTGGCAGGGGACTGCAGAGCACACGCTGAAGGACTGAAACACCCGCTTTAAGGACACTGACTGCTATTAGCTTACACTGGAAAACTTTTTTCTTTTTAAAAGCACGCTATAGGGACACCAGATATGAGTGGCAACTGTCAAAGTACACTGGCAGGGATCTTCAGGGCACACGCTGAAGGCCTGACCCACCCGCTTTAAGGACACTGACTGCTATTAGCTTACACTCGAAAACATTTTTGCTTTGTAAAAGCACGCTACAGAGACTCCAGATATGAGTGGCAACTGTCAAAGTACACTGGCAGGAGTCCGCAGGGCACACGCTGAAGGCGTGAAACACCCGCTTTAAGGACACTGACTGCTATTAGCTTACACTGGAAAACTTTTTTTCTTTGTAAAAGCACGCTACAGAGACACCAGATATGAGTGTCAACTGTCAAAGTACGCTGGCAGGGTTCTGCAGGGCACACGCTGAAGGCCTGAAACACCCGCTTTAAGGACACTGACTGCTATTAGCTTACACTGGAAAACAGTTTTTCTTTGTAAAAGCACAAGATAGAGACACCAGATATGAGTGGCAACTGTCAAAGTACGCTGGCAGGGTTCTGCAGGGCACACGCTGAAGGCCTGACACCCGCTTTAAGGACACTGACTGCTATTAGCTAACACTCGAAAACTTTTTTCTTTGTAAAGGCACGCTACAGAGACACCAGATATGAGTGGCAACTGTCAAAGTACACTGGCAGGGGTCTGCAGGACACACGCTGAAGGAAGGCCTGACACACCCGCTTTAAGGACACTGACTGCTATTAGCTAACACTGGAAAACTTTTTTTCTTTGTAAAAGCACGCTATAGAGACACCAGATATGAGTGGCAACTGTCAAAGTACACTGGCAGGGGTCTGCAGGGCACACGCTGAAGGCCTGAAACACCCGCTTTAAGGACACTGACTGCTTTTAGCTTACACTGGAAAACTTTTTTCTTTGTAAAAGCACGCTACAAAGACACCAGATATGAGTGGCAACTGTCAAAGTACACTGGCAGGAGTCCGCAGGGCACACGCTGAAGGCCTGAAACACCCGCTTTAAGGACACTGACTGCTATTAGCTTACACTGGAAAACTTTTTTTCTTTGTAAAAGCACGCTACAGAGACACCAGATATGAGTGGCAACTGTCAAACTACACTGGCAGGGGACTGCAGGACACACGCTGAAGGCCTGAAACACCCGCTTTAAGGACACTGACTGCTATTAGCTTACACTGGAAAACCTTTTTGCTTTGTAAAAGCACGCTACAGAGACACCAGATATGAGTGGCAACTGTCAAAGTACACTGGCAGGGGTCTGAAGGGCACTGGCTGAAGGCCTGAAACACCCGCTTTAAGGACACTGACTGCTATTAGCTTACACTGGAAAACGTTTTTTCTTTGTAAAAGCACGCTACAGAGACACCAGATATGAGTGGCAACAGTCAAAGTACACTGGCAGGGGTCTGCAGGGCACACGCTGAAGGCCTGAAACACCCGCTTTAAGGACACTGACTGCTATTAGCTTACACTGGCAAACTTTTTTTCTTTGTAAAAGCACGCTACAGAGACACCAGATATGAGTGGCAACAGTCAAAGTACACTGGCAGGGGTCAGCAGGGCACACGCTGAAGGAAGGCCTGACACACCCGCTTTAAGGACACTGACTGCTATTAGCTTACACTGGAAAACCTTTTTGCTTTGTAAAAGCACGCTACAGAGACACCAGATATGAGTGGCAACTGTCAAAGTACACTGGCAGGGGTCTGCAGAGCACACGCTGAAGGCCTGAAACACCCGCTTTAAGGACACTGACTGCTATTAGCTTACACTGGAAAACTTTTTTGCTTTGTAAAAGCACGCTACAGAGACACCAGATATGAGTGGCAACTGTCAAAGTACACTGGCAGGGGTCTGCAGGGCAAACGCTGAGGGCCTGAAACACCCGCTTTAAGGACACTGACTGCTATTAGCTTACACTGGAAAACAGTTTTTCTTTGTAAAAGCACGCGATAGAGACACCAGATATGAGTGGCAACTGTCAAAGTACGCTGGCAGGGTTCTGCAGGGCACACGCTGAAGGCCTGACACACCCGCTTTAAGGACACTGACTGCTATTAGCTAACACTGGAAAACGTTTTTTCTTTGTAAAGGCACGCTACAGAGACACCAGATATGAGTGGCAACTGTCAAAGTACACTGGCAGGGGTCTGCAGGGCACACGCTGAAGGAAGGCCTGACACACCCGCTTTAAGGACACTGACTGCTATTAGCTAACACTGGAAAACTTTTTTCTTTGTAAAAGCACGCTATAGAGACACCAGATATGAGTGGCAACTGTCAAAGTACACTGGCAGGGGTCTGCAGGGCACACGCTGACGGAAGGCCTGAAACACCCGCTTTAAGTACACTGACTGCTATTAGCTTACACTGGAAAACTTTTTTTCTTTGTAAAAGCACGCTATAGAGACACCAGATATGAGTGGCAACTGTCAAAGTACACTGGCAGGGGTCTGCAGGGCACACGCTGAAGGCCTGAAACACCCGCTTTAAGGACACTGACTGCTTTTAGCTTACACTGGAAAACTTTTTTTCTTTGTCAAAGCACGCTACAGAGACACCAGATATGAGTGGCAACTGTCAAAGTACACTGGCAGGGGACTGCAGAGCACACTCTGAAGGACTGAAACACCCGCTTTAAGGACACTGACTGCTATTAGCTTACACTGGAAAACTTTTTTCTTTTTAAAAGCACGCTATAGGGACACCAGATATGAGTGGCAACTGTCAAAGTACACTGGCAGGGGTCTTCAGGGCACACGCTGAAGGCCTGACCCACCCGCTTTAAGGACACTGACTGCTATTAGCTTACACTCGAAAACATTTTTGCTTTGTAAAAGCACGCTACAGAGACACCAGATATGAGTGGCAACTGTCAAAGTACACTGGCAGGAGTCAGCAGGGCACACGCTGAAGTCCTGAAACACCCGCTTTAAGGACACTGACTGCTATTAGCTTACACTGGAAAACTTTTTTTCTTTGTAAAAGCACGCTACAGAGACACCAGATATGAGTGGCAACTGTCAAACTACACTGGCAGGGGTCTTCAGGGCACACGCTGAAGGCCTGACCCACCCGCTTTAAGGACACTGACTGCTATTAGCTTACACTCGAAAACATTTTTGCTTTGTAAAAGCACGCTACAGAGACACCAGATATGAGTGGCAACTGTCAAAGTACACTGGCAGGAGTCCGCAGGGCACACGCTGAAGGCCTGAAACACCCGCTTTAAGGACACTGACTGCTATTAGCTTACACTGGAAAACTTTTTTTCTTTGTAAAAGCACGCTACAGAGACACCAGATATGAGTGGTAACTGTCAAACTACACTGGCAGGGGTCTGCAGGGCACACGCTGAAGGCCTGAAACACCCGCTTTAAGGACACTGACTGCTATTAGATTACACTGGAAAACTTTTTTTCTTTGTAAAAGCACGCTATAGAGACACCAGATATGAGTGGCAACTGTCAAAGTACACTGGCAGGGGTCTGCAGGGCACACGCTGAAGGCCTGAAACACCCGCTTTAAGGACACTGACTGCTATTAGCTTACACTGGAAAACCTTTTTGCTTTGTAAAAGCACGCTACAGAGACACCAGATATGAGTGGCAACTGTCAAAGTACACTGGCAGGGGTCTGCAGGGCACAGGCTGAAGGCCTGAAACACCCGCTTTAAGGACACTGACTGCTATTAGCTTACACTGGAAAACTTTTTTTCTTTGTAAAAGCACGCTACAGAGACACCAGATATGAGTGGCAACTGTCAAACTACACTGGCAGGGGTCTGCAGGGCACACGCTGAAGGCCTGAAACACCCGCTTTAAGGACACTGACTGCTATTAGCTTACACTGGAAAACTTTTTTTCATTGTAAAAGCACGCTATAGAGACACCAGATATGAGTGGCAACTGTCAAAGTACACTGGCAGGGGTCTGCAGGGCACACGCTGAAGGCCTGAAACACCCGCTTTAAGGACACTGACTGCTATTAGCTTACACTGGAAAACCTTTTTGCTTTGTAAAAGCACGCTACAGAGACACCAGATATGAGTGGCAACTGTCAAAGTACACTGGCAGGGGTCTGCAGGGCACAGGCTGAAGGCCTGAAACACCCGCTTTAAGGACACTGACTGCTATTAGCTTACACTGGAAAACTTTTTTTCTTTGTAAAAGCACGCTACAGAGACACCAGATATGAGTGGCAACAGTCAAAGTACACTGGCAGGGGTCTGCAGGGCACACGCTGAAGGCCTGAAACACCCGCTTTAAGGACACTGACTGCTATTAGCTTACACTGGAAAACTTTTTTTCTTTGTAAAAGCACGCTACAGAGACACCAGATATGAGTGGCAACAGTCAAAGTACACTGGCAGGGGTCTGCAGGGCACATGCTGAAGGCCTGAAACACCCGCTTTAAGGACACTGACTGCTATTAGCTTACACTGGAAAACATTTTTTCTTTGTAAAAGCACGCTATAGAGACACCAGATATGAGTGGCAACTGTCAAAGTACACTGGCAGGGGTCTGCAGTGCACACGCTGAAGGAAGGCCTGACACACCCGCTTTAAGGACACTGACTGCTATTAGCTTACACTGGAAAACCTTTTTGCTTTGTAAAAGCACGCTACAGAGACACCAGATATGAGTGGCAAATGTCAAAGTACACTGGCAGGGGTCTGCAGGGCACACGCTGAAGGCCTGAACACCCGCTTTAAGGACACTTACTGCTAGTAGCTTACACTGGAAAACATTTTTTCTTTGTAAAAGCACGCTATAGAGACACCAGATATGAGTGGCAACTGTCAAAGTACACTGGTAGGGGTCTGCAGGGCACACGCTGAAGGCCTTACACACCCGCTTTAAGGACACTGACTGCTATTAGCTTACACTGGAAAACTTTTTTTCTTTGTAAAAGCACGCTACAGAGACACCAGATATAAGTGGCAACAGTCAAAGTACACTGGCAGGGGTCTGCAGGGCACACGCTGAAGGCCTGAAACACCCGCTTTAAGGACACTGACTGCTATTAGCTTACACTGGAAAACATTTTTTCCTTGTAAAAGCACGCTATAGAGACACCAGATATGAGTGGCAACTGTCAAAGTACACTGGTAGGGGTCTGCAGGGCACACGCTGAAGGCCTGACACACCCGCTTTAAGGACACTGACTGCTATTAGCTTACACTGGAAAACTTTTTTGCTTTGTCAAAGCATGCTACAGAGACACCAGATATGAGTGGCAACTGTCAAAGTACACTGTCAGGGGTCTGCAGGGCACACGCTGAAGGCCTGAAACACCCACTTTAAGGACACTGACTGCTATTAGCTTACACTGGAAAACTTTTTTTCTTTGTAAAAGCACGCTATAGAGACACCAGATATGAGTGGTGGCACTGACTGGGCAAATGCGCACAGTATCCACTGTGAGCCTGACACAGAAGCTGGCAGGCAACTAACTGCTATTCAATCTATTACAGTGAAAATTTTTTTTTTCTTTTTTAATGTCAAGCATACAAAGAAAACCTTTTTGCTTTGTAAAAGCACGCTACAGAGACACCAGATATGAGTGGCAAATGTCAAAGTACACTGGCAGGGGTCTGCAGGGCACACGCTGAAGGCCTGAAACACCCGCTTTAAGGACACTTACTGCTAGTAGCTTACACTGGAAAACATTTTTTCTTTGTAAAAGCACTCTATAGAGACACCAGATATGAGTGGCAACTGTCAAAGTACACTGGTAGGGGTCTGCAGGGCACACGCTGAAGGCCTTACACACCCGCTTTAAGGACACTGACTGCTATTAGCTTACACTGGAAAACATTTTTTCCTTGTAAAAGCACGCTATAGAGACACCAGATATGAGTGGCAACTGTCAAAGTACACTGGCAGGGGTCTGCAGGGCACACGCTGAAGGCCTGACACACCCGCTTTAAGGACACTGACTGCTATTAGCTTACACTGGAAAACCTTTTTTCCTTGTAAAAGCACGCTATAGAGACACCAGATATGAGTGGCAACTGTCAAAGTACACTGGTAGGGGTCTGCAGGGCACACGCTGAAGGCCTGACACACCCGCTTTAAGGACACTGACTGCTATTAGCTTACACTGGAAAACTTTTTTGCTTTGTCAAAGCATGCTACAGAGACACCAGATATGAGTGGCAACTGTCAAAGTACACTGTCAGGGGTCTGCAGGGCACACGCTGAAGGCCTGAAACACCCACTTTAAGGACACTGACTGCTATTAGCTTACACTGGAAAACTTTTTTTCTTTGTAAAAGCACGCTATAGAGACACCAGATATGAGTGGTGGCACTGACTGGGCAAATGGGCACAGTATCCACTGTGAGCCTGACACAGAAGCTGGCAGGCAACTAACTGCTATTCAATCTATTACAGTGAAAACATTTTTTTTTCTTTTTTAATGTCAAGCATAAGCTATTGTGAAAACAGATATGAGTGGTGGCACTGGGCAAATGGGCACAGTATCCACTGAGCCTGACACAGAAGCTGGCAGACTACTAACTGCTATTCAATGTATTACAGTGAAAACAATTGTTTTCTTTTTAAATGTCAAGCTTAAGCTATTGTGACACCAGTGAGTGAGTGGTGGCACTGGGCAAATGGGCACAGTATGCACTGTGAGCCTGACACAGAAGCTGGCAGGCAGGCAACTGCAATTACATTACACAGAAAAAAAAAGCAGACTGATGTTCTAGCCCTAAAAAGGGCTTTTTGGGGTGCTGTTCTTACAGCAAAGATCAGATGAGTCCTTCAGGACTGTAGTGGACACTGAATACCCTAGCCTAGCTATCAATTTCCCTATCTAATCAGCAGCAGCTACACTTTCCCTCCTCTCACTAAGCATGCAGCTTCAGAATGAATCTAAAATGGACGCTGGGAGGGAGGTGGGAGGGTGTGGAAGGGAGGTTCTGCTGCTAATTTGCTGGAATGTGTCTGCTGACCGTGAGGCACAGGGTCAAAGTTTGCTCAATGATGACGAATAGGGGGCGGATCGAACCGCCAGCGAACAGTTCGGTACATCACTACTTCCAAATATAAATCCTAGACATATTGGGCATTATTGCAATGGGGAGTATAAGTTAAAGTGCAGAACTTGTCGACTTATACATGTGCACGGTGAAAAAATGCAATTTTGTCAAACCACTTAGTTAAAAAAATAAAAATTTGGTACTGAAAAATGTTGGTCCCAGCTAGCAGATGATGACATTTTAAGTATTACAGTATAATGCAGGGTAACCTAGCATTAGGAGATTAAACCTGAGGAAGGCTATTTGCGAGAGTTAGGGATTCAGAATGTTCCCTATAAGAGAAAACACTGTCGCACACTGGAAAATGCTTGGTGGACTTGACAATAGCTGTTGGACAACCAGACACAGAGCATGCAACAGTCTTCTTCTCATTTCAGCAGCTCAGAGGTTCATCAGTAGTGATGTCGCGAACCCTAAATTTTCGGTTCGCGAACGGCGAACGGGAACTTCTGCAAACGTTCGCGAACCGGCGAACCGGACGAACCGCCATTGACTTCAATGGGCAGACGAATTTTAAAACCCACAGGGACTCTTTCTGGCCACAAAAGTGATGGAAAAGTTGTTTCAAGGGGACTAACACATTGACTGTGGCATGCTGGAGGGGGATCCATGGCAAAACTCCCATGGAAAATTACACAGTTGATGCAGAGTCTGTTTTAATCCATAAAGGGCAGAAATCACCTAACATTCCTAAATCGCAATGAATATGGATTGACACCTGACATATGACATATTGACACCTTGACATATGGATTGACACCTGTCCTCAGAGCCCCTGATACAGAGCAGAATAGGGAATGTTCCCCCTACATAGGGTCACTTGGCAGATATGGATTGACACCTATCCTAAGGATCCCTGATACACACTGACACAGAGCAGAATGGGTAATATTCACTAAATGTCAAACATTGTTATACAGGGGAATATTCAGTAAATAAGGATAAGGTGGGGTCCTACTGTCCTTTCCCTCGGCCCCCACCTCTGCGCGGTGGGTGGGGGGCATAAATCACAATGGGGGACCTACTGTCCTCCCCCCCACCCCCACCCGAGAGCGGTGGGTGGGGGCCATAAAAATAATGAGGGGGGGACCTACTGTATGATGTTGTATTGATCAGGTAGTGTAAGGGTTACGCCCGCTTCACAGTGACAGACCAAACTCCCCGTTTAACACACCACAAACAACCGCAAACAGTCCATTTGCACAAGGTTGGATACCAAGCTAGCCATGTCCCGTTCCTTGTCCTCACTGATGTCATTGAAGGTCTCTTCCTCCACCCAGCCAAATACAATACCAAGGGTCCCCGAAAGATGACAACAAGCCCCCTGGGACGCCTGCTGTGTTTGGTCTTCCACCTCCTCAAAGCCACCTTCCTCCTCTGACTCCTCTTCTTCAGACTCCTCTCTCTGCGTTGCCTCTCTCTGCGTTATTATAAGGTGTGTTAGGTAGTACTATTCTTATCAGTTTAATACCTGTTGCGTCTCCTATCAGTGGACGTGTATATGGCAGCGATTTTAGGAACCGCACACCTGGGACCCGAGCAAGGTCACCTCGTTCAACAGGCTACAACATTTGTCCCTGGAAAACTATCCTGGACATCATGTACAACTTATATGTATATGGCAGCGATTTTTGTAACAGGTAGATGGAAGAAGATGCTTGGTCGGTCCTCCTACTTCAAATTTGGGGCACTGTGCGTGCAATCTAATGTGCCACCAGATAGGAGTGGTGTGTTTAGTATTATTCTTATCAGTTTAATACCTGTTGCGTCTCCTATCAGTGGACGTGTATATGGCAGCGATTTTAGGAACCGCACACCTGGGACCCGAGCAAGGTCACCTCGTTCAACAGGCTACAACATTTGTCCCTGGAAAACTATCCTGGACATCATGTACAACTTATATGTATATGGCAGCGATTTTTGTAACAGGTAGATGGAAGAAGATGCTTGGTCGGTCCTCCTACTTCAAATTTGGGGCACTGTGCGTGCAATCTAATGTGCCACCAGATAGGAGTGGTGTGTTTAGTATTATTCTTATCAGTTTAATACCTGTTGCGTCTCCTATCAGTGGACGTGTACATGGCAGCGATTTTAGGAACCGCACACATGGGACCCGAGCAAGGTCACCTCTTTCAACAGGCTACAACATTTGTCCCTTGAAAACTATCCTGGACATCATGCACAACTTATATGTATATGGCAGCGATTTTTGTAACAGGGAGATGGAAGAAGATGCTTGGTCGGTCCTCCTACTTCAAATTTGGGGCACTGTGCGTGCAATCTAATGTGCCACCAGATAGGAGTGGTGTGTTTAGTATTATTCTTATCAGTTTAATACCTGTGTTGTCTCCTATCAGTGGACGTGTACATGGCAGCGATTTTAGGAACCGCACACCTGGGACCTGAGCAAGGTCACCTCTTTCAACAGGCTACAACATTTGTCCCTTGAAAACTATCCTGGACATCATGCACAACTTATATGTATATGGCAGCGATTTTTGTAACAGGGAGATGGAAGAAGATGCTTGGTCGGTCCTCCTACTTCAAATTTGGGGCACTGTGCGTGCAATCTAATGTGCCACCAGATAGGAGTGGTGTGTTTAGTATTATTCTTATAAGTTTAATACCTGTTGCGTCTCCTATCAGTGGATGTATATATGGCAGCGATTTTAGGAACCGCACACCTGGGACCCGAGCAAGGTCACCTCGTTCAACAGGCTACGACATTTGTCCCTTGAAAACTATCCTGGACATCATGCACAACTTATATGTGTATGGCAGCGATTTTTGTAACAGGGAGATGGAAGAAGATGCTTGGTCGGTCCTCCTACTTCAAATTTGGGGCACTGTGCGTGCTATCTAATGTGCCACCAGAAAGGAGTGGTGTGTTTAGTATTATTCTTATAAGTTTAATACCTGTTGCGTCTCCTATCAGTGGACATGTATATGGCAGCGATTTTAGGAACCGCACACCTGGGACCCAAGCAAGGTCACCTCGTTCAACAGGCTACAACATTTGTCCCTGGAAAACTATCCTGGACATCATGCACAACTTATATGTATATGGCAGCGATTTTTGTAACAGGGAGATGGAAGAAGATGCTTGGTCGGTCCTCCTACTTCAAATTTGGGGCACTGTGCGTGCTATCTAATGTGCCACCAGAAAGGAGTGGTGTGTTTAGTATTATTCTTATAAGTTTAATACCTGTTGCGTCTCCTATCAGTGGACATGTATATGGCAGCGATTTTAGGAACCGCACACCTGGGACCCAAGCAAGGTCACCTCGTTCAACAGGCTACAACATTTGTCCCTGGAAACCTAGCCTGGACATCATGCACAACTTGAATGGAAAACGGGACTAACAGGTCAACCCTGCTTACGGAGACCCTAAGGTCATTGATCATGTCAAGAGGAGGGGAACAACTTCAAAAACAGAGTACTGGCAAATTCTTTAAAAAAAAAAGTGGAAACGGCTGCTGCCGAAAATTCCAATACCTGACTAGAACGCTACAGATCCCATTACCCAATGCGTACTTGTGACGTCTACAAAGGACTCTCACTAGCTTCGTGTGGGCACACAAAAAATATAATATTCAGTAAATAAGGATAAGGTGGGGGACATACTGTCCTCCCCCCCAGCCCCCACCCCTGCGCGGTGGGTGGGGGCATAAATCACAATGGGGGGACCTACTGTCCTCCCCCCGCCCCCACCCGAGAGCGGTGGGTGGGGGCCATAAAAATAATGAGGGGGGGACCTACTCTATGATGTTGTATCGATCAGGTAGTGTAAGGGTTACGCCCGCTTCACAGTGACAGACCAAACTCCTCTCAGTGGACGTGTATATGGCAGCGATTTTTGGAACAGCGAGATGGAAGAAGATGCTTGGTCTGTCCTCCTACTTCCAATTTGGGGCACTGTGCGTGCAATCTAATGTGCCTCCAGATAGGAGTGGTGTGTTTAGTATTATTCTTATCAGTTTAATACCTATTGCGTCTCTTATCAGTGGACGTGTATATGGCAGCGATTTTAGGAACCGCACACCTGGGACCCGAGCAAGGTCACCTCGTTCAACAGGCTACAACATTTGTCCCTTGAAAACTATCCTGGACATCATGCACAACTTATATGTGTATGGCAGCGATTTTTGTAACAGGGAGATGGAAGAAGATGCTTGGTCGGTCCTCCTACTTCAAATTTGGGGCACTGTGCGTGCAATCTAATGTGCCACCAGATAGGAGTGGTGTGTTTAGTATTATTCTTATAAGTTTAATACCTGTTGCGTCTCCTATCAGTGGATGTGTATATGGCAGCGATTTTAGGAACCGCACACCTGGGAGGCATGGCATAAGGATTTGAGTACAGTCTTCTCAGAAGAATAATGGAACCAAGCCTTCAAAGCCCATAAAGGTAGATCCAGATGCGCATCCCACCTAGAGCTAATGTGCAAGATACAATATAGGTGGTACTTGGTACCGACTAGACTAGCGACCATATATCCCAACACCTCGAGACTTTGCTGGAGATGTTTAATAGAGTAGGGCACAATGCTCTACATCTGGTGGGCCTGCTCGGCCATCAGAGGATACTGGAAGGCAGTTGAGGGGGTGATACAAGGGGCACTGGTCACGAGAACCAACCTGAGACCAGAAAATGCCCTACTCTTCATCTCGATTGACCCATTCCCAAAAGCACATGCCGACCTAACATATCATATTTTGATTGCTGCCAATAGCCAGAGGGTGGAAACAACAACAGCCACAGGAGATATCTAGCCTTCTCCAACAGATCTCCCTAAACCTAGCATATGAAACAAAAACCTGATAGCGGCTACACCCCCCACACCACATAGTGGAAGCCAGGAACATATGGGAGGCATATCTGAGGAAGGAGGAGGAGGGGGTCATGTTAGAATGTGGTGGAATCTCGGTAAAAATAAATTTAGTAGGCCGAGATTACCACGTGGCATGTGTACGTGCATATGCTGACATATCGGTCGGTTGGTTGCACGTGGCAAGGTACGATCAGTAGTGTACGGAGCATGTGCGAGAATACAGGATGTAGTATTTCCCTCCTCCATTGTGCTGGACAAGCCATGCGGTCAAGCAGGAAGTTAGTTCTTATTTGTTTTGATTGGTTAAGAGAATGTGCGGGTGGAGCTTAATATGTGAGGAGTTATATGCCTATATAAGGAGCCTGCACTATTGTCCGGGGCTCAGAACTTGTTGTATTTTGGTGACATTAGTCCCTCTGAGTCCCGATCGGTGAACCGAATAAAGAATCTCTTCCTTCCTGAAGAAACCTGTGTCCATCTCTCTGTGCTTGGCTTCCGTCAGTTTCTCCGGTATCAAGAACAATAACATATCACATCTATATATATACACGAAGGATGAATAGTACCACTCCTAAGACCTAACTGCTCTGACGCAGAGAGACAACGACTCCAAACACCATGGTACAACAGCCAACATTGAGGTATACCAAGCTGAGTTTAAACAATCTACAGGGCATAATGGAACAAACACCCACATTGTACATAGTTAAGTAGTTAGATAAGGGAATAGACCCGGTGACCGCACACAGCGTGCTAACTAAGAAGGAGACAAAGGAAGATGTCTTCCGACGTCTATTTCCCCCGTTCTTCTTCCCCTACCGTAGCCTGTCCCCAGGTTTCCCCCTTCCCATACCCCGGACCAAACCCAGGTTTAGGAGAGAAAGACAACCATGACATGGTACTAGACCAAAGGCACAAGGGCAGCGGAAAAACTCCCACGAGAATGAATAACCAGTTTGCTCTTGAATGTATAAGATGTGAATAAGATCGATGTACCTTAACCGCTTACCCTCCCTTTTTTCCTTTCTGTATCCCTAACAAGTTCTCTGATAAAATAAAAATTGTCAGATTCAAGTTCTTGTGCCCCACAGTTCAAATTAACATTGAAATGACAATTCATGACAGATCAATCAAGTGAATAGCCCTGCCAACATCGTCTCACAATTTTTTTGTTATCTAAGAAGAAATAGAAATGCAAGAGCAGAATAGAGACTGTTCCCCGTCCTCAGAGACCATGATACACACTGACACAGAGCAGAATGGGGACTGTTCCCCCTACATAGGGTCACTATGTGCCTTTTTTTGTTGTTTGGTTTTTGAAGCCACAGTGCAGCACCAGAGGGCCTAAAAATTAGGCATGTACACATGCCTGAAGAATTTGGTATTGCTGCAGCCGCTTCTGTAGCAGCGGCCAGAAAAATTGATGTTTGTTTCACGGGCAGAAAGTGCCCTAAAACATGGCGGCTTGAACCCTAGTTGGTGGTGAATAAGTCACGCAAGTCAACCGGCATTCAGAGCTAAAATACATTTTTAGCCCAAGGCAGCTCATCTCATCAGGCCTTTTTTAATCGAATGTATCGCCCAGTGTCAGTCCCTTCGGGCTCCATCCCTCGTTCACCTTAATAAAGGTGAGGTAATCTAGACTTTTTTGACCTAGGCGACTTCTCTTCTCAGTGACAATACCTCCTGCTGCACTGAAGGTCCTTTCAGACAGGACACTTGAAGCGGGGCAGGCCAGAAGTTCTATCGCAAATTGGGATAGCTCAGGCCACAGGTCAAGCCTGCACACCCAGTAGTCAAGGGGTTCATCGCTCCTCAGAGTGTCGATATCTGCAGTTAAGGCGAGGTAGTCTGCTACCTGTCGGTCGAGTTGTTCTCTGAGGGTGGATCACGAAGGGCTGTGGCGATGCGTAGGACTTAAAAAGGTCCGAATGTCCTCCATAAACAACACGTCTTTAAAGCGTCCTGTCCTTGCCGGTGTGGTCGTGGGAGGAGGAGGATGACTTCCACCTCTCCCCCTGTTAGATTCCCGTTGTGCTTTGACATCACCCTTATACGCTGTGTAAAGCATACTTTTTAATTTATTTTGCAAATGCTGCATCCTTTCCGACTTGTTGTAATTCGGTAACATTTCCGCCACTTTCTGCTTATACCGGGGGTCTAGTAGCGTGGACACCCAGTACAGGTCGTTCTCCTTCAGCCTTTTTATACGAGGGTCCCTCAACAGGCATGACAGCATGAAAGACCCCATTTGCACAAGGTTCGATGCCGAGCTACTAATTTCCTGTTCCTCCTCCTCACTGATGTCAATGAAGGTATGTTCTTCCCCCCAGCCACGTACAACACCACGGGTAACAGATAGGTGACAACGAGCACCCTGGGATGCCTGTTGTGGTTGGTCTTCCTCCTCCTCCTCCTCCTCCTCAAAGTCACATTCCTCCTCTGACTCCTCTTCCTCACAATCCTCTTCCAGCGTTGCCGCAGGTCCAGCAAGCGATGCTGATAAGGCTGTTTCTGGTGTTGATGGTGACCACAACTCTTCCTCTTCCTCTTCACGCTCATCTACGGCCTGATCCAGCACTCTTCGCAGGGCACGCTCCAGGAAGATAACAAATGGTATGATGTCGCTGATGGTGCCTTCGGTGCGACTGACTAGGTTTGTTAAATCCTCAAAAGGACACATGAGCCTACAGGCATTGCGCATGAGCGTCCAGTAACGTGGCAAAAAAATTCCCAGCTCCCCAGAGGCTGTCCTAGCACCCCGGTCATACAAATATTCATTAACAGCTTTTTCTTGTTGGAGCAGGCGGTCGAACATTAGGAGTGTTGAATTCCAACGTGTCGGGCTGTTGCAAATCAAGCGCCTCACTGGCATGTTGTTTCGCCGATGGATATCGGCAAAGTGAGCCATGGCCGTGTAGGAATGCCTGAAATGGCCACACACCTTTCTGGCCTGCTTCAGGACGTCCTATAAGCCTGTGTACTTATGCACAAAGCGTTGTACGATCAGATTACACACATGTGCCATGCACGGCACATGTGTCAACTTGCCCAACTTCAATGCCGCTAACAAATTTGTTCCGTTGTCACAAACTACTTTGCTGATATCCAGTTGCTGCGGAGTCAGCCACTTTTCCACCAGTGCGTTCAGGGCGGACAGGAGTGCTTGTCCGGTGTGACTCTCTTCTTTCAAGCAAGTCAAACCCAAGACGGCATGACACTGCCGTATCCGGCATGTGGAATAGAACCTGGGGAGCTGGGGGGGTGCCGTTGATGTGGAGCAAGACGCAGCAGCAGAAGAGGACTCAGCCGAGGAGGTTATGGAAGAGGATGGAGTAGGAGGAGTAGAGAAGGTGGCAGCAGGACTGCCTGCAAGTCGTGGCGGTGTCACCAACTCCTCTGCAGAGCCATGCATTCCATGCTTGGCAGTAGTCAGCAGGTTTACCTAATGCGCAGTGTAGGTGATATACCTGCCCTGACCATGCTTTGCAGACCAGGTATCAGAGGTCAGATGGACCCTTGCCCCAACACTGTGTGCCAGACATGCCATTACTTCCTTTTGCACAATCGAGTACAGGTTGGGGATTGCCTTTTGTGAAAAGAAATTTCGTCCGGGTACCTTCCACTGCGGTGTCCCAATAGCTAAAAAATTTTTGAACGCCTCAGACTCCACCAGCTTGTATGGTAAAAGCTGGCGGGCTAATAGTTCGGACAAGCCAGCTGTCAGATGCTGGGCAAGGGGGTAACTTTGTGACATTGGCTTCTTACGCTCAAACATGTCCTTGACAGACACATGACTGTGGGCAGATGAGCGGGAACTGCTCAAGGCGGGAGACAGAGTGGCGGATGGTTGAGAGGGGGCAAGGAGGACAGCAGTGGTTGACGTGGCTGAAGATGCTGGACCAGGAGGAGGATGGCGGCTTAGAGTAGGCGTGCTGCTTGTACTCATGTGTTGATCCCATAGGCGTTTGTGATGTGAGATCATGTGCCTACGCAAAGCAGTTGTACCTAGGTGGGTGTTGGTCTTCCCACGACTCAGTTTCTTTTGGCACAGGTTGCAAATGGCATCGCTGTTGTCAGAGGCAGACACACAAAAAACATTCCACACTGCTGAGCTCTGCAATGACGGCATTCTGGTGGTGGACACAGCATGCATTGATTGGCGTGCTGTCGGGCTGACCCCGGGTGCCGGTGCATGCTGTCTGACTGTGCCACTAGCTCCTTGCGACGACCTCCCCCTACTTCCAACTCATCTCCTCCTCCTCCTCTCTGTCTCCCCATCTGAACTTTCGCCCTGTTGTTCTTCTTGCCGAGCGGGCACCCACGTGACATCCATGGACGCATCTTCATCATCAACCGCTTCACTTGTATCTGACAACTCAGCAAAGGAAGCAGCAGCGGGTACAACATCATCATCATCATACCGTACGTCCATGTGTGTAATGCTGCCTGCCTGAGACATATCCCTGTTATCTACATCCTCTGGCAATAATGGTTGTGCATCAATAATTTCTTCAGACGGATGTGTGAATAACTCCTCTGACATACCAAGTAAAGCGGCTGTGGTGCTAGTTTTGGTGGTGGCGGCAGGCGGGTGAGTGGTATCTTGAGTGGTGCCTGAAGCTAAGCTGGAGGAGGATGTTGCGTCAAGGTTCCGAGCGGAGGCTGTAGAAGATTGGGTGTCCTGTGTTAGCCAGTCAACTATGTCCTCAGAACTTTTCAAGTTCAGGGTACGTGGCCTCTGAAAACTTGGCATTATTCTAGGGCCAAAGGGAATCACAGCACCATGACCACGATGGCCCCTGCGGGGTGGCCTGCCTCTGCCTGTCATTTTTGGGGGGATTAGTGGTACTATGCGTGCAAGCTACTGTGAGACCAGATATGAGTGCCAATGTGCAATGGCAGAGGTCTGCAGAGTACACGCTGTAGGCCTGACACACCCGCTTGAAGACAACTAACTGCTATTCAATCTATAACAGTGAAAAAAATTTATGTTTTTAAATGCACGCTATTGTGACACCAGAAATAAGTGGCAATGTGCACTGGCACAGGTCTGCAGAGCACAGGCTGTAGGCCTGAAGCATCCGCTTGAAGACAAGTAACTGCTATTCAATCTAAAACAGTGAAAAAAGTTTTTGGGTTTTAAATGCACGCTATTGTGACACCAGATATGAGTGGCAATGTGCACTGGCACAGTTCTGCAGAGCACACGCTGTAGGCCTGACACACCCGCTTTAAGGTCACTGACTGCTATTAGCATAGTGGTACTATGCGTGCAAGCTACTGTGAGACCAGATATGAGTGGCAATGTGCAATGGCAGAGGTTGGCAGAGTACACGCTGTAGGCCTGACACCCGCTTGAAGACAACTAACTGATATTCAATCTATAACAGTGAAGAAAGTTTCTTGATTTTAAATGCACAAAATTGTGGCACCTGATATGAGTGGCAATGTGCACTGGCACAGTTCTGCAGAGCACACGCTGTAGGCCTGACACACCCGCTTTAAGGACACTGACTGCTATTAGCTTACACTGGAAACCTTTTTTTCTTTGTAAAAGCACGCTATAGAGACACCAGATATGAGTGGCAATGTGCACTGGCACAGGTCTGCAGAGCACAGGCTGTGGGCCTGACACACCCGCTTGAAGACAAGTAACTGCTATTCAATCTATAACAGTGAAAAAAGTTTTTAGGTTTTAAATGCACAAAATTATGACACCTGATATGAGTGGCAATGTGCACTGGCACAGGTCTGCAGAGCACAGGCTGAAGGCCTGACACACCAGCTTTAAGGACACTGACTGCTATTAGCTTACACTGGAAACCTTTTTTTCTATGTAAAAGCACGCTATAGAGACACCAGATATGAGTGGCAATGTGCACTGGCACAGGTCTGCAGAGCACAGGCTGTAGGCCTGACACACCCGCTTGCAGACAAGTAACTGCTATTCAATCTATAACAGTGAAAAACGTGTTTTGGTTTTAAATGCACGCTATTGTGACACCAGGCATGAGTGGCAATGTGCTCTGGCACAGTTCTGTAGAGCACACGCTGTAGGCCTGACACACCCGCTTTAAGGACACTGACAGCTATTAGCTTACAAAGGAAACCTTTTTTTCTTTGTATAAGCACGCTATAGAGACACCAGATATGAGTGGCAATGTGCACTGGCACAGGTCTGCAGAGCACACACTGTAGGCCTGACACACCCGCTTTAAGGACACTGACTGCTATTAGCTTACACTGGAAAGCTTTTTTTCTTTGTAAAAGCACACTATAGAGACACCAGATATGAGTGGCAATGTGCACTGGCACAGGTCTGCAGAGCACAGGCTGTAGGCCTGACACATCCGCTTGAAGACAAGTAACTGCTATTCAATCTAAAACAGTGAAAAAAGTTTTGGGGTTTTAAATGCACGCTATTGTGACACCAGATATGAGTGGCAATGTGCACTGGCACAGTTCTGCAGAGCACACGCTGTAGGCCTGACACACCCGCTTTAAGGACACTGACTGCTATTAGCTTACACTGGAAACCTTTTTTTCTTTGTAAAAGCACACTACAGAGACACCAGATATGAGTGGCAACTGTCAAAGTACGCTGGCAGGTTTCTGCAGGGCACACGCTGAAGGCCTGAAACACCCGCTTTAAGGACACTGACTGCTATTAGCTTACACTGGAAACCTTTTTTTCTTTGTAAAAGCACACTACAGAGACACAAGATATGAGTGGCAACTGTCAAAGTACGCCGACAGGGTTCTGCAGGGCACACGCTGAAGGAAGGCCTGACACACCCGCTTTAAGGACACTGACTGCTATTAGCTTACACTGGAAAACTGTTTTTCTTTGTAAAAGCACACTACAGAGACACCAGATATGAGTGGCAACTGTCAAAGTACGCTGGCAGGTTTCTGCAGGGCACTCGCTGAAGGCCTGAAACACCCGTTTTAAGGACACTGACTGCTATTAGCTTACACTGGAAACCTTTTTTTCTTTGTAAAAGCCCACTACAGAGACACCAGATATGAGTGGCAACTGTCAAAGTACGCTGGCAGGGTTCTGCAGGGCACACGCGGAAGGAAGGCCTGACACACCCGCTTTAAGGACACTGACTGCTATTAGCTTACACTGGAAAACTGTTTTTCTTTGTAAAAGCACGCTACAGAGACACCAGATATGAGTGGTGTCACTGGGCAAATGGGCACAGTATTTACTGAGCCTGACATAGAAGCTGGCAGACAACTAACTGCTTTTCTTCAATCTATTACAGTGAAAAACTTTTTTGGGTTTTAAATGCAAGCTTAAGCTATTGTGACACCAGCAGTGAGTGAGTGGTGGCACTGGGCAAATGGGCACAGTATCCACTGAGCCTGACACAGAAGCTGTCAGGCAACTAACTGCTCTTCAATCTATTACAGTGAAAAAAGTTTTTCGGTTTTAAATGCATGCTGTAGAGACACCAGATATGAGTGGCAAATTACACTTGCGGAGGTTGGCAGAGCACACGCTGAAGGCCTGACACCCAGACGCTTGCAGACAACTAACTGCTATTAGCTTACAGTGAAACCCTTTTTTTGTTTTTAAAGGCACGCTATAGTCACACCAGATATGAGTGGTGGCACTGGGCAAATGGGTACAGTATCCACTGAGCCTGACACAGAAGCTGGCAGGCAACTAACTGCTATTCAATCTATTACAGTGAAAAAAAATGTTTTCTTTTTAAATGTCAAGCATAAGCTATTGTGAAAACAGATATGAGTGGTGGCACTGGGCAAATGGGCACAGTATCCACTGAGCCTGACACATAAGCTGGTAGACAACTAACTGCTCTTCTTCAATCTTTTACAGTGAAAAACTTTTGGGGTTTTGTGGCGGAACCCGCCTCGCCACTGGGCATTGGAGAGGCCTGGCTGCCCGCCTCCTACCTGCTGACTATGGCCCCTGGTAAAGTTTTACTTTTGAATGCAATATTTGGGCATATTGTATTTTATTGTGCGGCTACTGGCCCTTTAAACACAGTGAATGGACTTTTATTGTACTGTGCTGGCCTTTTAAAAAAACAGTGTATGGACATACTGAAACTTTTTGGACACTTCCTCTTCCCCTCCCCCGGATCCATTGTTCTCCAGCAGGGTGTTGTCCCAGGGACACTGCCAAACCAGTGGGAACACGTTTGGACAGGAAAAGCCATGCTTGCAAGTGAAAACAAAGGCCTTCGACCTAACCGTTTAACCTCTGAACCTATTCATGTGAATTTTGGATATGTTTGTCCCCAAGTTATACTGGTTAAAATAATATAAGTTTTATGTATGTACAATGTTAACTCACAAAGTTATAAAATGTATAAAAAGTGTAACTTTTCAGCTTGGAGATAATTGAGTAGATACAGTAATTGACTCAATTATCTCCTAAGCAGAAGGAAGGAATATGCTGGGTGTGTTTCTATTGTCCCATTGTGTCTGATTGGCTGCTGTACTTGCATTGTTTGTGTTGTAATGTCTTTATTGATTGTTCTGCAAAACCCTGTGGGCAGTACTATATTTTGTGGATTGTGAATAAAAGAGGCTGTATGGGCCAGTACAGGGAGTTCCTGCTTAACCCTCAAAGTGAAGTGGCGTCTCATTATTGGGGAGGATTTATTGTATGCTGTTCCAGTTTGACTGCTAGGAGTGTAAACCTATTCGTATGGTTTCCTATTCAACTGTCTACACTATTCATATGCTTGAGAGGATTTATACGCTTCTCTGATTCGGTGGTTGCGGTGTCTGCTGCAGTGCTTGGAGTCCTCAGGAAACGCTAGGAGCATCCTTCAACAGAGGTACCCGGGCGGGGTGCCAGGCGATCCGTTACAGGTTTTAAATGCAAGCTTAAGCTATTGTGACACCAGATATGAGTATCCCCTGAGCTTGACACAGAAGCTGGCAGGCAGGCAACTGCAATTACATTACACAGAAAAAAAAAAAGTAGACTGATGTTCTAGCCCTAAAAAGGGCGTTTTGGGGTGCTGTTCTTACAGCAGAGATCAGATGAGTCCTTCAGGATTGTAGTGGACACTGAATACCATAGCCTAGCTATCAATTTCCCTGTCTAATGAACAGCAGCTACACTGTCCCTCCTCTCAGTAAGCATGCAGCTTCAGAATGAATCTAAAATGGATGCTGGGAGGGAGGTGGGAGGGTGTGGAAGGGAGGGTCTGCTGCTGATTTGCTGGAATGTGTCTGCTGACCATGAGGCACAGGGTCAAAGTTTGCTCAATGATGACGAATAGGGGGCAGATCGAACCGCCCATGTGTTCGCCCGCGGCGGTGAACGCGAACACGCTATATTCGCCAGGAACTATTCGCCGGCGAACAGTTCAGTACATCACCACAGATAACTTGTGATTGGATAACTCGAGACACGGTGCTACAGCTATTAAAGAAAATTAATGTAAATAAAGCTCCGGGGCCTGACGGTATTCACCCACGAGTACTTAAGGAGCTAAGAGGGGAAATAAGTGAACCTCTGTATTTAATTTTTCAAGATTCTTTTATTTCAGGTGTTGTACCGGAGGTTCGGAGGAAGGCAGATGTTGTTCCTATATTTAAAAAGGGTTTAAAATTCTTGCCTGGAAATTATAGACCTGTGAGCTTAACTTTTGTAACTGGGAAAATATTTGAAGGGCTTTTAAGGGATAATATTCAGGAATTCATTGGGAAGAACTTTGTTATTAGCAATAATCAGCATGGTTTTATGAAACATAGGTCATGTCAAACTAACCTAATTGCATTCTACAAAGAAGTAAGTAGAAGTATAGATCAGGGTGTTGCAGTGGATGTGATCTACTTGGATTTTGCCAAGGCATTTGATACGGTTCCTCACAATAGGTTAGTCTTCAAACTAAAAGAAATTGGTCTAGATGAATATTCTTGTTCTTGGGTAGAACATTGGCTTAAGGATAGAGTACAACGAGTTGTAATTAATGGTACATTTTCAGGCTGGACTAAAGTGGTAAGTGGTGTCCCTCAGGGTTCTGTTTTGGGACCATTTCTATTTAACATATTTATAAATGATCTTGAAACAGGCATTGAAAGCCATGTATCAGTGTTTGCAGATGACACAAAACGTTGTAAAGTAATAAAATGTGAGCAGGATATTGCTTTGCTGCAGAGGGATTTTGATAGATTAGGGGCCTGGGCACTAAAATGGAAGATTAAATTTAGAGCGTAGAGAAATGCAAAGTTATGCACTTCGGGATTAGGATATGATAACTTTATACAAATATATTCGGGGCCAGTACAAACCTTTATCTGGAAATCTATTCATAAACAGGGCTATACATAGGACACGAGGTCACACATTTACGCTGGAAGAAAGGAGATTTCATCTAAGGCAAAGAAACATTTTTTTTTACAGTAAGAGCAATACGGATATGGAATTCTCTGCCTGAAGAGGTGGTTTTGTCAGAGTCACTACAGATGTTTAAACTGCAATTGGATAAATACTTACAAAAACATAACATACAGGTATATACTTTCTAATTAGTGGGGTAATAGCTGCTTGATCCAAGGAGACATCTGACTGCTATTTTGGGGTCAAGAAGGAGTTTTTTGCCTTCTTTTGGATCAACAGCAACAACAAATGTGATGAAGGCTGAACTTGATGGACGCAAGTCTCTTTTCAGCTATTTAACTATGTAACTATGTGCTGACTCATGGGATAATAGAGCCCCCCCTGAGTTAGTAAAATTATAGCCCTCACATGTCCACTTATGAGTGTGGGCTCGGAGGACAATAGTTCCCCTCATTTATTTCAGTTTCCCGATTTGTTATATAGCTATTTAATTAATTACCCCTACTGTGGAGGCAGTGAGGACACTATGATGCCCCCCCCTGCTTTTTTTTAATATTACAGGGCCCACCCACTGGCCATGGTTTAGGGCTGGGGAGACACTAAGTCCCCCCATTTCTTATGCAATTAATTGTCCTCTGGGGGAAGGGAGGACACTAAGATGTCTCCTCGCTTTCTTAATGTAACAGCCCACGCCTGCTGGCCATGGGTGTGGCACAGGGGTTGGAGAGTGATTCTTTATTTTATAGTGTCCATCCGATGCCCATGGGACTTGGATGCTCGCAGGCTGTTCACCGTTTAGTGTACATGCCCCCACTTGGGGCAAAGCAAGTGTAGGCATTGGGGAGGTAATATAAAGTAAAGAACTTTTAAAATTATCCCAGCCAATAAATCGATACTTCCCTCAAAGGAACAAGTAGACAATATGTCAGAACTAGAAAAGCTAAACCACGGAAAATACTTTCCACACTATACAATCAACACTACCCTATACTAGACCCACACAGCCTCACCTTTGTACAAGCATGGGAAGCAGAAATGGGTAGGACACTAACGAGTGAATAATGGGTACATATATTTTATGCAAATAGAAAGGTCATGCTAAGTACATCTCATCTCAAATTACATATCGCTGGTGCCTAGTCCCCACACGGTTGAAGCACATGAAACTGGCACACTCCGGGGCATGCTGGAGATGTAACAAGTCCCGAGGTACCATGCTCCACATGTGGTGGACCTGCCCTGCCCTAGAGCTCCTATGGTCAAACATTAATACAAACAGTGATGGGAAAAGCCCTACCACGCAACCCGGAACACTATCTCTTGCAATATATGCCAACACATCTCACAAAAAGTACCTGATATACCACATTACCTCTGATGTGCTTGTTTCCATAAGCATAACCTGGTTACAAAAAACTTCCCCAGCTATCAGCTCCTGCATCTCACAAATTGACAGCACAAAACGGTATGAAATTATGGCCAGATCTAATAGACCCCCACTAAGATTCTGGAGAGAGGCATGGGATAGATGGGACGAGTACCAAAAAATAAAACCTGGATACTCAGACTCCCCAAATTCTACTGATGTGAAGGTTTAGTAGCCTGAAGACCAAAGCTCCATTGAGGGACATTCGAGGAATCCAAGCCAACAATGCTAAGTCTATGTATGTTTTTTATATTTTTCAAAATTCAATATTATTTGAACAGATATTTATCGGCTCTTGACAGAGTCTTTAATAGTGGTAATGTAATTGATTTTAGCCAATAAGAGACTTATCGGGAGCTGATAAACAGCAGAGAAATGTGATGGGCTGGAATGTTATTGAGGTTAAGGTTAGAAATCAGCCCATAGTATTTTGAAGAAAGCAAAGTGAATTAAACATAAAATTGTTATTACATTTTTCATCTATTTATTATAATGTATTAGTGTAGGTCTCATTACAGATAAATACTGCCAGCGTTTGTAGATTTTTTTTAGATAGATATAATCTACTTTGATAAAATATCTTAAATAGCAAAAAATAAATGTGTTTGGGAGTTTGGTTTCCCACATTTTACTAAATGTACGAAACCAAACTCCCAAACAAAATGTTTTTATTATAGGGGATATTTTTTAACATTGTTATGTGTTTTTTTTTAGGGGATTTTTTTTAACATTGTTATGTGTTCTAGAAGCATACATATGTACAATTTACAACGGCCAAGTAAATGACATGTCTGCTTCCAAAATAAATATTCTAATGTTTTATTTATATATAAATTTTTTTGACTTTTTTAACAGTCATGAACATGTAATATTCAGTGTTGTTTTTATTTAAATTTATTATTTCTAACTGCTATTCTGCATGTTCTATTTATAGAATTATGCTGGCCTTCACTCAGTTGAGATCTAGAAAGGGTTATGCTAATAATAGAATGTGTTTTGTTCTCCTTCAACAAGCAGCTAATTGACTTCTGCTTTCATAAAAATTGCAATTTGTATAATTGAGGATGCCCCCACTCCATGCTTGTGACTTTCATAGCAAGGAATTCTCTGTTCATAACATCCAAGAAAGTCCATTCTAATTATTAGAGGTAATCTTTCAAAAAGTAGGCCGTTGTATTTTATCAAATTATATATATAACATTATAATGTATTCAACACATGAATCCACTTGAATATTTCTAACGAAATTTTGTATTTCACATTTTTACACCTGGAGTTTTAATGACAGTACATTTGATAAATTATCTTAATATTCATTTGATTTAGTTAAAATGTGTTTATTTTCATGAGTGAAGTTTCTGTTGGGGCTCTCAATTTCCATACCAGCAGTATACCTGCCTTATTATTGTACTGTAGTAGGCTTGTTCAAAACTCTTTAGTATTTTTCTGATTCATGCGCCATTTATGGAGGATGCATATTTGAAAAAAAGAACACAAACACCTAAAATAGTTGGGGAGACCTCAAAAGGGTTGTTTCCAATAAAATAGTTAGCAATTCCATTGGAAAAGTATTGCTTTGTAGACATTTTCGAAAAGAGAAAATCAATTATGTTCACAATCCTTTGCCGTAAGATTGATAATGTTCTTGATGAGAATTGGGTCATGATAAACCAATTTCACACTACGGAACTGACTGCAAGGTGGTATTTTCAAGTGAAACGTGGTCTAGAGTAACTGTGTCTAGGGGGGAAAATGATAAAATCTCACTCTCCTGGGGATGTCTATTGTACCAAACATCAATCAATGCATGGGTATATTGCAGAAACCTGAGCCAAGATATCATAATTGGAACATAAAGACTTTGTTGTGTATGTGGTCATATATTTAAGGGGAACAGGCAAACAATCATTTTTGTGTGCTTGTCTGATACTTTTGCAAAATCTTTCTTAGAATGGGCAACTGGTTTCTATTTGGAGCATAAATATTCACAATACTATACTTCAGAACATTGAGTAAACAAGTCAGAAATATGTGTCTATCTATGAAAACCTACTGCTTTAGGAAAATATATTTATTACACTGTGAACAGCTTTTCCTCCCCGCACCCTGATTCCTCTCCTGAAACTGTTGTCAAAACATTAAGCCCTCTATAAACACTATCCTAGCAACCTACTTTTCTACCCTACCCTTACATTTTGTGTCACATTGCCCCACTCCCTCTAGCATATAAGCTCCCTCTGTTCCTGTGTATCTAACTTGTCTGGTTACAAATACACCCATTGTACAGCACTACAGAACATGTTGGCGCTTTACAAATAATAATCATCTTTCTTGAGAGAGAATAGCTAAAAGGTACAAATATTACATCATATATACGTTTAATAATAGTATTACACATGTACATATATTTTTAGATACATCGCAAATTAAGAAAATTAAATTTTTTCTGTCATTTAGTCAGACAAAGAGCTCCATCCTGTGAATGTCAGAATTCTGGAATAACTGAATGACTAAATCTTATTAGGACACTATTCAGTCATTTAATTAAATTTAGCCAATAATATTGCATCAAACAATGTCTGGTGAGCGTATATTCTAATCAATTGTCACGTTTACATAGATTGAGATGGAGCGCAACTGCAGATTTCTTAGGATTTAATTTGATGATTAGAAAATTAGAGAATAAAATAGGAATTGTCTATTCAATATAGGAAAATACAGGTACTGTATCCTTAATTACTTCGCTGTAGGAAAATACAGGTACTGTATCTTTAAATACTTCACTGTTGGTTTAATTGGAGTAAGCAGCTTCCTATATACATGCAATCTAGCACATTTGGAGTTTGCAAGTTTAAGGTTAATGAAGAAAGCTATAATGAAGTTGTAACAGCAGAGATTCGTTTTAGGTTTAAAGTAAGCAGGCCAGTTTCGCGGTAATGCTCTTCATTAATCCAGCATCTTGTATCTGGCGCGGTCGCATTATGTAGCGTGGTGAGACCGCGTCAGAGAGGGGGTGTGGCTAAATTCCGTCAACCCGGAAGAGACAGGAATTACCGGTAGCTGGGGCATGACATCAATCTTATTACCACAATCAAGGATTAGTGATGTCCCGAACTGTTCGCTGGTGAATAGTTCCTGGCGAACATCGCTTGTTCGCGTTCGCCACGGACGGCGAACACATGCACTGTTCGGTCCGCCCCCTATTCATCATCATTGAGTAGACTTTGACCCTGTACCTCACAGTCAGCAGACACATTCCAGCCAATCAGCAGCAGACACTCCCTCCCAGACCCTCTCACCTCCTGGACAGCATCCATTTTAGATTCATTCGCAAGCTTCATTCTTAGTGAGAGGAGGGACAGTGTAGCTGCTGATGATTTAATAGGGAAATCGACCGCTAGGCTAGTGTATTCAGTGTCCACTACAGTCCTGAAGGACTCATCTGATCTCTGCTGTAAGGACAGCACCCCAAAAAGCCCTTTTTAGGGCTAGAACATCAGTCTGCTTTTTTTTTTCTGTGTAATCTAATTGCAGCTGCCTGCCTGCCAGCGTGTGTGTCAGGCTCACAGCGTATACTGTGCCCACTTGCCCAGTGCCACCACTCATATCTGGTGTCACAATAGCTTGCATTTAACAAAAAAAAATTTTTTGGACTGTAATATAATAGCAGTCAGTTTCCTTCACGAGTGTGCGTTTCAGGGCCTTCCCAGTGCCACCACTCACTCATATATGGTGTCCCAATAGCTTGCATTTTAAAAAAACTAAACTTTTTGGACTGTAATATAACAGCAGTCAGTTTCCTTCACGAGTGTGCGTTTCAGGGCCTGCCAGGGCACAGTGTCACACCAGTGCCACTCATATCTGTTGTCACAGTAGCTTGCACGCATAGTACCACTAATCGAAAAAAAAATGACAGGCAGAGGCAGGCCACCCCGCAGGGGCCGTCGTGGTCGTGGTGCTGTGATTCCCTTTGGCCCTAGAACAATGCCCAGTGTTCAGAGGCCACGTACCCTGAACTCGAAAATATCTGAGGACATAGCTGACTGGCTAACACAGGACACCCAATCTTCTACAGCTTCCGCTCGGAACCTCGACGTACCATCCTCCTCCAGCTTAGCTTCGGGCACCTCTCAAGTTACCACTCGCCCGCCTGCAGGGAGAGCACCCTCTGGGCACCATTGACCAACACACGCCTACGCCACCCACAATATGCCCCCTGGGGCCGAGCGTCAACAAAAAACACCATCCACGCAAGCGCAGGGTCGCCAAACGGAACCGGAAGACTGTCAAGATCTCACACACTCCCCGTCGCGGAAAGGTCTGGGACTCCCAGAGCACCCGTGTCCATGGCATAGAGGTGTCAGCCCATACTAAGACTCGGGGCGGAAGAAGTGCCATCTCTGAAGGCTGCCTTACCGCCTTCCCCAGCGAACTTTGCACGTTGTGACAAACTGCCATTTGCCACTGGCTTTCTATGTGCCAAACTGCTCTGCTCCCATGGCTTATGGAGAAGCCTGCTTGCCAACCTATTGCCGCATGACTATGGCCCTGGGGTGTATGGCCCTTTAAAACCATTACTTGGTCTTATGGACTTCTATTTGGACTAGTGCTGGCCCTTTAAAAACAGTGTATGGACATATTGAAACTTTTTCTGCCCCTTTTATATCCATGGGAAGGTGTGCCTCTTCCCCTCCCCCTGTCCCATTGTTCTCCAGCAGGGCGTTGTCCAAGGGACACTGCCAGACCAGTTGGAACTGGCTGCTTTGTCCCTCCTCGGTCAAAATATGACTTCCACCTATCTCCTGAACCACTTAACCGATTCAAGTGAATTTTGGATATGTTTGTCCCCAAATTATGCTTGTTATGAAAATCTAAGTGTTATTGATATTACATGTAAACTCACAAAGTTACAAAAATGGCATAAAAGTAGTTTTTTTCTAGCTTGGAGATAATTGAGTTGATACAGTAATTAACTCAATTATCTCCCAAGCACTGTAAAAAGTGGATGTGCTTATCCATGTGCCTTTATTTTATTGGTTGTTAAATTTACAGTTCCAGTGCCCCACAAGGTCCACATGGGTGGTAGCCTTGCTGTGAAAGTTGTATATAAGCAGAAATAAACACTCATTGGAGTCAGTTCTTCTTCACCCTCAATCTTGAGTCCTGTCTCTTGGGGGTAACCAGCTATATCACTGCACGGGAGTGCTATGCTCTGCATGCTCCCTTGGATAATCACGTCTAAGCTCTTTTAAGAGCTTGTTCTTGTTTCCCTCCTTTGGAGGAGAGGTTCACCCACTGGAGCCTGGAGCCTTGTCGTAGGTCCAGGGTGGGTAGGAGACGGCGAGACCCTAACCAAGCTACGGTGGTTTGTGGGATCTGCGGTGGTTGTGGAGTCTGGTGGAGTGCTTGGAGCCCTCTGGAAGCGCTAGGAGCATCCAGTAATGGAGGTACCCAGCTGGGGTGCCAGGCGGTCCGTTACACACGTTCACACAGAGCCCGACTGCTACAAGCATCATGGACTGTATGTTGCATGGGTGGAGAGGGCTTGCAGCCAGATTAGGCCTAGAGGACCATAGCTACCAGGGCACAGCACACAATACCATAGCTGTGGACTAAACTAGTCGTTCAATGTAGGTAGATCTCCAGTTAAGAGGTGCCCAATACATGATCCTCTAAGCAATACATTAACTCCCGGCGGACCATAATCCCTAGTAATAAGCATCCAGTCAGTTATTGTAGACTAGTCTGTTTTAACCATACTAAAATATCTTAGCCTGACGTCAGGTAGCATTGCCTGTGTACCACTATGCTTTATGATTGCTCTCCATGGATATGCCTACCCATACCTGTTTTTTCAGAAGGCTTTTCCCAGACACCAGATTACCAGTGGTTATTAGTGATGTACCGAACTGTCCGCCGGCGAACAGTTCCTGGCGAAATTAGCGTGTTCGCGTTCGCCACGGCGGGCGGACACATGCGCAGTTCGATCCGCCCCCTATTCGTCATCATTGGGCAAACTTTGACCCTGTGCCTCTCGGTCAGCAGACATATTACAGCCAATCAGCAGCACTCCCTCCCTTCCACACCCTCCAATCTCCCTCCCAGCATCCATTTTCGATTCATTCGGAAGATGCATGCTTAGTGAGAGGAGGGAAAGTTTAGCTGCTGCTGATTAGATAGGGAAATTGATAGCTAGGCTAGGGTATTCAGTGTCCACTACAATCCTGAAGGACTCATCTGATCTCTGCTGTAAGGACAGCACCACAAAAAGCCCTTTTTAGGGCTAGAACATCAGGCTGCTTTTTTTTTTTTTTCCTGTGTAATGTAATTGAAGGTGCCTGCCTGCCAGCTTCTGTGTGAGGTTCACATTGGATACTGTGCCCACTTGCCCAGTGCCACCACTCATATCTGTTTTAACAATTGGTTAAGCTCTAGATTTAAAATAAATTTTTTTTTTCACTGTAATAGAAGAGCAGTTGCCTGCCTGCCAGCTTCTGTGTGAGGTTCACATTGGATACTGTGCCCACTTGCCCAGTGCCACCACTCATATCTGTTTTAACAATTGGTTAAGCTTTAGATTTAAAATAAATCATTTTTTTTCACTGTAATAGAAGAGCAGTTGCCTGCCTGCCAGCTTCTGTGTCAGGTTGGATGCCTTGCCCATTTGCACAGTCAGTGCCACCACTCATATCTGTTTTAACAATTGGTTAAGCTTTAGATTTTAAATAAATAATTTTTTTCACTGTAATAGAAGAGCAGTTGCCTGCCTGCCAGCTTCTGTGTGAGGTTCACATTGGATACTGTGCCCACTTGCCCAGTGCCACCACTCATATCTGTTTTAACAATTGGTTAAGCTTTAGATTTAAAATAAATAATTTTTTTTCACTGTAATAGAAGAGCAGTTGCCTGCCTGCCAGCTTCTGTGTCAGGTTGGATGCCTTGCCCATTTGCACAGTCAGTGCCACCACTCATATCTGTTTTAACAATAGCTTAAGCTTTAGATTTTAAAGAAATCATTTTTTTTCACTGTAATAGAAGATCAGTTAGTTGTCTGCAAGCATCTGGGTGTCAGGCCTACTTCAGCGTGTGCTCTGCAGACCTGTGCCAGCGTGCTTTGACAGTTGCCACTCATATCTGGTGTCTCTATAGCGTGCTTTTACAACCAAAATTTTGTTTCCACTGTAATAGAAGAGCAGTTGCCTGCCTGCCAGCTTCTGTGTGAGGTTCACATTGGATACTGTGCCCACTTGCCCAGTGCCACCACTCATATCTGTTTTAACAATAGCTTAAGCTTTAGATTTTAAAGAAATCATTTTTTTTCACTGTAATAGAAGATCAGTTAGTTGTCTGCAAGCATCTGGGTGTCAGGCCTACTTCAGCGTGTGCTGCTCAGACCTGTGCCAGCGTGCTTTGACAGTTGCCAATCATATCTGGTGTCTCTTTAGCGTGCTTTTACAAAGAAAAAAGGTTTCCAGTGTAAGCTAATAGCAGACAGTCAGTGTCCTTCAAGCGGCTCTGTCAGGCCTTCCTTCAGCGTGTGCCCTGCACAACCCTGCCAGCGTACTTTGACAGTTGCCACTCATATCTTGTGTCTCTATAGCGTGCTTTTACAACCAAAATTTTGTTTCCACTGTAATAGAAGAGCAGTTGCCTGCCTGACAGCTTCTGTGTGAGGTTCACATTGGATACTGTGCCTACTTGCCCAGTGCCACCACTCATATCTGTTTTAACAATTGGTTAAGCTTTACATTTAAAATAAATATTTTTTTTTCACTGTAATAGAAGATCAGTTAGTTGTCTGCAAGCGTATGGGTGTCAGGCCTACTTCAGCGTGTGCTCTGTAGACCTGTGCCAGCGTGCTTTGACAGTTGCCACTCATATCTGGTGTCTCTATAGCGTGCTTTTACAACCAAAATTTTGTTTCCACTGTAATAGAAGAGCAGTTGCCTGCCTGCCAGCTTCTGTGTGAGGTTCACATTGGATACTGTGCCTACTTGCCCAGTGCCACCACTCATATCTGTTTTAACAATTGGTTAAGCTTTACATTTAAAATAAATATTTTTTTTTTCACTGTAATAGAAGAGCAGTTAGTTGTCTGCAAGCGTCTGGGTGTCAGGCCTACTTCAGCGTGTGCTCTGCAGACCTGTGCCAGCGTGCTTTGACAGTTGCCACTCATATCTGGTGTCTCTATAGCGTGCTTTTACAACCAAAATTTTGTTTCCACTGTAATAGAAGAGCAGTTGCCTGCCTGCCAGCTTCTGTGTGAGGTTCACATTGGATACTGTGCCCACTTGCCCAGTGCCACCACTCATATCTGTTTTAACAATAGCTTAAGCTTTAGATTTTAAAGAAATCATTTTTTTTCACTGTAATAGAAGATCAGTTAGTTGTCTGCAAGCATCTGGGTGTCAGGCCTACTTCAGCGTGTGCTGCTCAGACCTGTGCCAGCGTGCTTTGACAGTTGCCAATCATATCTGGTGTCTCTTTAGCGTGCTTTTACAAAGAAAAAAGGTTTCCAGTGTAAGCTAATAGCAGACAGTCAGTGTCCTTCAAGCGGCTCTGTCAGGCCTTCCTTCAGCGTGTGCCCTGCACAACCCTGCCAGCGTACTTTGACAGTTGCCACTCATATCTTGTGTCTCTATAGCGTGCTTTTACAACCAAAATTTTGTTTCCACTGTAATAGAAGAGCAGTTGCCTGCCTGACAGCTTCTGTGTGAGGTTCACATTGGATACTGTGCCTACTTGCCCAGTGCCACCACTCATATCTGTTTTAACAATTGGTTAAGCTTTACATTTAAAATAAATATTTTTTTTTCACTGTAATAGAAGATCAGTTAGTTGTCTGCAAGCGTATGGGTGTCAGGCCTACTTCAGCGTGTGCTCTGTAGACCTGTGCCAGCGTGCTTTGACAGTTGCCACTCATATCTGGTGTCTCTATAGCGTGCTTTTACAACCAAAATTTTGTTTCCACTGTAATAGAAGAGCAGTTGCCTGCCTGCCAGCTTCTGTGTGAGGTTCACATTGGATACTGTGCCTACTTGCCCAGTGCCACCACTCATATCTGTTTTAACAATTGGTTAAGCTTTACATTTAAAATAAATATTTTTTTTTTCACTGTAATAGAAGAGCAGTTAGTTGTCTGCAAGCGTCTGGGTGTCAGGCCTACTTCAGCGTGTGCTCTGCAGACCTGTGCCAGCGTGCTTTGACAGTTGCCAATCATATCTGGTGTCTCTTTAGCGTGCTTTTACAAAGAAAAAAGGTTTCCAGTGTAAGCTAATAGCAGACAGTCAGTGTCCTTCAAGCGGCTCTGTCAGGCCTTCCTTCAGCGTGTGCCCTGCACAACCCTGCCAGCGTACTTTGACAGTTGCCACTCATATCTTGTGTCTCTATAGCGTGCTTTTACAACCAAAATTTTGTTTCCACTGTAATAGAAGAGCAGTTGCCTGCCTGCCAGCTTCTGTGTGAGGTTCACATTGGATACTGTGCCTACTTGCCCAGTGCCACCACTCATATCTGTTTTAACAATTGGTTAAGCTTTACATTTAAAATAAATAATTTGGGGCGTGGCTAGCTGAGCTACTGAGCGGTCGCACACTTGCAGAGCTCCCGCTCCTGAGACCTAAAAATATACTTTTTATACCGCAACAAAGCTCAAATATTTATATCCTACCCACTCAGAACCCCCCTCGGAGTGCAATGGGCAGAAAGCACCGAAAAGCGGCTCTGGCGGAGGGTCAGACACATGCGGACATCAGGCTGTCCTTCTGCAGGCCGCCGCGGCAAACCCAAACAACAATGGCGCCCGCAGAGCCAAGCGGCTCGAGTGAATCGGAGCACTCAGGGGAGGATGAGGCAACTCACTCACAACAGACCCACAGCGGAGTGCACCAGAGAGCGGACTCAGACTCTGATCAATCGCCGTCCACTAAGGGAGACATAAAGAATCTCCTGCAGGACCTGAGAGCGGTGTGGAAGGCGGACCTCGCTGGGGTCCAAGTGGAAATAGGAGGCCTTAACCGCCGCATGAGTGCAATAGAGGCCCGAGAAGAAGAGAGAGGGAAGCGGGATGATGACACCGACTTTTGGATCACTGCCCTTACCCAACAAGTGCAACACCTCTCTCGCACGGTGACCTCCCTGGAAACGCGCCACCGGAGAAAAAACTTCAGAATCCGAGGGGCCCCGGAAACAGTAGGACAAGAAGCCCTGATAGGGTTTGCCACCGAAGTCTTACAAACACTGGGAGTCCGGATGGAAGGCGACCGACCACCACTGACGTCGGCCTTCAGGGTCCGGAAGGCCCCCACAGCACCCGCGGACGCACCCCGCGACATTATAGTGGTCTCAAGAGACATTATAGTGAAAACAGCTGTCATGGCACGATCAAGACAAAGCCCGAACCTGGTGGTTGCCAACCATAGGATATCTATATACGAAGACCTGCCTTTCGCGGTTCTCCTTGAACGGCGCAAGTTCGCGCCTATCACCCGGGCCCTCCGAGATCAGGGTATCAAATACCGCTGGGGGCTGTTGGGAACACTGGTGGTATCACAGGGGGACGCAATCCACACCCTGGCGGCCACTGGAGATCATACGAAGTTTCTAAACGGTCTTCTAACACAAGCACCGACCCCCCCGGAGCAGCCCACCACAGGGGTCCAGAAACCGGCGAACATCAACGCGAAGCAGAACCGGGGAAGCAAAACTGCGAGAGACACACACCTGAAAGGGAGGGAGGACCCCCCATAAAGAGACTCTCTTACCCACACGGCCCACACCTTACCGAGGCTCCGGAGTCCCGCGAGACCACAAGAAGGCACGGAGGATTAACCGGGACAATGCAAGTTTTCCAGAAACCGACACCACTTGTTGTCCTCTCTTTTCTAGTTGCCTTTCTTCTTGTTGTTGTTTTTTGTTTTTTCTCTTCTTGGGTTCTGTTGAACTATCCCAAAAGTGACTCTAACAAGCCCCTTCCATGGACCGATGCTGACTTTACCTGTATTACTAATGCTAATGTGTTGCTAATTACCCCACAGGGTTCACAGACAGGAATAGTCACTTAAGTTCAGCCTCACCCCATGAAACTCATCCATACACTCCGCTACAAACAAGCTATGCATATGTACACGCACTGTACCTTATCACACACGTGGCCTGCTGCTCACTCTGACATAGTCGATTTAACCTAACAGACTACCTGATCTACAGGCAGATATAGAAATGAAGATTTTATTTTATTATATTTTACTTAATGTCTATTAATAGTTTGTCTCACTGAGGCGTGACTTTCATTTCCACCTTAACAATTATAACCTTGAACTTACTCAACTAGTCTATATCGCATACTCTAAAATGTGCATTGTGCTGTCATGCCATGTCTTTGTAATTCGCAGTTTACTGTTACCACGGGAACATATGCTCTTGGGGCATGATGATCTCATATGTAATTGCTTTAACTATATGCACGTCAAAATAAAGAATTTAAAAAATAAATAAATAATAATAATAATTTGTTTTCACTGTAATAGAAGAGCAGTTGCCTGCCTGCCAGCTTCTGTGTCAGGTTGGATGCCTTGCCCATTTGCACAGTCAGTGCCACCACTCATATCTGTTTTAACAATAGCTTAAGCTTTAGATTTTAAAGAAATAATTTTTTTTCACTGTAATAGAAGATCAGTTAGTTGTCTGCAAGCATCTGGGTGTCAGGCCTACTTCAGCGTGTGCTCTGTAGACCTGTTCCAGCGTGCTTTGACAGTTGCCAATCATATTTGGTGTCTCTATAGCGTGCTTTTAAAACCAAAATTTGTTTTTCACTGTTATAGATTGAATAGCAGTTACTTGTCTTCAAGCGGGTGTCTCAGGCCTACAGTGTGTGCTCTGCAGAACTGTTCCAGTGCACATTGCCAATCATATCTGGTGTCTCTATAGCGTGCTTTTAAAACCAAAATTTGTTTTTCACTGTTATAGATTGAATAGCAGTTACTTGTCTTCAAGCGGGTGTCTCAGGCCTACAGTGTGTGCTCTGCAGAACTGTTCCAGTGCACATTGCCAATCATATCTGGTGTCTCTATAGCGTGCTTTTAAAACCAAAATTTGTTTTTCACTGTTATAGATTGAATAGCAGTTACTTGTCTTCAAGCGGCTCTGTCAGTCCTTCCTTCAGCGTGTGCTCTGCAGAACTGTTCCAGTGCACATTGCCAATCATATCTGGTCTCACAGTAGCTTGCACGCATAGTACCACTAATCCCCCAAAAAATGACAGGCAGAGGCAGGCCACCCCGCAGGGGCCGTCGTGGTCGTGGTGCTGTGATTCCCTTTTGCCCTAGAATAATGCCCAGTTTTCAGAAGCCACGTACCCTGAACTTGAAAAGTTGACAGGACACCCAATCTTGTACAGCCTCCGCTCGGAACCTTGACGCACCATCCTCCTCCAGCTTAGCTTCAAGCACCTCTCAAGATAGCACTCACCCGCCTGCCGCCACCACCAAAACTAGCACCACAGCCGCTTTACTTGGTATGTCAGAGGAGTTATTCACACACCCGTTTGAAGAAATGAGTGATGCGCAACCATTATTGCTAGAGGATGTAGATAACAGGGATATGTCTCAGGCAGGCAGCATTAAACACATGGAGGTACGGTGTGATGATGATGATGTTGTACCCGCTGCTGCTTCCTTTTCTGAGTTGTCAGATACAAGCGAAGCGGTTGATGATGACGATGCGTCCATGGATGTCACGTGGGTGCCCGCTCGGCAAGAAGAAGAACAGGGCAAAAGTTCAGATGGGGAGACAGAGAAGAGGAGGAGACGAGTTGGAAGCAGGGGGGGTCGTCGCAAGGAGCTAGTGGCACAGTCAGACAGCATGCATCGGCACCCGGGGTCAGCCCGACAGCACGCCAATCAACGCATGCTGTGTCCACCACCAGAATGCCGTCATTGCAGAGCTCAGCAGTGTGGCATTTTTTTTGTGTGTCTGCCTCTGACAACAGCGATGCCATTTGCAACCTGTGCCAAAGGAAACTGAGTCGTGGGAGGTCCAACACCCACCTAGGTACAACTGCTTTGCGTAGGCACATGATCTCACATCACAAACGCCTATGGGATCAACACATGAGTACAAGCAGCACGCCTACTCTAAGCCGCCATCCTCCTCCTGGTCCAGCATCTTCAGCCACGTCAACCACTGCTGTCCTTCTTGCCCCTTCTCAACCATCCGCCACTCCGTCTCCCGCCTTGAGCAGTTCCCGCTCATCTGCCCACAGTCATGTGTCTGTCAAGGACATGTTTGAGCGTAAGAAGCCAATGTCACCAAGTCACCCCCTTGCCCAGCGTCTGACAGCTGGCTTGTCCAAACTATTAGCCCGCCAGCTTTTACCATACAATCTGGTTGAGTCTGAGGCGTTCAAAAAATTTGTAGCTATTGGGACACCCGGCCGGAATTTCTTTTCACAAAAGGCAATCCCCAACTTGTACTCGATTGTGCAAAAGGAAGTCATGGCATGTCTGGCACACAGTGTTGGGGCAAGGGTCCATATGACCACTAATACCTGGTCTGCAAAGCATGGTCAGGGCAGGTATATCGCCTACACTGCGCATTGGGTAAACCTGCTGACGGCTGACAAGCAACGAAGAGCAGAGGAGTTGGTGACACCGCCACGAATTGCAGGCAGTCCTGCTGCCACCTCCTCTACTCCTCCTACTCCATCCTCTTCCATAACCTCCTCGGCTGAGTCCTCTTGTGCCGCTGCTTCTTGCTCCACATCAACGGCACCCCCCCCAGCTCCCCAGGTACTATTCCACATCCCGGATACGGCAGTGTCACGCCGTCTTGGGTTTGACTTGCTTGAAAGCAGAGAGTCACACCGGACAAGCACTCCTGTCCGCCCTGAACGCACAGGTGGAAAAGTGGCTGACTCCGCAGCAACTGGATATCGGCAAAGTGGTGTGTGACAACGGAAAAAATTTGATAGCGGCATTGAAGTTGGGCAAGTTGACACATGTGCCGTGCATGGCACATGTGTGTAATCTGATCGTACAACGCTTTGTGCATAAGTACACAGGCTTACAGGACGTCCTGAAGCAGGCCAGGAAGGTGTGTGGCCATTTCAGGCGTTCCAACACGGCCATGGCTCACAACATGCCAGTGAGGCGCTTGATTTGCGACAGCCCTACAGGTTGGAATTCAACACTCCTAATGTTCGACCGCCTGCTCCAACAAGAAAAAGCTGTTAATTAATATTTGTATGACCGGGGTGCTAGGACAGCCTCTGGGGAGCTGGGATTTTTTTTTGCCATGTTACTGGATGCTCATGCGCAATGCCTGTAGGCTCATGCGTCCTTTTGAGGAGGTGACAAACCTAGTCAGTCGCAACGAAGGCACCATCAGCGACATCATACCATTTGTTTTCTTCATGGAGCGTGCCCTGCGAAGCGTGCTGGATCAGGCTGTAGATGAGCGTGAAGAGGAAGAGGAAGAGTTGTGGTCACCATCACCACCAGAAACAGCCTTATCAGCATCGCTTGCTGGACCTGCGGCAACGCTGGAAGAGGATTGTGAGGAAGAGGAGTCAGAGGAGGATTGTAGCTTTGAGGAGGAGGAGGAGGAGCAAGACCAAACACAACAGGCATCCCAGGGTGCTCGTTGTCACCTATCTGGTACCCGTGGTGTTGTACGTGGCTGGGGGGAAGAACATACCTTCAATGACATCAGTGAGGAGGAGGAACGGGAAATGAGTAGCTCGGCATCCAACCTTGTGCAAATGAGGTCTTTCATGCTGTCCTGCCTGTTGAGGGACCCTCGTATAAAAAGGCTGAAGGAGAACGACCTGTACTGGGTGTCCACGCTACTAGACCCCCGGTATAAGCAGAAAGTGGCTGAAATGTTACCCAATTACAACAAGTCGGAAAGGATGCAGCATTTGCAAAATAAATTAAAAAGTATGCTTTACACAGCGTATAAGGGTGATGTCACAGCACAACGGGAATCTAACAGGGGGAGAGGTGGAAGTCATCCTCCTCCTCCTCCTCCCACGACCACGCCGGCAAGGACAGGACGCTTTAAAGACGTGTTGTTGATGGAGGACATGCGGACCTTTTTAAGTCCTATGCATCGCCACAGCCCTTCGGGATCCACCCTCAGAGAGCGACTCGACCGACAGGTAGCAGACTACCTCGCCTTAACTGCAGATATCGACACTCTGAGGAGCGATGAACCCCTTGACTACTGGGTGTGCAGGCTTGACCTGTGGCCTGAGCTATCCCAATTTGCGATAGAACTTCTGGCCTGCCCCGCTTCAAGTGTCCTGTCAGAAAGGACCTTCAGTGCAGCAGGAGGTATTGTCACTGAGAAGAGAAGTCGCCTAGGTCAAAAAAGTCTAGATTACCTCACCTTTATTAAGATGAATGAGGGATGGATCCTGAAGGGCGACAGTGGGCGATACATTCGCTTAAAAAAGGCCTGATGAGATGAGCTGCCTTGGGCTAAAAATGGTCCACACGCTGCTGTTTTTTAGCTCTGAATGACGTTTGACTTGCGTGACTTATCCGCCACCAACTAGGGTTCAAGCCACCATGTTTTAGGGCACTTTCTGCCTGTGAAACAAACATCAATTTTTCTGGCCGCTGCTACAGCAGCGGCTGCAACAATACCAAATTTTTCAGGCATGTGTACATGCCTAATTTTTAGGCCCACTGGTGCAGCACTGTGGCTTCAAAAACCAAACCAAAAATTAAAATCCTCCAAGATGGCACCAATATACCAGTGGTCTAAGCATCTTCCCACCTTGGCCTAAAAAGGGGAGGTGATTCAACAATTAAAAATCTCTGCCATTTACACGTCCACTGATAGGAGACGCGGAAGGTATTAAACTGATATGAACAATACTCCACTCCTATCAGTAGGTCCGTCCCATTGTGATTTATGCCCCCCACCCACCGCGCAGGGATGGGGGCCGGGGGGGAGGAAAGTAGGCCCCCCCATTGTGATTCATGCCCCCCACCCACCGCGCAGGGATGGGGGCCAAGGGGGGGAGGACAGTAGGTCACCCCATTGTGATTTATGGCCCCCACCCACCGCGCAGGGGATGGGGAGGACAGTAGCTCCCCCCAGTGTGTATCAGGGGCCCTATGTAGGGGGAACAGTCTCTATTCTGCTCTGTGTCAGTGTGTATCAGGGATCATTAGGATAGGTGTCAATCCATATCTGCCAAGTGACCCTATGTAGGGGGAACAGTCCCTATTCTGCTCTGTGTCAGTGTGTATCAGGGGTTTTGAGGACAGGTGTCAATCCATATCTGCCAAGTGACCCTATGTAGGGGGAACAGTCCCTATTCTGCTCTGTGTCAGTGTGTATCAGGGGTTTTGAGGACAGGTGTCAATCCATATCTGCCAAGTGACCCTATGTAGGGGGAACAGTCTCTATTCTGCTCTGTGTCAGTGTGTATCAGGGGTTTTGAGGACAGGTGTCAATCCATATCTGCCAAGTGACCCTATGTAGGGGGAACAGTCTCTATTCTGCTCTGTGTCAGTGTGTATCAGGGATCATTAGGATAGGTGTCAATCCATATCTGCCAAGTGACCCTATGTAGGGGGAACAGTCCCTATTCTGCTCTGTGTCAGTGTGTATCAGGGGTTTTGAGGACAGGTGTCAATCCATATCTGCCAAGTGACCCTATGTAGGGGGAACAGTCTCTATTCTGCTCTGTGTCAGTGTGTATCAGGGCTGGGCTTTGAGGACAGGTGTCAATGTTAGATGATTTCTGCCCTTTATGGATTAAAAGCAGACTCTGCATCAACTGTGCAATTTTCCATGGGAGTTTTGCCATGGATCCCCCTCTGGCATGCCACAGTCCAGGTGTTAGTCCCCTTGAAACAACTTTTCCATCACTATTGTGGCCAGAAAGAGTCCCTGTTGTTTTTAAAATTCGCCTGCCCATTGAAGTCAATGGCGGTTCGCGCGGTTCGCCGGTTCGCGAACATTTGCGGAAGTTCGCGTTCGCCGTTCGCGAACCGAAAATTTCGGGTTCGCGACAACACTAGTGGTTATATTACTAGTGGAAATGTCAGTTAATATAACGTGATATATTCCTTATTTTACCATAACTCCCCATTGACATGTTTCCCATCGTGCTCAAGTTATAAATATGCTATACTATACTATTAAGACTAACAAAGGGGATGTTCTTGCCTGATCCTTACTCCTACTTAAAGAGTTAATGACAATCTGTTCCCCTTTTCTTCTATGAAGCGTACAGAATAATCTTGTTTAATACATCCTCCTTAATACATTTTAAACTATAGCGCAGTACCACTTTAAGAAATGACCCTGCCTGCATTAAACGATGCCTAAGCTTGTTTGTATAGAAACGTTAACTTTTAATTTGTCTAGCATGTAATATAAGCGTTAACTTTAACCCACATGACTGTAACAGATGGTTAGAAAAGCTTGTATCTTATCATCTTCTTACTTAAAAAAAAAAATTGCAAAGTATTTTCCATGCCATGTTATATTCTGCTATTGAATGGTTTCCTACAGCTAATGTGGCGTAGCAAGCCAGATTGTTATTTCATGTACGAACAAAAAAAAGACAAAAAAGGACTAAACTAGAAAAGTAGAAAGTGATAGCCATGAGAGCGAAACCAACCTTAAAACATTTTCAAGTACATAAAAGAAAAAAAAATGAAAAATGAAAGTGAAGGTACACCAAAATCAAAGATGGATATGTTAATAAAACAAAACAGGAAAAGGCCGACATTTTTAATATTCTATTTTTTCTTAGAATATATAAGGAGGAAACTACGGCAAGGGATAGAGAGATATGCAAATGATTGCTGCAAAAAAACACATTGCAGAAAACTATGATTGGATAACTCAAGACAAGGTGCTACATCAACCAAGAACATTTATATAAACAAAGTTTATGGGCTTGATGGTATTCACCTGTGAGTAATTAAGGAGCTAATTTGGAAAAAAGTGAACCTATGTTTGATTCTTTCATAATATTTTCTTTTAGGAATTGTACCAGAGGATTGGAGGAAGGCAGATGTGGTTCCTACATTCACAAAGGGTTCAAAATCTTTTCATGGAAATTACAGACATGTGAGCTTAACATCTGTGGCTTGTAAACTATTTAAGGGATACTATTGAGGAATAAATTGGAAAGAAAATTGTTATCAGTAAAAATCAGCATGGTTTTATTAAATATAGGTCATGTTAAGCAAACTTAATTGCATTCTATAAAGAAATAAGTAGAAGTATAGATAAGGGTGTTGAAGTGGATGTGGTCTACTTGGATTTTGCTATGGTGTGTTTGATACAGTTTCACACCATAGATCAGTGTTCAAACTAAAAGAAATTGGTCTAGAGGAAAATTTGTGTTCTTAGATAGAACATTGGTTTAAAGATAGAGTACATAGAGTTGTCAATAATGGTAACATTTTCAGCAAGACAAAAGTGATAAGTTGTGTCCCTCAGGGTTCTGTTTTGGGACCACTTCTATTTTGCGTATTTATAAATGATCTTAAAAAGCCATGGTTCAGTGTTTGCAGATGACACAAAACTCTGTAAAGTAATACTATGTAATCTGGATATTACTTTGCTGCAGATGAATTTAGATAGATTGGGGGTTAGGGCACTTAAAAGTCAGATTATATTTAATGTAGATAAATGCAAGCTATGAACTTCGGGGTAAAGAATGCACAGGCAACTTACTCCCTAAATGGCAGTGAATTAGCAATGAGAAGAATGAAACTAGGCAACAATGGGCAATGTCCAGGGCCGGTGCGTCTTATATACTTTGAAGGGGGCGCCCGCCGCCCGGACACTAACTATGCCACACTGGCACCCTTCATGCTGCAGCTGCCTGAGCCTTAGGGTGCAAGATTCAAGTTACCAGCAGGAGGGAAGTGCACTGATGGTCACTCATTGTAGCATGGCCGAGCAGAGCGGAATGTGGTACAGGAGCATCTGTTTCCTATACCCAGCCAGACTGACAGAAAGTGCTCACTGTGCTAGATACAGGAAACAGAAGCTCCTGTACCACAGACCACTCCGCTCGGCCACGCTTCCCAGGGAGGTAAGGAAACACAGCAGGGAAAGAAACCACTAAGGGATGGGGGGGAAGGAGAGACCACTAAGGGATGGGGGGAGGAAGAGGAGAGACCACTAAGGGATGTTTGGAGGGAGAGGAGAGACTACTAACGGATGGGGGGAGAGGAGAGACTACTAAGGGATGGGAGGGAGGGAGGGAGAGGAGAGCCCACTAAGGGATGGGGGAAGCGAGAGCCCACTAAGGGATGGGAGGAGGGAGAGTAGAGACCATTAAGGGACAGGGGAGGAGGGAACATAGAAACCACTAAGGGACAGGGGAGGAGGGAGTGGAGAGACCACTAAGTGATGAAGGGAGGGAGAGGAGGGACCACAGAGGGACGGGGAGGAGGGGAGACCACTAAGGGACAGAGTGGAGGGAGAGGAGAGACCACTATGGGGCAGGGGGCAGGAGAGAGCACTAAGGGACATGAGAAGATGGGGAGAGCACTAAGGGAGGAGAGAGCTTTAAGGGAAAGTGGGGAGGGGAGAGCACATAGGGACAGGGGCAAGGGAGATCATTAGGGGAAGAGGAGAGCACTAAGGGGAAGGAGGGGAGAACAATAAAGGACAGGAGGGGAGGGGAGGGGAGGGAAGAGCGCTAAGGGACAGGAGGGGAGAGCTCTAAAAGACATGAGGGGAGAACACTACGGGACGGGGGGAGCACCAAGGGAAAGTGGGGTAGGGCAGAGCACTAAGTGAGGGGAGAGCACTAAGGGACAGGGGCGAGAGCACTAAGGGACAGGAAGGGAGAGCTCCGAGGGACAGGAGGGGATACCACAAAGGGATGAGGCAGAGGCATAACCAGAAACCACCGAGCCCCGGTGCACAGACTGCACAGGGGATCCCCATGTGTTTCAACCCCCCACCAGCCCCTCAACACATCTCATCTCCCTATGCAAGCCCCTCCACATGTCTCATTCTCTCCCCAGTCCCTCCAGGTTTCTTACCCACCCCCCATGTCTCTCCCACACATATACCCATATTGTAACTGCCTGACTTGGTCGAGAAGTCCATTACGGCAGTACAATGGACTTCTCGACCAAGTCAGGCAGTTACAATTATTGTATATGTGTTTTTTGATTCAATAAAGTATCTTCGAGATTTTTAATTATGATTAGTTTGTCCATTGTATGTTATACTCGATAGTATTGGAACAGATTTTCGCCTCTTTTTTATCATTATTGTTTAGGGTTACCCCCTCATCGGCTCCTATTGATCCAGAGACATTGATTTTCTGGCCATTTATTTATTTATTTCTGTATAAAAAAGGGCATTAATCCTGAGGATTGAACTATAATTTTGCCTCATTAGAAATCAATGAAAAGACCAAGCCTTTAATTTTCCTGTGCATCCTAGTCACACGTTCTATAGAAAGAAATTCTGATACTATGGCATTAGAAAAAATGCAGAGGCAGCTACAAAATTGATAAAAGGAATTAAACATTTGAGTTATGACAAAAGTTTAAAACATTTAAATCTGTTCAGTTTTGAAAAATGGTGTCTCAGAGGGGAAATTATAGCATTATACAGTTATATTAGGGGCCAATATAATTCATTGTCTAGAAATCTATTCATAAACAGGACTGCACATAGGGCACGAGGTCATGCATTTAGAATGGAAGAAAGGAGATTTAGCCTAATGCAAAAGACAGGATTTTTACAGTAAGAGCAATAAGAATGTGGAATTCTTTACCTGAAAACAAGTGGTTTTATCAGAGTCTGTTTAAACAGCAACTGGATGAATAGGTGCAAAAACATAATATTCAGTGATATAATTTTAATATGTGGGGTAAGGTACAAAGAGAAATCTGACTGCCATTCTAGGGTTAAGAATGACTATTTTTTTTCTAGTTTGTTGAAAAATTTGAAAGCATTTCAAACTGGGTTTCTTGCCTTCTTTTGGATCAACATCAAAAACAGATATGAGAAAAACTGAACTTGAAAGATCCATGTAACTATGTAACTATGTGACATTTCTATAGATATCCCATGATAACATGATCTCATGGTATAGACATAACTGAAACTCCTTATAGCAGAAGCTCACTGGAGTTTGCTTGAAAGTAGGCTATTTAAAGTAGTCTCTTTTAAGTAGGAGTTAAAACAACAGGAGTTTGTTGGTGAACTGGTGGACTGTGGTTGGTATTAGTTAATACCAAGTGGGGAAAAAAGCAGGTTTACATTTTTGTATTTTTGTATTTTGTGTTTTGTATTTTTTTTTACTTTTACCCTTTTTAATTTATTTTTCTCCTTGATGTTTTGATTTATTTTAATTTTTTTCTAACTTTTTTCCTCTTTTCATATATATATATATATATATATATATATATATATATATTTTCTCTTTGCTGGATATATTTAAACTTTGTCCCTTTTTGTTTTCTTCTATATTTTCTCCTTGCTGGTGTTATTTAAAACGTTTTCCCTCCTTTTTTTTTTCTCTCTTGTTGTTTCTATTCCCCTCCTTGTGGGTGCTCCTGCTGAGCTAATTAGGGGGAGTGCCCCTTAATTTCCACCTGTGTGGGATTTGTATTGCCAATATAAACCCACTACTGACTCACAGAGCTTGCTCACTGGAGTTTGCTTGAAAGTAGGCTAGTTCAAGTAGTCTCTTTTAAGTAGGAGTTAAAACAACAGGAATTAAAACCTACAAGAGAGTTTAAATCAAGAGGGTAAATATTGTTTTTGCTCACTTGTGTTTTTTGTAACTGGGGATAAGTGCTAGCAAGATTGCGAGTTTATCTCAGTGCACATGATGCCGCATGTATGCATGCCTGGATGATTCTGTCCAGGGTCCATAACTCTGTAGTGGGTGTGAGCGAGTGGCAATTCTGGAAGTTCAGATTAGAGATCTGGAGAGGCAAATTTTAACACTGAGGGAGATTGACAATCTTGAGAGGAGTCTGCTGCTCACTGAGCAGAGTTTAGTGGGGACAGGTAGTGGAGAGGGAGGAGATAAGACAGATGGGGAACATGAACGTAGCTGAGTGACAGTGGGGCGAGGAAGCAGGGAGGGAGGGAAGAGAAAAGGTTTAGCTAGTCCTGGTCTCATGCAGGCTAACAGATTTGCCCGTTTGAGTGAAGATGTTGTGAGCATCAGCTCAGGAGTAGCTGTACTGCAGGAAGCTGTTCCTGTTAACAGCCGTGGGAACAGCCCCTCTAGTACGGGTGGGGTTGAGAGGGTAAGGAAGTCTAGACAGGTTGTGGTGGTAGGGGACTCTATTATTAAGAGAGTAGATAGGGTAATCTGCCACTCTGATCGACTCAACCGGACAGTTTGCTGTCTCCCGGGTGCTCGGGTCCAGCATGTTTCCGACAGAGTGGAGGGATTATTGGTATAAGCTGGAGATGACCTAGCTGTCATGGTCCATATTGGTACCAATGAAAAAGTCAGAGAAAAATGGAAAGTCCTAAAGAATGAGTTCAGGGAACTAGGAAGTAAGCTAAAGAAAAGGACCTCCAAGGTAATTTTTTTCAGAAATATTACCTGTGCCGCGCGCTACAGCAGAAAGGCAGCGGGAGTTTAGAGAGGTCAATGCATGTCTAAAGTCTTGGTGCAGGAAAGAGGGTTTTGGGTTTTTAGAGCACTGGCCCGATTTTGTGCTTGGGTACAACCTGTATAGTCATGATGGATTGCACCTAAACGGAAGAGGGTCTGCTGTGCTGGGGGATAGGATGGCTAGAAAGTTGGAGGAGGTTTTAAACTAGTGGTAGGGGGTGAGAGTCAAAGCAATCTAGAAAATGGAGATAGGATGGAAAGGAGATGGGCTTTAGCTCAGAACAAAGGGGGTGGAGATGGGGGAGGGGAAAGCTCAGAACAGAGGATGTATGTAATATTGATAATTCACAAAAAGTACAAAAGACTCATGATAATATTAAATGTATGCTTACTAATGCAAGGAGCCTATATAACAAAATGGGGGAACTAGAGGCAATAGCATACACTAAACAATATGATATAATAGGCATAACAGAAACATGGTGGGATGAGACACATGACTGGGCAATTAATTTACATGGGCACCCGTTATTTAGGAAGGATAGGAAAAACAAGAAGGGTGGTGGAGTATGTTTATATGTCAACCATGAGTTAAAGTCAAATCTTAGGCATGTGGAGTGTGACGAGGAAAATGTGGAGGCTTTATGGGTAGATATCTGCTTGGGGCAGACAAAGGGAAATCAATTATTGGTTGGGATATGTTCTAAACCACCTAATGTAAATATTATTGAGGAAGAACAGCTGTTAGAGCAAATTGAGAAAGCTGCAAATCGAGGTAACACGTTAATTATTGGAGATTTTAATTACCCATACAAAAATTGGGATAGAGGGACTAGTACTTCAGCAAGGGGAATCAGGTTTTTGAGTGTGTAAATGACACCTTTATGTCACAACTAGCACCAACTAGAAAGGATGCTTGTCTGGATCTCATCATAACAATCAATGTTGATCTTTTAACCAATATTCAAGTAGGGGAGCATTTGGGAAATAGTGATCACAATATGGTAAATTTTGAAATAAACTCAAACAAGCAAAAGCAAGTGGGGTATACTAAAACATATAATTTTAAAAAAGCCAAATTTTAATAAGATTAGGGCAGCTCTACAACATATCGACTGGCATAAACTCCTTAGTGATAAAAACACTGAGGATAAATGGAAACTATTCAAACAAATATTAGAAAGGTACGTTTCTCAGTATGTACCATTGGGTAATAAATACAAAAGAAACAAATTAAAACCAATGTGGCTTAGTAGACAAGTAAAACACGAGATTAAAAGTAAGAAAATGGCATTTAAAGCATTTAAATCAGACAAATCAGAGGCATCCTATTTAAGATATAAGGAAGCCAATAATGCTTGCAAAAAGACGATTAAAGTGGCTAAACTAGAAAATGAGAAATTGATAGCTAAAGAATGCAAAACCAACCCCAAATTTTTTTTCAAGTACATCAATTCTAAAAAAACAAAAAATGAAAGTGTAGGTTCACTGGAAACAGAGTTGGGTTTATTAGCTAATGAAGACCAGGAAAAAGCAGACATTTTAAATAACTATTTTTCTTCAGTATGTATTAATGAGGATCCTATGGCAAGAGATATGCAAATGATTGCTGAAAAAAACGTGCAAATAACTTGTGATTGGATAACTCGATACAAGGTGCTACAGCTATTAAAGAAAATTTATGTAAATAAACCTCCGGGGCCTGACGGTATTCACCCACGAGTACTTAAGGAGCTAAGTGGGGAAATAAGTTAACCTCTGTATTTTATTTTTCAAGATTCTTTTGTTTCAGGTGTTGTACCGGAGGATTGGAGGAAGCAGATGTTGTTCCTATATTTCACAAGGGTTCAAAATCCTTGCCTGGAAATTATAGACCTGTGAGCTTAACTTCTGTAACTGGGAAAATATTTGAAGGGCTATTAAGGGATAATATTCAGGAATTAATTGAGAAGAACTTTGTTATTAGCAATAATCAGCATGGTTTTATGAAACATAGGTCATGTCAAACTAACCTAATTGCATTCTACTAAGAAGTAAGTAGAAATATAGATCAGGGTGTTGCAGTGGATGTGATCTACTTGGATTTTGCCAAGGCATTTGATACGGTTCCTCACAATAGGTTAGTCTTCAAACTAAAAGAAATTGGTCTAGATGAATATTCTTGTTCTTGGGTAGAACATTGGCTTAAGGATAGGGTACAACGAGTTGTCATAAATGGTAAATTTTCAAGCTGGACAAAAGTGGTAAGTGGTGTCCCTCAGGGTTCTGTTTTGGCACCGCTTCTATTTAACATATTTATAAATGATCTTGAAATGGGCATTGAAAGCCATGTATCAGTGTTTGCAGATGACACAAAACTTTGTAAAGTAATAAAATGTGAGCAGGATATTGCCTTGCTGCAGAGGGATTTGGATAGATTGGGGGACTGGGCACTAAAATGGCAGATGAAATTTAACGTAGAAAAATGCAAAGTTATGCACTTCGGGGTTAAGAATGCACAAGCAACGTACATACTAAATGGTGTCAGGATCGGGACAGGGATCCAACACGCAGAGTACAAACAGTAGCTAGGTACGTATACCGGACCTTAGAATGGCCGGACTAACGTAAGGAGTAAGCAAAGAATGGTCTAGAGACAAGCCGAGGTCGAGGGAACGAGAGAGCAGGTAAGCGAGAGACAAGCCGGGTCAAAAGGGTAATAGAGGTAAGCAGGGTAGAACAATACAAGCCGGGTCAGAACCAAAGAGACAAATAGAAATAAGAGCACTGAGAGACTAGACTAGCTAGAACCACGACAGGGCAATGAACCAATACACAAAACCCTATTTTATACCCTGGTTCTAAATAGATGATCACGCCCCCGACGAGTCCTGATTCATGCTCAGGACTTGATTGACAGGTCGGAACGGATTGTCGTCATGACGTCGGCTACTGGAGCCGCGTCATAAAAGGAGGCGGATCAATCGCGTCCGGCGTGTAAACGGCCGAGAGGACTGCGAGGAACGAGTGAGTCAGCCCCTGAGAGAGGGCGAACGTCTAAGTATCTCACCTCCTCTGAGGTAGAGACAACAGGTACCCTGACAGTACCCCCCCTCTCAGAAACGCCCACCGGGCGGAAGGAACCGGGACGAGACGGAAAACGAGAATGAAAAGCCCTGCGGAGGCGAGGAGCATGCACATCCTCCTGGGCCACCCAAGACCTCTCCTCAGGACCATATCCTTTCCAGTCCACAAGATATTGTAACTTCCCTCGGGAAGTTCGAGAATCGAGGATGGAGTTAATCTCATACTCCTCCTGACCCTCAACCTGAACAGAGCGAGGGGAGGATACAGCGGAGGAAAACCTGTTACAAACTAGAGGCTTCAACAAGGAAACATGAAAGGAGTTAGGAATGTGCAAGCCAGGTGGAAGGGCAAGGCGATACGCAACTGGGTTAATTCGAGTCAGAACCTTGTAAGAAACAATGTAACGAGGTGCAAATTTCATAGAAGGAACTTTCAAGCGAATGTTTCTGGTACTCAACCATACCCTATCCCCTGGAACAAAAACCGGAGCCGCCCTTCTACGCTTGTCTGCGTGTTGTTTGAACAACGTGGAGTTATGAAGGAGAATTTGTCGAGTCTGATCCCACAACTTCCTCAAAGTGGCAACATGAACATCAACCGACGGTACCCCTTGGGAAGAGGAAACCGAGGGAAGAATGGTAGGATGAAAGCCATAATTCATGAAAAAGGGGCTAGAGCGAGTAGAATCGCAGACGAGATTGTTGTGTGCAAACTCCGCCCAAGGAATCAGACCGACCCAATCGTCCTGGTGTTCGGAAACAAAACAACGCAAATATTGTTCAATCTTTTGGTTGGTGCGTTCAGCAGCTCCGTTAGACTGGGGATGATAGTCAGAAGAGAAATTCAATTTGATGCCCAATTGAGAACAGAAGGATTTCCAAAAACGGGAAACAAATTGGGAACCTCTATCAGAAACAATTTCGGAGGGTATACCATGTAAACGAAAAATCTCTCTCGCGAATATCTCAGCCAATTCGGGAGAAGATGGAAGTTTAGGTAAGGGCACGAAATGAGCCATCTTAGTAAACCTGTCAACCACCGTGAGAATAACAGTCTGTCTTTTAGAAACAGGCAAATCGACAATGAAGTCCATAGCCAAACAGGACCATGGTCTCTCGGGAATTTCCAAGGGATGCAAAATCCCACATGGAAGCGTATGAGGTTGCTTAGTCTTCATACAGACCTCACATGCCCCGACGAAATCCCTAATATCCTTACGTAATGAAGGCCACCAGAAATCTTTAGAAATCAAGGAACACGTCTTGCGTATGCCAGGGTGCCCAGCCACCTTGCTGTTGTGAAAGCACTGCAGCAGTTCCAGTTGGAGTTCAGGAGGAACGAAGTACCGTGCCCCAGGAACCTGTCTGGGAGCCAGATGCTGTACTTTCATGATCTCGGCAAGCAACGGGGAGTGTATCCTGAGACTCGTGTTGGCGATAATATTGCACTTGGGAACTACAGAGGACAAAACCGCATCAGATATAGCCGAGGGTTCATGTTGGCGAGACAAAGCATCGGCCTTAGAGTTCTTAGAACCAGGTCTATAAGTGAGCACGTAATTGAAATGAGTCAGGAACAAGGACCAACGAGCTTGCCTGGCGGACAAGCGCTTGGCCTCCCAATATAGGACAAGTTCTTGTGATCTGTCAAAATAGTAACAGGGTGCAAGGTCCCTTCCAATAAATGTCTCCACTCCTTTAAAGCCATAATAACCGCTAATAGTTCCCTGTCACCTATGTCATATCTGCTTTCAGGCCCAGATAATTTCTTGGAAAAAAACACATGGATGTAACGGTTTATCCACACCTAACCTTTGAGACAATATAGCACCTATACCTGTCTCCGAGGCGTCAACCTCGAGTAGAAAAGGCAAAGACGTATCAGGATGAACTAAAATCGGTGCTGAAGCAAAAAGATCCTTGAGTGTTTTGAAAGCAACGAGAGCTTCAGTAGACCAAGTCTTAGTATCAGCCCCCTGTCTAGTCATATTGGTAATAGGCGCAATAATAGAAGAGTATCCTTTAATGAAGCGCCTATAATAATTGGAGAATCCAATAAACCTCTGAATGGCCTTGAGTCCCCTGGGTAATGGCCAATCTAAAATAGACTGGAGTTTAACCGGATCCATCTTAAACCCGTCTCCAGAAATAACGTACCCAAGGAAGTTTATCTGAGATTGGTCAAAACTACATTTCTCCAATTTGCAGTACAATCCATGTTGTAGAAGTTTGCGCAATACCCTTCTGACTTGTCTGTGATGAGTCTCAATCTCTCTAGAGTGTATTAGTATATCATCCAGATATACAATAACGCAATCATGTTGAAATTCCCTAAGAACTTCATTAATCAGATCCTGAAAAACTGCCGGTGCATTACAGAGACCAAAAGGCATTACCGTGTACTCATAGTGCCCATAACGGGTATTGAAAGCTGTTTTCCATTCGTCTCCCTGTTGCATTCTCACCAAGTTATACGCCCCTCTGAGATCTAACTTGGTGAAAATTTTGGAGCCTTTTAAACGATCAAAGAGCTCAGTAATCAAATGAATCGGGTAGGCATTTCTAATAGTTATTTTATTCAGGCCCCGATAATCAATGCAAGGCCTTAACGTACCATCTTTTTTATTCACAAAAAAGAACCCGGCCCCGGCAGGGGAGGAGGATCTCCTAATGAATCCTTTGTCCAGGTTCTCACGAATATACTCCTCTAGGACTAAGTTCTCCTTAGTAGATAAAGGATATACCGTACCCCTCGGAGGCATGGTACCAGGCAAGAGTCTGAACTTGCAGTCAAAGGACCTGTGTGAAGGTAAAGTGTCAGCTTTCTTCTTGTCAAAGACTGCCTTTAAATCCAGATACAGAGGCGGTATTTGTAAGTCTGTAGTTTGGGTAGAATTAACCGGTGTGTCAACTACGCAAACCGGTGAGACTTTCTGTAAGCACCTGCTCTGGCAACCCTGACACCAAGAGACTATCTCACCCAGTTCCCAATCAATAATTGGGTTATGTTTCTTAAGCCAAGGATACCCCAAGACTATAGGAACAGAAGGAGATGAAATAAGCATGAAAGATATACCTTCTTCGTGTAAGATGCCAACAGTTAAGTTAACAGGTATGGTCTCACGAAAAATAACAGGTTCAGATAATGGTCTACCATCTATGGCCTCAACGGCCAAGGGTGTATCCCTTAGCTGTGATGGGATAGAGTGCTTAGTGACAAAGACTTGGTCAATAAAGCTTTCAGCAGCTCTGGAATCAATCAGCGCCATAGTATTTAATACTCCCTTCTCCCAAGCTAAAGAAACAGGTAGCAGAAGCCTATGATCTTTATAATCATGTATAGAGGACAAGATAGAAACACCCAAGGCCTGTCCTCTAGAGGAACTTAGGTGCGAGCGTTTCCCGGGCGGTTAGGACAGTTTAGGCATAGGTGACCTCTTGTTCCACAATACATACACAACCCCTCCCTTCTCCTGTACTGTCTCTCCTCTTCTGAGAGACGAGTATTGCCTATCTGCATAGGTTCTGGAAGAGCTAAGGTTGTAGATTCAGGGCTTTGGAATGAGGGAGCTAGTCTAAAGGAAGGTCTACGGGTTCTATCTCGAGTGTTCTGTCTCTGTCTTAAACGTTCATCAATTCTAGAAATAAAAGAAATTAAATCCTCCAAATTTTCAGGAAGCTCTCTTGTGGCAACCTCATCTAGAATTTCGTCTGATAGTCCGTTTAGAAATACGTCCATATAAGCCTGTTCATTCCACTTGACTTCTGCTGCCAAGGATCTGAACTCTAAGGCATAATCCACAAGGGTTCGGTTATGTTGTCTAAGACGTAACAGTAATCTAGCTGCATTGACCTTTCTACCTGGAGGGTCAAAAGTCCTTCTAAAAGCAGCGACAAAGGCATTATAATTATAGACTAGCGGGTTATCATTCTCCCACAAAGGATTGGCCCATCTCAGAGCTTTATCAATGAGTAGTGTGATTATGAATCCAACCTTCGCCCTATCTGTAGGGTAGGAGCGGGGTTGCAATTTGAAATGAATACCTATCTGGTTTAAAAAACCTCGACACGTATCCGGAGAGCCACCATAACGTACAGGGGGAGTAATATGGGAGGAAGCACCTACAGTGGCTACCTCTAGGCCCGTACTTACAGGAGAGATGGATGCAGTACGCATCTCTTCTGATTGATTACTAGAATGAGAAAGTAAAGCTTGCAACGCTAGAGCCATCTGGTCCATTCTATGATCCATGGCCTCAAATCTAGAGTCAGGGGAACCGACCTGAGTGTTTGTACCTGCAGGATCCATTGGCCCTGTCGTAATGTCAGGATCGGGACAGGGATCCAACACGCAGAGTACAAACAGTAGCTAGGTACGTATACCGGATCTTAGAATGGCCGGACTAACGTAAGGAGTAAGCAAAGAATGGTCTAGAGACAAGCCGAGGTCGAGGGAACGAGAGAGCAGGTAAGCGAGAGACAAGCCGGGTCAAAAGGGTAATAGAGGTAAGCAGGGTAGAACAATACAAGCCGGGTCAGAACCAAAGAGACAAATAGAAATAAGAGCACTGAGAGACTAGACTAGCTAGAACCACGACAGGGCAATGAACCAATACACAAAACCCTATTTTATACCCTGGTTCTAAATAGATGATCACGCCCCCGACGAGTCCTGATTCGTGCTCAGGACTTGATTGACAGGTCGGAACGGATTGTCGTCATGACGTCGGCTACTGGAGCCGCGTCATAAAAGGAGACGGATCAATCGCGTCCGGCGTGTAAACGGCCGAGAGGACTGCGAGGAACGAGTGAGTAAGCCCCTGAGAGAGGGCGAACGTCTAAGTATCTCACCTCCTCTGAGGTAGAGACAACAGGTACCCTGACAAATGGTAGGGAATTATGGATAACCACACACGAGAAGGATTTGGGAATTGTTATAGACAACAAATTAGGCAGCAATATGCAATGTCAGTCTGCAGTTGCTAAAGCCAGTAAGGTTTTGTCATGTATAAATAGGGGCATAAATTCTCGGGATGAAAATATAATTTTGCCTCTTTATAAATCGCTGGTAAGACCACACCTTGAATATGCTGTGCAATTTTGGGCGCCTGTTCTAAAGAAAGATATCATGGCACTAGAAAAAGTCCAGAGACGAGCTACAAAATTGATAAAAGGAATGGAGCATTTTAGTTATGAAGAAAGGTTAAAACTATTAAATCTGTTTAGTTTGGAAAAACGGCGCCTGAGAGGGGATATGATAACTTTATACAAATATATTCGGGGCCAGTACAAACCTTTATCTGGAAATCTATTCATAAACAGGGCTATACATAGGACACAAGGTCACACATTTAGGCTGGAAGAAGGGAGATTTCATCTAAGGCAAATAAAGGGTTTTTATACAGTAAGAGCAATAAGGATATGCAATTCTCTGCCTGAAGAGGTGTTTTTTTTCAGAGTCACTACAGATGTTTAACCCCTTAAGACCGCAGGACGTACTATGCCGTCCTTATTTTGGTGGCTCTAAACGCCGCAGGACGGCATAGTACGTCCTGGGCGGTCTTCAGCCCCACGTGGCCGGCGGAACATGGCCGCTGCAGATCGCGGTCGGGGGGCATGCCTGGCCCCCCAGGCAGCCCCCCTGTGCCTGGGGACCGCGGTCTGCAGCTTCCGATCGCAGTGACAGGCTGTCACTGCGATCGGTATTTACCATGTGTCAGCCGATTTGAAATCGGCTGACACATGGAGCCGGCCGCATTCTTCTGCAGCAGATCGCGGTCGGGGGACATGCCTGGCCCCCCAGGCAGCCCCCCTGGGGTCAGTGACCGCGATCTGAACTGTCAGGCTGCAGTCTGATCACACTGACAGGCTGCCATAGCCTGTCAGTGCGATCAGTGTTACTATGTGTCAGCCCATTGGCTGACACATGTAACTGCAGCCATTAGCCCCCTACAGATCGCGGTGGGGGCATGCCTGTACCTCCCAGGCATCCCCCTGTGGCCAATTACCGCGATCTGTAGGAGGTGATCACAGTGACAGCCAGTCACTGTGATCACTGTTAGTATGTGTCAGCCAATGATCTCAGATCACTGGCTGACACATTGTCTCTGCCCCTCTCCTCACCTCACTTCGATCTGAGAGAGAGAGGCAGAGAGATCGTGGTTTTTGCAGCTCCTGTGGAAAAAGAAAGTTTAAATTTTTTTTCAAAGTTTTAAAATTTATATTTTATTTAACCCTTTCAGTGCTGATCACAGCATATTACTGTGATCAACCTGATTAGGGTATTTATTTATTATTATTTTTTTGGATCAAAAAAAAATTATTTCTAATTTTTTTTGATCCTTTGTGTCAGTCGCAGCAACCCAAATCTCCATTACCCTTTCCCCGCTGCCGTGATCACTATACTGTACAGTATATCTGCTGTACAGTACTGTATCAGTGATCACTGTGATCAGAGGGCTCTCTGATCAGACTGACCTTTTTTAGGGTTATTTTTACATATCAAAAAATAACCCTTTCAGTTTTAAAAACATTTTTGGGTCAAAAAAATTATTTCTAATTTTTTTTTACCCTTTGTGTCAGTCGCAGCAACCCAAATCTCCATTACCCTTTCCCCGCTGCCGTGATCACTATACTGTACAGTATATCTGCTGTACAGTACTGTATCAGTGATCACTGTGATCAGAGGGCTCTCTGATCAGACTGACCTTTTTTAGGGTTATTTTTACAGATCAAAAAATAACCCTTTCAGTTTTAAAAACTTTTTTGGGTCAAAAAAATTATTTCTAATTTTTTTTGACCCTTTGTGTCAGTCGCAGCAACCCAAATCTCCCTTAACCCTTTCCCCGCTGCCGTGATCACTAAACTGTACAGTTTATCTGCTGTACAGTACTGTATCAGTGATCACTGTGATCAGAGGGCTCTCTGATCAGACTGACTTTTTTTTAGGGTTATTTTTATAGATCTGAAAATAACCCTTTCAGTGTACTGATTGCAGCTGCCTATACTGTGATCAGTACATTTATATTATTTTTTGAGGGCGGGTAGTAGGTGTTAGGCAGGTAGATAATTAATTACCCACTTTAGTATATAAATTAATTAATTTGTCCCCCTAGAATGGCACGTCGCTACTCAGCCGAGGAGGCGTATGCCATTCTGGCAGGCAGTGATAGTGACACTCTGCAAGACAGTGACACTATCACTGCCTCTGACATTGAGCCTCTGAGTGAGACCTCAAGTGATGGTGCCCCACCACCACTCACAAGAGGACGCTCAGCAAGCCCAATGCCAGGCGGAGACTGGGTGCCTCCAAATATGATGGCCCCAGAAATACCGCCGTTCACTGTTACACCTGGCATCACTGTAACAGTGGACGACTGTGAGCCAATTCGTTTTTTTGAGCTCTTTATGTCAGACGATATATTTGAGCTCATGGCTCAGCAAACGAATTTGTTTGCTATGCAGTATCTCTCTGCACATCCGGGGTCCCATCATGGTCGCAGGAATATGTGGAGACCCACGGATGTCGCAGAGATGAAGCGGTTTTGGGCTTTAACCCTAATGATGGGTATTGTAAAAAAGCCCAGTATCAGGTCCTACTGGAGCAAGCAACGTATCCTGGCTACACCTCTTTTCCCTGAGGTTATGTTGAGGGATCGCTACCTGCAACTGCTGCGATTCCTTCATTTTAATGATAACTCGCTGTGTCCCCCTAGAAACGACCCACTGTTTGACAGGCTATATAAAATTCGGCCCTTTATTCAACTCCTGTCAGACAAATTTTCTGAAAATTATGTCCCCGATAAAGATATTTCAATTGACGAGTCCCTTATGAAATTTAAAGGTCGACTGCTATTTAAGCAATATATTCCATCGAAGCGGTCCCGATATGGCGTTAAATTTTATAAATTATGTGAATCCTGTACTGGTTACACATGGGCGTTTCGCATTTACCAGGGGAAGGATAGCCATCTTGACCCACCAGGATGCCCTGATTCTGTGGGTACAAGTGGCAAGATTGTTTGGGATCTAATCCTTCCCTTGTTGAATAAGGGATATAGGCTATGGGTTGACAATTATTATACCAGTATAGAATTATTTAAAAATTTATATTGTTTTGAAACCCTAGCCTGTGGCACAGTGAGGAAGAATCGCAGGGGTTTCCCCCAAGCCCTGGCAAGTGGCAGAAGCAGTAGAGGTTCCTCTTCAGCTCTCCGCCAGGATGAGTTGCTTGCTCTTCGCTTCAGAGATAGGAAAGATGTATACATGCTGTCTACGATGCATGACGAAAGTACAGTGCCAGTGTCTGTGAGAGGTAGCACTGAGCATCTGGAAAAGCCGAAGTGCATTGTAGACTACAGCAAGTTTATGGGGGGAGTAGACTTGGCTGACCAATGCATACAGCCCTATCTGGTGAACCGAAAAACTAGGACCTGGTACAAGAAAATTGCAATCTACGTGAGCCAGATTGCAATTTTCAATGCCTATGTCCTCTATACAAAAGAGGTCATAGGTAGGCCCTGCCCTTTCCTCGAATTCACATTAAGCATTTTGTCCCGTATGTTATTTACCCAGCCCCCCAATCCCACTTTGGAATCAGGAGATCTCCAAAGACTTTGTGGCAAACACTTCCCTTCCCGAATCCCATCCACCCCTAGTAAAAAAGCTCCCCAAAAAAAGTGCCGTGTTTGCTACAAGAAAGGAGTCCGAAAGGACTCCAGTTTTTATTGTCCAACCTGCCCATCTCTACCCGCCCTCTGCATAACAGACTGTTTCAAAGTCTACCATACAGAGCTGAATTTCTGAATCACTCTGTATGGGACTTTGGCAGTTTGTTTGCTTGATTTACCTGGATTTCTGACCTCGGCTTGTCCTGACTACGCTTTGTTAGCTGCCTGTACCGACCCATTGGCTTGTTTTACCGACTACTCTGAATTCTGGATTCCCCTGACCTTGGCCTGTCCCTGTTTACGCTAGCCATTCTAAAGTGGCTACACCAAACAACTCAAAATACTACATTTGTAGTACTTGAAATGTGACTTCCCAATAAAAAACTGATCACAGGGTTAATGCTGTGATTAGCACTGAAAGGGTTACAAAAAATAGTTTTTTTTTTTCGTTTTTTTTACTTCTCAAACTTTTCGCACAGTGACTCTCTATGTGATATCAAAGATCTATCTGCCTCTCTCTGCCTTCAGATCAAAGTGTATGTGGGGTACTGTTCTATTCATGTGATATAATAAAAACCTGGAAACATGGTACATGTAGGTACTGTTATATTCAAAAGACAGTGTTAAATCAAAATACTAAGTCTCTAGTGCACTAACTAATATCAGGATTATGACATTTCCAGTGAAAATGCTATTTATCTGATTAAAAAGACAAAAATCAAAGTAGAAATCACTACATGGACCCAGCATTTCTGTTAAAATGGCTAGACCTAACATCTCAAATTATGCCATTTGTTATACTCTGGGGTGCCTACTTTTGAAAATGGTTTGCCATAACGGTGGGAATGTTATTACCCAGGCTGCCATACTCTCTGAAAAGCTACATAGGCCCAGAAAATAATATTGGCAAACTTACAAGCTGAAAGGGCATCTAATATATTTCGCCCTGTGACTTATCAGTAAAATCTGAAATAATAGTACGTGGGGGTACCGTTATATTCAGAAGACAGTGTTAAATCAAAATACCAAGTCTCTAGTGCACTAACTAATATCTGTATTATGACATTTCCAGTGAAAATGCTATTTATCTGATTAAAAAGACAAAAATCAAAGTAGAAATCGCTACATGGGCCCAGCATTTCTGTTAAAATGGCTAGACCTAACATCTCAAATTATGCCATTTGTTATACTCTGGGGTGCCTACTTTTGAAAATGGTTTGCCATAACGGTGGGAATGTTATTACCCAGGCTGCCATGCTCTCTCAAAGGCGAGAGAGACCCAGAAAATCACTTTGTTAAATTGCCAACTTTGAAAAGGACATCTAATATTTTTGTCCCCATGACTTCCCCCCCCAAAACAGAGAATCTAGTACATGGGGGTACTGTTACATTCAGGAGACAATGTTAAATACAAATAGTGAGGCTTTGTTGCAATAACTCATATCAGGAATATGAAATGTCCTGTGAAAATGGAGTTCATGTGCGTGAAAAAGCACAAATAAAGCTATAACCCCTATGTGGGCCCTTCATTTCTGATAAAGTGGTTAGACCAAACATCTTGCAATGCACCATTTCTTATACTCTTGGTTGCCTACTTTTGAAAATGGTATGCCATAATAGTGGAAATGTTATTACCCAGGCTGCCATGCTCTCTCAAATGCGATATAGGCCCAGAAAATCACTTTGCCAAATTTCAATGTAATAAAGCCTAAATGGATAAGCCGTATATATGACCGTGTAACTTTCCAAAACACCATAAAACCTATACATGGGGGGTACCATGGCGCTCGTGAGACCTCACTGAGCAGAACTAGGAGTGTTTCAGGGCAGTAAACTATATACTAACAATAATATTATCAGTGAAAGTACAGATTTTATGTGAAAAATGCAAAAAAAACAAACAAACACTAAATTTGGCTAGGGTTTGTGCCCAAGTGGCTACTAGAAAAGACTGGGCATACCCCATTTTGAATACCCTGGGATGTCTACTTTTTCAAATGGTATGCCATGATGGGGGTAATTTTCATTTCTTGGCTGCCATACGGTCTCAAAGGCAGCCTGGACACTGCAAACTAATCTGACAAATTTCAAGGTGAAAAAGCATAAATGGATAAGCCGTATATATGACCCTGAAACTTTCCAAAACCCCATAAAACCTATACATGGGGGGTACCATGGCGCTCGTGAGACCTCACTGAGCAGAACTAGGAGTGTTTCAGGGCAGTAAACTATATACTAACAATAATATTATCAGTGAAAGTACAGATTTTATGTGAAAAATGCAAAAAAAACAAACAAACACTAAATTTGGCTAGGGTTTGTGCCCAAGTGGCTACTAGAAAAGACTGGGCATACCCCATTTTGAATACCCTGGGATGTCTACTTTTTCAAATGGTATGCCATGATGGGGGTAATTTTCATTTCTTGGCTGCCATACGGTCTCAAAGGCAGCCTGGACACTGCAAACTAATCTGACAAATTTCAAGGTGAAAAAGCATAAATGGATAAGCCGTATATATGACCCTGAAACTTTCCAAAACCCCATAAAACCTATACATGGGGGGTACCATGGCGCTCGTGAGACCTCACTGAGCAGAACTAGGAGTGTTTCAGGGCAGTAAACTATATACTAACAATAATATTATCAGTGAAAGTACAGATTTTATGTGAAAAATGCAAAAAAAACAAACAAACACTAAATTTGGCTAGGGTTTGTGCCCAAGTGACTACTAGAAAAGACTGGGCATACCCCATTTTGAATACCCTGGGATGTCTACTTTTTCAAATGGTATGCCATGATGGGGGTAATTTTCATTTCTTGGCTGCCATACGGTCTCAAAGGCAGCCTGGACACTGCAAACTAATCTGACAAATTTCAAGGTGAAAAAGCATAAATGGATAAGCCGTATATATGACCCTGAAACTTTTCAAAACCCCATAAAACCTATACATGGGGGGTACCATGGCGCTCGTGAGACCTCACTGAGCAGAACTAGGAGTGTTTCAGGGCAGTAAACTATATACTAACAATAATATTATCAGTGAAAGTACAGATTTTATGTGAAAAATGCAAAAAAAACAAACAAACACTAAATTTGGCTAGGGTTTGTGCCCAAGTGGCTACTAGAAAAGACTGGGCATACCCCATTTTGAATACCCTGGGATGTCTACTTTTTCAAATGGTATGCCATGATGGGGGTAATTTTCATTTCTTGGCTGCCATACGGTCTCAAAGGCAGCCTGGACACTGCAAACTAATCTGACAAATTTCAAGGTGAAAAAGCATAAATGGATAAGCCGTATATATGACCCTGAAACTTTCCAAAACCCCATAAAACCTATACATGGGGGGTACCATGGCGCTCGTGAGACCTCACTGAGCAGAACTAGGAGTGTTTCAGGGCAGTAAACTATATACTAACAATAATATTATCAGTGAAAGTACAGATTTTATGTGAAAAATGCAAAAAAAAACAAACAAACACTAAATTTGGCTAGGGTTTGTGCTCAAGTGGCTACTACAAAAGACTGGGCATACCCCATTTTGAATACCCTGGGATGTCTACTTTTTCAAATGGTATGCCATGATGGGGGTAATTTTCATTTCTTGGCTGCCATACGGTCTCAAAGGCAGCCTGGACACTGCAAACTAATCTGACAAATTTCAAGGTGAAAAAGCATAAATGGATAAGCCGTATATATGACCCTGAAACTTTCCAAAACCCCATAAAACCTATACATGGGGGGTACCATGGCGCTCGTGAGACCTCACTGAGCAGAACTAGGAGTGTTTCAGGGCAGTAAACTATATACTAACAATAATATTATCAGTGAAAGTACAGATTTTATGTGAAAAATGCAAAAAAAACAAACAAACACTAAATTTGGCTAGGGTTTGTGCCCAAGTGGCTACTAGAAAAGACTGGGCATACCCCATTTTGAATACCCTGGGATGTCTACTTTTTCAAATGGTATGCCATGATGGGGGTAATTTTCATTTCTTGGCTGCCATACGGTCTCAAAGGCAGCCTGGACACTGCAAACTAATCTGACAAATTTCAAGGTGAAAAAGCATAAATGGATAAGCCGTATATATGACCCTGAAACTTTCCAAAACCCCATAAAACCTATACATGGGGGGTACCATGGCGCTCGTGAGACCTCACTGAGCAGAACTAGGAGTGTTTCAGGGCAGTAAACTATATACTAACAATAATATTATCAGTGAAAGTACAGATTTTATGTGAAAAATGCAAAAAAAACAAACAAACACTAAATTTGGCTAGGGTTTGTGCCCAAGTGACTACTAGAAAAGACTGGGCATACCCCATTTTGAATACCCTGGGATGTCTACTTTTTCAAATGGTATGCCATGATGGGGGTAATTTTCATTTCTTGGCTGCCATACGGTCTCAAAGGCAGCCTGGACACTGCAAACTAATCTGACAAATTTCAAGGTGAAAAAGCATAAATGGATAAGCCGTATATATGACCCTGAAACTTTTCAAAACCCCATAAAACCTATACATGGGGGGTACCATGGCGCTCGTGAGACCTCACTGAGCAGAACTAGGAGTGTTTCAGGGCAGTAAACTATATACTAACAATAATATTATCAGTGAAAGTACAGATTTTATGTGAAAAATGCAAAAAAAACAAACAAACACTAAATTTGGCTAGGGTTTGTGCCCAAGTGGCTACTAGAAAAGACTGGGCATACCCCATTTTGAATACCCTGGGATGTCTACTTTTTCAAATGGTATGCCATGATGGGGGTAATTTTCATTTCTTGGCTGCCATACGGTCTCAAAGGCAGCCTGGACACTGCAAACTAATCTGACAAATTTCAAGGTGAAAAAGCATAAATGGATAAGCCGTATATATGACCCTGAAACTTTCCAAAACCCCATAAAACCTATACATGGGGGGTACCATGGCGCTCGTGAGACCTCACTGAGCAGAACTAGGAGTGTTTCAGGGCAGTAAACTATATACTAACAATAATATTATCAGTGAAAGTACAGATTTTATGTGAAAAATGCAAAAAAAAACAAACAAACACTAAATTTGGCTAGGGTTTGTGCTCAAGTGGCTACTACAAAAGACTGGGCATACCCCATTTTGAATACCCTGGGATGTCTACTTTTTCAAATGGTATGCCATGATGGGGGTAATTTTCATTTCTTGGCTGCCATACGGTCTCAAAGGCAGCCTGGACACTGCAAACTAATCTGACAAATTTCAAGGTGAAAAAGCATAAATGGATAAGCCGTATATATGACCCTGAAACTTTCCAAAACCCCATAAAACCTATACATGGGGGGTACCATGGCGCTCGTGAGACCTCACTGAGCAGAACTAGGAGTGTTTCAGGGCAGTAAACTATATACTAACAATAATATTATCAGTGAAAGTACAGATTTTATGTGAAAAATGCAAAAAAAACAAACAAACACTAAATTTGGCTAGGGTTTGTGCCCAAGTGGCTACTAGAAAAGACTGGGCATACCCCATTTTGAATACCCTGGGATGTCTACTTTTTCAAATGGTATGCCATGATGGGGGTAATTTTCATTTCTTGGCTGCCATACGGTCTCAAAGGCAGCCTGGACACTGCAAACTAATCTGACAAATTTCAAGGTGAAAAAGCATAAATGGATAAGCCGTATATATGACCCTGAAACTTTCCAAAACCCCATAAAACCTATACATGGGGGGTACCATGGCGCTCGTGAGACATCACTGAGCAGAACTAGGAGTGTTTCAGGGCAGTAAACTATATACTAACAATAATATTATCAGTGAAAGTACAGATTTTATGTAAAAAAAAAAGAAAACACAAAAAAAAACGCTAACTTTGGCTAGGGTTTGTGCCCAAGTGGCTACTACAAAAGACTGGCCATACCCCATTTTGAATACCCTGGGATGTCTACTTTTTCAAATGGTATGCCATGATGGGGGTAATTTTCATTTCTGGGCTGCCATACGGTCTAAAAGGCAACCTAGGTCACTCAAACCAATCTGTCAAATTTCTATGCAGAAAATAAAATAATGGACAAGTCGTATATTTGACCCTGTAACTTTCCAAAACCCCATAAAACCTATACATGGGGGGTACTGTTTTACTCGTGAGACATTTCTGAATACAAATATGTATGTTTTATTGCAGGAAAACCGAATAGTATTCTGACATTAACAGTTAAATTGCCATGCTGAAATTGAAAAATAACAAGATTTCATAATTTTTTCAAGTTTTTTAGATTTTATTCATATAAAATGGAGTTCCATACATGAATGTTTGATATTAAATGAAAGCCCTGTTTCCCCTGAACAAAATGATATATAATAAGTGTGGGTGCACTTAGTATGAAAGAGGTAAATTATTGTTGAACAGACATATAGTAAAATTCTGTGGTTTGTTTACATTTTTTTTGGATCACAACTTGTACATTTGGCTGCGGTCTTAAGGGGTTAAACTGCAATTGGATAAATACTTACAAAAACATAACATACAGGGATATGATTTCTAATTAGTGGGGTAACAGCTGTTTGATCCAAGGAGACATCTGACTGCTATTTTGGGGTCAAGAAGGAATTTTTTCCTAGTTTGTGGCAAAATTGGAAGCGCTTCAGACTAGGTTTTTTGCCTTCTTTTGGATCAACAGCAACAACATATGTGAGGAAGGCTGAACTTGATGGACTCAAGTCTCTTTTCAGCTATGTAACTATGTAACTATGTAAATACCTGATGCAATTTATGTGAATGATTTCTAGCTTGTATGTATTTCTTCATTGTAGCACAGATGGAATAAACATTTTTAATTGGAAACTAATACTGACACTTGTGGCAGACCCAGACTGAGGATATCTAGTTGTGGTGTCTATATTTTAAGAAAACTTTGGCCAGAAGTGTTATGATGTATAATATAATTACTATTGTATATATAGACTGTGTTCGTATATATTATAAATGTCAAAACTCTGTTTTAAATGTTTTACAGTTAATAACTTTCTGATCACATGACTATGACATTATGTAAGTGTCAATTTTGAAATTATGTTCCCTATAAATACGGTGTATGTCCAGATGTATTTAACAATTTGAAACATGTGTGTTTTGTACTTATTATATTGCTTTTAATACTAAATTTTTATTTTCTAAGTTTATATTTACTCTAACATACCAGTATTTTTTTTAAATTCTGTCCCTGGACCTACCCTGTTTTTTTGCTTGGAGCCTGAAGCCATATTCCTGTTTGGGTAATATACCACCTGAGCCCTGTGGACATAGCAAAAACTTCCCTATACTTTTATTATGTTTAATTTTATGTTTATTCTTATTTTTATCTACATAACACATTACAATAGCCTCTACAAGCGAATAAGATCCTTAAGTGGGAATTATACCACTCTATGTGGTTTTCTAGGAGCCAGTGGGAGGCTCTACATACTGTGAGTGTATTTCTTTTATTTAATTCTACCGCAGCAAGTAGAAATACTGCACTAGATTTGGTTTTATTCCTGGTTAACTTCACATATTCACTGGAGCACTTGCTACTGGTTCAAAAATACACAACAGATATCCAGCCCAAGTACACAAAAATAGAGCCAAATTAAGCTCTATACAGTAAGTGCTTTTATTTCTTTCATTAGCTTATACAACACATACTACACCATATTTTGTCATACTCTTCCTCTTGTTTTATATACCTTGTGACAAACTGCCCTTTGCCATTGGGCATTGGAGAGGACTGATCGCTAGCCTCCTACCCTGCGACTATGGCCCTGGAATGTATTGCCCATTAGGAATTACATTTGGGCATCATGGATTTTTGTATGCTGTTCCTGGCCCTTTAAATACTGTGGAGCAATGTTACAACTTTTAAACTGGTACTTCGAATGCAGTCGAAGTGCCAAAGTCGTCGAAGTGCCGAAGTCGTCGAAGTGGCCGCTATTCGTCAAACGAACACGTGGCGGTGGCCATTTTAAAGTATTCGAACGCGGTCAGTGGTGTGTGCAGCCAAATCTATGGAACTGTTTGCGGCTACCCAATTGCACGAACACCGCTGACCCGTACCTTCTTCGACACCGCGGCTGGAGACTAAGTCCCGTTCGAAGATTTGCATGCTTGTTCAAATGGGACTTAGTCATTTTCTCGGTGCAAAATAGACCGACCGCACAGCCCAAATCCATGGAACTGTTTTGGGCATGAAAATGTGCTTGCGGTCGGTCATAAAGGACTTATACCTATCTCCCGAACGGCTGGACGGATTCAAATGATTTTTGGGTATGTTTGTATTTGGAATGTGCTGATTAATAATATGTAACTGTTATTAATATTGGATGTATGGTTTTAGAGTTATGAAAGTTGGGTAAAAAGTATGTTTAGACTGTACGTATAATTGGGTTACCTCTCAGGCTAAGGGGAGGGAATTTGTGAGATGTAACCATTGTGTGATTGGGTAATGGATAATTGTCTGTGGGCGTCTCCCTTGCAGGGGAGAATTGCACAAAAGCAGAGTGTGTGTAATTAAACCAGAGATCTTCTTGACCCTCAATACATAGCCTTGTCTCATTATTGGAGGGAACTGCTATATCACACTGGGGATTGCTATGCTCTGCATACTCCCTTGAGCGTTAGTCACTTAGCCCTTGTTCCTGATACGCTCTCCTGGAGGAGAGGTCTTCCCCACACGGTCCTGGAGGACAGAAGCTGATTGTGGTCCTCGGCGCAAGCTAGGAAGCGTCCATTAATGAAAGGTGATCCGTTACATACCTAACAAATGTATGAGAATTCTTTAAATGCACTACATCCTCCTTCCATCTCACATACCTCTAACTGAACTGTAACAGAAAGACTTTCGTTTGAGTTACTCAAGTTGGGTCACAATCTCCATTTTTTTTTACTTTTTATTTTTTTTACTTTCCTCTGAGCCACCCATCTATTCATGTCTATCTTGCACACATGACGCAGATCATTATTAGCTGGATATATAAGCACTGCCTCACACTGGGAGTTCATTGTCTCTGGTACTGCTGTTTGGTTCCTGATATTACGTATCTTGATCCAACTTGATTCAGACTGAAGGGTTTGCTTGGTGAATGGTTCTTGCCACTTCAAAACGTTCTGCCTCTATAGGTTTAACTCTTCTTAATTCATTTGGCAATATATTTTATCTGTCCATGCACTGTTGGAAAAATGCCAACCGGTGGAAACACATGGCCTTTTAAGTTGTGAGATTTATACATATTTCTTCAAAGATAAGTCAAATATCCTTCTTATTTTATCTTTCTTTGCAAATCTTTCTAAGAAAAATACAACATATATTCAGAAAGCTTTCTGCAGTTATATGATTATTTGCATTTCTACTGTCTTTAGAGTAATAGATAAAAAAAAATATGGAACATATTTTGTGATGGATTTATACCAGAAAGCAGTATAATAAATCCAGCTTCTATGAAATGCTTTTCTGTCATGCTGGGCAGAAGCTAATCTAATTAAGACATTAGCTTCTAAATTTAACTGCTCACAATGAATTTTTATAGACATCTGCTAACTGAAAAGCTATAATAGTTCTGGCTAGTAAACATCACATTCACTAGATGACTAATTGCAGCTAAAGGTATTTTTATTTATATCATTTTTTTTTTTTGTGACAATCTTTTTTTATGTGGGATTTGTGAGAATTGACATTGCTTTTTTTTAACTCTCCAAAAGTACTTTGTTTTTTAATTCTACTTTGCTGAAATGCATAATTATATGCTCATTTTTTATTTAAACTAGGTTATAATTGCTAAACAGTGTATAGTAGTAAATGCAAGACTGAAATGAAAATTTTAATCCAAAAATGGCAGTATTTAAAAAAAATAAAAATAAAAAAAATCCCTCAAATTCATTTGTTTTTCTAATTTGTCTGCATTGGCCTAATTTTGCGCTTTGGTTTCCAGTTGAACAATCACCCCATTGTCAACTGAATAAAACCTTGAACAGTAAAGAGCACATTATTGATATAGATCCAATGTGATCTTTGGTATATTCAAGGGAGCCCAAATTATTTCAAGTGGACTTGGAGGAGCGTGAATTCAGACACCAGACATGTGTTGGTATTCAAAATAAGCCTTGCTTGTTTATTTTTCAGTATGTGTTTTTATACATTAAAAAGTAAGTGCTTACGTGCAAATACTCATAGGACAGTAGTAGGAAGGGAGTGAAAGGATTACAGATAACACATAGGGATGAACGTCATCTACATATAACAGATAAGTTCAGAGAAAGAACGGACTGATTTAGGAGAGACAGCTCAGGTGGGGGCTTTCTGCTCCCGGAACTAGACATATATGGTCTTAAGTGTCGTTTTAAGCATTTCCTGAGTCCAAGTTAGCTAATTTTAATAGGATATCTAATGTGACACCTATAACCTTGAACCTTGGAATCAAAGTAAATTCTTTCACATTATCATATATCACGATTTCATATTTTAAATGGATACTCCACTGCCCAAATAAAAAACACAAACAAAAAAACAATGTTTAGTTCCTCTAATGAAAGCTTGCATGCATTTAATTATGCATTCTTTTCATTGGGGTATATCTAAAATCAGCTTGCAAAAGGTGCAGATCTCTTGTCTAAAGCATTTGCAAGCCCTCCCCTTCTAAGACAACTCAGACTTTCTGTGGTTGTCCAATCAAAGACTTCCCAATGCAGCTCAATGAGTTTCTGTAAGGCAGGTGCTCTTGGTGATGAAAATCCAATTTAGAAATCTAGAAAGTAACAGGACCGGTTAGTTGGTTGACAGCCAGTTGATTGACAGCCAGTACATTTATAAAAATATCAATTCCTATTGAAATCTGCACTTTTTGTAAAATTAAGTAATATGATACACTTGTCAGGGGTCTGGCCGGGAAGGGGTGTTGACTAGTGCAGTAACTTCTATAGGGTGGAACCCAGAATGCAAAGAAACCAATATACACACAAATCAAGGCAAATAATAAGTGCATTGATATTTGCAAGAAAGACAGTTAAATAAAATACAAACACAGTGTGCCATTTCCCCCCTTATTACTCTAGCGACTGGGCAGCATTAAATGTTTAGGTGACATGACCCTACTCACGGCATGCCGTGAGTATGAGCATGAGGGAAAATGTAACCTCCCTTCTATTAATCAGAGTGACCCCAATACTGATTTATATTCAGTTTTAAATGACAGTGAGGAGTCACTAGTAGTTTTAAATGCTTAGGCAACATGTCCCTACTTCCTACATCCCTTTCATTAATATGGGGGCCATAGTGACCCCCATAGGTTTTAATGCGGGGGTGTAGGAATTAATATTTATTACAAGGATGGAGCTGGTAGCGCTGCTGATTCCCTCCTTGTCTGTTCGTTTTTGCGCATGCGCATTGTTAATTTCTCCGTGCTGCGGGGGTTAAAATTCCCCTACAGCACGGAGTCTATTAAATGGCATTTGCCGTTTAATTTTGTTTATATTTCGCATATAGGGCTTTCGTTAACATTTTAGCAAACTAATACAGAAAAAGAACAATTTTCCAACTAAATTGTATTCGTACGAAAACAAATGCACCTGTCTATTGTTTAATATGAGAAGCATTGGAAGTGCATAGTGCGTGCCACTGATGTGCATCAGGTCCCCAATGCTCCTGTATGAGGAACATTAGATTGGACCAGCGTTGGACCAGCGTTGTCCAATCTTTGACATTGAGCAAGGTAAGGATGCAAGCAGTGAGGAGGGGGGGCTAAATCTATGTAGAGACAGAGACACTATAGTATTTGGAATACAGGTTTATATTCCTGTTACAAAGTACCCTCTGTATGCCACTTTGCTACAATGTTTCTGTTGCTTCCCTCTGAATAAAACCACAAAAGTATTCACCATGTCATTCGTATGGACGAATGACTGACCACCTGGGATATGGAGTGTGCCGCCTATTAACCGCCCAGAAGCTGCGGTTTCACTTGGTAACCTTTTTCACTTTCCAATCACCGAACAAACTGCTGAACAACCAACCACCCTACATGAGGAGTGTGCCCTCTATTAGCCGCCCAGAAGCTTCGGTTTGTGGTTAACAGCAGCTTGATTGACAGACGGCTGGGTGGTCATCGTTCGTATGAACAAACACGTGGTGGCGGCCATCTTTATCTGCCAAACGCCCAGCAGGGTTTTGTCGTCGACCGCATGGTACTGTTTTCGGACACTATTCTTCACGAACCCAGCTGGGATCTCCAGACTTTTCATCCGTTCGTGTATAATCATACGAACACAGTGCCGTTCGGCACTTTCATAATCCCGAAGCAAGACCGACCCTATGCCTAAAAACTGTGGAACTTATTCTGGGTTGACTTCTGCCGAGCGGCCGTGGAGACAAACTTTAACCCCATGGTGACCCAACTATATTCGTGAGATCTGAGCGCTTTTTCGACATATTGTGCACGCAGATCTAAGCTATCTAGGGATATTGTGGACATATAGGTTAAATATTGTATTATATGAGTTATGTATTTTTATGTAGTTTTAGTTGCATGTTCAGCTTTAGAATATTTCCTGTACCTGGTGCTAATTAAGTTGATACAGCCACTTAAGCCAATTATCTGCAGGATAGAGGGGAGGGTTCAGAAAGATGTACTTTATTCTGATTGGTTTATGTTCCTTGTATCACTATGTTCCATCAGGTCCAGATGGGTGTGCCCCTGGCCTGAAAATGTGTATAAAATAAATGCCTTTGTGCTCAATAAACCAGTCTTCTTACCCTCAACTCGCAGCTTTGACTAGTGTTGTAGGGAAATGCTATTCACTAGCTCTGCTCAGAGCTCCATGATTATTCTACACTTCCAGGAATATCAGTAGTCGCTGAAGGGGGACTTTTTACCACTCTCCAAGCTCAGGGACAAGGACATCTAGATGGTCCAACCCTCAAGCTAGCCTGGGGCAACCGTAACAATTCCTAACACTATAGTGTTCCTTTAAAAGTATTGATCTTTTTTTATTAAAATGGTCCTTTTTGCCCAAATGCAATCACTGATACATACAATCATGCACACACTGATTCACTCACTCACACTCAATGGTCCTCACAATCAGTGACTAATGCACACACAAATTCACTGACTGATGCAGCGTGACACACACACACACACACTGACACGTGAAGCCTGACCCACACACTGGCCCAAGCAGGCACACCCACACCGACTGATGCAGACTAACACACACACTGACCCAAGCAGACAAATACACACATTGACCCATGCAGACACATACACACACACACTGGCCCATGCATACTTATACATACACACACACACACTGACTGATGCAGACACACACACACACACTGACCCAAGCAGACACACACACACACACTGACTGATGGAGAGTGACACACACACTTATCCAAGCACACATACGGATCCAAGCAGACACACACACTGACCCAAGCATAGACACACACACAAACACACTGACCGAAACAGGCAGATACACAAGATACCCTCATGCCTTCATTTCAAGTAAGCTCTCCTTGGGTTCCAGGCATCTGTGCTGCACCTGGCTGCCTTGACTTTCTCTGAACTCCGCCCCTGCTAGACTCCCGCCCACTTGTTCCCAAGTGCAGGGAAAGGGGCGGGAGCAATCATAATGTGCGCTGCCGACAAATGAGAGGTGTGTAGGGGCGGCACTCGGTGATCTTTGCGGGCTGAGGTTAAAGGCACCGGGCGCTATTCTGCCATTATGTAAATGCTTCCTAGCACCCAGTGCCATGACCTGTGGCATGCAATACTGAATTTGACCTGGCGACCCCCCTTAACAAGCGCCCTAAGCGTTCGCCTTATCTAGTAGATATTGGTGCGGTGTAAGTGACAAGGACCTACACCTATAAGTGGAGCGCTCAAACACAGATAAATCTTACAAAACGTAGTCTCATTCAATGGTAAAATATGGGGTACATGTCAAAGTAAAATACAGAAAATACAATATAGTGTAGATGGTACTGAAAAATGGCTTCACAGTGATTATAATGATATCGTGCTGAATATTACAATATCACATTTCAAGGAGCCTGTGTATAGAAAACACTGGCTCTGTATCAAGGCTTGTGTGCTGTTATGGTAGCACCACCCTCCTACTTCGGCTTGAAGAATTTCTCAGGAACACGAAAAAAAGGGAAGAAAGCAGACCAATGTGTAGACTTATGGTGATAAATGACACAGGTATGTGTTCAATAAATGGGGTGCTCACCTGGTCCTGAGCCTACGAATCCCGGCTCTAGGTGTGTAGGTTTTGTGCCAATTTGAATGGGGATGGCACTTCCCCTGTGAGGATTCCTTGGAGGCTCCAAAAAGGACTTGGATGAGGTTTTGAATGAAAATGGTGAATTTATTGGTTTAAAATAAACATAAAAACAAAGATGATAAAAGTCCTCAAATAAAAGTCCTTTAAAAATGGCCAATACGCGTTTCACTCTCAAATAGAGCTTCTTCAGTCAGCCTTATCTGCCTATAGAACGTACCGGCCCTGGTGGTCAACCAAATGGCAAAACGAACATTGATACCAGCGAAACCATGCTTGAAAAATCATTGCTTTCTTTTACCGAATGTTTTTTTGTCATTTTTGTTCAAGGGAGGCATGTAAAATCTCTCTTGCAAAAAAGTACCAACAGTTACCTCACACAAGCACAGTCCATTCTACTTGATTGTACAAGTTATGCACTGATTAGCCACTACATTAAAACCACTTTCCTAATATTGTGTAGGTCCTGCTCATTCTGCCTAAAAAGCCATGATGCATTGAAGCATGGACTCGACAAGACCTCTGAAAATGTCCTGTGGTATGTGGCATGAAGTCATTAGCAGTAGATACTTTAAGTCCTAAAAGTTGTGTGGTGGAGCCTCCATGGATCAGATTTGTTGTTCCATTACATCCCACAGATGCTTAATCAGATTGAGATCTGTGGAATTTGTAGGCCAAGGCAAAACCTTGTCATGTTCCTGAAGGAATATTAAACATTAATCTGTCAGTATTGTATAAATTGAATTATTTTGTAAATGTATTAGCAAGCTCTTTTTGCAGAACCGCTTACAAAACATAACTGAAAGGAAGTCACAAGCTATAACAGTTCCTATGTAACAGGATACGCTTAAACCACAATGTACATGTGATATTTTGTAAGAATAGATTATTGAATATTGAACGTAACAGCAGAAACTACTTCCTCTTTTATGTATCTCGTGTAACCTTTTTGTAACCTTTTGTAACCAATGTTCGTGACAAGTATAGTATAAATATAGAGCATCTTGAATAAATGATTAGAAGATTTTGGAAAGCAAAGAGTGTGTGTCTGGTTAATACGCTTCCATAAATCTTCCCTGAATATTCAGCTGACAATCGAGGGTTGGAGAATAGTGACCAGAGGGACCGAGTCACCAGAGTAGCAGATTTACCTTTCAGTTCCTCAAACAGAGCATTACCTGACTTCTTCCTGTAGTACATCCTGCTGCCATCTCTTCCCCAGGTAAATGATGCACACGCAGCCGGCCATCCACCTGATCTAAAAGAAAGTATGATTTATCAGACAAAGCCACATTCTTCTATTGCTCCATGGTTCAGTTTTGACTCTCATGTCCCCATTGAAGGCACTTGCAGCAGTGGACAGGTGTCATCATGGATCCTGTGACTGGTCTGCTGCTAGCCGCACCATACACAGCCCCACACACAGCCAACTGTTATGCACTGTGTGTTCCTTTCTATCATTGCCAACATTACGTTTTTCAGCAATTTGAGCTACAGAAGCTTTTCTGAGAGATGGGATCAGACACACTAGACTTCACTCCCCATGTGCATCAATGAGCCTTGAGTGCCAATGACCCTGACGCTGGTTCACCAGTTGTCCTTTCTTTCACCACTTTTGATAGGTACTAACTACTGCATACTGGGAACACCCAACAAGACTTGCTGTGGAGATATTCTGAACCAGTCATCTAGCCATCATATTGGGCCCTTGTCACAGTCTCATATTTTTTTCACTTGCCTATTTTCCTGCTTTCAATACATGAAAATCAATAACTGACTGACAATATATTGTCAAAATGGCACCTATCAAGAGAACACGTTATACATGTTATATATCAGTGTTTTTTATGCTGTGGCTGATCAGTGTAAACACTTTCTTGTGCAATAAAATTAGCAATATGTGGAGGCATTAGGGGAGGCCTCAACCAACGACCAAAATGTAGGTTTGTAAAGAATTAGTCTCTTTCCCTAAAAGTAGTGCAAACTAAAGTGGTTCCTGGGAATGAGGCACACAATTCTGTGTTGCATGCTATACCATCCATGAGTAACTATTTTATTTAATTCTGTTACAATCTACTTTTTATTTTTTATTTAATTTTTGTAACATTATAGTAACCTTTTTAAGAATACTGTCTCCATCGTAGAGATGATAAAGTATTCCATTTTATAACAGTCTCTATATTAATTTTCCATACACTTGACCACTATAGCATGAATACATTTGTTATAAAATGTGTTATATCTGAGAAATATCTGTTGCTTTATATACTCATTGTCATGATGAACTAATACACAAGGAAAGAGAAATACCATATTAAAGACGTACCATTGGAGAGAGCCATAGTAATGACGATTTTATTTCAATTTTATCACTTGGACTTAGTGCGTATGGTATCTATTTTTACATATACAAATTCAAACTTTTATGCCATCTAATGAAATCTACTCAGAATCAGGATGACTTGAATAAGGAAATGTTGAACCTTTTGAACTTTTGTGCTTCATTGACGGACTCGGGCTGACTTTTCAGCATTTCTGCGAGCTGCAGAAAATATTTGGTTTTGACCTGTTTCAATGAGTCAGCCCTTGATAATTCTGCAGGGATTCAGCTTGTCAGATTCATTCAGTAGCAAGCTGTCTTTCAGCTGATTTGTTTAATATTAACTTTCTGCCAATACACACTGCAACTATTTCATTAGTAAAGTAATTGCAATGGCAGAAATTAGGAAAAGTGCATGAGTCAAGAGGTCATCATTTCCAACTTTGCTTTCTCTAAACTTGAAAATCTACCTTTTCAAATAGCACTGGTAGAGTAAATACTAACTTTGTAAAATAGCAAATATAAAAGCAAATGAACACAAATGTGTTATAATTACAATCAATATGTAAAGTGTAATATTAACATTATTATTATTATTATTATTATTAATGAAGCGCCAACAAATTTTGTAGTGCTTTACAATGGGTGGACTAACAGACGCGTATTTGTAACCAGACGGGTTGGACACACAGGAACAGAGGGATTGAGGATCCTGCTCAATGAGCTTACATGCTAGAAGGAGTGGGGTATAGTGACACAAAAGGTTAGGGTAGGAAAGTGGGTTGCTAGGATAGTATTCACTGAGGGCTTAGTGGGTTTTTTATATGACAGTTGCAGGAGAGGAATCATGGTGTGGGAAGGAAAAGCTGTTGACAGTTTAAATTAAATGCTTTCCTGAAAAAGTAAGTTTTCAAAGATTTTAAAAAAAGTGGAGACTGGGTGAAAGTCCAACAGAGAGGGGAAGGGAGTTCCATAGGAACGGTGCAGCCCTAGAGAAGTCTTTAAGGTGAGCATCAACGGTAGGAGTATGAAAAGAGGTTAGATGAAGGTGTTTGGCAGGACGTAGGGGCCTAGACGGGACATATTTGTGTATTAGTAAGGATAGGTAGGTCAGAGCAGCATTGTGTAGAGATTTGTAAGCAAGTACCAGGATCTTAAATTGAGCCCTATATCTTACGGAAAGCCACTGTAGGGACTGAAAGAGGGAGAGGCGTGGAAAAGCGGGCGGACAGGAAGATGTGCATCACCACAGCATTTGTTATAGACTGTAACAGGGCAAGTTGGGAACATGTAAACCACTGAGAAGCGGATTACAGTAGTCAAGGCGAGAGAGGACAGTGGCATGGACAAGCACCTTAGCTGCACCAGGCGTTAAATGGGGCGGATGCATGCAATGTTTTTGAGATGGAAGCGGCAGGATATGACAATTGACTGCACATGAGGGGTCAGAGTCAAAGAGAAAACTTATGCAGTGAAATTGTGAGGTAGATCAGATGGTAGAGTAGCAACACTTGAGGGAGGGATGACCAGAAGTTCTATTTTGGACAGGCTAAGTTTAATGAAATGAGCAGCCATGCAGATATATATAGCAGAGAGGCAGTCAGAGACACGAGTCAAGAGGAATGGTGAAAAATCAGGGATGGACAGATAGATTTGTGTGTCATCCACATAGAAATTATATTGGAAACAATAGATACATTAGTGTGTTTCATACCCCAACTAAGAGGCTGTATTTATATTTTAGGGAAAGTATTCATTCACTATTTTAGTTGTTACATTCTATTAAAGGTATATCTACTTTTTATCTACAGGAACACTCTCTCTGTTTCTTTTTTACATTTACTATACTCCGAATTCAATATATCTATTTGCTAAAAGTCGCTTACTTGTATGTAGCTGTCCATCTTGTTACTTGTATTGGTTACCACTTTTCTTTTATTAATCCTACAGATATTGGATGAAAACAGATAGCAAGCTGCAACCAACAAGCCTGTTGAAGATGTATTCAGCCGTATGGGTATCACAAGTAGCACTGTGGAGTCCCTTAAGTAACAATAGAGTGACTGCAAAAGATTGCAAGCTTGTTTGAGCAGAGCCTTCTTCAGCTCTTGCCTCTGTTGATGTTTTGTATGTCAACTGCTTGCTGTCATTCATCACCATTCTATAGTTGTAAAACAACACAGAATACATTGATCTTATTGAAATTATTTTTTTTTAGTCAAAATAGTGGAATCACAGAAAATATCAAAGTCAGTTTTATTTTCAAGAAATAGATCAAGGGAAACCTCATGTGAGAATACTTGGGATCCCAGGGATTCTCACATGAGGTTTCCCTGATCTATTTCTTTACTATAAGGGTTAAGCCCTGGGTGAAATAGGTACCACCCCCACTGACCAACCCCCATCCAGGATATTATCGGTATAGGGGAGATTTAGTCTATTAAATTAGCAGTTTTATTTTCAGTTTGGCTATTTTGGCCTTAAATTTGAAATTCAGTTTAAATTCTCACCAAGTCTCACTTTAATGGATAACACTGAAACATTTATTTTCAACAGAGACCCTAGTAGCCACAACAGTCTACACGAGTAACATCTGAGACACAAAACACTAAACGTATGACACAACTGTCCTCCTTTAGTACTATTGTGCCTACCTTAACCATTTACAAGTGAAGATAATAGACCTTGCGAGAGTAGAAGATCATAATGCATCCTTATTTCCTTTTTTGTTGCAGATGGTAGCTCTCTACAGCAGCAGTCACCTTATGAACAGTCATTACACTTTCTACAACAATATAATCACTTGAGGATGCACTGCCCTCATTCTTAAACCTCTTTCACTGGAATTATGCATTTTGCATTAGGAAATTGATGGCTTTCACCACAGTTTGAGAAAGATTTGCAATAAAATAAACAAGTAAATTCAATAAGCTCCCCTTTATCCAAAGAGTTTGTTTCTTATGTCAGCAATTAAGGAAAAGTTATGCGATGTCTGAGAAGAAGGGAAAGGTCAGGTATCAGTCCTGGAGCATAAGAAGAAACAAGCAAGGGGATAATCTAATAAGTGTTATCTTGGTATCAGATCACATCTCCCTCCTTATCATATTTAAATAAAAAAAAAACTATGCCCCCTTACTCTTTGGGGTCAATGTGACCTCCAAATTATTATAAGCAGTTGCTGCTTGCTGTTATAAAAAAAGACTAGTGACTCTGCAGCTATTGCTGCCCAGTTTCTAATCCAATATAGGCGGTTATGGCCCTTTTAAAATAATTAACTGGTGGAGAACAAAGTGTCACTCCTATTTCCCCACCCATGACTCATGAGTCGGGGCTATTAAACTAAACTGGGCCTCCTGACCCCACACTGGCTTAGTGAGTAAACTAAACCTTGGCTTAATGAGTAAACCCTATTGTTTGTTTTTTTTAAAGCTATTTTGGTTATATTTCCGCTGAAAATCATTCAAACATTAGACTGTTGAAACTACAGTAGATGGCAGCGTTTTCTAGATAAATGCTAAAGCTAAGAAATGTTGCAAAAAGTCAATTCTGAAATATTAATAAACTGAATTTAAAAGTGCATTTACTTAGGCTAGAGATATTGTTATCCCATCCGGCATATGCTGTTATCTAAGCTGACAGCAACATTTATTGTGTTAGTGAGGGTAAAAAAAAACATTCTACACATTACTGTAAGGTGAATGGATAAGCGATTTAAGCTACAGTAGGTACTTGTGTTTGAATTAGCTTTCTTCTATATCTTCAGAATAAAAGATTGTTTATGAACCAGACAAATACCAAGGTACATTGTGTCATTTTGAAAACGTAACATAAAAGAAGAAAGAATTCAATAGAGAAATATATTTGCCTTTATTTTATTTCTATGCGGATTCAACTGTACATTCAAACAATCATTATTGGGCTTTACAACTTTCTGCATCCAAAGAATGTCTAACAGTAGGCATCATACGCACAGAGCCATTAACTGAAATCCTTTTTATTATTATGATTATATTATTAAAGAACTGAATGGCCTTCAATAACACCTTTGCCATGTCATTGATTCTTCATAAGTACTGTAGAGGCTGCCTCTATTAATACAGACAGTTTTCATTCCAAATATGATGGTTAAGAGACTGCGTGTATATCTTATAGGATAGAATATAAATGTATTTTATTATTATACAGGAAAAAAAATATTCTTTACTTAGTATAAAAACAGCTGTATGGATTATTAACCGATTCATGCTAAATGCTATGCTGAGAAAATCACATAAACCATTCTGAGAGGATGAGTGCCTTTATAGATCACAAAATGCAAATACATATACCACCACCTCTGGCAAAATCTGATACCGATAACTGGAGCTGTCAGTAGATATTTTCATGCATTCAACACAAAGCAATAGCAACTTGCAAAGTTATGCATTTCAAGCCTCCGTTCTTACTCATAGAGTTTGAGTGAGATAGAAGCTTGCAGTTTTGTACAAAGCCCATTTCTCTCCCTCTAGTTACCCAATTTTTTTTCCCTTTACATAACAAATAATTGAATTCTTTATTTACTATATAACTCAGGACCAATGAGGTAATTAATTATTTTTTTTCACTTCATCTATACCAGATATCACACTAAATATTTGAAAGTGATAAAAACGGATACTGCGTGGTAAGGATAAAACAGACCGTTACTATTATATGTGCATCACCCATTTGTCAAAATCAAGATTCAAAAATATATAGCAGGTGGCAATGTGCAATATGAGTACATGCAACATGTCACATTGAAGCTCAAAATCGATATCAATATGCTCTATTATGGACACCATCCATTAATCGCTTTACGATCCAGTAAGATATCCACAGACAGTACTTTTGAATTATGAGACCCAACTATTTGTTTTTAATTCTCTGCAAAGAATAAAATATCCTTACAAAGAGTAAAGATATTAAAGCAGAGCTAGCCACAGAACAAAGCAGACGCACATGCCAGGTGCCTGCACCAAAAGTGTTTAACAGTTACCCAAAAGCTGCCCTGACAATATGGGAAAGAAAATACTGCCTCCTCATCCAAACATTTGGGGTTTCTAGTCCGAGTTACATTCCTGCAGTGGCCTTCCAAGATGCCGCCTGCACGGGATGATTCTGACCTTGACTCAGAGGAGATCGAACAGGAAGACTTTCAGTATGCTGTTGAGCAAGGAGACCCTAGCAAAACTCTGCTACCTGCAGATTGGGGACAGAAGTCCAGGAGACCAAACTCTGATACTCTCCCAGACCTTACTCCTGCTGGCAAAACTGACGTACACAAAATGCTGACTGAGATGAAGGCCTTCTTTGCAGTAGACATTGCACTGCTTAAAGAGGATATGGGGGATATGACTGCTCGGCCAAGGGTGCTGGAAGATGATGGTGACACTACCAGAGTCAAACAGGATGACCTGAAAGCTGAGGTAGACTATCTGAAGCAGGCAAACCTCAATATGGAAAGGGAATAAGCTGTCCTAGAAGACTCTATGCGGCAACGAAACATGTGGGTCGGCAGTGTCCCCAAAGATATAATTGATACTGAGATACCATATAGTGATGTTGCGAACATAACATTTTCGGTTCGCGAACGGCGAACACGAACTTCTGCAAAGGTTCGCGAACCGGCGAACCGGGCGAACCGCCGTAGACTTCAATGGGCAGGCGATTTTAAAACCCACAGGGACTCTTTCTGGCCACAATAGTGATGGAAAAGTTGTTTCAAGGGGACTAACACCTGGACTGTGGCATGCCGGAGGGGGATTGTCACGACTAGTAATGTGGTCCAGCACGCAGAAACTATGTAAACATATACATAAGTAAGAAAAGGAAAATAATAGGAAAGAGCGTAAACCGGTCCTTAGAATGGCCGGACTAATACGCTAGAGACAGAGAATGGTCAAAGGGAAAGCCGAGGTCAAGGAAGCCAGAAAATACTCAATACCGATTAAACAAGCCAAGTCAGGGAAACCAGAGATCAGAATAACCAGGGAAACGCCAAGGATCAGGATACCAGGAAATCAGAAACACGAGAATAGCACTTTCAGGAAACCAGGAAACTGAAACCACGACATGGCAAAGTAATGGGGAAAGCTAGGGGTTTAAATACCCCTCTCTAGGCTATGATTGGTCAGAGGGCGACCTCTGACCCCAAAACGTGCGTGTGCGTTGACGTCGTGACGTCACGCACACGTTGGTATAATTCTCGGGGGCGGGGCTAGCAATAGACGCGACCACACGGTCGGCGCCATCTTGGATCTGGGCGCGATGCCCGGAAGAACTATGTGCGCGGTTCCCGGCTCGCCGACGAGGAGGTAAGCTCGTGTAGTCGGAGCGGTCGTGCCGGTCAGGCACGACCGTGAGGCTCGGCGGGCCGGTGACCGCAACAGTACCCCCCACTCGAAGACCGCGCACCGGGCGGGAAGGACCCGGCTTAAGAGGAAAGCGGTTGTGAAACGACCGGATAAGACGGGGCGCATGGACCCGGTTAGCAGGAACCCAACAACGTTCCTCGGGACCATAACCCTTCCAGTCAACGAGATAGGACAAGACACCTCTGGATAATTTGGAGTCCATGATAGAATGGACTTCGTATTCTTCTTGATCACCCACTACCAAGGGCGGAGGAGGAGTGGATACCCTGGTGTAGCGATTGCAAGTAAGGGGCTTGAGCAGAGACACATGGAAAGTATTCGCTATTCTCATATGAGCCGGTAGTGCCAAAGAATAGGTCACTGGATTAATACGTTGGGTAACTCGAAAGGGACCAATGTACCGAGGGGCAAATTTCATGGATGGGACCTTAAGCTTGATATGTCTCGTGGAGAGCCACACCCTGTCACCTGGAAGATAGACAGGATTAGCGCCCCGTTTCTTGTCAGCTTGGACCTTTGCTCGGAATGAGGCTTTTTGCAGAGCTGAATGGACGGAATCCCAGGTATCATGAATCGATTCTAAACGGGTGTCCAAAGCGGGGATTTCTGTGTCTGAGAATGCAGAAGGTAAAACAGCGGGGTGATAACCCTGATTAACAAAGAATGGACTGTGATTAGAAGATTCATGAGTGGCGTTGTTTCTGGCGAACTCAGCCATGGGTAAGAGCTCATACCAGTTAGATTGATTGGCATTTATAAAGCAACGTAAATAAGCTTCTAAAGACTGATTCGCCCTCTCTGCTGCTCCATTTGTTTGAGGGTGATATGCTGATGAAAAGGAGAGTTCGACGCCCAATTGTTTGCAAAAGGAACGCCAAAACCTAGAAACAAACTGGGTACCTCTGTCAGATACTATGTTTTTGGGTACACCGTGCAACCGAAAGATCTCTCTCAAGAATATTTGAACAAGATCTTGAGCAGATGGTAATTTCTTAAGTGGGACGAAATGTGCCATCTTCGTGAATCTATCAATAACCATAAGGACTGTATTAAACCCGTTTGAACTGGGTAGATCCACAATGAAATCCATGGCCAAGTGGGTCCATGGAGCACTAGGTATGGGCAGTGGTTGTAACAGTCCAGGAGGTGACCTAGGAGGAACTTTAGAAACTGCACATATTTGACATGCCCCAACATAATCTTTGATATCGTTTCTAAGAGCAGGCCACCAAAATCTCCTGGAGACGGCTGAGAGAGTTTTATGGACTCCAGGATGGCCCGCTGTGAGGTTGTCATGGAACAAATCTAGTACCTTCTTTCGAAACTGAGGTGACACATACAGTTTGTCCGGAGGTTTTCCCACAGGTGCCTGAGTTTGATCTGCTATTATGGCACAGAAGAGTGGAGAAGACACTTCGGAAACAGTAGTGGCAATGAGGCATTCAGGAGGTACAATAGGATATATCTCCTGTTCTGGTACTTCATCTGTCTCAAACTGCCGAGAAAGTGCATCTGCCTTGGTGTTTTTAGTACCAGGCCGGTACGTAATTACGAAATTGAATCGGGAGAGGAACAATGACCACCTAGCCTGACGAGAGGACAGTCTCTTAGCGTCCCCAATATAAGCCAAATTCTTATGATCAGTAAAGATCAAAAGTGGCTCTTTGGAACCTTCTAAGAGATGCCTCCATTCCTTAAGGGCAAGTACAATGACCAAAAGTTCCCTATTCCCTATGTCGTAATTCCTCTCTGCAGGTGTGAGTTTGCGAGAGTAAAATCCACAGGGATGTAAAGGCGTATCAGGACTTTCTCTTTGAGACAGAATGGCTCCAACTCCTGTTTCTGATGCATCCACCTCTAGGATAAATGGTTTGGATGGATCAGGATGGGTCAGGACAGGTGCTGAGGAAAATAAAAATTTTAATTGTTCAAATGCCTCTCTTGCTTCTTTGGGCCAAGATATACAATTTGTTCCTTTTTTTGTTAAATTGGTTATAGGGGAAATCACGGAGGAAAATCCCCTTATGAATTTGCGGTAGTAATTTGCAAAACCTATAAAGCGTTGAGTAGCTTTAAGGCCCTTGGGTAATGGCCACTGTAAGACTGCCTCCAGTTTACGAGGATCCATCTGGAAACCAGACGGAGATATAACGTATCCAAGGAATTGTATCTCCGTTTGGTCAAACTGGCATTTCTCCAGTTTACAGTAAAGGCCGTTTTGTAACAGGGTTTTCAGTACAATTCTCACATGTTCGTGATGTGTCTCTAGGTCTGGGGAATAGATGAGAATGTCGTCCAAATACACTAGAACGAACATGTGAAGGTACTCTCTTAGGACATCGTTAATAAAATCCTGGAATACCGCTGGAGCGTTACATAATCCAAACGGCATAACCAGGTATTCGTAATGTCCCATTCTGGTGTTAAATGCGGTCTTCCATTCGTGACCGTCCTTAATCCTGACTAGATTGTATGCACTTCGGAGATCGAGCTTGGTAAAGACTCGAGCTCCCTTCAATCTGTCAAATAGCTCTGATATAAGGGGAATAGGGTAGGCGTTTTTAATGGTAATCCTATTCAAACCCCTATAATCAATACAAGGGCGTAGGTCTCCTTCTTTTTTAGAGACAAAGAAGAATCCAGCCCCGGCTGGTGAGGAGGACCTACGGATATGACCCTTTCTGAGAGCCTCCTTAATGTATTCCTCTAAACAAAGATTTTCCTGGGGGGACAAGGCATAGATTCCTCCCTTGGGAGGCATAGTCCCTGGTAATAAGTTTATAGTACAGTCATAAGGTCTATGAGGAGGTAACCCTTCTGACTGGACCTTGTTAAATACCTCTTTCAAATCCATATACTGCTGTGGAATTTGTGTGGTCAAGGGAGGTGTAACAGGAACATTAATGGTGCCAATAGGTTGTGGGATTTGCTTAAAGCAGACACCTTTGCATCTCTCACCCCAACTCACAATCTCTCCTTCAATCCAATCCAAACGTGGATTGTGTTTAAGGAGCCAAGGGAAACCGAGTATTATCGGAACTGTAGGTGAAGAGATAATTTGAAAGGTCATTTCTTCAGAATGGAGAACACCCACTGAAAAAGTGATTGGCAGAGTTTCGTGTGTGATGAAAGGCTGGGTAAGAGGCCTCCCATCAATGGCCTCGACTGCTATAGGTTTCTCTTTATGTCTTAAGGGCAGGAGATGTTTTGCAGAGAATTCTTTGTCTAGGAAATTCTCCGCTGCCCCAGAGTCAATCATAGCCTCACATTGAACAGTAGTGTTCTCGAAAGATAAGGTTACTTTGATAAGGAAACGGTTCTTAGTCAATTTAGGGGACATATACATCACACCTAAGGTCGGTCCCCGTACGTGCCTTAGGTGTGCAAGTTTTCCGGCCGAACCGGGCATGACGACCTTAGATGCCCCTTCTTGCCACAATACATACATAACCCCTCGTTACGTCTGTGTTGTCTCTCTGCCTCAGTGAGTTTAGCACTACCCAATTGCATGGGTTCAGGTTCTGGAAGAGGCGTTTGGCTACTCACCACTGGGTTAGAGAAACGAGGGGCTATGGACAAATTAGAGCGTCTGTTACGTTGTTTGTTTTTCTCTCTCTCTCTGAGCCGGTTGTCAATGTCTATCATGTAGGCAATAAACTCGTTAAGACTAACCGGAAGGTCTCTAGCTGCAGTCTCATCGTGTATATTCTCAGCTAAACCTTCAGAGAAAGCAGCCACCAGACCGCTATTGGTCCAATCAACCTCAGACGCTAATGTCCTGAACTCTATAGCATAATCGGCTACAGAACGACTGCCTTGCTTGATTCGCATAAGGGCTTTGGCAGCGTTCTTCTCCCTGCCTTTAGGTTCAAATGTAGCTTTAAAGGCCGTAAGAAAAGTATTGTAATCACGGGCTACTGCGTCACCACTTTCCCATAAGGGGTTAGCCCAGGTCAAAGCTTTTCCAGTTAATTGGTTCATCAGATAGCCTATTTTTGATCTATCTGTTGGGAATGAACCTGGGGAGGCCTCAAAGTGGTATTCAATTTGGTTTAAAAAACCTCAGAATTCCTTAGAATCACCTCCATAGCGGGGGGGCGGTGACAAGGTTATGGACGGTGGTTTATGTGGTACGGGAACCACTACAGGTGGCGGAACCACAGGTGGTACCGGAGGGACCTCTAAATAGGCAGTCCTCTGGAGCAAGGTCTGAAATGCCTGGGCAAATTGGTCTAACCTGTGGTCCATATCCTCCACCCTACTCTCACATGCGATCATATGCTTGCATAGTTCTGCAGGATCCATGGCCATGTCGTAATGTCACGACTAGTAATGTGGTCCAGCACGCAGAAACTATGTAAACATATACATAAGTAAGAAAAGGAAAATAATAGGAAAGAGCGTAAACCGGTCCTTAGAATGGCCGGACTAATACGCTAGAGACAGAGAATGGTCAAAGGGAAAGCCGAGGTCAAGGAAGCCAGAAAATACTCAATACCGATTAAACAAGCCAAGTCAGGGAAACCAGAGATCAGAATAACCAGGGAAACGCCAAGGATCAGGATACCAGGAAATCAGAAACACGAGAATAGCACTTTCAGGAAACCAGGAAACTGAAACCACGACATGGCAAAGTAATGGGGAAAGCTAGGGGTTTAAATACCCCTCTCTAGGCTATGATTGGTCAGAGGGCGACCTCTGACCCCAAAACGTGCGTGTGCGTTGACGTCGTGACGTCACGCACACGTTGGTATAATTCTCGGGGGCGGGGCTAGCAATAGACGCGACCACGCGGTCGGCGCCATCTTGGATCTGGGCGCGATGCCCGGAAGAACTATGTGCGCGGTTCCCGGCTCGCCGACGAGCAGGTAAGCTCGTGTAGTCGGAGCGGTCGTGCCGGTCGGGCACGACCGTGAGGCTCGGCGGGCCGGTGACCGCAACAGGGATCCATGGCAAAACTCCCATGGAAAATTACACAGTTGATGCAGAGTCTGGTTTTAATCCATAAAGGGCATAAATCACCTAACATTCCTAAATCAAAATGGATATGGATTGACACCTGACATATTACATATTGACACCTTGACATATGGATTGACACCTGTCCTCAGAGACCCTGATACACACTGACACAGAGCAGAATATGGACTGTTCCCCCTACATAGGGTCACTTGGCAGATATGGATTGACACCTGTCCTCAGAGACCATGATACACACTGACACAGAGCAGAATATGGACTGTTCCCCCTACATAGGGTCACTTGGCAGATATGGATTGACACCTGTCCTCAGAGACCCTGATACACACTGACACAGAGCAGAGTAGGGACTGTTCCTACTACATAGGGTCACTTGGCAGATATGTATTGACACCTGTCCTCAGAGCCCCTGATACACACTGACACAGAGCAGAATAGGGACTGTTCCTCCTACATAGTTTCACTTGGCAGATATGGATTGACACCTGTCTTCAGATACCCTGATACACACTGACACAGAGCAGAATAGGGACTGTTTCTCCTACATAGGGTCACTTGGCAGATATGGATTGACACCTGTCCTCAGGGACCCTGATACACACTGACACAGAGCAGACTAGATACTGTTACTCCTACATAGGGTCACTTGGCAGATATGGATTGACACCTGTCCTCAGAGACCCTGATACACACTGACACAGAGCAGGATAGGGACTGTTCCCCGTACATAGGGTCACTTGGCAGATATGGATTGACACCTGTCCTCAGATACCCTGATACACACTGACACAGAGCAGAATAGGGACTGTTCCTCCTACATAGGGTCACTTGGCAGATATGGATTGACACCTGTCCTCAGGGACCCTGATACACACTGACACAGAGCAGACTAGATACTATTACTCCTACATAGGGTCACTTGGCAGATATGGATTGACACCTGTCCTCAGAGAACCTGATACACACTGACACAGAGCAGAATAGGGACAGTTCCCCGTGCATAGGGTCACTTGACAGATATGGATTGACACCTGTCCTCAGGGACCATGATACACACTGACACAGAGCAGAATAGGGACTGTTCCTCCTACATAGGGTCACCATTTTTAGCTCAAGGCAGCTCATCTCATCAGGCCTTTTTTAGTCGAATGTATCGCCCACTATAAGTCCCTTCGGGATCCATCCCTCATTCATCTTAATAAATCTAGACTTTTTTGACCTAGGCGACTTCTCTTCTCAGTGACAATACCTCCTGCTGCACTGTAGGTCCTTTCTGACAGGACACTTGAAGCGGGGCAGGCCAGAAGTTCTATCGCAAATTGGGATAGCTCAGGCCACAGGTCAAGCCTGCACACCCCGTAGTCAAGGGGTTCATCGCTTCTTAGAGTGTCGATATCTGCAGTTAAGGCGAGGTAGTCTGCTACCTGTCGGTCGAGTCATTCTCTGAGGGTGGATCCCGAAGGGCTGTGGCGATGCGTAGGACTTAAAAATCTCCGCATGTCCTCCATCAACAACACGTCTTTAAAGCCCTTATACGCCCTTATACGCTGTGTAAAGCATACTTTTTAATTTATTTTGCAAATGCTGCATCCTTTCCGACTTGTTGTAATTTGGTAACATTTCAGCCACTTTCTGCTTATACCGGGGGTCTAGTAGCGTGGACACCCAGTACAGGTCGTTCTCTTTCAGACTTTTTATACGAGGGTCCCTCAACAGGCACGACAGCATGAAAGACCCCATTTGCACAAGGTTGGATGCTGAGCTACTCATTTCCCGTTCCTCCTCCTCAGTGATCTCAATGAAGGTATGTTCTTCCCCCCAGCCACGTACAACACCACGGGTACCAGATAGGTGACAACGAGCACCTTGGGATGCCTGTTGTGCTTGGTCTTCCTCCTCCTCCTCAAAGCCACATTCCTCCTCTGACTCCTCTTCCTCACAATCCTCTTCCAGCGTTGCCGCACGTCCAGCAAGCGATGCTGATAAGGCTGTGTCTGGTGGTGATGGTGACCACAACTCTTCCTCTTCCTCTTCACGCTCATCTACAGCCTAATGCAGCACTCTTCGCAGGGCACGCTCCAGTAAGAAAACAAATGGTATGATGTCGCTTATGGTGCCTTCGGTGCGACTGACTAGGTTTGTCACCTCCTCAAAAGGACGCATGAGCCTACAGGCATTGCGCATGAGCGTCCAGTAACGTGGCAAAAAAATTCCCAGCTCCGCAGAGGCTGTCCTAGCAACCCGGTCATACAAATATTCATTAACGGCTTTTTCTTGTTGGAGCAGGCGGTCGAACATTAGGAGTGCTGAATTCCAATGTGTCAGGCTGTCGCAAATCAAGCGCCTCACTGGCATGCAGAAGCGGACTCAGCCGAGGAGGTTATGGAAGAAGATGGAGTAAGAGGAGTAGAGGAGGTGGCAGCAGGCCTGCCTGCAAGTCGTGGCGGTGTCACCAACTCCTCTTCAGAGCCACGCATTCCATGCTTGGCAGCCATCAGCAGGTTTACCCAATGCGCAGTGTAGGTGATATACCTGCCCCGACCATGCTTTGCAGACCAGGTATCAGTGGTCAGCTGGACCCTTGCCCCAACACTGTGTGCCAGACATGCCATTACTTCCTTTTGCATCGAGTACAGGTTGGGGATTGCCATTTGTGAAAACAAATTTCGTCCGGGTACCTTCCACTGCGGTGTCCCAATAGCCACAAATTATTTGAACGCCTCAGACTCCACCAGCTTGTATGGTAAAAGCTGGCGGGCTAAGAGTTCAGACAAGCCAGCTGTCAGATGCTGGGCAAGGGGGTGACTTGCTGACATTGGCTTCTTACACTCAAACATGTCCTTGACAGACACCTGACTGTGGGCAGATGAGCGGGAACTGCTCGAGGCGAGAGACGGAGTGGCGGATGGTTGAGAGGGGGCAAGGAGGACAGCAGTGGTTGACATGGCTGAAGATGCTGGACCAGGAGGAGGATGGTGGCTTTGAGTTTGTGTGCTGCTTGTACTCATGTGTTGATCCCATAGGTGTTTGTGATGTGCGATCATGTGCCTACGCCAAGCAGTTGTACCTAGGTGGGTGTTGGACTTCCCACGACTCAGTTTCTTTTGGCACAGGTTGCAAATGGCATCGCTGTTGTCAGAGGCAGACACACAAAAAAAATGCCACACTGCTGAACTCTGCAATGACAGCATTCTGGTGGTGAACACAGCATGCGTTGATTGGCGTGCTGTCGGGCTGACCCCGGGTGCCGATGCATGCTGTCTGACTGTGCCACTAGCTCCTTGCGATGACCTCCCCCTGTTTCCAACTCGTCTCCTCCTCCTCTCTGTCTCCCCATCTGAACTTTCCCCCTGTTCTTCTTCTCTTCTAGCGGGCACCCACGTGACATCCACGGACGCATCGTCATCATCAACCGCTTCACTTGTATCTGACAACTCCGCAAAGGAAGCAGCAGCGGGTACAACATCATCATCATCATCACACCGTACGTCCATGTGTGTAATGCTGCCTGACTGAGACATTTCCCTGTTATCTACATCCTCTGGCAATAATGGTTGCACATCACTCATTTCTTCCAACTGATGTGTAAATAACTCCTCTGACAGATCAAGTGAAGCGGCTGTGGTGCTGGTGTTGGTGGTGGCGGCAGGCGGGCGAGTGGTAACTTGAGATGTGCCCGAAGCTAAGCTGGAGGAGGATGGTGCGTCAAGGTTCCGAGCGGAAGCTGTAGAAGATTGGGTGTACTGTGTTAGCCAGTCAACTATGTCCTCAGAACTTTTCGAGTTCAGGGTACGTGGCCTCTGAACACTGGGCATTATTCTAGGGCCAAAGGGAATCACAGCACCCCGACCACGCGGCCCCTGCGGGGTGGCCTGCCTCTGCCTGTCATTTTTTTTTCCGATTAGTGGTACTATGCGTGCAAGCTACTGTGACAACAGATATGAGTGGCACTGTGCACTGGCAGAAGTTGGCAGAGTAGACGCTGTGGACATGACACACACGCTTGCAGACAACTAACTGCTATTCAATTTATTACAGTCAAAATTGTATTTTTTTTTTTTAATGTACACTACTGTTACACCAGATATGAGTTGCACTGGTGTGACACTGTGCCCTGGCAGGCCCTGAAACGCACACGTGTGAAGGAAACTGACTGCTATTATTTCACAGTCAAATTTCTAGTTTTCTTTTAAATGTACACTACTGTTACACCAGATATGAGTTGCACTGGTGTGACACTGTGCCTTGGCAGGCCCTGAAACGCACACGTGTGAAGGAAACTGACTTCTATTATTTCACAGTCAAATTTCTAGTTTTTTTTTTTTTAATGTACACTACTGTTACACCAGATATGAGTTGCACTGGTGTGACACTGTGCCCTGGCAGGCCCTGAAATGCACACGTGTGAAGGAAACTGACTGCTATTATATTACAGTCAAAAAAGTTTTTTTTTTTTTTTTTAAATGCAAGCTATTGTGACACCAGATATGAGTGGTGGCACTGGGCAAGTGGGCACAGTATACGCTGTGAGCCTGACACACACGCTGGCAGGCAGGCAACTGCAATTAGATTACACAGAAAAAAAAGCAGACTGATGTTCTAGCCCTAAAAGGGCTTTTTGGGGTGCTGTCCTTACAGCAGAGATCAGATGAGTCCTTCAGGACTGTAGTGGACACTGAATACACTAGCCTAGCTATATTAAATCAGCAGCAGCTACACTGTCCCTCCTCTCACTAAGAATGCAGCTTCCGAATGAATCTAAAATGGATGCTGTCCAGGAGGTGCGAGGGTCTGGGAGGGAGGGTCTTCTGCTGATTGGCTGGATTGTGTCTGCTGATTGTGAGGTACAGGGTCAAAGTTTACTCAATGATGACGAATAGGGGGCGGACCGAACATCGCATATGTTCGCCCGCCCTGGCGAATGTGAACAAGCTATGTTCGCCAGGAACTATTCGCTAGCGAACTATTCGGGACATCTCTACTTTAGTACTATACAAACAACTATCAAAACAGAAGAAAGCAAGTATTTTCTGCATTCCACAAGCCATATGCTGTTACTTCAAGTTTTTCATCTGGATTGGCACAGAAATATTCCTCACATCAAATATGTATCTGTAATACGTGTGTGTGTGTGTGTGTGTGTATGTATGTGTGTATGTATATATATATATATACGTATATATATATATATATATATATCTTCTCATACCGTATTGCTTCTATGACAAAAAAGTTATTCATTCTATAGAATCCTATACTTATAAGGAGAACGAGACAAATATTATTTATGTGCTCATAAAAAGTAGCCTCCAATGTCATAGCATTTACCTGTCAGAGGACGCACACCTTTCAATCCCAAATTGTAGCAGCAATAATTTTAAATCCCTATTTAACTGTTTTAGTGCTGCAAACATATCTTTCATCAGTAGTTCTGGCCCCAGTTTACCAAGGAAAATTACTTTTAGGGGTTCCAAATAACCTGCAAGAAACTGCAGTAAGGAATTAATAAGAAATAAAAATATAAAAAGAAGCTGTAAATAAATAAGTATAATGATCAGAGTAAACCTTCAATACTAATGACACACATTAAGTATCCCAAAAAAAAAAAAAAAACATCAGAAAGAGATATTTCATTAAAGGTTTACAATAACCCTTTTGAGAGAAGGGGAACTTTCCAGTGTCATATGCTCTATTGGTAAGGGAAGATCCCTCCTCTCAATGCGCTCTAAAAAAAATAAAAAAAATAAAAAAATAAATGATCAGTAGACAAAATCTGCCAATGTTTTTAATGGCCCCTGTAATTAATCACTTATAGTGTGATATGTTAAGGATCTCAGAATCTTAGGAATTTGAATTTGAAGAGGTGAAGCAGAGTGTAAGATGCCCCATGTTCTATTTAAACTCACCCCAAATCAGTTTTGTATTGCTCCTCTGTATAGATCCCAAATGCAAATATTTCAGTTGTGTTTTGCATAGCCTCAATTCAATGTTATTTCTTATACAGTTGTGCTAAAAAAAATGCATACCCTTTGAAGAATTGGTAATATATGTACAATTTTTAAAGACAACTTGAGTGAGCTGGCAAAACATAATCATTTTTTTCTTATGAGATTCATTTTCAACTGTAGGTTGTGGAATCCCTTAGTTCTTAATACTGTGTACTGTGTAAGACATCAATGACAGCATGCAGTCTTTTGTATTAGTTGTCTATCAGGCCCCTAATTCTTATAGTTGCCCATTTGTCTTGGTAAATGCCTCCAGGTCATGCAAAGTCTTTGGTCATCTTGTATGAACCGCATGTTTGAGATCTCCCCAGTGTGACTCGAAGATATTAGGGTAAGGAGACTGTGTTGGCCATTCCAGAGCCTTCACCTTTTTCTGCTGTAACCACTGAAGACTTGGCCTCGTGCTTAGGATCATTGTCATGTTGGAAAGTACAAGAGCTTCCCATGCGCAGCCTTTGTGCAGAAGAATGCAAATGGTCTGCCAGTAATTTATGATAACATGTTGCATTCATCTTGCCATCAATTTTCACAAGGTTCCCATTGGCTTTAGAGCTCACACCACCCCAAAACATCAGTGAGCCACCAGCATGGGGCTGGTATCCATGGGGCTGGAATACCAGTGGGGCTGGTATTCTTTTCATTTAGGCCTTGTTGACCCCTCTCCAAACATAGTGCTTATGGTTGTGACCATAAAGCTCTATTTTGGTCTCTATCTTTCTGTTCTTCCCAAGGGCTCAGTATCTAGCCTGCTCATTGCATATACACGAGAGCTAACAAACTCATTGCCTATTTATACACAAATACTAATAGCAATGTAAAAAGCCACAGATTTGGGAAATTAACCTTCAATTGCAATTTTAACATGTGTGCCTGTAACAAGGCCAAACATTCAAGGGTATGTAAACTTTTGATCAGGGCCATTTGGGTGATTCCTGTTCTCATTCTGATTTTAAAAAGAGCCAAACAACTGTGTGATAATAAATGGCATCATATGATCATTATCATTCAATGAAATACATTTGTTCATTTTTTCAAAATCAATGCCTGCAAGGTATGCAAACTTTCGAGCACAACTTTAACTCAAGAATCAGTAAAGCATTTTAGAGCTGGCGGATGAAAAAAAAAAAGGGTTTCATTATTATTTATTTCATGTGCTGTGTTTGCTATAGGTGGAGAGCTGAGGGACCTCCTTTCTGCACTCAATTTCTCTTTATTCCTCAGCTTTAAGTGTCTGGAATTTAGAGCTATTTTCCAATAGTTTTTTCTCCAAATCTATACATTTGTTAGCAAAACTGTTAGCTTGATGTAGTGATAGAATGTAAAGCACAAAAAATAAATAAATAATTAAACAGAGCATGGCAATCTTATCTTTAATGATTTGTGACTAAGGTACTGCAGTGGGATGTGTTGACTGCTCGGCTGACACATTCTTTGCTTGATCCTAGAAGACTATGTGTGTCACCTCGCCCGAACTGCTCAAAGAATCAAACTTTAACGAACCATATCTTTTTATCTGTTAATTTCCTAGCTTTTTTTTTTTTAACATACCATGCACCAATGTGTATATAAAAATTATGCTGCTTATCTAAAGGAGACCTTGTCATCCACACAGTTGTGGTTGACAAAAACACCTTAAATATTTGAAAATGCACTTTAAAGTACTTTATTAAAACTAATCTCCAAGGAACATTTCACTATGTTAACACATCTTGAAAAATTACCTTTTAAATGCAAAATGTTATCAGGAGCTTATCAGAAATCTGAGTAATTGCCAAGAATGAAATACTCAGAACAGAGGAGCAAGTTTACTTTGAAGCTATCAAAAGCACAGGTCTGTCTGAATGACATTGGAAAGCAAAAGAATAGTTATAAAAATGTGTCCAATCTTTTGGTTTAAAGGATTGATAGAAAATATTTTAAAAAGTTACCAAAAGTAGCAAAAGTAACTAAGAAGAGTCTAATAGCTAATAGTGACAATGACAAAACACAAAATACTGGCTGCGGAACATAAAGAGATATTCTCATGAGCACAGCTTGATGGTTGGTTTTAAGCTTCAATTACCAGTACAATGAGTATTCATATTCACAAATGATCATGCCCTAAATGAGGTGTATACAGTTCGATGAAAAACACTTGACCCTTGATAAAGCTGTTCTACTGAAAAAGAACACTGATATAATTAAATGGAACATGCTACCAATTCCTTATGCAAGGAGACTTATTTGGAAGTATTAGAAAAATCTGGAAAATTATTTGAATTAGGCAGCATTCATCTTTTCATCCTAAAGGAATTTGCTTCGTTGGGTCATTTGTTTTGGAGGAATTTTGGCTATTATTTTTTTGTTTTGTATTGAAATTAATGGAATGCTGTGAATGCCGGCAAATCTTTTACTTGTTTCCAAATACTACATAATCCGATAAATAGTCCTTGCTTTTTTAAACCCTTAGTGACAAGACCACGTTTCAATTTTCTTACTGTTTCGAACCAGGGCTGTTTTTACATTTCTGCAGTGTTTGTGTTTAGCTGTAATTTTCACCTTACTCATTTACTGTACCCACGCATATTATATACTGTTTTTCTCAACAGTAAATGGTCTTTCTAAAGATATCATTATTTTCATCATATCATATAATTTACTATAAAAAAAAAAAACCTTTTTAGAACTTTGACACCCAAAATCTGTTACGCATCTACAAAAATAAAAAACACCCATGCTAAATAGTTTCTAAATTTTGTCTTGAGTTTAGAAATACCCAATGTTAACATGTTCTTTTTTTTGGAAAGTTATAGGGCAATAAGTACAAGTAGCACTTTGCTATTTCTAAACATTTTTTTTTTCAAAATTAACACAAGTTACATTGTAACACTAATATCTGTCAGGAATCCTTGAATAACCAAACCTTTTTCAACTTGGATATTTTAACAGCTGGTTATCATGCACCCATGTCCTATTTGGGACATTTCCATCTTTATAAAGTTCCATTACCATGTTACACAGGTCTTTTGATAGTTCTTTTCTATCTTTCTGTTCTTTCCCCAGGGCTCAGTATCTAGCCTGCTCACTCCATCCACACCAGAGCTAACAAACTCTGACTATTTATACACAAATACTAATAGCAATGTAAAAAGCCACAGATGTGTGAAATTAACCTTTAATTGTCATGTTAACATGTGTGTCTGTAACAAGGTCAAACATTCAAGGGTATATAAACTTTTAATCAGGGCCATTTGGGTGATTCCTGTTATCATTATGATTTTAAAAAGAGCCAAACAACTATGTGATAATAAATGGCATCATATGATTATTATCCTTCAATGAAATACATTTGTTTTGCATAATAAATCATATTTTCAAAATCAGTTCCTGCAGGGTATGCAAACTTTTGAGCACAACTCTGACTCAAGAATCAGTAAAGCATTTTAGGGCTGGTGGATGAGAAAAAAGTTTTCATTATTTATGTTTTACTTTTTTTTTAAGAGTATATCCAATGCCTTCACATTCAATAAGCAAGCTTGATTGCAATTATATGTCAGTTAATTCAACAGGAGAATTGTGACGAGACCAATCTCGCCACTTTGCATTGGAGGAGCCTGGTTGCCCGCCTGCTGCCTTTGGATTATGGACCGGCAGCTAAAGGTTTAATTTTACTGTGCAGAAAGATTTATTTCTCCCTTTCTGCACAGCCGTTCGGTAGATGCTATCTACCGAACAAACAGACGTTTTTCAGCCTCCCCAGAGCCGTGGGAAGCCGGCCGGCGCTGTTTATTGGCCACCCAGAAGCTGGAGTGTGCCCTCCATTTACCTCCCTGAAGCTGCGGTTAACCGCAGCTTAATTGATTGTTACTGGGTGGCCGCGGTTACACTTAGAGGCCGCTAGATGGCGTTGTTCTGGAGCTCCCCGGGCAGCCAGCGCTTTTCTGCCCGGCTTTCATGCACCAAACCCGGACACTTTTACGTGCAGGCACCGCTGAACCTCCAGCCCCTGGTTCTAATTTGTACGGATTTAACGAATGCATGTAAATTCGATAGTTTATTTCATGTGAATGTTGTAACCCAGATAGCTATGCCATGGAGCATATTAGTGTAATTAAAGACATTGGCTCCATGGCAATTAAACTGTATTCGTGGGGTCTGAGTGTCATTCACATAATAATGTGCACTCAGACCTGAGCTATCTGGGGATATGTTACATGTCTGTGTTTTATGTATAAAATGTGTCTTTATGTATTTTAAAGTGATAGTCTGTCTTTGTGTCCCCACGTGTGTAATGGAGTTTTTCCTTTGTCCTGGGAGATAATTTAATTACTTCTCCAGGGCAGAGGGGAGGAAGCCAGGATGCATTGTGGGGATGTCTTACTTCTGTATGTCCTGAAATGCTACTTGTCTGTCTTTTGTCACAGTCTTCCATCTGGTCCCCTAGGGGAGTGTCCACCAGGTGGGAGACCTGCATAAATACAGGGGCAGGTAGCCCTCAATAAACAGACCACTGCTTGACTCTCAACACGGAGCCTTGTCTCGTTCTTGGGGGGGATTCACTGTATGCTGACAGGGACTGACTGCCAGGAGTGTAAGCCGCTTGGGAGCTTTTCCTGTTCGTCTGCTAGCAGCTATTCGTGAGGTTCCATAAAACTCACCAGGAAAGGTTAAAGGATCTTAACATGTATAGCTTGGAGGAAAGACGAGACCTGGGGGATATGATAGAAACATTTAAATACACAAAGGGAATCAACACAGTAAAGGAGGAGACTATATTTAAAAGAAGAAAAACAACCACACGAAGAGGACATATTCTTAAATTAGAGGGGCAAAGGTTTAAAAATAATAAAAGGGTAGTGGATGCATGGAATAGCCTTCCAGCTTAAGTGGTAGAGGTTAACACAGTAAGGGAGTTTAAGCATGCGTGGGATAGGCATAAGGCTATCCTAAACTTAAGATAAGGCCAGGGACTAATTGATTGAATTTTGAAATATTGGGCAGACTAGATGGGCCGAATGTTTCTTATCTGCCATCACATTCTATGTTTCTATGTTTCTAAAGCAGCAGAATGTTATCAAAACAATTGTAGGCTATTGTTTAGCATGTATACCATTAATATATAATCATCAGAATATCATTAGTGTACAGACAATGGTTTATTACATTGTTACATGACACTATCTGAAGAAACATATTCTGTTGTATGTAAATGCTGCAGTAAGGAAGTCAAATATATAATAAGACAACTCCTTTGCATTTCCTCATTGATTTGCGAATTGATTTCCTAATTGTAAAATATGAACGCTACATTCTACACACTAGTAAAAATGTTCATCTTTAATATAAAAATAGTTTATAGCAAATGTTTGAATAACATTACAAACAAAATACACTATATATTTTTCCAAACTATATATTGATTATTATTGATATTATCCTTAAAAATAGTTAATAAAATATGAAAAAAAAGGAAAATACATTTATGAAACTGAATAATTTGATTTAGATCTCACCATGCATTTCAGTATTTTAAAAGGTATTCACATTCAATACCAACATAGAGCAAATGCAGAGTGATTTCATAGGAACATTTACTTAACAATTATAGGCAAATACAGGCATTTAGCTTACATTGGAAGTTCAGTTGCTCCTTCCACAACATCTCTAATAACTAACTGATTCTTATATGCATTAGTTTTTTTAATTACTTGGAAAAGATCACACTTGCTATAATAACACACTTATCAGGGGTGAATTTCTACTTGCCAGGTTTGAATTTGTTTGTGAGAGGAAATATTAATGCTTGAGTTGAGTGCTCAGGAAAACAAGGTGATTTAAAGGGACACTCCAGTGCCAGGAAAACAATCTGTTTTCCTGGCACTGCAGGTCCCCTCTCCCTCCCAACCCCCTTACCTGAGACCACCGCCGATGTCCCTCGGCCGTTGTTTAGGGTCTGCCTATGCTCCTCCCTGCCGACGTCAGCCGGCGGGGGAGACCAACTGCGCATGTGCGGCCATCGGCGGGGGAGAACTAATGCGCATGAGCGGCAATGCCGCGCACGCGCATTAGACCTCCTCATAGGAAAGCATTGAAAATGTTTTCATTGCTTTCCTATGGGGATTTTAGCGACGCTGGAGGTCTAGTAGACAGCCACTAGAGGAGGAGTTAACCCTGCAAGGTAATTATTGCAGTTTATAAAAACTGCAATAATTACACTTGAAGGGTTAAGGGTAGTGGGAGTTGGCACCCAGACCACTCCAATGGGCAGATGTTGTCTGGGTGCCTGGAGTGTCCCTTTAATGTTGTGACAGTGTATATACTTATTAATCTTCATTGATATGAAACGGGGCAATACACAGTATTAAGAACTAAGGTTATGCAGACTTTTGAACAGGGGTCATTTACTTTTTTTTCTTGGTTGCCATGTTTTGTTTTTAGGATTGTGCCATTCTATTATAACCTACAGTTGAATGTGAATCCCTTAAGAAATACAAGAAATGTGTTTTGCTTGCTCACTCATGTTTTCTTTAAAAATGGTACATATATTACCAATTCCCCAAGGGTATGGAAACTTTTTAGCACAACTGTATATCAAGTTATAAGTATATTAAAAGTGCTATGCAATAAAAAAAAATGACAGTACAACATAATAGTAGCTGCACAATTACTCTACTAATGGAATTAAGTAATACAGCTGAAATAATCATTTGAGAAGCAATGTATCACAAAATCTCTCTCTTTTTTTTTTTTAAAGTGATTATATTCTTTGATTTTTTTTTTTCTTAGAATTCAAACATGTGCACCTAACCTAATTTTCCAAGTCATTAAAGCTATTTAAATTTGGCACTGGAATAATTTATATAACTAGGAATCTAGGAAGCCAGATTTTATGTAATCAGTAAAAGACTTGTGGTTTCAATGACTTTAAATATGTTGCGGAGTCTAAAAGAAAACCCATGTAATTTCCCATGACTCAAATACCTGAAGTGGTCATTTACACAAATTTGTAAAAAAAAATTGCCTGTCCGCTGTTATGGTAATGATACTTCTGTTCCATTATGGATAAAGTTTAAAACGGTCTCTTCTGTTTTGTTTGCAGTAGAACAAAACTGTGCAATGATTAATGTTATTTTCTACTCTATTTCATAAGGGTTAGGAAGATAAGTGAGGCCATGTTACTAAGCAGATTCAAATGAAAGACAGACCTGATGGCAAGGAAAATATTTCTTCATGAAAGGGCACTAGTAATGTTCAAGAAGAGGCATATGTAGTTTGCAGGGATATTCAGTATATCTAGGTACGATGTGAAAAGCATTGAAAATGAATTTAGGTAATGTGGCGTACCTGCTGTTCATAGTTTAGGTTTAGTTAGGGCAATCCATGATTATCAACAGAGCCCAGTATCTGACACTACAGTTTTGCATTCTCATTTGCATTGCATTTGCATTTGTGTAAAATTCACTTAACTAACATGGATTTACAATTCTTTGTTGATAGTTCATAATATTTTTCAGAAGCAGGGAACACACTTGCAGGTTATGTTGTTGTCACTGATGATTTCAATGAAGCTAAATAAATGTTCCATTGGTACAGGTTGGGAAATTGACGGCTCTTACAGGGGTTTGTGTGCTTTGCTAAGCTACAGGACAAAGCAATTTATATTAATTCTTGTTGAAGTTTTTGTATATTTGTTGGAAAATGCAGGGTTTATTTACAACTGTAGGAACACAAATTTGCCCAGAAGACATTTTTGGTTTGGTTGATGAATTCAGACAAATATAATTTTGTTTTATAAAAAAACAATGTTGTCCATTAGTTGATTTGTTTCGGATGGCATTAATCTATTATGTTTGTTTCAGAATTTCCATTCAGATGATTGAAATGCTTTCATCCTGCAGTGGTTTAAAAATAGATAAGTCCCTGATTTGGTACACTTATATGGGATTGTCATATTTATGGATACCAAATGGTTCCTATATTCAAAAAGGGTTAAATGGTTCAAAATATTTTGTAGACCTGTGAGCTTACTGTTACAAAGTACCCTCTGTCTGCCACTCTTGCTACACTGTTTCTGTTTGTTTTACCTAAATAAAAATACAAAAAGCATTTACCCGGTCATTCGTTCATACGCCACCTGGCATATGGAGTGTGCCAATAACCACCCAGAAGCTGCAGTTTCCGCTTGTTAACCACAGTCACCTCCCAATTACCGAACAAACTAGCGAATGACCGACCACCCTGCAGGAGGAGTGTGCCCCTTATTAGCCGCCCAGAAGCTGCGGTTTGTGGTTAACCGCAGCTTAATTGACGAACTGCTGTGTGGTCATCATTCATATGAACGAACACTTGGCGGCGGCCATCTTTACTTGCTGAACATCCAGCGGGATTTGGTCGTTGACCTCATGGTACTGTTTTCGGACACTATTATGCACGAATCCCGCTGGGATCCCCAGATCTCCGTCCATTCGTGTCTAAACAAATGAACACCGTGCCGTTTGGTATTTTGACTCTCGAAGCTGGACCAACTCGATGCCTGAATATTGTGGGGCTGATTCTGGGTTGATTTTTGCCAAACAGCCCTGGAGACAAACTTTATCCTTATGGCGTTCCTACTGTATTCGTAAGATTTGATCGCTTTTTGGACATCTTGTGCGCTCTGATCCAAGCTATCTGGGGATATGTTGGACATATAGGTTAAATATTATATTATATGAGTTATGTATTTTTATGTGATTTTTGTTACATATTCAACTCCAGAATATTTAATGTACCTGGAGATAATTAAGTTACTGTAACCACTTAAGCTAATTATCTCCAGGATAGAGGGGAGGGTTTAGAAAGATGCACTTTATGCTGATTGCCTTATGTCCCTTGTCACACTGTGTTCCATCAGGTCCAGAGGGGTGTGCCCCTGACCTGAAAATGTGTATATAAGCAATGTCTTTCTGTTCAATAGACCAGACTTCTTACCCTCAACTCGCAGCCTTGACTCGTGTTGTAGGAAAATGCTAATCACAAGCTCTGCTCAGAGCTCCAGGAATACTTTACACTTGCAGGAAGATCGTTACGTGCTGAATTGGAACTTCTTACTGCTCTCCAGTATCGGGGACAAGGACATCCAAGTGGTCCAACTCTCAGCTAGCCTGAGGCAGCCGTAACACTTACCTTCTGTGGCTGGGAAAGTATTTGAAGGGTTATTAATGGATAATATTCAGGAATTCATTGGGAAGTATATTGTTATTAGCAATAATCAGCATGGTTTTGTGAAATGTCATGTCAAACTAACCTAATTGCATTCCACAAAGAAGTAGGTTGAAGTATAAATCAAGGTGTTGCAGTGGATGTGATCTACTTGGATTTTGCCAAGGCGATTTTTACAATTCCCCACAACCCCTCACAAACCTAAAATATGGTGGTCTAGATTAAAATTCTTGTTCTTGGGTAGAACATTTGCTTAAAGATAGAGTACAGAGAGTTGCCATTAATGGTACATTTTCAAGCTGGACAAAAGTGGTAAGTGGTGTCCCTCCGTTTTCTGGGTCCATTTTTACTGAACATATTTATAAATTATCTTGAAACATTGAAAGCCATGTTTCGGTGTTTGCAGATTACACAAATGTAAAGTAATACAATGTAAGCAGGATGTTGCATTTATGCAGAGAGATTTAGATAGATTGGGCGACTAGGCACTCAAATGGCATATTCAATTGTTGTACTTTGGAGTAAAGAATGCCCAGCATTCAGCTTACACCCTAAATGGTAGTGAATTGGGGATAACAACACACAAGAAGGATTTGGGAATTTGTATAGACAAAAAACTTGGCAACAATATGCCATGTTCATTGGCAGTTGCTAAAACCAGTAAGGTATCATCATGTATAAATAGGGACATTAATTCTCAAGATGAAAATATAATTGTGTATCTTTATAAATCACTGGTAAGACTACACCATAAATATGCAGTGGAAAATGTGCAGAGGCAGGCTTCAAAACTGATAAAAGGAATGGAGCAGTTTAGTTATGAAGAAAGGTTAACACATTTAAACCTTTTTAATTTGGAAAAATAAGGCCTCAGATAGCATTATACAAATGTATTTGGGGCCAATACAAACCATTGTCTGGAAATGTTTTTTTCAATGCCAAATGTATACCCAGATAAGTCATTTCTTAACCCTTTAAGGATGGCAGGCGTTCTATGCCGTCCTTTTTGGGGTGGCTCTAACCGCCTGAGGGCAACATAGAACTTGGCCCTGTGCTGTGCCATGAAATGATGGCGGGGTGTAGGCCTCTGGGGAGCTTGAGAAGACAGTGGGTAGGGAAAGTGAGGCCCTAACTAAACCTCTTAGTAGAGTGTTGCGAGACTCTAGCTAGGATTTGGGATGATGGGCGAAAAATACCTCAGTGTGAGGATGGGTGTTAGTCTCGCGGTAACTACAAAGTATTTTTCTTTTGCTTGGGACCGCTCCAGTTCCCTACTTGGCAGTTAACGAGAAAGAAATAGCGTACCTGTATGACTTCTGAGAGGCCTTATGGCTTGACTGCATGACTGGCTATGTTCGTTTATGCCACCTGTTGATAAGCAATACTGTGGTTGATACCTTTAACGTGAATGATTTGACTGATTATTATTATTAACTGATACCTACTTGCGTTTGTTGATCCTCTTAAGGGGTTGAACTTATGTAGTGTTACTTCTGGACCTATTGGTTGAGGGATTGAAATGAAGCTTAAGTTTAAGTTCAAGCTTAAAACTGCATTTAGATGTGCTGCTATTGGGCAACTTGAGGATTTGTAGCTGGTGAGCGGTTTGTTAGTACTTATGAAATTCTTTAGCCAATGTTTGATGTTACCACAAAGTTGTGGACCTTGTACACGTGTGGTTTACGTATATACGTTTTAGGCTCTCGTAACTGTAAGACTTTACTGTCCGTATTATGTCTTATAGTCTCTTGGCTACATACTCATGTAGTTGTAGTTTTACGTTGGTTTACATGAATTGGTGTCTTTTATATATTACCAGAGATGTCGCGAACATAAAATTTTCCGTTCACGAACGGCGAACGCGAACTTCCGCAAATGTTAGCGAACGGGCGAACCGCCATAGACTTCAATAGGCAGGCAAATTTTAAAACCCACAGGGACTCTTTCTGGCCACAATAGTGATGGAAAAGTTGTTTCAAGGGGACTAACACCTGGACTGTGGCATGCCGGAGAGGGATCCATGGCAAAACTCCCATGGAAAATTACATAGTTAATGCAGAGTCTGGTTTTAATCCATAAAGGGCATAAATCACCTAACATTCCTAAATTGTTTGGAATAACGTGCTTTAAAACATCAGGTATGATGTTGTATCAATCAGGTAGTGTAAGGGTTACGCCCGCTTCACAGTGACAAACCAAACTCCCCGTTTAACGCACCGCAAACAACCGCAAACAGTCCATTTGCACAACCGCAAACTCCCCATTTGCACAAGGTTGTTACCAAGCTAGCCATGTCCCGTTCCTTGTCCTCACTGATGACAACATCGTCATCATCACACCGTACATCCATGTGTGTAATGCTGCCTGACTGAGACATATCCCTGTTATCTACATCCTCTGGCAATAATGGTTGTGCATCACTCATTTCTTCCAACTGATGTGTAAATAACTCCTCTGACAGATCAAATGAAGCGGCTGTGGTGCTATTATTATTATTATTATTATTGCTATTTATATAGTGCCAAGAGATTCCTTAGCGCTTGTGTTGGTGGTGGCGGCAGGCGGGCGAGTGGTAACTTGAGAGGTGCCCGAAGCTAAGCTGGAGGAGGATGGTGCGTTAAGGTTTCCGAGCGGAAGCTGTAGAAGATTGGGTGTCCTGTGTTAGCCAGTCAACTATGTCCTCAGAACTTTTCGAGTTCAGGGTACGTGGCCTCTGAACACTGGGCATTATTCTAGGGCCAAAGGGAATCACAGCACCACGACCATGATGACCCCTGCGGGGTGGCCTGCTTCTGCCTGTCATTTTTTTTCGATTAGTGGTACTATGTGTGCAAGCTACTGTGACAACAGATATGAGTGGCACTGTGCACTGGCAGAAGTTGGCAGAGTAGACGCTGTAGGCCTGACACACACGCTTGCAGACAACTAACTGCTATTCAATCTATTACAGTCAAAATTGTATTTTTTTTTTAAATGTACACTACTGTTACACCAGATATGAGTTGCACTGGTGTGACACTGTGCCCTGGCAGGCCCTGAAACGCACACGTGTGAAGGAAACTGACTGCTATTATATTACAGTCAAAAAAGTTTTTTTTTTTTTTAAATGCAAGCTATTGTGACACCAGATATGAGTGGTGGCACTGGGCAAGTGGGCACAGTATACGCTGTGAGCCTGACACACACGCTGGCAGGCAGGCAACTGCAATTAGATTACACAGGAAAAAAATAAATGAAAAAGTAGACTGATGTTCTAGCCCTAAAAAGGGCTTTTTGGGGTGCTGTCCTTACAGCAGAGATCAGATGAGTCCTTCAGGACCATAGTGGACACTGCATACACTAGCCTAGCTATCGATTTCCCTATTAAATCAGCAGCAGCTACACTGTCCCTCCTCTCACTAAGAATGCAGCTTCCGGGGGGCGGGTCCAAGCTGTCATGGAGGAAAGACGCACTTCGTGTGAGCTCCCTCAATATCTCACTTTAAGCAGCTATCAACAAGCGAATTTCACCCCAGAAGGGGATGACCCAGCAATGTTGCTCCTACCTGACCGACCCGACATGCTTAATAGCGGTCAGCAACTCCACAGAGTCTTACTTACCTCCGCGTGGCCTGGTGCTCACCGGGCGGGAGAGGCGGCCGATCTCCTGATCCTGGGATGCCCAGGAGCAGCTACTTCCCAGCAGGAGCTCCATTCCCCCCCCCCCTCGGACCGGTGGGGGTTATCCCGGTCCACCCCTGAGAGGCTGTCTGGAGCTAATGGACGCACAGAGCACAGCCGCCCAGGCTGACATACTCATCTGTGACTTTTCCAATATGGCGGCAGCCGCCTGTCCTCCTGGTACCAGCAAAGCATGGCAGGATATTGAGTCTAAGCTGGACAGACTCTTTAATCAATTTTGGAAGCAAATAACAAGCAGGAAGCCCCAACAAGCTCCACCACAGCCCCAACAAGCTCCACCACAGCTAAGTGAAGCAGTCCCCATTAAAATCCACCAACGCAAAAGTCGTCGAAGACAGGACCGGAGGCACAAACAGAAATGCAGAGCCTGCCCCACGTCAAGCACTCGCCTCCACCTTAAGCCACCACAATGCCGCACCGGACGTGAAGCACCACCGGGACAGATCCGACCACCCGACAAAACAAGCTTCCACCACCTCAAGCCACGAACCCGGCACTCAGCCAGAGACTTGCCTTTGTTGTTCCAGGTATCAGGGACTCCCAGGGTCTGCACCTGGCACCCAGAAGGGATCGGATGAGCACAAGCAGTAAACAGCAGCCTGCCAAGCATGTCCCACTATAGCCGATCCTCCACACCATGCCTTTGATCACATGAACTGCTTTCTGCACATTAACTAATCATAAAGTAGCAAGCGTTTAAACATGTCATTATTTCACCTCCTAAAGAGTTTATTGTCGTAGTTCCTTACATGCCTTTACCTTAACCGTTCATGTATTATGTTATTCACTAGTCTCATCTCATGGGGCGACTCACACTTGATTTATAACTAGTGGTGGAGCTGCTGATATAAATACACAGTTGATAACGTGCAAGCTACACCCTAAACATGACAGCCATCTTTCACAACAATGTACTGCTATATACTCATACCCTCAGTGCAACTAGCCATGATATACGCACGTTCAGCCTAGCCAGGGCCGGTGCCAGGATTTTTGGGTACATAGGCGAAGATGCATTTTTCCGCCCCCCCCTCTAAAATTAACATCTTCACCTATGTGCCTCCTAACCAGCCCCTCCCTCTTCCCCGTCCCTTAGTGTTCCTCTCCCCTCCCCCCTCCTTTCCCTGTCCCTTGGTTTTTCTCTCCCCTCCCCTCTCTGTCCCTTGGTGCACCCCCCACCCTCTTAGCGGTCACACTCCCCTTCCTGGTATGCCTCCTACCTGTCTTGTAGCGTTGCGGAGCAGACCCTCCACAGGAGCTTCAGTTTTCTGTAGCTGGCTGGACTGACAGGAAGTGCTCTCTCAGTGACCAGGTACAGGAAACAGAAGCTCCTGTACTGCGCTCCGCTCCGCCACGCTACACTCACTAACAGCCACACACACTCAATGACAAACACACAGACGTCACTGACACACACTCATTCATTGACAGGCACACACTCAATCACAAACATAATCTCACTGATTTGACAGACACTCACAAACACACACTCATACACTGACAGACACACACATTCATACAATCATTCACAGACACACACACACATACACACACACTCACAGACAAACACATACACAGACACACACACAGAAACACTCACAGACAAACACATACACAGACATACACTCACAGACAGACACATACACACACACACATACACAGACACACACACTCACAGACAAACACAGACAGACACACATATACAGACACACACTCACAGACAAACACATACACACACTCACACATACACACACTCACACATACACAGACACACACTCACAGACAAACACATACACACACATACACAGACACACACTCACAGACAAACACATACAGACAAACATATACAGACACACACTCACAGACAAACACATACACACACAAAGACAAACACATACACACACACAGACACATACACACACACAGACACATACACACACACAGACACATACACACACACACACTCACAGACAAACTCACACACACACACTCACAGACACACACATACACAGCCACACACACACACACACACACACACACACACACTTTCAGACACACACAAATTAATAATAAATATCCACCCAGCCTCCCTACCTGGAGAGAGCTGGTGTGGATGTGTCCCTGGGGTCCAGTGGGGCTTCAGTGCAGCGAGCGGCAGCAGTTCTAATGAGAGGCGGCGAGGGAGCTCTAACCTGTCTGCTCTGCTCCCTCGCGGGCTGTCTGCTGATGCCGGGAGCCGGAATATGACGTCATATTCCGGCTCCCACAGAATCAGCAAACAGCGCGCGAGGGAGCAGAGCAGACAGGTTAGAGCTCCCTCGCCGCCTCTCATTAGAACTGCTGCCGCCCGCCGGGGGTCCAGAAGGTGACCTGGCAGGAGGGAGCGCTTCCCTCCTGCCGGTCACCGAAATCTTGCGCCCCCAGAGCCGGTGCGCCCTAAGGCGGCCGCCTGTGCCGCCTTATGGACGCGCCGGCCCTGAGCCTAGCATGCTCAAATATAACACACTTCTGTCAAAAAAAAAAAGAATGCAGCTTCCGAATGAATCTAAAATGGATGCTGTCCAGGAGGTGGGAGGGTTTGGTAGGGAGGGTCTGCTGCTGATTGGCTGGAATGTGTCTGCTGACTGTGAGGTACAGGGTCAAAGTTTACTCAATGATGATGAATAGGGGGCGGACCGAACATCGCATATGTTCGCCATCCGTGGCGAACGCGAACAAGCTATGTTCGCCAGGAACTATTCGCCTGCGAACTATTCGGGACATCTCTATACATTACTGGTATTACAAGGTTAGTATTCCTATTGTCTGATTTTCAAACTGAGTGGAGTTTATTCTAGTGGTTGTGTTATGTAGATGCCAGAACAAATGTAGAAACATTACTCACAGGTTGTATACTTGTGACACTGATCGTGTATGCTGGTGGAGTCTTGCTTCTGAGCCGGTGCTGTGGAGTGGTGGTAGTTCTGACTGTAATTAAATGGTATGTATGAGAAGTCAAGGTTCTTTACCAGGGTGCCTAGTGCCCTTTATATTGACATAAACCCCTAGGATGCCCGTATTGAAACTTGTAGTTAGGATTGTGCATTAGTACGTATTTTTATTTTTATCGACTGTCCTGAATGTGACTTAAACCTTTCCCTTCCCTCCTCCATTTCCCCCTTTTTTTTCGCCCCTCCCCCCTGACATTTTTACATACCGTGTAAACATAGAATCAATGTGAACGGTTGATTAATGCTAAAGTATTGATCTAAATTCTGAAAGTACAATAATGACAATGTGAGGATATTTTGGTATACATCCTACAAATCCGACTTACAAACCATTTGCATTTCCAGTCAATTTACATTTCCCGATATTAAGATTACTTGGCCCTATCTCTTTATACCAGAGCAAACAAACTATTTATTTAAGCATAATGCTAAACATAATACATTATTAACATAACATGGCACAATAATAATACTATTTACCCCAATAAGACCTTCTATAATTGTAAGGTTTTTTTGTGACATATTGTATCACAAGCTTGATAAAGACCACACTGGTCGAAACGTTGTTTTGCACATTCTGGTGACAATAAATTGCCTGAAATTGAACCTTTGGAGTGCCTTTATCCTTTCTTTTTAAAGGGACACTATAGTCACCTGAACAACTTAATGAAGCAGTTTTGGTGTATAGAACATGCCCCTGCAGCCTCACTGCTCAATCCTCTGCCATTTAGGAGTTAAATTCCTTTGTTTATGAACCCTAGTCACACCTCCCTGCATGTGACTTGCACAGCCTTCCAAAAAACACTTCCTGTAAAGAGAGCCCTATTTAGGCTTTCTTTATTGCAAGTTCTATTTAATTAAGATTTTCTTATCCCCTGCTATGTTAATAGCTTGCTAGACCCTGCAAGAGCCTCCTGTATGTGATTGAAGTTCAATTTAGAGATTGAGATACAATTATTTAAGGTAAATTACATCTGTTTGAAAGTGAAACCAGTTTTTTTATTTCATCCAGGCTCTGTCAATCATAGCCAGGGGAGGTGTGGCTAGGAGCCAGGGGAGCCAGGGGAGGTGTGGCTAGGGCTGCATAAACAGAAACAAAGTGATTTAACTCCTAAATGACAGCGAATTGAGCAGTGAAATTGCAGGGGAATGATCTATACACTAAAACTGCTTTATTTAGCTAAAGTAATTTAGGTGACTATAGTGTTCCTTTAAGTATTACATTTGGGATTACATTTGCTGAATCCGGATCTAGTTGCACCCTGATTCTAAGGTTGGAAGATTGAGTGCAGTTCCGGTGTTACATTGTGGGTTTCATACTAGAGAGGAATACACATCCTAAATTGTTATATGTATAGTCAGACCCGGACTGGCCATCGGGCACACCGGGCAAATGCCCGGTGGGCCACGGTGGCCATGGGCCGAGGCCGGCAGGGAGATCACAGGATCTCTCCTGCCGGTCTTTGCAGGGCCGGCACTATCCGAGCACCGGCCCTGCTGTAGTCCACGGCGGGCCAGTGGGGAGATCAAAGACTACCCACATACAGTATACTGCGGCCGGCGGGGGAGAGAGGGAGACAGCCAGGAGAGGAACCCAGCGGAGCTCTAACTTACAGCTCCGCCGGGTTCCTCTCGTGAGATTTGGAGCGTTGCCATGGCAATGCTCCGGGTCTTGCAAGAGTGAACTCTAGCCCCACAGGCTAGAGTTCACTCACCACGAGGACCACCAGGGATGGATGGCAGCAGCAGGATTCCCCCCTCCCAGGCTAAAGGTTAGCAGGGAGGGGGGAAATAATCACCCAAGTCACATCAGCCTCACTTGCTCACACACACCCTGCACCCCTAACACTCACAGCACCCTAACTCACACACACACTGCACCACTGACACTGACAGCACCCACACACACACACACTGCACCCCTGACACTCACAGCACCCTCACTCACACACTGCACCCCTGACACTCACAACACACACACTGCACCCCTGACACTCACAGCACACACACACACAGACACTGCACCCCTGACACTCCCAGCACACACACACACACACACACACTGCACCCCTGACACTCACAACACCCTCACACATACACACACTGCACCCCTGACACTGACAGCACCCACACACACTCTGCACCCCTGACACTCCCAGCACCCCCACTCACTCACACACACTGCACCCCTGACACTCACAACACACACACACTGCACCCCTGACACTCACAACACACACACACACACACTGCACCCCTGACACTCACAGCACACACACACACACTGCACCCCTGACACTCATAGCACCCTCACTCACACACACTGCACCCCTGACACACATCACCCTCATACACACACACTGCACCCCTAACACTCACAGCACCCTCACACACACACACTGCACACCTGACACTCACAGCTTCCTCACACGCACACACTGCACCCTCACACACAGCTTCCTCACACGCACATAGCACCCTCACGCAAACATATCACCCACTCACACACATAGTACCCTCGCGCAAACACAGCACCCACTCACACACATAGCACCCTCACGCAAACACAGCACCCACTCACACACATAGCACCCTCACGCAAACACAGCACCCACTCACACACAGCACACACATACTGCACCCATCACACACACAGCACACTTACCCACATAGCACCCTCACGCAAACAGCACCCATCACACACACACACACACACATATGCTTTCCTAGCATTTTTGTCTCCTGGTATCCCAACTATGGAGACACCAGAGACAAATCTCAAGCAAACACAGTGCAAGCATGTTATTAAATTTGCTTGCACTGTGCAGAACAAATACAGGGTCTTTTTTCTCATGCCAGAGCTCTTCAGCAGAGCTCTGTGCATGGTCTACCCTGGAAGAGCATTGAACCAACATGCTCACTTTGTGATGGGGCGTGCTTGTCATTTGTGATGACAAAACACACCCTATATGGCCCCGCCCCCTTTTTAGTGGGCCGCTGTAATTAAAAATTGGCCGGGCCGAATTTTCTTTCCAGTCTGTATAGTCTAAAATATAAACCTAGGAAAAATAAACACTTGATTGCTTCAAGGGAGGAACTACACCTATTATCCAAAGCACAGCCAAGATGGAACTTTGAAAACCACAGAAGGGCTCACAAGCTGCTGCTTGAATGCTCAGAGGCTAACTTGGTAACAGTCACTATAAAAAAGAAAGATAGATTCTAAGACAGCCTAGTGCCCAAGTACCAGAACCCTTGATTTTCACCTTATCTAAATCTGACATATCAGAAATGTGAAATAGGGAATCAATTAAATGTAGGTGTAACTCAATTGTATTGGTAGATGACAATTTAACCCTGATAAAACCGGGCCAGCATAGAAAAAACAGTTCGAGTTAAGATATACCGTCCCTAAGTAGAATAAAACTAAATCCAAAATGTAGATGATTTACAGGAAGGAAAATTCTCAGCCTAACAACTCTTGTCGTGATGCTACATCTCATAATGTTAAGGGTAAAATATATTTTACCTCATTAAACCCTTTCCTGCACAGATAGCAGGGTATCTGATACTAATCAGACACAACTGTGGATAACCATAGGTTAGAATAAATTTTCACCATTCATTTATATTGGCAACAGAGTTAAAACAGCCATCATGGCTGTTTTAACTCTGTTGCCAATATAAATTAATGGTCAAACTGTAGAGGAATTCACTTTGTCCAAGGACAAAAAAAACAAGCTTTTAGATAATAAGCTTATTTGGGTAGGTCAGAGATGGACCACACTTCCCATGATGCTCAGCCAGCTCCCAGAGTCGAAAAGCCAGCCAAGCATCATGGGAAACAAGAAACAATTAATGGCATCAATTAATGGCATCACCTACTGTTCTTGTATATCAAAACAGGTTTTGTAGGATTGTTTGTGTTAGTTAACTTATTGTACATAGTATGAGAATATGTTGTCACTATGTACATAATTGTAATTGAATATTTGGGATAAATATCACTGATACACATGATTCTCCCAGTATGTACATACCTTAACGGGTCTCACCAGAGCTTTAACTGAAACAAGTGTACCAAATATCTTATAGTGTGTTTAAAGGCAAGAAAGAAAAAAACACACAGGTGGTCTGAACACTGCCCATGCAAACATGCAGTTAGAATGTACATAGGTGGGCCTGAGCATTGCACACAAATGGGCATTCAGACTGTACATAGGAGGTCCTAAGCATTGTATACAAATAGGCAGTTAGGCTGTACATAGACAGGCCTGAACAATGCAAACACTCAATTAAGCAGTTGCACCAAGATAACTTGCACATGCATTTGCTGGTAGAGGAGATGAATCACAACCTGTGTGTACATTCCTTTTCAGTTATTGGAGACACAGAGCAACCCGTGCATGTGTTCCACAATGAGGTTATCTTTCACAGACAATAGAGGTCTTTCTCCAACACTCAGACCAGCATATGCAGGGCAGGGTACAACCAGTGGCGTACATACCGTGGTCGCAGGGGTCGCAGCTGCGACTGTGCTCGTCACTCTTAAGCCAGCACTGGACCCCAGGGAAAGTCACCCTCCTGCACCTAAAAGGTAGGAAACAGGAGCGTGACTTAAACATTGTGTGTGTGTGTTTGTTTGTATGTGTGTGTGTCTGTCTGTATGTATGTGTCTTTGTATGTATGTGTGTCTTGTGTGTGTGTGTGTCTCTGTATGTGTCTGTCTGTATGTGTGTATGTGTGTGGCAAAAGTAACCCCGCCACTTGTACTTGGAGGGGCCTGCTTGCCAGCCTCCTGCCCACAGACTATGGGCCCTGCAGGGAAACCTGTAAAAGACTACCCAACTTGACCGACTGTTAGCACTGATTTCCCTGGAACTGTTTTGGGCATAGGACCATGTGCAGTCACAGCTATGACTTCAAGGAAATGCCTGAACCCTGAACTGATCGGGGTGATGTTTGGATATGTTGTTCACCCAAATCGGGGCTATCAGGGGATGTAACTTTTATGGGGTTTTATGTGTTTTTAAGGTACTTTTTGGGATTCATAAAATTGTATGGTTTTCTGTGCTTGGAGATAATTGGCTTAGATTAGTACAGTTCCTGATCCAATTATCACCCAAGCACAGAGGAGGGATTATATTGTTTGTGTATGGGAGTGTCTCACTGTATGACTCTGTTTTTATTGGTTTATTCACTTTGTGTCCCTGTGCCGAACAAGGTCCACCTGGGTGTCACCCTTGTTGGGAAACTTGCATAAAAGGCCTCCATTAAAATTCTGTTCCTGCTTACCCTCAACATAGTCTCATCTCATGTGTGGGGGAAATGGCTGTATCTATCCTGGGGATTGCTATATCACTATACTCCCGAGGAATTATAATCACTAGCTCTTATAAGAGCTATACCTGCTATGCTCTCTGGGAGTAGGAGAGGTCTGCCCACTGGAAGTGAGACCCCGGCGCAGCTGCATTGCTGGAAGTGGAGTCTGCAGTGCTTATGGTGTCTGGTGGAGTGCTGGAATTCCTCAGTGAGCACTAGGAGCATCAATTGGTGGAGCATCAATATGTGTTGGTCTGTATGTATGTATGTGTGTGTCTGTATGTATGTGTGTGCCTGTGTCTGTGTGTGTATGTATTGTGTAAGTGTCTGTGTATGTGTCTCTTTGTATGTATGTATGTGTGTCTGTATTAATCTCTATGTATGTATGTTTGTATGTATGCATGTATGTGTGTGTGTGTCTCTTGGGGGTGGGGAGTGGGGGCCCACGGATCAGTTTTGCACCGGGGCCCCACGGATTGTGTGTACGCCACTGGGTACAACCTTTTCCTTCGTAGATAAGCCAGCCTTGGAAATAGCTTTGAATTTTTGTACAAGCTTGCTGAAACATAAACCAATATGTCAGTGGTGTATCTTGGTTTTGTGCTGCCCTAGGCAGGACAAAACTCAGACACCCCCCCCCCCCCCGCGCGCGCGCCACCCCCACCCAACCCTTCCCCCCTGCCCCGCCTTCTAAATACACACACATTCACTGACAGATACGCATACACTAGCTAACAGACACACACAGTCAGACACACACAGTCGGACACACACAGTCGGACACACACAGTCGGACACACACAGTCGGACACACACAGTCGGACACACACACACACACACTAACAAACACACACAGTCGGACACACACAGTGAGACACACACACTAACAAACACACACAGTCGGACACACACACACACACACTAACAAACACACACAGTCGGACACACACACACTAACAGACACACACAGTGAGACACACACACTAACAAACACACACAGTCTGACACACACACTAACAGACACACACAGTGAGACACACACACTAACAAACACACACAGTCGGACACACACACTAACAAACACACACAGTCGGACACACACACTAACAGACACACACAGTGAGACACACACACTAACAAACACACACAGTCGGACACACACACTAACAAACACACACAGTCGGACACACACACACACACACTAACAAACACACACAGTCAGACACACACACTAACAAACACACACAGTCGGACACACACACTAACAGACACACACAGTGAGACACACACACTAACAAACACACAGTCTGACACACACACTAACAGACACACACAGTGAGACACACACACTAACAAACACACACAGTCGGACACACACACACTAACAGACACACACTGTCGGACACACAGTCAGACACACACTGTCGGACACACAGTCAGACACACACACTAACAGACACACACACACTAACACACACACTAACAGACACACACACACTATCAGACACACACACACTAACACACACACTATCAGACACACACTATCAGACACACACACACTAACAGACACACACACACTAACAGACACACACACACTAACAGACACACACACACTATCAGACACACACAGTCAGAGACACACACACACACACTCACATTAACACATTTTTTTTTTTTTTTTTATTTACTCCCCCTCCCCTACCTTTGGGAATGCTGGGGGTGGGGGGGTTCTCCAATTCCCTGGTGGTCAAGTGGCTGCAGGACGGCACTGGCGGGCAGGCTGGGCGGCCGGCGAGGGAGCTCTTCCCCTGAGCTCTCTGCTCAGCTCCCTCGCGCGCCACCCGCAGAGTGAGGCTGGGAGGCGGAGCCGGAATATGACGTCATATTCCGGCTCCCAGTCTCACTCTGCGGGCGGCGCGCGAGGGAGCTGAGCAGAGAGCTCAGGGGAAGAGCTCCCTCGCCGGCCGCCCAGCAACCAGCCCAGCATGTCTGTTAGCCGCAAGGCTAACAGGACATTTGCCTTGGGCATTTGGGGGCGGCGTTTTTTGCCGCCCCCTGGAAAATGCCGCCCAAGGCAAATGCCTTGTTTGCCTCGCGGCTAATACGCCCCTGCAATATGTACTTACCTTAGACATGCTTTTGCCTTCTATATAGATAATGAGGCTATAAGGAATTGGTTGCCTAATTGCATCTTTGTTTGTGGATTTCACCTGCCAGATGCATATCGAAGTGAACTTATTTAGGAAAGAAAGAGACTATTAAATGAAAGCTACTTGTCTGTCAGGATTACAAGTTGATCCAGAATGCAGTACTGTGTCACATCTAGGACTAAGGATAACCGGACCTTAGACTGGCCGGACTTAACGTCTCCAAGAATATTCAAAATACTTGCCGAGGTCAGGGACACAGAATCAGACACAAATATGAGGGAAAGCCAAAAGTCAAGGATACCAGATATCAAGATATCAGGGAAGTCAAATAGCAGAAAATCAAGATCAGGCATGTACTCTCGTATAACCATATACATGAAGCCATGACAGGGCAATGAGCTGGGTTTAAATACCCCTCCTCTGGATCCGATTGGCTGTAACCAGCCTTTAACCCCAAAGGCAATTACCAGGTTTACATGTGCTTGATTGCTGCTCAGCACAAAACCCTCCTGTGGATTTGATTGACCATGACCTGCCTTTGACCTCAGAAGTAATTACCAGATTTCCATGAGCATGATTGCTGCTCAGCACAACTTTTCCTGTCAGGACAGTAATGTTGCTCAGCACAACTTTTCTTGTCAGGACAGTAAATGCCATTAACCACATTTTTATGTGCGGATGAATACATGACATTGTCTCACCTTAATAAGCCTCTGATGTGCTGGAGGGCTGGTGAGAGCACACTGGTAACTAATCTGAAACACACCCGGTGGCCAGATAGTTACTGCTGGGTTTCAACAGTTCTTGCCAGGTGCCGAGATCACTTTGTGCACGTGTATAGCACTCTTCGATCCGTAAGTGGAATGCAACAACACCCGAGTGTGTTGTCCACTATGGAGCCTCCCAGCTGTGCGCACAAAATCACTTTCTTCTCTTCAATCACCCAGCATGGATTAGGCAGAATGATAAAGGAGTGAAACAAAGGAACCTGTTGTGTGTTCATATTCTATGATAATTGAAGGGCAAGCACACTGTCCAAGCAAACCTTAAAAAGACAAAATGGAGCCCTCCAGGAGCCGCAGCCCCTTAATCACGTCTATCCAAAACAAAAAGGTGAATAGCTTCACCAATTCTGCCAATGGAAGGCAGAGTGCTACCTGACATGTCTCTCTCGAGGACAGGCAAATATTGGGGAGCTCAGGGTGGAGTTGCCCTTTATAAGGCTGCGAGGGGAGGAGACTGGGGTGGGGACTGCATTTTGTTCTTTTAACATTTTCAATGCTACCTGTCCTGTGAGAAATGGGCAACTACATCCCACTTTTTATGACTGCCGCTTGGACGTTTAGGAAAAAATCTATAACATCAGGCATCGTTTCACCTGTACCACTACACATGTAGTGTACCGCACTACAAGCCCATGTGGACTTGCATACATTGGTAAAACCTCTAATGACCACAGTATGCATTTATAACCGTTACCTTGCACTTGGCACATTGTCTTGAAAAAAGTCCAGGAGGACTGAAACGTTGATGTCTATTTGTGCTAAATAAAAGCATTTTATTTCACTACTACAATCTCCAGAGTGCACTCACTGGAGCACTATAAAGACCAGGAATTAATATTAAGTGTGTGTGTGTGTGTGGTTGGGAACAATAAGCAGAGTTATGTTAGTGGTGCACAAGTTGGTTGTGGTGTGCCAAAACCAACATTCGGGTAGGCCTGTAAAAAGAGGGCCCACCGATTTAAATAGCTTGATAAAGGGAGTGGTGGGTGGGGTGAACCAGACAGTCTCAGCCCAGAGGAAGGGGCAACCTGTGTATTTATAGCAATATCCCCTTTCACAACTACAGGATCCGTCCACAGGCTCAGCCTTTCCATTTGTGGTTGGAGACAATAAGCCGAGTTATATTAGTGGTGCACAAGTCGGTTGTGGTGTGTCGAAACAGACATTCGGGTAGGCCTGTAAAAAGAGGGCAAAAGGTTAATAGTTTCACACTATAATACGTGTCTACATTACGCAATCAATACTTTACATTTTATCAGCATTTATAACCAGACCTGAAAAAAGAAATGTGTCAGTGGGAGGTACTCTATAACACCAAGATACTGGCTGGCCTATGTTATGCCAAGTGGCGAAACATTTAAGCTAAATTGGTGACTTATGAACCTAACTAGTTGCCAAGTGGCTCCAACTAGGATTTGGCTTGCTGGGTATGTTTGCCACCAAGCGTTGTGGCGGGGTGTTTGCCTCTCGGTGATGATTAAAGATATTCAAAATAAGTTGGTCATGACAGGTGAGGCCCTAAATGCTTTTGCCAAGAGGGCAGAGATGCAAAGCAGTAACAATGATTTGGCCCAAGGAGGGAATACCTTTGTAGTTGAGGATGGGAGTTGGCCTCACAGGACAGCTGTATCATGGCAGAAGAAGCCGAAAACTACCTATGGCCACTTGGGGTGCCCTAACAGCCTGTCATGCCCCAACTACCGGTAATTCCTTGTCTCTTCCGGGTTGACGGAGTTTAGCCACACCCCCTCTCTGACGCGGTCTCGCCACGCTACATAATGCGACCGCGACAGATACAAGACGCTAGATTATTGAACAGCGTTACAGCAATATCAAACCGGCTAAAGGTTTCTCTGCTACCTACCTGTGTACCGAACCGGACTGGAACTCGAACTAACCTCCTTCTCCTCTCCTCGACCACGGCTAGTATCTGGTCTCATCTGCCCGGTGAAAATCACAGTGAGACATAGGAAAGCATTGATTATGCTTTCCTATGAGACCGGCTGTATGTGCGCGCAGCTCTTGCCACGCGTGCGTATTCAGCTGAATGGGAGGAGAGAAGGAGGATCGGAGGAGGAGAGCTCCCTGCCCGGCGCTGGAGAAAGGTAAGTTTTAACCCCTTTCCTCTCCCCAGAGCCCGGCGGGAGGGGGTCCCCTCAGGGCACTATAGTGCCAGGAAAACGAGTATGTTTTCCTGGCACTATAGTGGTCCTTTAAAGTTATGAATAATGTGTAAAAACTGTATTTCTCTGTCTGTGATAATTACATTACCCATTGTGTGATAATTACATTACCCAATTGTATCACAGGCAGAGGGGAGGATTTTGTGTGGGAGTGTCTGAGTGTATTGTACGTGTTTATTGGTTGTTTTCCAAAACCCTGTGGGTGGTACCAATGTGTATATAAGAACAATAAACCCACAGGGGTGCCCAAAAGGTAGATCCCCAAATGCTCTTAAACTACAGCTTCCATGGTGCTTTGCCATTCTAAAGGCATGCACATGGGAGTTGTAGTTCTACAACATCTGGGGATCTACCTTTTGGGCACACCTGATATAAACCATACAGAAGCCAGTACACTCACCCAGAAGCTTAAAAGTTAAAAAAAAATGTACTTGTTTTTAAAAAAACAGGAATGAGGCAAAAATAGCAGTAATCTAGTTACAGTATACGCTCATCTGCATAAGCTTGTCACAAAGCCAGTGTGTCCCATAATGTAAGCATATTTAAGAGAGTGCAGATTCCTGTTTTTTTATATATATGTGCTCCGTGAATGTTATAAAAGTAGTGCCGGCCCTGCTGTTTGCCTTCACAGACACTTTGCTGCGCATCCGGCAGGGGAGGGAGAGAGCAACCAGGGCAGCTCTTACTGCAGCTCCTCTGGGTACTCCTCCCGCTTGCACGGAGCGTTACCGCGGTTACCATGGCAACGCTCCGTTCTCGTGAGAGTGAACTCTAGCTGAGCTGCAGGGTAGAGTTCACTCTCACCACTAGGAGTGCCAGGGATTAGAAGCACTGTCCCCCCTCCCAGGCCACAGGTAAGAAGGGAGGGGGATATAAACTACATTTATTTAATAATAAAAAACGTATAAAACATATGTATTTTCTTCAATCTGCTCTCCTACCCTCTCACACAAACAATAACTTCCTACACACTGCACCACACAGCCCCCAATACATTGCACACCGCACACCTCACGCACACACACACTACTGCTCTATCCCAACAGACACTGGGTAAGTTGTCAAACTGTTTTTTTAGACGGTTAGACTACTTACTCTGGGAGGGCACCACAGCACTCCTGGTATCATAACCACTACAGAGAGCTGTAGTGGTTATTGTGCCCGGATTGTTTCTTTAAATGATTTGCCTTTGACCCTACCGAGATTAGGTTCTGGATCCGCCCTGTGTTATAAGTGAATTGGTTTTAACAAGTGTTTATTACTCTAATGCAATAGAAAAATATATTAAAACGTGTATAAATGCACTGAAGCACAGTGAAGCTCCCCTAAGGAGATTATTTTCCACAATCTCACAACAATAGACAAATTGCAGGAAGTGATGTAGACTACTGTACAGGGATCTGGAGAAGGGTATATCTAATAGAGTCCCTCTCAGTGTCCATTACAGAGCATGTTAAAAAGAGTCCCCTCCAGGCCCCATTAGAGACTACAATGGATGGGACTATTTCTAATGGACTATGGAAGGGGGCCTTTCTAGCAGAGAACATCGCAGTGTCCTTTAGAAAGTGTGTTAGAAAGAGTCCCCTCTCGGTCCTATTAGAGACTTCAATGGAGCTTGATGGGCTTGGGGGGAATGGCTTTCTAACAGAAATCATCTTCTTGTCCTTTAGAGAACGTTTTAGAAAGAGTCCCCCTCTTAATGTCCATGAGAGATTGTTGGTTTAAAGAGTCCACTCCCGACCCCATTAGAAACCAACATGGAGACTAATGGGTCCTATAGGGGGTCTTTCTAACAGAAGACATCTCAGTGTCCTTTAGTAAGTGTGTTAGAGTACCCTCCAGGCCCCATTAGAGATTGCAATGGAGACTAATTGGTCCTGGAGGTGGATGTTTCTAACAGAGGCCATCTCAGTGTCCTTTAGAGAGTGTGTTAGAAAGAGTCCCTCTCTTAGTGTCCATGAGAGATCATTGGTTTAAAGAGTCCCCTCCAAAACCCCGTTACAAACTAACATGAAGTCTAATGGGCTTGGAGGAGGGTCTTTTTAACAGAGGTAATCTCAGGGTACATTAGACAGTGTGTTATAAAGCGTCCCCTCCAGGCCCCATTAGAGACTACAATGGAGTCTAATGGGATTGGAGGGGGGTCTTTCTAACACTCTGGTTCTCATCACAATATAGCAATACAACATAGCTTTCTGATACCTAGGTCAAGTTGACTCCTTTTACCTTAATTACGGTTGCTGGCGTGCTGGCTATGGCTGGTGGGCATGCTGGCTACGGCTGGCTAACGCTGGTGGGCGTGCTGGCTGGCAGGCAGACTGCAGGCTTGCTGGCTGGCAGGCTGTGGCTAAAGATAACAAAAAATGTGCAGCCCAGCCTTATCTTATCTTTGCAAGGCAGTGTGCGGTAGAATACTTCCGCACAACGTTTGCCTTACAATAAAATCCAGCCCTTGCAGGCAACGCATGTTGATGTAGTGCTGGCTGCTGGGCCCAGAGAACCCAATGTTGTCTAAGACAACACCGAGTGAAATAAAGTGTGCTGGCTCGACGATCAGTCCAGAGCACCCACCTTGCAAAGACTTCTCATTTAACTGGACCAGGAAGTCTGTGATTGGCCAGCCACAGAAGGACCGGGCAGGGTTAGAAGGGAAGGGCAAGCAGAAGCAGCAGACAAGCGAACTGCAGATTTTGCAAGCAGTTTTAGAGTATACCCCTATGAAAAATTACATGCATAAATGCATACATGTTGTCATTCGGGGCACAGCCACTAAAAATTGATTTCCAGTTGTAAGAAGAAGGCAATACAAAATGACCCAGGAATAACCTAAAATGGCAAACTCATTATCAGGGCCGCCACCAGAAATGTTGGGGCCCCTAACTCAGCTCAGGGTCTGGGCCCCCAGGGGCCCGCCTCCAAATACCTCCCACTGGGTCCGCCTCCAAATACCACCCACAGGACTACTGTCACGATTCGGGGAACCCAACACGCTAACACACACACACACAGAAAAGGTGCAGTACCGGACCTTAGAGTGGCCGGGCTAAGCACACAAAGAATAGTCAGGATACAAGCCGAGTAAGGGGAACCAGAAGACAGAATAACGAGAAACAAGTCGAGGTCAAAGGGTAGGAGAAAGTCACAAAGTCAGTTTAACAAGCCAGAGAGTATGTAACCAGAAGCACAAGTATCAGTAGCAATACTAGCATGCAAAGACCACAACAGGGCAGGGAGGAACAGGAAAGGTAAGTATATAGACCATTAGATTAATTCTGATTGGATAATTTCCAATCAGAATTAGTAATAACACGTGGGAGATATGTATACCTCCCACTGCGATTGAGGCACTGTGCCTTTAACGCCGGTCAGGTGGCTGACCGCGGCGTGTACAAGAGTGGGCAGTCCCCCAGCGTTCAGCGTCATGCATGCTGCCGCTGGGGGACGGAGAGGAGGACGCGGGCGGCATCCGAGGCTGGGAGGATGCCGCCCAGCGAGCATATGCTGGGAAAGGACCCACGGACGGCTGGAGGGTGAGTGCCGCGAGCGGACTGCAGCCTCCCCTCGCAGCCGCCTGCGGGATCCTGACAACTACACACACAGACACAAACACACACACTGATACAAAAGGACACAGATACATACTAAGAGACACACATACTGAAACAGACATACACGCATACAGGCATACATACTGACACACACATACTGAGACATACACACAGGCATACATAGTAAAAGACAGACACATACTAACATACATACAGACACACATGCATGAGGACATAAAGACACATACATACATACAGACACCGACATACATACATACCTACACACACATACATACAGACACTGACATCCATACACACATACATTCATAATGGCATACAGACATACATTCATACATACAGACTGACATACATGCATATATACAGACCTACTGACAGACATACATGCATACAGATATCCATACAAACATACACACAGACATACGTTCATAATGATATGCAGACATACATATATAATGACATACAGACATACATATATACACACATAGACATACATACATGCATACAGACATACATACACACACAGACATACAGACAGACATACATACATAGACATACATGCATGCAGTCAGACAGACATACATAGACATGCATACATGCATCCAGACAGACATACATAGACATGCATGCATGCATCCAGACAGACATACATAGACATGCATGCATGCATCCAGACAGACAGACATAGACATGCATGCATGCATGCATCCAGACAGACAGACATACATACATACATACATACAGGCATACATACATACACATACATACAGCCAGACATACATGCATATATACAGATCTACTGACAGACATACATGCATTCAGACATCCATACACACATACACACAGACATACGTTCATAATGATATGCAGACATACATTCATACTGACATACAGACATACATATATAATGACATACAGACATGCATATATACATCCATAGACATACATGCATGCATGGAAACATACATACATACATACAGACATACATACACACACACACACACACACACACACAGACATACACACACACACACACACACATACAGGCATACATAGACATACATGCATGCAGTCAGACAGAAAGACAGACATAGACATACATGCATGCATGCATCCAGTCAGACATACATACATACAGACATACACATACATACAGACAGACACGCATGCATACATACAGACACGCATGCATACATACAGACAGACAGACAGACAGACATGCATACAGACAGATATACATAGACATACATACATACAGACAGACATACACAGACAGACAGACACAGACATACAGACACAGACAGACAGACACATACATAGACATACATACATATATAGACATGCATGTATACAGACATACAGATACACAGACATACATAGACATACATACATACACAGACATACATACATGCACAGACATAAATACAGATATACAGACAGACACATACATAGACATTCATACATACAGACATAGACATACATATACATACATAGACATACAGACATACATACACTGACAGACATACATGCATGCATACAGACACACACACACAGTGCTCATTTTCAAGCCACCCTCCTGTCTCTTGCCTTTTCTTTGCAGGAGGGTGACTGGGGATGGTGGGAGTCGGCGCGGCTTCCTCTTCACTTGCGCGCCCGCTCCTCGCGCGGAGTGAGCTGGGAGGAAGTAACCACTTCCTCCCAGCAGCACTTGCGGCTGCTTTTTTTTTTTTTTTTTTAAAGGGGCCCAGTCGCGCTATACCGGCCATAGCGCTGACCGGGCCCCTAAAGCAGGGGGCCCATCGGGTGGCCATAAGTGTGTGGGTTGTCCGTTATGGTTGTCACCCCCTGGTGGCGGCCCTGCTCATTATTAAAATATGTTATGTGCAGAAAAATATGAAAGTAACTTCGGACAAACATGTGAGAAATCAGGACAACATTAGCCAGCCAGAATTAGTTAAGGCTTAAATATGCAGGGATGGCTTAGTACTTAGGAAGCATGCCATAAACAAATCCCAATAACCAAACATATATCAAACAGGCTGCTATAGTAAAACAAATCCAGTCCTTTTTTTTAAACTAACTGTGGTAGAAGCTACAGGATGTTCAAGAAAAGTTCAGTACTCACATTTAAAACTTCTGTGCAACTATCTTGGACCAGGGTGCGTGTGGAATGGCAGGAATACCCACTATTAAATAACATATGCAAGAGATAAGCATTAGTTTAATAACTGGATGTAACTATAGTAATGTAGGTGTAATGTTTGTATTCTCTGTATACATATGGAATACGTCATTTACAGTATATATTTGTTCGGAAACTGTGTCCAGTGCATCGTGTTACTGATAATGGCACTGGAACATTTGCAGCTGCAAATAAATCAATGTTTGCTTCCTGGAATCCATGTCCATTCTCTTATGTACTTCTTTGCCTTGCATTCCTATAACCACATGTATAGACCCAAGTTTGAGCCTGACATAAATTTAGGCAGTCAGTTGCAACACCTAGCCACATGATTAATAAACAATGATGATCCAATGAGTGCCTCAATACGCAGAGGGCAGACGAATAAAACATAAAAAATAGGGTGGCAGCTGAAATGCATGATGCATTTTATGAGTTTGAGTTGTTTAGTAAGAAGACTTTTAGACATTTAGAAGATATTCCCCTTTAAACAGGATAAAGAATGTTTAAGTTTTATTGTGTACAGAGAATGTATATAAAAGTTCATATTTCTATTTTCTCAACCACATGTATAGGCCTATAAATTTAGACTGTTGCAACACCTAGCCACATAAATACTAAACAATGTAATGAAACATAAAAAGAAGGGTGACAACCAAATTGCATATGATAAAAGTCAATATGGCCAAATACAGCAAGTAAAAGCATGAACCTAATTGAGGCATCACTGTAATGCTATGTACGGTTGAAATAGGCTGAATTTGCATTAGTGGTGAAATTTGCCATATCTGAATGAACAAACTTAGTTTTGTAGAAAAAAAAGAAAAAATGTGTGAATATTAACAGCCTTGACTGGGCCAGACACAGAGGTGCCCCATAAGCTTCGAGGGAGAAGGCTCTTTACTAGAGTGAGGTAAAATGAATACTTGCATTGGCAGCACTAGGCAAAGACCAGCTTGTCTGATGTTTAGGCAGTTTGTGTTGATGACCTTTAAACTGGAAGTAGATGGACAGACAGTCGCAGCCCAGAGGAAGGGGTGACCTGTGTATTTATAGCAATATCCCCTCCCACAACTACAGGCTTTGCCCACAGGCTCAGCCTTTCTTTGTCAGTGGGCACACGTTCAAAATTATACTCATAATTATATATATATATATATATATGTATATATATATATATATATATATACCCTTTATACAGCGTTACGGAATCTGATGGAGCTATATAAATAATAATAATATACAGTGAGGGGAAAAAGTATTTGATCCCCTGCTGATTTTGAACATGTGTCCACTGACAAAGAAAGGCTGAGCCTGTATTGAGGGAAAAAAGTATTTGATCCCCTGCTGATTTTGAACGTGTGTCCACTGACAAAGAAATGATCAGTCTATAAATTTAATGGTAGGTGTATTTTAACAGTGAGAGGCAGAATAAAAAAAAAAAATCCAGAAAAACGCATATCAAAAAAGTTATACATTGAATTGCATGTCAATGAGTGAAATATGTATTTGAGGTCAGATGTTTCTTGTAGTTGTCCACCAGGTTTGCACACATCTCAGGGGGGATTTTGTCCCACTACTCTTTGCAGATCCTCTCCAAGTCATTACGTTTTTGAGGCTGACGTTTGGCAACTCGAACCTTAGGCTCCCTCCACAGATTTTCTATGGGACCTTAATGTGCTTCTTCTTGTGCCACTGCTTTGTTGCCTTGGCAGTGTGTTTTGGGTCATTGTCATGCTAGAATACCCATCCACAAGCCATTTTCAATGCCCTGGCTGAGGAAAGGAGGCTCTCATCCAAGATTTCATGGTACATTGTCTCTTTGATGTAATGCAGTTATCCTGTCCCCTTAGCAGAAAAACACCCCAAAAGCATGTTTCCACCTCCATGTTTGACGATGGGGATAGTGTTCTTGTGGTCATAGGCAGTATTCTTCCTCCTCCAAACACAGCAAGTTGAGTTGATGCCAAAGAGCTCGATTTTGGTCTCATCTGACCACAACACTTACACCCAGTTCTCCTCTGAATTATTTAGATGTTTATTCAGACACGCCTGTACATGTGCTTTCTTGAGCAGGATTTTAGTCCTTCACGGTTGTAATAATTTCCGTTTCTTCTTCTGTGTCTTTTTCCAGTTAATTGGAATATATATTTCTTGGGTTAAAGGCTTGCAACATTAATATACGTCTATATTAATGAAAAGTACTAATACATAATCTGACTTACGGTTTCTTACGTTTTTTTCCACTCTTTTATGTGCGGATGAATACGTGACAACACCAGACCGAGGGAGACTGACAGTTATTTTGTGTTTCTTCCATTTGCGAATAATCACACCAACTGTTGTCACCTTCTCACCAAGCTGCTTGGCGATGGTCTTGTAGCTTGTGTAGGTCTACAGTCTTGTCCCTGACATCCTTGTAAAGCATCCTTGGTCTTGGTCATGGTGGAGAGAGTTTGGAATCTGATTGACTGATTGCTTATGTGGACAGGTATCTTTTATACAGGTAACAAGCTGAAATTAGGAGCACTCCCTTTAAGAGATTGCTCCTAATCTGAGCTCGTTACCTTTATAAAAGACACCTGGGAGACAGAAATCTTGCTGACTGGTAGGGGATCAAAAACGTGGTTTTGTTCACTCATTGAGATGCAAATCAATTTATACATTTTTGGAGGGGGCGTGGCTAACCGCCGAGCAAGATGGACGCTTGAATCTTCGCTCCGGCACGAGGGCTCCACTAAATCGCGATAATCATTGAGCTGAAACCTATATTCTGAAGAAAAACCTGATGGCCTCATCTAAAGCGAGGAAAGCTGCACTCAAAGCAGAAAAATTAAACTTTTTCGGCCACAAAACCTCCTATACAGCAGAGAGCATGCGGACGGCGGAACACGAGGGCGCGGAGGAGGCTACTCCCAGCCCGGCGCCGACAGGGCCGGAGACCACCAAGCCTATGGACTATCTAACCCAAAGCAAGTTCGAGCAAGCAATGGAAGCGATGGCAACGAGACTGATTTCCACATGGCAAGCAACGGCGGACCAGATAAAGAGGGAGGTGAGGGACCTCACGACCAGAACCTCAGCAGTCGAAACAAAATGTCAGGAGCTAGCCTCCACACAATCCGCAACATCGCAGCACCTACAGGCGCTAAGCTGCAAAGTGGAAGCCATAGAAATGCGCATGGCGGACCACGAAGATAGGGCTCGAAGAAACAACCTACGACTCCGAGGGGTACCCGAATCAGTCCTCCCAGACGACTTGCAAGCACATGCACGAGGCCTCATGAAGGCCTATGCCCCGGACATACCTGCGGACATGCTCTTGATAGACAGGATCCACAGGGTGGCGAAGCCTAAAAACCTACCTGACTCAATCCCACGCGACGTCCTCCTAAGAGCTCACTATTACCACATCAAGGAACTGGTCCTTCGCTCATACCGTAGTAGGGATGCCCCGCACGAGGACTTCCCATCGGTGCGCCTCATGGCGGACATTTCATCAGCTACTCTACGCCGGAGAAAGGACTACACCCAGATTACCACTACACTCCGTAACAAAGGCATACGTTACAGGTGGGGCTTTCCCACGAAGCTGATTCTATCGAGGAAAGGGAAAACGTTTGTCATAACATCCCCAGAGGAAGGTCAGCAATTCCTGGACAAGTGGGGCCTACTAGGGGAGCCCCCTGAAGAGGATCCTCCAACCGACCGCAGATCATACCGACCAACGAGCATGAACTGACTTAACTCTCTAGGAGCGCCGATGGCGCTTACCGCAAGTATCATTGACTAACCATATATGTTCCTTTGCAAATAGGTTGCTATTTAACTGTATATGCATACTGTCTATATGCCACATATATTGCATGTTCTCCTTATCAATGTATAATTACCGCCTCCCTAGCGCCCCTGCGTACATCTGCAAACCATCAGATTCTCCTACGTTGGGAATAATGTCGCAGGGGGGCCAGCCACACAACATACCTGCGATAAACTGTACTGTCAACCCTAGCATACTACGTAGACTCGAGGTAATAATAATGCAAAATACCATTATACGTAGGATGGTGGAGGTATGTAACAAGAGCAAAGCCAGGCCTGAAATCAGGGACAGACATGTATCGGATATCTGATTACTGTGCAACACACCCTATCAGTACTAAGGCACCCGGCTTATTAATAATGTTAGCAAGAGTC